>NC_141687.1:1109438248-1110855728 GCF_964263255.1 Lissotriton vulgaris
TGCAACTTTAGCGCAGAAACATGCTGGTGGAAGGGCTTGATGCAACTCTCGCGAACGATAGCGGAGCTCACCAAAGGTCCGCCATGTCGCCTCGGCGCGCAAGCCACGCCCCAAAGGAAAAAGTCTTGAAGCTAACTTTTTAGAAGATTGTGCTCTGCTCCAACCTCCAAAGATCCTGAAAAACATACAATCCATTTTCGGATTCCTAAATCTTGGTAGAACATACATTTTGGATTACCCAGAAAGAGTAAAACCTTTCTACGATTTAATTAGACCTGAAATCTGAGTACCGCTATGTAAACAGGAACATACAATAATATCACGTTCCCTACATGCTGACATGATAACTTCCAAACATTTACACTCAAGTATAAACATGACGAATTTGGTGATCTGTATGTAGTGATATCATAAATAGAACTGTGGCCATGTAGCCGTGGCTAAGAAGAATGCAAGAGTTCTAGTTTTAGTCAGTTACTCAAGATTAGATGTTAGGAAGCAAGCGGACTGCTCTGTGTCCACCCAAATAAACATTTTATGAATAATTGCAAGGCTACGCATCATTACAACGTGTAGTCGAGGGTCATTCAGAATACACATACCTCACATTCAATGAAGGAGAAACTGTACCAACTGCACACAAATCTCATCTATATAAAAACTCCGAAATGTATTTTGCAACAACGGAATTTTTTTAACAGCAGTACAGACTGCTGTAGTGAGAGAAAGAGCACTGGCTCAGGGGAAACAAATAATTGTCGTAACTCCAGTACCAACCTTAGAGGCTGTTACAAAAGCAAGCATCCCGAATGCAAAGGTACTGCATCCATGATGGATATAATGAGCTAATTCTATCACTGCAACAGATGTAGACTACAAATTTGACTCTACTTTGAAAACACAAACATTTCTGCAGTACAAACAGGAATATCCTCTCCCAAATGAAATAATGCCTCTAGATCAGTAGGAATATATAATTTACACTGACGGTTCTGCTCAGCCTCCCATAGGAAGTGAACAACAAAACAGCGCAGCTTGTGCAATTGTAAAAGGACAAATGTGGGACGGTATGTTCCGTCCTAGCAATACGGAGACACAGTCCCTAGGGGATTGCACAGCTCAGCTGGCAGAACTAAAAGCCCTACTACTACTGGCACTAAGAAATACAGCTCGAGAATTCCTCACACTCATTATGTGCCATTTGCTTTACTGTGCCCAGTCATACAATGAATATCTTCACTATTAGGACCAGAATGGGTTTCGAGATTCAAAGGGTTGCACAATAAAGCACAAGTTGCTCTGGGAACAAGCGGCAGAGATGAAAAAGGCTTGCCCCAGGGCTCACATGATGCACATTGATGGGAATTAATTGGCTGATGAAGCCACCAAGCCGACAGTGAGAACTGCTGCTGTTGCTGCAATCACTCGTTCTCGCACAAGGCCAGATGGAGACATAATGGTAGCTGTCATCGTTTCACGCAAAAACAGCACAGCCATGCCAAAAGGTTATCCACTCAAGTACTCCTTCAAGTTAGATGCAAAAAATGTACCATATGATAAAATTCCAGTGGTGGGGGTTAGAGTAATACCAAACATGAATCACAGGTTAGGTTTAATACTCGTTGCACATCAGGGTCTAGGCTCAGCACACGCACATATCACTGCAACAGTTTAATTACTGAAACAACACTATTGGTTGACCAGATCTTACTAAACCTAACAAGACTTTTGTCCTTAAGTGCAACATCTTCCAGAAAATGAAGGGTTTCACCGTAGGATGTACACCACAGACACCTTTACTGATATCAGACAGACTCCCTGCATGTGTCTAATTGGACCACTGCAGCCCCTTACAATCTGATGGGGCTTACAAGTAAATCTTGGTGGCAGTTAATTCATGCTCTATATTCCTGTGGGTTTGACCTCAGCTCTCAGCTGACGCCCGAACTGTTATAAAGGATTTGCGAGTCTTCATGGGGACATGCACAATTGGCACAATACATTCTGACTGTGGCCCCGCGTTTAGCTCTCGGTCTTACAAGCAAGCCATGGGAAGTTTTGGTATAGCATTGCCGAACTCCTCTTCATAACATCCCAAGGGAAATTTCATTGTGAAAAGGAAAAACTTGGACTTAAAGCAATCCTTAACAGCAAGGGTATTAGGCTTGGGTGGTAGTTGGGACAATCACCTATATGGGGTCCTTAATAACATAGCAAGAAGCTCCCTCGGACGCCAAACTCCTTATGAGGTCCTGCTTGGGATGAGAATGTGGCTACCGAACCTCGATTGTGGCAGCACAGTGGTGGATGAAAAACAATTCAACATCAATGACCGTTTTGCTGTTTCACAGGAAATCAATGAATTCCGGGCATTACAAAGCAAGGTCCAAGTAAAACGCACTCCCACTGCAGAAGTTAAAACAGTTCCGACAAGACCTGCCTGGGTCCCAAAGATCGGGGACCTAATTAGAGAAAAGATTGTGGACATAAAAGAATTTGGGCCATCTTATAGAACTCTTGTAACTGTCCTGGCTGTTGAGGTAACACAAACAGTGCTTCCCCCGCCTCTTGTAGGCAAAAAAAGAAAGGAGATTTCTCTCCATTGATCTGATCAAACCAAACTGTATGGCTGATACCGAATAGAATGCTGTGTGGTCTCCTGGGTTGCCGTCAATCTCCTTTCGCTACGTAACAGGAAATTCAGACAGAAAGATCAATAACACTCCAAGATTCCACTCTACGAAGTGACAGAGTTGCCAACAATAGAATTGAACTCCTGCCTATTGAAATTGAACAAAAAACAAAATTCAATTGAAACACAGATCGCAATTTGGCCTACAACCCGATATCTATGTAAATAAGCCTCAAAATTAGTCAATTGCGAGTTCAACGAAACCTGCTGAGCTACCAAAGACAGATCGAACAACATCTAGCTACTTCATCGATTTTGATACTTTCTCAATGGATCTGAGTGAACCTGAGTCACCTCCAGCTCCTGTTTCCAGAAAATAAAAATGCTATAATATCTACCTTTGGCTGAAAAAGACTTACTTTGCTTCTCCCTGGCTACAGCTCTGGATTGAAATTCGTCTACTGTTCCTAGTCCTCTGGATAGGTGTAGTGACTGTCTTTTTCTTGCACCTGAATGGACATAATCTCCGAGAAAGCTCTGGAAGACCACATGTGAACATGGTTAACTACACAAAATATCGAATTCAGAATATCGAATGGAAGAAATATAGTGGTGAAAAATATCGAATTGAAGGTAAGTAATTTAATATCGATTTTCAAAATATAGAAAGTCAAAATATAATTTTTTTAATGATATCGAATTTTTTTAAGTATTTTGTATGTTAGTATATGTGTGAAAAGTGTATATTATTTTTGTATTTTATTTTAAGTAATTCATTTTATGTTAGTTTATTTTTGTGTAATTTAATTCTGTAGTGGGTTGTGGGTTTATAGGGGAATAGGGTGGGTAGTAATTTAATTATATTAAATTAAATATTAATTTTTAGAAATTACTAATTATTTTTAAATGAATTTTGCGTTTTAGTTCTGTATCAGGTTGTGGGTTTATAGGGGAATAGGGTGGGAAGTAATTTAATTGTAATTAATAAATATTTTTATTTATTTTGAATGAATTGGTAATTATTTTTAATTGGTAATTTATTTATTTATTTATTTATTTATAACATTTGTAGAGTGCGCTGTTACCGAACGGTGTCCGGGCGCTGTAATGATAGCTCCACTAGCCTAAGCCTACTGTTTAGTTTATGAACAGCCACGTTTTCAGACTTCTGCGGAAGGTCATCAGGTCAGTAGTCTGTCCTGATTCATTTTTTCATTCATTTTTATTAATTGATTAATTGATAATTATGTTAATTTGATTAATTTATTTTCTGTAGCGGGTTGTGGGTTTATAGGGGAATAGGGTGGAAAGTAGTTTAATTGTGATTAATTAAATATTATTATTTATTTATTGGTATTCATTTTGACTTAATTGTTAATTGATTTTTAATTGGTAATTCATTTTCATTAATTTATAATTACGATAATTGTATTAATTTATTTTCTGTAGCAGATTGTGTGTTTATAGGGGAATAGGGTGGGAAGAAATGTAATTGTAATTAATTGCATATTAAATGTACTTTTTGTGTATTCATCATTAATTTACTGTTAATTAATTATTAATTGGTATTAATGTTGATTATTAATTAGTTTTTGCTATTGAAAATTAATTAGTTGTTAATTAATTATGAATAGGTAATTAATTTTAATTCCTAATATTTATTTGTATTTTTAATTGGTTAATTATTACATAATATACATTGGAAATTAATTGTAATTAATTTTGTAATGGTGTTGATATTTAATATATTTTTATTAATATAATAAATCATTAATTTTCCCAACTGTTGCACTCTCTGGAGTGGGAATACTAATTTTTGCCCCTACGCTATCCAACGCTTTCCCTACTGTTGCACTCTCTGGAGTGGGAATAGTAACTTTTACCCCTACGCTATTCAATACTTTCCCTACTGTTGCACTCTCTGGAGTGGGAAATGTAATTTTTACCCATATGCTATCCAACGCTTTCCCTACTATTGCACTCTCCGGAGTGGGAATAGTAATTTTTACCCCTACGCTATCCAACGCTTTCCCTACTTTTGCACTCTCTGGAGTGGGGATAGTAATTTTTACCGCTACGCTATCCAACGCTTTCCATACTGTTGAACTATCTGCAGTCGGAATAGTCATTTTTACCCCTACGCTATCCAACGCTTTCCCTACTGTTGCTCTCCCTGGAGTGAGAATAGTAATTTTTACCCCACGCTATCCAACGCTTTCCCTACTATTGCACTCTCTGGAGTGGGAATAGTAATTTTTACTCCTACGCTATCCAACGCTTTCTCTACTGTTGCCCTCTCTGGAGTGGGAATAGTAATTTTTGCCCCTAAGCTATCCAACGCTTTCCCTACTGTTGCACTCACTGAAGTGGGAATAGTAATTTTTACCCCTACGCTATCCAACGTTTTCCCTACAGTTGTACTCACTGGAGAGGCAATAGTAAATTTTATCCTCCCTCTATCCTATGGTTAAAATATTGTATATTTTTTATCAATATTACGTTAATATATATATGTGTATTAAAAATAAAATTGTATGTTTTTTATAACTTAAATTAATTTTTTTATAATTTAAGGTTGTTTAAGTATTTTTAAGTATGTTTTAGTTAATTATATTTACTATTTCATTAATTTTAAATTACTTTTAAGACATTTAAATAAATTCGATATTTTGAATAACTATCTTTTTTACAACAATATTTTTAGTTCTATATTTTTGTACTTACCTGTTTGTAGATAGGAATTCGATATTTTTGCATTCTATATTTTGCCATCGATATTTTGGTAAGTCTATATTTTTGAATTCGATATTTTTTCAGGGATCCGTTAACATGGTCATGAAACCACTTACATCATCTCATCATTAACAAAGAGACTTGTCCTTTGTGAACATTACAGCCGTTCCGATTCCTGAAGGGAGAGTTTGGGATAGGGTTTCATATGATGTATTTGGTCTCACTGAACTTTTGAAAATACCACATGTATTTAAAATTTCTTTGAATTATATCATCACCTCCAGTACATTCACTGATGTTCGGGACTTTGAAACTGTGTATAACATGCTATCTGATTTAGAACAAAGTGCTGCTTTTTTCAAAAATGAATTGTATGATGATACATCTGATTTTGACACCATGTTTTGCTATCAACAGTATGGTCATCAAGTTTTTGCACCAAGCAAGTATCCAACGTAGCTTGTTTACTTACCATCAATGGGAACATTGCCCGGCACCACCGAAAGGTAGTTCACAAACGTTTGCATACAAGTTTTACTTCGTTTTCTGGGTTTAACACTTCAGAAACAATCTCAAATTATTAGAAGTTTGCACCTACACCTGCGAGGAAAAATATGCTTACTAACATGTAACAGACATACACTGATTCCTTTGTTTCCCAGCTGTCTTTATAAGGGTTTGACTTTTGGAGGGACACAATAGACATGTCTGGGATACTATATATTGTCAGGTTCAGGGAACTGAGGCATTATTTAGAGCATGTCTCACACAACAACAGATTGTCTTCCTGAACAATACAGTGCAACAAACTTCCTGTCTTGGACTAGCCAAGATCAAGGACTTGAACACACCTCGAATTCCTGGCTTTATCGTTTTGAGGGATGGCAAAATTATACACAGCATAGTGAGGATAAGCTGGATGACATTAAGCATGATTGTTCATTCAATTCATCAGACCCCAACTGGAAGGGATGGTTGGTTTGGCCTATAGACAGAAACAGATGTCAGTCAAGATTCAAGGGTACCACCAAATGGTTTAGTACAACAGGAACATCCGGGGTGGTGACATCCTACAGAGTTGGAAAGCTATGCCTAGATTGGCTAAAAACCTCAACACTTTCCCAGGGGAAACAACAATTATCCCTACTTTCAGATGACATGGATCTAAGGGAATTTTTGTTAGTTCTCTGGAAACCATGTCGAAAACGCTTCTTATACGCTATTTGCAATGAAGTAGGGAAGATCTCTCAACAGGAGGCTGCTGAAGGATTACATGAAATTGATGGGGCTAACCTAGAAAATGCTTTGGCAGTGGTAGATAATGGCATCACCTCACTAATATCAAGGATTTATTTACTGGGCAATATTGTGTGTTCTTCTATAGATAGTATGGAACAGGATTAGTCCATTCTTCAACATGGGCAATCACAGCTACGATCAATTCTGTTACTAAACTGGACGTTACAGTCATTATGCTCCGGTCACATGCTCTGGCAAAATATCAGTGGTACCTCTCTGTTTTCTGCTTATAATTTAAAGAAAAAGCAGACAACAATGGCACAAAGAGATGCAAAATATGCAATGTTGCACATTGAAAAATTAGGGATATATGATGTTACAACGCGGACTTTTACTCCGCATACCGTTACAACGCGGTTTTTACAACGCGGATACTGTAACAACGCATGTATTTACAATGCATTTTTTTACAACGCAGGTACCTTTACAACGCAGACCATTACAACGTAAGTATTGGTAAGTATATGTTAATATTAATAATATAATAGTAACTTAATTTTAAAAATATAATTTAATGTAATTTTAAATAATTTAATTTCCGTTAATTATTTTAAATTTAAATTAATATTACTTTATTTTTACCATGTACCCCTGTACCCCAGAAACTGAAAACTGACCCTAAACCCCAAAAATAAATTAAAGTAATTTTATGAAATATAATTTAAATTAATTATTGAAAATTAAAAAAAATATAACTTTATTTTTACCCTGTAGCCCTGTACCCCAAAAAACTCAAAACTGACCCTCAACCCCAAAAATAATGCAATGTAATTTAATTTAATTTATTTACTATTAAATAATTTAATTTAAAATTAAATTTAATTTATTTTTACCCTGTACCCCAAAAACTGAAAACTGACCCTGAACCCTAAAAGTACCCCTTTACCCAAAAACTAAAAACTGACCCTGAACCCTAAAAATACCCCTTTACCCAAAAACTGAAAACTGACCCTGAACCCTAAAAATACCCCTTTACCCAAAAACTGAAAACTGACCCTGAACCCTAAAAATACCCCTTTACCCAAAAACTAAAAACTGACCCTGAACCCTAAAAATACCCCTTTACCCAAAAACTGAAAACTGACCCTGAACCCTAAAAATACCCCTTTACCCAAAAACTGAAAACTGACCCTGAACCCTAAAAATACCCCTTTACCCAAAAACTGAAAACTGACCCTGAACCCTAAAAATACCCCTTTACCCAAAAACTAAAAACTGACCCTGAACCCTAAAAATACCCCTTTACCCAAAAACTGAAAACTGACCTGAACCCTAAAAATACCCCTTTACCCAAAAAATGAAAACTGACCCTGAACCCTAAAAATACCCCTGTACCCCAAAAACTGAAAACTGACCCTGAACCCTAAAAGTACCCCTTTACCCAAAAACTGAAAACTGACCCTGAACCCTAAAAATACCCCTTTACCCAAAAACTGAAAACTGACCCTGAACCCTAAAAATACCCCTTTACCCAAAAACCCAAAAGTGACCCTGAACCCTAAAAATACCCCTTTACCCAAAAACCCAAAAGTGACCCTAACCCCTAAAAATACCCCTTTACCCCAAACATATAACATTTAAAAAATAACTATATACTTACCAATACTTACGTTGTAATGGTATGCGTTGTAAAGGTACCTGCGTTGTAAAAAAATGCGTTGTAAAAACATGAGTTGTAACAGTATCCGCGTTGTAATGGATGCGTTGTAACAGTAGTGCGTTGTAAAAAATGCGTTGTAACAGGTGCACACCAAAAATTAGACCAATTACCTTTCACTGTGAATGAATCACATTTGACAGAATGGTTAATCCATGGCCACATAACATTGCCAGTGACAACATTTCAATTTCAATATTGTCTACAGTACTGCCAGGTAGGCAGGTATGAAGCGTTGGGTGAGGAATACATCCATGAATCCTGGGAGTTACCATACAGATTTAGATGCAGAAATAGTGACACTGAAGTCTTTCTCAGTGGTTCAGACTACGAGAATCCGTTCAGTGGATCTTTAGGTTGTCAGGATATTATGCTTCACGGAGCTTGCAATACTTTGGTTGCAAACATATCTTGTCACTTGAAAGGGTCCCGAGCTGCTGTGATTTATGTGGTGTTCAAGCTGCTCTCTAACTGGAGGTATTTGATGTTGAATGATCAAGGTTGTTGCAGGATGATGCCAGGCATTGCATATCTGGTCACAGTAAGTTCCAGGGTTACTTGTTGTATGCAAGTAATGTTTCCACCGACCCACACAGTCAAGGAGGCCTTCATTGAAGGTTTCCCTAATACAGTTCTTTGGCTGATCTTGCTACTTATAGTGGGAGTTCTGGTTTTAATTTTTCGGCTACACAATGGAAGTACCCCAGTTTCTTGCTCCGCTGATTTGGTGAATTTAGGGTTCCTCAGCGCTGGGATACCTCCGGGTGACTATCGCGCTTTATAAAAATAAATAATAATAATAATAATAATACCCAATACCAAGAAAATTGAAAAAGCACTCTTGGAGCGATGTTGCCGTGAACACATGGTATTCCATCGGGGCACAACTCGGCTTTGGGAACTAAGGGGGTCATTAAGATGACGGGCGGACTTAGTCCGCCTGCCATCCTATCGGATTATGGGACCGCCCGCCATAAGGGCAGGGGTCCCGTGGGGGGTATTAGGATGCGCCCGCCACAGTGGCGGGCGCATACTGCATTTTTAACATTGTGGTGGGCGGTGCTCTCAGCACTGCCCGCCACAATGCTAAAAATGCATGTGATGCATTTGCATACACAAAGCGCGAGCGGTGCCTGCCGCATTGTGTATGCAAATGCAGGGGGGTACCACAGGTACCGCCCATGTGCACACCCCACCTCGCCTTCACCATGGGGGCCCACAGGGGCCCCCAAAGTGAAGACCGCCTGCCTTTCCATGGCTGCATTGCCACCAAGGAAAGGCATTCCCCAAGGCCCATACTAATATGGCTGGCGGTTTCTGATAGACACAGCCACCATATTAAACCTTTTCTGCCCCGGTCGCCTTGCGACCGGGGCAGTAAAGCGGCGGACGGTCTTTCCGTCCGCCGCGGTGCCCCCGCCATAGTAATATGGCAGGGGAAATGGGTGGCGGGCGGGTGGCAAGCGGACAAGGATGTCGGGCGGATCGCCCGCATGGCGGTGGAGATCTACCCGACATCCTTATGGGCCCCTAAGTGAGCACTGGTTTCTGTCATTCAGATCAGTTGAGTTGACTGCATCTTGTCTGTATTCCGTTGCCTATTCTGAGGACAAGAATACGTGCTGAACATCTGTCTAACACTGCCATTGGTTGCGCCTCCGGGCGTGGCTGTCCTGCTGGACCTGTTAAAGGTCCATGTAGTGCAGTGTCCTCAGCGCATTCCAACCCTGATGTCAGCACTCTTGGAGCTACCACTGGATGCTTCAGCCCCTGTTGGAATGGACACTGGCTCTGCACCAAGCTACAGGCATTGAAAGCTTCCTCAGCAACAACTGTGGGAACCGGAGAAGATCACCTTTGCTCCTTTGGCCTCATTCAAGAAGTGTTACAGGGACCATCGTCTGCGAAGGCAGGCAACAGTGATGTTGCGTCTCCTGCACAGGACAAATAAGCATTTGGCTCCCTGTGTGCTGTAAACAATGTGACCTTTTTTCTAAAAAAGCTAAAACTGTAATTTGAAACCATAATTTTTGTATTATTTTTCCTCTTCTATTCTCACTGATCACTATGGGGTTCGGAGTGCTCAGTTGGACCGAACAGTATATTGACTTTGAGAGGACTCATAGAGCTTTTTTACCTATCCATAATTTTTTAACATATACTATGTTTTAGATGTTTTTTTAGACTCATATTTTAGCTACGTTTTTATGCTTTTAAAACAGGCGTATTTTAGCATTTAGTATTATCTCATCCAGTCGGATGAGGAGTGGGTGTTACGAACCCCAATGTACCCCAAAGTAGGCCTAGTTAGCTACATGACCTTTTACGTACACCTGTCCTACCATTATTCTACATAATGGGCTTGGCGCTGACCTTTTACCTAGTTAGGTGTTACATGACTGGTGTGTGGTTTTCTCTGAAAACTAGCCTCGTGTATTATGCGGAGTGGAGAAGTGTGGCTCAATGCTTAGAGTGGCAGACCTTGATGCAGAACGCTGGCCAGCGACCAGGGTTCGATTCCCGCCTCAGCGGGTTTCGGGCTTAAATTCCTCTGACGGGATATTCTCGCCTCAGTGCCGATTCTAAGCATGGGTCCCACACTGCAACTCTGGGCAATAGCTTGCTTAGTCTCCACAAAGGCCCCCTGATACACAAGGGATGCCTGGTTTCACCAAGGGATGCCCAGGAGTGGACACCCCACAAGGAAAAAGCCAGGAGGGGTTCCCTTGTGGTAGGAGTACAAGCGTCGGGATGCCTCCGGGTCACTGTTCGCGCTATACAAATACGCCACATTTACATTTACATTATGCATGAGGAATCACAGCAGGATTACCATCTTCTGCAGAATAACTCTGTATAAGGGTTACCTCTATCGTCATCCTTGCCCAACATGCCCATAGTACACTTCTAGGTAGAATCTGTGGGGGTACCTTTTGGGTATATAAGCACTACATCTTTGCTGGGCAAACCAGAGGAGAATGACTTCCATGCTGGCACTCTGACACAAGACACTGAGGTTCCTTCATGCAGATACTCCGGCACGCAGTGGTCTGACATCCCTTGTGGGATGTCCATCTCGAGACCAAGACGGGGTCCTTCACTCTCCTACAACAAGTAATGGGGATTCTATGCTACACACCTACATACATGCTAGTTACAGTTAGGTACATCTAGTCAGGGTTTGCATTGTAGGAGTACGCATTATTACTGTTATGTTTATATATGCCCGCATATATTCATTGTTTTAGCACTATGGTAGAATTCTACCTTTTCTTTACTCCATTGGGGCTCATAACCATATACATCTGTTTGTGTCTAATGGTTGTTGCAACGCACATATTTCATACTAGAATTACACTGGTTCAATAAATTCTTATTGAAACCATCCTGACCGTTTATTCTGTATCTCTCTGAGACAAAGTAAGCATGAGTGACTGAGTTAAAAGTACAGTATTGTTTCCTCGATCTCTAAGGAGTCAGGGTTGTCACGTTCAAAAGTTGCCAGACATTATTCGATTCTCGGTAAGAGTAGCTCATAGTGGCACTATGCGCTAGCTGGTCTACAGACTAACATATCTTTTGGGGGTGTCTGGAATCAGTCTGAATACCAATCCCTTAGTCTATGTTGTCTAAATGCACAGATCCTATATAGACTTGTAGGAAAAATAATACAGCTGGAGGGGTTTGTGGTGGCCGTCCTGCAGTATATTTAGTGGCTGCTATGGATTTTCTCCCTTTTTATCTGTGTTTTGACTTTCTTGTCGTTCAAGTTCATTGCATTTATTTTATTCTTTACCATCACCCTCATAATTTATTTTTCCTAGCGGTGCATGTATGCACAACATGCAGCAGCTGCACTCTGAGCTTCCCCAAGGAGCGTCCGCCTGGCCTGGTCGGCACAGGGCACCCATGTGGGCAGGCCTCAGGATGGGGAGTATTTCCCCTAGCCCTTCAGCTTTTGACTCACCTCTGTAGCCAGGAGGAGGGAGGCACGCCTGACAGGCCATGCCCAAACCACTTCGGGCCATGCAGCATGCCTCGCTGTTGTGGCTTTTGTTGACAGGTGGGCAGTGTGCCCGGGGGGCGGGGGGAACGGAGTGTAACAATTGGCAGGCCTTCAGGCAGCACCTAAACACTGCGATGAAGTCCCCAAGTCTGCCGGACCTGACAAGCAAGGCAGCGTGGGCTCTGGGACGGCAGGTGAATCTAGTGGCTGCTCCGAAACATCCAGGTCACTGTGCCTTGAACATGGGAGGCGTGGGCTGTTGTCGATTGTGTGCCCCACTCGCTGACCATCACCAAGGCGGCATGGGATGGTATAAGCCTCGATGTCAGTGTGGCGTGGAAAATGCTGCACTGGCCCCACTTAAGCCTCACTCACAGTGGTGGGGAAATAATGTACATGCCCACACAATGGTTCTCAGCCGGCGGAGGGTCATATAACTGTTTATTTATCACCTCGGGCCGCGACACAGGTGGGAACACAGTATTACAGAAGCTGGATGGCTCTCCACAAAAGTGACATTAAAGACCTACTGACAACACTGACATTTTGTCCCATCGATATTTAAACTTCGATATTATTGTATATCGATATTTAAAACTCGATATTTTGTCTGTGTACCGTAGGCAGAGTGGGCGTTTCCCCACATCCAAGCCTCATAGAAGTGGCACAGTTAAATCTATCAGATTTCACTGCGCAACTTCTGGGACTTTACTGCGTCAATAACTTTCGCCTGTCTCACAGCAGTCGTAAGACTGACGCAGGCCCTTTCACATGGTGCTTGCGCCATGCGAAAGGACACATTGCTGGAGTTGCATCTGTTTTCAGACACACCCCAGCAATGCGTCAGTTTTGCGCTGACAGATACGTCAGTAATACTGATGTATCTGTCATTTCTTCCGACATGATGCGTCATACAGTAAATATGACGCATCTTGCCATCATGTCGCAAGGAGGGCGCACTGAGAAGCGACGCGTCACTGTTTTCACGCAGCGATGCGTCACTTCTCATAAATAAGGCCCTGGATGTCATTGAGCCTCCTGCTTATGCCCCTTGTCAGCATACAGCATGTGGGCAACGTCGGGAACGTTCACTCACATCCCTGTCTCGTGGTTCCGGCTCGAGAATAGCTGCCAAGTGTTGAATGCGGCTAGTTCGCTCTCTAATTCACCACTGAAGCTGTAATTCAACAGCCTTCGTTACGCATTTTTATTATAACAATTTACAATAATCTAATTTCTAATGAATTTACTGGTGCGCTCTTCAAATTCACGACGTGCTGGCAGAATCCCTAATGCAGTTCATTAGCCGTCCATTTTATGGTGCAAAAGCAAAGCTTTTCCATCACTAAACTGCATTAAAGATGGAAATGTGATTCGAGCTCTGTAACTATTCCGCGGTTTTGTTCTAAATCCTCATTTCCCTTTCTGTCTCCTACACAAAAGCCCCGCTAGACCCAGATTCATTTACTTTTTTTTTTAGTTTGCATTTTGCCAATCAGTCATTTGCTTAGAAAGAAGAATAACAATATCAAACAAGGAAAGCCAACCCAATAGTGAAAGCTTGCATGATGATATGGGATTATTAAAAAAAAATAAAAAATAAAAAAAAAGGTTCAAGTCCAGATACTCATTAACAACCTGATGGAGGAAAGGGAAGAGGGGGTGGCCTGAGTACACAATTGGCGTTTAATCTGAATTATGTTGGGAACGTCCAATTCATATCTGGTTGCCCTCGCTTCAGGTGCCGCACACGAGCCACTGACAGCTTTGATATTTTGGTCACTCGTTCATTGCTTAACTGGTTCTTGTAGTTTCTCGTTGAGCTATTATCTGTTTCGAGGCGGGGTACTCCAATTATCACTGCTTGCGAAGGTGGCAATTGGACGCCCCCCTCTCCGCCTCACCCCATCCGCCCAACTTCACAAGTGATATTTTATGTTAACACAATAATTCCTGCATTTATTAGAATTTCGCTTTTAAGCGCCTCCTGACGGCCTTTTAATGGCAGACTGAGATTTAAGCAGTGATACTAATTTTTCATCCGATTTATAATTGTATTGTTGTAATGTGTTTGAGAGCCGGGACGAACGTGAATAAATCTGATTGGGTGTGTCTATGGTGGATTTTTTGTGTTGGGCCTCCATGGGAGAGGCAAAGGGGAAGGGAGAAATAACATCCGACTGGGCAATGCCTCGGAAATCCTGCAGAGGGAGGCATTGCACCATGGCCATTCAGGAAAACAAAAGCGGCCATGCTCTAGCTACTTTTTGCCATACCACCCCTCCATGCTGCACAGAGCAAGAAGGCACAGAGAGGGAGAGGGCCCACTGAATGAAGAGAGCGGGAGTGTGGTGGTTTTTAAGGGCTGTTCTCCTCAATACGTTTGTGAAAAACAAGTAAGAACATTGGCCCTTATTTATGAGGCCTTGCGTCAGTTTTGCGCCGCTGGTGCCTCACTTTTTGTGACGCACCAGCAGCGTAAAAAATGCGCCTTGTTGCACCATATTTAAAAAGTGACGCATCTAGGTAGATGCGTCACTTTTTAAACCCCTGCGCCACATTATACCTGCGTCAGGTATAATGTATGCAGAGGGGGCGTTCCTACGCAAAAAGCCTCGTAATAGTGACGCAGTGATATCTATGAGATTTCACTGCGTCACTTTTAGGACGCTGTTGCGTCAAAATCTTGCGCCTGCCTCACAGCAGGCGTAAGACTGACGCAAGCCCTTTCACATGGGGCTTTCCCCATGTGAAAGGATGCATTGCTGGGGTTGCGTCACTTTTGTGACACACTCCAACAATGCGTCACTTTTGCGCTTACAGATACGTCAGAAATACTGACGTATCTGTAAGTCCTTGCGACATGTACGTCATACATTAAATATGACGCATCATTGGTGTTGCAAGGAGTGCGCAGTGAAAAGTGACGCATAGCTGTTTTCACGCAGCGATGCGTCACTTTTCATAAATGAGGCCCATTATGCTTTTACAACAATTTGTTATCACATGCCGCCATTTTTAATCCACATTCTGCCTCAATGCTCCTAGCTTAAGCCCTCATTTGGTTCGAGTTTCATCTGCTTATCATTTTGAAACCATAACATCTCCGTGACGTGGACCTTACCCCTAACTTATACTCATCCTTCCATCAACCCCTTCGCCCTTCTTATTTCAGAAGCCAGGCTTGAGGTGGAAGGCTGGCTGTGGCTCAGCTCGAGATCTCTTTGGAATTTCGAGTCCATAATGAGCTTTCATGGGCTTTCTGCTTGCTGCCTTCCCCCAGCCCAGTATCTCGCGTTATGGCAAGAGGAAATGGGGACCCAGGTCTGAGTTAGGCGCTGCCTCAACATCCTGTTATCCTGGGCAAATCAGTTAACCCGCCCTTGTCTATAAACAGTGAATGTGACCCTGTGTAAAAACTGGTGGTCAAGCAAAGCCCTCCAATACCTTCCGGTCATTTTGTGCTGAACAAAAAATGCACAGAGAGATATCATCCAAATAACCAGGATTTATGAAGCATGGCTAATCACCCAATAGGGTATCCAGGTGCTTGCAGGCCTTAGAGCCTTATTCGAACAGCCAGGTCTTGATGGCCATTTGGAATTCTGTAAGGGAGGTGATGGTCCGGAGGTGCGTCTTTGCTGCGATGAGAGAGTGTCCTCCACTTCTGCTTCGGGAGATGCGGGGCGATTGGGCAAGTGACAGGGAGGCAGGTCATAGTCCTCTCGATGGTTGGTGGAAGTTTAGGCGGCGGTTAATGTAGGCGGGTCCTTGGTTGTGTAGAGCCTTATGTAAAACAAGCCTTCGCATAGGAAAAGACAAATAGATACCTGTTAAAAACTGGTTGTTTAGTAGGGAATTATTACTAATAATAAGGCCAAAATCACAAGAAAAGGTTCACTCAAGGTCTCAATAAATTATTCTGTTGCTCAACCCTTGGTAGCTGACAATGAGCAGGCACCCATTTATAAAAATAGGTTAGATTAATATGAACAAATGGACACCAAAATTGACAAAAATCCAATGTAGGGAACCAGAGATATGCATTTTTAAAGATTAATAATTAAACATTTAGAAGCAAGTAGCACTCAAAGGGTTAAAATAGGTTGTGATGGACTGGGACAAAGTGAAGAGTGCTTTAGGCTAACTTCTAGAAGTATTTCTTAATGCACAAAAGTGGTCCACAGCACCAGCCAAGGGTTTAGATGCTCTGGTTTTCCTCTTAGGGTCTGGAACTACAACTCCCACAATGCACCTGGTTAATTTATGAAGCTTTTTACAAAAGTTGCTTCAATCTTCTCCAAACTTCTGGAACGTCTTCCTAAAAATCCTTTTGCGGGTTCAAAGTGTCCAAAACACCAATCCAAGGGTCTAGAAGTTCTGAGATTATCCTTGGGATATTGGGACTATATTTCCAACAATGCACCTGGAAAAATCTTTAAACGTCCACTGGACGCACTCTAGATGGGTTCTTCTTGGTGGAGATGTGGCAGGTGGAGCTCTTTTAACTTGGTGATGTCAAGGAGTCCACTCCTTCTAATTTTAAAGCAAAGGGCTGTAGTTCCAAGTGTGCAGCTGTCATCCAGAGTACACTCCTTTGGGTGCAGGCCACGGTTCCAATAGGGCAGTCCATCTGTAGTGTTAATCAGGGAACTCATGTAGCTCTTTTGTACCTGTTGTTTTCAGGGGTTCCCTCCTTAATCTATTTTAAACAAAGCAAAGTCCTTAGGGCTGTAGTTCCAAAGAGTGCAGCAGGTGCAGTCCTTATAAGTGCAGTCCTCTTGGAGTACAGGCCAGGGGTTGCAGCAGGGTAGTCCTTCTTCTCCTGATTATTCCAGGCAGGGATCTAAGTTGCTTAGCAACTGTCCCTTATTTCTTCAGTGTTCCTGGACATCAAGTAGGGTGGCACCCCTGATCAATATGATGCGCTGTACCACCCTCAGGTATGACCACTTCCTCCAAAGTGTGTCATATTCTTGTCCCAGAAAGCACTATTTGTCCAAAATCCAAACTCGAGAAAGTCTCTCCTGGAGAGTTAGCCGTGGTTAAGCCAACTCACTAGTGCGGCTAAGAATCTGTATTACTCCTCTTCCAGCACCTTTACTAATCTAATTACTGGGACTGGCTGGAGGTGCAGGATGTGGGGTTGAGCCTGTGTGTCCTAAAGTGTCATTCCCTCTTTGAAGACCAGTTTTGCTACTCCTCCCGCATTCTTCCTTCTGCTGCTGCAGTTTCAGTTCTCCTCCAACAGGAAATCATTTGTTTCTCTCGAAGGCCACTTCACACCTCATTAAGACAGCTTGGCTCAGCCTGCCAGAGGCTGACCAATCGTTTCGTTTCGTTTCAAAATGCTTTATTCGGTTTGTATAGGTACAACCATATAGCAACATTCATGAATACAATTGAAGTCACTTTTATAAAGAATGATGAAACTTGCTAAAACAATTACATTAATGCAGCCAATCAAGATAAAATCTGAAAGAGAAAATAATCACTAAATATTGCGTCAGTTTAAACATTTGGTGCAAGGCATGCCAAGTGGAATAATACTAAACAAGAGGCCTATACAGGGCGAAAAGTGCAGTAATGTGTGCAAAATAAGCAAAGATTGAACATAGCATTTAGCAGCAATTTAGCAAATTAATGCAAAACATATCACATTAATATACCATAGGATAATCACTTGTATATAGCAGCCGTTTTAAACGTTTGATACAGCATGCAAATAAATGGTACTAAACAAGAGACCTATACTAGGCCTAAAGTGCAATAATATGTGTAAAGTATGCAAAAAGGGGACGTTTGTATTTAGCAGCAATTTTTAAAGTGTAGTGCAAAACTTGCTAAGTGAGGTAGTACCAGTCGGAGAGAGGCCTAGACTGAGCATAAAGTGCAGTAGTGTGTGCAAAATATGCAAGGGTAACTAAAGTGCAATGTCTACAACATCTCTTACGTATTTTAGCAGCAATTGTATACAAATCGAAGAAAGGCCTGAACTGGGCATAAAGTGCAATAGTATGTGCAAAAATATGCAAGGATAACTAAAGTGCATTGTCTATAAAGTCTGTTACATATTTATCAGCAATTATATACAAGAAGTTTAAAAAGGTATAAGTCCAGAGGGGTACAGAGCCAAAGGAACAATCGATACGGGGTCTAAAATCATGATAATAACCAAAGTTCACGTATAAGAGAAATGCAAAAGGTTTGACAGTAGCTCACAATTGATCAATAGGTGTCTTTTCCAACGGAAATCATATGATAATTGATTTCCTGTGCCTGATACATTTAAGAACATAGGTGGCTACACGGTAACATATATTAGGGGACGACAGGTCAAACAATAGTTGCATTGCAGCTCTTATATCACACGTACTGTATTCTAAAAATAGTTGTTTTAGATAAAACTTTCTAAAACCAGTATAAAAGTTGCAAAATAGTAAAAAGTGGCAGATACTCTGTTTCGATTTCCCATCGCATGGGCACGGGCAAGACCCCGGCTTCTTTATAGTAGGGAAGGCCGCCAAGTGGTGGACTATACCCAGCCTCAGGCGTGCCAAAACGAAACGATGGGAGTTAATACTGACGAATGTAAGGTATGATGGGAATCCTGTATTTAAATTGTATTCCAGGTACAGTTTAAAAGTACTTTGTGTAGCATACCCCTTCATTCTAATCCCTTCAGCATGATCCATGTAGGTGGTTTTAAGGTCACGCTTCGTTAAAACTGATTCTGTTGGGGTATCTTTAAAAATATCCTGACCAAAAAGGGAATTATACCAGTGAAAAATGTGTTTTAGCCAGGGGATTTTTAAGTGCTGGTCCAATTTAATACAGTCTAAAATTAATTCCTGGGTAAACTTGGTTTCATCTTTGGCCCAGATGGATCGCCAGAGGGAGAGGGGACGTAGTGCAATCAAATCTGTGGCATGGTGTATGCCCAGCTCCCTATGGGTAATTTCGTTGGAGGCTGAAGCAGGAAGACATAATAAGCGTTTAAGGTACTTATTTTCTTCTTGCTGGATGGAGAGGGCGATCTGCGAATTATATCCCCATATCCCCATATTTCTCTCGAAGGCCACTTCACACCTCATTAAGACAGCTTGGCTCAGCCTGCCAGAGGCTGACCAATCATACAAGGGCTGCTGGAAGGCTGGATTTTTCCTCACAGAAAAGAAAGTTATATAACCTATTTTCTTTAATAGTTATAATACATCTAACAACAGACACTTTGTTGGATTTGTCATAACTATTCTTTTAAGTCCATGAATTATATATTTTGCTCCATTTTATCAATACTTATACTGTATTAACTATAGGTTAGCCTATGGAGCCAATCCATTACAATTGGGAAAACAAGATTAGCAGTTTTTCCCTCACCAGGGCATATAAAACATTTTATATAGCATCAGTGCTTATAGTTACAAGGCACACTACCAGTGGAGTAAATAGCGGAGACCTTAGAGGTGATTTATATGTACAAATACAGTAATTTACTTCTTTGGAAGTACCTTCCAAAGTATATTTGCATATAATTCTACTTTAAAAGCAGCCTGCAAGGCAGGATGGCATTTAAAATGACAGTAAAATAGGGCGTGGTGATGGACGGAGCATCTGAGTCAATCAAACACTCACACCCAGTCAAAAGATCTGGGTTTAATCCATCACCGTTCTTTAGCCCACTCCGCCACATCAGGACAGACATGGCTATATGCAAATCAGTCTGACCCTGTGCCTCATGGGACAGTCCAGCCCGAACTGCCAAGCCATGTCTACCCTGGACCGTAAACAAGCTTCTGAGGACCGGTTTCTAGCATTCCAGCTGTCTTCAGCCCGGCTTGCTTGAATCCAGTGGCAAAGTGAGCAAGGGACTCACGTCTGAGCATACCCTGCCACACTTATGGCGGCCAAAAGCGGTACAAAAGGGGGTGGTGATGGACGGAGCATCTGAGTCAATCAAACACTTATACACAGTCAAAAGATCTGGGTTTAATCCATCACCGTTCTTTAGCCCACTCTGCCACCCCAGTTCAGACATGGCTATATGTAAATCAGTCTGACCCTGTGCCTCATGAGAACAGTCCAGCCCGAACTGCCAAGCCATGTCTTCACTGGACCGGAAACAAGCTTCCGAGGACCGGTTTATGACATTCCAGCCGTCTTCAGCCCGGCTTGCTTGAATCCAGTGGCAAAGTGAGCAAGGGACTCACATCTGAGCATACCCTGCCACACTTATGGTGGCCAAAAGCGGTACAAAAGGGTGTGGTGATGGACGGAGCATCTGAGTCAACCAAACACTCGCACCCAGTCAAAAGATCTGGGTTTAATCCATCACCGTTCTTTAGCCCACTCCGCCACCCATGTTCAGACATGGCTATATGCAAATCAGTCTGACCCTGTCCCTCATGGGACAGTCCAGCCCGAACTGCCAAGCCATGTCTACCCTGGACCGGAAACAAGCTTCTGAGGACCGGTTTCTGGCATTCCAGCTGTCTTCAGTCCGGCTTGCTTGAATCCAGTGGCAAAGTGAGCAAGGGACTCACGTCTGAGCATACCCTGCCACTCTTATGGCGGCCAAAAGTGGTACAAAAGGAGGCGGTGATGGACGGAGCATCTGAGTCAATCAAACACTCACACCCAGTCAAAAGATCTGGGTTTAATCCATCACCGTTCTTTAGCCCACTCCACCACCCCAGTTCAGACATGGCTATATGCAAAACAGTCTGACCCTGTGCCTCATGGGACAGTCCTTACTTTTTAAGGAACAATGGTTCAAGTTAGGCCTAATTAGGTCCTGGGGAGAAAGGTCAAAATAGCGAGTATTTAATAAACGCTGGGGAGCAAGAATTGTAGGTACAAGTAGGAACTTGTATTTTACTCTTTCTTTTTTATATAGATATATATAAATATTCATACTGTATTTCAGGTGCTCAGGTGAATAGTACGGTGCAGGACATGACATAAGTGATCAAAGTGAACGGACTGTCACACAACAGCAACAAGGTTAAAAACACAACAATTATATACAATAGAATGAGTGGAAATCCTTGGGTGGGTCGACGGTGTTTCGATCTATATAGCTTTAGATCATCATCAGGAGTGATGAGCCTCCTGAAACTTGCCAATGCATTATCAGGCAAGGAATGGTTTTTGACACTGCAACTGAATTGGTGGTCGCTTTTCTGGAGAGAATATTGGATTTAATCAAATAAGGTCTCTCAATGGGATTATCCAAGTAGCGCTCAGTCACTAGTAATTTGGACGAGGGTCCTACTTGAATTGAAGAGTTAAAAGAATGAGAGAATCCGTTTAGCGAGTTCGTCGCTATGACAATATGTAAATATTGGCGCCTGGAATTTAATACCGGCGTGTAGGCATAGCAGGGAAGGGGGTCCGAGTGCCTCACCGACAACTGCTCACCGGGAGGTCCAGCCTGAACTGCCAAGCCATGTCTACCCTCGACCGGAAACAAGCTTCTGAGGACCGGTTTCTGGCATTCCAGCTGTCTTCAGCCCGGCTTTCTTGAATCCAGTGGCAAAGTGAGCAAGGGACTCACGTCTGAGCGTACCCTGCCACACTTATGGCAGCCAAAAGTGGTACAAAAGGGGGTGGTGATGGACGGAGCATCTGAGTCAATCAAACACTCACACCCAGTCAAAAGATCTGGGTTTAATCCATCATCGTTCCTTAGCCCACTCCGCCACCCCAGTTCAGATATGGCTATATGCAAATCAGTCTGACCCTGTGCCTCATGGGACAGTCCAGCCCGAACTGCCAAGCCATGTCTACCCTGGACCGGAAACAAGCTTCCTAGGACCGGTTTCTGGCATTCCAGCCGTATTCAGCCCGGCTTGCTTGAATCCAGTGGCAAAGTGAGCAAGGGACTCACGTCTGAGCATACCCTGCCACACTTATGGCAGCCAAAAGTGGTACAAAAGGGGGTGGTGATGGACGGAGCATCTGAGTCAATCAAACACACATATAGCCAGTGTCTGACCTAGGGTGGTGTGGAGTGCAAAAAACAATGGATTTAGGCCCAGATCTTTGTACTGGGGTGAATGTAAGACATTGTTCTGCATTCTGTCCATCAACAGTGTTTTTTGCAATTTTCACCCCGAGTGGGCTGGGTGTGCTCAGACGTGAGTCCCAGGCTCTCCACATCACTGGAGTCAAGCTATCCAGGCTGAATAAGGCTGATAGCCAGAAACCGGTCCTTGGATGCTTGATTCCAGTCTGGGAAAGACATGGCTTTGTAGTTCGGGCTGGACTGTTCCCATGAGGCACAGGGTCAAGGCTGATTTGCATAAGCATGGGCGAATTTTGCGAATCTCGCGTTCGCGCATTTTGCCGATTTGCGAACTCGCAATCCGCAAAACCCGCGAATTCTCGCGAATTTGCGGATTTTTTTTTTTTGTGTTCGCGCGGGTTTCTGCCAGGTCGCGAGGGTTTTTGTACAATTTTGCAAACGCGAACTTACCTGTCGGGTCGCAAGTTTTGCAAACTTGTTGTTTCTACGTGTCCAGCCTGTTTGGGACACTCTTCTTCATCACTGCCACCCTCTGTCACCACTGCCACTCTCTGGTTCACCCATGCCACCCTCTGGCTCACCCATGCCACCCTCTGTTTCATCACAGCACCCTCTGGTTGTCCAGTGTACATTATTGTGGCAAAGCAAAGCACACCTTCCCTGCCTCAAGTGACCTGAATTAATTTGGGGCTGATTAATGTGTCACAGAATATTTTTTTAGCTGGCACCTGCTTCCTTAGTGCTTCCTGATTAGTGATCTTTTGCACTTGCTAAGTGCTTTCATTGTTGCAAAATTAGTTACAACACCTGCCCTGCCCCAACTGACAATAATGAATTAGGGGCTGATTAATGTGTCACTGGATTTGAACTTCCAGCCTGGCTCCTGCTTGTCTCCCTTAGCTGTAATTCAGGACCTTTGTGGCATATGCATATGTGTAACTATTCTGAGGCTCAGAGCAGGGTCACATAATAGTTGCAAGTAGGCAACTGAACTCTGGAGGGGCCCCTCAGGAAGCACTACAGGAAATGGCTACTAATGATGAGCTTGAACTTTTGAACCTGGTAAGTAGTTTCAGTTTTGCTAAGATCGTATTTCTGCAATTTAGCGCTTATTCGCGGGGCGCGAAGTTGAGCTGGGAAGCCGCGAACTCAAGCGAACAGTGCAAGCAAGCCATAAAATCCGCTGCTCGCGGATTTGCGGATTTTGCGGGAAATTCGCGAATCTCGCGGATTGCGAATTTACTGAAAATCCGCAAAATCCGCGAGCGGAACGGATTTTCCGCCCATACTTAATAGCCAGTGTCTGATCTAGGGTGGTGTGGAGTGCAAAAAACAATGGATTTAGGCCCAGATCTTTGTACTGGGGTGAATGTAAGACATTGTTCTGCATTCTGTCCAGCAACTGTGTTTTTTGCAATTTTCACCCCGAGTGGGCTGGGTATGCTCAGACGTGAGTCCCAGGCTCTCCACATCACTGGAGTCAAGTTATCCAGGCTGAAGAAGGCTGATAACCAGAAACCGGTCCTTGGATGCTTGATTCCGGTCTGGGAAAGACATGGCTTGGTAGTTCGGGCTGGACTGTTCCCATGAGGCACAGGGTCAAGGCTGATTTGCACATAGCCAGTGTCTGACCTAGGGTGGTGTGGAGTGCAAAAAAACGTTGGATTTAGGCCCAGATCTTTGTACTGGGGTGAATGTAAGACATTGTTCTGCATTCTGTCCATCAACTGTGTTTTTTGGCTTTTAAAATGACAGCAGACACCACAGTAGTGCACACTAAAGTGCATTAAGACTACTGGGTCTCTAGATCTACATGTTCTACCTGGATTAACTGTGACATCTCTGCTTACAATGTGTGATCTTAGGCAATTATTATGTTTCACCAAAACATATTTTTTCTTCATCATTATGTATGAGAGCACTTTCAAATATGTGAGTTCAGGATACTAGTTGTAAAAATCTTATTGTGTTTGATTTAATAGACTATAAAATTCCTTTATAATAATCTGAGCCATGTGCGAGGTTTACATGATAGCTATAAAGCCCCTTAGTTCACTGACGTTCATGTTTTAAAACTATCACTTAAATAAGCATTTCTAAGTGTGGAGCTATAAAGTGACTCATTAATCCCAAAGCATCCATATGTTAAAGAAATACACTGTTTTTTATTTTTGCGGAGACTTTATCATATTTATGTGATGTTTACTGTAAGATTTAATTTTTGTAGCAAAAATATTCAGGGCTCAGCTCGTGCATGGGCTGTAAGCATCGAGCCAGACGCTTAGCTTGTCTCTCCCTGTTAATTTGTTGGCTCGTCCATTATTATTATTTGAGTATTCTTCCTTCCCCTCTATTTCCTCTCCCACATCCCCTTTTACTTGATCCCTCCATTTTCTATCCTTAGTTCCGATCCCATCTAAACTTCTCTCCATCATCCTTTCTTCCATTATTTCTCCTCGTTTATTCACTCCTTTTTCTTGCTCCCTTCCCTTCTTTCTCTTGTTCTGCCGTTCTCCACCCTCTTTGTTCTCCTTTCTAACCCTACTTGTGATTTGTCTGCATTCTCCTTTCTACCTTTGTCTAATTTCTCCATGTTCTTCTCTTCCTGATATTTACTTACCACAAAAGACGATAGTAGGGCCTGAAGCGCTGGAGCCCTTGGAGCAACTTATGGACTCTTGTTTGCCCAGTGTGGGATCTTTGCTGTCGGTCCCCTCCGCTACCGCTACCTTCCTCCACCTGGTGCGCGGCAGCTGAGCAAGGGGACTACAGCCCCCAGGTGCCCTTGCGGCAGGTAGCGCCCACGTAGCTTTCGCGCAAGCATGGGGAAGAAAAGACCGCGAGTGTTCCTGCGTCGTGGGACGTGCTCGGGCATCGACGGGCTAAGCCCGTGCAAAGGGCGGGCCGTCTGTTGCAGTCCGGGGGTGGAGGAGGCCGGGCTGGGCCACCCCCCATGGTTGAACATCAGGGCTGTTGCATTGCATTGTTATAGATATCAAAAGTAAAAGTTTTGTAAAGTTTGTCCTATGTGCTTATAGGTGATAACTGAAATATGGGTAAAAGTACTCCAATGGCACACTCTCTCTACCTCGAGACAGAAAACACATACTACTACACCACTCCCAAGTCTGACAGCAATAGACAGGATGTTGCAAAAGACCATTTTTTGGCTCAATACTAACAGACCACTACCAGGACACGTACAAGCAGAAATTATACATGTTCGCAGAGTAAGCTGGATTGGACACAGACAGTCTCTGGGGACTGTATAATTATAAATTTTAGAGATAGACGTGCAATAAGGTTCATTTGTGGCCGGAATAACCATTGAAGGAATGGCGGGATCCAAACTATGGATCTGACCTACTTCTATCCATCAATGAACTCAACCACGACTACGTTTACCTCATGGCAGCAATGGGAGCCTAGGGCTCAAAACAGAGTTGATAATAATATACCAACATCTAATCAATACCATATATTGCAGGGATTAGAGGATGTCGATTGACTTGCTACGGATACACGGGTTACTAATCTCTCAATGTCCATGATACCTGGCAGACAAATGTCAGACCTTGATAAATATGGCTTTGTTATGACCAATGCTAAGGATGATACTGGCACAGTGGGTTATGAAAGCAAAGAACAGGGCTTAATGAATGAAAGTACTCCACATGACAAGCCATTTTTAGGGACCATCGTGGAGCCTAGGCGCAATACGGATGTGCTGGTTAGACAAACAAATAAGAAAACATGGTCTTTTTTGAGTTGGAATATCGCAGGGCTAAGGACAAAATGAGATAATGAAAATTGGGTATACCTTCAAGTTAGTCAATCAAGTTTAAATTTGTATAGCGCACTACTCACCCAGAGGGTCTCAATGCGCTTGAGGGAGGGAGGGAGCTTACTTATCAAATATCCAAGTTTTAAGTTGTTTTCTGAAGGAGAGGTGGTTCTGTGTGAGGCGGAGGTGGGTGGGGAGGGAATTCCAGGTCTTGGCTGCTAAGTAAGAGAAGGATCTTCCACCCATGGTGGATCTCTGGAATTGTGGCGAGGGCCTGATTGGACGATCAAAGTTGGCGGGTGGGGGTGTAGAAGGACAGGCGCGTGTTGAGGTATTCGGGTCCTAGGTCGTAGAGGGCTTTGTGTGCATGGGTGAGGAGACGGAACGCAGTTCTCTTGTCGACGGGGAGCCAGTGGAGGTCTTTAAGGTGACCGGAAATGTGAGCTTGGCGGGGGATGTCTAGGATGAGCCTGGCTGAGGCGTTTTGGATGCATTGGAGTTTTTCTGTAGTTTGGCTGTGGTTCCGGTGTAAAGGGTGTTTCCGTAGTCTAGTCGGCTAGTGACCAGTGCATGGATGACCGTCTTTCTTGTTTCGGTGGGGATCCAGCAGAAGATTTTGTTGAGCATGCGTAGGATGTTAAGCAAGATGATGAGACGGCGTTGACTTGTCTGGTCATCGAGAGGGAGGAGTCCAGGATGAAGCCCAGGTTACGTGCGTGGTCCGTTGGTCTTGGTGCGGTTCCCAGGGCCGGTGGCCACCATGAGTCGTCCCAGGCGGAGGGGGATGATCCTAAGACGAGGACTTCCGTTTTGTCCAAGTTTAGTTTTAAATGGCTGTTCTTCATCCACTCGGCTACTTCTTTCATCCCTTCGTGTAGGTTGGTTTTGGCGGTGTTTGGGTCTTTGGTGAGGGATAGGATCAGCTGGGTGTCGTCTGCATAGGAGATAATGTTGAGGTTGTGTTGGCACGCAACGGATGCGAGGGGACTCATGTATACATTGAAGAGGGTGGGGCTGAGTGAAGATCCTTGGGGTACGCCGCAGATGACATCGGTGGCTTCTGATCTATAAGGGGGAGGCAGACTCTCTGGGTTCTTCCGGCGAGGAACGAGATTATCCAGTCCAATGCTTTTCCTTGTATTCTGATGTTGCTGAGGCGTTGTATAAGGGTGTTATGACAGACTGTGTCGAAGGCAGCGGAGAGGTCAAGTAGGATGAGGGCAGCTGTTTCTCCATTGTCCAGTAGTGTTCGAATGTCGTCTGTTGCTGCGATGAGGGCGGTCTCGGTACTGTGTTTGGCTCGGAAGCCGGACTGTGAAGGGTCGAGGGATTTGTTGGATTCGAGGAAGGCGGCGAGTTGACTGTTGACGGCTTTCTCAATGACATTGGCAGGGAATGGGAGGAGCGAAATGGGGCGGTAGTTCTTAAGTTCAGTGGGGTCTGCAGTAGGTTTCTTCAAGAGGGCCCTGAGTTCGGCGTGTTTCCAGCTTTCCAGGAAGGTGGCAGAGTTGAGGGAGCAGTTGATGACGTCTCGGAGATGGGGTGCGATAATGGAGTCTGCTTTGTTGAAAATGTGGTGGGGACAGGGGTCGGTTGGCGATCCCGAATGAATGGTGTTCATCAGGCGGATGGTGTCTTCAGTGGTGATTGGGTTCCAGGCGTAAAGGTTGTTGGAGGGGGTTTTTAGTTTGGAGGTAGGTGGGGTGGGCTTGTCTCCAAAGCTGTTGTGTATGTCAGCGATTTTGTTGTGGAAGAACGAGGCTAGAGAGTCGCAGAGGTCTTGGGATGGAGTGATGTCGTTGGTGCCGGCGGTGGGGTTGGTAAACTCTCTGACGATGTTGAAAAGTTCCTTGCTGTTGTGGGCGTTGTTGTCGAGCCGATCCTCGAATGCTGATTTCTTGGTGGATCGGAGCAGTTGGTGGTGTTTGCGGGTGGCGTTCTTGAAGGTGGTCAGGTTGTCAGTGGTTGGGTTTTTTCGCCAGGCTTTCTCGAGGGTGCGACAGATCTTCTTGGATTTCTTAAGGTCATCATTAAACCAGGGGGCTTTTTTGCTGCCTTGCTTGACTTGATGGTTTTTCAGGGGTGCTAATTCGTTAGTGCTGTGGGTGATCCATTGTGTGAGGTTGGTGGCTGCTTGGTTTGGGTCCGTTGATTTTGCAGGAGGGTTTTGGTGAAGTGATGTGAATAGCTGGTCGGTGGTAATTTTATTCCAGTTTCTCCGGAGAATTGGTTGTGGGTGGTTGAGGGTCGTAGTCTTTTTGTAGTTGAAGTGAACGCAGCTGTGGTCCATCCAATGGAGAGCTGTGGTGTGATTAAAGGAGATGTGCTTGCTGGAGGTGAAGATTGGGTCGAGCGTGTGCCCGGCAAAGTGGGTGGGGGTGTCAACAAGTTGTTTGAGTCCGAGATTGGCGAGGTTGTCCAAAAGGGTGGTGGTGTTGCTGTCGTTGTTCTTTTCCAGGTGGAAATTGAGGTCTCCCAATAGGATGTAGTCCTCAGAAGGGAGGGCGTGAGGGGTGATGAAGTCAGTGATGTCTTCGCTGAATTGTGTGCGGGGTCCGGGTGGTCAATAGATGAGGGTGCCTCTGAGTGTGGTCTTAGGGTCGGTGTGAATCTGGAAGTGAAGGTGTTCGGCGGTTGTGAGGTTTTCATCGGAACTGGTCGTGATGTGGATGTTGTTCTTATGGACTATGGCAATGCCTCCTCCTGTTTGGTTGATGCAGTCCTTTCGGATGATCTTGTAGCCTTCCGGGATGGCTATGGCGAAGTCGGGCGGTGATGAGGCGTTCATCCAGGTTTCTGTAAGAAAGGCGACGTCCGGCGATGTGGTGTCGAGTAGGTTCCAAAGTTCAATGACGTGTCTGTGGACCGAGCGGGTGTTGAGTAAGATGCACTTCAGGTGGTTAGTGTTGGAGCTCTGTTTGGAGTATGTGGATTTGGTGTGGGTCCTGATGCAGTCGAACTTGCAGGAGTGGCAGGTGAATGGTCCATGGGTGTGTCCTTGGGCGGTTTGGTAGCAGTCGGGGAGACGGCCGGAGTTGAGTGCTGAGAGGGTAGCGGAGTCGTACGTTATGCGGGTGGAGAGGGGTTTGCGGGGGCCACGGGGTCTGGCGCTGGGCGCGGTCCAGGCGCGGACGGGCAAAGATGGGCTTACTTTTGGCGCACCTTCGGCGCGCATGGGGCGCGACCACTGCGCGCAGATGCATCTGTCGTAATTGGATAGTGGAGGGGGTTTGGGCGAGGGAGGAGCAGCTGGGAGGCGGGAGCGGCGTGGAGAGCCGGGCTGGGAGGCACAACAACAAACAACAAAATGGCAGCAAGCCAAAAGGAAAACAGGACGAGATTGGGGCACAACCTTAATTAAGCGCTACGAACTGGGCAGCACAGTCAGGCAACAATTATCAGAGCAGGCAAAGCGAGTGGCACAGTAAATAACAAAGCACGGTCTGATAGTAAAGCGCTACGATGACTTAATATTCAGCAGTGCGAACAAGTCTGGCAATAAGCGCTACGATGACAAACAAAATTCTAGCAGTGCGAGTAATGCTTAGCAATCAGAGTGCTACGATACCAGGTGGATGAGCAGGGAGCAGCGAGGGGAGCGACCGCTTCTGAGAAGCTCAGGACGGATGTGAACAAATATGATGTTGTCAGTCTCCAAGAAACTTGGACTACGGTCCCTGATCATGTTAATGGTTTTGGAACTTATTTCTCCCCAGCCACCAGCTCAGCTCATGGTAGAGACAAAGGAGGCTTATGCACCTATGTCTCAAACATGTTAATATGTACTAAAATAGAAATGATTTTTAGTAACATTTATTATCATGTTATCAGGATTATAATTGGAAACGTGTTTTGGTGAACTTTTATAATAATGTCCCGGGTGAGGACAAAGACAATATTTTTAAATCTTTAAGAGATAATATTAAATCCATGACGGAAGAAAGACTAAGAGAGGTCTGTGTTATATGGTCAGGGGACTTCAATTGTTCTTTATGTGCGAGAGGAGAGAGAAGAACATGTGGAGTAATGCTGGATAAAGATACCAGTTTTAGCCACTTTGAGCATACTAAATATGGGGATTATCTAAATGAAGTTATTATTGGGTGCGATATGGGCTTAGCGGACAGATTGATTAGCCCTGAGATCCCATTTTTCCCAACTGTTAATGGTAGAGGGGCAAATACAACGATTGATTACATTATTATGACTGCTAGACATGGGGGTATGATACAGGAGTTTACCACACTTGATAATTCATTGAGCGACACTTTCCCCTCAGTTTAGTTTTACAAGGCAGACTGAAGGCACTACGTGGAAAACATATGGTTAGAATCCAAGTAGACAATAGTCCCATGCTTAGGAAAAATGGTTACTCTTCAAAGTGGACAAAAATTGTCCCGGAAGACTTTTTGCAAAAATGAATAAAGATTACTGTGCCCCAATTCTATGGCTGCACAGAGATGAATACTGCTGACCCTGATATCATCAATAACTTCTTAACGATTACAGCACAAATTAAGAAACTGCTATGGGTCGAAACAAAAGGTGGTAAAAGGGTTCAAAAAGGGTGGTTTTATACGGCCTGCACTAAGGTCTACTCAAAATTGAAACGTGTCCTAAATGCCCTAGTTGAGGATAGTTCCCTAATTAAAGATTGCAGAAATGCCTATAAGCAGACCTTAAAAAGGAGAAAAGAGATCTTAAAAAGGGAAGCTTGGGATACCCTGTGTGAAGCATCTTTAACCAGAGACTGTGCAGCTTTTTGGAAGGCTGTTAATGCCCCCTTTCTGAATTATAACACCACCGCTACAATAGAAGTAGCAATACCCGAGAAAGAGTGGGTGAAACACTTTTAAGAACTGTACTATGCTGAGATCCAAGAGGAGGATTGCTTAATAGAGAAAGATCAAGCTGGAAATTATTCACACCTAATGAGCAAACTAGTCCCTGATATCTCTGTAACAGAAGTAAATGCTAGCATCAATGCAAGTTTGGGGGGTAAGGCACCGGGCCCGGATGGGGTTCCGGTGGATCTATATAAAAATAATATAGACCTTTGGGCCCCGATTCTTACACGACTCTTCAATGCTACACTTCATACTGGTCTTCTTCCTTTCTGGTGCGAATCATTGATAGTCCCCATATTAAAAAAGGGAGACAGAGCTAGCTGTCAATGTTATCACCCAATATCACTCTTGGACTCCACTATTAAGGTCTTTGGACGGGTGATTTTAAATGGATTGCAAATTGGTGCGGACGAGAACAAGATAATAAGCGATTTACAGTATGGTTTTAAAAAAGGTCTTGGCATAATTGATCAATGTTTGAATCTGCATATTTTAATAGAAAAATACACAAAAGCCAAGGAGGGTCGAATATTTTTAACTTTTGTAGATTTAACTTCTGCATTCGACTGTCTGTCGCATAGTAAACTTTGGCTGGTGATGGATGAACTGGGGGTAGACTTTTTAATCATTAATTTCCTCCGGGAACTCTACTTTGGTGCATCCGCCAGAGTCAGATATGGGAAAAATGGTGAATGTACAGAATCCTTCGGAATCGCTAGGGGAGTACGACAAGGCTGTGTCTTGGCTCCGTTCCTTTTTTCACTCTACATCAATGATGTGGAGAACACCTGATTGAAGGAGTGTAGGGACATGCCGATGGTGGGGGAAAGATCAGTCCCAGCTTTGTTGTATGCTGACGACGCTGTCCTGATGGCCAGAGCCCCACTGTCCATGCAAAGTTTAGTTACTTCCTTTGCAGACTTTATGACAGGGTTTGATCTGAGGATAAACTGTTCAAAGACTTTCACAATGAACTGTGGTTTGGGTGCATATAAAAAGAGGAAGGTGGTTTTTATTGGTTCTTCCCCAGTCAATTTTACTTTAACTTTCTCTTATTTAGGAGTCTTATTTGATCATACTGGCCTATAGAACACCACAATTAACACTAGAAAATTATTGTATTGCAAATCCATCATGGCCTTAAAAAAGGTCAGCCAAAAAATCGGCAGAAGACCAATTGGGGAAATATTGACTGCGTATAAAGCTACTTGTGTAGCAATCGTGACATATGGCGCAGGCCTATGGGGCTATGCAAATGTAACATCTTTACAAGTGGTAGAAAACCTCTTTATGAAGTATCTTCTAGCTGTACCTAAAAGTGTCTCCACATACGTCTGCTATGCAGTACTTGGGGAACCTTATCTGGAGGATACCATAAAGACAGCCCCAGTATTACTATGGCATAGAGTCTGGACGACCGATGAATGTGGGTTAAATTGTTTGATCATGAACAATGTGGTTGGATTAGAAAAGAGTAGTAAAGTAAAATGGTTGTGTTACGTGAGGAAATTCCTCATGGACCTGGGTATGGAGGATTACTTTTCCGATCCATCTTCTTTATGTAACATCTCAAGAAAGTCCTTGAAGGAAAAATGTATGGTCCACTTACATGATCAGAGAACAATATTAGAAATTAAGAAAATGACGGTAGTTGCCCATGAACAGATTGTGATTTCAAGAAAAATGCCGCCATATGTTAAACTGCAAATGAGTGACCATAAGAGGGTTTTATTAACCCGTTTTAGATTTAATTTGCTATTTAGGTTGCATAGTTTCCCCACTATGAATGACTGGTCGAAAAATTTGATTAAGTGCTCATGTGATGATTTGTGTGAACAGTCGGATATACATATTCTTTTCTTTTGAAAATTTTATACTATGCCGCGACGAAGGTGGGTTGTCCCATTGTTGAAGACCATGGAAATTAGTCGCTGTCGCCCTGCCTTTTTAGCTGTGCAGAAGCTTGATAACATTTTAACTATTGTATTTATTTCTTCGTTTTTAAAAAATATTTACAAATCACGTAAATCGATTGTAACCTGAACTATGAAGAACTGACCTTGGTGCATTGGATGAATTTTTTTATACTTATTAACTGTGTTTTTATCTGTGCTTTTATGGTTATTGTGCTTTAATAACCGAATAAAGAATTTTGATTTGATTTGATTTGATATTTACTTTGGAAGGCGCCAATACATCTTGAAAGAGGCAGCATCTATTGGGGCCAGTACTTGAGTGATTAAGGGTACATTTGGAGACCATGTAGGGTATGACAGTAATGTATCGGCTGGATACAGGGCACTTGATTGCCCTAATGAAGTTGAGAAATTATAATAAAAAAAGCAAGGGTGAATCGGGAGACTACATTTGAGCAGCGATAAAGCAGGGAAACAAATAAAGTGGATGAGCCGCACAGTCTTCTTCTGCTGCTGTGCTTCTTTGGGGTGCAGTAACATATTTAATCAGTTTAGCTTAGCCAAGCAATAAGTTACCTGGTGATTCCCTGCAATTTTATCCAGGTCATACGTCATGTGATGCCTTCCTCCCATCTCACTCATTCACTCTTGCAACATAACGTGTATTTGTAAAGCGCACATCACCCAAGAGTATCTTGGCGCTGAATAACAGATGTTTATTGTTACCCAACTCAATGGTTCTCTGTTTATCAACCTCCGAAGGATGAAAGGCTAAGTGGACCTAGCAGGATTTAAACTAAGGCACCTACAGTGTGCGCATTAGTCAACTATGCCACCAGACCTGGCTTGTACACCTCCCTTCTATAAAGCTTGACCTATATGTCATCTGGTCACTTAGAGCATGCTGAGGCTGTAGCGAATTGCTGGATAGGAGTCCGAGTGGCCCAGATGAGGAGTGATCCCTGAACTCCAGTGCGCAGAGCAGGCTATACAACTGTCAATCTCAGCGTTTGGATACTGGGCACTCTTGGAGTTGGCACATGGCCTGGAGCAGCAGGGGGTAACCTCCAGAAGGCAAATGAGTGATTGGTATGCTCAGTGGTGCACAAGGTGGTGAGCTGCTGCTAAAACCGAGCACAGTGGCCTACAGTTTGAATAGAAAATGTGCTCCTAATATCCCAATCAGGCCATATTTGTAAACCAGGTGGTATCCTTGAAAACTTTGTGGTATAGAACAACAGCAGAGCAGTTACTAGCACATGTGTGCCCATCCGCGCCTGGACCGCGCCAAGGGCCAGAACCCCTGGCCCCCGCAAATGCCATGACGCCCGTCTCCGCTACGACTCCAGCACCCTCCATGCACTCAACGCTGGATGAACACACACCTGCTGCCTGGCCACCTCGAAGCGCACCCAAGGACCTTTCTCCTGCCAGACCTGCAGCCTCACCAGAATCCAGCCTACCAACCCACCTACTAAAGAACCAAACTACCTCAGATGCATCCTTCTCAACACTGACTCTGCCCGCAAACACGCTGTTGAACTGTGGGACCTACTCGACACCAACACCCCAGACGTCGCAATTGTGACAGAGACCTGGCTGTACCGCTCCTCGGCCCCCAACATCGCCATAGCCATCCCGGAAGGCTACAAGATCAACCGCAAGAACCGCACCAACGGAGGGGGAGGAGGAATTGCCATCGTCCAGAGGAACACTCTCAAAATCTTGACAAACACCGATGACACCCTCAGCACCGCCGAACACCTACACTTCCAGATCCACACCGACCCCAACACCACCCTGAGAGGAACCCTCATCTACAGACCCCCGGACCCTGACCACAGTTCAGTGACTACATTGCCGACTTAGTCAGCACACACGCCCTCGCCTCCATGGACTACATCCTCCTCGGGGATCTGAACTTCCACCTCAAGAACAACAACAACTCCAACTCTTTCACCCTGATTGACAACCTCACCATCCTCGGACTCAAACAACTCAACACAATCCTTCCAATCCGCCGGCCACACGCTTGACCCCATTTTTCTCAGCAAGCTCCCACGTCTTCTTCAACCACACCACCGAACTCCACTGGACCGACCACCATTGCATCCATTTCACCTTCTGGAAACCCACCACACACCACGCACCCAACAGATGCCTCGCAGCTGCTGGAGAAAAGTCACCAAAGACCAGCTATCCACCAACATCACCCAGAGCCCACCCGCAGACCCGACCAACCCTGCCGTCCGCAACCTCAGACAGCGGATCGACGACTGCACCAACACCCTTGCCCCACTCAAGAAACCCTCCAACAGCCACACCAGAAAGAAAGCGAGCTGGTTCTCTGATGACCCCCAGGCCTCCAAACAAACCTGCCGAAAGCTACAGAAAAACTGGATCCGGGAACAAACACCGGAAAGCTATGCAGCCCACAAGAACGCCACCCGCAGACACCACCACCTCATCAAATCTACCAAAAGGACCTCCTTCAAAGACCGCCTAGACAACAATGCACACAACAGCAAAGAGCTCTTCAACATTGTGAAGGAACTCTCCAACCCCAGCTCCAACATCAAGGACATCCCACCTTCGCAACACCCGTGCGACTCGCTGACCACCTTCTTCCACCACAAGATCACAGACATCCACGACAGCTTCAATGCCGCGACCACCCCTGCAACCACTGAGACCTCCACCCCCACGACAACCACCCACACCAATCGCCTGATCTCCTGAACCAACATCAATGACAAAGACACCATCAAGATCATGAACTCCGTCCACTCGGGATCCCCGTCAGACCCATGCCCACACCACATCTTTAACAAAGCAAGCACCACCATCACACCCCATCTCCGGAAAGCCATCAACATCTCCTTTGAGACAGCAACCATCCCAGAGAGCTGGAAGCACGCCAAGATCAACGCCTTGCTCAAAAATCCCAAGGCACCTCTAGAACTTCCGACCCATCTCACTGCTCCCGTTCCCGGTGAAGGTCATGGAGAAGGCTGTCAACAAACAACTGACCACATTCTTCGAGGAGAACAGCATCCTGGACCCGTCCCAGTCCGGCTTCCGCAGCAACCACAGCACCGAAACTGCCCTCATCGCCGCCACCGACGACATCAGGACCTACTAGACAAAGGAGAACCAGCAGTCCTCATCCTTCTGGACCTGTCAGCCGCCTTCGACACGGTCTGCCACCGCACGCTACGAAAATGCCTCCACAACACCGGGATCCAAGATAAAGCCCTGGACTGGACCACCTTTTTCCTCTCCGGCAGAACACAGAGCACCCGCCTCCCCCCTTCCGCTCCGAAGCCACTGAGATAATCTGCCGCATACCCCAGGGCTCATACCTCAGCCCAACGCTGTTCAACATCTACATGGCACCGCTCACCCACATCGCCCTACTGCACAACCTCAATATCATCTCTTATGCTGATGACACCCAGCTGATCCTCTCCCTCACCAAAGACCCCCACACCTCCAAAACCAACTTCCACGAAGGAAGGAAGGCCGTCCCCGATTGGATGAAAAACAGCTGACTGAAGCTGAACTCGGACAAGACGGAGGTCCTCATCCTCAGATTCACCCCCTTGGCTTGGGATGACTCCTGGTGGCTGACCGCACTAGGAACAGCTCAAACGCCAACCTATAGGTCATGCTTGACTCCACACTCTCCATGACGAAACAGGTCAACACCGTCTCTAGCTCCTGCTTCACCACCCTCCGCAGTCTCCGCAGGATCTACAAGTGGATCCCCACCGAAACAAGTAGGACAGTCACCCAGGCCATCGTCAGCATCAAACTGAGCAATGGAAACGCCCTCTGCACAGGAACCTCGGCCAAACTCCTGAAACGGCTCCAATGCATCCAGAAGGCCTCCGCACACCTGATCCTCAACATCCCCTGCCGCAGCCCCATCACACCCCACCTGAGAGACCTGCACTGGCTCCCCGTCAACAAGAGGACTATCTTCAAGCTCCTCACCCACGCACACAAAGCACTCCACAACATCGGATCAGCGTACCTCAACAGCCAACTCAGCTTCTACACCCCCACCTGCCAGCTCCGCTCTGCCGACCATGCCCTCGCCATGGTCCCCTGCATCTGAAGTGTGACCCCCGGCAGCAGATCATTCCCGCACCTCGCCGCCAAGACATGGAACACCCTCTCCATCCACCTAGGGCAGATGCAAGACCTACTGACCTTCAAAAGACTCCTCAAGACCTGGCTTTTTGAACAGTAGCAGCATTCCCCCACCCCTTAGCGCCTTGCGACCCTCACGGGTAAGTAGTGTGCTGTACACATACTTTGATTGATTGGTTGATTGATTGATTAGGACACTGCCAACGTTGTATCACATATCTGATGGTGAGCGACTCTTTCCCAGTCCAGAAATGTAATATATCCCTCAAGCTGATTCCTCCGATGTCTGGTAGGGCTGGTGCACTCCCAGATACTTGTCAGATGCAGGGGAAAATGCCAATTTAAAGGAGAAAATATGTGATGTTTTTTAAAACAAGCATTTTCCCCACAGTTCTTGTCACTGTGGACAATATGAGATGAGCAGGATGCCATTCTTCACGCCCATCCAGTTATACTGGCAGAGTGGCATTGTCCCAATAAACACAATGGCAGCCCTGTTTGAGTAGTGAGAGAACTGCATGAAACAAAAATGATCACTTCACCCTGCTCTCTTGCAATCAGGAGGAGAATCACCGTAAGTTGACAGCTGACCTTGTTATGTTATGTTACAGTGATTTATAGCGCACACAACTACTCATGAGTGTACCGGCGTGAAAAGCAAAATAGAAAACTGTAGGGAACTGTTCGACAATACTGCTTATATAAAAAATAGAGGGGCATATCATCAAGGGGGTTTATCTCCGCTTTTTTGGCTTTAAAAGCCAAGAAAGCGGGGTTAAATTATCTTCCTATTACCTAGCTGTCGCTAACACCAGTTAGCGACAGCTAGTAGGAGATAGCGACCATCTTAGGCCCCACTTTGCATGTCAGTGATTTTTATCACTAATGACATGCAAAGTGGGCGTGCCAAGATGTTAGTGACTGGAAACAGTCGCTAACATCGCTATCTCCAAAAGCTAACACCTGCCCTGAGCAGTTCTTAGCCATGTTATCCAATGGGAGGTGGATAACATGGCTAAGAGCATAAGCTCGGTAATGGATGAATATCGCTGACTTTTCAGCGATATTCATGCATTGCGGCCGATTTTTATCGCATTTGCGATAAACGTTGGTAAGGATAAAAATCGCCGCAGCTCAGCGGTAAATTTTTGTCTCTAACCAAGCAATAATGATAATTATCGCTATTGCTTGGTAATATGCCCCAGAGTTTTTAGTCTCTTCTTGAACAGACGAAGGTCATGAATGCTCCGCAATTCAAAAGGAAGGGAGTTCCAAGCTTCGCTCGCTTTGAAAGATAGAGAGCTTCCTCTAATTCTAACAAGCTGAACCTGGGGATCAATGCCAGACACTGTGAGGTATTATGCAGATGTCTTCGGAAGGCATAGAAGCTAAACTGTTTCTACAAGTAGAGCGGATCAGATCCATGTTGGGCTGAGTGGGCCAAAGTAAGAGCCTTGAATTTGACTCTGGGAGCCAGTGCAGGTCCAGCAGATGTTGTCTTACACTAAGCCTGCCCAGAATGTCCATCAGAGCGCTGGCCACAGCATTTTGTACTACTTAGAGTTTCTTGATATCCTGGTAGGCCAATATATAGTGCGTTGGCATAGTAAAGGCGACTGAGAATCAGAGCCTGAATGACCATCTCCTTGGCAGTCCTAGCAAGTAAAGGTAGGAACTTCCTAAGGGATTTCAATGTTTCAAGGCACTGACCTGCCAGTTTCATTATTTGTATAGAGATTAGAACTGAAGATTTTCCTCGAACCAGACTCCCAAGTTCTTGACTGCCTGTCCCGTAGAATTGGGTAAACGGTATTCTGGCGGCCAGATAGCTTCCCTGAACTGTGGAAGCAAAGATCCATATAAGAGGATCTCAGATTTATCCCTGTTACACTTTAACTGGACTGCTGCTAGCCATTTGAATATGGCTATTAGGTAGTTTTTGGCTTGAGTGGGGGATGTATCAGTAGCCTTCCAAGTGAAGAGGAGCTGGGCATCATCTGCGTAGGTGATGATCTTAGCTCCCAGCTCCTCAGCGAGGTAGATCAAGGGGTGACATATAAGTTAAAAAGGAGGGGGCTCAGGGTAGATCTCTGTGGTACTCCAGTAGTAACCTTTTTTTGGGGCAGATGAAAAGGGGGTAGCCACACTAGCTGTGATCTATCTTCCAGAAATGACTTAATCTAGTTCCACACTCAGCCGACAACTCCAATGTTAGAGAGGCAGGCTAGTAACAGAGAAGGTGGCACCAAATTGAAGGCGGGAGAGAGGTCTAATAAAATCAGAGCTGCTCCCCTGCCCCCATCCAAACATTCTCTGATAGCTTCCAAAATTTCCACAAGTGCCATTTCCATGCTATAAGTAACTCTAAACCCTGATTGAGCAGGATGTAATGATCCAGAGGTTTCTACAAAATTTGCCAGCTGCTTAAAAACTGCCTTTTTACACACCTTAGCCAATGTTGGATGAAGGGAGATGTAGCGATAATTGGCAGGGTTGGCAGGGTCTAGAGAAGGCTTTTTAAGCAGAGGGAGGAGTTCGGCTTGCTTCCACTCAGGAGGAACCGTGGAGGATTAGAGGGAAATAATAATGAGGGAATTAACCTCTGGATTAGCCATTTCTGCCACTGCAGCCATCAACGAGCCTGGCAGGGTTCGGCTGGGGAACGTGATTTCCATGATTTCAAAATAATCAATGTGTCTTGATGGGCAACAGTAGAGAATTCAGACATGGAGAAGGACGGGCTAGTGCCATCTTGGCTAAAAATAGCAATGTTCTGAGAGAGTAGCTGTTCATGATCAGAATTGAGTGACCCAAAACTAGCTTGTATCAGCTAAATTTTATCAATGAAGAAGCTCGAACGGTTCTCACACCACATGACCGAAGAAGGTAGGGAAATATTCTCATTGCAAGGAGTCACAAAACTGAACAATGGAGAAAATCTCTGCGTTATTTCTGGACTGGACTACGCGCTCCTCATGATGCAAGACTTTTAGCTAAATTATGGAAGCACAATATACTTTCTGGGCCTTTCTAAGTGCTATTTTGGCAAGGGGGTAATAGGTCACTTTACAATTGTCTTCCAGTTTTTTACAATATCATTTTTGATCTTTCAGCTCACTTCAAAACCAAGGCTTGGAGGAAGAGATTCTTGCCTGCTTTGAGACGCCGGGGACAGATGTTCCACTGCTTGTGAAATCTTGCTCTTGAAATTCTCCACTCCTCCATCCAAATTATTGGAAGAAAGAAGGATGAAAGTCTGACAGAGTAAGGCTTAGGGCCGAAGGATCAATTCTATGTGAGGGCCTCCCTTGCACCAGCCTACTTGGGACATGGGGCATCTTAATGGTCCATGAAAATTTGATCAAAAAATGATCGGACCAAGTTACTTGGAGGGGCTCGTTTACGCTAATGGGAAAATTACAAAAAAAACATATCTAAGGTATGCCCCCCCCAATGCGTGGGGGGAGTTAACCAATTGAGTAAGTTGGGCGAGGGTCAGGGAGTCACATAGCTCCCTAGTATCTCTCGCCTCTACACAGTCCATATGAATGTTAAAATCCCCAAGAAGTATAAAGTTAGAAAATTGTAGTGCTCGAGAGACAATAATTTCATCAAGGGCCTTCAAGAAAGCTCCTGTGGGGCCTGGGGGCCTATAGAACACTGTGCCACCCAGCGTGAAGTGAGGCGAGATAATAATAGAGAAGTCGAGAGACTCTCCTTCTCTAATTCCGGTAATCTCTCCTCGGAGAAAGGTCCATTTGTCTCTGAACACCACTACTGTTCCTCCACCTCTACCCACTTTTCGATCAGCACTGGAAATCTTGTACTTACTTGGAATGGCGATTTCAATGGCAGGATTTGAGAACTCATTAAGCCATGTTTCTGTTATAAAAAATAAATCAAATTGTTCATCAGAAAGATTGACCAGTGAGCAGGCATTGATCAGTGCAGCCTGAATAGTGGGTCCTCTAGTGGTACTAGGTGTCTGGGAGCCCGATAGTGTATAATTGAACCCTTTAGAATAAAGACTGAAATCGCAGTTTTCACAAGTCATTTGAGAATTGTCTTCAATCACCCACCCGCCAGCACACTTACCGCCTTTATTGTGAAGCACACACAGCTCAGCTCGACTATAAGAGAGACTTGGGCCATGTGCAACAGCAGGAAAATGGGCAGCATGGCTGGTACTGGCCACTCCCCGGACGCGGACGGGCGCAGACTGGCTTGCCTTAAGTGCGCCTTCGGCACGCAAGCGGCGTGCCCGCTGCGCGCATACATACATCGCGCCTATTTTTTAGCATTCCCCAGGACCAACTAGAGGGCTGCCTGCCTAAAATGACAGCCTCTGTGGTCTACCCCAGGCCCACCCAGAAGAGCAGCCGGAGACTGGCTCCTCTAAAGTGGCAAGTGTTCTGGACTAATGCTCAGGTCTGATCCAATTCAGTCGCCTGCAATTTACAGTTCGGTTTAAATTTTTTTTTAAGATTCAATTCGGTTTTCGTGTTTTAAAAAAATAGAGGTTTGAGTCTCAATTTATAAATTCAATTTAACATACAGTTACCATCAAAGATTTAAAATGGGCAAGATATAGTACACAACAAACAAATACTTAAATCCAAAACCGCGATGGTGCACAAGCGTTTGGAAACGGTACACTCTCCCATTCCAAACAGCTAATGGCACTGGCATCCGCGCAGCGCGCCTATTTGTTAGCATTCCCCAGGAACAACTAGAGTGCTGCTTGCCTAAGATGGCATCTTCTGTTGTGTACCCCAAGCCCACCTGGAAGAGCAGCAGATGATTGGCTCCTCTAAAGTGGCAAGTGCTCAGGACTTGCAGTATGTGTATCCAAAGTCTGTTGTGAATTGTCTGCTTGAGGGAGTTTCAACCCTATTTATCATGAAATATCCTTTTGCAAAAATAAATCTGCAATATCCAGTGCTTAATTTGTAAGAAAACAAGTGCCAGGGCAGTCTTCAGGAGCCCACCATAATTTGCACTACGAATTGACCCTGCTAGCTCTGCCAATTACATTACCAACACAACTACTAACCATCACACTCCTACAAGTGTGACATTTCAGACTATTCCAGGCCCCAAACCTATAAGAATGGCTTGGGAAGCAGGTATTATTAGTATATTGAATTAATAAACAGATGTAGTCGTGCTCATCTGTAAATTAGACAGACAGCCCTACCAGGTGGCAGATTGTCATGAGCACTGGTGTTGAAAATTCAGTGCTTATGCTGAGCACAAGAATCCACCATCTCAAATTCAGCACTGGCAATACCCTATATTAGGGTTGCATCTGCTTCTGCAGCACTACATAGTGAATTGGAAGGCTGTCCTGTCTAGCCTTCCATCACTCCAATCCTTCATCTACAGTGCAGAATCAAATAAGCAACCCTTCCTCTGAACACAACCTGTGAGCGCCAACATCTCAGGCGGCCCTCCTTTTACCTCTCACCATCTATTGGGACAGTGAAGAGGGTCACTTTACAGCTCACCAGTAACACACTGCCTTCTCTTGCCACTCATCAGGGTGTGTTTCTGATGCCTAGCACTGAAGGCTTCCCCCAACACTATTAGAAGAGAGCAGGTGGCCAATTCCAGGAATCTTTGCTAATGATAAATTGAAAAGCTCAGGGGGATATTCTCAGGAACGTGTGATAATCAGAGCAAAATAAGCATAACACAACATTGCACATCGCAGTCTATCGCGGGAAAACAATGCTGTGTTAACAGCATATTTACAACACAGCGGTACAATGCATTAGGCTACAAATAACGTGTCAAATGTCCAAGTTAAAACCAATGCAACGCCAAAAAAAACAAAAAACAACGTGAACATTTTAGCAATGAGGCCAATCACAATACAAACATCAGCGAAAACCAGCAACAGGTCTGTGATTCCCATGCACCATGCAGGAAAATGCTCCATGCTCCATAAAAAGCAGAGCAAAAAAATGGTGCGATGACAACGTATGAGCACAACCCCACAGCTGTGACGTAGAACAAATGACCGTTGTCCTGCATCAGATAGGCATCACCTCACAAACAGTCAAAATGTACATTGACATGTATTCTGTATGTAAACTGCACCAATGTGGAAACAGGCATGGAACACACTGTGAACCGCATGTTCTCTTCACATTGCAGAGGGACAATCAACACCCCTGCAAACAGATGTGCCATGTCCATGATCAAACAATAATGAACGCATTGACTAATGAAGGGACAATGACTCCCCCTCATGAACATGTTGCCCATGTTGCCCATATCGTGGGACTTGAGTCACAGGATGCATCCCTGCATCATGGCGGTACATATCAGAGCCCAAAGGAAGCACTGTTGTCACTTGTAGGCCGCAAATGACACCCAAAATGGAATGAATTGGGACACATAAGAAACGCCGAAGAGTGGGATACCGTACCAACTGTGACACACAGAACTGGCAGTTTGAATACGTAACACCCTAAACAGCCTCACTGCACAGAGGTGAATCACACACCATCCATTAACAAATTCCAAAATTGCTAGCACTACATGTCGCACCCACACTTGTCTGAGTGAAGTGCCTTTACAGATGGGTGACATGCACGCTGGGAATATGTCTTGGAATGCATTTATTTTTACATGCTGTGCATGTGGTCATTCATGGTACTGTCCCATGATTGATAAGGAGGACCTCCACAAGAAATTGTCAATGATGGTGTCCTTGCGGGCTATTCCTGCTGTGGCTCCAGTGGGGTGTGATCCACCTGCCTCCTCTTCATCATCATCGTCCGGTGCATCTGGCACTCGTAGCCATAGGACATTGCTGCATACACATATGTTGTGCAACACACAACGTGCAACGATCATCTTGCACAGGATGTCTGGGTTGTACAGGAGCCTTTCACCTGTGACGTCCAGGCACCTGAAACGTGACTTCAACACCCCAAATGTGCATTCCACGATGCCCCTGGTGCGTTTGCGGGCCAAATTGTACTGTCTCTGGGCCTGTGTGCTCGGTGCAGGAGGGGTGTCATCATCCACGCACAGAGTGCATATCCTTGGCCACCTGTGACAGTGCAGAGAGAGATGAGTCAAAACCACATAATTCATGATGTTTTGGCAGGCTCACTGGTTGATTGGTGTGTGATATGTGTGACTTAGTGATTCCTTTATGACATGAACTGCTTTTTGCAAATGAGTGGCATCAATGTGTATTACATAGCCTCACTGCTGCTCCTCTCTCCCCCGTGCATAGTCACTAGTGTGTAGCGAGGTTGCATCACTTGCTGCCCTACGGCACACTATTGTCATGCCTGTCCACAAATGTCCACAAGCCTGACTATGACACAGTGATGATGTGCGCTGAAGGTGGCCGGCCATGTGTGTGTGTAGACCCATTGTAAGGACAGGGCTGACACAGATGCAGAGCACCTGCCTGGCTAAACTCGCCATGTGGCTGAGGGTAGACATTTGGGGCATGCTGCGCTAATAGTGACACACAACAGTTGGCATGTGTGATATCTGACCCCGAGCGGGCATACCCTCCCTCATGTATCCCTTTGGCCGAGACTGCACTCCTGGGACATGCCACATAGCAACATTGTCCATTGCGGGACTGGTGGCGCAGACACTATAACAGAGACACACGCATTAGTTACTTTCTTGGTAAGGCCTAAGCGTAACCACACCCAGATCCACATGTTGAAAAGCCACACCCCTACGCTGTACTGTTGTATACCTGTCCACTCTGCTTACGCTCACAGGGAGATACGACCTAGCTACATGTCCCAGGTCTATCCCACTTCCTGCAGTGACATGGTTGCACCAGCTGTACACAGCACAATGTAATGTGGTATGGCCCGGGGCCCTCATGCATACATAATGACCACACGGACACACTGAGGGAGTTTGTGGAACTGGCTACGGGCTTGTGTGCCCGTCCCCTTTTATTGCCAGGGTCACATATCCAGTGATGCCTGTGCTGGATGGGTATTGGGTAGTGTAAGTTGGTTGGTGCTGGCAACAACCACAACAGTGATCATACAATCAGCAGTACAAGGTTCAAACAGCAAGGGTCCAAGACTTGAGATGCACAGAGTTAGTGGCCCTGGATGCACTGGTGCCAGCACAGGCACACCGCCACGGGACCGTGACTTGCGCTGCACTGAGGTAGGGCCACGTGAGCTGAGCAGGTCCTCGTCAATGCCCAAGGTGAATGTTGCGGAGGGATGTGGGGGAAAATGGAAGGTGTCCTTCCAGGGTATGATGCAGAGGGCAGAAGCAAGCAGAAACAGGCAAATGGTGGAGTTGAATTCTACAGATTCCTCTATACCACCATGTCAGTATCAGCTACATGATGATGAAGACAACCCCTCGCCCATGGACCCAGATGCCACCAAAGTGCAACCAGAGAGTATCCATGAATTTCGGGGCACATAATTAGTGGCACCAGAGCTGAAAGGGGATGCAGTCTGCGATGAGGACTGTACAATGACATAAACTCTGTCATGAAGAGAGCAAGACTCAGTTCCAATTGTGTGACCTATTCCACCGCAGTGCGTGCCGGAGGCAGCGGTCAGCAGTAGCCCACAGCCATGTGTCATTGGCTTGTGATGCACATAGTTAGTGGCACCAGTTGTTGGTAGTGTCCCATCACCTCCGTAATTAAGACCCTTTTCTCCTCCGGGCTGAAATGCGCCTTCCTCTTACTTCTCTCCTTGTGTACTGTGACATAAACACTGTCATGAAGAAATCAAGACTCAGTTCAAAATGTGTAACCTACTTGACCACAGTGTAGGCCAGAGGCAGCCGTCAGCGCTGGTCAACCACTGTCCAGCCTTCTCCTTCTCGATCTCTAACACACAATGTTGGAATGGCATTTGGAGAAGATTTGTGGCTGACCGAGGTAGTGGCACCAGAGCTGAGCGGGTGTGCAGCCTGCGACGAGGCTGTGTCCTGCCTGATATGGACTGCATTGGATTGGTGTGAGGCCTGCAGGACCACAGTTTAGGCAGAAGGCCGAAGTCAGCAAGGGCCCACAGACACATATCGTTGGCGTGCAATGCACAGAGTTGGTGGCACCACATCTAAGGGAGTATAGTGATATGAACTCTACCATAAAATAGTACTCTGCCATAGTGCAATCAAGACTCAGTTCCAAATGTGTGACCGTCTAGTCAACTGTGTCAACCAGTGGAGTAAGTGAATGAGAAAGGAGTATTGCGGGCCAGTATAGCGGAGTCTGTGATGGTCTCAGGAGATTGCCAAGGCCGGGGGGCTCGGGCTTGGAACTTGCACATAGTGGGCCCTCTGGGACACGTGGCCGTGTCGGCAGGCAAACAGTGATGCCTGGATGGGCAGGGGCAGGCAAGACAACTTTGGGGACCAGCGGCCCGGGGTGCAGCAGGCGCACAGGATCGCCGGCACCACCGCTCACGGCATCGGCCTCATGGTGGGGTGAGAGGTGCCCTCCTGGCAGGGATGTAGGCCATTCCGCAAGAGAACCATGCCTCGGGCAATATGCTTTTAATTCACACCCCTACGCTAGCCTGGCATACGACCAGCCAGCCCACTCCGCACACGCTTACGTAACAAGTTACATTTCTGTTATCTCCCCCACTGGCTGGGGTGACATGGTTTGCATCCACTCCCCAATACACTCCATACACCATTGGTGTATGTTGACATTGATATGTCTGTGGTCTGCATACTGCACTCTGTCCTGCACATCAAGACCACACTTGGAATTGTGTAAATTCTCATTCATCTGTCACTTGCCTCCTTCACACATGCCTGGTTCCCATCTCTCCCCACATCCTGCTAATGTGTGACTGAGGTGCCATGCCGTTGATGGCTTGTGTACATGGCTAGCCCAGGTTCCCACAGTAAGTTGTGCTGTCATGTCTGGTGGGTGGGTATGTTGTTTGGCATGTTGCATGTGAGTTTGTGACATTTGCATTCCCAGAGTTGTGAATTCCATGATTGTGAATTTGAGGTGTGTGGTGTGTTTATTTGGTACTTACCACTGAGCAGTGCATTTCCGTAGGTGCCAGCCTGAATGCACTGGTTGATGATGAACTGTCAGAAGATGTGGTAATCATGCACTCTGCCTGGGTAGTTGGCGACAACGTTGGTAAAGAGTCCCCGGTAGTCCACCATTGCCTCCACAATGATGGAATGCGTGTGCTTTCTGTTGCGGTAATTGTGTGCAGTGTCAGCAGGGAGCACAAGTACATGTGTGCAGTCAATTGCCCTCAATACGTGCGGGAAGCTAGCTATGGTGTAGAAGCCTTGCTTGGTCTCCAGTAGTTCCTGCGCAGTGTGGGGGAAGTATGGGTCCTGGGGTACAAAGCTCATGATGGCATCTAGGACTGGTTTGAGGAACATTGATAGGGATGGCTGAGAGACTCCTCTGACTCTGGTGGTTGTTGGTTGGAAGGTACCAGAGGCCAACAGGTGCAGCACAGCCAGCAGCTTTGTCTGATGTGGGATGTTGGTTGTCCGCTGTGTTGGTACTGTCAGCCTGTGGGCAATGATGTTCAGGATGCGGAGAATGGTTGTCCTTTTGAGCCTGTAGTGGGAAATTACATTCTCTGTTGTTAAATCTGTGAGGCTGGTGCAATTTCTGAAGGTCCGCTGTCTGTGTCTGCACTGCCTCAGTGGTGGTACGAGGGTGCTGTGGTGTCCAGCGGGGTGGCGGGTCAGGGGGTGGTGGCGGGGGTGTTGTAGCCCTGTTGGGGCTCCGAGCTGCATGATCAGTAGCCCCATGGCTTCTGTTTGTCTTCAGGTGTGGCTCTGGGTTGGACTCCCTTTCCTGGAACAGGCTGTCATCCGACTTTACACCAGGTCAGAGCAGGTGTACATTTACTGCTGCTTACGCACCTTATCGCCAGTTTGGGATCTTATTGCTGATCTGGCTGGTCGTTGAGAATGTTGCGGATTGATGTTATTGCGTTTTTGGCACGGGAATGCCTACTCTGGATTTTATTAGTGATAGTTGCCGGGGTCATCTGTGGCGATGACCTTTGTGGCTGCTATCGCAGGTAAACTGGCGATATGGGCTGTTATCACCAGTTTGTGAATGGGGCTATAGTTTTATCACCACTTTGGCTGCGATGAAGTGCCGATAACTTGCTGATGCATCCTTGAGAATATGCCCCTCAGTCTTGTATCTAAAACTGGACAGAACAGCCAATCCATGACTTTTACCAGTGTGAAAAAATTCACATAATTTGCTTATGCATAATTATGTGAAATTACAACGTAATCTCAGAAAATTATGTGCAATTACATGTAATGCAAATCTGTCATTTCATGCTATATATTAGTAACACATTCATCCCTGTATCAATCTTTGGCGTGAGGACAAATTTCAACAAAAGCACAGTGAAAAGCAGCCATGCACGTTCTGTTGCTCCCATACGTTCAAGGTAAATTTTTACAGCGGATTGCACATTCACAGTAAATTTCTATTACGAATAGCACAAAATGGCATACTTTCAAGAATTTCACATAACAAATAAAATTACCCATATTGCACGAATTACAAAATTGTTATTTAAATTTCACCCAGGCCTAACACCTGCTCCTTTCGAATAAGAAGTCTAAATTCAAGCTCACTTTATGTGAAGGTTCAGTGATTCACTATCATGGAGGCCATGGCCATCATGTTGTTTATTCTCCTACTTGTCAAGAACGCATACTTCACAAGCCCTGCATAGAGGCGACAGAGGCTATATAAGAAGATACCTTGCACGAAATAATGTCCTCTCAACTCTAAGAAGTGTACGATTATGAAACAATTCCACAGCTTTAGGATGACAGATTGAAGTTAAGTGTCTGTTCAATCGGGGCAGTCGACAGTATACATGCTCACAGCACCAAAGATGAGAAATATATATGAAGATCAATGTCTTCATCGAGAATATCTTTACAAAGAAGCCAGCACACCGAAAAGCTGTTACAAAGAAAAACCGTTACAGAGAAATGACTGTCTCGTAAAAGTGTCAAGGAGAATAAACTTAGTAGAAAAAAACACACATTAGAATGAGTGAAAACATTTTTTTCCAATGAATTAGTTCATGAACATTAATTTTATTACTACTGCTGTCTGAATCCTAAGCCAGTAACATTTGTGTAACCTCTCTGTTCCTTGACCCTGTAAGCTCTGTGTAATTGCAGTAGCAGCCCGTGAAGGTAAACGCGGTGGGGCGGGGTGGGGTGAAAGTGACAAATGATAGGATAGGGAATGTAAAATAAATAAATAAATAAAAAAAACACTTACCTTGCGCTCGCCACATCGCTGACTCGGCAATGCGGCGAGTGCAAGGTAAGTGGTTTTATTTCTTTTCCATTCCCTATCCCGTCATTTGTCACTTACACCGCCCCCACCCAAGTCCCCACAGTGCGACTCTGCACGGGCCACCACTCAGTAAATGAACATCAACATTGTTGTATGAGTCTGCAAGAGTTGCATAGCTATGCTTTCTGTGGCATGTGATTGTGACATCTGCATAACATCTCGTTAAATATATATAAATGATGGGTCATGTGAAGTTGCATACATTAACTGTCTATATTGGGCATGGCGCCAGATGGACTAAGAAATTTTGCTATTAAAAACCCTGCAAATTTGCAAAAATCACTGTTTTGTTATGGCAAAATTTGTTGTTTGAAATGTAATATTTCTTAGGCTGGAGAAGGTTTTCCAACACCTTTTTTAAGTTCAGAAGGAGTTTTTTGAACAACAATAGGTGTCAATACAATATACATAGGCGATATAGAAAAAAACAAAAACAATCCAGAAAAGCAATGCATGAAAAACAAAAGGTAGACTGGCTATAAAGGAATAGATGAGGCTATACAATAAAAGAATGAAAAGGTACAATAATAAAAGCTGTTAAAAGGTAAATTATGTTGGAACAACAAGGTCAATCAGGGAGATTTTGGGACTTCTTGCTGAATGGGTGATAAATGAAATAATTTAGCCCAGGCATCAAAATGTAATGTTATAGGAAGCCACAAATTGGTGCATTTCGTTGCCATATGAAGGGGAAAAACAAAGGCAGTATCTAGCCTATGGTTATGACAAACATTATACCACCATGCTTTGAAAGAGATATTTGTAAAATTCTTCCAATTAACCTTAATTTGTTGGAATGCAACTGCTATCAACAAATCAATAATTCGCACATCAAAAGAAAAGTGATCCCAACAAGGAGAAAGACTACCTAAAAAAATGTGAAGAAAAGAAAAAGGAATTTGAGTGTGAAAGATAACATTAATTTGGGACCAAATTTATTTCCAAAAATCATGAATGACAGTGCAAGAAAAAAGCATATGGAATTGAGTCGCGTTGGGTGAAGAACAGGACCAGCAGAGGTCAGGGACAGAAGGAAATTTCTTACTAAGCAACTGTGGTGTTAAAAGGAGTCTATTGTAGATGAAAAATAATGTCTGTGTTGAAGTGGCAGATCTAGAGGACTTACGAATCTTGGTCCATAATTTGTCCCACAAAGGAATGGGCAAAGAGGTGGCAAAGTCGCATTCCCATTGTTCCTCAACCTTAGACTTTGGACGAGGAGAAGGCATGGCACGAAGGAATGTGTAAATGAGAGAGGCCTTGGAGGTGAGAGTTAATAAGGAGTGTAGTTGTGAGACAGGGTTAGGAGATAGAGAACGGTTCTGAGAATGCTGGATTCTTTAAGTATGAGATATTTACGGGCAAAGGAAGCGGGAAGATTAAAGGATTGGCTAATTGTTGAAAAAGGTAAAAAAGTGGAGTGAGAGAATAGTTGAGAAATCCAAATTAAACCCTTCTGCCTCCAAGATTTCTAGTAAAAAGGTTTGTTATTAATAAGGAGACTTTTATTATGCCAAATGGTAGTGGATAAAAAATCAGCAACGGAAGAGGGACGGGCTGGAGAGGAGGCTAAGAGTAGCTTGACAGTGAATTTGTGTATGGGAGTGGATGGTAGCTGTGGTTTACGAGAAAAAGATAGGAATTCAGCAAAAGTAAAGGGGGAAAGAGAGAGACGTTCTACCTTGACCCATAAAGGGCAAGGATCATCAGGGTCTCATAGCCAAAAGGAGGCCTGGCGCAGAAGGAAGGCCTTGTGATAAGTAGGAAAGTGAGGAAAGTTGACACCACCCTCTGATTTAGGATGTGTTAATCTAAGGAGAGGCATACGGGATTTTTTTGCCCGACCAAAGAAAATAAGAAAGAATGGTGTTAATCTTTTTAAAAAACTTAATGGAAATGGGAACCGGAATGTTAGAAATAGTGTATAGGACAATAGGGTATAGCATCATTTTAATGGTATCGAGACGTACCCACCATGAAAGATAGAGTGGGTGTCATCTGGTAGTGAGATCAGAGAGTTTCTGGGTGCACTTGTTGAGTCAAAGTGAGACAGTATCTGCAACAGAGAGAGTGGCATGTAAGCCTAGGTATTTAATGTGGGAAGAGCTCCAAGTGAAATTTGAGGTAGCAAAATCAGGTTTGAAGGTATGTTTTGTAAGAGTTAAATTTCACATTTATCATTGTTCAACTTATATCCAGAAACCTGCGAATGCTCATGCACATCCGCAAGGAAAGCAGGGATAGAGTCAGTTGGGTTGGAAATAAAAAGTAAAATGTCATCTGCATAAGCAGCTAATTTGATGTGAGAATGAGGTGTCTGAAAGCCTTGTATATCAGGATTGTGTCTAAGTTTGGAAAGAAAGGGTTCCAAAGCTAAATTAAAAAGAAACAGGGATAAAGGACAACCTTGCCGTACACCTCTACCCAAATCAAAGAAAGAGGAAACCAGACCATTTGCACAGACCGCTGCTCTGGGATTGGAATAAAGAAATGAAATTAAGGATATAAACCTAGGGCCAAAACCAAACCATTTAAGGGCAGAAAAAAGGTAGGTCCATTCCACCCTATCAAACGCTTTCTCTGCGTCTAAGGCAATAGCCGCCATAGAACTTTGAAAGCGTGAAGATTTAGTTAAAACAATAAAAAGAAGCCTAGTGTTATCAGTAATAAAGTGTCCCTTAACAAATCTAGATTGCTCGGGCTGAGTAAATCAGGTAAAAAGGGGTCTAATCCAGTTGCAAGTGATTTAGCATAAATCTTGTAATCAATGTTAACGAGGGAGATTGGTCTATAATTTTTACAATATCGAGTATCTTTCCCTTCCTTAGGGATAATACACATATAAGCGTCAGAAAAGGTACCTGAAGAGCTGCCATGGGTGACAAATGAATCTATGAGGGAATGTAATTTAGGCATTAGCAATTTGGAAAAATGAAGATAAAATTCAACAGTGAACCCATCAGGCCCAGGAGCTTTGTCTTTTTTGAGAGACTGGAGAGCAGAAAGCAATTCTTGTTGGGAAATGTCCAATTCCAAAGAGGCTAAGTCAATAGGGAAATGGTCTGGTTGGTGAATAGAAGAGAAAAAAGTGGAAAGAGAATGGGGAGTGGGATGGGTCTCGGAGGAATAAAGGGTAGAGTAGAAATGGGAGAATTCATCTAATATGTCATTATCTTTATGTTTAAGAACAGCATTTTCATCAAATACAGAGTCAAAGTTCAACTTATTGTGTTGCATGTAAAACGGAATGTAAAAAATTGGTTCGCATTTGGCGCAATAATTATGAGGAGGTGGCTAGACTCAACTAAAAACAGCATAAAGAGCTATCACAAATTGATTAGATTCACAAAGCGCACTTCTTAAAAAATAGAATTGAATTGGCTGATAACTCTACCAAAGAACTCTTTGGTTTTTACAAAGAACTCACCTCATTGAAGACAACCATAGCTCCTGAACTACATTCTAAGGATATGTGTGAAGCCATTGCTGACTTTTTTGTGCAGAAAGTGGATAACATATATAAAACCTTTCCAGACACACCAGCAGAACCCCCTAAGGACGCCTCTACCAATAGGCAGATTATTAACAACGGAGGCCTTAATCAGTTTGTGGTGCCTAATACTATGGAGTTGGTGAGTATCATACATAGTATTAAATCTGGCTCCCCTGAGGATGTGGCTCGCCCCAAGGTCTTCAAGAATCAAGTCGAACTTCTGGCGACTCATATAGGCCATATGGCGAAGCAGTCATTTCTAACAAGTCATATACCTCATGACTGGAAAATAGCGCACGTCATTCCCTTAAAAAAAAACAACCCATGTGAGTACTGCGCAGTTGACAACTATTGACCTATATCGCTGCTGTCTTTTTGTGCTAAGGTGGTGGAAAAGATAGTTAATAAACAGCTCTCTGAACATTTGGATAACGGACTGTATCTACATCCCTCTCAGTCAGGGTTCAGAGTTCACCACTCGACGGAATCGGCACTCCTCTTCTCCACTGAACTATTGAGGAGTAGAGTAGATGAGGGGAAGACAGCTGCACTCCTTTTACTAGACCTGAGCGCGGCATTTGACACCGTCTCCCAGCCCATGCTGCTCCTTCGTCTTAAGGAGGCGGGTATCAAGGGTCTGGCTCATGAATGGATGTGTTCATTTCTGGCGAATAGACAATTTCAGGTCTATTGTCCTCCGTTCAAATCCGAGGTGCGCTCGCTCAGATACGGGGTACCTCAGGGCTCAATTTTGAGCCCGACCTTGTTCAATCTTTATATGGCACCCCTGGCCAAGCTGGTGATGACGTACGGGGTTGAGATAGTGTCATATGCTGATGACACCCATCTGGTAGTGACACTGTCTCAGCCCCCGGAAGAGGCCTCAGCCAATTTCTCGGCATGTCTGAGCGGAGTAGCCGGATGGATGAACACCAATTGCTTACACCTCAACGCTAACAAAACTGAGCTTCTGGTGTTGGGGAAATCTCCATCCATCTGGTCATCGGCATGGTGGCCTAAAGAACTCGGCACCCTCCCGAAACCATTAGATCAGGTTAAAAAGTTAGGGGTCAGATTGGACGAGACTCTATCCTTCGAACACCACACTAGAGGGATAGCAGGGAAATGCTATGGGATCCTTAAGGTCCTTCGCAAGACCCTGGACTCGCTCCCTGCTAACAGCAGGAAAACGTTAATCCACACTTTGGTAACGCCCCACCTTGACTATAGTAACGCCTTGTATTTAGGTTTGAGTAGGAAAGGTTTGCATAGGTTATAGTGTGTCCAAAACATGGCAGCGAGAATAGCTCTCAATCTCCCAAGAAGATCTTCAGGGAAACAAGCTTTAGCTCAACTTCACTGGCTCCCTATACGGGAACTTATTATCTTCAAGAGCATGTGTATGACCCATCGCATTGCTTATGAGAGAGGGCCCGCCTATCTACAAAAGCTACTCACCAAATACCACCCCAATCATCCGTTACGATCTCAGGGCCGTATGCTCTTTCAGGTACCCAGGATTCAACGGGCACGGATGGGGGGTCGGTCTTTCAGGTATTTGGCTAGCAAACAATGGAATGACCTCCCCATTGAGCTCCGGATGGAGCCATCAGAAGCAAGCTTTAGGCGTAGTTTGAAAACTCACCTCTTTCCTAAATCTTGATATTCTCTTGACCTCTCCCTTAGCGGCTTTCTTGTTTATGGGGTTTAGTACTGGTGAACAGTTTAAAGCGCGGGGACACACTGTTCCTAGTGTAACCAGGCGCTATATAAAAGGTGTTATTATTATTATTATTATTATTATTAAGTAATTTGCCAAAATTTCCCCCACTTTATTTTTCCCACCATAAAATTTTGAACTAGATTTCAATAAGTAGAGAGAAGCGTCTTCTGTGGATTTTTTGTTAAATTTCAACTTGGCATCAATAAGTGCTGTCAAGCTTTCCTTCGAGTGAGAGGTATAATAGGAGTGCCCCAAACCCTTAATTTGTTGCAGAAGATCGCTAGTATGCCTACGAGCGGTCCGCCGTTTCTTAGCCACATAATTGATAATGAAATCCCTAGCTGTGGCCTTGAAGGCATCCCAAATAGTGCGGTAGGAATAAAAGGGGTATCGTTATTGGTAAAATATTCATTGAAAAAATCAGTGAAGGAAGCGGTAAATTTAGGGTCCAAAAGTAAAGAATTGTTAAAACGCCATCTCTTGGGCCCAGTGACCTTGAGTAGGATATCAATATTAATAGAAACTGGGGCATGATCAGACAATAGGATAGGGCCAATTTCTGCATGGGTGAGAGATTGGAAAAGATGATGGGAAACAAAAATGTAATCAATACGTGATTGGGAATGGTGAGAAGGGGAATAAAAGGTAAACTCTTTGGCTGTCGGATTACATATACGCCAAGCATCAATATGTTTATGCTGCGAGACTGCTTGGGTAAAAAGTTTATGGGACTTGTTCGGGAAGAAGGAAGCTTTGGAATGTCGGTCCAAAAAAGGATCAAGAGGCTGATTACAATCTCCTGCCATAATGAAATTATCATCAATGAGATTGGTGATGCGAGTAGCCATCTCGCGCCAAAAAACTGGGTCACCACCCGTGGGAGCGTAAATATTAGGAAGAGAGAGTGGGGCACCACTTAAGGAAAGCTTGACATATAACCATCTGCCATCAGTATCAAATTCGTTAGCCATCAGGGAATAAGAAAGAGACTTACGAAGGAGGATAACAATACCATTGAGCTTACCATCTCCAGGAGCAAAGAACACCTCCCCCACCCAACCTCTCTTAAGCTTAACGGATTCTGCTTCAGACAGATGAGTTTCTTGTAGGAAAGCAAAATCCACATTCAACTTGGCAAGATGAGAAAGAATCCTTTGTCTCTTGATGGGAGAATGAAGACCTTTAAAGTTCCATGAAACGATACGTACTGACATCAGAAACAGAAAGATAAAGGATAGCAAATGCAATAAGAAAAAACCTCAGGACAGAAAGAAACAAGAAGAGATGATGAGAGGAAAAGTAGAAATAGGAAATTGGATAAGAGAGACGTACTAACATACATCATGTAACAAGACAAAATATATAAGTCAAGATAAAATAAAAGTTGTGATTTGGTTAAGAGAAAAACGAAGAAGTAACGAGCCATGTCTACAATATGGAATAAATCAATGAAGAAAGTAGAACAATGAGAATAAGATGACAGGAGAAGAAAGAATGATATCTGACGAAGAAATACTGAAAAACGAAGATGATTATGGGAAGGAGAAAAGAAAGAAAGAAGAAAAAGAAAAAAAATAGTAAGATTAAAATATGCAAAAGTTGACAAGCAAGATAGATGAAAAAAAAATAATTAGAGAATGAAGAGGTAAATGAAGAGAAGGAATAGAAAGACGGAAGCAAACAGGAGAAAGGTGACACCCGAAAACAAAAGTTGTGTAAGAGGAAGAACATGGAGAGGGAAAGAAGGGAAAAGGCAAACATGTTAGTAAGGAAGAAGAGCGTACTTACAAGGGATGGAGGCGAGGAAGGGTAATCAGGAGGGAGATCGAACAAGAAAGTGAGGGGGGTAGATCCAACTGGAGAAGGCAGGACGTCCATTGTCAGCGGGCCGTCAAGCCGGAGGAGCGTCACGGGGCAGCAAGCGAATTCTGCAGAGACAGTAACAGGAAATGAAGCAAAAGAATAGCAAGTAACAAAGAGGCTATAGGAATAAATACAATTAATACAAGGGAGGGACAAACAAGGGGAATTGCAAAAGACAAAACTAGCATGAATAATTCAAAAAAGACATAAAAACATGAAGTAAAAATGAGAAATATAAAGAACAAATAAGAACAATTGAACCAGAGAAAAACAGCAGCAACTCAAAAAAGTCATGGAGGAAAAGAGGAGGAGGAGCCAGAGGTATCCATGTCAGCCGCTCTGCAAGAATTCAAGAAGCTCTGAAGTCGCACAGGATCCTCATAAGTTGTTGTCTTATTATTGTGGGTGACTCTGAAAAGACAAGGGTGGAAGAGACCATATCTGGCGTCGATGGAACGAAGCTCTGGCCGCATATCCAAGAAAGCCTTGCGACGACTGGCCATAGATTTAGCATAGTCCTGCGTGAAAAACAAGGTGGATCCCGACCACGTAAGGTGAGGAGAAGCTTTGGCCGCTGAAAGGACTTTGAGAAGATCTGTATATTCCAGGAAATAAATGATGATGCCTCTTGGTCTCAATGAAGTGGAAGTAGGTGAAGGAGCATGACCAAGTCTGTGGGCCCGCTGTATGTTGAGCAAAGTGTCCTCCGGTAGATGCAGGAGTTTAGGGAGAAAGGATTTGAAGAAAGCGATAGGGTCACTCCCCTCACAACCCTTGACCAGGCCGTAAATTCGTAGGTTATTACGCCTATTCCAGTTTTCAAGCTCCTCAACTTGCTTCTGAAGGGAAGAAATCTGCAAGTGCATATGAGTGATCTTGGAGGACGATTCTTGGAGAGACGAGACACTGCGCTCAACCAACGTAACTCTAGCATCCATCTGTGACCAGTTATTGGTTAGAACTTGCAGCTTAGCATTGGTTTCTTCCATGAAAGGACGAAGGGCACGTATCTCCTCCAGTAACAGTTCCATAGATACGGCCGAAGAAGAGTTGGACGATGAAGGAGGATCTTTTTTTAGTCTTTTGGTAGTGGCTTTTCCCTGAGGGCTGCATAGGGTGCTCCACACTGGACTACGACATGTGAATGATAGATGTCTGAGAGGCTTCTAACTGAGCCAACTCAGAGAACACTTTTGAGTTCTTGATAAAGGTGCGCCGTGAAGTCTTATTAACACGTTCCGTTGTGCTCCTATCTATCAAATAAAAACCACCACGGGATGAGAGTAGCTGGCCCTAGGACCTCTATATTTGTAAGAACAACAGCAAGCCAGACAGTAATGGATAAGATTGCTAAATAGCTAGAGAAGTCAACACGGACTGCAATAGCACGTAGGGAAAAAAAAGCCACCAAAAATTGAGAAGGACGAAACTGGCTGTGTCAGGAAGAGAGGGGGTGATAATTACAAAATTCGTAATAAAGGAAACATTAGCCAGCTTTGTGTGAGGAAAGGAAGGTTTGGCATCGTGTGCAGCTGCTCAAAATAGTATAGCGTCATAGAGGAGAGCACAATCCAAAATGGCTGCCTACTCATAAAATAGCTGAAAAAAGCTAATTATGAACGTGAGGAAGGCATAAAAGTAATTAGGGCATGGAATGATAAAATTAGAGCCAACCTTGCTGAAAGAAGGAGGAGATTTGCAGTTGCAACATCTGCTGCGATGAGAAGGGCTCCGTGCGGGAGACGCGCTAGACAGTCACAAAATGGCGGTCGCGGCTGTCATGGAGCCACGACTGACAGGAATGACAGCTGAAAGTAAGAAAGGCGTTCACCAGGAGTGTCGAAAAAGACATCGGAGCATGCCTGGATCCTTCAAAAGATGTTATCCGCCCTCTCCACTGAGAAGCAGGTACAGGAGCCGCTCGCTCACCCCAGCAACCACGGAGCAGTCACACGAATGCCGCCATCTCCGCCGGGCGCTAAGCCACCATTTTCCAACACATAAACCAGGTATTTTGGCCTATTCCGAATCACATTTTGAAAGGGTGTGAAAGGTGAGTTTCTTCCATATTGCGAGTTAGTATGTTATGCTTCAATGGTTTGCCACTGCAATTCCATTTGCAAACCCATGACCAGTTTCTTACTCCTAAATGGAGGTGTTCACTGATTAGCAAAGGGGAAAGAGTCCCATTGAGGGCAGAAGGAAGATGGGGTGGATCAATGACAGCCCAGACAGCAAAGAACTAAACTACAGAGGGATTCAAAACAACAGGTCTCCACGTCGTTCCTGTGGTAAACAGACTGCAGCGACAAAGATGACTCAGTGCTCTCTCCTAAGTGAGAGAAAAGAAAGGATATTCCACCCCTTTCTACCATTCACCAGAGCCCAGCTACTGTCACTGTAGCTGGGGGAGTACAAGAACCATCCCGGCCTTCTGCAGTTTCAACTAAAGAGTACTGGGCAACCTGACCTAACTAAGCCTTCCATTTTGTATAGCAATACTTTTGCATGGTTATCCCCACACGTTTTGCTCCTTCCTCCTATTTTTCCTGACCTGTTTTTTTTTTTGCAATAGGACTCTGGGCACTTTGCCACTGCTAATCAGTACTTAAGTGCATATGCTCTCTGTAAATTGGGTTTTTGAATTAGTGTTTCCATGATTGGCTCATTTGCTGTACTGCTAAGACCCTAGTACAGTGCACTGTGTGTGCCCACGGCCTGTAAATCAAATGCTGCTAGTCGGCCTGCAGCACTGATTGTGCCACCCACACAGGCAGCCTTTCAAAGGTGTCTCAGACCTGCCACTGCAGTGTCTGCATGCACCTTTTACTGCCATGTAGACTGGGCAAGTGCACCAACTTGCCAGTCCATAACCTTCCCTTTCAGTTCATGTCAGACACCCCTCAGGTAAGCCCAAGGTACCCTCATGGGCAGGGTGCAGTGTATGTGAAAGGTAGGAATTGTCCTGGTGTGCGTGACGTGTCCTGATAGTGAAATACTGCAAGTATCGTCTTTCACTATTGAAAGGGTATCCGTCCTGTAAGATAGCATCGCAGATACTTTGTTACAGCTCACAAGTATAACTTCACATAGGGACAAGAAAGAAAAATTGAGGTTAGGTTCGCTGAACTTAGAATTCAATCACACATCTTTTAAGAAAGATTGTTTTTAAATTGAGGGTTGGAAAATGCCACTTTTAGATAGTAGGCATTTTCTTGCTTTTTCCTATGTGCCTCTACTGAGTTGTGCATTGACTGTCTGGTTTTGTAGTGACAGGGTCTGGGGATGTACATTCACTGCAGAGAGCAACTAGGGAGATTGAGGTGTGTCCTGCCCGTCCTGGATGACTCAGGGCTGGGTTGAATATAGTGGTGGGAGAAGTTTTCCTTGCACCTGAATAGGCCTTGTCTCCTGTGCACAATGATGTCTCCACCTCCTACCAGGAAGCTAGACCAGGGAGGACAGAACTGGGTTGGACTGAGATGAGAGACTTTTGCCTCAAGACAACAAAGGAAAATGTGGAATAAATATTGTGTCTCAAACTCCAGAACTTTTGAACTTGCTTTGATCAAGAAACCTGCCAAGAAGAAGAGATGGGGAAGCTGTGAGGAGAGACTACCCCTTTGTTGTGTGCTTTGCTGTGTTGGCCTTTAGTAGCTACTTCTGTCTTGGGTAGAGAAAGGACTGGACTGGACTTTCTGTAACCTTTTCTGCTGAGTGTCTCCAAGGGCATGAAGTAGAGCTTGCCCCCTGTTCAATCAGTCTCAGGAATAGCAAAGACTTCATATTCCTCTAGGTACTGCTTCTGGGACCATGCGTTCCAGTTGCCACAGGGGGCAGCTGCAGCCAGACACCATCCCTGACATCTCTGCTGGCTCAGTGATCTGAAGATACCGCAGAGGGCACAGCCGTACTTTACACCGCAGCCCTGGTCTCACGAATGATGACGACCGTCGAGCCACTGCTTGCACTGCAACCTGTGGGCACCGCACTCTGTACTCCCTTGGTTAACTCCACTGTCTTGGTCTCACCGACGACACAGCTGCAAGCTGACATCAAACCGTGGGTTGTGGGCACCGCTTGTGAGTCACACAACGCACTGCTCCATCCCACATCTCAGTCTGGGCCAACGGATGCCAGCTCTCATTGACCGGCACCACCGCCTGCACTGTGACAAGTCAGCACCGCAACAAGCCCTGCACCACTTTACACCGACACCCCAGTCTCACTGTCACCGCTGGACAACTGTCACCGAGTTGCTGCTTGCACTGTGACCTGAGGGCACCACATGCCACACTGCTTCATTTCACACCACAACCACGATGGTTGCCGCAACTGGCTCACACCAATGTGGGAGGCCAGAACCAAAGGTACTGTTTACAAGTCTTCTAACACTGATGGCGGCCCCCCCCCCAACGTGCTCTACCTAAAATGTTGGATTTGGTTGGTTTCAGCACTGTGGTAGCACCAGATGGAGCAACCAACTTCAAGGAACTGTATTATTAAGGTTATTCTTTCAAAGTGCATACATTTTGATTATTGTATGTTGGACTTTAGTTGTTTTGGTCTTGTTTGGTTAAATAAAGATTGCCTGTTTTTCTGAACTGGTGTGGTGTCGATTAATAGTGTTTTCATTGTGTTACTGTATGTGTGCACAAATGCTTTACACATTGCCTCTGAGATAAGCCTGTCAGCTCTCGCCAAGCTAACAAGGGGTGAGCATGTGTTGTCTAAGGGTGTAACCCCCTTACCCTGACTGGAAGCAAGGGTCCCTACTTGGAGAAAGTTGCAAACCATTGCCAACTAGAGACCCCCATGTCTAACATATATGAATTTCAATATTGATCCCTGCACTCACATAAAAAAGTACGATAGACACACTCCAAATCAGTGCTTAATTTTAGCTGTTGTTATCTGGTGCTCTGCACCCACACTTAACTGACAACATCAGCACTTGTGACAGTCTGCACAAGGTGGGCTGTCTGGCTAATTTAGAGAGGACCACAACAACACTTAATTATTCATTCAATTTACATAAAAAAATGACTATCACCTGCCACCCAAGCCATTCTGTAAGCTTTGGGGGCCTGGAATAGTTCGAATTATCACACTTAGGAGTGTGATGGTTAGTAGTTGTGTTGTTACTATCATTGGCAACATGTCCGGGGCAATGTGTAATGCAAGCTGCAGTGGTCTCCTGATTAGAGCCCTGGTGCTTATTTTTTTTTAACAAATTAAGCACTGCTCTACATTCACTGACCTCCTACATACACAGTGAACAAGCACTCTCACCCATGTCCCACAAAAGGGAGTGAGCGATCTGGGTGTGAGAGACCCGCAGCTTTTTTTAAAGTTTAGAATGCTTTATTGAGATAATAAACAATGTAAAACATCAGTACAAAGTCATGTTGTGAGAAGATATGAATAAAACAAAACATGAGATAAAAAACTGCACTAAGAGTAAATGCATTTTTAAAAGGTTTTACGGAAAAGAGAAAAGAGAAAGGGGGGAAGAGAGAAGTAGAAAAAGAGAGGAGAAGGAGATAGAGAAGGAAAAGAAGAGTTCTGGAAGTAATGCAAACAAATTAAATTTTAAAGCAAGATTAGGAACATGGTGAAAACAATAATATGCAACAAGCGAAGTCAGTTTGATACTCTGGAAAGAAAAGTAATTAGTGGCAACCATAATAAATCTTTTTTAATCAACAAAGCAGTAGAGGTAGCATAAGCTCGGTCCAGTCTGTGATGATGACAGAACAAATTCCACCAGGCTTGATATGACATTTTTTAGGAATCCTTCCAATTAGTGGTAATGATCTGAAGCGAGATTGCTAAAAATAAGGTAATACAATTTCCAACATTACTGTGAGTATCCCAGGCAGAGGAGAAGCTACCCAGAAAAAACATGTGTAATTTGGAAGGGAACATTAGACGATAAAATATCATTTAATTTCAACCAGATACGTGACCACAAATATTTAACAAAAGGACAATAAAAAAACATGTGAAGAAAATCCCCCTTTTCATTGGGACAGGACCAACATTTAGGCGTATCCAATAATTTAAATATATAGAGGTCATTAAGAGTAAAAAATAATCTATTGTAAAAATAGTGTAAGGTCTTTGTGGTGCTGGCGGAACGTGAGGTGGTATGAATTTTTGACCAGAGGGAGTCCCGTGTATGAAGAGAGAGGTCAAGGTCTAGGGGCCAGATGTAGGTAGCCCTTTACCGATCGAAATCGGCCGAAAATACCGATTCTCGGCCGTTTCCGATCGGTAAAGGGCTATGGAGATGTAGGTGCACATATTCGGTAATTTTACCGATTCGGTATTATTACCGATTCGGTAATTTTACCGAATGGGTAATATTTACCGATTCGGTAAAATTACCGAAAATGCTATATTGATATGTGGGTAGCCAATTTCGCATTGGCACATGGCTTTCAGAATCGGTATTTTACCATGGAATACAAATCCATGGTAAAATACTGATTCCTGTGTACATGCACATCTGTGCATGTACACATTTGCCATGTGACAGACAGACGTGCCCTTAGGGCATGTCTGTGTGCCACATTGCACACATGCCCGTTTTGGGGGTGCTAGAGTGTGTCAAAGTGACACCCCCTGCACCCTTGGCAAATTCGGTATTTACCGATTCGGTAAATACCGAATCGGTATTTGAATTGAATCCTATGGGCTTCAAGGCCCATAGGATTCAATAGCAAATACCGATTCGGTATTTACCGAATCGGTAAATACCGAATTTTTAAGGAATCGGTAACAAATCCAGATGTTGGTACCTACATCCCATTTACCGATTTTGAAATACCGAATCGGTAAAATTCGGTATTTCAAAATCGGTAAATGTGATTTACCTACATCTGGGCCCTAGTCTTTTTCCCATAAGAGTTCCAAAGTGGATTTGGTCTAATTTTGGGGGAATGAGGTAGTATCTTATAAATTGTGACAGCTTTAAATTGGGTGGAAAAGTCAATAGAATTAATAGAAGGAGGGGATGATTGTTCAAGCCAACAATAGGGTTTTCCTGAAAGTAGAAACGAGTAAGGGCATTTTTAAGTAGAATATAGTGAGGAGCGTGTAGAGAGGAGATATCATATAAAGTTTGGGGTTCAGAAAATGACATAAAAGAACTGTCTCTCATCAAATGTTGAGGGGTGATAATGCCTTTGTCAATCCATTCCTTCCAAAGTAAGGCACGATTGTTGATCTTAAAAAGTTTATTATGTCAGATCGGGATGCATAGGGAACGATCAGCCATAGGAAGATTAAAGCCACACAAGGAGATAGTGAGAGCCCTAAAATGCATAGACGTTTGAGTGCTGGCGATTTTGGAGAGGGATTTCTACTTGGTAATTATAATTACATATTACAATTTCTTTTTTTTCCACTACTTTACTGTTTTAATTTGATGAAATAACCCTACATAATTGTATTATTTCAGGTGATAGTACATATGCTGTACGTGATTTCATCTTGACCCCTTACCTAAATCCTTCTAATGTACATGAAAGGAGATATAATAAAACACACCATTCAACACGTGGAGTCATAGAAAGGATTTTTGGAATTTTAAAAAGCCGCGTTCGTAGAATTCACAAAAGTGGTGGATCCTTACAATATAACCCACCTATGTGCTGCAAAATATTAACTATCTGTGCAATGATACATAACATGGCCATGAGAAAAGGAACACATTTGGAATTGAGTGACTCTGATTCTTCTGGCAATGATGATTTACCAACCCCAAGAAGAGTTTTAGCTGGAGTAGGAGCTGCAGCAGGATGACAAAGACATGCAGAAATTACACACAATTACTTTTAGGTAAGAATAAAAAGCATGAAATGTTTTAGGTGTATCAAAGGTAAATTTTATGTAATCAAACACAGAAGACATAGTGTTTTTTTTAAACTGAAACCTGTTACTGCACAGGAAATAGTACTTATATAAGTAAAGTAATGCAAGTGCACATGTAATCAAAGGTACATTAAGAACTGAAGGTAAAATTATTTTCTGCGTTGTCTATTACTAGAGCGCTGCACTGCTTCATTGCTCCTAGTAGCTGTTTCAGGGGTGGCATTTCTAGCACTCCTGCGCTGACTGATGTCAGAGGTTGGTGTTGGGTTGCTACTGCTCCTCCTAGTACTCTCCTCTGTATCTCCCTGTTCAAAGAAAGCATGTGCCCCAGAGTTAGCTGTGTGCATCAATTCCACAGCAGAAGTCACCTACTAGGCCTTTTGAAACACTCTGGGTGCATTCAGAAACCATGCGCTGCATGAAAACACTGCTCCTAGTGAAGTTTGAGGTCACAGAGCATAGTCTATTAATAGTTTTTGAATACCCAAGCATTCTTGAATGTTGTCGCCGCGCTGCCCTATTTCTGCTTACCTCAGACCTCTCAATTGCCATGCAAAGTCTGTCCATTGAAGCAGCTTCTTGCCTCATCCCTTCTCCCATGCCAGCGTTGCTCCTATTCAACTTGAGTAGTTGTCTGTTAATAGACCTTATGGCTTTATTCTGCTTCTGGTGCACATCCAGCATGTTCTGTTCCAACCCTGCAAACACAGTAGGATGGTCCTCTACAAATGCCCTGTTGGGCCTGGATCTTTCCAAAGTGTACGCTCTTCTACGGTTAGCATTACTTGGCTCTGCATTGTCAGATCTCAACATTGTCTCATGTGTACTGTCTCTTGTTCCTTCAGGTTCCATTTCCTCATCATCAAAAGGAGGCAGAGGGGCCACATGTCTTCTTATGGCCCTAACAATGGGATTGGAGTCCACCTCATCATTTATAATTTCATCAGTTGTTGTTATGTCCTGAACAACTAGGATGTTCTGCATGTGCTGTGGATGGAGATGGAGAAATATGAGTATGTTGTGTGGCTCTCTATAAAATTCCAATAAACAGTTTCCAATGTTTCAAAGCAAAAAAAGGATTTGTGTTTTTTTTAAACAGTATTTCAATTAATTTTTAATTATCTAATTTCCAGAAAGTATGGAATTTCACATGTAATGAATTTTTGTTATAAATCTTTAAGAGTCAGAATGCCTCAATGCAATGGAAAAAACCTGTGAGCATCCCCTAACATAGACTACATCCATGACTCACAAATGCACATGCATACATGCATCCTTCTTACCTTCTGATCCTTGTCCAGGCTCTGAACTATCAATATGTGCAACTCCACTAACACTCTCAGGCAAGAGTGTTGCCTCTATAAGTTCCTCATGAGGAGTGGGCTGGGCTCCAGTGGAGGTTCCCCCGCCTGTCTTGTTTGCTTCTTTAATCCTTTCAGCCAGTTTATCCTTAGACCTCAGGGGCATAGAATACCACCACTTTCTTAAATCTTCGATGGTTCTTGGGGTCACTCCAATAGAATTTACTTTCTCCTGGATTTCAAGCCAAATTTTCCTCTTCCTTGCTTCAGGAACTTTCAAAGCTTGCTTGCCAAACAGCAACTCATGGTTGCAAAGCATTTCTTCTATGAGAGTTCCCTGCTCCTTTTCTGAAAATTTTAGTTTCCTCTTCCTTTTCTCACCAGAGGAACCTCCTTGGGAATTTTCAGCCTCCATGCTGCAAGGAAACAGGTCTGCACAGCTGCAAAACTAACTTCCAACTGCCACTGGGTGTGGCTCAGGCAAGTAGGTGCAGGTAATCAACTACACTTCCTGACTATGATGTCATCAGATTGTTCCAGCATTAGCAGATTCACGCTTTTTGCGATTCCTTATTTTGCGAAATTCGCAAAATAAGGAATCGCAAAAAAATCGCTGAATATTCTGCGATAATTAAGAAATTGCTAAATAATCGCAAAACAGTACATACATCGCATTATGCGATTCTTATTAGCGACTCGCAAAAAATCGCCAATAAGAAATCGCAAACACAAAGATTGATACATCTAGGCCAAGATATTTTACACACTTTTCTTGAGCAATAAAATTCTGCACACCTCTAATCTATGTAAGTGCAGTTTATCGATCCATGCAACTATCTGTTCATTCATGCACCAGTACATTCATCTCCCAGCCCATCTTTCAATCTATTGCCATATTCAAACATCTTCCATTCAACCGTCTTTCCATCTATCAGTACACTCATCAGTCAATGCATCCGCCCATTATCGAGAGGTGCGCAGCACTAAGTTTGGCAACATCTCCATCCGGATGAAGAGAGATCTAGGTATTAGGGGCCTCATTTACAACAAAATTATGCCACACAACGCTGCAAGCCATTTTGCTGCGCCGAGCTGCGCCATTTTAACAGCATCGGAATGTGTCATATTTACACAAATATAACGCATCTCCATGCTTTCCCCTATGCTGGCACACAACTGGCTGCCATGTGCCAATGCAGGCACCCTTGCACCATGGTACACGGGTGTCTGCATTGCGGGGACAGAGGTGTAGCTAGAGCTTCTGGCGCCCGGGGCTATCCCTCAGATTGCCGCCGATGGCAGGTAGTGGGAAGGGCAGGTGCTGGGGAAAAAGGACTGCGAGCAGCGGTCCGTGAGACATGTAGTATCGCCACTAATAGTTCCCTCGATCATGCAAGTTACATGCACATACAGGACACGGTCCAAGGCTACAAAGTAGGTAGGAAGGCACATCTTTTATATCTTTCACGAGCTCCCTCTGTGTTTTTCACTTTTCAAAGAAAGCAGGGGATGCAGTTGGCACTCAGAGCCACAGTATGACCAGACCCCTCACTCTTATCTCTTCCTTTCAAGCAGCCTCAAGCTCTCTTCCTCTTTTCTATCCAGGTGCCTCTTGTTGGACGGACTTAACTCGTTTAAGACACCAAGATAAATATTTGTAGAGTGTGGACTTGGCACAAGGGTCTGCACATATCACTGTCAATGTAATACGTCATGATATACAGAGAACACAGACACTTGCATGAGGTAGCTAACCAATTGCATTTACTGTTGCATTGTACCAGAGATGATATTGACCATTGAAGGCACCTAAGGTATTCCTTTTGGTCAGTTTATACGAGTAAACTCTGGCTCTGTGGATGCGTGGAAATTCGGTGAGTTCGGCGAATCACAGGTTTCTCTTGGGTACGTGGAAGGAGATTCTCTAGTTGACGTACTGGGGTCCAGTGTTATGGAGGCATTTGTAGGCGTGGGTGAGTGTTTTGAAGGTTACTCTTTTCTCGACGGGGAGCCAGTGGAGGTCTCGCAGGTGTTGGGTGACGTGTTGCTGTCGGGGGATGCCGAGGAGGAGTCTGGCTGCGGTGTTCTGTATGGTTTGGAGTTTGCAGAGCAGACACTTGTTGATTCCGTCGTAGGGGGCGCTTTCATAGTCCAGACTGCTGGTTATGAGTGCGTGGGTGACGGTCTTTCTTGATTCAGGGAGGATTCATTTGAAGGACTTGCGAAGGATGTCGAGGGTGTTGAAGCAGGTGGGGCGATGGCATTGACCTGTCGTCTCATGGAGAGGGAGGAGTTTTAGCTTGATGCCTAGATTCCTGTGTGTGGTCCGTGGGGGTGGGTAGGCTGCTGAGGCCAGTTAGCCACCAGGTGTTGTCCCATGCGGTGGGGGGGTCCGAGGACCACTGTCTTTGTTCTCTATCACACACTGTTACAGTTACAGACTCCACCACATCTCATTGCTTACACTGTAATGGCATCAGGGTTGGACTGGGACAGACAACTAGGCACCAAAGTAAAACTGCCCCCCATTAATGAATTATATTTCTAAAAAGTAGCCTATATCTGCCAACTGGGGCAGTTTTCAACTTGTAAAGACACTCTATATAAGTGTTTTGCAAGGCACAGAAGACTATGGATTTGAGCTTGCTGCAGGCAATGTTTATTTAAATATCAGGGAAATCAACAGTAAACCCCGGCCCACCAGACCATAAAATAGGCCCACAAACAGCCAGAAAATCGGCGCACACACTGACCACCCCGTTGGCCACTGCCTGATTGCCTAAAAGGCTAGACCAACCCTGAATGGCATCTATCCATTCATCCTTGAAATGGGTTTGGATTACGAATCCACCATCAACCTACAAAGAAGGGTTTAGTATGGCATAAGGTGCATTTGTAAAGTGCTACATGGGTTGACCCCTGTGGTATCGTTGTGCCGTTTATCGTTTATGAATGTCTGAATCAGTGGTACACGTTTTATCAACACTGGAAGGGTGAAAGCCTAAGTGGAGCAACCAGGAGTTGAACCTGTGGCACTCAGGTGAAAGATAGACCCTAAAGTGGATGAAATAGTCCACCAAGTCATCAAACCCGAATTATAACGAGATGGTTCAATATTAAAAGGGATGTTTCAATATTAAAAGGGATGTTTCTTTCATTCGCCAAAATATCAACATTTAGCAACTGAATAAGAGTATTGAAATAATGGAACATGGGTCCTGATGTAGGTCAAAACGATTAAAGACTTTAGACAAGAGTTAAAGAATCATAAAACCATACAGGGAGACGTGTCAGTCTGTAATTTCCCTTACAGAAACTGATCAACGATCATATCAAATGACAACAAGGTATATGTTTTTTTTTCATGTAAAAATGCTTACTGCACTCCACAAATTAAATGCGTTGGGCTGCTCCTCAAAATCCATGCCATGTAATTCCAGGTCAGTAAGAAAAACAGAAGACTGTCATGAAAGGATTAACCCACTATCACACGCTGGACAATGACCAAGGAAATGGGGAGTCCAGCTCACTAACTCTGACATCAGAATCTACAAATGCAAAAAGAATATTTAGTGGGAGTAAAGAATGTGGTCAAATATTTAAATTGGTTGGGCAGGAGGGGACGGGGGTCCAACATATGCCCAGGAAGGCCGGATTCATGCCACATTTTCAGAAGTTCCACACAAACTACAACTGCACACAGTGAACCCCAATGGAACTCATTTATATAAGAACAGATTTGATTGTCCAGAAAATTTCGAATGGCTTAGGTATTCCTGGACCTGCCCTGGTCACCTCGTACAAATTATCATTGTAAACTTGCCATTAAGCAATTTATTGCAATACAACTTATCTAAACAATCACTCAAATAGAATGACGCCCAACCTCTGAAGTAAAGGAACCAATTTATTTCAACTTTTGAAGGGCTGACAAAATACCATACGATGCTTGGCACCTCTGCTGGGGGTTTACACTATGAGGGTGTACAACTACAGTTTTTACACATTCTTGTACACAACCCATTCAAGGACACTTGCAACAAGCGTCGAACTACAGTACAATGATGCAGTTGCAATCCATTAACGGAACATTTGAAATATTTGCTGTCAGACATTATGGGTGGTTCTGCAGCCACGAAGAGGGCCAGTGGGGAAGCAAAACGTTAACATAACGGGAAAATCAGTACAACGTGTATCTAATCATGGGCCGCAGCCTGCTTTGAATGGTTGGTTTGCAGTCTGCATACTTCAGCCTATAAAAGTTGAAATGATGTGCCTTCAGCAGATTCGTTTTTTTTTTAAACTAAAAATTAGATTTGGTCGACCAATTGCGATCTACGACTTTGCCATGCAATAAATACATCAAACTATTGTGCTATGCTTACATCAACATTTTCCAGGTAATCACAGACTGGGAACTCCACATTCATGTTTTGTTTACCCACCACTGTCCCACTGCACCTGGCTTAGAATCCCACCATCGCACACCTTATTTAGGTCTGTGGAATCAGGTGCCCTGTCAACTTTTTAAATAAAAATGTATGTAATATTGTATAATTATTCTCATTTTGCAAGAAAAAAACTACAATATTTTAACTTGTACAGATGACCAGAAACCCAGTTAACACCTGGTTACTGTTCAATATCTTACTAAAGTAGGGGACCACAGGCCCGAGTGCAAGTATGACGAACCTATACACTCCCTAGTTGGATAGTAAAATGCAGTCAAAATTGTGGCACATGTGCCCCTCAAATTCCTGGGTCCCGACTAGTGCCCCTGCATCAGCTACACTGGCACCAGGCCCCTAAATGTGTGTGTGGGCTTTAGGAGCAACATATCACACAGAGTTAAGTAAACCGTCACAGATGTCACATTTTCTGTGTTTGCATTTTGAAATGAAATTCGTTTTCTTGATAGTTTTAGTGTGAGTGGTGCAGGGACATCTGCAAAGTAAACCTGCCCGCTCCACCTTCTAAAAAAAGCCTGCAGCCAACACACTTTTGTGACGAGTCAATGACGCACACACAGCTCCTCGAGCTGTCTTTCCGAAGGGCAGCGCTACTCACAGACAGAAGTTTTGAATCTGCACGCTTACAGTAGTGTCACGGAGGCATTGATATTGACATGGGCCAGACCAAGGCGGTGTGGAGGGGTCTGAACTTCAGTGCAGGGGGGTGGGTAGCTTCTCAGGTTACCACAGCAAGGCAGTGAAAGAGAAACCTCTGCTAATCCAGTTACCCCAGGGTGCCCATAATCAAACCACCCTCATAATGTTACTTGTAATTATTACTCAGAGGCGCGAGAGCTCGCGAGTAAGTCAGCAATTAGATGGCTCAGTGTGTTGTGCACCTGCTGCTGAGATGACCTGCTAAACCCAATCAAGTCTTAATTTATTTCTGCATAAAACCTGTTAAACTAATGATTTTGCAGGTTAGGCCCGAGACAACCATGTCAGAACCCCCTTAACTTTAGCAAAGAACCAATTGTGCCATTTGGCGTGTTTCTAAGCACCTTGAAATCTATGGAGACTGGGGCTGAAAGGAATTGTTTCTTATTGTTCGGTGCACCGCGTGTCCTGTTGCGCACCTCGGAGCGCTGTGATCTATTACCAGCGCGAGCACGAGTGTACCCAAATAAATTAAAGGCTGCCACCAGTGCTGCGCGGCTGCTGCCGCCAAGCTAGTGCCGCCTGGGGCGGACCGCCCCCACCGCCCCACCCTAACTACGCCACTATGCGGGGATGATTGTTTTTGTGCAGGACGGGACACCTTCCTGCACAAAACAATCACTGATGGTGTTTTCCTCTTTCTATGTGTGCTGCAGAATGCATATTTGCAAAGCCTTGAAAATCCATGCAAGGCTACACTAGTATTGAGTCGACTAGACTACTGCAATGCGTTGCTGATCTCAGCAAGCGAAGTATCACTGAACATATTGCAAGTGGTCCAAAACACTGCTGAAAGACTAGCCTCTAATACTCCTGCCCTCATCTCCTCTTTCACTCTTTTGCAGAAACTGCATTGGGTGCCGGTACGGAAGCGAATGCACTTCAAGATCTACTGCATTGTGCATAAAGTTGTAAACAGCAAGGGCCCCAGTTACTTAGCAGAGAAATTTAAAAAATATCAGCCTATCAGCACACTTCGCTCAGGGACCAAATCTCTACTTGTGGCTCCACTCTGTAAGAAAGTTCGGCTAGGCGGGAAAGCCTTTTTCCACTTAGCCCCTACCTTCTGGAACCAACTCCCAATTCATTTGCGTAAATGTTCTGACCTCCTGAGATTTCGCAAGCTTTTGAAGACCTTATTGTTCTAAATCACTCCCTGTTTCTGTCCAACTATGCAGTTTGCGTAGCACAGAGAAACCCCTTGGGGGGTGATTCAGGCGCTTTATAAATCCTAAATCAAATCAAATTTAGGTTGCTTGGCCTTGTAAATATGGGCTACAACACTGCATCACCAGTGCATCAAAGAAAGAGACGCACCAGGGGCACAAGGGTCTTCTAAATAAACCCCTAGGTGAATATCAGTAAACAGAGATGCAAAAAGAGGTGCAAAGAATGCGGCGCTTTTAAGGAGAGAGTATGGCCGAAATAAGATACATCTGGTTGCAGGGGTCATACTTTAAAGTATCAGGTACCACAGTACCCTGTGATGGACTCTTGTGTATTCCTTTAGTCCCTACTAACAAGACAACATTCCACGTTCTCTTTACTACATCCTATTGGGCTCCGCTCTGTAGTAAGGCGATGGCCTGGTGGCATCCCTGTCCCTTCTAAATTATTCCAGGACCCAAAAGCGTCAAAAATGCTTAATAAACACATCCTATAAAGAGGGACCTATGGAAATCAAGTGTGACACAGAGGCAGATATGTGACGCTAAGGCAGCGGGTGGGGCTGGCAAGGATTGTATTCTCTACCCTCGTTCAAGGGTACAGCTTCTTTCTGCTTTGATTACTACCAAAAATGCAAGGCAGGGCAGATTCACAGGATTATTTATGTATTAGGGCCATTAGTAGACTTTTATGGCTGGAAATAAAAGCTTCAATGATTAGATTTTACGAGTCTTACATCTCAGTTCCCTTTTTGTTTGTTTCGCCGGTTTGCCCTCTTAATTTGCCGCAGTGCATCTGCAGCTTGCATACCTAGACACGCACATTTCTGCTATTAAAATGAGACTCTGGGGTGAACCTGCCTGCACGGACCTGAAATCTAGGCCAGATTTAGGGATCTGCCAGGGTTTCTCATGCACCTATTCCAAACCCAGCCGCACACTCAGGCCCATATTCATCATTTTTTTGTGCAACGCAGCAAGCCACCTGGCTGCGCTGCATGAAAGGGCAGGAATGCACTGTATTTAACATTATGTGGTGGATTCCTGTCCTTTTCTAGCACTGGCACACTTATGGCTGGCTAGCGCCTATGCACGCACCCTTGCGCCATGGTGCAAGGGTGCCTGCATTGTAGACAGGAATGTATTTGTGCAGGAAGGGACACGTTCCTGCACAAAAACAATCCACGAGGCATTTCCAGTGGTGGCTTCTCCGCTAAGGCGGAGGAGAGTTGCCCCACTACTCTTCAGCAGTTAAGAAAGGAAATAAGTAAATGATAATAATGTAATGTTATTATCATTTTATTTTGTACTGCCGTTGTGGAAGCTTTGTGTGAGGGGGTGATGCAGGGCTGCAGAGCAGGGCAAGAGTGGTTTTCCCACTCCTAAGTGCACAATAACTGTTTGGTCAGCCCTCTCAGGCCGCCCAAAACAGTCATGCGCACTTCCCTGTTCTCCATACAGGCTGCATTACAGCCTGCGTGGAGAACATGCCCACCCCACCAACCCACGGCGCTCAGACCAATCACAACGCTGCATTGCAGCATTGTGATTGGCTTAGGGGAGGGAGCCTTTCTGCCTGCTTCCTGTTTCTGGAGTCGGAGGCAGGGGAGCAGAAGAGCAGAAGAGCAGAAGCAGAGACGCAGGACCCAGTGGCAATGTAAGTGTAATTTTTTTTTACTTTGCAGCTCGCATCCCAACCATGCCCCCGTGTGTCCGCCTTGCCACCCCCGTGCTGTGCCGGCTGCCACTGGGCATTTTCCCCTTTCTACATGTGCTGCAGCACATGTAGAAAGGGAAAAAAACAGGAGAAATAAAAATATTTCTACTTGTTATGCCTGGGGAGGCATTTTGACACGTTCCAAGGTCTACCACTAGTGGTAAATTTGGGAATGTGCCAAAATTCATGGGTGAATGCTTGGTAACACACCAGCCTTACCTGTGGGACACATCCCAGGGGTAGAGTAACGCAAGGCAGTGATTTGTACTTCCCTGACTTATTCTAGATTTATTGAGCTTTGCAGGGCCACCCAAGCTTGCCTTGTGTGGCTTGATAAATCTCACATAGGTTTTGTGTTTTATCTACCACTTTATGGGATGCAAGGAGGATGCACACCCTTCATAAATCTGGCCCTCAGACAGAATGAACCTCTGTGCTTCAAACAGGAACCTACTCATAGAGCACAGAAGGTATCCTCACGACCGCTCCAGGCAAAATAAGCTGCTGAAGCCTCACTAAATATCTCCAAGCTCAATAGAACTAGGAGATAAGGATGTGGAAAGGGCAGAGTGTCTGTATGATAATCAATGTTCCTTAACTCCATGCGCGCTAGCGGAATTCCGCTCCTGCGCTGAGTTTTTGTAAATCGCACTTTACGTGACAAGCTGGGCTCGTCAATAGCGTGCGAGGAGGCTACGCCATGACGAGCCCAGCTCGTCATCAGCGTGGAAGGGGTTAAACAGGAGATTGTCTATTTGAAAATACCCAAAATACGTACCAGAGAGGAAGGTGTAACCAAAGACTAAACAGGAAGGTATCTGGGTAATCTTGTTCCCAAAGTAAGACCTTGTCATGTAATATGAGTCTTGTTAAGTCTCTTCTTACAGACAGGAGCAAGCTGTCTGGGTGAGAAAGATCTATGGCGGCTTTACCAAGAGCCTACAGTTGGCCTACAGCCCACCCATTGCTTACCTTTGGTTGGCTTTCAGGTCACTCTGATTTGCTTACTTCTTATTCAATGGTTTATCGTCATCTTCTTGTCTTTGTTCCTCATCTGGAGCATGGGCTCTTTACAATCCTTTTGATCGGCTGAATAGCATAATTTCGCTGTTCACTTTTAGGGAAATACTTTTTCTTTCTGGCCCAGCACTCCCTGAGAGTGCATGTGTTTTACAGCTCTTTTCCTCATGTACTTCTCCACGTTTGCAAATATCCACCCCCGTTCTTGTTAATTGTTCCCTCATTTGCTGATCACTATCTCCTTCCTTCTCCCCCTGCCAAACTCCCCTACCCCCATGCACTGTGTTTTTTCACCTTTGAATGTTTCTATTCCCTCCTACCCCACCCAGCTTTATTGTTATTTGAGTCCTCCACCCTCTCCCTGTATCTTCCCACACATACTTCTGCCACTCCCTCCTCCATTGCTCTCACTGCCCAGTCCTTTTTCAATATATATATATATATATATATATATATATATATATATATATACATATATATATATATATGTATTTATGTATATTTAGCGCCAGGATGCCCGTAGGGTTGCAGATGCGCTTTACAAATGATATAAATAAATAAATATTATCCACCAATTCGTTCTTCGAAGGTGCGTACTATTGCACGGTTGGTGCTGGACAGTAGGGATGAACGTCCCCCTACTCAAATTTGATCACCAAGAAAGAAATATTGTCCGCACTCGCTCAATATCTTAAATTGGGTTTATTCACAAGAGACTACTGAACAGTCCCCTTCACCTACGCGTTTCGACCGCAGGTCTTGTTCACAGTGTTGTATATATATCTTCATTTTTTGTGGCAGCAGGCAGCAAATTGCTGCCAGTCCTCCTGCCTTAAAAAAAATAGATTTTGCGCCACTAACGTTTAATTTTTTCTAATTTACCAGTCTTTTGCGAACTGGTAAATTAAAAAAAATAACATTTTCATCAATTCATATATCTACAGTTATGTGGTGATGCATCCGCGTGCTGCATTGAGTACCCATGTATGTACCCATGCACCTACATAATGACACTGACAATGGCCGCGCCACAAAGACTTTTAAACATTTTTTTCAATACTGATCAGCCAAAAAACTTTTTTGATGATGCTGCACAGTTTTGGCAAAGAGCACTGCCAAAGCCAAAAGCTCCATAAGACTAAACATATTGGGTTTGCAGATGCTTAAGTCTTCTTGCTTCATGCCCAGCTGTGATGTGATGCAGGATTATCGTGAGGGCTCACCTTGAACGAAAGGTTCCCCTTATGTCATAAGAAAGAAGAGATTTCAGAAATCTGAGAGTGACAACTCCTTAAAACTTTGACAGATGGTGTCAGCGAATTCCAGATAGATAGTAAACATAAACGGTTAAGAAATGTACCTATAATTCCCAATTCATTTGTGCGTGGCCCTGTGTTGGATAAACAAAGTAGGCATCAAACACCTTGGGTAATTGACAAAAGTCGCAGAATGTAATAAATGTGGGGTTACTCAAAGGGCAGAAAGAAGTAGGGGATAGTAGGCAGCACACACACACACACATTGAAAAAAGCTTTCAATGAATTTTTGTGTGCTGGAATGCACTATAGCTATGCCGACCACAACACAGGCACCTTTGCACCATGGTGCAAATGTGCCTGCATTAGAATTAAGAGGCCCAAAGCGAACTAGTGCAGGGAGAGATCAGAAATGCACCATTTCATTGAAAATATGATACATCCAGTTCTTCTCTCTCCCTTTCATGCAGCGCAGTAACATCACTTGAATTGTTTGCAAATCCAGGCCTAAGTGTAATAATGAATATTTTAAAAATATAGAGCAATTATTCACAATGTATAACTTCAATGGACTTTTTTTTACAGGAGTTAGTAATTGCAGCAGATTTTAGAAAAATGGTAATTTGTGTTTTTTTAGTTTTTCATGAAGCCAGGGAGAGTACTGAACAAACTCTAAAGAATAACGGGTGAACATCAATACCTGATGGGCCGCAGAATCCCCTTATCTTTATCACATTCCCCAAACTTCAATGCTCTTTAGAGCGTTATTAGTCACAAAAAAGGAAGTCCCTTCTGCTCAGCGAATGATTGGAAGTCCCTTCTGCCCAGCAAATGAGTGGAAGTCCCTTCTGCCCAGGGAGTGAGTGATCAAGCTCCCTTCGGTGGCACCACAAGTGGTCAAGCCTCAGGCCCATGATTGGGGTGTGCATGCTTCTCCTGCACACCCACAATTTGAAGATTACTTAGAGGGCAGAACTGATCCTTCACGGTGCCACCTAATGTACCATGGGAGCACTCTTTATATGGTAAGGAAGATCACAATGCTTTGCATGTGTTTGAGAGACTTTGCCAATAAATCAATGGTGGATTTTGAAAGTGGTGGGGTGTAAAATGTTGTAAACTAATGTAAGAAGAGAGTGAGCGAAGCGAGCGAGCCCGAACTACAAAAGGAGGGTGCTGGGGGTTCTCTTCCCACAATAACATTTTGAAAAAACTGATTCAAATGGTTGATTTTACACCACATATTTACTGCAAAGTGTTGAAAAAGGGGATCCAAATATAGCATTTTGGAGCTAAAGAAGATGGTAAACAGTGAAATGCTTGTTTGAGGAGCACTGTTTTTAAGTGTTTCCTAAACTGAATAAAATTAACTATGTGGCATATGTGATCGGGGAGACAGGAACATGTACCGAGAAGTCACAGCCTCCTTTACTTTTCTTTACCAATGTGATTAGGGATGTATTTCCTGACTTTCCTATCCACAAAGCAAGTAGCAATACCATTCAGGATCTTAATGCGGATACAGCAGGTCTTAAACTGGATCCTGTGTCTGGCTGGTGGTAAATGCAGGGCCATCAATAAGGCAGTGACATCTGTGATCAGTAAGTTTACATATCAGACATACACACACAACATAGTCATAAAGTTCTAATTTATATGCGAAAGCTCAGCTTTACAGCTTCTTAAGCTTCACACTAGTTATAGTTTTCTGCTAGAAATTTCGAGGTTGAAAGAAGAAATGTTTGGCAATTCTCAAATCTTTAAAAAAAATCACTAGATACCATGAAGCAGAACAAGGCGGAACACAGCACCCACCAAAGCATATGAACACATCACAGCACAATACAATATCACAACTCAAGGCACACCACTGCATCGCATCATAGCTCACTGCAACCCACCACAACATCAGAGCTCATGGCAACTTGTAACATCATAAAACACATCACACCACCACAGAGCAGCTCATCACAGTATCATGATGTACTTTTTCAGGCTCCATTCTGTTTTTATAAGATTCACATTCATAGTTGGTACTGTACAATAAAACGCACTAGTAAATCAGCATGTCATGGTAATCCAAAGCAAAACTCAAAATATTATTATTTGTTACTGCACAACAGCACCTATGCCCAGGTTAGATGGGGTTTGAATGGGGAAAAGACCGATAAGATCAGGGTCGAGAGGGGAGTGCGGCAGGGTTGCGTCCTGGCTCCCACCCTATTCCCCCTCTACATTAATGGGGTGGTAGAGCACCCGCTCGGCGAACCAGCAGACGCTCCCACCTTCGAAGGCGTAAAAATCCCAACTTTGCTGTTCGCCGATGACACCCTCCTCATTTCGAAAACCCCCCAAGGTCTCCAGAAACTCCTGAACCGCTTCCAGGATTTCTGCACTATCAGAGGACTAGTCATCAATGTGGACAAAATCAAGTATTTAGTCATGCACCCACCTCGTAAACTTGGCCGTCCCCCTATCTTGAACTCCACCCCCCTTGAAAGAGTGGCAGAATTCGATTACCTGGGAATCCCTTTAAGTGATGCGATGAGCTGGACCGCCCACATCAACAAAATGACTATTGGTCACAAAAGGGTGGGGGGGGGCCCTCCTCAAGGAGTACAATAATTCAACCAAGCAATTTGTTGCCCCTTTAATAGACATTTATAAAGCCCGAGCTGTATCTGCGTCACTTTACGGAGCTGAACTGTGGGGCCTAGTTAAAGTGGACTCATTGAGCAAGGCCGAGAACAAATTCATTAAAGACCTCCTTGCCATCCCGATGAGTAGCCCGACACTCCCAGTTCTAATGGATGTAGGCTGTAAAGCAATTGGGGACCAGGCACGCCTCCGACCTCTCTTGCTTTGGGCTCGCCCGTGGAGGGTTCCGGAGCTAAAATCCTACGCTGACGGACTAGCAGAGGTGATGCGCTCCGACGGTTGGCACAAGATCAAATGGCTTCGGGAAATTAAACATCTTTTAGGGGATCTAGGTCTGGACTCCTGTTGGCTTAGTCACTCAGCCCCCCCAAAGGAGTCCCTAAAAAAACTTTACTGGGAATGGGTCTTCGCGAAGCGCATCAGCAATCAGCAGCACTGCAAAGCCACCGCAGCCTTCTTGCTAATAAAAGATGTTGTTGCCTTCGAGCCCTACATGGACTTAATTACCATCGCCATGGACCGGTCTTTGTACATTAAATTCCGGTTAGGAACCCTACCCCTTGCCGACCTTTGCTCCAGGTGGAACAAATCCCAGCCCGCATCACGCCATTGTGCCCTTTGTCCTGACAAACCAGAGACGGTGCCACACTTTCTTTTTGAATGTCCGGACTATGGGCGCCCCAGATCACGATGGCTTAAACCAATTTGCAGAGAATTGGGCACTCACCAGCATTCGGTCGCCCTCCGGATCCTTTTAACTAATACAGCCCCTCCCGTTGTCTGTGCCGTTTCCAAGTTTTAAAAATGGGCTTGGTTGATTCGATTTAAAAGACTGTCCATATCAATTTAATTCTGTCTTAGTTAATTTATGCTCAAATGTGTTTTTATTCTTTTTATTCTCAATGTACAGTCACATCTTTCGACATGCTGCTTTAACTCTTTGTACTGCTTTTATGATATATGCATATAGAAATAAAGCAATCAACCAACCAATTATTTGTTATTATTAGTGCCCAAGAGTATATACTTGGAACGCTTCCACACTACTAAAAACATAGCGAAACAGCCCGTCACACTTGAAAGTCATTCACACAAAGGTTGACTGGTCACCCTTCAACTGATTATTTCTCTATTTATGTGTAATCTGGTACTAATGTGGTCAAACTTCTGCCCAGTGTTAACATGTTGAAAAAATGACAACAGTATGAAGTAATACTATTGGACAATGTGCCACATAATTTGCCTTTTCTTGGCAGATCGTTTAGTCATCCCAGGCGCATTATTTAGCCCTTCCCTGTCGCATAATTCCAGTACCGTTGAATATAGCCGATTAAGGTGGGAATAACCTGCTCTATGTCCAAAAAAACCCTAGCTAATTGTGTGCAGTTCTCAGTTGTTACCTCCTAGTCCTTTCTTATGTACACTGTTGAAGGAAATCGTGCGCACGTTAATGCATTTCATGTTCAATTTTCCTTCATAGTTTTATCCTGGATCAGTTTGCAGAGAAAGCAGACGACAGGCTGTTAAAACAGAAATTACCAGCTGAGACAGCAGCATTTGGCATTAAACCCCCTAGCTCCTCGGGCAATAACCCAACAAGGGATCAATCAGAAAAGTAGCACAGAAATCTTTTTCATAATCTCATTGACATAACCCTGATATATGATTTGATATTGCATTGAGTTCTTGTTCTGCAGAGACAGCCTTGCAGGTGGCAGGTTTTCTTTTGATTTATTTTATGTCTTGATGGATGACCACATGCCTTTTTGGACTAAGAGGTTATTGCTGATGAAACTGCGTTCATGAAGCTGTCACATTTGATTGAGGCTTGAAACATATCCATTTTAATGTGGGCCACACCAGGGCTTAAAAGTGGGTGGCGGCCAACTTAGTACAATTTTGAGCACTGAAACCTATGTGTGTTCCAAATTAATCACTGCTTTTTGCTCTTTTAGGTCTCAGTAAGAAAACAAAAGTGAGATTACGGAAATTTCCCACACGAAGGAGATCAGTGCCAGCGCGTGCAGTGTGCACTGACTGTCGGAAGCAAACAACACACTTCATTACTTTATTCACCTTCACACCTCATGTCAGGGAAACAAACTTTCAGAGCCTTGTAGTGAGCACATAATGAACATAGGGGTTCACTCGAGCTGATAATGCGATGCAGCTCCCCTGATGTGACAGGAGCACAGACCACCAGCTGTAGTTTTGCTCCAGGAGAACGCCTGAATTATGAATAAGTTTAGAAATGTTTCCTCCAAGAGACATTTCTAACTATTTACCTAGCAATGCCACTCTGTTCCATAGTTCTGAGCAGTTACAAGGGCAACTAAATGGTACCAGGGTGAGAGAGCTGTAGTTTCCCATTGAATAGGACTATAATGACCTGACAAAGGGCCTGACCACAGTAATTGTAGAAGAAAAGGTGTATGGGGAAATATGAAATGGAACATCTCACCTGTGGATTGCACTGGCAGTAACAGCCCATGGCAAACGCACCTGCACCAGAGCATTCTGGGAAAAGCAAGGAAGGCAGCGAGCTTTCAGAGGCATGTCACTTTTGATCTGTGCATGGATTTTGAAAAAAATTTATGCACAGCGAAGGCACCAACTTTATGCCATTATGCCATTATGGGTTTCATTTTTCATCCATGTTTAAAACTTAAGCAGCGTGATAACATTTTAAACATATGCTCTTTTCTTAGGGGGCGGTGAATCTGAGGTACTGCAAATTTAATGTGGATGAATAACAACTAAAGACTTTTAACTTCTTGTAAAATAGCCCAAATGTGTTTTACATGTGTTGTGCAAGTGCAATTTAGTGATAGCTTTTGGGCCCTATTAATTTCCTAAACACACTACACATTGCTGCCACTGTGCTCTCTCTGTGTTGAAATGATTCGATATAATGGCAAGAAGGGGCCAGCAATCGAAAATATAGCTGAACGTAAAATAGCTGCGGATCAGATTCATTCACTGATACTTTTATTAAGCAGATCTGCTTCGCCCGTGCAGATGAGGTATCTGCACCACCACTTCAATGTTATTTGTTCAGCCAGCCCATAAACCATGGCTATAATTAGGCCGGCTATAATTAGGCCTAAATGTCCTAATCTTTAAACACTTTCCGAGGGACAAGGCAAATCCGTCTTGAGCAAACTTCTATTTGAAAGCCAGCAATGAAAAAACATAAATAAACATGACTTCATTTGTCAGAGGATTTCTATTAAAAAATCTGAGTGACAATCAATGCAGTTTTAGCACCAAGAACAGAATATTTTGCACATTCTATGCCACTGTAGAGGGTCCATTACAACCCAGTCCCTCTTCTAAATTCAGAAAAAAATTATCACGTGTGCTTTTGAAAAAAGTTCTTGTTAAAGCCCTTGTGGAAAATCCAGTTCACAAGTTACAAATGGGTTCTCCTGACCCACCTGTGGCATATGGGCTTAATAACGTTTCACTGCATGTGCCCATTGTAAAAAAAAATAATTATAGAAATTCTACTTGTTAATAATAAAAAGCTGAAACCAAAAGGCACCTTTAGACATCAACTTATTAGACAAATATTGACATTACAAATCAGCTCTAATCTGCAACCTCTATCAGCTGGGATTCCCACCAAGGGTGCTCTGTACATACAACCATATTATGAAGCTGGAACTTAAAAACATATGATGACTATTTGTTAATATATTTGGAGTCTTACCTCTGGGGTCTGCATGGCTGACAGATAGAACTAACAGAAACACAAGTGTTCCTTTCATTGTGCACTAACTCCTGTGAAATGCTGAGACTTCCTTCTTAAATGGGCTGCGTGGGGTGTCTTTGAACGTTTCTTTATTCTATTTAAACTACACATTTCAGAACTTTTAGTAAATGATTGCAGAGGTATAGGAGCAGGGGCACTCATCCTTGACCCATGGGAGTGCTAAAGAAACAAAACAGACAGGCTCTCCGCTCTTCAGCGTTGTGAAAATGCTGCAGTAAAATGCTGGTGCTTGCGTTTAAACTGCAGGATATTGTGATTTGTGGCCCAAATTATCTCGAGGGCAGCAGGTGATAGAAAAATGGGGGTGAGGGAGGTTTAAAACTCTAATTGCACACACAGCCTGGGCGATCTATAGATCTTGCTGGCCAGTGCACAGGGAACTCTAATAATGGGGTTAACTCATGCTCCTGCCATCAACAACAGCGCCGCAGGAAGCAGAAAACTCGAGTCTGCAGTGGTCTTCAGAAGTCTTAATGACAGACTGTTACTGCGCAGACTCGACGTCTCTGCTTCACGCCTACCAGCAGCCTGCCAAACCCTTTGCCAACTCGTCACAGGGCAGCCCCCTGTAACGAGTTGGGAAAGGGTGGGGTGACCCTTCCCTCCACTCCCTGACTGACGCGCAGCCCCAGTGTTACAGGGCTTAAGAATAAACGCCCGGGGCTAATTTTGCACGCACATCTTCGGGGGTGGGGGGGCGGGGAACTGGTCTTTTAGGCAATGTATTTGCCTAGCTGATGACCTCACAACCCTCAGGGCTGTTGGATCCTCGGACCGGCAAATACATTAGGCTGTGGCCCTGCCCACAGGCAACACCAGCACGTTCGTTTAGGAAGCTTTCACTGACTGGCAAGCTGCACGCAGTGTGTGCGCAATGTTTTTTTCTAAACCCATAGTAAAGAGAATGGCTCATGGCTGACTGGGGGGTGAAAGTAAAGGGGGCAGAGCCCCGACACCCTTAGCCAGAAACTGCCACTGTCCAGCAGCCGGGACTACAGCAACAATCTCTATGCCAGAATCTGCAAACAACTCCTTTACAGACTCCAGACCATCCAGAACCCCACCGTAAGAATCAAACTCGACCTCCCACACTGCACCCACATCACACCACACCTCAGGAAGCTTCACTGGCTTCCCATCCACAAGTGCAGTCAATTCAAACTTCTCACGCATGCAAAAAAGCCCTAAGCAACACAGGACCATAACACCTGAACAGCTGCATATACTTTCACCAACCCATCAGACACCTATGCTCTGCCTCACTCTCACGCACTCCCCACATCTGCAGAAGCAAATATGGAGGTTGCATAGTCTCCTACACCACACCCAAGACATGGAACAAACTCCATTACCTCCTCGTTAGTCTTCCTCGCCACATGACTTACATAGTGAGCTTCAGCTCCACGACAGAACCCTCCAAAGCAAAAAAAGCCTCCCACCCCCTCCCAACATGGTAGACCAGTCACACCTGACCTCTATAAGAGGCGGGCCGGCCCAACCAACAGCCTGTTTTTTTTGTTCTGCGCGATTCTCTCCAGAGGCGCTGTGCAGGTAAGATGGGCCGGCGTTAGCTGGCCCATGGGTTTTGGGGTTGAGGATCCTGCTTTAGCGATCCCTGGTGCCTTAATCTCGAAATCCCCCCCCCCTTCCTTCCCCCGGTCCTGTGGGGCCGGTTAGGTGCTGCTATAGCGTGCCAGGGGTTTACAGGGGGGGGGGGGGGGCGGCCGGGGATGTGGGGTATTTGGACATTCCCGTGTCTCCCCAGGTCGTTACTGATGGGCCCTGGCCACTATGTGGGCTTTTGGGTCCAGCACTGGGGGTTCTCCTGTATGGGGCTCCATTTGCTTTTGTGCGCCTATGCGTGTGCTTGCATGTCTCTGAGGTAAAGCAGGCATGTGGAAGATACACCCATCGTGTGGCTGAACTGCTATGTGAATCTTGTAGTCCTGGGCTCAAGCAGCTCCCCTATTTCAGACTGCGTTGGGCTGGCACTTCATGATCTGATTCCGCCTGAAAACTGCAGTGAATGTGCCACTGGAGGTTCAAGCCTCATGCCTGGCTTTGGTTCAGTTTTTGTTTTTCAGGATGTTTCCGCCTGAAAATGCGCTCTAACTTCATTCCAAGAGTTGTGAACATGTGCGCTGGCTTCACATTATGGTTGGCCGGCACTCGCGTGCTGGAGCCTAGCCTGGGGCAGCGGCGCTTCTGCAAGGCGGCGAGGCGGCGGGGGCGGGCTCGGTCCTACCTCAATTGTCTGCGGGTCCTCGGGGGCTCTGCTGACCGGGTCCGGGTTCTCCCCTCCTGCTGGCCTGGGTCTCGGTTACGCGGCGCTGGTCGCTGCCGCCCCCCTTCCTGATTTTTAGCTCCCCTACGGGCCGCTGCGGTTTGCCGCGCTGGAGTTGGCTCCGGGCGCCTCTCGCCTCTTGAGGGCGGGGTTTGGTTGCCACCAGGTGTGGCCGATGATTGCGTTCATCGGTCATGCGCGGCATTCTCCTGCTGGCGCAGCGATTGGACGCGGCCTGCTTGGGCGGTAGGCAGCGCGTCAGTCTCTTACTCGGAGGGTCCTGTGTTCGATCCTCGGAGAGGGCATTTCGCTTTTGTGATCACCTGGGGTTGCTGTTTGGTTTTCATTTACCAATTCAAGAATATTTTTTGATTAGACTCAGAAGTGCTTGGCGCGATCTATTGGTACGCGGTACGACGTGGGGACAGATCCCTTGTTTCTGTATTCCCTTTCTGGCGCCCTGGGGGCCCGTGTTTTCCTCCTGTGGGGATGTGGGCGGTGTTGTCGGTCCTAGGCTCGTCCTGGGCCGTCAGGATGCGCCGGACTCAAGTGAGTTTGCTCTGCTGGGTGGCTGTGCCTTCTGGTCTCCTCAGGGAGGCGGGGGTTCTGTCCCCTCTTCTGTCGCTGTCTGCGGGGTCTCCCTGTTTTTACTGCGCTATCCCTTCTGGGGGTCCTTGCGCGGCGGGTTGCCCTGCCCCCTCCTCGCCTCGTCTCCCTCTCAATGGCCCCAGTGGAGAAGTGTGGCCCAATGGTTAGAGCTGCAGACCCTGAGGGACCAGGGTTCGATTCCCCGCCTCGGCGGGTCTTGGGAAAAAATTTCCACGGCTCTGATAATTTTAAAAAGGGGTTTCTCGCTTGTCTGGGCCTCGTCCGCCTGTGGGTGTGGGCATCTCGCCCCTTCGAGGGTTGGGGCCTACGGCCTTGCCGCCCTGGATGCAGGGTATCTGTCTTCTCTGGGTGCGTTCATGTTGGCTTCCGGGCCCGAGCTTATTCTCGTCCTGGTACGGCCGCTCCCTTTTCGCCTCTAGATCCTGGCTTTCGCCCGTCTCCCTCCGGGGGGTTCCCTGGGGGGGTTGTCCCCGCCGTTTCGTCCCGGCTTGGGACGTGTCGGTCTCGGGTCTTGGTGTTTTTTGGACTGGCTGGCCGGCGTTCGGTCTGGCTTGTCGTGCGGGCCTTCCTCGGGGTCCCCCCTTCTCGGGGGGTTCGGACATCTACTCCTTCCTCTGGCTGCTCGGGAAGGTTTTCTGGGATGTATTCGACCTGTTTTGGGTTGTGTGTACTTGTATCCCGCCATTCCGCGCTTCGGTGTTCGGTTTGGCTCTCGGCGGCTTTGCTGCTTTTTTTTGTTGGTACCCTTCCTTCCGTGTCCCAGGGGTTGGTCTGAGGGCCGGTTGTTTTTTTTCCGGTTCTGCGATTGGGGGTTTCCTCTTTCGGTTGCAGGTGCTTCCGTTGGATCCCCTCCATCGGCTCCCTGCTCTGGGTACTGTGGTACCTTCTGTGCCCGTCTCGGACCTGTCCTCCTTCGGGGCCTGGGCCCGGTCTTCCCCTCTGCTTCGTTCGGTGTGGGGTTGGCTGGTTGGTGTGGCCTGTGGCCGTCCCTCCCTACTAGCTGCTTGATCTCGTCTGCACTCGGGAGTGGGCTGGGTCGGCCCTGGTTGTTGCCTACTTGGGGTCTCGCCTCCCCGGGGGTCCTACCTCCTTGGTTTCCCCGTCCTGGGTGGTCGCGTCCGTTGCCTCCTCGGCGGGGGGGGGGCGCCCTTGGGCGCCGTGTCGATTCCAGGTCGTTGGGCCGGGCAGGGGGGTGTGTGCCTGTTGTCCTTGCTGCTTGGGTGGCTGAGGCTTGTGGATTGCTTGTGCTCAGGGGCTCTGGGCTGCACTCAGCTGTGTTGTTCGGGTGTCCATGCTACGTTGGGTATCTTTGTGGGTGCTCACTTCGGCAGCACATATTCCATAATTGGAACAATACAGTGATGATTAGCATGGCCCCTACGCATGGATGACACGCAATTTCGTGTAGCGTGCCATATAAAGGGTACTCTGGAATTTCGGTTTGTGTACTGAGTGGTGCACCAACCCAGGCTGGACACGGAGCTGCCCACAGCTCTCATGCCCATCGGTGGGGGTCGGCACCTGTGTGCGGTAGGTGTAAAACGGCCTGTGTAATATAGTGTGTCTTGTCTCTCAAGTTCACCTGCCTGCTTTCTGCTCCTCATTCTATCGGGAGTTGTGGCAGTCCTCTTGGCCTGCCGTCCAGTTTGCTCCTTCTCTAAGGGGTCACCGGGTCTTGGGCTGGCCTGTCTCCCTGGTGGTGTGGAGCTGTGTCTTCCTTCTGGGGGGGTGCGAGGTTCGCTCCCTTTGGTTGCTGATTCCGGTGTTGTTGTCTTGGGCGGAGGCGTCAGTCCTGTATCTTCGGGCTGTCTTTCTCCCAGGGGTCCGACATTGTGGAGGCGGGTTGACTGAGTCGGATCTTTCCTTCATTGCCTTGTCTCTCCCTGACCCCGGTGGTGTTTCAACGCCTGGTGTCTCGCTTCAGTCTGCCTCTGGTAGATCTGTTTGCGGACGGGGACTCGGCCCTCCTGCCCAGGTTCGTCTCTCTCCTCCCGGTTCCGGGGGTATGGCGGGTGGATGCTCTGTCTTTCGCCCGGCCTTCGGGTCTGCTGTACGCATTTCCCCCGTTCCTACTGATTCCCCGGGTCCTCTGCACGATTCGCTTGGACAGGTGCTTCTGGTGGTTCCCGGCTGGGTCTGCCACCCCTGGTCCCCTCTTCCTTTGCGAGCTGGCGGTTCTGGCCTACTGGCCGATCCCGGATCTGCCCTTTTTCCGTTGAAGGGCCCCCCGCTCCCGGAGTCGGTGTTGCGCCGGCTCCATCTGCTGGCCTGGTTCTTGAGCGGGTGCCGCTGCTTGCTCGGGGTTGTTCTCCTGGGGTTGTGGATTTGCTGCTGGGTTCCCGCAGGTCTTCCACCTTGTCTTCCTATGCCCGGCACTGGGTTTCTTTCTCGCGTTGGTGCGGTCGGATGGGTGCTGTCCCCGCCTCCGTGGTTCCCTTGCGGGTCTTGGATTTCCTGGCTGAATGGTTTTTTCCTGGGGCTTGGCCCCTTCTTCCCTGAGGGCCCTATGGGCTGCCTTGCGGGCCTTCCGCGGTCCGGTTTCGACGGGCTGGATTCCCTGGTGGCGCGTTTGCTTCGGGGTTGTTTCCTCCGTCGCCCTCGGGCGCTCTGCCTGTCTCCCCCTTGGGATCTCCCTCTCGTTCTGCGGGCTCTTCAGGGTCCGCCCTTTGGGCCCCTGGCCTCGGTGGCTTTGCGGTTCCTCACCTTTGAGGTGGTTTTCCTGGTGGCAGTGGTGTCTGCTTAGCGACTGGGCGAGCTGGGGTCGTTCCTCCGCTCCCCTCCCTTCTTGCGGGTTTTGCCGGACGGGTTGCTTCTCCGTCATGACCCCCGTTTCCTTCCCAAGGTTCCTTCCCTGGTGAACCGGGCTCGGGAGATGTCTTTGCCTTCTTTCCCTCCCAACACGGATCCCTCCTTGTCCTTGCTGGATGTCCGGCGTGCAGTTTTAGTTTATCTTGAGCTCACGTCTTCCCTTTCCCGGTGTGATAGCCTGTTTGTGACTTTCGGTCCAGTTCGTTCGGGCCACAAGCCCTCTCTTTCCACCTTGAGTCGATGGCTTAAACAGGCTATCGTCCTTTCCTATGCTTCACTGGGTTCGGTGGTACCGGCGGGGGTCCAGGGTCGGTCCACGAGGAGTGTATCTGTGTCCTGGGCCTCCTTCAAGGGTGTCTCCACTGAGGAGATTTGTCGGGCGGCGACGTGGTCGTCCCCCCACATGTTCATGGAACACTATCGCGTTGTCTTGGGTGGTTCTGTCCCGGGGGACTTCGCTGGGGCCGTTCTGAGTGCGGGAGCTGTGGTTCCTTGATGGCCTTTTCTTTATGTCTTGATTCAGGTTTGCTGTAATTCCTGTTTTCTTTGCATTGTACTGCATAAACCTTGTGTTGGTTTATCGGCATCACCGTGTGGTGTTGTTTTTCGGGTGGTCAATGAAGCCTTTTTGGCTTGGGTATTTGCTCACTATGTAAGTCATGTGGCGAGGAAGACTAACGAGGAGGTAATGCCCCAGTTACTTACCGGTAATCTTCATTACTCCGAGTATAGTCTTCCTCGCCACATGAGTTCCCTCCCCCCCTCCCTGTCTGGCTATCGGCTTCATTGTTTGCTTGGTAGTTCAGGCTGTTGGTTGGGCCGGCCCGCCTCTTATAGAGGTCAGGTGTGACTGGTCGGCCATGTTGGGAGGGGGTGGGAGGCTTTTTTTGCTTTGGAGGGTTCTGTCGTGGAGCTGAAGCTCACTATGTAAGTCATGTGGCGAGGAAGACTATACTCGGAGTAATGAAGATTACCGGTAAGTAACCGGGGCATTAACACATCAGAGCTTCTTCCTCACTTCTTAAGTTCGGCAAGAAGCTGAAGACATGGCCCTTCATATAGGCACCTCGGGGACCCCACACCTACCCATCTGCCCAAGTGCCTCGATACCCTCTCGGGTTATTAGTGCTCTAAACAACTCAACATAACATAACATAACATAATCCATAGTTCCTTCCTAATGTCCCCTTCATCATTGATTTTGTATGGTGATAAAGCCTCTCACAGCTATGAGTCTGCTACAAATGAGTGCGCTCGCGTCTTGTTGTGTGAACAGCACCAGACTGCGTGATAATTATTTCTGAATATAGTCATTATCCCTGCACCACACAGCTGTGCTAAAGACGTGACCTGAACGTGCTGAATGATCCTCAGCATTTACAGGATTTATCTTCCTGAACTGCTTATTCTTGGACTTGAAGACCAATTGCTCCTCTTGTCTAGTGGGTGCAAGCCCTTGAACTCGGGGTGAAAAACTGGGTGACTGAGTTCACATCCTTATTACATGCTCATGAAAGAGTCAGAGACTTCTATCTCTCATCCATTAACCTCATGATAAGAAAAACAGGGCTTTCTGTGGTTTCACAACAAAAAGGAAATGAAAAATGGAGGAAGCAGGACTTTGTCTGGCATTCTTGTACAGACTGCAGTGGACGGCCGGCCTACTATGAATTAGCAGGATTTCTGATAGCCCACTGCATCGCAAAGGCTTATGCAGCTGGGGTACAGTCAGTGCCATCATAACGCTTGGGCATGCTGGGCAGTTGCCCAGGGGTCACGCGGGTATAGGGGCCCCATGTTAATCCATGCACAGACCGGATTCGTATTCATTAAGCTTTACAGAACAGCATGTTTTTTACTGCCAAAACACTGATTTTGTTGGAGGTACCAAAATATAAAAGTTCATTTATTGATAGTTTACATGTTTATTCCTGTGAGTGGTTGTGTAGGAAGGGCCCAGTGCACTGCTTTGCCTGGGGGGCTATTATGCTGTTAAGGCGGCCCTGGGTAGAGTGAATCACAAATTGGGCTGTTGCTTCCAAATGTTTCCAGGGCTGATATATTTATATCTGACATCTCACCTTCTGAAGATCTGATAAAAGAGGCAACCACGTTTTGGTCTCGCGCTCTTATACTCTGGAAAGGGTGAGCCTGAGATAGTCACACATGACAAAGGTGCTTTTTAAAGGATAGCAGGGACTGGTTTGTGTGAATCTAATGACTTTACAAGCCCCTTGCGCCACTTTTGCGTCACTTTTAACATGGGAAAAGTGACGCAATAGTGGCGCAAGGGGCTTGTAAATCTGGCCAAATATGTTCACGACTCCTTGACTCCTTTTTATCAGATTCCCACCCACCTCTGCCCATTTTCAAAGAGGGAGAGCTCCATGGATTGCTGATGTTGTCTTAACAGGTGATGCCAGGGAAGGACACGTTACTCTTCTAACCTGCTGCAGCACCAATGCTGGCAGGTGACATCTTCAAGGTCAACTGAAAAATCAGTGAAATCTAAAAAGGAGAGTTGCCAACTTTCCTGAATCCTTTTTTTCTCCATTTTCAGAGTCGGTATCTTATTATGCATTCCATTCGTGCAGCTCAGCAGCTGTAATTCGACTGCGTGGAAAGGGAAACATGCCCTTCAAACCCCACCAGCATTGTTCTTGCCTGCTCACTAATAGTGAATGTGGTGCTCTGAGATTAGCTCCTAATCTCAAATAAACATATTACTGAAAAGTACATCAAGAGGCATCGGCGTGGTGTGTTTTCGTCACAGCTTAATTGCTTGCCCTTGACATGAAAAACACTAAAGATAAGCCTATTACCCAAAGTAAGCCTATTATTACAGTCATCACTAAAGTTAAACAAGACAAACAACAAAATAAATACAATTAAATATTGGTATGCAATTAACAGCCTTCACAATGCCAATAGCACTGTATTTAGTGCTGGATGAGCGCTTGCGTGACAGTCCAACTGGTGTTCTGCGGCAACCATTTAAAGAACTTTTACAACATGCATAGGATGTGGAAGTAGGAGGTGTCCCTTCCTGTACAAAAACAATCTCTACTGCAACGCAGGCCCCCTTGGTGCAAGGGGGCCTGCATTGGTGCCAGGCTGCACTCAGAGCAGCAGTGCAGGCAGTGCAGAATATTGTCTTGCTGCATTGAATGTCATTTTGATAAATCTGCCCCAAGAAGTCCGAATAAGGTGTTGAAATGCATCCCCACGGTAGGCCACCCCCTGGGACCCACAGAAGCAGAGACGTTTTGAGGCATGGGCAAAGTGGGCACTAACCAAGGGCCCCAGCCATGGCCATCAATTCTTTGATATGCCAGGGGTAGCAGAAGTAACATCATGCATCCTTTGACCTTAATTATGTCACAGGAAGTGATGTACATGGCGTTAACTCTCATGACATCACAATAGATGCACTCACTCTCACCCTGACTCACTCATTTGCACTCTCTTGCTCACTCTTACTCACCAATAAATTCTCACCCACTCACTTCCACACACAAATACACACACACACTACTCCACCTGCTAGCATACATGCTTACACATACACATGCTCTCCCACCCACCTGTACACACATAACATACATTAAAACCCTTTTCATTTTGCTACTATTCACTATTAATGTAATACTCAACAACAAAGCTTTATTTCGATATAAAAATATCTTAAAACGCACAAAACAGTTAAAATACAGTACATGTTTTTTAAGAACACTTCATAAATAATTAAAAAAAGACAGAAATAAAACAGAAATAAAAAAATCATTAAACCATTTTACAGCTTTGATCGTAATTTAAAAAGACAATCTATACTACTATTATAAAGGAAGAACTTTGAGGCTTTGAGGTGGGTAAACTCGAGAACCACAGCGCCAATTCACGCACCCGACACATCGTTGAAATCCTCAGGGTGTGCAGATGGACATAGGCTATATAAATTAAAAAAATACGTTATATTTAAAAAATTTACATTTAAAAAAAAGTAGTCCCCTCAAAGTAGCGCCGGTCGCGACCTGCGTGCTGACGTCGTTCAGGAGTGCGAGGAACGCGAGGAGGAGCGGCGGACATGGCGCGGGGGAGGAGCACTGACGAGCGGCACACAGGCGGTGAGCAGCAGCAGACCGGCGGAGTGGCGAGGAGCACTGAACTGAGGAGCGGCGGCTGAGCGGCGGACATGGCGCGGGGGAGGAGCACTGACGAGCGGCACACAGGCGGTAAGCAGCAGCGGACCGGCGGAGCGGCGAGGAGCACGGAACTGAGGAGCGGCGGCTGAGGTAAGGCTCCGGGGGACAATGTCGGGGCAGGCGGGGGTCGGGGCACGCGGGGGACGGGGAGTTACAACAAAAAGGCTCCGGGGGACAATGTAAGGGCAGGCAGGGGTCAGGTCAGGTGGGGGACCCTCTGGCATAATTGTGCTCAAGCACCTGACTCCCACCGGCCGCTCCATACTCTGTGAACTCCTACTCTTATCCCTGCAACCTCAGCTCATCCTCACCTCCCTGCAAACAGAGCACCAGAGCCCCACTTACCCAGAAAGCTCCCAAGTGCCTCAGGCGCTGCTGCTGGCCACCACTGCAACACTGGGCCTCTGGCATAATTGTGTGAGGTAAGCCCCTGGAGGACAATGTCAGGGCAGACGGGGGTCTGGGCGGACGGGGGCCCGGGCTGATGGCCAATGTTGGGGCAGGCGGGGGTCGGGGAAGCCTGATTGCTCCCGGACAAGGTCGGGACGGGCTGCTAGTAGCCTTATAAAATTTATCTTAGGTCTGATCACCCATGCCCAGCTAAGAAATTTAGCTACCCCACAAACCAGTGTAGTACTAGGATCTGTCTGTAGAATTCTTAGGGCAGAGACATGGCTCCTAGTCTCGAGCTGCCGACAGACAGGTTTTAGCCATTTTGATCTTGGTTTATTGTAGGCGCTACACACAAAAAAAAGGTGCAGAATGGTTTCAGGTGCATCATTACAAGACGGGCAGGTTGCAGGTGTTCGATTGGGGGGTATCCACTTGGAAGTGCGTTCCCGTACCGGTAAGGTTCCCAATCTAAACTGGATGTGTAAAGCCCTGTCTTTGGTTTTTCTAATGAAATCCATATATGGTTCAAGAGAGTGTACTGTCTTGTGCAGACGAAACTCGTCTGTGAGTCTGCCCAAGTTAGCAGCTCTGGATACTTGGGCATCAACCCACAACCAATAGGCTCGCTTTACCTCCAGTTTAGAAACCGATACACCGGTCTCCCACGCAACATTAAAAACAATAGCCGTTACCAACTTCTTAACCTTTGTTAGCCATACAATTTTATGCGACCCCTGCATATTCATAACTTCTCAAAGGCCGTCTGCGTAACTAGCTAGCTCAGGTGTACGCCACAGGCGAGCCCAATAGAGAAGCAGTCACAAGATGATAAGATCTTTAATAGATCTGCGACCAAGGTCATATTGAAGAGGTTTGTTCGGGGTGCCCCTGGGTAAGGACAGAAGCTCCCTAAAGAACTTATTCTCAGCCATGACAAGGGAATCAACATTATGGAAACCCCAAAGCTCCGCTCCGTAGAGTGCACTGTTTATAGCTTTTGCCGAATATATCTCCAGTGCTGGGGCCATGGGTCTGGATAATGAGCTCTATGCTCCCTACCGATAATACCCAGGACACGTTTGTGATTTAGGGCCATTTTCTCAATATGTGACTTCCAATTCAGTTGGTCGGATATCCTAATCCCTAGGTAGTCAAACGTTTTAACACACTCTAGTGGCTCCTCATTAAGTATGAGCGTACAATTGGCTTTCCTACTAGTGTTAAAATAAAGGAGCTTGGTTTTAGAGGTATTAATGACCAAGCCCCTGGAATTACAAAAAAACACAGAACGATCCAAAAGCTTTTAGAGCCCCATAGGCGTTTTAGAAACCAGTAACGTGTCGTCTGCAAAAAGCATAGCAGGGACTTTAACACCGGCCAAACTAGGGGCATCATCATCGATGTCCGATAGGAAAGAGACAACCCCGTTAACAAACAAAAAAAAGAGTGTCGGTGCCAGGACACATCCTTGACGGACACCTCTGTTTACCGGGATTTTAGCAGTTTTCTGCTCCTGCGTGCCCCACCGAATGCATGCATACGTTCCGTCATGCATGCGGGCCAACAAGTTCCGAATGGGCAAGGGGAAACCCATCTCCTGCAAAACTGCCCACAGACCCTCTCGGGGGACCAGGTCAAATGCAGTTTTCAGGTCGATAAAGGCCAAGTACAGACCACCCTTGCCAATAGAAACTGTCTTCCAGTGGAGTAGTATCAGCCTAAATGCCTGATCAACAGTGCCTGTGCATGCCCTAAAGCCTGCCTGGAATTGGGAGATGATGTTATTCTCCTCAGCCCAGGAGAGGATCCTTTCCAAGAGAACCCTGCCAACTACCTTCTGTCCAGCATCAATGGTTGGACGATAGTTGGCAGGGTCACCCCTTCGTCCCTTCTTATAAATTGGAATCACCTCTGCCCCTTTCCATGAACTCGGGACTGGGGGCCCATGGAGAAGGGCGTTAATCAAAAGGGAGAAAAACATAGCCCACTGCTTGGTGCTGGCACGAAACAAATCGCCAGGGATGCCATCCTGGCCTGGTGCCTTCCCTTGTACTATTTTGTTGATGGCTAGCTCAACCTCTCTTTGCCCTACGGGATCAATGAGGGTCGCAGTGGCAGTCAGGGGAGGTGTGCAAAGTACGGACGGCTCACTGTTATCTGGTACCCCTTAATGTAATAACAAATGAGGGGAAAAGGAGGTTGGAGTCCAACGCAGGTATTGTGAGCCATCCTTTTATCACAGAAATGTTGCAGAGAAATGTTGTACTTGTGTTTTAAAAGCCATGCAACATCCGTATTTTTTTTTGTTTAGATCAAAATAGTACCTCATTTAGGAGAAATGTGAGGGGGGGGGGGTCACACAGATTATTTTCAATAACATCAGTGAGGTTCTGCTACATAACAGTATTGAAACAAATTGCACTATATTCCCTTCTAATGCACATATTCTGAATATTAGGTGTAAACAAACATAGAACATCTAATACGTGGCACATATTAACATTTTCTTTGGCATATTACATCTCACCTACTTTATGATGCAGCACATGTTAACATTAATAAAGCAGGCATATGGTGTCTACCATCACAAGAGCTCCCTAAGCTAGAGTTAATTCTGTGAGCACCTTTCTCTACAAGTTCACTTTTTCAAATATATATTCCTACAAGGAAAGTCAAAGACTTACAATGCTGTGCTGGGTCTAAATTCCGCTTTCAAGCATAGTGCACTGCTATTCTGCATTATTTGCTGAGACTGTCATTGGTGTGAGGGAAGCTTGTTTAGTGTCTGTCCACGTGTTGAACAAGCTGTATGTATGTGTAAGTGAAGGCAGTTTGCAGTGCTGCTGCCCAGACTGTACCTGTGAGATTGATGTCTGCACCTGCTTTTGCCTGTTCTGCGCGAGTGATGCTTGGACTCTGGCTGCATCTTCCTTGTTTCAGGGACGTATGCCTAGGCTGCTCCCAACATTAGTTTGCTGTTCGTATGACGGGATCTTGCAAACTTGATCCTTCCTTTGACGGATCAGTCCTGGTCAGTGGTCAATCAATCAATCAATCAGAGACACTTATAGAGCGCACTACTTACCCGTAGGGTCTCAAGGCGCTTGGGGGGGGGGGGGTGCCGTTACTGCTCGAACAGCCAGGTCTTGAGCTTCTTCCTGAAGGAGAGGTGGTCTTGGGTCAGGCGCAGGTCGGCCGGGAGGGAGTTCCAGGTCTTGGCGGCCAGGTAGGAGAAGGACCTTCCTCCTGTTGTCGCTCTTCGGATGCGTGGGACGGCGGCGAGGGCGTGGCTGGCTGATCGGAGGTGGCGTTTGCGAGCGTAGAAGTTGATTCGGTTGTTGAGGTAGCTCGGGCCTTGATCGTGTAGGGTTTGTGTGCGTGGGTGAGGAGACGGAAGGTGATTCTTTTGTTGACGGGGAGCCAATGCAGGTCTCTCAGGTGTCCGGAGATGTGGCTGTTTCGTGGGATGTCAAGGATGAGTCTGGCTGAGGCGTTCTGGATCCGCTGGAGTCTCTTCTGGAGCTTGGCTGTGGTTCCGGCTTAGAGGGCGTTGCCGTAGTCCAGTCGGCTGGTGACGAGGGCCTGGGTGACGGTCTTGTCTCCGTGGGGATCACCAGAAGATCTTCCGTAGCATGCGCAGGATGTTGAAGCACGACGAGGAGACGGCGTTGACTTGTCTGGTCATGGAGAGGGAGGAGTCCAGGATGAAGCCCAGTTTGCATGCATGGTCCGTCGGTTTGGGTGCGGTGCCCAGGGCGGGGGGCCACCAGGAGTCGTCCCAGGCGGAGGGCGAGGAGCCCAGGATGAGGACCTCCGTCTTGTCTGAGTTCAGTTTCAGGCGGCTGGTCGTCATCCACTCGGCTACATCTTTCATCCCTTCGTGCAGGTTGGCTCTGGCGGCGGCGGGGTCGTTGGTCAGGGAGAGGATCAGCTGGGTGTCGTCGGCGTAGGAGATTATGTTGAGGTTGTGTTGGCATGCGATGGCCGCGAGGGGGCTCATGTAGACGTTGAAGAGGGTAGGGCTCAGCGAGGATCCTTAAGGGACGCCGCAGATGACTTCGGTGGCCTCTGACTTGTACGGTGGTAGGCGGACTCTCTGTGTTCTTCCGTCGAGGAAGGAGACGATCCATTCCAGTGCCTTCTCCTGGATTCCGACGTTGCTGAGGCGCTGCACTAGGGTGCGGTGGCAGACAGTGTTGAATGCCGCGGCGAGGTCTAGGAGGATGAGGGCCGCTGTTTCTCCGTTGTCCATCAGGGCTCGGATGTCGTTGGTGGCGGCGATGAGGGCGGTCTCGGTGCTGTGGTTGGCTCGGAAGCCGGACTGTGAGGGGTCGAGGGATCCGTTCGTCTCGAGGAAGGCGGCCAGCTGTTTGTTGACGGTCTTCTCGATGACTTTGGCTGGAAACGGGAGGAGCGAGATGGGGCGGTAATTTTTGAGTTCGGTGGGGTCTGCTGTAGGTTTCTTGAGTAGAGCGCTGAGTTCGGCGTGCTTCCAGCTCTCGGGGAAGGTGGCGGTGTCAAAGGAGGTGTTGATAATGTCCCGCAGGTGGGGTGCGATGACAGCGTCGGCCTTGTTGAAGACATGGTGAGGGCAGGGGCCGGTCGGAGATCCGGAGTGGACAGAGTTCATCATGCGGACGGTGTCTTCGGTGCTGATCGGAGTCCAGGCTCGGAGGGTGGTGGTGGGCGGCGTTGCTGTGGTCGTGGCGTGCGTCGGTTGAGTGCTGAAGCTGTTGTGTATGTCCGCGATCTTGTTGTGGAAGTAGGAGGCGAGGGAGTTGCAGAGGTCTTGCGAAGGGGTGATGTCGTTGTTTCCGGCGTTGGGGTTGGAGAGCTCTTTCACGATGTTGAAGAGTTCCTTGCAGTTGTGTGCGTTGTTGTCCAGCCGGTCTTTGAATGCAGTTTTCTTGGGGGTGCGGATCATTTGGTGGTGCTTCTGGGTGGCCTGCTTGAGGGTGGTCAAGTTGTCCAGTGTTGGTTCCCTTCTCCAGACTTTCTCGAGGGCTCGGCAGTTCTTCTTGGAGCTCATGAGTTCGTCGGTGAACCATGGGGCTTTCTTGCTGGCGGGTCTGCTCGGCGGGGTCCTCAGAGGGGCGAGTTCGTCCGCGCAGTTGCTGATCCACTTCGTGAGGTTGTCGGCGGCCTGGCTGGGGTTCGCTGAGCTGGCAGGAGGGTGCTGGCTCAGGGAAGCGGCGAGCTGGTCGGCTGTGATCTTGTTCCAGCTTCTTCGGGCAACCTGTGGCTGGTGGTGGTGGATCGTCGTTCCTTTAAAGGTGAAGTGGACGCAGCTGTGGTCCGTCCAGTGGAGTCCTGTGGCGTGGCTGAAGGCGATGTCTTTGCTGGATGAGAAGATGGCGTCGAGTGTTTGTCCGGCGAGGTGGGTGGGGGTGGACACCAGTTGCTTGAGTCCGAGGTTGGCAAGGTTGTCGAGCAGGGTGATGGTGTTGCGGTCGCTGTTGTTCTCCAGGTGGAAGTTGAGGTCCCCCAGGAGGATGTAGTCAGTGGAGTGGAGGGCGTGCGGGCTGATGAAGTCGGCGATGTCCTCGCTGAATTGTGTGCGTGGTCCCGGGGGTTGGTAGATCAGGGTGCCTCTGAGAGTGGTCTTCGGGTCGGTGCGGATCTGGAAGTGCAGGTGTTCGGCGGTTGTCAGGGTGTCGTCGGTGTAGGTCGTGATGCGGATGGTGTCCCTGTGGATGACAGCGAGGCCTCCTCCCATCTGGTTGGCGGAGCGGTCCCTCCGGGTGATCTTGTATCCCTCTGGGATGGGGATGGCGATGGCGATGTCGGGCGCTGAAGAGGCATTCATCCAGGTCTCCGTGAGGAAGGCAACGTCAGGGGCTGTGGTGTCGAGGAGGTTCCAGAGTTCGATGGCGTGTCTGTGGACGGAGCGGGTGTTGAGCAGGATGCACTTGAGGTGGTTGCTGCTGGTGTTCGGCTTGGCGGGTGCTGGTGCAGGGCAGGTCCGGATGCAGGTGAACTTGCAGGCGTGGCAGCTGAAGGGTCCGTGGGTGCGTCGTGGGGTGGCTCGGTAGCATCCCGGGATTCGTCCGGTGTTGAGTGCGTTGAGGGAGGCGGCGGTGTACGTCAGGCGGGTGGGCCAGGTTCCTCGAGGGCCAGGGGTCCTGGCACTGGGCGTGGTCCAGGCGCGGACGGGCGCAGACGGGCCTACCTTTGGCACGCCTTCGGCGCACAATCGGCGCGCCCGCTGCTCGTGACCGCTGCGCGTTCGCACGGTCGCCATATATGGCGAGGGGGGGCGGAGCAGCTGGGAGGCGGGAGCGGGGAGGGTACAGAATGAAGAAAGGGGCGGGGTTAGCGGCGGTGGCGGGAAGCGGGGAGCGGGGAGGGATGAGACGGGGGCAACCAACAAAATAACAGGCAAACAGGCAATCGGGGGGACAAAATACAATTTGCAACAAAACATAATTAATACAAAAACAGTGGTACAATGCAGGAAGCGAGCACAGACCACGCCCCTCGATGGCAGGGGGCGTGGTCACGCGGCGGCAGTCGGAGTAGAGAGGCAGGAAGGCGGGAAGGCACACGCAGCAGCTGGTGGCCATGCGGTGCGGGGGTGTCCTAAATTAGGTCACACTCACCTGCGTCGCACGGTCGCCATATATGGCCAAGTGCAAGGGGGGGCGGAGCAGCTGGGAGGCGGGAGCGGGGAGGGTACAGAATGAAGAAAGGGGCGGGGTTAGCGGCGGTGGCGGGAAGCGGGGAGCGGGGAGGGATGAGACTGTGGCAACCAACAAAATAACAGGCAAACAGGCAATGGGGGGACAAAATACAATTTGCAACAAAACACAATTAATACAAAAACAGTGGTACAATGCAGGAAGTGAGCACAGACCACGCCGCTCGGTGGCAGGGGGCGTGTTCACGCGGCGGCAGTCGGAGCAGAGAGGCAGGTAGGCGGGAAGGCACATGCAGCAGCTTGTGGCCGTGCGGCGCGGGGGTGTCCTAAATTAGGTCAAAGTGCATTAAAAATAGTATGTGCACTGGGATGGTATGCACAACGGGGGTGGGGTGAATGAGCATGGGGCAGTGGTCAATGACGTGGCTAAAAACAAAATATTCTGTAACTTTTTTCAATATTTCACCTTCAGGTAACTACATATAAAATAACGCACACCTTAAATGAGAAATAAATGCAAGTAAATTAATAAGCAGGAAATGAATCCTGCTTGGGGCAGTGGAGAATAGTGACTTGTGTATGGGTAGTGCTACAAGGTCCCAATCTGTGCCAGAAAGCATTGTGAATATATAAGGAATTACTTGAAACTTGCATTACACACAGTATAAGATAGGCTGTAACAAAACATGCAAAAAGATTTTAAGAAAAAAAGTGCTTGCAAAATATGGATATGACTGTAAGTTGTGCATTTTTTAGAACTGTCTTTCAAAAGCACACATTTTACAGCTCGGCCTGGTAATTTGCTTACTTTGCCACTCATTTTTCATTTTTTCATTTAAAGGCTTTATTCGATTTTCAGAAATAAAATCATGAAAGCATACATTAAAAAGTGCCATAAACATTGATTATACATTGTGCAATTGTAACATTCACCGAGATTAAAAGTCTTATTGTACAGTACCTATCATATATAAATACAAACATTTTTTAAAAAACCTGATTTTCCAATAAAAACAGGAAAATCTAAAAATAGGGTTAATTCTCATGGTTATTACACTGAATTTCGAAACTTGATTGCTAGTTTTAGAAAGCTAGATACAGCATGGATAATAAATTCATTTTTTAGCTGTTGCACCTAATAAATGCTAGTCTGCAAGTGCGAATCCCCCACGCCCTTAAAATTGGTTTCAGAAAAGCCCCCCTTGGTGCCTGGTAAAATTTGCAAAATAATATACAATGGATATTTGATTGAATAGAAATATCATCACATGGGCATGTTAGCTTTTCCCTGGACCAATTGTTACAATCTGGGAAGGTGGTCAAGCGGAAAAATGTACCAAGCCTAAAACGGGTCAATAGCATGCGAGCGTAGCAGCTCGGTTGAGTTAGAAGATACCATTGGATCCCTTCATGGGTTGTAATTTGCTGGTATCCGATAACTGTGATTTTAGCTTTTTCCAAGCCCCACCTCTTGTTGGCTAGATGGTCAAGGACCATCTTTTTTAGTGACTTTCTAGGCACCACTTCCATGCTTAATGGCCTTGTAAAGTATTCTGGTTGTCCAATCTCAGTCAGCATATTCTTTACATAAGTGAGCCATTTGATATTACTTGCTCCGTCGAGTTTAAGGCAATCAGTGATTAAGTCTCTATTTAGTGATGTCTCAGGTGTAACCCATACCTTGTGCCACAATAGTTTGGGCACAGTTTTTATGACGTCTGAGATATATGGTAGGCCAAGTTCAATGTTTGCCACTCAAAAAGAAAAATCTGTGTCATCAGGAAGCTTCAAGTGATTCCATCAACTGAAGCCAATATCGGCTTCCAAGCAAGAAGTAGTCTTTAGCGGTTTGCCCTCTCTCAGAAACTCCCTGCATTACAACTCATCTGAAGTATTTCAACTGTCAGAATTAACAGTCCTGTGAACATTTTCTTTTCATAAAAAGTAGAGAAACTGTCTTTCTTAAATTAAAAAAGTATGGGCACGTTGTGCCCCTCCAATCCCGCTCACTTCAGCCACTGGTCCTGTCTCTGAGATAAGCTATCACTGGAGATGACTGTTTTGCTGCCTGTTCTTTTTGTGAGCATCTTTTGCACTACTGCTACTTGCATTATCCAAAGGATATTAGGTCTCCTGTTGTCTCTACTGTGACCGTTATGTTTCCCAGGAAGACTTGCACTGGGAAACAGCATTTACAACGCTGTTACATCAACGCAATGCTATTACAACGCTGTTTGTTTCAGCAAACGCGTTGTTACTGCACAGTAACTTTACATCGCAAGTCATTCCTGTAGGGGGCTGTTAGACCTGACATCATTGGCTTGAGTCTCTCCTCCATTTTTTCTGTTTGCCTCTACTGTTTTACGATGTTTTGCTGGTATATGCTTTGGGCGCCGTGTCACTGCTGATCAGTGCCATAGCGCAAGTGCTCCCTCTGTTAAATTGATGTATCTATGGTATCCATGTTTGGCCTTATTTGGTTTACTGTCAGTCCCTAGTCTAGTGCACCAGGAGTGCCGGGGCTTGTAAACGCAAATGCCGCTCGTGGGCTTGCAGCACGTGTTGTGCCACCCACAGGAGCGGCCTTGTAAAAGAATGTCTACGGGTCGGTCATTGCGAGACCCACGTGCAGTCTTGCACTGTCACGTCGGCTGCGCAGGTATACCTACTTGCCAGCCCCTCCAACCTTCCCTTAACTTCATGTTAGTCACCCCTATGGTAGGCCCATGGGCAGGGTGCATTGTAAGTGTAAGGCAGGACAAGCCTGACCAAGTTGGTCTGTCCTGATAGTGAAGTGCCGCCATCTTAGGGCTTCACTATTGCGAGGTAGCCTGCTCTCCGTTGGATAGAATGGGCCGCCGGGATTGTTAACGCTATGATCCTAGCTGGCTCGGAGAGTACGGTGCAATGTCGAGTTTGGTATCCCTGAACTCGGGGTTTGATTACGCATCCGTTGGTATGGATGGTTTTTGGACTCTGGGTTCGAAAGTAGTACTTTTAGAAAGTGTCTACTTTCTTGTCTAACCATATCTGGTCTCTGCTTGTCTTGCGTGTGTGTGACAGGAGCTGGGTGGCTCCAAGAGGTCTGGATGAGTCAGTGTGGGATGAGTGGGACATTACGTTGAGAGTAGGAGGAGAGTAGTTATTGATAGCCTGCCTTGCCTGATACAATGCTGGCTCCACCTCCTGCCAAGCGACTGATGGCTCTGTGCCTGCCCTGGACGATCCTGGCCCCACCTCCTGCCAGGAGGACGATAGCTCTGCTCCTGCCGGTGTCAATGCTGGCTCCACCTCCTGCGGGGCGTCTGAGGACCCGGCCCGGCGCAATGAATAGGCCAGGTGCCACTGCCTAGCTCCACCCACCACAGGCCCAGGGTGTTGGGAAATCCCCGGCATAGACAAAGGGATCAAAGACGAAAAGGGGTATAAGAGGAGGACCCCTGAACCAAGAATTTAGATCACTTCTGACAAGGAACCCTGTAACCAAGGACAAGAAGCCTGCTGATCTAAAGGACTGCTTACCCCTTCTGCCGGTGTGCTATTGTTGGGGGAATCCTGCAGTGCTTCTTTATTTTGCCAAGGAACCAGGAGAGAGGAACTGGGTGTGTACTCTCACGCTTGCTAAGAAAATCTCCAAGGACTGGAAGAGTGCCAGTCTCCTGCCGAAGTCACAGGGCCAAAAGACTTCACCTGCTAAAAAGTGCTATCCGCTGGAAGTTCGAATCCAGCACCTCTGAAAAGAACAGCATCACGACGACCGGACGCTGGGCCCAACCGACGCCAGCAGCAACGCCAGTGAGTAGGAGTACGGCTCTAACTCCAGAGGACCTCGTGTCTGCCCCGCTGCTGATCGCATCAACCGTGTGCCCTTCGACGCCGTGAGCGCTGCTCACTCTGTGCAACTGCATCATCGACAACGCCTGCTGAGGCCTGATCGACACCGAAGACGCGACGCCGGATTGCTCGACGCCGCTGATCATCGTGTGCTTCATTTTCCTAAGGTACTGTGTTGTTGGGGGTCCGTGTGACTCCCGGCCCGACGCAGCGCTCCTCGCGGTCGACGCCGAACCTGTGGATTATCTCTGCCAGCGTTGTGTAGCTCCTGTGTGAGTTACCCTGTTGCTAAGAACTGTGTTTCCAAGAAGAAGATTTGCTTGATACTAAAAGACTTTTGTGCTAAAGAAGAAACTACCTTTGAACTATCCTTTTTCCTTCCCGAACGTATTTATTCCGATTGTGTACAGTTTTGCCGTTATTTTGGTCTTGTGCTAAGTCTTATATAAAAATACTTATTTTTATAATACTACGGTGCCGTGTCCATTTGTAGTGTATTCACTGTATTACTGTATGTGGTCATAATTGCTTAACACACAGCCTCTGAGATAAGCCTGTTCTGCTCTGCCAAGCTACCAAGGGGGTGAGCAGGGGTTATCGAAGGGTGTGATCCCCTTGCCCTGACTAGAAAAGGAGTGTCCCTATTTGTCAGAAGTGTATACCTCTGCCAACTAGAGACAGCCGGTTCTAACATTTGGATGCAGCGGTGAGGATTTGGACCTTGCATTTATGACCCATGTACAGTGATTAGTGTGCGCTACATAGTGAAAGCAGACCGTAACGCAGTCACAATCTGATTCGGAAGGATCCTATTTTTGTTCTCCGCTTTCCTGAAACTTGATTTTCTGAACACTGCCAGTTTAACCATGAGTGACAACGGAGTCACTGCCCCTGCTATCGTTGTTGTTGAAGAGTTCGAGAGGAGTAAGCTCAAAAGATACAAGAAAGATGAGCTGAAACACTTTTGCAACCAGTTTGAAGTTCCTACCACCGGCCTCTCGAGAAAAGATGATTTTTATAAAGCATTACAGGCCTGGTGGGAATCCAGAAATCCCTCTGATGTGGTGGTGGTACCCACAGAGGAAGGGGATGAGGAGGTGCCAGTGAATGGACCTGTGGCCTCTCCCGGAAGCAGTGTTTCCTCCAAAGGTCTTTCCCCTGAAGAAAGAGAAGAAAGGGCGAAAGAGCGAGCTTACAACATGGAGATGGCAAGGCTAAAGATAAATGGGCAGTTGGAGTTAGAAAATGCGAGAGGTAGAAGGGAAGCTGATTTAGAGATCAAAAAGTTGGAGTTTGAACGAGAGAAGTTAGCTTTGGAGCGTGAAGCCAGGTTGAGGGAACTGGATATCCAAGCTAAAAAGTTAGAGTTGAATCCCTCTGGTGGCAGCATTCCATCCGAGCCTGCAGAAAGTAAGTTTTACTTCCCGAAAGATGTGATCAAAGATTACAATAAGAATGAAGATATTGGTCAATGGTTTAAAGCATATGAGTTAGCATTGTTGGCCCACCAGGTCCCTGAGAAGAATTGGGGAGCGGGGTTGTGGGGTCGCTTTGTGAATGAGGGAAGAGATACCCTGTTAGACATGCCTGTTGCGGATAGGATGTCGTATGCTCATATGAAAGATGCTTTAATGTTGCGATATGGTTTAACCCCCGAGCAGTACAGACAAGATTTTAGAGAATGTAAGAAGTTGCCTGGTACGACGTGGGTTGAATATGTATCTTATTTTTGCAGAGCCATGGATGGTTGGGTAAAGGGCAGCAAAGTGGAAAGTTATGAAGCTCTTTATGATTTGTTTGCGTGGGAGCACTTGTCTAATAACTGTTTTCCAGAGCTGCGCCAGCACCTGATTGATAGCAAGATATCTAACCCTAGAAAACTTGCTGAGGAGGCGGACCGCTGGGTCAGTACCAGGGTCCACAAGGGTCCAGTGGGAGACTCAGCCAAAGGTGGGCAGGGTCCCCAGCAGAAGAGTGGGGGGACAAGGGAAAACAGAAGGAGTCTCAGAAAGGGCCCCAAAGTAATCCCCAAGGGAACCAAGGGAAAGGTTCCCAGCCTCCCCCTGAGAAGAAGTCAGGGGCCCCGACGGGTAAACCTGTTCATAGGGGCCCCCTACCCTGCTACGGTTGTGGGCAGGTGGGACACCGGTTTTATGACCCCCAGTGTCCCAAGAAGGATTCGAATGCACCGCCGCGTGCACCCCCTCGTCAGTTGGCAAGTGTAGCCTTGGGAGGGGAGGAGATGGTTGTCCAAGGTGGGAGGGGTCCCGCAGAAATGTCCCTGGTCTCGCTAGGAGACATGCAACTGATCCCTCCACCCCCTCTGCCTAGTAACACTAGTAAATATAGGCAGTGGGTGACCATTAATGGCCATAGAGTGGAAGCCCTCAGAGACACCGGAGCGAGTGTGACAGCTGTCAAGTGTCACTTGGTGTCCAGAGAGCAGGTGGTTCCCCACGCATTCTACCCCGTGATAGCTGCCGATAACTCCCAGAAAGAGTGTGAGGTGGCTCAGGTTTCCTTTGAATGGGGGGGAGTTTCAGGTACTCTTCAGGTTGCTGTGAGGCCCGCCATGCCTGTCGACTGTCTCCTGGGCAATGATTTGGAAGACTCCCCTTGGGCTAAGGTGGAGCGAGCGGCGCATTTGAAAATGTTGGGTGTGCCAGAGTGGGTGTGTGCAACCACTCGATCCATGACAGCGAGTAAGGGTGTTGATGGGGTCCCGGAGCCTGAAAGTACGGCCCAGGACCCAGCTGTGAAGAGAAGAGGCAGGAGGCACGGGAAATCGGCCCCCGTTGTTCCCGTGGTCCAGAAGGAGGTAGACCCTGAGGGGGATGCCCTGGAGCCCACAGGGGAACAAATTGCCGAACTGGGAGATCTGCCCGAGCTGACCCATTGGCAGCAGGATGGTGGTCCCTCCAGGGAGGAATTCTGTGTGGAACAGAAAGTGTGCCCTTCTCTTGTGGGCATGTGGCAGCAGGCCTCAGCCCAATCCTCAGGTGATCAGTCAGGGTCACATTTTGTGTACTGGGAGAACGACCTCCTGTATAGCGAGCCTAAGGCTGCTGAGCCTGGGTCAGCCCGTGTGCTGGTGGTACCCCAGCGCTTCAGAGCCTTCCTACTGGGTTTGGCTCATGACGTACCGTTAGCTGGACATCTGGGGCAGGACAAGACCTATGACAGGCTTGTCACCCATTTTTATTGGCCTCAGATGCGTAGGGATGTAGACATCCATTGTAAGACTTGTCGCACTTGCCAGGCAAGTGGGAAAAGCGGAAGGAAGCAGAAGGCTCCCCTCCAACCTTTTCCAGTGGTCAGCACCCCCTTTGACCGGGTGGGTATTGACATTGTTGGGCCCCTGGACCCCAAGACAGCCCTAGGCAACAGGTTCATCCTGGTCTTGGTGGACCATGCCACAAGGTACCCGGAAGCCATCCCTCTCAGGACAGTGACGGCCCCCGTGGTGGGACGGGCACTGATGGGTGTTTTCTCCCGAAAGGGGTTCCCCAGAGAGGTGGTGTCAGACCAAGGCACCAACTTCATTTTGAACTATATGAAGTCTCTGTGGAAGGAGTGTGGGGTAACCTACAAGTTCACCACTCCTTACCACCCTCAAGGAAATGGGCTGGTTGAGAGATTCAACCGGACCCTGAAAGGCATGATCATGGGTCTTGAAGAACCAATGAGGCGGAAATGGGACGTCCTCTTGCCATGCCTGTTGTTTGCTTACCGTGAGGTGCCGCAGAAGGCTCTAGGGTTCAGCCCCTTTGAGCTCTTATACGGTCACCCGGTAAGAGGGCCTTTGAGTCTGGTCAAGGAAGGCTGGGAGCAATCTCCCAGGAAACCTCCCCAGGATGTATACAGCTACATGCTGGCCTTTCGGAACCAGACTCGGCGCTTCAGAGAACTTGCTCAGGCAAATCTGGAGGCCAGCCAGGAGGAGATGAAGCGATGGTACGACCGGAATGCCACTCTGGTAGAGCTTCAGCCTGGTCAGGAAGTGTGGGTCATGTCCCCTGTGGAACCTTGTGCGCTCAAGGACAGGTGGACTGGACCGTTTAAGGTTGTGGAGAAGAAGAGCGATGTCACCTACTTGGTGGACTTGAAATCTCCCAGGAACCCCTTGCGGGTCCTGCATGTCAACCGTTTGAAGCCCCACTTAGAAAGGTCCGAAGTGGGCATGCTCCTAGCTACAGATGATGGAACGGAGGAGGAGAGTGAGCCTCTTCCTGACCTCCTGTATGCTAAAGAGCAAGACGGGTCAGTGGATGGTGTGGTCCTCTCTGACACACTGACCCTTGAGCAGAAACAGGATTGTCGCCACCTGTTGGGACAATTCCCGGATCTGTTTTCCTTGGTTCCGGGTGTCACGCATTGGTGTGTCCATGACGTTGACACCGGAGACAGCCCTCCTGTGAAGCACAAGGCTTACAGGGTGACTGACAAGGTCCGAGCGTACATTAAGGAGGAGGTCTCCAAAATGTTCGCGTTAGGGGTGATTGAGTCCTCTAGCAGTCCTTGGGCCAGCCCAGTGGTCTTGGTCCCGAAGGCTGCAGCGCCTGGTGCTTCACCGGAACTCCGGTTCTGCGTGGACTACCGAGGACTCAATTCAGTCACGAAGACTGACGCGCACCCCATCCCCAGAGCTGATGAGCTCATCGATCGGTTGGGGGCTGCCCGGTACCTTAGCACGTTTGACTTAACGTCTGGGTACTGGCAGATCGCCTTGACTGATGGGGCAAAAGAGAGGTCGGCGTTCTCCACACCAGATGGGCTATACCAGTTCCGGGTAATGCCCTTTGGGATGAAGAATGCCCCTGCCACCTTCCAGAGGTTGGTCAACCAGGTCTTGGCTGGACTGGAGGAATTCAGCGCCGCCTACCTGGACGACATCGCAGTGTTCAGCGCCAGCTGGGAGGAACACTTGCGCCACCTCCAGGAAGTGTTGTTGGCCCTGCGCGGAGCAGGCCTCACAATCAAGGCCAGTAAGTGCCAGATTGGGCAGGGTTCTGTGGTGTACTTGGGGCACCAAGTAGGGAGCGGCAAGGTTGCCCCCCTGCAACCCAAGATTGATACCATCCTGGCTTGGGCACCGCCCAAAACCCAAACACAGGTGAGAGCCTTCTTAGGACTCACGGGTTACTACAGGAGGTTTGTCAAGGATTACGGTAACATTGTGCACCCCTTGACTTTGCTGACTTCCAGGAAGCAGCCACGAAACGTGATCTGGACTGATGCCTGTCAAACGGCCTTTGACACCCTGAAAACTGCAATGTGCACAGCACCTGTACTCCGGGCACCCGACTTTTCAAAAGAATTCATTGTTCAGACGGACGCTTCAGAGCATGGTGTGGGGGCTGTTCTAGCTCAGGTGAATGAAGAGGGCCGAGACTTGCCTGTAGCCTTCATCAGTAGGAGGTTACTTCCCAGGGAAACAAGGTGGAGTGCGATAGAAAGAGAAGCATTTGCTGTGGTCTGGGCGCTGAAGAAGTTAAGACCCTACCTGTTTGGGACTCACTTCCGGGTTCAGACAGACCACAGGCCCCTCAGATGGTTGATGCAAATGAGGGGTGAGAATCCGAAACTGTTGAGGTGGTCCATTGCTCTACAGGGGATGGACTTTACGGTGGAACACCGCCCTGGTACAGATCACGCCAATGCTGATGGTCTGTCCAGATTTTTCCGCCTTAGTGATGAGGACTCCCTAGGTTAAGGGTAGTTCTCCCCACATTTCAGCTGGAGGGGACACGTGTTAGACCTGACATCATTGGCTTGAGTCTCTCCTCCATTTTTTCTGTTTGCCTCTACTGTTTTACGATGTTTTGCTGGTATATGCTTTGGGCGCCGTGTCACTGCTGATCAGTGCCATAGCGCAAGTGCTCCCTCTGTTAAATTGATGTATCTATGGTATCCATGTTTGGCCTTATTTGGTTTACTGTCAGTCCCTAGTCTAGTGCACCAGGAGTGCCGGGGCTTGTAAACGCAAATGCCGCTCGTGGGCTTGCAGCACGTGTTGTGCCACCCACAGGAGCGGCCTTGTAAAAGAATGTCTACGGGTCGGTCATTGCGAGACCCACGTGCAGTCTTGCACTGTCACGTCGGCTGCGCAGGTATACCTACTTGCCAGCCCCTCCAACCTTCCCTTAACTTCATGTTAGTCACCCCTATGGTAGGCCCATGGGCAGGGTGCATTGTAAGTGTAAGGCAGGACAAGCCTGACCAAGTTGGTCTGTCCTGATAGTGAAGTGCCGCCATCTTAGGGCTTCACTATTGCGAGGTAGCCTGCTCTCCGTTGGATAGAATGGGCCGCCGGGATTGTTAACGCTATGATCCTAGCTGGCTCGGAGAGTACGGTGCAATGTCGAGTTTGGTATCCCTGAACTCGGGGTTTGATTACGCATCCGTTGGTATGGATGGTTTTTGGACTCTGGGTTCGAAAGTAGTACTTTTAGAAAGTGTCTACTTTCTTGTCTAACCATATCTGGTCTCTGCTGGTCTTGCGTGTGTGTGACAGGAGCTGGGTGGCTCCAAGAGGTCTGGATGAGTCAGTGTGGGATGAGTGGGACATTACGTTGAGAGTAGGGGGAGAGTAGTTATTGATAGCCTGCCTTGCCTGATACAATGCTGGCTCCACCTCCTGCCAAGCGACTGATGGCTCTGTGCCTGCCCTGGACGATCCTGGCCCCACCTCCTGCCAGGAGGACGATAGCTCTGCTCCTGCCGGTGTCAATGCTGGCTCCACCTCCTGCGGGGCGTCTGAGGACCCGGCCCGGCGCAATGAATAGGCCAGGTGCCACTGCCTAGCTCCACCCACCACAGGCCCAGGGTGTTGGGAAATCCCCGGCATAGACAAAGGGATCAAAGACGAAAAGGGGTATAAGAGGAGGACCCCTGAACCAAGAATTTAGATCACTTCTGACAAGGAACCCTGTAACCAAGGACAAGAAGCCTGCTGATCTAAAGGACTGCTTACCCCTTCTGCCGGTGTGCTATTGTTGGGGGAATCCTGCAGTGCTTCTTTATTTTGCCAAGGAACCAGGAGAGAGGAACTGGGTGTGTACTCTCACGCTTGCTAAGAAAATCTCCAAGGACTGGAAGAGTGCCAGTCTCCTGCCAAAGTCACAGGGCCAAAAGACTTCACCTGCTAAAAAGTGCTATCCGCTGGAAGTTCGAATCCAGCACCTCTGAAAAGAACAGCATCACGACGACCGGACGCTGGGCCCAACCGACGCCAGCAGCAACGCCAGTGAGTAGGAGTACGGCTCTAACTCCAGAGGACCTCGTGTCTGCCCCGCTGCTGATCGCATCAACCGTGTGCCCTTCGACGCCGTGAGCGCTGCTCACTCTGTGCAACTGCATCATCGACAACGCCTGCTGAGGCCTGATCGACACCGAAGACGCGACGCCGGATTGCTCGACGCCGCTGATCATCGTGTGCTTCATTTTCCTAAGGTACTGTGTTGTTGGGGGTCCGTGTGACTCCCGGCCCGACGCAGCGCTCCTCGCGGTCGACGCCGAACCTGTGGATTATCTCTGCCAGCGTTGTGTAGCTCCCGTGTGAGTTACCCTGTTGCTAAGAACTGTGTTTCCAAGAAGAAGATTTGCTTGATACTAAAAGACTTTTGTGCTAAAGAAGAAACTACCTTTGAACTATCCTTTTTCCTTCCCGAACGTATTTATTCCGATTGTGTACAGTTTTGCCGTTATTTTGGTCTTGTGCTAAGTCTTATATAAAAATACTTATTTTTATAATACTACGGTGTTGTGTCCATTTGTAGTGTATTCACTGTATTACTGTATGTGGTCATAATTGCTTAACACACAGCCTCTGAGATAAGCCTGTTCTGCTCTGCCAAGCTACCAAGGGGGTGAGCAGGGGTTATCGAAGGGTGTGATCCCCTTGCCCTGACTAGAAAAGGAGTGTCCCTATTTGTCAGAAGTGTATACCTCTGCCAACTAGAGACAGCCGGTTCTAACAGGGGCGCTAAGGTATTGGATATGAAATCCAACACCTTCCCTGCTGTTGCGCAAACTGGAGTAGGAATAGTAAATCATACTATTCCTAAGTCCAGCGTGCCGCCTACAGCAAGTCGATGTAATGACTTGCGATGTCATGGTTTTGCATACTATCAGCACGGTAGTTGTAACTACTGCATTGTAAAAGTGCGCAATATAATAGCATGCATTGTAACATGCTATATTCACTTGCACTGGCACCCCTTCACGCATAAAAACTATGCTGACCATAGCGCAAGAGTGCCTACGTTGGCGCATGGCTGCACAAAGTGCACCAGCCCAAGGAGAGAGCAGAACTGCAACATTTCTTTATAGATCTGTTGGGATTCTGCTCTCTCCAGTTGGGGAAATGCAGTGAATCAACTTTGCTTGTTGCCTTGCGTTGCATGAATTCTTAGTAAATCTTGCTCTCAGTTTTCTAAAGTCAGGTCCTGAGACATCTGTGCTGATACCAAAAACTCTAAAATAAAATTTATAGATTATTTAATCTTTAAGGAAATGCCATTTTTCATAAATAAATTACAATTAGATAAAAGCCTTTTTAAGTTTATTGATGTTAAAATCTATCTCCTATGTTTGACAAACTCTGGTTATAATTCTTGAAATTCATTGTGTTCTAGTGAATTGCAGTCCTTCATCCTTAACCAGGAATTGACATGAGAAATTGCATCTTGGACATGTGTAATTTGTGACACTTAAAAAGTCTGAATTATCAAAACATTTGTTCCACAATTTTTGTTTTGGGCCCAGTACCCGTGCGTACACACTGTCAGAGAGCTGGTCAATGAGGGTATGAAAGAGCGTAATTGTGTAATAACTTCAAAGATGTTCTGAATAGGTCCTCGCAAAATATTTTCAGCTCAGGGCCCCCAAACTCCCTAAGATGTCCCTGCTTAGAAGTTGAGGACCAATGGGAGATCACGCCATGTGGGACTGGGCATGAAGAGCACAACAGGTTCGCGGTTCAAACAGAGAGAGACACCAGCATCAACTGGTGATCAGATTACCCTGTGCCTGCACTGCTAGCAAAATTAACAGTATGCACACTTTTGCGTGGAAGGGTTCCTCTTATACTCTGGCCTACACAAAAGGAAGAAAATGAGGAGAACAGGGTGTGATTCAAATATTTAAAATGCAGGAAGATACACGCCAGACAACGAATCCTGGCCTGCCTCTACCTATAGAGCATAAAACATACCTAGAAGGCCATTGCATCCTATGTCTTGCTCTCTATGACAGTAAAGTGATAGAAGATTGCCCACCACATTGATTGGGGCCCTCACTCGTGCATGGTCATCAATGTCAGGGAACAAGACCTCTGTCAACTATTATTTTTAGAGATTTGAAACCGGCATCCTGAACTGGCGACCCAAGTATGGCTGCAGTGACATTGGACTCCATCACATAGGAACTAAAAAGCATTCAATGTTTGATTTCAGCTGTGAATCTTTGGAATCCTAGAAACAGAAGAATGGCAAGTTTCTCTTCCAATTCACACGTACACTACCAGACTAGAATCTACTCTTTCCTTGGAATTTCTAAGGGAGCGCAGAACTTCATGCGGCAGCCATGCTAAGCAGATACTCCAGACCAATAATGGAAGCCTCCTACGGCACCAACATACATGGCTAAAAAACATGGACTGTGCACATACAAAGGGTAAAAATCCTCAGCTAAATGTTCCTGGCTTTGCTTACTGCTCTCAGGAAACTGGAGACTATCCCATTGCACCTGAATGTGATGTAGATTAGAGGGATGGTAAATATAGGAAATTACACAACAGGACAGTCCTGGGAGTAATATCCTTTCACACCTGTTGTCCATAACAAAACGTTTTTCTCCTATGGAAACCTGTACACATCTGAAACAACTACAGGCACAGCTCAGGAACAAAGGTTATGATGGGATTATCTGTCCCAAAACCTACCCCGACAACTGCAAAAGGGACTGGATCAGGAGATCTCTATCGCCCAAAGACAGAAGCACTAAAACTTACCCCGACTAGCAGGGCCCCAGGATAAAATAGATTTCCATTGGAATCTTATAAAGCAACAAGTTCTATTATGGTTTCACTCTTGGGGAAGGTCTACCGAGAGGCTATGGAGAGGAGTCCTTCTGGAAGGAATTTAATAGGACATACAAATCCCTGAATCCCAAACTTAGGAGAGATGAGCTATCTGGCACCTATTATAGACCCATCTGTCTATCGAATTCTGATGTATACATTCTGGTGAAGGTCCTTTCCAACAGAGTGGGCACGCTATCCACCTGTTGCTGCAGGTTGTGACTATCTGCTCGTCTCGGAATCACTCTGAGAAAACCTCATATCGATGGACCACTGGCTATATCAAGATCTTGAGATGCTCATCAACTGTAACAGATTCATATCTGGCAAAATTATAGTTAGTATGGGCACTAATCAGGGGTGTCCTCTGTCGCTGATACTTGTTCTCCTGGTTTTAGGCCGTAGCCATCACAATGTCCGGTAAGACTGCTGGGATTAGCACAGCATCCGTGGAGCTCAAACCCACGTTCTAAGCAGACAAAGTTCTACTGACAACAAGTAACCCAGATGCATAGCAGCCCTAATGGACCTCATGACTTCTCTGTTATTTCGGGGCATAGAATAAATTGGGCAAAGAGTGAAACCATGATGCCTGGTGCTATTATTTGAGCCCTGGGCAAGTTTCCCTTTAAATGGCTACAAAGCAGATTGAAATACTTGGGTGTGCTAGTTAGTAGGGATTTTCTGTCATGGTGAAAAACAACGTGTTGAGTCTTCTCAGCAAAACAAAAGCTGATTTAGCTTAATTAGAAATACCACAGCTCTCTATGTGGGGCAGGGCTCAAGCAGCAAAGATGTTACCAGCCAAGATACCAGTTTCCACATCTAAACTAATACAAAAGCATGTTTGGGAGTCAGCCCCACCACTACTTGCCTCATCAAAACTATAGGTGAAGGCCAGTTCAGGTGGACTTTGACTGACACACATTACATACTGAAGAGCACGGCATCTTTCCCAAATTGCCTTTCATTTGAACCTCAATAAGGAAACACCTGTCTGGGTTCTGATGGAACAATTTCAGAAATCAATCTCCCAAGATTTATATAGGGAACTCAAATATACGAAAGATACTGACAGCCGACTGCAGACGAAGATGTTGTATGTATGGTCCTCAGCTTATGAAGTCTTGAGAGGGGAGGTGTTCCTTCACCGTATGCCCTGGCTGGAGTAATGCCGTATTAACAATAGCAAATTGACCATTCGTATAGCACAGCTGGCTTCTCAAATGGAGTGGAGACCACTGACCATCTGATGTGGGCTGGTGTTTCTAAATCCTATAAGGAACTCTCCTTTATGGAACTTTCTTTATTGGAAATATTTACAACTAGGACACTGTTTATCAACCAAGCTAGGATCACAGCCAAATGAAATAATGCCCTCTCATCTACATATCTTCTTGGTAAAATGGGGCAATCAGGAAAACAGTGAACTCAGGTCTGATTGAACTGGTGAATACAGAACTTTACTCCATAACTGTGTAATGCCTTCTCTAGCATTGGTGGAGAACAAGACTAGGAAAACATACACAGAAGATAACTGGACTGATCTTATGCGGGCCCACTACAAAGGCCTTAGGGAAGAACTTCTCAAATTTAGATTAAGGTTCTACAGGATTGGCACTGGACCCCTTAAAAGTTTTATAGGACCAAAATGCCAATCCCTTCATGCTGTTGGCACTGCGGTCCCCTGAGGAGGACATACTTCACATTCTTTGACACTGCCCAAGCATACAAACCTACTGGTGTAAAAAATGGCACATTATCACTGAGAAAAGTGATTTGTCTATTCACCCCTCATCAGTGCTTATAATACTATATAATACTCAGGATATTGCAGGTATGAATAACCATATAAAGATGGATTGACTCAGCCATTGAGAAGTGATGCTCATTGAGAGGTTCTAAAATGACTAAACTTACGAAGGCTGAATAGATTCCAAGGCTTAAATGGCAGAACAAGAGAGATCGAATAACAAGCTTAACAACAAGATTAAATTGTAAACTGATTGATGTATGATTTAACCCTGCATGAATTTCCCATGCATGCCTTTACTCCACCGTCACAACTCCGCCTGCGAAGCTACCACACGTTCCTTTATCAGGCACATTGTTGCAACGACTTACCTTAGGAGGGCGCTGGACTTTGGAATAGTATAAATTGCTATTCTAACTACAGGCAGTGTATCAGTAGGGAAGGTGTTGGACTAAAAATCCAACGCCAGTCCAACAACGGGCCCCTATGAAAGCCATTGTAATGACTTGCGTGGTAACATTGCAGTCAGGGGAGCGACTGCAGAGTAAAGGCTGGTCATGAATATGCTTGCGGGATAAAGGATGCGTACCTTTACTGATATCTGTGGCTGATTAATTTTTTTATTTTATATTTCTAATGCCTTTCATACCAGGATGTTGGTGTAGGATACCCAGAGAGAATCCAGAAATACACTCTGCTTCTTGCTTTATCATGTACATTTATTAGGAGTTTTTAATACTTTCTTCAGATAGGTTTTGATTGCTCTTCCTCTTTTCTATTTTTTCTTCGTTTTCTTCTTTTGTACCTATTGCACACATTTGTTTATAGATAAGTAAAGTATTGAACGCCAATTGAAAGGTTTAAGACTTTTCCTCTACCTCCCAGAGAATAAACTAGAACAGAGGGCAGACATCTAACCAGTTTCACACACTGTGGCATTATAGCTTGCACCTCCCCATTGGCTGGATGTAACAAACAAAGCAACACTAATCATAGAAGTTTACATCTATGGGAGGGTTTGGAAAGAGGGGTGGCTACACCCATTTACTTTGTCCAGTTTTGTGCCAGAGCATGGGCTGGTAGCCCCTGCAACCGGTTTTGAACTGGGCTATGCACAGGGACACCAAATGTGCCCCCAGTGCAGACTTCAAAGCACTCTTGGAGTGCACCCACCCAGCCCCAATAAACTGAAGCCTGTCTGGGAGGTGATGACACCTCCCTGTGACTGGAAACCTATTGTCCAGGCCTCCCCTGTCGGAGTTTCATCCAGCAGCAGGAGGCCAGACTCATGTCTGCGGCTGGCAGCATCCATTTGTGATGCCAGGGCTCTGTTAGCAGGTACCGGGTATACCAGTGCTGTCATGCCTCTCCCTCTAGAAGGGTGGGATCATACTCCCACACCAGTTACTAGTGTGGAGGTATGATTCCTTAGTGTTTGACACCAAACACGTCATGTTTCCCTGCAGCCATTCCAAAGTTAGCATTTACCACGAGGTTATAATGCACCTAAGAGTATATGGTCTTGCTGCATCACAAAACAACCCAGGAGAATAGATTCCGAAGGCTGCAGAGGGGCACTGATCATACGTGGGCACCCTCCCACACAAAACCCACCACCCTGCCTTTAGGATTGATAAGGCCTACCATAGGGATAAAAGGTAGAAATATATGGAACCTATATCTAAGTAAGAGGTGCATACACCACCTTAAAAAAGGCTGCTGTAGCAGACCTGATGTGTCATTTTGGAAAGCTGTCCAGGGTTGGCATAATACTTGCTTCAGAAAAAACTGGCCACTGCTACTTTCACATGAACAGTTCAAGGAAGCCCCACTATTTTCTTACCAACGTGGCAACAACCTGGCAAGCCACCTGGTACATGCCATTACATGGCCACAAACCACTCATGTAAGAAACACCATTACAGCTGCTTGGGGCCTTGATCCGATCGTAGGCCATTACAGATGCCAAAACTGTAGTGTATGCAACCTGACCGTCAATACAAAAGAATTCACAGTCAATGGTCGACCACATAAACTGAACAAACATTTGAATTGCAGACTACACCGTTCTGAGGCATTTCCCGACCTTTGCTGCTGCATAAATAAATAAGGTGAAATTGAACGTTGCGTGGGTGTCTCTAACTGTGAGCAGTTTGTCTTTGGATATAATGTGGCCGTGCTCAGGTCACGGAGACAACCCCACTGCTACCTGCGGGTCCATGCGCCTTGGAAGAGGTGCGCGTCGAATGGAGCGACGTACCTGTTCATGTCCCCCCTTTCTTCACTGGACTGCCAATTTTTGATTCAATAACCAAACTTGTGTATAGACCTCACATTTAATTGTTGGAGAGTAATAATCTTTATTCATTTGCGCAAAGTCTTCTTTATATTGTAAAATCCTTGGCATTGTATTTCCAGTTAATCAAAAATGTGAACATTTTCGTTTAATTAATGCAGTTCCAGTTGTGTATATATATTTCTTGTCCCTTGTATAAATTGTATATATGGTACGCTTGAGCTAAGTGTGTGTATGCGTTGAATGTGTGGCGAATGTGACATGACTGTGGTTTTGAATGATGGTTTATTCCAGGTGATTGTATTTTTATGTGTCCGTTCTCAATTTTGATCTTGTCCCACTGTGTTTCCCGGTAAATGTAAAAAGAACCTTTTATTGTTGAAATTTTTTATAAAATAAAATTGCGACTATTGAGCATTCTCTTTCTGGAATTTGATTTTCTGTTTGTGGAAGATTTATCTCATTGTTTAACTAAGTTTATCAGTACTGGCATCTTCTTCTGTTACTTATGATATAGGCCCAGCCTTGCTGATTAGGGCCAACCCCATTTTGTTTTCACGTACCTGTTCATGTGGCACGAACGGAGCACAGGCCATGGTTTGCTGAAGCGGTGCTCCCGAAGGAAGTGACACTTTGGAGGGTATGAGGAAAAAGCGGCATCCACTAAGGAAAAAACACTGTTTGGGACTACGATTTCCATGATGCATAGCGAACATACCAGCCCAGGAGGCGGAACTATGACTATATAAACACCTGCAACATTGCATAATTTACCTCACCAATCCCCCAGAATGCCATGCCAATGATTAAGGATATACTCCGAAACGCGTATGGCGAATATGGCACACGACTACGCCATTCTGAGGCATTTCCCGACCTTTGCTGCTGCATGAATAAATAAGGTGAAATTGAACGTTGCGTGGGTGTCTCTAACTGTGAGCAGATTGTTTTTGGATATATATATATATATATATATATATTCACAGAAAAAAACATAGGTTTTACACACGTTATAGTTAGGAAGTAGCATTTAAAAAACCTATGAAATTCACTGAAAAAACCATAGGTTTGACACATGTTATAGTTAGCTGGAAATTTTACTGACATAAAACCAATGAAATTCCACGTTATAGTTAGTTGGACTCACTATAACTTGCGCGTGCAATGCACTGCTGATGACGTCACATATTACATCACTCATGACATGGTCAGTGACATCACTGATGACACCATCCTTGTGACATGGTGACAGACCTCCTTTCACTGTAATGTAACCCTTGAGACACATATTCAAAAATAGAAACTGAAATTTAAAAAAAAATGGAGATACCTATATCAGTCACAACAAGCAATTCAGTAATTCCACTATCTATATACACATCCACTCATTCACCAACAGTTCTATATAGTCACTCATACATATACTCACTCATCATATGAAGTGATACACCTATACATCCTGTTACACACCGACAGTCATCCAAAAGTTACTCACACACATATTCACACGTGCAAATAAACTATTGAACATCCATTTATTTGAATATAGAGTTATACACACACTTCCACCTTACTTCTATTGAAAATTACACATATTTATTCTCTTAAACAATCACTTATAGAAACACATACTTATTTAAACAGGAACTCTTACAATCTCTTACTCTCACATATACTCACTTATATACATCAATATTCATATATACTAGATTAAAACATATGTAGTTACTGATAAGGACACTAGTGAGACAGTCATTCACTCACTAACAAACACATATAGACACTCATCCACCCATACAGTCCTGTACATATGCTGTCTTCAAAACACATACAAACAGAGAGTCAGTCACTCATGCATCTATGTGCTAAGTAATACCCCCAACAAACCATATAGACACTCATACTGATACTAATAAAAATATCTAATAACCCATATACATACGCATGTAGCTACTTACCAACACATGTAGCCACTTATACACAAAGTGAAACACTAATATATATATTTAAATATTTAAACATAATTCACTAATATTTATTTTTCAGAAAGACACATATTCACTGGATGGTGTCATCAGTGATGTCATGAGTGATGTCACTGACCATGTCATGAGTGATGTAATATGTGACGTCATCAGCAGTGCATTGCACGCGCAAGTTATAGTGAGTCCAACTAACTATAACGTGGAATTTCATTGGTTTTATGTCAGTAAAATTTCCAGCTAACTATAACATGTGTCAAACCTATGGTTTTTTCAGTGAATTTCATAGGTTTTTTAAATGCTACTTCCTAACTATAACGTGTGTAAAACCTATGGTTTTTTCTGTGAATTTCATTGGTTTTTAAAATGCTAATTCAGAAAAATGTCTTGTATGCAACCTATACTTTTGGCAATAAAGTTCTAGCAATATTTTTTTCGAAAACAAGCCGTTTTCTTCACTGTTCAAGTTGCATAGAGACTCCTTATAAAGCGATACAGAATTCGAAAGTCTGTACCTTGCCATTTTTTAAACACATTAAAATTTGTCTGTAAATAAAAATAGCCTTACTAAACTTTCGTGCGCGACCCGGTGTGCGCACTCTCGGCAACAGTTGTCAATAAAATGGATATCGCATTTCCAGGCTTTCGTGCGCGACCGAGTGCGCGCACCTGCCTATATATTTCGTGAAAACTTTGCAATTTGAACTTTCCAAAAACAGCTCCAGGAGCATATTATAAAGGGCGTTTCTCGGCTTTCGATCGTGCGCGACCGTGTGCGCGCAACCGCCTATATATATATTTCGGGAAAAGTTCGCGATTGCAACTTATTAAATTTCTTCATACACCCACCATAGAACTTATACTACTCAGAAGATATATTAAATCTGGATATGTTTCGATTTACTCCTTTTCACGTTTTGAAATTGGACCGCTACTTCCAACCAGATACTATCACCGCGTACACGTCCTGAGACGCGCATGTGAAGTCATGTGACTTGAAAACAACACTTCCAATTGGTTCCTAGTAGTTTCTATGCTGCGTCAATACCTACGCCTGCTTCAAACACATGCACAGTTTTGAAACAGCATGGGCCTGAAAGTCACTGATTGAAATATCATACATTACAGTCAGCCACTTTCAAGACGCATTCCTTCAGAGGAACACTTACCGTTTATTAGAGGTAGATCGTCCGACTCCACCGGAAAACACCCCTAATAAAAAAGACATATATATAAAATGCGGACTAGCCGCTGTATCGTACTAGCAAACTTTAACTTAAAACTCGTTAGAGAAAACAAAAGGAATCGAACAAAATCAATAGGCCACTGATAGGATCTCTTTTTGACCTTGCTAAAATAGAAACATTAGGAACAACCCCTCATGAGAAATATGAAACTAGTGAAACTAGTGAGAGAAACCGAGCTCGACGCCATCTTGCCCCCTTTTAGGCCCCATCACGAACATAGATAGCCCTACATAGCAAAACGTGATCTTATCGCCTGCCCAACTTCAGATCTGACCCCCCCCCCTTTTGCTCTCATGTCCTGTCGGAATGTCCGGCTGTAGATTACAATCACATGTTCCATTTGGGAGGGGAAACGACATCAGAGCGACAAATATTAGAAATATACCACACGACAGCAAAATAACAGATTAAAACGTTTTTATTCTTGAACAAAAATATATTAAAACAACTATGGAGAACCATTACGCGAATAGTCCGGAGGCGACACCATGCGCCAAGGCCTGTCCCCAGGATGAACCAAGGAATCCGTTCCTGGGACCGTGGCAAAAAGCAGCCGGTCGCCATCGGCCAGAGAAGGCATGGGCCCGACCCGAGATGTAGTTGTCTTCCCATTCTCTTCCTCTTTCGGCGCCTTGCAGGCCACGAGGGGGGGATGTCTTGCATATGCCTCCGACCCCCCCCCCTCTCTTCATCGCCTGGTCCGGCCATAACAAATGTCAGCAAAACGCCGTGGGGTACACTGGGAGGGAGAGACGGCGCGGACGATAATCTTTCGGCGCCTTGCAGGCCACGAGGGGGGATGTCTTGCATATGCCTCCGACCCCCCCCTCTCTTCATCGCCTGGTCCGGCCATAACAAATGTCAGCAAGACGCCGTGGGGTGCACTGGGAGGGACAGGCGGCGCGGACGAGCCTCTCCCGCCTCCCCACGTGCAGGCCCCTCACCTGCACCCCCAACGCTCCACGCACCCGTCAAAGGACTCGTCCACTCTTGCGGTGCAGCGACGCTCCATGCACCTGGCAAAGGACTCGTCCACTGTGGCGGTGCAACGATGCTTCGCCCGACAGGCTTGAGTCCATCAGCTCCTGCAACCCAGTGACTGCCGGTGGTTGCAGATCTTTCCTTTCAAAATGCTGCCAACAATATTTTCTGAATGGCGTAGCCACGAGACGTTGGCGCTCTCATGCTGACGCCAGCCTCAGTTTGAATGACCAACAATCCGGGGCGCGGCGCGGAGCGCGTAACGTAAGCATAACAGGTCATGTGACTTGTTAAGGCTTTTCATTGGTTTAGAAATATTTTTATGAGCATATTTGACTATTTTATTAAAGACACTACACATAACCTGTTTTTCAAGTTATGTTTAATTTTAAATGAAACTGTTTACATTTTCACTTTTTATTTCCAGTAAATCTGAAAAATAAATGTTTATAGTTCCATATGCTGAAGCACGTCAGCTTCCCACCCTATGTCATACAATTCTGACAAATCGGCATCCTCATCATGTTCTTCATCATCCTCAGGATTTAAATCATCTAAGGGTTCCACTTCCACTGACATTTCAATGACATGTTCAACAATAAGATCGAGACCAACGGATTGCTCATTATCACTCATGGTTAATGTCCTTATCTTTAAAGAAAGAGAACAACAATGAGATGTTGCAGAGTAAGAGACAAATCTCAGACACTATAATAGTAAAATTGTTTAACAACAGTAACATTTTGCAGCTATTATTTAGCCATGTCCAGCGATGCTGAGGAGGTGAGTCCTATGTCCAAGTTTTCAGTGAACAGGACTCATCTCTTTTTAACCTTCGATAAGCTTCACCAACTCTGTGTTCCCTGCTCATACTTAAATGTAAAGGAGCAGATTTATGTTAACTGGCGCATCCCCAGAGATGCACCAGTTAATGTGCACCGCTGCTCTGCCACCCATGGTGTGCCGCATTTACAATGTGGAGCACCATTTACTCGCAGTGACAAAATGGCGGTCAACACTTCCTGATTTCCTTCGAATCGAACGTTAACAGACGTCACGCAGCAAAAAAAAATTCCGCTCGCGCGCAGCCCCTCCTTCCCCAAAGTAGCAATGTTGGGCTACTTTTGGGCTGCTTTCTAGTAGGGTTTTTGAGCGTCAGAAAGTCTACAAAAGCCGTCTGCAACGGCCTGGAGTGGAGAACCATTACGCGAATAGTCTGGAGGAGACACCACACGCCAAGGCCTGTCCCCAGGATGAACCAAGGGATCCGTTCCTGGGGCCGTGGCAAAGAGCGGCCGGCCTCCATCGGCCAGAGAAGGCATGGGCCCGACCCGAGATGTAGTTGTCTTCCCATTCTCTTCTTTTTTCGGTGCCTTGCAGGCCACAAGGGGGATGTGACATACCTAATAGTATAACTCATATATATCCGACCTCCCCCTCTCTTCATCGCCTGGTCCGGCCATAACAAATGTCAGCAAGACGCCGTGGGGTCCACTGGGAGGGAGAGGCGGCGCGGACGAGCCTCCCCAGATGGAGGCCCCTCAGCTGCACCCCCAACGATCCATGCACCCGGCAAAGGGTTCGTACTCTGTGGCGATATAGGGACACTCCACGAGCCCAGCAAAGCGTTCGCATACTGTGGCGGTATAGGGATGCTCCACGAGCCCAGCAAAGGACTCGCCCACTGTTGCGGTACAGCGACGCTCCACTCACCCAGCAGGGTCTCGTCCACTGTGGCGGTGCAACGATGCTTCGCCCGACAGGCTTGAGTCCATCTGCTCCTGCAACCCAGTGACTGCCGGTGGTTGCAGATCTCCTAAAAATGGCGGTCGACTTTGCAGGAATGGGCCTGGCGTGAAAAGTTGGCCTGGTCACCTGTTAACCAGAAAATGGGCCCCTGTCTTTCCTTTCAAAATGCTGCCAACAATATTATATCAAACTCTGCATCGGTACTTACTTATAAATGCAGAAACAACTCAATTAACACAAGGGCTCTTTTCAGAGCCACCTTATATCAAAGCACTCAAACTTCTGATTTATCTCCATTTTCACACTTTTGTAAATAGGTGTGCGCGCCCCCCGCAACTTTTCGAGAAAAAAATATATATATTTTCGCTTTTAAGGACCTTACTGCACACCCTGAGAAAACCTACGCAGCAAAACAATCTCTACCTTCTCCCCTTTCCATGTTCCAACGCTTTGAAATGACAATATATTTACTCTCAGTGACAAAATGGCGGTCAACACTTCCTGATTTCCTTCGAATCGAACGTTAACAGACGTCGCGCAGCAAAAAAAAATTCCGCTCACGCGCAGCCACTTGGGTGCGCGCACACATGCGTGCCTATAGATATATAATTGACTTTAACTTTAATTTTCTCAACAACTACTGAACGGATTTACACCATTCCAAAAAAAGCGTAATCTGCGAGCCGGACTGTACAGTTTTGCAAAATTTCTTATAAATCCATTCACCCGTTCGACCTGTAGCCGAGTCTAAAGGTCCTATGGAAAATAACATGGAGAAAACACGTTTTGGGACCCCCCTTTTATCTCAGCCCCCACTTGACCAATCCCCCCCAAACTTTTAGGGAAGGAGCGCAGCGGACTGAGCCATCTTCTTTGAGAAATTCGCTAAGATTCTTCAACCAGGGCCAAAGTTATTCCAAATAGAATGTTGAGTATTTCCTATGGAAACTAGGTCCTAACTATAACTACCTACTGGCGACCGCCAGTAGGTAATATATATATATATATATATATATATATATATATATATATATATATATATATATATATATATTCACTGAAAGAAACATAGGTTTCACACATGTTATAGTTAGCTGGACATTTCACTCATTCAAAACCATTGAGATTCCCCCGATATAAATAGTTCAGCTAACTATAACTCCCGAACCCGCAATGCACTACTGATGACATCACATATTACATCATTCATGACATGGTCAGTGACATCACTGGTGACATCACTGAGGACTATAACATGTGTGAAACCTATGGTTTTTTCAGTGAATTTCTAAGGTTTTTTAAATGCTAATTCTTAACTATACGTGGCTGAAACTTATGGTTTTTTCAGTGAATTTTTAAGGTTTTTTTAAATGCTAATTCTTAACTATAACGTGGCTGAAACCTATGGTTTTTTCAGTGAATTTCAAAGGTTTAGTAAATGATAATTTTTAAATGTATTAATTGTTATATTTTTTTATACTAATTTACTACATTTTTGTAAAGTATTTTTTTTAGATATTTATTTTTTAAATTACATTACATATTTTTAATATAAATTGAAAAAAATGTTCTAAAAAAATTGAAATTGTAAAAATAAGAAATGTGTTTTATATGTTTTTTAATTTATATATATTTTATATAGCAGGCAATTATATCCTATGGAAAGAAATTCAAGTTCAGTTAAATTTACTTTTCTGGAATAGTAGTGAGCTGAAAGATGCAGCATTGAGGTCTCTCCAGATAACACATGAGTAAATCGGAATTCGCAGTTCGGCTGATTTTTGAGGAATTTTTTAAAGTTCCAAAACTCCACACTTAAAAGAATTTCCAAGTGAAACCAGTCAATGTTAGCCTACGGAAGGAAATTCAAGTTACTGTAAGTATGGTTAGAGTTACTTTTCAGGATCAGCAGTGGGCTGAAAGATGCAGCACTGAGGTCCCTCCTGATAACAGGTGAGTAAATGGAAATTCTTAGTTCGGCTGATTTTTGAGGAATTTTTTTAAGTACCTAAACTCCACACTTAGAAAAATTTCCAAGTGAATCCAGTCAATGTTCGCCTATGGAAGGAAATTCAAGTTACTGTAAGTATGGGTAGAATTAATTTTCATGATCAGTAGTGGGCTGAAAGATGCAGCACTGAGGTCTCTCCAGATAACAGGTGAGTAAATCGGAATTCGTAGTTCGGCTGATTTTAGAGGAATATTTCGCTCAATAGTGAAGGAAGGGGGCGGGGCCTGAGGTGACATGTGTGCAAACACGCCCTGTGGCGCATTTTAGTTTGGGGACTTAATTCCTCTTCAATCCTGAGGTCCGCTGAGAGCCAACTAGCCCACAAGGTACCTCCAGTATGTGCCAGGGAGCTGCGTTGCAGAGAGGTGTTCAAAGGGCAAATCCCCTTTTTAGAACACTCTGCAACACCGCTCCGTGGCACTTACTGGAGGAACCTGTTGGACTAGTTGGCCCCTAGGGGACCTCTGGATTGAAGAGGAATTATTTCCCCAACTTAAAACGCGCCACAGGGCATGTTTGCACACATATCACCTCAAGCCCCGCCCCCTACCTTCCCCACTGTGCAAACACGCACCGTAGCGCGTTCTAAATTGGGGGATTAAGTCCTCTTCCATACTGGGGCTCCATGGGGGCCAGCTAGCCCACCAGGAACCTCCAGTATGCGCCAGGGGGCGGCGTTGCAGAGAGGTGTAAAAAGGGGCGTGCCTAATTACACCTCTCTGCAACGCAGCACCCTGATGCTTTTGCAGAGGGGGAACTAATTCCCCTTGCATACTGGGGTTCTCTGGGGGCCAACTAGCCCACCAGAAGCCTCAAGTATGTGCCAGGAGGCTGTGCTGCAGAGAGGTGTAATGAGGAAACGCCCCTTTTTACACCTCTCTGCAAACGCAGCCTCCTGGCACATTTGCAGAGGAGGAACTAACTCCCCTTGCATACTGGGGGTCCCCGGGGGTTAACTAGCCCACCAGGAACCTCCAGTATGCGCCACAGGGCTGCATTGCAGAGAGGTGTAATGAGGCCATGCCCCTTTTACACCTCTCTGCAACGCAGCCCCCTGGCGTGTTTGCAGAGGGGGAACTAATTCCCCTTGCATACTGGAGGTCCCTGGGGGCCAACTAGCCCACCAGAAACCTCCATTATGCGCTCGGGAAGGTACAGATTACCGTGCTTCGTACCCCGCGATTAAAAAAAATATATGTATTATTATTTTGGCCCTGGTGGTCCTTGTGGGACCCCCTGAGCATGCCTAGGGGGTCAGGGTGTTTCTACACTGCCCCCTTTGTGTGTTTTGCACGTTTGTTTCACTGCTTTCTTGTGCCTCGGTTCTACCGAGGCACAAGATTGCTGCCAACACTTCCTGGTTTGGAGTGTTGACTGCCAATTATCATGAAGCTCGTACTCGGGGAGGTACAGAGTACAGTACTTCCTCTATAGATATATCTATGATTTTACTTTTGATTTTCTCAGGAACGACTGAACGGATTTACACCGTTTAAAAAAAAGGGTAACCTGCGAATCGAACTCTACCTTTTTGCCAAATTTGGTGTAATACCGTTCAGCCGTTCGGGCTGTTGCCCTGGCTAAAAGTCCATATGGAAAATTGCAACGGGAAACATGTTTTGGTACCCCCCTTTTTTCTCAGCCCCAGCTTCACGAATCACCCCCAATCTTTCAGGGAAGGAGCAGAGCATAGCAGGCAATTTTCTTGGAGAATTCTGTGTGTATTCGTCAACCGGCGCCAAAGTTATTCCAAATAGAATGTTGCGGATTTCCTATGGAAACTAGGTCCTAACCATAACTACCTACTGGTGACCGCCAGTAGGTAATATATATATATATATATATATATATATACATATACATATATATATATACATATACACACATATATATGTGTGTGTGTATATCTGTGTATGTGTGTGGGCATATATATATTGTCAAGGGTACATATGTGTGGAGCTAAGTATACAAAATCTAAACTTACCTGTATATATTTACCTGTCGATATTTTTGTCACAATATTCTTGAAAAATGATATTCATAACACAGTAATCTGTACTTACCCCCGTATGGGCCCCATGCTAATTCTTAAAGTTATACATGTGAATACGATGAAGTTAGAGGTCTGAGGGCGCAGGGTGAATGGTGGACACCAAAGTAAAATAATGTGTAAACACATACAATGCTGCTAGGCAACTGAGTGGTTGACCCGCCTCTGGAAGGGACGAAACATATTGTGGATATTAGGTACTTCCATCTGCATTTAGACTTTGGAAATTAATGTGGCCTCTGGTGGTTCTTTTTGGGAAAGGCACCAAGAATCCTATCAAATTTACATCCAAATGGTCTTTTTGAACATGTTGCGTCATTTTCAATACGCTTGTGTATTGGTTCTTGACTAAAGTGCTGGTTTTGCATTAACCTTTGCATGAAGCGTTGCTTTCAGACAGTTCTAGGGGTAAGCACAGGTTTCTTTAATCGAATTGTAGTCAGATAAAAAGGCACCAGATTAAAACAATGTTAGGATCCCCTCCATCAGAGTGCCAATTCAGGCCCTTATTTATGAGGCCCGAACATCGCCATTGCGTCACTTTTTTGTGACGCTGCAGCAGCATGAAAAATGCACCACACTGCGCCATATTTACAAAGTGACACATCTAGGCAGATGCGTCACTTTGTAAACCCCTGCGCTACATTGTACCTGCGACAGATATAACGTATGCATGGAGGGTGTTCTGGTGCAGACAAGGCTCAAAGAAGTGTTGCAGTGAAATCTCAGACACTTCTACGGCCTCACTGCTTCACACAGGTGTAAAGGGTAAAGCAGGCCTTTTTACATGGAGCTTGTTCCAGATGAAATGACACATTTCCGGAGTTGCGTCTGTTTCCAGATACACTCCAGCAATGCACCATTTTGTGCCCACAGATAATTCAGGATTCCTGACTTATTTGTCAATCCCTGCGACATTGAGCACCATACAGTAAGTACGACGCAACCAGGGTGTTGCAAGGAGGGCACACTGAAAAGTGTTGCATCGCTGTTTTACCACAGCGACACAACACTTTAAATAAATGAGGCCCCCAGTTTACTGCAACTGCCATGGATTCTGTCCAGTAACCATAGACTACCTTGGGACACAGAAAAGGGAGCTGTATCAGGCATTCAATGTTGTTTACGCTTTACTTGTTTCCAGTGTTTGCCCACAACAGCATGATTGATACATTTCTGCAAATTAAGAATTTTGCTGAGAACCACTCTAATTGAGAGTCAAAAGTGTAATAAACTCAATTGCAAGTCCAAATTACGCACTTTACATGAATTATAAAAATGCAAATATGGTTCTTCTGAAATCTATAGGACAATTAGCTCCTGCTGTCTGATGCCTAGGATAGAGGCAGGTGTTCACGTCTATTCGGTGCCATACTGAAAGGCTTCACGTGACATGACCCATTCTAGGCACTTGGGAGACTGGGACAAAGGGCTCTATTAGCTGAAGTCCTTGATGCTGAAAATTAACACAGCAGTGCTCTCCAGGTGATGCAGTCCACTGGAGAGACAATAAAGGTGACATTAATTTCATTTTAGCAAAGTACTACTACTCCTCCAAAATTGTTTCACTGGGTCCACTTTAAAGAGGGTTTTTAGTACATTCTCAATCTGCTGAAAAACAAAAAAAGCATATTTTGCCTATTTTGCTTTTCTGCAATTTTGTTTCCCCAACCCTATTTCTTGGAATCTAGCGCCCCCTGGAAAGCAGCAGGTTAGGGTGATCTTCTGCTCCCGAATGTCTTCCCCAGGGTAAACCATGGAGCAGAAATTCCTAGAGGGAAGCACACCGGGTGTTTCTTTGTGCCTTGCAATGAGTTGGGGTGTCAGGAAATATGGCTGAGTCATGAAGAATGAACTTTGCCGACCACACTGGCAGACTGAAGGTTTAGACTGTCCATATCCAATATATTATTCCAGATGCTGCAATTAGCAGACTTTGAGCCTGGGTTGGAGTTTAGCAGACATGGTACTCCATTGCAAATGGAACAGACCTTGTGTCCACACGCCTAATTTAGAGCTGCGTGGACATTAAATGGTCTGTCAAAGGAGTTCCCATCGGCTCCATCAGTGGAACACTTCCTCTGACGACCCACTGGAATAGTGACCAGCAGATGAAGGACATTAAACCATCTGCCCTGTTTGGGCAGGCAGTCTAATGGCTTTTTTCTGGTCCATCCCTTCCAGGAAAAAAAACCGTGATGAATGAAATGAAGAAACAAATAATGGTCCCCACAACTTGTTATGTTTTTGTGTTTCAGAAACAAACTCCTGCTTTGATAGTTTATTTCCGGGATATTGTGGGGTAATGTGAGGTGGGAAAGGTATTATGTGCGGGTGGGATATTTATTTGAATATTGCCGCCCCAACCGCCCACTACTTCCTGTGAGAAGGACCACCACACAGTTAGTTATGGAGGCCACACTTAGTGAGGATGAACACTACCACATATTCTTCAAGCAAATGCCTTAAAACTAATGTATCAAATAGCAGCCATTCTAACACTCTTCTAATATATGGATCATTCAAAGACGGAGCGTCCATCCCTACTGCTAATATGCCAACCCTCAACACCACTTGAAACCCTATACGTATATGGCATGTATTTAGTCCATATGGAATAATCTACGAATAAAGATCACACCCCCACATAATACCTTTCCCACCTCACATTAACCCTCCTCTTGTTGGGCGTTTGAGGGATATATGAAATGGGCACTGAGCGAGCACGCTGTCGCCGAACCTAAGATGGCCACCATTGTTGACGGTCTAGTTGTTCCCTTTTTATGGCCATAACATTGCACACTGATTTCAACCAAAGTTTACTAAACGGGAAGACCCTGTGAGCTCTCACTATGCTTTAGACGGATTCAGTGTGAGATAGTCTGGAGACTCGTTTGAGAGTTAGAAGGGAGGTAAGCATATCAGGGGTAGAGGTTTAAAATGGGCCTTTTTGTCCACGCATATTCTGCCAACTAATGAGACTCTTTACACTTGATTATCTAGCATGTGGCACTGGTGACTTTATATATTATGCTTGATTTAGCAGTGCAATGAACAGTGGCATGCCATGGAGCACTTTTCATCACTCAGTGTACTCATGCACGCGAAAATGATGGCACTGGGCATTCGAGATTATGTGGTACAACACACAAAGTGGGCTTTAAAAGATGAATGTGACTCCTGCACCCCAAAGGCAGTTGAGCCATTACTCTCCCCTGTGTGTTTCTTGTGGCAATCTGTTCTTATGCAAACTCGATAGATATGATGGCTACACATATATTGTGTCTTTGACCATATTTAAACTGGTTCCTAAGGTGGTACATTTTTGTTGATTTTATTGCAGAATAAAACTTTGATATCTCTATACGAAACCTCCATATTGGCAAGTGAGACGTGATTGAGAGGTACACGTTTTTTCATATAGGCTATTAGGTAGTGTTTACAGACATTCTTATTTATTCAATTTTAGGTGCCTGGTCAGCCAGAGGTTTGGTCCTGAGGAGACCCACTATACCTAGAGCTGTAGGTCGAAATGTCAACAATTTTGTGGGAATCATCGGCATAGTGCCCACACCGCCATTCGCTCCCGCCCGCTTGTACAATACACAATTACAATTCCCACCCAAAAGAAACTTGGGAGGCATATTTGTGGGAAAGAACTGCTGCAGGTTTATTTCATACAACACAGGTATGACGTTTATGGTGGGTCATTTTACGGGCGATCCAAAGCAGGCAGCCCCTCGCTGTCCCGCATGCCTAAGGAGCCATCTTGCACGGCGAAACGATGCTCTGACGGTGCAGCATATTGCCATCTTTGTTATACTCCCGCCCCCCCTGTCAGGGCGGAGCGGTGTGGCACACCCCCGATCGGTTCAGGCCCCCCGACCGCCCGAAGGACTAACGGGGCGCCGTCGCGGTTTCCCTGAACCTCCTTCTGCTCCTGGTCCTTGGCTCAGGCACCCTTACTGTGCCAGGCAGAGGTACCCTTACAGTACCCTTCTGCCGCAGAGGTACCCTTACTGTACCCATCTGCTTCCAGATCGCCCTGTACTCCGCCACAGCTCTGGAGGAGGCCCCGTCAATGACAGAGCCCCCCCCACCCATTATGATACTTGCAACCTGCCGCTGTCAGAGCCTCGTGTACGTCTAGGAGGAAAACATCCATACCCAACCCGGACAAGTGCACCCCATCTTGCTCGTAATACCCTTTGGTTCTGTCTTGTATGAGTGCATGCCTAATGAACCCCAGGCCCCTCTTTTCCATAAACATTTGCATGGACCTGTTGACCCTCCGGCGGGACTGCTCTATCGCAACCGGTGATCTAGCACCCCTCCAAACTTTGCGAGGGACAATTTCTGACCAAAATAGCTCAGTGGCTCCCAGCTTGTTGGTTACTGCTGACAAATCCCTCTGCATGGCCTGAATTAGGGCCCTTCTCCCCAGCGTGACCAAATCGTTCCCTCCCAGGTGAATAATGAGAATATTGGGAGGACCACCCCTTCCCACTAGGCATTGTTCTAGCTTGTACTTCAGGTGACCCCATTTCATTCCAGGAACACCCAACCACACGATTTGAGTCCGTGCGAAAACCAAGTTCCATTTCTTGGATGTTGCCCATTGTTCCAAACTGGGAACATAAGAATGGCCCATCACCCACACGCAACAGTCAGCTGGAAAGAAGACAAGAGAGTGTTCAAACAACAAAAAAGGGGGGGCTAGACACCGTTATGTTAACACACTTTGTTTATTCGTGCACATTGCACACAGTTCACTGAAAGACGTGATTGACATATATATACAGCGACTTAACAACGATATTCGTAGCAGTCATAATACATATGATACAGATTAATAGCCATTTTGTACAGCAAAACACCCCACCGAACCATCCTAGGGGCGGATGTAGCGCTGGTAACAAGAGGATGACCACCTTCCTACCCTCTTGACTCCTTCCTCACCCAACCCCGCTTTGAATGCCGTCGTGGCTGCTCCAATCCTGAAAGAGTGGCTAGAGAATTTTTGCCCTGCCCCAGACAAACCTGCTTTGTCCAGGGCTGCGCCCATTACGCGTTCCAACTTGAACCTGGTTAGGGGGATCCATCGGCATGTATGAGGAAGTGCCCTCCCAAAAGTGGCCTGATCATCAAGTATTCCCTGACCGTAGCAACCGGGCAATACCTGGGGTCCTCCAAAACCTGTAGTACTATTGTTGCGCCCCTCCCGGCCTGGTCCGTCTTGGATTTCCGAACCCTAAGCACCAGGGCGTCCCTTGCACAGACGTCCAGCATATCCAAAGCTGCCCCAGATCTATCTGACTTGGATTTAGCCACTAACTCGCTCGCTCTAAAGGCGCCAAAGAACGCCAAGCAGAAGGCTGTGGAAAAAAGCTGGGCTTCAAATGCTGAATTGGTGACTATCGGCAAAGTCTCTATCATACGCTGCAATGCGGGAAATTCAATTCCTACCCTCCTGTCGGCTTACCTGACCTCCTCCCGGGCCCACCCCTTGAGTGCTGTCCTAACCCTGAAGGAACCTGTGGGGTCCTCGGCCCCGTTAAGTTTGGTGTCATGCCTCAAGGTCGCCAGGTGGCCACACACCCAAGAATGAGCCTTGCCCACCTCCTTGGCCCACACCACAAAAGCCTCAACCTGTTCTACCAGACCTAATGCAGAAGCTCCCAAGGACTTTATCACTGTTCTGAAAGTAGTCAGCTAGGCCGCACATCTTCTCCGGGTGGCCTGTGCCAAGGAACGTTGGCCCATCATCTTCAACCGCTCCCCCACCGAAGGAGTCGCCACAGCGGCGCCGGGAATGGTGTCATCGCCGCCCTCGCCCGCGGCCAGGCCTCTCGGAAACAGAGCCACTGAAAGCGAGAGAGAGCGTCAGCTGCCACATTCTTCACACCTTCAATATGCCTTGCCCTGAACTCAGTGTTACTCAGCAAACCTGCCATGACTAACTCCCTAAGCACACTCAGAACCAGGGGGCAGTTGGCTGACATCCCATTGATAGCCTGGACTACGGCCATGTTGTCTGACCAAAAGACTACTTTTCTGTTGCCCAGCCCACCCGGCCACAGGTGCAGCGCCGCCACTATGGGGAAGAGTTCCAGTACTGTTATGTTCGCGGTCACCCCTTTCTTATGCCAAGCGTTGGGCCATCAAATGGCACACCACTCTTCACCAAAAATCACCCCGAAACCTTCCCTACCAGATGCATCTGAAAATAAGCAAAGTTCCTGACTGCTCTCCCATGGTGCCCTCCAAATCACAGTCCCATAAAAGTTCATCAAAAATTCATCCCAAATCTTTAGATCTGCTCTCAGCCCAGGACCCAAGCGCACTAGGTGGTGCTTCTTTCCAATGTTAGCCGTAGCCTTCGCTAGCCTGCGAGCGAAAACCTTGCCTGCTGGTATAACTCGCGCTGCAAAGTTCAACTTGCCCAAAAGGCACTGAACAACCTCCAATGTTGCCTTGTCCCTACCGATCAGTGACCTGATGTCCTGCCTCAATTCGCTAACCTTGTCAGCTGGGAGCCTAGATTCCCCCTTGATGGTATCCAGTTCAATGCCCAAGAAAGTGAGTATTTGTGCTGGCCCCTCTGTCTTGTCCGGAGCCAAGGGCACTCCCAAGTGTTCTGCCAGTGCTTCAAAGGCCCGCAAACCCTCTGCGCACTCCTGGGTACTTTCCCTGCCAAAGAATAGGAAATCATCCAGATAGTGTGTAACTTGGGAGATACCATGCTTGTTGGTGAGGACCCACTGGAGGAAGAAGATGAACGCCTCGAAATAGGCACATGAGACGGCGCAACCCATCGGCATGCAGCGGTCAAAAAAGAATTTGCCATCCCACTTGAAGCCTAATAAGTTTTGACTAGCTGGATGGACGGGCAGGAGGCGGAACGCCGATTCATTGTCAGCCTTGGCCAGCCACGCCCCTTTGCCAATCCTCCTTATCATATCAATGGCCATGTCCAGCGAACAATAAGACACGGAACAAGCCCCCTCCTCCAGCCAATGGTTGACTGAGTTGCCCTCTGGGTAAGATAGGTGGTGAATCAGGAGGTATGCCCCAGGCTACTTTTTTGGCACAACTCCCAGTGGTGAAACAAAAAAATTCTCCAGGAGGGGGGAAGGAAATGGGCCAGCCACCCTCCCGAGGTCAACCTCCTTCTTAATTTTCTCGCTAACAATCAGTGGTAGTTCCCTGGCTGATTTAAGGTTCAAAGCGTCCCTGAAACCCAGTGGTCCTTTGTAAGGTATTCTGAAGCCATCTACAAAACCCTCAGCCAACAACGCCTGTTCCTTCAGAAGCGGGTACAATCTGACTAAAGGAAGAAAATTCTGCAACACAATGGGAGAAGGGCTCTTGCCGTGTCCCTGCGGTAGGCCCTGCCCAGTAGGGATCTGCGTGGGGCTGACAATTGTCATCCCCGCGTTTTGTCCCCCACCCAATGTCCTACTGGTGTGCTCCGTCTGCTCTCTGTGCATGAGCGGGGGGGTTCTGGCCGTTGGTACAAGTGATGGCTGCGTGCTGGGCACCACATTTGCTACAGTTGTGGGTAAACTTACAGGCTCTACCCCAGGTGCAGGTTCCCCTGTTGAAGAGTCTACATGTCCCAGAGTTGAAACGTCTCGGTCCGGTCCCCTGGCCCCTACCCCGACCCCCACGAAAGGGCTGCTTAAAGGGACGCCTCGGGAACTGTTCCCATTTCTTGGTGTCTAACTCACCCTGCGCCTTGTATGGTGTGTCCTTCTTTCCGCTACCTGTCCTGCACATATGCTTGATCCAGAGCTGAATTTCTTTCTCGTCCCACCCTAAGTCCGGGCAAATGGCCATCATTTTCCTAAAATCCTGGTCATACAAAAACCAACCCATCCCCCCGGACTCCCTTGCTTCCTGTTGGATGGTGTTGGCGTATTCCATCAGTGCCTCACTCTGGGCCGGGTCCTTCTGCACTATTACTGCTGCTAAGATGTTAAAAGCCTCAGTCCAATTCTCTATTGTTTTCTCTGGCCAACGCTGATACCTGACTTTTTTCTCATCATCTTTCCCCCCCATCCTTCTAGTGTCTGCTCCTGCGGGGCCATGCATCAATAGTGTCAAAATATCAATGTACTCCCTCCTCCATATCCCTTCCTTGGCAGCCTGTGGTACCTGCCATGCCAGGGAGCAACGGGCGAATGCCAATGGAGCCTGGGTAACATTTGGCTTGGTCGGCCCCACTCCGGCTGGTTGTCCTGTTTCAACCTGAGCTGGGATGGCCACCACCGGGCTGGGTCGTGCTATTCCCGCTGAACCACCAGCACTCGCCGTGCAGCTGGTTGTATTTGTTGCGGCACCCACTACCGCACTAGCCGGGGTGGGCGCCGACCCCATGGCCGCCGCCTGGACGACGTTCTGAGAGGTGGCCAGGTTGCCAGGCGGCGCAGCTGCAGCTGGTGCCGGTACCCGGATGCGGGAACCTGCGAGCCGGCCACTGAAGGCCCAGGAACGTGGGATAGTGCAGCAGGAGCTCCTTGTTGAGCCCACACTTGCCGCACTGGATCAGAGGTTGTAGGATCGGGGGGTGGGGGGTGCCATACCCGGCTGCACAGCCGCCACATCATCTAAACGCTTTTGAAAGAGTGCCATTAACCCCAACATTTCGTCCATGGCCTTACCCATTTGGGCTAAGTCTGTTAGGCCAGTGGCCGTCTCATGCACCACGGTAGGTGTCACAGTCAATTCGGTGGGCCTCGCCGCAGGGGGCAGTGGTGAACGTCTAGATTCCTTTCGCGATGCCTCGGCCGGGAACTCCTTGCGTGTGTGCTTTCGCTTCCGAGTGGACCTTCGCGTTGCTCCACCTGAGGGACCCGCCGCGTCCTCAGGAGTGGGGGCACTAGTTTGACCCGCGTCCTCTTGCCTACGTGCCTTGATGAAGCCCTGAGTCCGCGCTGGCCCCTTCGCCTGTGCCACGGCCAAAAATTCTGCCCACAGCCCTTCTTGCGGTAATGCGGCGCCGCGAGTATCCATAACTGTGGCTTCTACCCTTGCGGGTTCCTACAGGTGAAAAAATACGTGAGGTTGCGCTACTCCCTGCCGAGTCTACTGGTAACCCCAAGTTGCTGGGCCACGCTATTGCATACCACAGTATTTACAACTAACACCCTTCCATGAAACACGCATCCTTGTATTTACCTAATGATATACTTGTTAATTGCCTGTAACGCGGCCGCCAGTCCTTCCAAAGTTTCCCCGGGCGCGACCTGAAAGACAACACCGAATTACTCATGTTACATGGCTGCAGCAGCTCACACTCATGTTCACACCCAGACCGAACACCAGCCATTAGGATCAGGTCCAAACCGCCGAGAAGGATGTGGGCACTACCTAACCCTCCAAGCCATGTACGCACCAGGCCACTGCCTAATGCCAAGCCAAAACTCTGTCTGCAATTGAACCCCATTTCGCAACATTGGATCAAGGCGCCACAACCCAGTACATTCTGACCCTTAGTTCCTCCAGTACCGTTTTTTTTTTTTTTAGATCATGGTGCCTTGGTGCGTTCCGTGCACCAACAGCCGGCGGTACAATCGTCCGCGGCAGTGCCTGCATATTTATTTGGCTGTTTTTCAATTTTTTATACCCTTGTCTACCCTACTCCGGTACCCTCACTGTATTTCAGACTCCCGGTATGCGCGGGGCTGAGCTTTAGTTAACCGGAACCCCTAATCACTACTTGCCCCGACAATGCATCCCTGTAGAATCGTAGAAACTACTCTGCAGTGCAAACAGGAAGAGAGTGCAAAATAAGGGGAGCACAATCTGAAGTGTCTGCATGTCCTCTTGATTATAGGCAATTATAATACGATGTTTGCAGTTCTTTATTATGTGCCAGATACCACAGCGTCTTTTTTCAAGTTTTAAACAGAACACTTTATAGATATCTTCATTTTAACCGTCTCTTGCTTTGGTCTAGAATTATCTCAACCTTAAAATCGGAGTATTTGGACAAAAATGTACCCTGAGTTTTTACAGTCAAGACGGGACACCGGCTACCTCGGGTCTGCCGTGCCCGCTACACAGCGTCCACATTATGCTGTGCCTGGAACGTTTAAAGACTGCAGGACACAGAGAAGTAGCCCTCAGGCAAGGCGGGGAGCAGGCTGCACCGGAGTCCACGACCTCCGCCAGGACAGCCCTGAAATTGGCGCCAAAGCGGGACACTGGCTGCCGTGGGTCTGCCGTGCTCGCAACACACGAAACATCGTCCCCATTATGCTGTACCTGGAGCGTTTAAAGACTACAGGATACAGGGAAGTAGCCCTCAGGAAATGCGGGGACAGGAGGTGCCAGGGCGTTCGCGGCCCCCGCCGAGTGAGCCTTGAAATTGGCGCCAAGACGGGACACTGGTTACCTCATTTTCCGAAGAGCCTAGTACAAACGGAGCGGTAGTGGCGGCCATTTGTGTTGGTGGTATCGATCGGGTAAGCATAACACCCTGCATATTAATCCCCATTTTCCATGTGAATGGTAAAAATAGGAGGCCTCTACCTCATACAGTAAATACCGCACTGCACAGAGTTCGTATTCACCAGGGGTGAACAGGCTGTGTATAGCAACAGTGATCAGACTGACTGTCAATTGAGTGCGCTTGTTCATATAACAAAACCGCAGCGAAAATGCTTGAGAGGGAGCAGTTAAACATTTGGCATGTGCTGTCTTTTGTCATACGGGGGGATAAGTGTATTTCTATACCAGGTGCGCGCAGTAGCACGCACTCTGGGCCCCTCGCCCCACTCACTCGAGCCCGGTCACCACCATAGCTCGCATGAAGGGGTTTGATACGATACTCACAGGCACACTTCCCCCGACAACAACCTCAACAAATTGCGACCCGCACCTTTCCCGCGGAAAGCATAGGGGGATTGGACTCGATCACTTCACAGGCACATACTCCCCAGCAACGGCAGTAACATTGTGACACACACTTTTTCCCGCCGAAAGTTCCTGCACAAAGAATTGCCACGACCCGCGCGGCTCTGCGAGCTCACTCCCCCCACACCCCGTAACTATCCGCCCGCGCTCATAGTGTAGCCACCACTAACCCCCCGGTGGCCGCTACTACCGGGGCCCGTGCAACCTGGTCATGCCCAGGGACGAGGCCGGGGGGAGGCGAGACGGTAGCACATACCTCACTGAACGACGCGACCGACAATGCGCGACGACACCGGAACAGAGCAGAGCGGTGGGTGAAACCGGGAAGGAGAGAGGCCGAGCTACGGCTGCAGAGGTATAAGTAGCGGGAGCGCCCCTCCCCTCCCAGGTAAGCCTTCTCCCTTGCCGGTGAAAGGTGGACGCGGGAAGGGGCGCCCCATAGGTTGCTGGAGCTAGCCGGGTGGGACTAAAGCGCTGCCCCGCCCATTGTTCCCCTGCGGGTCACGTGGTCAGCAGCAATAGATTTGCTCTCTGGATCAGCATTTATGCTGGATTGATACGTTTGATTTATGGATACCCACATGATATATGTATCATATGTTAACCACTGCACTACTGCACTTAGAAGCACTGAGCCATCTGCACTTTTTAAATGTCTTGGTCAGCATCATTAGCACCTTAACCGCTGTGGCAATCCCGCCGCAGTACAGGGCGTTCCATTTAGAAGGCGGGGCCTCGTCAGCCAGCGGACGTGAGCAGCACTACGGAGGTAGTGCTCGCGACGGCGGTTGGCTGACGGGCTCAACTAAACGGTTAATTAACTAAATCAATAAAATTGTGAATTTTGTATATGATCCATAGAACAGTCATGGATTGTTACCTCATGGGATGACTGGAGCGAGTCCCACAGAATCATGTTCTCTTTATTTGAATGCACCCAGATTATGTTGGTTTTACAATTTATAATTAATGAAAGCATTCGCTGCTGCTCCTTAAGCTGCACAAAATCATTGTCTTGCTGGTGACTTGCTCTGCTGCTGTCTGTGTTAAACGTTCCTCATCTGAGGGAGTGAAACTTGCGCTCCTGCTGTGCTGCTCATTATCTTTGATATGCATGCATTGCTACTTCCTTTATTGAATAAGTTGTATCTGACTGAAGCTTGCACTGATACTGCTTCTGTTGCACTTGCTGTGTTGGAGGGAAACGTGTACTGCTGCTGTATGTATTGTGCATGATATCTGCTTTGAGAGTAAGTTTCATTGTGGTAGCCTTTAACAGACATTGCTGGTGTCTAAGGAAATGAAATGTTTACTGCTGGTTGTGTGTGGCATTTGATATGCCTAAGGGCAAAAGATAGTGCTCTTTCCTATATTGCATTTATTCTGTCTTATGTCAGATGTGCACTATTGCTATCAGGGATGTAACATTCTCTGTCTGTATTGCACATTTTGTGCCTGAGAGACTTACACTGTTACAGCTTGGATTCAATGTGTCTTGTTTTCTTGGAAAGCTTACACGGTTGCAGTATGTGTTGCAAATGCTGCGTCTGAGGGGACATTGCCCTGCTGATGCCTGTGTTCTATGTGCTTACCATCTGCTTCCCTTTGCTACACATATTCTGTGTCTTAAGGGCAAAGTTCACTGCTAATGCTTGGTGTTCCTGGCCATACCTTCAACGCTCTCCGTGAGGCCACTTTTCGCGCCACCCGCTCCGCGGGTGCCGCTCATCTCTTGCCCGACCCCGTTCTCCCTGGTGTGAGCGTCCACAGTCGGTGGAAAGCCAATCTCGCTCCCAGGTCGAGCACAGCGGGGCTTAACAGAGCGGCGAGCCTACCGGGGGACTGCGAGGACCAGCAGCCTTAGCTCCTCACAGCTGGTGCCTCTTCCCCCGGCAGCCACGCCCCCAACCTTTGAGTATAAATTAAGAGGGGCTCACACCGCACCGCGGGACGCACGCGGGACGCAGCCCGGGGCGAAGACCGGGCAAAGAGCGGGCCGTTTTAGGCCGTTAGAGGCAGGTAGAGACTGGACTGGGCCACTCCATTTGATTTTACCACTCTACTCCTTACGTTCTCCTTGCAGGCACTCCATTTCGTGACCACCATGGCAACCCGAGAGTTTAGAGACAGAGCGGCCAAATCCAAATTGAAAAATGGTACCTTGGATGATTTTATCACTAGGACCCACACTGCAATTGATAATGAAATAACTAAGATGCAACACAGGGTCTCTATAGAACTTGAAGCTGCTAGAAGATTGTCAGTTGAGCTAACCGCTGCCAAAAAATCCTCCCTCGGGCCCATTGCATGGGCCAAAACACCTGAGCGCTCACTTGGCACTGCTCCCACTCTGATCGTCACAAATGCCGATATTCATCAACCGCAAGCGGACTGAATACCCTTACTACAGGGGGGATCCCCACCAAAACCCACTCTTTTCCCACAATTCCATCCGGGTGTAATTGCCGAGCAAAAGAAGGAACCCGAGGTGGGTTCATCCCCATAAGCAACAATTAACAACGCTACGCTACCAAAAGGTGGCAACTCTCCCATGCCACAAAATGGTCCACACAACAAAAGGAAGCGTAACCACACCTCGGCATATTCAAGGAAAAAGGCCAAAATAGCCAAGGCCCAGCTACTAACTAAGGCACCTCCCCCTGCTCCGCTGCCAAAGACCAAGACCTTTCCCCTGGAAACGTGCCTAGTAAACACTCCCCCGCATTCAGTAGTCATCCAAGAAAATAATGATCTCACCATAGAAAGTGACACTGCTGGAACTCCGCTCTGCACTATCAAAGGAAAGGACGTTGAGTTTCTGACTGTCGTCTGGGAAACACTCAAAAAACTTCTTTCCCCTCTAGAAGTGAGATTTACACATATAGAAACACAGCTTCTGGAAATTGAAAAAAGCATTTTAAATTTGGCCACTATCACCATGCAGAATGCAAAATCAACATGTTCACACAGAACTCCGCCTCCCACAGCACCATCTGTCCCTGCGACCCAAGCTGCTGTGAACTTGCTGGTGCCTATGAAGGCTAAGTCCCTGGGAATTACCAATGCTACTCTGCCCCCCCCTGTTGTAACTTCTTCTTCTGCCAGTCCCACTGTTATCCCCAAGGCCAAACCAATTCCTTAACCTCGAACTAAGGCAAACACTTATAATCCTCCAAACAGGGTAATGACGACCACTATTCAACCGGCGGCTGAAACTCTTCCGCCACCCCCATCAGTCACACCCGGTCAAAGGGTACCACCCTTGACAGATCAGCCTAATCCGAGGCAAAATGGCCAGAATTCCAACCATCTAACATCGCAGAGAGCTAGTACCAGTTACATACGCTCAAGGGGGTATGTAGATCTCCCCCCGAGGTTAGTTCCTATGTTGTAGTGTTGACCGGGGTAACTGAACTGACACATAACCAGCAGGAAAACTTTGCCTCCTTAAAGAACAAGGTGATCCACTGGTTTGACGTCAACAAACCAATACCCAACCACCTAAGGAGTAAAATCCTCATGGTGCAGAGGGTACCCTGGGTAGGTACCACGCAAAAGTCCACCAGTGGCGATTGTGTGATTGTATCCTTCGAGGATCCAAACACTGCACACGCCATTTATTCCTGGACCAATCATAGCACAACCTCAACAATAACAGCTAGACCCCTCAATTTCTTCTACCCACCTCGCCTTCACTCATCCCAGGGGGGGAATTGGAGAAGGATCCCGGAGAGGAACTACACATGGGGAGGGCAAAGTAACTATTGGGCAGATGCACTTGGTGGCTGGAATGGGGCACCGATCTCTAATAGATACGGGTGTCTTGAGGAAGTGGATTGACTTCCACACCTGCCAACCATCGCACCTTCATCACCCACTCCAAAAAGCTCCCAATCTCATTCAATGGGTGATTTATTAACTCATACTGCATCAAACGCACACACGGGTGGTCAAACTCTTCCACCAACATCAAATCATGCAAAGGCTCACAAATTTAGAGTAGGGCCAGGTAGGCACGACACCCGCCCACCAAAGCCAATAAATACTGATCCCCATATGAGGACTAAAGATAGCCCCCCCATATCACACAGCCCCAAACTAAATAGCGTTCCATTGGACGTACCTCCACCTAATCAATATGGCAAACCCTTAGCACATGACATTTCTCAGATATCAGCCACCAATAGTACACTAGAGGCTCCGGGTGTAATCTCCATTCTCTCCTGGAATGTTGAAGGGCTATCCAATAAAGTAGATACGCCTGATTGGGGGGATCTCATTGAGGGCTACGATGTATGTCTTCTCCAAAAGACATGGGCAAGAGAAAAATACTCCCGGCAGGGTTTTGCTATCTTTGATGTTGAAGCAAAATGGGGAGGAAAGGGCCGACCTTCAGCAGGGCTTTCGATTTGGGTTGGGTCCCACTTGGGATGTAGGGCCACACACCTGGAAACCAATTCTTGTGACTTTGAGTGTGTCTCCCTTGAATGGCCATGCGGAGGGAAGGTCACACTGATTAACATATATTCAAGACCAGTGGGGGTCGCAGCAACCTCGGGACCAGTGGAGGACCTAGCTCAGTTCCTTGACATACATAATTTCTGCTCCCCTCTAATTGTAGGTGGAGATTTTAATCAGCAATATGAACCACTCCCCGACTACCTGGTGGGTATATCTAGTGAGGAGGATGAATTGTGGAATATCCCTACCCTGACAGATCCAGTGACCAGGGCCTGGTCCCCACTCGCCACCCAAATAATGTCCCTCGCGCTTAGTCACTCGCTGAGGGCTTGTAATGGCCGGATTAAAGGCGACATCCCGCCTAAAAATACCTTTAACAGGCCGGGTTATGAGTCACGGATTGACTACATAATGGTTCCAACTAGGGACTGGAGGAAAGTGAAAGACTTTCGAGTAATCCCCAGACTTGATAGCGACCACAACTTGCTCTCACTAAAATTCGAGATCCATGGCCGACAAATTGACAAGATCGACAATAATTCTGCACCACAGTCTGACCTTGTGTTATCCAGCAATAGGCGCAGAATTAAATGGGCCAAATTGCTGGAAAACCATAGTAATATCGAGAGACTCTATGCACTAGTCGTCCCCGCCTTGGTAAAAGTAGAGCGTTGTATGCACCACTCAGTTAGCGAATCTGAAACCAATCTCACAGGTAATTTAGGGGTACCCACTCCCCCTTCATGCAAGCCGGCACAATTGTTTGAACTCGGTAACATTCACTCCGAACTTTGTACTAACCTTACAGAGGTGCTGAACCCAGTGGCCAGGCCTCACAAGTCCAAGCAGAGAAGAGCCACCTGGTTCAATGCCTCCTGTAGGGAAGCAAAAGCTACACTATTGAAATCACTCAAAGCACGAGACACTTCAAACATAATCAGGGAGAGACGACTAGCTTACAAATCAGCCCTTCGTGCTGCTAAAATAGACTGGGACGAGGGGAACTGGTCTAAAATAACAGCTGCCCTTGCATGCAGAGATTCACGGACTTTCTGGCAGATCGTTAGGCACGGCTCTGCCGAACCACTTGTAGCAGTTGAGGCCAATATAGCACCATCTGTATGGCAGGGACATTTCAAAAATCTATATGAACCACATAGCAGTGATCAGGTGACGAACGAACCTGCAGAAGTGCACCACTCCACTAACAATAGTGCAATTGACATGGATGGATTTAGTTTAGAGGAAATCACTATGGCAATTACGTCCCTGGCTGCAGGTAAGGCGCCGGGCCTGGACAGGCTTCCATGCGACCTTTACAAACATGAACCCAAAATCTGGGCTCCCTATCTCGGGGTGCTATTCAATTCCATTCTGAAAGGCATGCCAATTCCTCCGACCTGGCCGGGGGCCGAAATAGTCCCAATTTTTAAAAAGGGGTCTCCCCTTCTCCCGGCCAATTACAGGCCAATAAGCTTGATCGATGTATCCCAAAAACTTTTTTCTAAGTTACTGCTAAACCGCTTACACGAGTGGATCAGGGATTTTAATATCCTCAGTCCCTTTCAAGCAGGCTTTAGGGAGAAGGTCTCCACCATTGACCAGGTCTTTCGACTTGTCCTCATACATTGGAAAACGGTGCAGTTGGAGGGTGGCAGCCTCTACACTGTATTCGTGGACCTGAGGGCAGCGTTCGACCTGGTCCCTAGGAACAAGCTGTGGGAGGTCCTTGCTAAATTGGGGGTTCCTGAAGGCCTGCTGAAAATGATAATCCGCCTTCATAGCACTAACTTCGCCCAGGTGAGATGTGGCAGGATGGGTGCAATGTCCGAGAGGTTCCCCGTTGGCAGGGGGGTAAGGCAGGGTTGTGTGCTTGCACCAACCCTGTTTTGCCTTTATGTCAACGGGGTAATCTCCCACTTAGCGGGGGTACCCAACTCTGATGCCCCAAAACTAGCCACTGAAAGGGTGCCAGCCATCATGTTTGCCGACTACACATTGTTGTTATCAAAGTCGGCAACGGGCATTCAGCGCATCCTCAACAGCTTTGTGGACTTCTCTGAGGCCCATGGATTAGAAATCAATGCCATCAAAACGAAATTCATGGTCCTCAACCCCCCACAGAAATTCTTTTTTGTTGTCCAGGCATTGCACACATCAGGCTCGAAAGAGTGAAAACCTTCGAATATCTGGGCATTGTGCTAAATGACAAACTTACTTGGAACACACACCTGGAGAAGGCAGCACTTAAACTGACCCAACACTCGGGGGGCATTATGAAACTCTTGGCAAACAATAAATCCTCAATTAGGCCCATCGGCCCTCCAATACAGATCTACAAATCCCAGGCCAAGGGGGCCGTTATTTATGGATCTGAACTCTGGGGTCACGCCAAAACATCAATGCTCTTGAAGGTGGAAAATAAATTTATCAGAAATCTTGTTGGACTACCACCGAGCACTCCCCTTGTCCCCTCAGGATGGACCTAGGAGGCCTATGCCCGCTCGACGAGGATTTGGCCCTACGCCCACTGGCCTTCTGGCGCAGACTATGGACAACTCCAGAATTGGCCAGTTATAGAGAAGGACTTCAGGAGGTCCTTGCAATCCCAGGTGCTGGAAAAATCAAATGGCTTAATTCCATCAAACTGGAACTGGAGGCCTTGGGTCTCTCAACAATGTGGTCTGATCCTTTGAACACGTGCCACCTCCTCTCCAAAAAGGAACTAGTCAAGTCATACCGTGATAGCAAACTGTCCCTGCTACTCAATCATCAAAATCTCGGGACTCTGACAGCCTCCTTTTTGTCCTACAAGGCCAACTATAATATGGAACCAACTCTGAATAAAGTTTATCCCTCTATATTGAGGAAACTATACCTACAGTGGAGACATGGGTCCCTCCCCATCAGAACTTTTACATCTAAATGGAGTGACGATGCAAGTAGTACCTGTCCAGCATGCAGAATTTCGGATGAAACTGAACTCCACATCCTCTTTTTCTGCCCTGCCTATCGAGAGATCCGAAGGTACTGGATTGTTCCCCTATGCAGGAACCTGGGATTTGCGAGGTGTCTGGCCGCCTTCAGAGTCTTAAAAACTGATCTGTCCGACCACATTGTGTTTGCTATGGCCAAGTACTTGGGCGCTCTCTGGTCTATAAGAAGGAAATGCCTCAGGGCTCTGACTTGAATTATCAGCATATAGGGATTTTTGTAAAAGATGATTTTATAAATTTTACAATTTGCTGTACAAATCATTTTAATAGAACCAGTTTTTAAATGTATATTACAAACGTCTTTTATGGTAAAGCTTTACCGAAATAAAGATATTTTGAATTGAATTGAATTGCTTGCAAGGGTCATGATTATTGTCTTGAGGGAAGCTTGCACTGCTAGTGCCTCTGTTGAACATGTTTTCTATATCAGAGAAGGAAGCATGTACTGCTGATGATCGTGTTGTACATTTTCTTTTTCTTAGGGACTAAAGGTTCCTACTGACTATGTTACATGTGTTCTGTGTCTGAATGAATATTACACTGCTTCTACCTGTGTTGCACTTGTGCTGTGTCTTGAGGGAATCCTACACTCTGGTTGGAAGTATTCCTCAGGTTCTTTGTATGAGTGTAGGTTGAACTGTTGCCAAATATCTTGAACATGTTCTGTGTTTAAAGGAATGAAGCTTGCGCTGTTGCTTCCTTTGTTGCACATGTTCTGTGTCTGGAGAGAGATTGTGTGTCTTGGGGAAGCTTGCACTGCAGGGCCCATATTATATATTGTGCCCCAGGGGCGCCATAGGCGTGTCTTTGAGCACCACGAGCCACAATGGTATTTACAAATGGGCCCACAGACTCTTGCGCTCCCCCTTCTGTGATACAGATCGTGCTGGAGCATGTTGCACCAGCGCTATAATGGGAGGGTGATCCCTCATGTTAGAATTGGGGGTCTCTGTGTGGCGCAGGTATGCACTTGCGACAAGCAGGGACCCTCTCCTCTAAGTCAGGGCAAAGGATTACTCCCAAAAATACCCCTGCTCACCCTCTAGGTAGTATGGTGCAAGCAGTCAAGGCTATCTCTAGAGTACAGGTAGCTAAGCATTTGCAATATACCACACAGTAATCACCAACCCACCACACAGAGACACAAGGCTGTATTTGTGTAAAAATATATCTTTATATAGGTTTCTTTAAGCAGGCTTTTAAATACAGTCTTCACTTCAGTAAGGGTTCCAGTTACTCTCCAAAATGCTGCCACAATTCTTAAAATGCAAGGTTGAATGTTTTTAAGCAGTCCTAGCAGGTTTGTGCGCTTCGTAGCCCTCTTGTATGCTCTGCACGGCTTTCGGGGAAGAGCCCCACTACGCCTCACGCTTCTCACGTGAGCCGGCGTACGGCGTAAGCAATGTAGCTGAATGGTACGAGGCGTACCAGCAACCGTACCACAAGCCTACAGTTCTCCTCAATGCAGGGGAAGAACCCCACTACGCCTCACGCTTCTCGCGGTGCGGGGCGTACTAAGCAAGTGTACGGCCTGTTTCAGCAACTGGTGTACGCTGCGAACAGGGACTTTCCTTTCTTGAGCGATGCGCACAATACCTTTTCCTTTGATGATTAGGCGATCTTCGAGGCGGACGGCGTAGCGTATCGTTGTCCCACGTTGCGATGCCTCCCCTTTGGCGAGGCAAGCTGCGGCTTGAGGCTGGGACAGTTCACTGGGCTCTAGGGTTGGCAGTGAGTTGTGGGGCCAGCTCCTCGTACCACGTATGCTTCGACCCTGGAGGGGGAGCGGCTGAGTGTGAGGCGAGCAGCCGTATGGTCCCCAAGTGCTGGATGTACCCAGCCGCAGTGCGGGTCGCGGCTGTGCACTTCACAGCGGTGGACGCTTCGGGCAGGACGCTGATCGGCGGGAGATGATGCAGGGCAATAGTCCATCTTTACGTGATGATCTACGGCGCGGGGCTCAGTATACCTTGATGCTAGGACCTTTACTTTGTTTGCTAGGGCTCAATGCAGGCGCAGTCACGATGTTTGGGCCAGCAGCGGGCTGGACATCACTTTGTTATTGCAGCACGCTTAGGCCAAAGTCACGGTTCTCAGGGGACGCAGGTACACTGGATCACGTGGAGTGCGGCGAGGTTGCACAACACTCTCTGTCTCCTCAATCAGCGCTGCAGGGACAAACAGCACACACAGCAGTTCCTTCTTCAGGGGGGTAGCACCCACTGTTCCTGGGGCGCAGTTCAGGGGGCAAGTTCACAAGCAAGCCGTTGGAGATCTTTGTAGAAGTTTGGCACAAGTTGAAAATAAAGTAAAGTCTCTGTAGTCTTTGTCCTTCTCTCCTTCTTGCAGCAAGGCACCCACCACAGGCCAGTCTCTCAGGATTAGAGACAGTAGTCCTCCTGGTAGCTTCCCCAGGTCCTTCGCTTCAGGCAGAGTTTCTTCTTAGCGCAAACAGGATCTGATTCGTTAGGAGCAGGGCTCCTACTTTTATAGGACATTTCTTTTGTTCCTGCAGGCCAGGAGGGCCTTTGCCTAATCCAGTCAGTCTCTGAGCACTTTGTTTTCCAGCCTCTGGTTTCTTCTTTCAGAGTATGGGGCACGGACAGCAGACGCTCCGCAGGAGGTGGAGCCAGCATTGTGATGACAAGTACAGTCAGGAGCACTTTGTTGACAGTCTTCCTTCTTCCTGGACCAGGTGTCGGGCAGAGTCATCAGTCACTCCCCAGGGGGCGGAGTCAGCATTGTGGTTGCAGAGCACAGCCCTTTTCAGACTCAAGGGGCACTCTCACTACCGACCTTGATGTAATCCCTCTATTCACCACCTGTCATCCCCAGCCCTGTCACTCACACAACCCAGACAGCAGATACACATCCTGGCAGAGGCGGGCTGAAATAGTCAGGCAACCAAATGCTAACTTTCTAAAAGTAGCATTTACAAACACAGGATATTAAAATAAACTTTACTAAAAGAAGTATTTTATTATTCTGAGTTCAGACATACTAAACTTGACTTTCTACCAGGTTCCCTGAGCCTGCTGGGATTATCGAGTGTAATAATTCCAGCAGCCCATTATGGCCTATGAGAACAGGTAGCCTTACAATAGTGAAAAACGAAAATGGCTGTAATTCACTATTAGGACATGCCACACACATCAGGGCTTGTCCTATCTTATGCTTACAATGCACCCTGCCCTTGGGCCTACCATAGGGTGACTAATATGAAGTTAAGGGAAGGTTTAGGGACTGGCAAGTAGGTGCACTTGCGCAGTCAGCATGACAGTACCAGATTACACGCAGGTTCTGCAGTGGCAGACCCTAGGCACATTTTAAAAGGCTGCTTTTGTGGGTGGCACAACCAGCGCTGCAGGCCCACTAGCAGTATTTGTATTTACAAGCCCTGGCACTCCTGGTGCACTAGACTGGGGACTGATAGTAAACCAAACAAGCCAAACATGGACACCAATCAATGTAACAATTTATAACAGGGAGAGCATATGCACTTCAGCACTGGTCAGCAGTGGTAAAGTGCCCAGAGTCATTAAACCAACAAAAACAGGTCAGAGGGAATATAGGAGGAAAAAGGCAAAAAGTTTAGGGATGACCCAGCAGGAAGGGCCAAGTCCAACACGTCATTTGCATGGGGGCATGGCCCCATGCAAATGAGTGAATCACTTTGCCCCTGTGCCCGTGCCATATTTCCCACGTGGACGCAGAGGCAAACATGCCTTTAAGAGGAGCACTGAAAGTGTGCCACACAAAGGTGGTGCACTTTCAGTGTGCCTCCTAAAGGCAGCCAACTGAGGGGAGACAGGGGGTCCCATGGACCTCCCCAGACATCCCTCTGCAGGTGGATGCAGTCACTCACTGCACCCGCTGCAAGGTGATCTCTAATTCCCCTTCAAAGTGCAGGTCGTTTGTCGCCGGCACAGTGAAACACAGAGCAGCTTTTCAGCAGCTGCTCTGTATTTCACTTGAATGTGCTGCCCCACGGGCAGCACAAGTTTTGGGGAGGGCAGTGCATTCATTCTACAATAGCGCACTGTCTTTGTTTGCACCCTGCACACCTTTTGAAAGGGCCGCCGTGGTGCAAACTAGGAAAGTGTGCTGTATCCATAATAAGACCTCAAATTTATGAGTTGTGTGTGCTTTGTGTCTAAGGGAAGCTTAAAGTACATGTTCCTGTGTTGAGCATGTTCTGTGTCTGAGGGAATACATTTTGCACTACTGCCACTTGTGATGCATTTTTCCTGCCTTAAATGATGTTTGCACAGTTGTTCCATGTACCGCGCATGCTGTAGTTGAGTGAAGATTGAGCTTGTGCTGTCTGTGTTGAATGTGTTTTTGTGTATGAAGGAAGCACATTCTGCTGCTGCTTGTGCTGCATATGCTCTTTTTTTGTGAACCTTGCACTGCTGCTACCCGTGCTGCACACGATCTGTGTTGGACCTGAAACTTGCACGCCTGTGCCTCCATTGCAAAGGCTCACTGTCTTCCACATGCTGGCACTGTTGCTGCATGTGAGGAAAAAGTTCTGCCTAAAAGAAGAAAAGTTACACTATGATGCATGCGTTACATATTTTCACTGTCTGCAAAGGGAAGTCTACAGTGCTTCTTCCTGAGTTGCTTGAATTCAGTGTTTTGGAAAATCTGGCACTGCGTCTGCCTGTGTTGCACATGTTCTGTACCTGAAGAAACGTGCATTGCTTTTGTCTAAGTTACTTATTTTCTGTGCCTGAATAAATTCTCTTGCAGAGCTAGGGGCTTATTTACAAGCTTACTGCGCCGCTGGAGCACCACTTTTCATGACGCTTGGGCGGTGCAGATTACAAAACATTTTTATGAGGCTACTCAAAGACACTATGCATGGCTTCGGATGGTCTTTGGAGGAAGACAATGCAGCTCAAATCACTGTGTTGCTTCACTCTGCACTCAGAAGGTGTTCCATGGGCGTTGTAGTGGGTGTTTCCATGCAACACCCATGGATTTTGATGCTGCCCCGAATTTTCATGGTCATGTTATTGTTATTGTTATTGTTATTTTTGATTTGTATTGCGCCCAATCACCTGCAGGTCTCTAGGCGCTCGGAAATCGATGGTAAGAACAATAACTTGGCAATCACAGAATAAAAGGCATCCACTGGCCTATATAGCACTCGTGATTCTTCTGAACAGCAATGTTTTTAGCACCTTTCTAAACCTTAGGAGATTCCCTTCCCTGCGCAGCGTCTCAGGTAGTGTATTCCATAACTGAGTGACTAACACAGAGAAGGCTCTCCCTCCCCTGGTTGCAAGTTTGTACCGGGGACAGATCAATAACTGAGAGTCTGAGAGTTCTCATTGGACTGTACACCACCAAGCTATCTTTAATGTAGGCGGGTGCCAGACCGTAGATTGCCTTGTGAGCTGTGCACAGATTTTTAAATTCCACTCGCTCTTTGATAGGGAGCCAGTGGAGGCTCTGTAGCAGGGGAGATGCTTTAGTTCGTCTTGGGAGCCTGAAAATGAGTCGTGCAGCGTTGTTCATGACGACTTGTAGCCTATTTGTCAGGGTTTTCGGCAGGCCGAGATAGAGAGCATTACCGTAATCTATTCTGGAAATAACAGTGGCTGCTACGATTGAGCGCATCATGGATTGAGAGAGGACGGGAGCTAGCTTCCGAAGCTGTCGGATGATATTCGTGCAGCTTACCACCACAGTCGAGATCTGACTGGCCATTGATAGATCGCAGTCCAGTTTGATTCCCAGGCTCTTTACATTCAGGCTAGGTTTTGGAGCTGGGCCTAACTCCGGAGGCCAGTAGAGGTCGCACCATGGTGAGGTGGTAGATGGAATCACCAGAACCTCGGTCTTATCTGGGTTAGTTTTCAAAAGATTTTCCGTCATCCATTGTACCGTGTACCTCAAGATATTCTGGTCTTGGAGTTGTGCGGCGCTTGTATTATCGACACTCAGCAACAGCTGTTTGTCGTCCGCATAGTTAAATACTCTGCAGCCCATGCTCGCCAAGGAAGCAATCAGAGGTTGCAGGTAGAGATTAAATAGAAGTGGGGACATGGCCGAGCCCTGAGGCACCCCACATTCTAAAGTCCCCACCTCGGATGTTTCGTCCCCAAGTTGTATCCTTTGGGTCCTTCCCAAGAGGAAGGATTGCAACCATCTGAAGGCCAGGCCTTTGATCCCAAAGTCACTCAATCTATCCAGAAGCAGGGCATGGCTGACGGTATCGAACGCCGCTGAAAGATCTAACAAAATCAGGGCGCTCAGTTTCTTACAGTCAGCCATGCCTCACAATTCATCCAGCACCGAGAGCATCACCAACTCGGTGCTGTGATGAGCTCGGAACCCTGCCTGTCGTTCATGAAGTAGGTGGGGAGACTCCAGATACAAAGACAAGGATTTTAATAAATGCTGTTCCAGTATTTTTGAGAGGAATGGCAGCTGAGAGATAGGCCTGTAGTTCTTTAGCACTGCGGGGTCTGCGCCTGGCTTCTTCAGTAGAGGCCTTACACGCACTTCCTTAAGTTCATCTGGTAGATACCCTGTTTCCAGGGATCTGTACACCTGGGGAAGCACCAAATCCTTATGCCACCCAAGGTGAGGAGTAACAAGGAGAAATATCTTTATTTCTTCTATTTTTTCCTTTTCCTATGTGTGCTGCATATTACAGCATACATTGAACGAGGAAAACTCCTCTTAGAATTGTTTTTGTGTAGGAAGGTTCCCTCTCCTATACAAAAACAATACTGCTGACAACACAGGAACCCTAGAATTGTGGTGCAAGGTTGCCTGCGTTGGTGCTAGGCTGGCGGATTGCCACCAGCGCAGGGAGAAAGGACAGGAAATCACGTATTTCTTAGATACAGTGCATTCCTGCCTTTTCACTTTGGTGTAGGGCAGCACAGCAAGGTGAGTTGCTGAGCTGCCCTGTGCCAAATGCCCATAAATGAGGGTCCTAATGTCTGCACTGCACATGTTGTATCTAAACCAAGCATGCACTGCTTCAGTCTGAGTAACACAGGTTCTGCATCTAAGGGAAGATTGTGCTACGTCTGACCAAGGTGAACATATTCAAAAAGAACAATTGATGGACAGAATGCAGAACAATGTCATACATTCTCCCCAGTACAGAGATCTGGGCCTAAATCAATTTATGCTCACCATGCCACTCCAGTTTGGACCCATCCATATGCAAATCAGTCTTGACCCTGCGCCCAATGAGAACAGTCCAGTCCGAACTGCCAGGCCAGGTCCTCCCTGGACTGGAAACAAGCATCCTAGGACTGGTTTCGGGCTTTCAGCCCTCATCAGCCAGAATAGCTTGAATCCAGTGGCATGGAGAGCACAGGACCCACGTCTAGGCATCCCTATCCCACTAGGGGTGACAAATGCAAAAATAACAATTGATGGATAGAATGCAGAACAATGTCATACATTCACCCCAATACAGAAATCTGGGCCTAAATCCATCGTTTTTTTTGCTCACCATGCCATTCCAGTTTGGACACAGCCATCTGCAAATCAGTCTTGACCTTGCGCCCAGTGGGAACAGTCCAGCCCAAACTGCCAGGCAGGTCCTCCCTTGACTGGAATCAAGCCTCCTAAGACTGGTTTCAGGCTTTCAGCCCTCTTCAGCCAGTATAGCTTGACTCCAGTGGCATGGAGAGCACAGGACCCACTTTTGGGCATACCCGTCCCACTCAGGGTGACAAATGCAAAAAGAACAATTGATGGACAGAATGCAGAACAATGCCATACATTCACCCCAGTACAGATATCAGGGCCTAAATCCATTGTTTTTTTGCTCACCATGCCGTTCCAGTTTGAACCCAGCCATATAAAAATCAGTCTGGCCAAGTTGAACATATTCAAAAAGAACAATTGATGGACAGAATGCAGAACAATGTCATACATTCTCCCCAGTACAGAGATCTGGGCCTAAATCAATTTATGCTCACCATGCCACTCCAGTTTGGACCCATCCATATGCAAATCAGTATTGACCCTGCACACAATGGGAACAGTCCGGCCCAAACTGCCAGGCCAGGTCCTTCCTGGACTGGAAACAAGCATCCTAGGACCAGTTTCGGGCTTTTAGCCCTCATCAGCCAGAATAGCTTGACTCCAGTGGCATGGTTAGCACGGGACCCACATCTGGGCATACCCGTCCCACTCGGGGAGACAAATGCAATAGTTGAACATATTCAGCATCTGAATGAAGCTTGCTCTGCCCCTGCCTGTGTTGAGCATGTTGTGGTTCTTGTAGAAGCTGCCGTTGCTTATGTTGCACATTTGTCCATTTGAGAAAATCATGCACTACTGCTATCTGTGTTGTATATAATCTGTATTGTGAGGGGACCTTGAACTGCTTGTGTTTAACTGTTCGTCTGTGAAATGAGCTTACACCGATCTTGCTTTTGCTGAATATGTTCTTCGTCTCATGGAAGCTTTTACTACTGCTGAATGTGTTGCTCATGATCAATCTGTGTCTGAGGGATTACTGCTGACTGTGTTGCAAGAGATCTATGCCTTAGAAAACTGTGCACTACTGCTGCTTGCAACACACATGATCTGTATTTTGAGGGAAGCTTGTAGTTGTGGTGCCTGTACTGAATATATACTGTGAGAATGAAGCTTGCACTCAGCTGCCTGAGATGCACATGCACTGTCCGTTAAGGATACTTCCACTGCAGCTGTCTAAGATGCATATTTTCTGTGTAAGAAGGGAAAGGAGTTTTCACTCACAGCACACTGAAGCTGTTTGAGTTGCTCACTTTCTGTGTATGAGGGAAGCTTACACTGCGGCTTCCTGTTTAGCACGTGAGCATGAGGGAAGATCATATTGCTACTGGCTGTGTTGAATGCGTATTGTCTTTAAGGAAGCTGACACTGTCCCTACCCGTACAGCACATTCATGGTATTTGAGTGAGGATCGAACCTCTTATACCTTCGTTGCACACCTTTTGTGCCTGATTGCACTGTTGGTCACTATTTGGCACATGTTGAAACTGGGCAGTGCTTAATGAAAAAAAAATGCCAGGGACCCGTTAGGAGGCCTCTGCAGCTTACCTCACCCATTGCCACTGCCGGCGGTGCCAGTGACAGTACCTACAAAGCTCCTAACCAGCACACTGCTACAAGCGTGACAATTCAGACTAATGCTGTTCTGGTCATTTTTTGATTTGATTATACAAACAGCGCCACCATATGGCATCTGTCATAAGTGCCAGTGTTGAAAATTAAATGGGCGAGCAACGGAAACTACTGGCTCAAATTAAGCACTGAATCTGATGGAAACTTGCACTTCTGCTTCCTGCTTGCACAGGTGTTATCTGAGCGAATCACACACTGCTACCTGTGTTGAAGGCGTTTTGAATCTGTGGGATACTTGCAGTGTTTTTGCATGTGATGAGCATACTTTATGTCTAAGTGAAGTAAGATTGCATTGCTGGTGCATGCGTTGGCAAGTTTTCTGTCTCAGAAAAGGGAGCTTGCATGCTGTTCTTGTGTTCCACATGCTCTATCTCTGAGGGAACACTGAGCTGCTACACCCTGTGCAGCACATGTTTTACACCTGAGAGACGCCCGTGCTGGTGCTCTCATTTGTTTTCATATCCTGCATTTGAAGAAATGAAATAGACCGCTGCCATTCGGTTTGTGCATGTTCTGCTGCAGAGGGAAGCTTGCACTGCTGCTGTCTAGTTTAAAAATAGTTCATGTATTGGGGAATTTTGCACTTTTGCTGCTTGTGTTGCAATGGATGTGTTACAAATAAGCTTGCATTGGTCCTGTCTGTGTTCTGTGCCTTGAGGGATACTTGCATTGTTGCTGTTTGCATGCTACGTTTTCTGTGTCAGTAAAGCTTGCAGTGTTGCTTTTTGTATTGCTCATGTTGTGTCCGAGTGTAGCTTGCACTGCTGCTTTTTATATTGCCCATGTTGTGTCCGAGTGTAGCTTGCACTGCTGCTTTTTATATTGCCCATGTTGTGTCTGAAAGAAGCTTGCACTGCTGCTTTTTGTATTGCGCATGGTATGTCTGAAGGAAGCTTGCACTGATGCTGCATGTGTTGAATGAATTTAGCATCATAAAGAAGTGTCCATGCCACAGGTTGTGTTACACATAACCTATGTCTAAGGGGGCGCTTGCAATGCTAATGTGTTACGGATTTGACTGATCCCTGCACTGCGTTGACCTGTATTGTATGTTTTTTATGCATGCGAGAATCCCATATTACAGCAGCCTATGTTACACATGATGTGCGTAATTATAAAGAGTGCCCTGGGGGCGCAACGGCCATGTGCACCCACTTTGCTCGCCCAGTGGAACTCTGCTATGATAGAAAGGGCTAAAAATGCTTTTGCAGCCCTTTCTTGAATACAGATAGTGCTGGTGCACAAATAGCGTCAGCGCTATCACCAGAGGGTGTTCCTTTGTGTGCATGGGAGCATGATTCCATGCAAATGAGGGAATCCCTTTGCCTCTGCGCTTGTGCGGTATTATAGACACAGGCACAGAGACAAGGAAGCTGTCAGGCAGTGCACTGACAGTGCACCACTCAAAGGTGGAGCACTGCAAGTGTGTCCCCTAATAGCAGCCCTCTGAAGGGGTAGAGGGAGTCCTATGCCCCCCCCCCCCCCCCCCCGGTATCCCCTTGCAGGCGGTGCAGTCACTCACTGCCCCACCTACAAGGGGATCTGTAATACTATTTAACATTGCGGACGGATTGCTGCCAGTAGAGTGAAACATGGAGTGACTACTTCAAAGTCGCTCTGTATTTCACATGAATGCACTGCCCCAGGGCAGCACGAGTTCACTGCTGCCCTTTAGACAGCACATTCAATGCAATACGGTGCACTCTCCTTGTTAGTACCGAGTGCGTCATTTGAAAGGTGCTCCCGACACAAAAAATGAAAATACACCGCATTGCGTAATATGACCCAAGGTATCGTGAGGGAAGAGAACCTTGCTGCTGCCAGCGGTAAACATCTGTTTAAGGGAAGCACGCATTGCTTCTACCATCTTTTAACATGCTGTGAACTTTGAGAAAGCCACAGACAACCGCTGTTTGAGTGGTACATGTTCTGTGTCAAAAGGAAGCTTGCAGTGCTGCTTTTTTATTACACATATTTTGTCTGAGGGAACCTTGCACTTTTAATGTCTGCTGAATATTTCTTGTGTTTGGGGGACAGGAATGGTGTTTTGGGCGGATGCATGCACTTCTAGCCTCAACAGGTTTTTTTCATATGCTTGCTACTGTTTGTGTTGCATATGTTCTGTGTTTGAGAAAACATTGAACTGCTGCTCCCTGTGTGGCACATGTTTAATATCAGAGGGAGGCTTCCACTACTGCTGTCTCTGCCGCACATATTCTGTGTTTGAGGGAATGAAGCTTGCCCTGCTGATATCTGATGTGAGCACGTCCTGGGACCCTCTATGACAATTTCAGTGAACACAAGCCGGACACCACCCCGCACCCCAACGCCACCGATAAACCGACCATCAGGACCTGGAATCCCGCCACCGTCGAACATATCACCGCTACCAGGAAAAAAAACCACTCAGGAGCCCCAACAGACTCTTGCCCACCCCACATTTTCCACAGGGCTGCCGCCACCATCACTCCCAAACTAGACTGACCATCAACCCCTCCTTCAGATCGATCCGGCATCTTCCTAGATGAGTGGTAGCGTGCCGAGGCTAAACGCCTCCTCAAGAAGCCCACGGCTGACCCCACCTGAATAACTACCGGCCCATCTCCCTCCTCCCTTTCATGGCCAAAGTCACCAAGAGACTCGTGAACACCCAGCTGACCACTTTCATCGAGGAGAACTCCATCCTAGGTGCCTCCCAGTCAGGATTCCACAGCAACCACAGCACCGAGACCGCCCTGCTTGCCGCCACCAATGACATCCGCATGCTACTCGACCAGGGGCGATGATCCTTCTAGACCTCTCCGCAGCCTTTGACACCGTCTCTCACCGAACGCTCGCAGCCAGAATTTCACGACGCAGGGATACAGGGAACCGCCCTTGACTGGATCCAATCCTTTCTCTCCAGCAGAACCAGGAGGATCAGGCTCCTCCCTTCCTCCCACCGAGATCGACTGCGGCGTACCCCAAGCATCCTCCCTCAGCCCCACGCTCTTCAACATCTACATGGCCCCCCTCTCTGCCATCATCAGACAGCATGGGCTAAGCATTGTAACCTACGCCGATGACACCCAGCTCATCCTCTCACTCACGAAAAACCCTGAAGACACCAGACTCTACGTTCAGGAAGGAATGAAAAACAGCTGTCTGAAGTTCAACTCAGAGATGACCGAGGTCCTCATCCTCGGACCCTGCACCTCTGCCTGGGATGACACCTGGTGGCCATCCGCCCTCGGGAATCCACCCACTCTGACTGACCACGCATTAAACCTTGGCATCATCCTCAACTCCTCCCTCTCCATGAACTGCCAGATCACCGCTGTTGCCTCCACCAGTTTCAACTGCCTGCGCATCCTCCGCAAGACCTTTCAATGGATCCCCCCAGACTGCAGAAAGACTGTCACCCATGTACTCATAACAAGCAGACTGGACTACGGCAACACCCTCTATGCCAGAGTCAAAAGAGCTCTACTTCACAAACTCCAAACCATCCAGAACGCCGCAGGCAGACTCATCCGAGAAACACCACACCAGGAGCACATGACCCAACACCTACAAGACCTCCACTGGCTCCCCTTCGAAAAGAGAGTCACCTTCAAACTCCTCACCCAGCAAACAAATCCCTCAACAACATCGGACCTAAATACCTCAGCATCGGACCTAAATACCTTCCACGTACCCAAAAGGAACCTACACTCTGCCAACCTCGCCCTGGCAGTGGTCCCCCGCATCTGCAGAAACAGAACAGGCGGGAGAGCCTTCTCCTACATCGGAGCCAAGACCTGGAACAAGCTCCCCATGAACATCAGGCATGTCCCGACCCTGCACACGTTCGGGAAAGACCTCAAGACCTGGCTCCTCAACTGATCCGGAGCTGCCTGACCCCTCCCTTCCCCCAGCGCCTTGAGACCCTCCCAGGTGAGTAGCGGGCTTCATCCACCCATCCCTGATTGATTGATTGATTGATTCTGTGCCTTAAGGATGCTTTCACTGCTGGTTTCTCTGTGGCAAATGTTGTGTTTGAGGGCTGCTTGCAAAGATGTTACCTGTGTAGAATGTTTTTGTATGTGAGGAAAGCCTTCAATTCTCCTTCATCTGTGACATGTTGAGTCTGGGTTTAGCTACCACAGACAGCTGCTGAGTCACAATGTTCTGTGTCTGTGGGAAGCATGCTCTCCTGCTACCTGTGTTAAATATGTTTTGTTTCTGAAGAAGCTTACACAACTGCTGTTTGTGCTCCTCGTGTTCTGTGTTTGAGTGAAGCTTGCATTGTAGCTGTCTGTGTTGAGAACAAACTGTTTGCGGCACTCATGCATTGCTGGTGCCTATGTTGAACTTGCGCATGGAGGATGCTTGCACTGGTCCTGCCTCTGTTGCACCTTCTGTGCCCTGAGGGACACTTGCACTGCTGCTGTTTGCAGTGCACAACTATTGTATTTGAGTTAACTGCTGCTTAATTAATACACATACTGTCTGTCTGAATGAATTTTGTGCCTAAAGAAGCTTACCCCGTTTGTATGTTTGCCCTTTATATGTTTGTGGAAATGTTGCAATTCTGCTGCTGTGTTGCAATTGTTATGCCGAGAGAAGCTTGTGCGGCTATTGTCTAGGCTGCATATCTTCTGTTTCTTCAGAGAAACTTTCACAGCGACCAGAGACAATTTAAGGCATGGGCAAAGTGAGCCATAGTCCAGGGCCCCAGCCTTTAACCGCATGCGTGCTAGCGGGTTTTCTCTCTGCGCGCTGAAAATTTGAAAATCGCGCGTTACGTGACAAAGCCAGCTCGTCATGCGCGCAGCGCAGGTAACGCCCATGAGGAGCAGGCTTTGTCACCAGCATTGAAGGGGTTAAACCCCCACTCCCCCACCCCCATAGAGCCAGCTCTGCTGTGCATAGAGTTCTGTCTTGATTAAATACCTTTTTCCTTTAATTTATTTTTAATGTGGGAGATGTGTGGGCGTCAGTTACAGACATTTTGAGGAGAAATAGTGTGTTTAGGTTTCTTGCAACAACCATGCAATAGTTTCTTTTAGATCAAAACAGGACGTCACATATTAGAAATGGGAGGGCGGTTAAAGAGATTATTTGCATTATTATCATTGAGCTGCTGCTGTGCTACAATATTGAAAACACATTACAGTATCCCTGAATATTAGATGTAAACACAGAATGTGAACCACTGTGCCTGTAAACTGGCAGTAACTTGACCAAAGAGCGCATGAAAGAGCTAAAATTGGGTCATAATCTCAAAGCTGTTTCGAACAGATGGCCCCAAAATGTGTTTGGCAGGGCCCGCAAAATTCTTATGTGTGCCTAACTGCTACTGATTGAGTTGCACAGGTTCTGTGTCTGTACAAAGACAGCGCCGATGCTTCCTCTGTGGTGCATTTTGTGTCTAAGGGACAAATGTCTTGTGTCTGAGCAAACTTTACACTTCTACGGCCTGTGTTGTGCATGCTGACGCCTGTGTTCTACGTGTTTACCTACTGTTGGAAGCTTTTTGTTTGAGAGGATATTGCAACATTGCTACTTGCATTGGAGAAGTTCTGTGTCTTAGGAGAAAAACGCCCTACTTTCTGTGAGATTTACACATCTTCAGTGTCTGAATTTGGGAAAAATAAACTGCTAACATCTGCATCGCACATGTTATATCCATTGAAAGAGTGCATGGTTACTGTTTGAGTAGCACAGGTGCTCCATATGCAGGAAGCTTGCCCTGCCGTTGCCTGTGCTGAACACGCTCTGTATCTGAGAGCAGAAAGTTTGCACTGCTGCTGCCTGCGCTGAACATGTTCTGTATAAGAGAGCAGGAAGCTTGACCTGCTGCTGCTTGTGCTGAACATGACCTGTGTCTGAGAGAAGTCATCTTTCTCTGCTGCTGCCTGCACTGAACATGCTCTGTATAAGAGAGCAGGAAGCTTGACCTGCTGCTGCCTGCGCCTAGCATGCTCTGTATCTGAGAGTAGGAAGCTTGCACTGCTGCTGCCTGCGCTAAACATGCTCTGTATCTGAGTACAGAAAGCTTGCCCTGCTGCTGCCTGCGCTGAACATGCTCTTTATAAGAGAGCAGGAAGCTTGCACTGCTGCTGCCTGCACTGAACATGCTCTTTATAAGAGAGCAGGAAGCTTGCACTGCTGCTGCCTGCACTGAACATGCTCTTTATAAGAGAGCAGGAAGCTTGCACTGCTGCTGCCTGCGCTGAACATGTTCTGTATAAGAGAGCAGGAAGCTTGACCTGCTGCTGCTTGTGCTGAACATGACCTGTGTCTGAGAGAAGTCATCTTTCTCTGCTGCTGCCTGCACTGAACATGCTCTGTATAAGAGAGCAGGAAGCTTGACCTGCTGCTGCCTGCGCCTAGCATGCTCTGTATCTGAGAGTAGGAAGCTTGCACTGCTGCTGCCTGCGCTAAACATGCTCTGTATCTGAGTACAGAAAGCTTGCCCTGCTGCTGCCTGCGCTGAACATGCTCTTTATAAGAGAGCAGGAAGCTTGCACTGCTGCTGCCTGCACTGAACATGCTCTTTATAAGAGAGCAGGAAGCTTGCACTGCTGCTGCCTGCACTGAACATGCTCTTTATAAGAGAGCAGGAAGCTTGCACTGCTGCTGCCTGCGCTGAACATGCTCTGTATCTGAGAGCAGGAAGCTTGCCCTGCTGCTGCCTGCGCTGAACATGCTCTTTATAAGAGAGCAGGAAGCTTGCACTGCTGCTGCCTGTGCTGAACATGCTCTGTATCTGAGTACAGAAAGCTTGCCCTGCTGCTGCCTGCACTGAATATGCTCTTTATAAGAGAGCAGGAAGCTTGCACTGCTGCTGCCTGCGCTGAACATGCTCTTTATAAGAGAGCAGGAAGCTTGCACTGCTGCTGCCTGCGCTGAACATGCTCTGTATCTGAGTACAGAAAGCTTGCCCTGCTGCTGCCTGCGCTGAACATGCTCTGTATCTGAGAGCAGAAAGCTTGCCCTGCTGCTGCCTGCACTGAACATGCTCTTTATAAGAGAGCAGGAAGCTTGCACTGCTGCTGCCTGCGCTGAACATGCTCTGTATCTGAGTACAGAAAGCTTGCCCTGCTGCTGCCTGCGCTGAACATGCTCTGTATCTGAGAGCAGAAAGCTTGCCCTGCTGCTGCCTGCGCTGAACATGCTCTTTATAAGAGAGCAGGAAGCTTGCAAGGCTGCTGCCTGCGCTGAACATGCTCTGTATCTGAGTACAGAAAGCTTGCCCTGCTGCTGCCTGCGCTGAACATGCTCTTTATAAGAGAGCAGGAAGCTTGCACTGCTGCTGCCTGCGCTGAACATGCTCTTTATAAGAGAGCAGGAAGCTTGCACTGCTGCTGCCTGCGCTGAACATGCTCTGTATCTGAGTACAGAAAGCTTGCCCTGCTGCTGCCTGCGCTGAACATGCTCCGTATCTGAGAGCAGGACACTTGCACTGCTGCTGCCTGCGCTGAACATGCTCTGTATCTGGGCACAGGAAGCTTGTCCTGCTGCTGCCTGCGATGAACATGCTCTGTATCTGAGAGCAGGAAGCTTGCCCTGCTGCTGCCTGCGCTGAACATGCTCTGTATAAGAGAGCAGGAAGCTTGCACTGCTGCTGCCTGGGCTGAACATGCTCTTTATAGGAGAGCAGGGAGCTTGCACTGCTGCTGCCTGTACTGAAATGCTCTTATATGAGAGCAGGAAGCTTGCACTACTGCTGCCTGTGCTGAACATGCTCTGTATCTGAGTACAGAAAGCTTGCCCTGCTGCTGCCTGCGCTGAACATGCTATTTATAAGAGAGCAGGAAGCTTGCACTGCTGCTGCCTGCGCTGAACATGCTCTTTATAAGAGAGCAGGAAGCTTGCACTGCTGCTGCCTGCGCTGAACATGCTCTGTATCTGAGAGCAGGAAGCTTGCCCTGCTGCTGCCTGCGCTGAACATGCTCTTTATAAGAGAGCAGGAAGCTTGCACTGCTGCTGCCTGCGCTGAACATGCTCTGTATCTGAGAGCAGGAAGCTTGCACTGCTGCTGCCTGCGCTGAACATGCTCTTTATAAGAGAGCAGGAAGCTTGCACTGCTGCTGCCTGCGCTGAACATGCTCTGTGTCTGAGAGCAGGAAGCTTGCACTGCTGCTGCCTGCGCTGAGCATGCTCTGTGTCTGAGAGAAGGACGCTTGCACTGCTGCTGCCTGCGCTGAACATGCTCTGTATCTGAGAGCTAGAAGCTTGCCCTGTTGCTGCCTGCGCTAAACATGCTCTTTATAAGAGAGCAGGAAGCTTGCACTGCTGCTGCCTGCGCTGAACATGCTCTGTATCTGGGAGCAGGGAGCTTGCACTGCTGTTGCGTGTGCTGAACATGCTCTGTATCTGGGCACAGGAAGCTTGATGTTTGCACTGCTGCTGCCTGCGCTGAACATGCTCTGTGTCTGAGAGAAGGATGTTTGCACTGCTGCTGCCTGCGCTGAACATGCTCTGTGTCTGAGAGAAGGATGTATGCACTGCTGCTGCCTGCGCTGAAAATTCTCTGTATCCGAGTACAGAAAGCTTGCCCTGCTGCTGCCTGCTCTGAACATGCTCTTTATAGAGAGAGCAGGAAGCTTGCACTGCTGCTGCCTGTGCTGAACATGCTCTTTGTCTGAGAGAAGGATGTATGCAATGCTGCTTCCTGCGCTGAACATGCTCTGTATCTGAGTACAGAAAGCTTGCTCTGCTGATGCCTGTGCTGAACATGACCTGTGACTGAGAGAAGGATGCCTTCCCTGCTGCTGCCTGTGCTGAACATGACCTGTGAATGAGAGCAGGAAGCTTGGCCTGCTGCAGCCTGAACTGAACATTCTCTGTGTCTGAGAGCAGGAACCTTGACCTGCTTCTTTCCGAACATGCTCTGTGTCTGAGAGAAGGAAGCTTGCCCTGCTGCTGCCTGTGCTGAATATGCTCTGTATCTTATTGCAGGAAGCTTGCACTGCTGCCGCAGGTGCTGAACATGCTCTGTATCTGAGTGCAGGTAGCTTGCCCTGCTCCTGCCTGCACAGAACATGCTCTGTATGAGAGAGCAGGAAGATTGCATTGTTGCTGCCTGCGCTGAACATGCTCTGTATCTGAGCGCGGGTAGCTTGCCCTGCTCCTGCCTGCACAGAACATGCTCTGTATGTGAGAGCAGGAAGTTTGCACTGCTGCTGCCTGCGCTGAACATGCTCTGTATAAGAGAGCAGGAAACTTGCACTCCTGCTGCCTGCGCTGAACATGCTCTGCATCTGAGAGCAGGAAGCTTGCCCTGCTGCTGCCTGCGCTGAACATGCTCTGTATCTGGGAGCAGGAAGCTTGCCCTGCTGCTGCCTGCGCTGAACATGCTCTGTATCTGGGGGCAGGAAGCTTGTCCTGCTGCTGCCTGCGCTGAACATGCTCTGTATAAGAGAACAGGAAGCTTGCACTGCTGCTGCCTGCGCTGAACATGCTCTGTATCTGGGTGCAGGGAGCTTGCACTGCTGTTGCGTGTGCTGAACATGCTCTGTATCTGGGTGCAGGAAACTTGTCCTGCTGCCTGTGCCGAGCATGCTCTGTATCTGAGAGTAGGAAGCTTGCACTGCTGCTGCCTCCGCTGATCATGCTCTGATTTTGAGAGCAGGAAGCTTGTCCTGCTGCTGACTGTGCTGAGCATTCTCTGTATAAGAGAACAGGAAGCTTGCACTGCTGCTGCCTGCACTGAACATGCTCTGTTTCTGAGAGCAGGAAGCTTGCCCGCGGCTGCCTGCACTGAACATGCTCTGTATCTGGGCACAGGAAGCTTGTCCCGCTGCTGCCTGAGCTGAGCATGCTCTGTATCTGGGTGCAGGAAGTTAGCCCTGCTGCTGCCTGTGCTGAACATGCTCTGCGTCTGAGAGAAAGAAGCTTGCCTTGCTGCTGCCTGTGCTAAACATGCTCTGTGTCATGCTCTGTGTCTGAGAGAAGGAAACCTGCCCTGCTGCGCCCTGTGCTGAACATGATCTGTGTCTGAGAGAAGGAACTTGCCCTGCTGCTGCCTGTGCTGAACTTGATCTGTGTCTGAGAGAAGGAAACCTGCCCTGCTGCTGCCTGTGCTGATCATGTTCTTTGTCGTAGAGAAGGAAGCTTGCCCTGCTGCTGCCTGTGCTGAACATGACCTTGTGGTTCCGTAGTTCGAGGGTCTGGGTTCGTAGATTCTGAACCCGCTCAATAAAGGTCGTCGGATATAGACGATTTTGGTATCAAAGGAACGCAAATCACGAGTGCGGTGTGTACTAGTGTTTTCGTCATAATCGATCAATGAGAACACTACGTATTCAGGGGTTTCGTTTGAACCCTCGGGTTCCATTTTGTGTGCGCAGCCAATTTGTGTTGTTGCCCTCACATAGGCCGATGACTATGGCCGAACGAGTCCTTAGGACACTTACACCTTAGCTGACTTTTGCGTGACCTGGCCGAACTGACTCCCTTGCCCGAGGCTGACCTTGATGAGCCAGTTCCTTGTTAAGCAGCTGGTCGGATAAAAATCAAAGAGCAGAACATTGCTGAGTTTATGGTACACACACACACCCCTCTATCTTGCTTCTCATCTGTTTCTGTTCCTTCCTTTATGGCTTAATCACTGATTTGGGTTGAGGTCTTTATCATGGGTTTGTCCGGCCTGATCGAACAGGAATATTGGAATGTGTTTGGTCATTTCTGGTAGGCTGGACAACGGGAAAGTGGGATTGTCGTCAGGCGATACTTTTGAAATGTCATGTTTCTATTGGCCAGTTTGTATGTAATCAATGCTAGCCAGGAATGTGAATTTTAGCATAAAAGACGATGCGCCGCTCCTTGAATTTGTGCAGTCTCTAGCGAACCACCCGTGTTGTGCTTCGTAGACCTCTGTTCCTGGTTGCAGCCAATAAACTTGGTCTTTGACGTCATCACGAATTGTCCCGTGTCTCTGTTTGCCAAGGCAGGGGAATCCGAAGGCATCGGGCGTTATCGCTGGCGCCGCTGGGCTCTAAAACCTGGTTCTTCAACCTGTGACTGAGAAAAGGATGCCTTCCCTGCTGCTGCCTGTGCTGAACATGACCTGTGTCTGAGAGAAGGAAGCAGGGCCTGCTGCTGCCTGCGGTGAACATGCTCTGTATCTTGAGAGAAGGAAGCTTGGCCTGCTGCTGCCTGTGCCGAACATGCTCTGTGTCTGAGAGCAGGAAGCTTGCACTGCTGCTGCCTGCGCTGAGCATGCTCTGTGTCTGAGAGAAGGACGCTTGCACTGCTTCTGCCTGCGCTGAACATTCTCTGTATCTGAGAACAGAAAGCTTGCCCTGCTGCTGCCTGCGCTGAACATGCTCTTTATAGGAGAGCAGGAAGCTTGCACTGCTGCTGCCTGCGCTGAACATGCTCTGTGTCTGAGAGCAGGAAGCTTGCACTGCTGCTGCCTGCACTGAACATGCTCTGTATAAGAGAGCAGGAAGCTTGCACTGCTGCTGCCTGTACTGAACATGCTCTTTATAAGAGAGCAGGAAGCTTGCACTGCTGCTGCCTGCACTGAACATGCTCTGTGTCTGAGAGCAGGAAGCTTGCACTGCTGCTGCCTGCACTGAACATGCTCTGTATCTGGGCGCAGGAAGCTTGTACTGCTGCTGCCTGTGCTGAACATGCTCTGTATCTGGGAGCAAGAAGCTTGCACTGCTGCTGCCTGCGCTAAACATGCTCTGTATCTGAGTACAGAAAGCTTGCCCTGCTGCTGCCTGCGCTGAACATGCTCTTTATAAGAGAGCAGGAAGCTTGCACTGCTGCTGCCTGCACTGAACATGCTCTTTATAAGAGAGCAGGAAGCTTGCACTGCTGCTGCCTGCACTGAACATGCTCTTTATAAGAGAGCAGGAAGCTTGCACTGCTGCTGCCTGCGCTGAACATGCTCTGTATCTGAGAGCAGGAAGCTTGCCCTGCTGCTGCCTGCGCTGAACATGCTCTTTATAAGAGAGCAGGAAGCTTGCACTGCTGCTGCCTGTGCTGAACATGCTCTGTATCTGAGTACAGAAAGCTTGCCCTGCTGCTGCCTGCACTGAATATGCTCTTTATAAGAGAGCAGGAAGCTTGCACTGCTGCTGCCTGCGCTGAACATGCTCTTTATAAGAGAGCAGGAAGCTTGCACTGCTGCTGCCTGCGCTGAACATGCTCTGTATCTGAGTACAGAAAGCTTGCCCTGCTGCTGCCTGCGCTGAACATGCTCTGTATCTGAGAGCAGAAAGCTTGCCCTGCTGCTGCCTGCGCTGAACATGCTCTTTATAAGAGAGCAGGAAGCTTGCACTGCTGCTGCCTGCGCTGAACATGCTCTGTATCTGAGTACAGAAAGCTTGCCCTGCTGCTGCCTGCGCTGAACATGCTCTGTATCTGAGAGCAGAAAGCTTGCCCTGCTGCTGCCTGCGCTGAACATGCTCTTTATAAGAGAGCAGGAAGCTTGCACTGCTGCTGCCTGCGCTGAACATGCTCTGTATCTGAGTACAGAAAGCTTGCCCTGCTGCTGCCTGCGCTGAACATGCTCTTTATAAGAGAGCAGGAAGCTTGCACTGCTGCTGCCTGCGCTGAACATGCTCTTTATAAGAGAGCAGGAAGCTTGCACTGCTGCTGCCTGCGCTGAACATGCTCTGTATCTGAGTACAGAAAGCTTGCCCTGCTGCTGCCTGCGCTGAACATGCTCTGTATCTGAGAGCAGGACACTTGCACTGCTGCTGCCTGCGCTGAACATGCTCTGTATCTGGGCACAGGAAGCTTGTCCTGCTGCTGCCTGCGATGAACATGCTCTGTATCTGAGAGCAGGAAGCTTGCCCTGCTGCTGCCTGCGCTGAACATGCTCTGTATAAGAGAGCAGGAAGCTTGCACTGCTGCTGCCTGGGCTGAACATGCTCTTTATAGGAGAGCAGGAAGCTTGCACTGCTGCTGCCTGTACTGAAATGCTCTTATATGAGAGCAGGAAGCTTGCACTACTGCTGCCTGTGCTGAACATGCTCTGTATCTGAGTACAGAAAGCTTGCCCTGCTGCTGCCTGCGCTGAACATGCTATTTATAAGAGAGCAGGAAGCTTGCACTGCTGCTGCCTGCGCTGAACATGCTCTTTATAAGAGAGCAGGAAGCTTGCACTGCTGCTGCCTGCGCTGAACATGCTCTGTATCTGAGAGCAGGAAGCTTGCCCTGCTGCTGCCTGCGCTGAACATGCTCTTTATAAGAGAGCAGGAAGCTTGCACTGCTGCTGCCTGCGCTGAACATGCTCTGTATCTGAGAGCAGGAAGCTTGCACTGCTGCTGCCTGCGCTGAACATGCTCTTTATAAGAGAGCAGGAAGCTTGCACTGCTGCTGCCTGCCCTGAACATGCTCTGTGTCTGAGAGCAGGAAGCTTGCACTGCTGCTGCCTGCGCTGAGCATGCTCTGTGTCTGAGAGAAGGACGCTTGCACTGCTGCTGCCTGCGCTGAACATGCTCTGTATCTGAGAGCTAGAAGCTTGCCCTGTTGCTGCCTGCGCTAAACATGCTCTTTATAAGAGAGCAGGAAGCTTGCACTGCTGCTGCCTGCGCTGAACATGCTCTGTATCTGGGAGCAGGGAGCTTGCACTGCTGTTGCGTGTGCTGAACATGCTCTGTATCTGGGCACAGGAAGCTTGATGTTTGCACTGCTGCTGCCTGCGCTGAACATGCTCTGTGTCTGAGAGAAGGATGTTTGCACTGCTGCTGCCTGCGCTGAACATGCTCTGTGTCTGAGAGAAGGATGTATGCACTGCTGCTGCCTGCGCTGAAAATTCTCTGTATCCGAGTACAGAAAGCTTGCCCTGCTGCTGCCTGCTCTGAACATGCTCTTTATAGAGAGAGCAGGAAGCTTGCACTGCTGCTGCCTGTGCTGAACATGCTCTTTGTCTGAGAGAAGGATGTATGCAATGCTGCTTCCTGCGCTGAACATGCTCTGTATCTGAGTACAGAAAGCTTGCTCTGCTGATGCCTGTGCTGAACATGACCTGTGACTGAGAGAAGGATGCCTTCCCTGCTGCTGCCTGTGCTGAACATGACCTGTGAATGAGAGCAGGAAGCTTGGCCTGCTGCAGCCTGAACTGAACATTCTCTGTGTCTGAGAGCAGGAACCTTGACCTGCTTCTTTCCGAACATGCTCTGTGTCTGAGAGAAGGAAGCTTGCCCTGCTGCTGCCTGTGCTGAATATGCTCTGTATCTTATTGCAGGAAGCTTGCACTGCTGCCGCAGGTGCTGAACATGCTCTGTATCTGAGTGCAGGTAGCTTGCCCTGCTCCTGCCTGCACAGAACATGCTCTGTATGAGAGAGCAGGAAGATTGCATTGTTGCTGCCTGCGCTGAACATGCTCTGTATCTGAGCGCGGGTAGCTTGCCCTGCTCCTGCCTGCACAGAACATGCTCTGTATGTGAGAGCAGGAAGTTTGCACTGCTGCTGCCTGCGCTAAACATGCTCTGTATAAGAGAGCAGGAAACTTGCACTCCTGCTGCCTGCGCTGAACATGCTCTGCATCTGAGAGCAGGAAGCTTGCCCTGCTGCTGCCTGCGCTGAACATGCTCTGTATCTGGGAGCAGGAAGCTTGCCCTGCTGCTGCCTGCGCTGAACATGCTCTGTATCTGGGGGCAGGAAGCTTGTCCTGCTGCTGCCTGCGCTGAACATGCTCTGTATAAGAGAACAGGAAGCTTGCACTGCTGCTGCCTGCGCTGAACATGCTCTGTATCTGGGTGCAGGGAGCTTGCACTGCTGTTGCGTGTGCTGAACATGCTCTGTATCTGGGTGCAGGAAACTTGTCCTGCTGCCTGTGCCGAGCATGCTCTCTATCTGAGAGTAGGAAGCTTGCACTGCTGCTGCCTCCGCTGATCATGCTCTGATTTTGAGAGCAGGAAGCTTGTCCTGCTGCTGACTGCGCTGAGCATTCTCTGTATAAGAGAACAGGAAGCTTGCACTGCTGCTGCCTGCACTGAACATGCTCTGTTTCTGAGAGCAGGAAGCTTGCCCGCGGCTGCCTGCACTGAACATGCTCTGTATCTGGGCACAGGAAGCTTGTCCCGCTGCTGCCTGAGCTGAGCATGCTCTGTATCTGGGTAGAGGAAGTTAGCCCTGCTGCTGCCTGTGCTGAACATGCTCTGCGTCTGAGAGAAAGAAGCTTGCCTTGCTGCTGCCTGTGCTAAACATGCTCTGTGTCATGCTCTGTGTCTGAGAGAAGGAAACCTGCCCTGCTGCGCCCTGTGCTGAACATGATCTGTGTCTGAGAGAAGGAACTTGCCCTGCTGCTGCCTGTGCTGAACTTGATCTGTGTCTGAGAGAAGGAAACCTGCCCTGCTGCTGCCTGTGCTGATCATGTTCTTTGTCGTAGAGAAGGAAGCTTGCCCTGCTGCTGCCTGTGCTGAACATGACCTTGTGGTTCCGTAGTTCGAGGGTCTGGGTTCGTAGATTCTGAACCCGCTCAATAAAGGTCGTCGGATATAGACGATTTTGGTATCAAAGGAACGCAAATCACGAGTGCGGTGTGTACTAGTGTTTTCGTCATAATCGATCAATGAGAACACTACGTATTCAGGGGTTTCGTTTGAACCCTCGGGTTCCATTTTGTGTGCGCAGCCAATTTGTGTTGTTGCCCTCACATAGGCCGATGACTATGGCCGAACGAGTCCTTAGGACACTTACACCTTAGCTGACTTTTGCGTGACCTGGCCGAACTGACTCCCTTGCCCGAGGCTGACCTTGATGAGCCAGTTCCTTGTTAAGCAGCTGGTCGGATAAAAATCAAAGAGCAGAACATTGCTGAGTTTATGGTACACACACACACCCCTCTATCTTGCTTCTCATCTGTTTCTGTTCCTTCCTTTATGGCTTAATCACTGATTTGGGTTGAGGTCTTTATCATGGGTTTGTCCGGCCTGATCGAACAGGAATATTGGAATGTGTTTGGTCATTTCTGGTAGGCTGGACAACGGGAAAGTGGGATTGTCGTCAGGCGATACTTTTGAAATGTCATGTTTCTATTGGCCAGTTTGTATGTAATCAATGCTAGCCAGGAATGTGAATTTTAGCATAAAAGACGATGCGCCGCTCCTTGAATTTGTGCAGTCTCTAGCGAACCACCCGTGTTGTGCTTCGTAGACCTCTGTTCCTGGTTGCAGCCAATAAACTTGGTCTTTGACGTCATCACGAATTGTCCCGTGTCTCTGTTTGCCAAGGCAGGGGAATCCGAAGGCATCGGGCGTTATCGCTGGCGCCGCTGGGCTCTAAAACCTGGTTCTTCAACCTGTGACTGAGAAAAGGATGCCTTCCCTGCTGCTGCCTGTGCTGAACATGACCTGTGTCTGAGAGAAGGAAGCAGGGCCTGCTGCTGCCTGCGGTGAACATGCTCTGTATCTTGAGAGAAGGAAGCTTGGCCTGCTGCTGCCTGTGCCGAACATGCTCTGTGTCTGAGAGCAGGAAGCTTGCACTGCTGCTGCCTGCGCTGAGCATGCTCTGTGTCTGAGAGAAGGACGCTTGCACTGCTTCTGCCTGCGCTGAACATTCTCTGTATCTGAGAACAGAAAGCTTGCCCTGCTGCTGCCTGCGCTGAACATGCTCTTTATAGGAGAGCAGGAAGCTTGCACTGCTGCTGCCTGCGCTGAACATGCTCTGTGTCTGAGAGCAGGAAGCTTGCACTGCTGCTGCCTGCACTGAACATGCTCTGTATAAGAGAGCAGGAAGCTTGCACTGCTGCTGCCTGTACTGAACATGCTCTTTATAAGAGAGCAGGAAGCTTGCACTGCTGCTGCCTGCACTGAACATGCTCTGTGTCTGAGAGCAGGAAGCTTGCACTGCTGCTGCCTGCACTGAACATGCTCTGTATCTGGGCGCAGGAAGCTTGTACTGCTGCTGCCTGTGCTGAACATGCTCTGTATCTGGGAGCAAGAAGCTTGCACTGCTGCTGCCTGCGCTAAACATGCTCTGTATCTGAGTACAGAAAGCTTGCCCTGCTGCTGCCTGCGCTGAACATGCTCTTTATAAGAGAGCAGGAAGCTTGCACTGCTGCTGCCTGCACTGAACATGCTCTTTATAAGAGAGCAGGAAGCTTGCACTGCTGCTGCCTGCACTGAACATGCTCTTTATAAGAGAGCAGGAAGCTTGCACTGCTGCTGCCTGCGCTGAACATGCTCTGTATCTGAGAGCAGGAAGCTTGCCCTGCTGCTGCCTGCGCTGAACATGCTCTTTATAAGAGAGCAGGAAGCTTGCACTGCTGCTGCCTGTGCTGAACATGCTCTGTATCTGAGTACAGAAAGCTTGCCCTGCTGCTGCCTGCACTGAATATGCTCTTTATAAGAGAGCAGGAAGCTTGCACTGCTGCTGCCTGCGCTGAACATGCTCTTTATAAGAGAGCAGGAAGCTTGCACTGCTGCTGCCTGCGCTGAACATGCTCTGTATCTGAGTACAGAAAGCTTGCCCTGCTGCTGCCTGCGCTGAACATGCTCTGTATCTGAGAGCAGAAAGCTTGCCCTGCTGCTGCCTGCGCTGAACATGCTCTTTATAAGAGAGCAGGAAGCTTGCACTGCTGCTGCCTGCGCTGAACATGCTCTGTATCTGAGTACAGAAAGCTTGCCCTGCTGCTGCCTGCGCTGAACATGCTCTGTATCTGAGAGCAGAAAGCTTGCCCTGCTGCTGCCTGCGCTGAACATGCTCTTTATAAGAGAGCAGGAAGCTTGCACTGCTGCTGCCTGCGCTGAACATGCTCTTTATAAGAGAGCAGGAAGCTTGCACTGCTGCTGCCTGCGCTGAACATGCTCTGTATCTGAGTACAGAAAGCTTGCCCTGCTGCTGCCTGCGCTGAACATGCTCTGTATCTGAGAGCAGGACACTTGCACTGCTGCTGCCTGCGCTGAACATGCTCTGTATCTGGGCACAGGAAGCTTGTCCTGCTGCTGCCTGCGACGAACATGCTCTGTATCTGAGAGCAGGAAGCTTGCCCTGCTGCTGCCTGCGCTGAACATGCTCTGTATAAGAGAGCAGGAAGCTTGCACTGCTGCTGCCTGGGCTGAACATGCTCTTTATAGGAGAGCAGGAAGCTTGCACTGCTGCTGCCTGTACTGAAATGCTCTTATATGAGAGCAGGAAGCTTGCACTACTGCTGCCTGTGCTGAACATGCTCTGTATCTGAGTACAGAAAGCTTGCCCTGCTGCTGCCTGTGCTGAACATGCTATTTATAAGAGATCAGGAAGCTTGAACTGCTGCTGCCTGCGCTGAACATGCTCTTTATAAGAGAGCAGGAAGCTTGCACTGCTGCTGCCTGCGCTGAACATGCCCTGTATCTGAAAGCAGGAAGCTTGCCCTGCTGCTGCCTGCGCTGAACATGCTCTTTATAAGAGAGCAGGAAGCTTGCACTGCTGCTGCCTGCGCTGAACATGCTCTGTATCTTAGAGCAGGAAGCTTGCACTGCTGCTGCCTGCGCTGAACATGCTCTTTATAAGAGAGCAGGAAGCTTGCACTGCTGCTGCCTGTGCTGAACATGCTCTGTGTCTGAGAGCAGGAAGCTTGCACTGCTGCTGCCTGCGCTGAGCATGCTCTGTGTCTGAGAGAAGGACGCTTGCACTGCTGCTGCCTGCGCTGAACATGCTCTGTATCTGAGAGCTAGAAGCTTGCCCTGTTGCTGCCTGCGCTAAACATGCTCTTTATAAGAGAGCAGGAAGCTTGCACTGCTGCTGCCTGCGCTGAACATGCTCTGTATCTGGGAGCAGGGAGCTTGCACTGCTGTTGCGTGTGCTGAACATGCTCTGTATCTGGGCACAGGAAGCTTGATGTTTGCACTGCTGCTGCCTGCGCTGAACATGCTCTGTGTCTGAGAGAAGGATGTTTGCACTGCTGCTGCCTGCGCTGAACATGCTCTGTGTCTGAGAGAAGGATGTATGCACTGCTGCTGCCTGCGCTGAAAATTCTCTGTATCCGAGTACAGAAAGCTTGCCCTGCTGCTGCCTGCTCTGAACATGCTCTTTATAGAGAGAGCAGGAAGCTTGCACTGCTGCTGCCTGTGCTGAACATGCTCTTTGTCTGAGAGAAGGATGTATGCAATGCTGCTTCCTGCGCTGAACATGCTCTGTATCTGAGTACAGAAAGCTTGCTCTGCTGATGCCTGTGCTGAACATGACCTGTGACTGAGAGAAGGATGCCTTCCCTGCTGCTGCCTGTGCTGAACATGACCTGTGAATGAGAGCAGGAAGCTTGGCCTGCTGCAGCCTGAACTGAACATTCTCTGTGTCTGAGAGCAGGAACCTTGACCTGCTTCTTTCCGAACATGCTCTGTGTCTGAGAGAAGGAAGCTTGCCCTGCTGCTGCCTGTGCTGAATATGCTCTGTATCTTATTGCAGGAAGCTTGCACTGCTGCCGCAGGTGCTGAACATGCTCTGTATCTGAGTGCAGGTAGCTTGCCCTGCTCCTGCCTGCACAGAACATGCTCTGTATGAGAGAGCAGGAAGTTTGCACTGCTGCTGCCTGCGCTGAACATGCTCTGTATAAGAGAGCAGGAAACTTGCACTCCTGCTGCCTGCGCTGAACATGCTCTGCATCTGAGAGCAGGAAGCTTGCCCTGCTGCTGCCTGCGCTGAACATGCTCTGTATCTGAGCGCGGGTAGCTTGCCCTGCTCCTGCCTGCACAGAACATGCTCTGTATGTGAGAGCAGGAAGTTTGCACTGCTGCTGCCTGCGCTGAACATGCTCTGTATAAGAGAGCAGGAAACTTGCACTCCTGCTGCCTGCGCTGAACATGCTCTGCATCTGAGAGCAGGAAGCTTGCCCTGCTGCTGCCTGCGCTGAACATGCTCTGTATCTGGGAGCAGGAAGCTTGCCCTGCTGCTGCCTGCGCTGAACATGCTCTGTATCTGGGGGCAGGAAGCTTGTCCTGCTGCTGCCTGCGCTGAACATGCTCTGTATAAGAGAACAGGAAGCTTGCACTGCTGCTGCCTGCGCTGAACATGCTCTGTATCTGGGTGCAGGGAGCTTGCACTGCTGTTGCGTGTGCTGAACATGCTCTGTATCGGGGTGCAGGAAACTTGTCCTGCTGCCTGTGCCGAGCATGCTCTGTATCTGAGAGTAGGAAGCTTGCACTGCTGCTGCCTCCGCTGATCATGCTCTGATTTTGAGAGCAGGAAGCTTGTCCTGCTGCTGACTGCGCTGAGCATTCTCTGTATAAGAGAACAGGAAGCTTGCACTGCTGCTGCCTGCACTGAACATGCTCTGTTTCTGAGAGCAGGAAGCTTGCCCGCGGCTGCCTGCACTGAACATGCTCTGTATCTGGGCACAGGAAGCTTGTCCCGCTGCTGCCTGAGCTGAGCATGCTCTGTATCTGGGTGCAGGAAGTTAGCCCTGCTGCTGCCTGTGCTGAACATGCTCTGCGTCTGAGAGAAAGAAGCTTGCCTTGCTGCTGCCTGTGCTAAACATGCTCTGTGTCATGCTCTGTGTCTGAGAGAAGGAAACCTGCCCTGCTGCGCCCTGTGCTGAACATGATCTGTGTCTGAGAGAAGGAGCTTGCCCTGCTGCTGCCTGTGCTGAACTTGATCTGTGTCTGAGAGAAGGAAACCTGCCCTGCTGCTGCCTGTGCTGATCATGTTCTTTGTCGTAGAGAAGGAAGCTTGCCCTGCTGCTGCCTGTGCTGAACATGACCTTGTGGTTCCGTAGTTCGAGGGTCTGGGTTCGTAGATTCTGAACCCGCTCAATAAAGGTCGTCGGATATAGACGATTTTGGTATCAAAGGAACGCAAATCACGAGTGCGGTGTGTACTAGTGTTTTCGTCATAATCGATCAATGAGAACACTACGTATTCAGGGGTTTCGTTTGAACCCTCGGGTTCCATTTTGTGTGCGCAGCCAATTTGTGTTGTTGCCCTCACATAGGCCGATGACTATGGCCGAACGAGTCCTTAGGACACTTACACCTTAGCTGACTTTTGCGTGACCTGGCCGAACTGACTCCCTTGCCCGAGGCTGACCTTGATGAGCCAGTTCCTTGTTAAGCAGCTGGTCGGATAAAAATCAAAGAGCAGAACATTGCTGAGTTTATGGTACACACACACACCCCTCTATCTTGCTTCTCATCTGTTTCTGTTCCTTCCTTTATGGCTTAATCACTGATTTGGGTTGAGGTCTTTATGATGGGTTTGTCCGGCCTGATCGAACAGGAATATTGAAATGTGTTTGGTCATTTCTGGTGGTCTGGACAACGGAAAGTGGGATTGTCATCATGCGATACTTTTGAAATGTCATGTTTCTATTGGCCAGTTTGTATGTAATCGATGCTAGCCAGGAATGTGAATTTTAGCATAAAAGACGATGCTCCGCTCCTTGAATTTGTACAGTCTCTAGCGAACCACCCGTATTGTGCTTCATAGACCTCTGTTCCTGGTTGCAGCAAATAAACTTGGTCTTTGACGTCATCAAGAAGTGTCCCGTGTCTCTGTTTGCCGAGGCAGGGGAATCCGAAGACATTGGGCGTTATCCCTGGTGCCGCTGGGTTCTAAAACCCGGTTCTTCAGTTGGCGCCCAAGGTAGGGCGACTTCAGCGGTACCGGTCCAAGCCTGAAGATCGTGAGGAGCTTCGTGTGGAAATTCTGGAGGAAGGCCTGCCATTTCATCGACCCCTGTACGTCGTCGTGGTCCGAAAGTCTTTGCTGGGAGGTTCCCCGCTTTCGAAGGCTACGAAGGACTGCTGCCCTGACTGTCGCCCTGTCTTGGAGCCATTAGACGATTTGTAGAGCGAGACAATAGACGGGTCTTCTGGTGACGCCATCGACATTTCAGTTAAGTATGAGTAGAGCGTCTCCCAGTCCTTAGTTTTGTTTGGGTATCCTTCAGGATCGCTTTGATTTGGTACCTGCAGGCTCCAAAGCAGAGGGACTTGTGTATTCACAAGACTATCGTTTTAAGATTTCCTTTGAAGTTTGAAGCTAGACTAGTGAGTGAAGATGCCTGGTCTTAGCAGACTTGGAAAGATATTTGGTTTTGGTTGTACTAGGGATTACCGATTGGAGGATTCGTGTCCAGTTCCTCCGATTGGAACTCCGACCTATGAGCTCTACGTAAAACATGGAGTGGGCCCCATCGCCTATAATGAAAAGTGGGTTAAATACACTAGGAAGGACGGTGTCCTACAGTGGCCCCGTTATGGGAGCTTTGAAACAGAGATTTTAGATAATCTCGAAGTGAAACTGTTCAAGAAGAAAGCCCGGCCGGCAACGTTTGACTCTTTCCACTTATGGCGAATGTTAGAAACGGGACCCTGGCTGGCCAAGACTTGCGTCAAGGTCAGTCAGGGATCACCATTCCTAAGGTCAGGGCAAGGGAGTCACACACCAAGGTAACCCCTGCTCACCCTCTAGGTAACGTGGCGCAAGCAGTCAAGGCTAAACTTGGAGGCGGTATGAGTTAAGTATTTGCGCACGCACCCCAGCAACAACACCCAAGGCCCACCACAAAGGAAAACTCCACACAAGGTTATATATAAAAAAATAGCCTTTGTATTGTAATATAAACACATTAGATAACACACGCAAACTTTACAATGTGCCAGGGGCACGGGCAGAATTTACAAGGGGAATTATGTACAGGACAGGGCCACATGGACCACTGTCAGGGGTAGGCACTTGTTAGAAAATAATACTGGTAGGTATACACTTAGGACATAAACATAGAATGATTAGCACCAAAATTGTAAATGCAACACACATCCAGTAATCACTGGAAAAGAGTAAATACCTCCTACGCAACCCTAAAACACTGTAGGAAATCACGCAGGTAACGAGGACCTTCTCGTCAGGACCTAAGGAAGGAATACCAACACCTAAGCAATTCACTCTTAGCAAAGGGAAGGAAACCTAAACATAAAGTGGGACGTCAACAATCCTCTATGCAGGGCACACCTATCAAAGGGGATAAACGTAAAGTGGGACATCAACAATTGCACATGAGTTATTAAACACAGAGGCGCAGATTAGAACATATTGCGCAAGAATGACATACAAAGAAATCACAATGCGCGGGTTGCACATAGCACAACACTCAAAATGTCCCTCAGGCCAACTGGCCTCGAAAGGGGCGGAATGCTCTGAGTCTCAGTGTCAGGGGGTCTGTGCAGGCAGCACAAACACAAAGCCTAAACGCAGCAACTGTCCACTAAGTGCTGGACAGTTGTTAAACAGAACTGGGCAAACGTTGGAGCCAGGAGGGCTCAAGAACAAAGTGGACAAGGAGCCTCTCAGGGGCTCGCCAAGCAATGCGCAATCTAGAGCTTCAGCGCTCTCAGGATAATGAATTGCCCCAGAGCCTCTCTCAGGGCTCAAACTCGATGTGGGTGATGAGCCTCGCTGGGCTCGGGATCGGGAATGCCCTGAGCCACTCGGGGCTCTAAAGAACCAATGCGGGCGGGTGGAGCCTCTCGGGCTCAAAGAACAGAATGACCCCTCAGAGCCTCGTGGCTCTCAAAATAAAGAAATGCTGCCCACGTTGGAGCGGCCCTCTGCCAACCGGGGCCGCTCAGAAACAAAGGTATGCCGCTTTGAAGCCCTCGTGGCTTCACTCTATCAATGGGCGCGAGAGGGGGTGGACACTGACAATGTGTCCCGGCGCCCCTCCCTTCTGCCTCACTCACCGGCTGTCTCGTGGCGGGCGGGGCTCTCCTCTTCACACGGGAGCCTCCTAGCAGCAGCAGCGCGGGGCTCCTCTCTCCTCACGGGGAGCCTCGGCGAGACGCTGCAAGCTGCTTCCTGGTTCCGCTCTCCTCCCCTGATGACGCGGCGGGAGGCTCGACCGCCTGGGCCAATCCCAGCGCGGCCGGGCTATGACGCGGCAGGCTGCTTCCTCTCGGCCCGGTGCTGCGGCGGTGATCACAGGGCAATGCCGGGTGGGCACCGGCTCGTAAATAAATAAAATAACACGGGGCAATGCCGGGTAGGCACCGGCCTTAAATTAAAAGATAAAGCGAGGTGGGCACTCGCTCGCCAAAAATCGGCAAATCGGCTCTGATGCCGGGTGGGCACCGGCAATGTCAATAAAGTGCTCCCAAGCGCTCTGGGAGCAAAGGATAAGCGCGCTCAGCGCTACAAGGCAATAAAAGCGCGCCTAGCGCTATAAATCAAAGTCAGCGCGCCTCCAGGCACAGCAAAGCTCCAGCAGGGTCTGGAGGCAGGCAGAGGGGCAAGGCAGGGCCAGAGCCAGCACACTGGGTCTCCAGGCAGGGAGACAGTCCAAGTGGCGGTCCTCCTGGCCCCAGCAGCAGCAGCAGCCCCTCTGGCAAAGATCCACAAGCAGAACTAAGGACAATTTGTGTGGGGACACAGCCCCTTCTTATACAGCAAAATCCCTTTGTCTCAGGGTGCAGGGTGCAGGGTGGGGGGAAAACCAGTCACAGCTGGTTTTGAAGACTTTGGATCCGGTGGCTAGAGCATTGCCGAGTTGTTTGAGAGCTACAGCAGCAGCGGCTGTTTCAATTCGACAGTCTGCTGGTTTGGTTATGGACAATACACTGATCGTGATGGTTCCACATGCAGTGGATACCTTGTTGAATCATACCAAGACACAGCACTTAACTAGTGCTCGGTTGTCGGGTTACGAATTGACCTTGTTAGCGAGTTATGTGCATATTAAGAGATGCAACACGTTGAATCCAGCCACGTTGTTGCCGATTTCAGCTGAGACAGATGACACTGACCAACATGATTGTTTCCTCAGAACCGAGGAAAAACGAAAGGGAGGATAGACCTTAGGGATACTCCTATTCTAGAGTGTGATGGTACCTTGTGGGTTGATGGTTCGTGCTTCAAGCTTCCGAATGGTGATACGACTGCGGCATATGCTGTTACGACTTTGCATACGATTGGTGAAGCTGCATGTATCCCACATAATTCAGCGCAAGCAGTAGAGTTGATTTCATTAACAAGAGCGTGTGTGTTGGTTTAAGGAAAACGAGTGACTGTGTATACCGACAGCCAGTATGCGTTTGGTGTGGCTCATAGTTTTGGATGTTTGTGGAGTGAGCGTGGGTTCCTGACTTCGCATGGGACTAAGATCCAGCATGGACAGTTGGTGAATGAACTTCTTGAATCACTTACTTTGCCATTGCAAGTAGCAATTGTGAAATGCAGTGCGCATAAGAAAGTTACGGATGATGTTGGTCGTGGTAATGCGTTTGCAGATGAAGTCGCGAAAGAAACTGCGAGAAATGTGATGAGCCGAATGTATGTTGCAGGTCCGGCGAGATGGGTTTCAGATAGAAGTATGTGTGAAGATACGATTGAGAGTGTGAAATCCATCCAAGCTGAAGCTACATAGAAAGAGTTGAATGAATGGAGAGAGAGTAAGGGTAGATTGGATTCGAATGGTTATTGGATTCATTTGTCAGAGCATCAAAGATGGTTGTTACCCGATGCGTATGTACTTCCAGTGGTTACAATGGCTCATGGAATGGCACATATCAGCGTGAAAGGGATTTGCAAGTTGTTGGCCCCGGTTTGGCAGAATGCTGGAATTCCTAAGTGTGCAGAGAATCTGGTTAAGAACTGTATGGTGTGTTTGATGTACAATCCTGGTAAGGGAATTCCACCTCCAGCTGGTCATTTTGCTCCTCCAACGTATCCGTTTGAGGCTTTGCAGCTAGATTTCATCCACATGGAGAGGTGCAACAACCTAAAGTATGTGTTGGTGGTTGTTTGCTCTTTTTCTAGATGGGTGGAAGCTTACCCTTTGAAGGACAATACCGCCTTGTCCACAGCGAAAGCCCTTATCAAAGAGTTCTTCCCTAGATTTGGTTTGCCGAGAATGATCTGGAGTGACAATGGGAGTGAATTTGTGGGTCAAGTGATGAAGAGAGTGTGTGACGGGTTAGGAATACGGCAGAAGTTCCACGCTGCAAATCACCCCCAATCAGCTGGTTTAGTCGAGTGCTACAATGGCACCCTTAAATTAAAATTGGCCAAAATTCAAGCGAGCTCTGGTTTACAATGGCCAGATGCTTTGCCCCTAGCCCTCCTGTTCACTAGAATGACTGTGCATTCACGAATGGGTTTGAGTCCGTATGAAATAGTTTTTGGCTGCCCGGCGAACATTTGAGGTGTGCCTAGGCTGACAAAATTCAGTGAGATTGAACATCCTGTGTTGCTCGACTACTTGTATGAATTGACGGCTAAATTGCGTGTTTTGCATCAACAGGTTCACAATACCCTACCACAGGCGTCTGAAGATCCAGGACACGCCATTGAAACTTGGAAGCTGGGTCCTTGTCAAACATTTTCAGCGGAGCAAGAACGAGCAGCCCCACTGGACAGGACCCTACCTTGTTTTGTTGTCGACCCGTTCCGAAAGTACGAGTGCACGGTAAAAAGAACCGGATCCACGGCGTACATTGCAAAAGGGCTCCTTTGCCTCTGCTGTACGACCGGTGGGTCCAGAAGGGACTTCTAGACTCTGAGACTGAGACCGTGCCTCGTTTTCTGCCATTCAGCGATGCTCGTTTGATTGGAACGAACACTGAGCAAGAAAGTGTCGATCTTCTTCAAGAAGCTGTGCCTCCAGTGAACCGTTTGAACACTACTGAGCCTGAACTTTTATTTCGTGAACAGACATTGCCTGGCAAAGACCGTTATAATTTGCGACCAAGAGTCGCTGGACTAATAAAAGTGTAAAGTTCCTTTTAATGATTTTTTTGTTTGCAGGTTAACTCTCCTCCGAGGAACTACTGTGATTTTTTTTTTCGAACCGTCATCCGGGTTCAGGTGTAGGGTCGCAGTTGCCGAAGTCTTTGGAGTGCAAGCCGGAGACACCAGGTCGAAGGTTCTGGTTGGCCTAAGGGAGTTGCCCTGGGCTGACAGAGGCATTTCTTAGCATAGAACACCCTACCACCGCGAGCAGCATATTAGTGAGGATGGAGTTTTTCGAGATGGAGAGACCTGTTGAGACAATAAGCTTTAAGAGCAAAATTTGCAAACTGATGACTCGGAAACGATTTTTAATATTGTGTCTATTCATGTTGCTTAACTTAATGATATTTATAATTGGTTATGTGACATTCTCTTTTAAAGTGACGTTTATGCCCACTACGCAACCCATACCTCCTCCTACTATTTCTTCTCATTCTTTTCACCCTCTGCCCGAACATGAAATAGTTAGAAGATGGGAATTTGCTAACAATTCCTTTATTCAACTTCTGCACCAACACCAGCTAGTTATGAACACGACAAATTGTTGGATTTGTGGCCTAATGCCCCATATGACCGGTAAAGGTATTCCTTACTTGGTTTTGCCTTTCAGCTACAATGGTTCTATTTGGGCATATAGAACGATGTTCATTTACGTTCATAGTGTCTATCCCCAACGTTCAGCGAAAGATAATCCGAAGAATAGTGCTTTGGTCAAGGGTATAGTCGACATGATTAGGGGTATTAGTTCGTATGAGACTATCCCGAGAGATGAGACACAAGCATACATTGGTTGGAACGTTACTGGATATGGAGTTAGTCTGAGTGTTAACCAGCGAGCGAAGAGTTCTCCACCGATTTGGATAGTGCCCCATCAGGGTCGCTATTGTCTGCAGGGTAATGGCAAGAATCCGAGAGCTCAGTTAGGCTAGAGTGTCTGCACTGAGACTTATGTATTTTCGTCTCAGACTTCCCCAGCATTCCGAGCAGCTAAGGGTACCTATTTCATCTGTTACGATAAAGCGTATACATGGTTGCCCCCTGATTTCTCGGGCACATGTTTTGTTTCTTTCCTGTTGCCTCCCACTTTTACAGCTGCGGCAGATTACCATAAGACGAGAGTTGCTTGAGGTGTCTTCAGTAAGGAAAATACCACAGGGCAAGAGTTGGGGAATTTCTTTAAGTGTTTTCTGCCGTTCTGGGGACCGATGGCTAACAGCAGGAACATTCGCCAGTTGACGAAAGTGGTTGAGTCCACCATAGTCGAAACTGCTGGTGCCCTTAGTAACTTGACTGCTGAGCTCCAGTCCAATCAATTTATGACACTTCAGAATAGAGTTGCTCTTGATGTCATACTTGCAGACAGAGGTGGAGTGTGTACACTGATTCAATCGAGCTGCTGCATTTTCATTCCAGTATATTTACAAAAAGGGGTGGTGAGGGACAGAGTCTCTGAATTAAGCAGAAAGCTCTCACCCAGTCAAAAGATCAGGGCTAGATCCAACACCGTTTTTTAGCTCACTGCACCATCCCAGACAACACTCTGACAGTCTTCCAGGCCATTTCCAAGCTACATAAGATCTCCGAGTCTGTACATCTAGACGAGGGAGATTGGGCGTTGATGGGATGGTGTTAGAAATGGGATCCCTGTCTGGCCAGGGCTTGCGCCAAAGTCAGTCAGAGACCACCACTCCTAAGTCAGGGCAAGGGAGTTACACGCCAAGATAACCCCTACTCACCCTCAAGGTAACGTGGCGCGAGCAGCAAGGCTAAACTTGGAGGCGATGTGAGTTAAGTATTTGCGGACGCACCCCAGCAACAACACCCAAGGCCCACCACAAAGGAAACTCCACACAAGGTTATATATAAAAATTGCCTTTGTATTACACCAAAACACATTAGATAAAACACACACTTTACAATGTGCCAGGGGCACGGGCAGAATTTACAGGGGATATTACAAGACAGGGCCACCTGGACCACTGTCAGGAATCAGAAGTAACACTTTCAGAAATAGCACTTAGAATGTAAAATTACATTAGCACAAAATAGCACACAACCAGTAATCACTGGTAACCAGGACCTCACTAGCACCACCTGTACTAGGGAGAAAACAACCACCTAAGTATTACAATACCTGTAGGGGTGTAAGAACATAACACATGGTGCAATGCATGACATTCATTCAGAGGTGTAACAATAACAATTGCGCCAAACTCACGTAAGTCACCACCTGTGACTGTCCCTAGGCCCTCTGGCCTTGTTGGGGCTAGGATGCCCTGTGTCCAATGTCAGGGGGCCTAAACGTGGCAGTTGCCCACAAAGTGCTGGGCAACTGGTGCAAGCAAGATGGGCCAATCGTGGGAGCCTCACAGGCTCTGCAGAAATAAACAACTGTCCCCTTGAGCCTCCTCTGGGCTCTAAAAACATAGGACTGGCCCCTCAGGTACCTCTCAGGCTCAAAAGGAGGAAGCTTGCACTGCTGCTGCCTGCGCTGAACATGCTCTGTATCTGAGAGCAGGAAGCTTGCACTGCTGCTGCCTGCACTGAGCATGTTCTGTGTCTGAGAGAAGGATGCTTGCACTGCTGCTGCCTGTGCTGAACATTCTCTGTATCTGAAAACAGAAAGCTTGCCCTGCTGCTGCCTGCGCTCAACATGCTCTTTATAGGAGAGCAGGAAGCTTGCACTGCTGCTGCCTGCGCTGAACATGCTCTGTCTCTGAGAGAAGGAAACTTGCACTGCTGCTGCCTGCGCTGAACATGCTCTGTATCTGAGAGCAGGAAGCTTGCACTGCTGCTGCCAGCGCTGAACATGCTCTGTATAAGAAGCAGGAAGCTTGCACTGCTGCTGCCGGCGCTGAACATGCTCTGTATCTGAGTACAGAAAGCTTGCCCTGCTGCTGCCTGCACTGAACATGCTATTTATAAGAGAGCAGGAAGATTGCACTGCTGCTGCCTGTACTGAACATTGTCTTTATAAGAGAGGAGGAAGCTTGCACTGCTGCTGCCTGCGCGGAACATGCTCTGTCTCTGAGAGCAGGAAGCTTGCACTGCTGCTGCCTGCACTGAGCATGTTCTGTGTCTGAGAGAAGGATGCTTGCACTGCTGCTGCCTGTGCTGAACATTCTCTGTATCTGAGAACAGAAAGCTTGCCCTGCTGCTGCCTGCGCTCAACATGCTCTGTATAAGAGAGCAGGAAGCTTGCACTGCTGCTGCCTGCGCTGAACATGCTCTGTATCTGGGAGCAGGAAGCTTGCACTGCTGCTGCCTGCGCTAAACATGCTCTGTATCTGTGCACAGGAAGCTTGTCCTGCTGCTGCCTGCGCTGAACATGCTCTGTATCTGAGAGCAGGACACTTGCACTGCTGCTGCCTGCGCTGAATATGCTCTGTATCTGGGCTCAGGAAGCTTGACCTGCTGCTGCCTGCGCTGAACATGCTCTGTATCTGAGAGCAGGAAGCTTGCACTGCTGCTGCCTGCCCTGAACATGCTCTGTATCTGGGAGCAGGAAGCTTGCACTGCTGCTGCCTGCGCTGAACATGCTCTGGATCTGGGCACAGGAAGCTTGTCCTGCTGCTGCCTGCGCTGAACATGCGCTGTATCTGAGAGCAGGACACTTGCACTGCTGCTGCCTGCGCTGAACATGCTCTGTATCTGGGCGCAGGAAGCTTGTCCTGCTGCTGCCTGTGCCAAACATGCTCTGTGTCTGAGAGCAGGAAGTTTGCACTGCTGCTGCCTGTGCTGAGCATGCTCTGTGTCTGAGAGAAGGACGCTTGCACTGCTGCTGCCTGCGCCGAACATTCTCTGTATCTGAGAACAGAAAGCTTGCCCTGCTGCTGCCTGCGCTGAACATGCTCTTTATAGGAGAGCAGGAAGCTTGCACTGCTGCTGCCTGCGCTGAACATGCTCTGTCTCTGAGAGCAGGAAGCTTGCACTGCTGCTGCCTGCGCTGAACATGCTCTGTATAAGAGAGCAGGAAGCTTGCACTGCTGCTGCCTGCGCTGAACATGCTCTGTATCTGGGAGCAGGAAGCTTGCACTGCTGCTGCATGCGCTGAACATGCTCTGTATCTGTGCACAGGAAGCTTGTCCTGCTGCTGCCTGCGCTGAACATGCTCTGTATCTGAGAGCAGGACACTTGCACTGCTGCTGCCTGCGCTGAACATGCTCTGTATCTGAGAGCAGGAATCTTGCACTGCTGCTGCCTGCGCTGAACATGCTCTGTATCTGAGAGCAGGAAGCTTGCACTGCTGCTGCCTGCCCTGAACATGCTCTGTATCTGGGAGCAGGAAGCTTGCACTGCTGCTGCCTGCGCTGAACATGCTCTGGATCTGGGCACAGGAAGCTTGTCCTGCTGCTACCTGCGCTGAACATGCTCTGTATCTGAGAGCAGGACACTTGCACTGCTGCTGCCTGCGCTGAACATGCTCTGTATCTGGGCGCAGGAAGCTTGTTCTGCTGCTGCCTGTGCTGAACATGCTCTGTGTCTGAGAGCAGGAAGCTTGCACTGCTGCTGCCTGCGCTGAGCATGCTCTGTGTCTGAGAGAAGGACGCTTGCACTGCTGCTGCCTGCGCCGAACATTCTCTGTATCTGAGAACAGAAAGCTTGCCCTGCTGCTGCCTGCGCTGAACATGCTCTTTATAGGAGAGCAGGAAGCTTGCACTGCTGCTGCCTGCGCTGAACATGCTCTGTCTCTGAGAGCAGGAAGTTTGCACTGCTGCTGCCTGCGCTGAACATGCTCTGTATCTGAGAGCAGGAAGCTTGCACTGCTGCTGCCTGCGCTGAACATGCTCTGTATAAGAGAGCAGGAAGCTTGCACTGCTGCTGCCAGCGCTGAACATGCTCTGTATCTGAGTACAGAAAGCTTGCCCTGCTGCTGCCTGCGCTGAACATGTTCTGTATAAGAGAGCAGGAAGCTTGCACTGCTGCTGCCTGCGCTGAACATGCTCTGTATCTGGGAGCAGGAAGCTTGCACTGCTGCTGCCTGCGCTGAACATGCTCTGTATCTGGGCACAGGAAGCTTGTCCTGCTGCTGCCTGCGCTGAACATGCTCTGTATCTGAGAGCAGGACACTTGCACTGCTGCTGCCTGCGCTGAACATGCTCTGTATCTGAGAGCAGGACACTTGCACTGCTGCTGCCTGCGCTGAACATGCTCTGTATCTGGGCGCAGGAAGCTTGTCCTGCTGCTGCCTGCGCTGAACATGCTCTGTATCTGAGAGCAGGAAGCTTGCACTGCTGCTGCCTGCGCTAAACATGCTCTGTTTCTGAGAGCAGGAAGCTTTTCCAGCTGCTGCCCGTGCTGAGCATGCTCTGTTCAAGAGAACAGGAAGCTTGCACTGCTGCTGCCTGCGCTGAACATGCTCTGTATCTGGGCGCAGGAAGCTTGTACTGCTGCTGCCTGAGCTGAGCATGCTCTGTTTCTGGGTGCAGGAAGTTTGCCCTGCTGCTGCCTGTGCTGAACATGCTCTGCGTCAGAGAGAAAGAAGCTTGCCCTGCTGCTGCCTGTGCTGAACATGCTCTGTGTCTGAGAGAAAAAAGCCTGCCCTGCTGCTGCTTGTGCTGAACATGATCTGTGTCTGAGAGAAGGATGCTTGCCCTGGTGCTGCCTGTGCTGATCATGATCTGTGTCTGAGAGAAGGAAACCTGCCCTGCTGCTGCCTGTGCTGATCATGTTCTGTGTCGGAGAGAAGGAAGCTTGCCCTGCTGCTGCCTGTGCTGAACATGACCTGTGTCTGAGAGAAGGAAGCTTGGCCTGCTGCTGCCTGTGCTGAACATGACCAGTGACTGAAAGAAGGATGCCTTCCCTGCTGCTGCCTGTGCTGAACATGACATGTGACTGAGAGAAGGATGCCTTCCCTGCTGCTGCCTGTTCTGAAAAAAACCTGTGTCTGAGAGAAGGAAGCTTGGCCTGCTGTTGCTTGTGCTGAACATGCTCTGTATCTTGAGAGAAGGAAGCTTGGCCTGCTGTTGCTTGTGCTGAACATGCTCTGTGTCTGAGAGCAGGAAGCTTGCCCTGCTGCAGCCTGCACTTAACATTCTCTGTATCTGAGAGCAGGAAGCTTGCCCTGCTGCTTTCCGAACATGCTCTGTGTATGAGAAAAGGAAGCTTGCCCTGCTGCTGCCTGTGCTGAACATGCTCTGTATCTGTGCGCAGGTAGCTTGCCCTGCTCCTGCCTGCACAGAACATGCTCTGTATGTGAGAGCAGGAAGCTTGCATTGCTGCTGCCTGCACTGAACATGCTCTGTATCTGAGAGCAGGAAGCTTGCACTGCTGCTGCCTGCGCTGAACATGCTCTGTATCTGTGTGCAGGTAGCTTGCACTGCTGCTGCCTGCGCTGAACATGCTCTGTATCTGGGCACAGGAAGCTTGTCCTGCTGCTGCCTGCGCTGAACATGCTCTGTATCTGAGAGCAGGACACTTGCACTGCTGCTGCCAGCGCGGAACATGCTCTGTATCTGGGAGCAGGAAGCTTGTCCTGCTGCTGCCTGCGCTGAACATGCTCTGTATCTGAGAGCAGGAAGCGTGCACTTCTGCTGCCTGTGCTGAACATGCTCTGTGTAAGAGAGCAGGAAGCTTGCACTGCTGCTTGCTGTACTGAACATGCTCTTTATAAGAGAGCAGGAAGCTTGCACTGCTGCTGCCTGCGCTGAACATGCTCTGTCTCTGAGAGTAGGAAGCTTGCACTGCTGCTGCCTGTGCTGATCATGTTCTGTGTCGGAGAGAAGGAAGCTTGCCCTGCTGCTGCCTGTGCAGAACATGACCTTGTGGTTCCGTAGTTCGAGGGTTCGTGGTTTGTAGATTCTGAACCCGTTCAATAAAGGTCGTCGGATATAGACGATTTTGGTATCAGCGGACCGCAAATCATGAGTGCAGTGTGTACTAGTGTTTTCGTCATAATCGATCAATGAGAACACTACGTATTCAGGGATTTCGTTTGAACCCTCGGGTTCCATTTTGTGTGCGCAGCCATTTTGTGTGGTTGCCCTCACATAGGCTGATGACTATGGCCGAACGAGTCCTTGGGACACGTACACCTTAGCTGACTTTTGCGTGACCTGGCCGAACTGACGCCCTTGCCCGAGGCTGACCTCGCTGAGCCAGTTCCTTGTTAAGCAGCTGGTCAGATAAAGATCAAAGAGCAGGACATTGCTGAGTTTATGGTACACACACACACCCCTCTATCTTGCTTCTCATCTGTTTCTGTTCCTTCCTTTATGGCTTAATCACTAATTTGGGTTGAGGTCTTTATCATGGGTTTGTCCGGCCTGATCGAACAGGAATATTGGAATGTGTTTGGTCATTTCTGGTAGGCTGGACAACGGGAAAGTGGGATTGTCGTCAGGCGATACTTTTGAAATGTCATGTTTCTATTGGCCAGTTTGTATGTAATCAATGCTAGCCAGGAATGTGAATTTTAGCATAAAAGACGATGCGCCGCTCCTTGAATTTGTGCAGTCTCTAGCGAACCACCCGTGTTGTGCTTCGTAGACCTCTGTTCCTGGTTGCAGCCAATAAACTTGGTCTTTGACGTCATCACGAATGGTCCCGTGTCTCTGTTTGCCAAGGCAGGGGAATCCGAAGGCATCGGGCGTTATCGCTGGCGCCGCTGGGCTCTAAAACCTGGTTCTTCAACCTGTGACTGAGAAAAGGATGCCTTCCCTGCTGCTGCCTGTGCTGAACATGACCTGTGTCTGAGAGAAGGAAGCAGGGCCTGCTGCTTCCTGCGGTGAACATGCTCTGTATCTTGAGAGAAGGAAGCTTGGCCTGCTGCTGCCTGTGCCGAACATGCTCTGTGTCTGAGAGCAGGAAGCTTGCACTGCTGCTGCCTGCGCTGAGCATGCTCTGTGTCTGAGAGAAGGACGCTTGCACTGCTTCTGCCTGCGCTGAACATTCTCTGTATCTGAGAACAGAAAGCTTGCCCTGCTGCTGCCTGCGCTGAACATGCTCTTTATAGGAGAGCAGGAAGCTTGCACTGCTGCTGCCTGCGCTGAACATGCTCTGTGTCTGAGAGCAGGAAGCTTGCACTGCTGCTGCCTGCACTGAACATGCTCTGTATAAGAGAGCAGGAAGCTTGCACTGCTGCTGCCTGTACTGAACATGCTCTTTATAAGAGAGCAGGAAGCTTGCACTGCTGCTGCCTGCACTGAACATGCTCTGTGTCTGAGAGCAGGAAGCTTGCACTGCTGCTGCCTGCACTGAACATGCTCTGTATCTGGGCGCAGGAAGCTTGTACTGCTGCTGCCTGTGCTGAACATGCTCTGTATCTGGGAGCAAGAAGCTTGCACTGCTGCTGCCTGCGCTGAACATGCTCTGTATCTGGGAGCAGGAAGCTTGCACTGCTGCTGCCTGCGCTAAACATGCTCTGTATCTGGGCGCAGGAAGCTTGTCCTGCTGCTGCCTGTGCGGAACATGCTCTGTGTCTGAGAACAGGAAGCTTGCACTGCTGCTGCCTGTGCTGAGCATGCTCTGTGTCTGAGAGAAGGACGCTTGCACTGCTGCTGCCTGCGCTGAACATTCTCTGTATCTGGGAACAGAAAGCTTGCCCTGCTGCTGCCTGCGCTGAACATGCTCTTTATAGGAGAGCAGGAAGCTTGCACTGCTGCTGCTTGCGCAGAACATGCTCTGTCTCTGAGAGCAGGAAGCTTGCACTGCTGCTGCCTGCGCTGAACATGCTCTGTATAAGAGAGCTGGAAGCTTGCACTGCTGCTGCCTGTGCTGAACATCCTCTGTATCTGAGAGCAGGAAGCTTGCCCTGCTGCTGCCTGTGCTGAACATGCTCTGTATAAGAGAGCAGGAAGCTTGCACTGCTGCCTGCGCTGAACATGCTCTGTATCTGGGAGCAGGAAGCTTGCACTGCTGCTGCCTGCGCTGAACATGCTCTGTTTTTGAGAGCAGGAAGCTTTTCCTGCTGCTGCCCGTGCTGAGCAAGCTCTGTATAAGAGAACAGGAAGCTTGCACTGCTGCTGCCTGCGCTAAACATGCTCTGTATAAGAGAGCAGGAAGCTTGTCCTGCTGCTGCCTGCGCTGAACATGCTCTGTATCTGAGCGCAGGTAGCTTGCCCTGCTGCTGCCTGCACATAACATGCTCTGAATCTGAGAGCAGGAAACTTGCACTGCTGCTGCCTGTGCTGAACATGCTCTGTATCTGAGAGCAGGAAGCTTGCACTGCGGCTGCATGCGCTGAACATGCTCTGTATCTGAGAGAAGGAAGCTTGCACTGCTGCTGCCTGCACTAAACACGTTCTGTATCTGAGAGCAGGAAGCTTGCACTGCTGCTGCCTGCGCTAAACAAGCTCTGTATAAGAGAGCAGGAATCTTGCCCTGCTGCTGCCTGTGCTGAACATGCTCTGTATCTGGGAGGAGGAAGCTTGCCCTGCTACTGCCTGCGCTGAACATGCTCTGTATCTGGGAGCAGGGAGCTTGCACTGCTGTTGCGTGTGCGGAACATGCTCTGTTTCTGAGAGCAGGAAGCTTGTCCTGCTGCTGCCTGCGCTGAGCATGCTCCGTAGAAGAGAACAGGAAGCTTGCACTGCTGCTGCCTGTGCTGAACATGATCTGTATCTGGGTGTAGGAAGTGTGCCCTGCTGCTGCCTGTGCTGAACATACTCTGCGTCTGAGAGAAACAAGCTTGCCCTGCTGCTGCCTGTGCTGAAAATGCTCTGTGTCTGAGTGAATAAAGCCTGCCCTGCTGCTGCCTGTGCTGAACATGATCTGTGTCTGAGAGAAGGAACTTGCCCTGCCGCTGCCTGTGCTGAACATGATCTGTGTCTGAGAGAAGGAAACCTGCCCTGCTGCTGCTTGTGCTGATCATGTTCTGTGTCGGAGAGAAGGAAGCTTGCCCTGGTGCTGCCTGTGCTGATCATGATCTGTGTCTGAGAGAAGGAAACCTGCCCTGCTGCTGCTTGTGCTGATCATGTTCTGTGTCGGAGAGAAGGAAGCTTGCCCTGCTGTTGCCTGTGCTGAACATGACCTGTGACTGAGAGAAGGATGCCTTCCCTGCTGCTGCCTGTGCTGAACATGACCTGTGTCTGACAGAAGGAAGCTTGTCCTGCTGCTGCCTGAGCTGAGCATGCTCTGTATCTGGGTGTAGGAAGTTTGCCCTGCTGCTGCCTGTGCTGAACATGCTCTGCGTTTGAGAGGAAGAAGCTTGCCCTGCTGCTGCCTGTGCTGAAAATGCTCTGTGTCTGAGAGAAGAAAGCCTGCCCTGTTGCTGCCTGTGCTGAACATGATCTGTGTCTGAGAGAAGGACCTTGCCCTTCCGCAGCCTGTGCTGAACATGATCTGTGACTGAGAGAAGGAAGCTTACACTGCTGCTGCCTGCGCCGAGCATGCTCTGTGTCTGAGATAAGGACTCTTGCACAGCTGCTGCATGCGCTGAACATTCTCTGTATCTGAGTACAGAAAGCTTGCCCTGCTGCTGCCTGCGCTGAACATGCTCTTTATAAGAGAGCAGGAAGCTTGCACTTCTGCTGCCTGTGCTGAACATGCTCTTTATAAGAGAGCAGGAAGCTTGCACTGCTGCTGCCTGCTCTGAACATGCTCTGTATCTGAGAGCTGGAAGCTTGCAATGCTGCTGCCTGTGCTGAACATGCTCTGTATCTGGGCACAGGAAGCTTGTCCTGCTGCTGCCTGTGCTGAACATGCTCTGTATCTGATAACAGGACACTTGCACTGCTGCTGCCGCCTGCGCTGAGCATGCTCTGTATCTGGGCGCAGGAAGCTTGTCCTGCTGCTGCCTGTGCTGAACATGCTCTGCGTCTGAGAGAAAGAAGCTTGCCCTGCTGCTGCCTGTGCTGAACATTTTCTGTGTCTGAGAACAGGAAGCTTGCCCTTCTGCTGCCTGTGCTGAATATGTTCTGTATCTGATTGCTGGAAGCTTGCACTGCTGCCGCCTGTGCCTAACGTGCTCTGTATCTGAGCCGAGGTAGCTGGCCCTGCTCCTGCCTGCACAGAACATGCTCAGTATGTGATAGCAGGAAGCTTGCATTGCTGCTGCCTGCGCTGAACATGCTCTATATCTGAGAGCAGGAAGCTTGCACTGCTGCTGCCTGAGCCGAACATGCTCTGGATCTGAGAGCAGGAAACTTGCACTGCTGCTGCCTGGGCTGAACATGCTCTTTATAAGAGAGCAGGAAGCTTGCACTGCTGCTGCCTGCTCTGAACATGTTCTGTGTCTGAGAGCAGGAAGCTTACACTGCGGCTTTCTGTGCTGAACATGCTCTGTATCTGAGAGCAGGAAGCGTGCACTGCTGCTGCATGCGCTGTAAATGCTCTGTATCTGAGAGCAGGAAGCTTGCACTGCTGCTGCCTGGGCTGAACAAGCTCTGTATCTAAGAGCAGGAAGCTTGCACTGCTGTTGCATGCGCTGAACATGCTATGCATCTGAGAGCAGGAAGCTTGCACTGCGGCTGCCTGCACTGAACAAGCTCTGTATCTGAGAGCAGGAAGCTTGCACTGCTGCTGCCTGCGCTGAACAAGCTTTTTATCTGAGACCAGGAAGCTTCCCCTGCTGCTGCAAGTGCTGAACATGCTCTGTATATCAGAGCAGGAAGCTTGCACTACTGCTGCCTGCGCTGAAGATGCTCTGTATCTGAGAGTAGGAAGTTTGCACTGCTGCTGCCTGCGCTGAACATGTTCAGTATCTGAGAGCAGGAAGCTTGCACTCCTACTTGTATTGCACATGCTGCCCATCTGAGTGAAGCTTGCACTGCTGTTTATTGAGTTGCTTCAATTCATTATCCTCAAGGGATGTTGAGCTGCTGCCTTTAAATGTTTACCTCTAACATAATCCTACAATGGTGTTCTATTGTTCCACTAGGTCTTCAATTTAGGGAAGCTTGTACTACTTAAGAATGCGCTGCAAATGCGGCTGCCCTAGGCCACCGCAGGAGGCGACTCAAGAGGTCGGCCAACTTGTGCCCTCGGGCATTCCACGCACCCCTTTCTTCCCATAGGAGCAGGGACTCTCAGGGAGTCCCCTTCTGGGCCCGGGCAGTGCCTCGTCATGTCCGGTGCGATAGGCGGGGCGAGGGGTATAATACCCCCCTCGCCACGCCGATGATCTCTTTGTCGTCGCACCGGACACGTGCGGCCGCTGCCTCGCGGGACACACCGTCTAGATGGGCCGTTTGTCCGTCATTTCAGGCCCAGTCGTGCCTCCGATGTAACCGCAGTTACCTGCCGCCGTTCGGTCGTGCACGATTCTTCGGCAACCTGAGTGCGGTGAGTCAGCAATAGGCCGCCCGCCCCCATTTTACACCTGAGGTCTTATTGTCGCTCGCTGATTCGCACCCTTAGCCCGGCTCTCCCTTAACAACTTTGCAGGCATAAGGGCTGCATGGGAGGGCCATCGCGGATGGCCTGGGGCGAGTGCAATGGGGATGGCCAGTAATGTGGGCACGATCACTGTAGCAGTGATTTCAGGTCCTGGATAGCGAAGTATTCCGCTATCCCAGGATTGCGGTATGGAGTCTGGATGGTGGAGTGCAGCAATGGCTCCCAGCAATCTTTTGACCGGCGGCCGGTGGGTGATAAGGGCATGGGTAGCGCAATGTCAGGGTATTTGCGCTTTTACCACAAAACCCATCACCGCCACACCCCCCCCCTGAGGGTTGGGGTACGGTTGGTAACCTTGTGGCTATTTTGGCTCTTACCAAGGGGATTCCTGGGAGCGCGCCCCCCCTACCTGGCTGGCGTAGAATGTACCCCCCACCAGTAATTCCCACCCCCTGCCCGACTCGGGGTTGGGGGATGGGATATGGTCCTCGGCCGTGGTTACCGGGGAAGGGGGTGGAGTTGCTTTCTTACCTGGCGTGGTCGGCTGAATCGGCCACCCGTGCTGGGTGTCAGGAGCATGAGCCTATGACCGCTGGGTCGGCTAGCGCCATTTCGAGCTCCCTGGTCAGGCGCTCGCCGGCCATCTTGGCTACCCGGTGTCCCCATGCGCCACGCGGGGGACCGGGCAGTGGACATGGTGTATCTTGTCCCCATTCTAGATGCATGTTCGGCGGTCCTCTCCCACCCGAGCCGCTGCTACTTCGGAGCTTTCGGGAGTTGCGCTTTTACCTGGTGTGGTCGGCCGAAGCGGCCAGCCGTGCTGGGTGTCAGGAGATTGAGCCCGTGACGGCTGGGTCGGCCAGCGCCATTTCGAGCTCCATGGTCAGGCGCTCGCCGGCCATCTTGGCTACCCGGTGTCCCTATGCGCCACGCGGATGACCGGGCGGTGGGTATCTTTTGGGTAAAAGTGGACTGCTAATTCTTTTAAGAGACATGATCAGTGCATTGACGGACCCTTGCACTGCTGGTGTATGTATTGACACGTTCTCGGTCTCATAGAAGGAGTTTGTTCTTCTGATTAATGTTTTGTACGTGGTCGGTGTCAGAGTGAATACGCCTGCTCTGCTGCTGCTTAGTTGCACTTGCAAATAGTCTGGGTCTGAATCTTGCATGTATTAATCTTAATCTGACTGGAGGGAAGATAGCACTGTTGCTGCCTATAGTGAGCATCTTTTGTTTGAGGGACACTTGGCATGTTGGGGCCTGTATTCCATATGTTCTGTGCCTTGAAAGAAGGAATACACCTGTTCAATGTCTGAGGGAAGCTTGCACTGTTGATGTATATGATATACGTGCTCTGTGTCTAAGGGAATAAAGGTAGCACGACTGATTACTTGGTTACACACTTTCTGTGTCTTGAAAGAGGTTGTTCTTCTGGTGCTAGTGTTGAACATTCTGTGCCTGAGGGAAGCTTGCCCTACAGCTATCTGAGCTGCATGAGCTGTAGATTTGAAGAAAGCTTGTACTGCTGGCTCTTGCACCGAACGTACTCTGTGTCTAAGGGGATAAAGCTAACATAACTGCTTCCTTTGATACACATGGTCTGTGTCTTGAGAGAGCTTGTTCTACTTGTGCCAGTGTAGCACATTCTGTGCCTGAGGGAAGCTTGCCTCACAGCTATCTGAGCTGCATGGGCTTTAGATGTGAAGAAAACTTGTACTGCTGGTTCTTGCAATAAACGTGTTATGTGTCTAAGGGGATACAGCTAGTGTTGCCCATCTTGTCCCCGAGGGAAGCTGCCCGTAAAGCTCACTGTTCTGCATATTATATTGGTTTGAAGAAACCTTGCACTTGTGTCTGGGGGAAGCCTGTACTGTTAATTCCTGTATTGCACATGTTGTGTCTGAGTGATGCTTGACCTGCTTGTGTACAATACTGCTGATTGTGTTGCAGATGCTTTGTTTCTTTTTGAATCTTGCACTGCTGCTGCCAATGGTCACGTGATCAGTGTTGGAGAGAACCTTGCGCAGCTCAATTCTCCATTGCAAATGGTCTGTGTCTTCACCATTGTGTGCACAACTGCTGCCTGTGGTGAAAATCATCAGGAAAGATACATGCACCGTTCTGCCTTCGATGCTCCTTCGTGGAAAGCATACTTTGTGCGGGCGAGAGAATCTTGCACTGTGACTACCTGTGTTGCACGTGTTGAGTGTCTTAGAAGGAGCTTACCTTAATTTTTATCTTGTTTGACCATGTTGTATGCCTGCTTGAAGTTTAAGCTCCTGTCTTAGTTACACATGTTGTATCGAAGAGATGTGTGCACTGCTTATCTTTGAGTAGCACAAGTTCAACATCTGATTGAAGCTTGCACTGCTGCTTCTTGGCTTGCTTATGATTGTTGCATTGACGCATTATTAAAATACTGCTAACTCTATTTGTGTATTTCTGAAAGAAACTTACACTGATTTGCCTAAGTCGCACCACTTCTTTGTCTTAGGGAAGCTGGCTAGTGATAGTTGCGTTGCACATGCTCTAGTAAGAGACTACCTGCTGCCTGAGTTTTATGTTTCCCATGTCTTAGCAAACCGTGAAGTGCTGCCTGTGTTGTGTTTTATGACGGAGATTATCTTGCACTGCTGCTGTTTGTGACGCACAAGATCTGTATCTTAAGAGGAGCTTTTACTGCTAGTGCCTGTAATAAATAAGTGATGTCTGTAAGGTTGAAGCTTGCATTGTCCTTCCTGTGTTGCAAATGTTGTATACCTTGATGAAGACTTTACCCTCTGCTGTCTGAGTTGAACATGCTCTCTATCTGAGTAATGCCTGAACTGCTGCTTCCTATTTTGCACTTGCTGTTCATAAGGGAATCTTAAATGGTCATTACGAAACCAGCACTGCTGCTTTTTCTTCTCCTTCTGTGTCATCAGGGGTGCTGGCGCGGTTGTTGAACATATTCTGTCTCTAAGAGAAGGAAGCTTGAACTTCTGTGTCAAAAGGGGTGCTTGCGCTACTGCTGCCTTTGTTGAACATGGTCTGTCTCTAACAGAAGGAAGCTTGAACTTCTGTGTCACCAGGGGTGCTTGCACTGCTGGCGCCGTTGTTGAACATATTCTGTCTCTAAGAGAAGGAAGCTTGAACTTCTGTGTCACCAGGAGTGCTTGTGCTACTGCTGCTTTTGTTGAACATAGTCTGTCTCTAAGAGAAGGAAGCTTGAACGTCTGTGTCATCAGGGGTGCTTGCACTGCTGGCGCCGTTGTTGAACATGTTCTGTCTCAAAGAGAAGGAAGTTTGGACTTAGGTGACATCAGTGGTGCTTGCACTGCTAGGGCCTTTGTTGAACACGTTCTGTCTCTAAGACAATAAAGCTTGAACTTCTGTGACATCAGGGGTGCTTGCACTGCTGGTGCTGTTGTTGAACATGTTCTGTCTCTAAGAGAAGGAAGCTTGAACGTCTGTGTCATCAGGGGTGCTTGCACTGCTGGGGCCATTGTTGAGCATATTCTGTCTCCAAGAGAAGGAAGCTTGAACTTCTGTGTCACCAGGGGTGGTTGCGCTACTGCTGCTTTTGTTGAACATGTTCTGTCTCTAAGAGAAGGAAGCTTGAACTTCTCTGACATCAGGGGTGCTTGCACTGCTGACGCCGTTGTTAAACATGTTCTGTCTCTAAGAGAAGGAAGCTTGAACTTCTGTGTCACCAGGGCTGCTTGCGCTACTGCGGCTTTTGTTGAACATGTTCTGTCTCTAAAAGAAGGAAGCTTGAACTTCTGTGTCACCAGGGGTGCTTGTGCTACTGCTGCCTTTGTTGAACATGGTCTGTCTCTATCAGAAGGAAGCTTGAACTTCTGTGCCACCAGGGGTGCCTGCGCTACTGCTGCTTTTGTTGAACATGTTCTGTCTCTAAGAGAAGGAAGCTTGAACTTCTGTGTCACCAGGGGTGCTTGTGGTACAGCTGCCTTTGTTGAACAAGGTCTGTCTCTATCAGAAGGAAGCTTGAACTTCTGTGTCACCAGGGGTGCTTGCACTGCTGGCGCCGTTGTTGAACATATTCTGTCTCTAAGAGAAGGAAGCTTGAACTTCTGTGTCACCAGGGGTGCTTGTGCTACTGCTGCCTTTGTTGAACATGGTCTGTCTCTAAGAGAAGAAAGATTGAACGTCTGTGTCATCAGGGGTGCTTGCACTGCTGGCGCCGTTGTTGAACATGTTCTGTCTCAAAGAGAAGGAAGCTTGAACTTAGGTGACATCAGTGGTGCTTGCACTGCTGGGGCCTTTGTTGAACACGTTCTGTCTCTAAGTGAATAAAGCTTGAACTTCTGTGACATCAGGGGTGCTTGCTCTGCTGGTGCTGTTGTTGAACATGTTCTGTCTCTAAGAGAAGGAAGCTTGAACGTCTGTGTCATCAGAGGTGCTTGCACTGGTGGCGCCGTTGTTGAACATGTTCTGTCTCTAAGAGAAGGAAGCTTGAACGTCTGTGTCATCAGGGGTGCATGCACTGCTGGGGCCTTTGATGAGCATGTTCTGTCTCTAAGAGAAGGAAGCTTGAACTTCTGTGTCACTAGGGGTGCTTGCGCTACTGCTGCCTTTGTTGAACATGTTCTGTCTCCAAGAGAAGGAAGCATGAACTTCTGTGTCATCAGGGGTGCTTGCACTGCTGGGGCATTTGTTGAACATATTCTGTCTCTAAAAGAAGGAAGCTTGAACTTCTGTGACATCAGGGGTGTTTTCACTGCTGGCGCCGTTGTTGAACATATTCTGTCTCTAAGAGAAGGAAGCTTGAACTTCCGTGTCACCAGGGGTGCTTGTGTTACTGCTGCCTTTGTTGAACATGTTCTGTCTCTAAGAGAAGGAAGCTTGAACTGCTGTGTCATCAGGGGGGCTTGCACTGCTGGCGCCGATGTTGAACATGTTCTGTCTCTAAGAGGAGGAAGCTTGAACTTCTGTGACATCAGGAGTGCTTGCACTGCTGGGGCCTTTGTTGAACATATTCTGTCTCCAAGAGAAGGAAGCTTGAACGTCTGTGTCACCAGTGGTGCTTGCGCTATTGCTGCTTTTGTTGAACATGTTCTGTCTCTAAGAGAAGGAAGCTTGAACTTCTGTGACATCAGGGGTGCTTGAAATGCTGACACCATTGTTGAACATGTTCTGTCTCTAAGAGATGGACGCTTGAACGTCTGTGTCATCAGGGGTGCTTGCACTGCTGGTGCCGTTGTTGAACATATTCTGTCTCTAAGAGAAGGAAGCTTGAACTTCTGTGTCACCAGGGGTGCTTGCTATACTGCTGCCTTTGTTGAACATGGTCTGTCTCTAAGAGAAGGAAGCTTGAACTTCTGTGTCACCAGGGGTGCCTGCGCTACTGCTGCTTTTGTTGTACATGTTCTGTCTCTAAGAGAAGGAAGCTTGAACTTCTGTGACATCAGGGGTGCTTGCACTGCTGGAGCCGTTGTTGAACATATTCTGTCTCTAAGGGAAGGAAGCTTGAACTTCTGGGTCACCAGGGGTGCTTGCATTGCTGGCGCCGTTGTTGAACATATTCTGTCTCTAAGAGAAGGAAGCTTGAACTGGTGTGTCATCAGGGGGTCTTGCACTGCTGGGACCTTTGTTGAACATAATCTGTATCTTAGAAAAGGAAGCTTGAACTTCTGTGACATCATGGGTGTTTGCACTGCTGGGGCCTCTGTTGAACTTGGTCTGTCTCTTAGAGAAGGAAGCTTGAACTTCTGTGTCACCAGGGGTGCTCGTGCTACTGCTGCCTTTGTTGAACATGTTCTGTCTCAAAGAGACGGAAGCTTGAACTTCTGTGTCATCAGGGGTGCTTGCACTGCTGACGCCGATGTTGAACATATTCTGTCTCTAAGAGAAGAAAGCGTGAACGTCTGTGTCATCAGGGGTGCTTGCACTGCTGGCGCAGTTGTTGAACATAATCTGTCTCTAAGAGAAGAAAGCTTGAACTTCTGTGTCACCAGGGGTGCTTGCGCAACTGCTGCCTTTGTTGAACATGTTCTGTCTCTAAGAGAAGGAAGCTTGAACTACGGTGACATCAGTGGTGCTTGCACTGCTGGGGCCTTTTTTGAACATGTTCTGTCTCAAAGAGATGGAAGCTTGAACTTCGGTGACATCAGTGGTGCTTGCACTGCTGGGGCCTTTGTTGAACACCTTCTGTCTCCAAGAGAAGGAAGCTTGAACTTCTGTGACATCAGGGGTGCTTGTGTTACTGCTGCCTTTGTTGAACATGGTCTGTCTCTAACAAAAGGAAGCTTGAACGTCTGTGTCATCAGGGTTGCTTGCACTGCTCGCGCCGATGTTGAACATATTCTGCTCTCAAGAGTAGGAAGTTTGAACTTCTGTGTCACCAGGGGTGCTTGCTCTACTGCTGCTTTTGTTCATTATGTTCTGTCTCTAAGAGAAGCAAGCTTGAACTGGTGTGTCATCAGGGGGGCTTGCAATGCTTGGGTTTTTGTTGAACATGTTCTGTCTCAAAGAGAAGGACGCTGGAACTACTGTGTCACCAGGAGTGCTTGCACTGCTGGGGCATTTGTTGAACATGGCCTGTCTCTAAGAGAAGGAAGCTTGAACTTCTGTGACATCAGAGGTGCTTGCAATGCTGGCGCCGTTGTTGAACATATTCTGTCTCTAAGAGGAGGAAGCTTGAACACCAGTGTCACCAGGGGTGCTTGCACTACTGCTGCTTTTGTTGAACATGTTCTGTCTCTAAGAGAAGGAAGCTTGAACTGGTGTGTCATCATGGGTGTTTGCACTGCTGGGGCCTTTGTTGAACATATTCTGTATCTTAGAGAAGGAAGCTTGAACTTCTGTGACATAATGGGGGTTTGCACTGCTGGGGCCTTTGTTGAACATTTTCTGTCTCTTAGAGAAGGAAGCTTGACCTTCTGTGTCACCAGGGGTGCTTGCGCTACTGCTGCCTCTCTTGAGCATGGCATGTCTCTAACAGAAGGAAGCTTGACCTTCTGTGTCTCCAGGGGTGCTTGCACTGCTGGCGCCCTTGTTGAACATATTCTGTCTCTAAGAGAAGAAAGCTTGAACGTCTGTGTCATCACGGGTGCTTGCACTGCTGACGCCGTTGTTGAACATATTCTGTCTCTTCGAGAAGAAAGCTTGAACGTCTGTGTCATCAGGGGTGCTTGCACTGCTGGCGCCGTTGTTGAACATATTCTGTCTCTAAGAGACAGAAGCTTGAACTTCTGTGTCACCAGGGGAGCTTGTGCTACTGCTACCTTTGTTGAACATGGTCTGTCTCTAACAGAAGGAAGCTTGAACTTCTGTATCATCAGGGGTGCTTGCACTGCTGGCGCTGATGTTGAACATATTCTATCTCTAAGAGAAGGATGTGTGAACTTCTGTGTCACCAGGGGTGCTTGCACTACTGCTACTTTTGTTGATTATGTTCTGTCTCTAACAGAAGGAAGCTTGAACTGGTGTGTCATCAAGGGGGCTTGCAATGCTTGGGTTTTTGTTGAACATGTTCTGTCTCAAAGAGAAGGACGCTGGAACTACTGTGTCACAAGGAGTTCTTGCACTGCTGGGGCATTTGTTGAACATGGCCTGTCTCAAAGAGAAGGAAGCTTGAACTTCTGTGACATCAGGGGTGCTTGCAATGCTGGCGCCGTTGTTGAACATGTTCTGTCTCTAAGAGGAGGAAGCTTGAACACCAGTGTCATCAGGAGTGCTTGCACGGCTGGCGCCGATGTTGAACATTTTCTGTCTCTCAGAGAAGGAAGCTTTAACTTTTGTGTCACCAGAGGTCCTTGCACTGCTGGGGTCTTTGTTGTATATGTTCTGTCTCTAAGACAAGGAAGCTTGAACTTCTGTGTCACCAGAGGTGCCTGTGCTACTGCTGCCTTTGTTGAACATGTTCTGTCTCTAAGAGAAGGAAGCTTGAACTGTTGTGTCATCAGGGGGGCTTGCACTGCTTGGGCCTTTGTTGAACATGTTCTGTCTAATCAGGGGTCCTGGCACTGCTGGTGCCGGTGTTCAACATGTTCTGTCACTAAGAGAAGGAAGCTTGAACTTCTGTGTCACCAGGGGTGCTTGCGCTACTGCTGCCATTGTTGAACATGTTCTGTCTCAAAGAGAAGGAAGCTTGAACTGCTGTGTCATCAGGGGTGCTTGCACTGCTCGGGCCTTTGTTGAACATGTTCTGTCTCAAAGAGAAGGACGCTTGAATTTCTGTGGCACCATGGGTGTTTGCACTGCTGGGGCCTTTGTTGAACATGTTCTGTCTCTAAGAGAAGGAAGCTTGAACTTCTGTGTCAGCAGGGGTGCTTGCACTGCTAGCGTCTTTGTTGAACATGTTCTGTCTCTAAGAGAAGGAAGCTTGAACGTCTGTGTCACCAGGGATGCTTGCAATACTGCTGCCTTTGATGAACATGTTCTGTCTCCAAGAGAAGAAAGCTTGAATTTCTGTGTCATCAGGGGTGCTTGGACTGCTGGCGCCGTTGTTGAACATGTTCTGTCTCTAAGAGAAGGAAGCTTGAACTTCTGTGTCAGCAGGGGTGCTTGCACTACTGCGGTCTTTCTTGAACATGTTCTGTCTCTAAGAGAAGGAAACTTGAACATTTGTGTCAGCAGGGGTGCTTGCACTGCTGGTGCCGTTGTTGAACATGTTCTGTCTCTAAGAGAAGGAAGCTTGAACTTCTGTGGCATCAGGAGTGCTTGCACTGCTGGCGCCGTTGTTAAACATGTTTTTTCTCTAAGAGAAGGAAGCTTGAACGTCTGTGTCATCAGGAGTGCTTGCACCTCTTGTGCCTTTGTTGAACATATTCTACCTCTAAGAGGAGGAAGCTTGAACTTCTTTGTCATCAGGGGTGCTTGCACAGCTAGGGCCATTGGTAAACATATTGTTTCTCTAAGAGAAGAAAGCTTGAACTTCTCTGACATCAGGGGTGCTTGCAATGCTGGTGTCGTTGTTGAACATGTTCTGTCTCTAAGAGGAGGAAGCTTGAACAGCAGTGTCATCAGGAGTGCTTGCACTGCTGGCGCCGAAGTTGAACACATTCTGTCTCTAAGAGAAGGAAGCTTGAACTTCTGTGTCACCAGGGGTGCTTGCACTACTGCTTCCTCTCTTGAACATGACCTGTCTCTAACAGAACGAAGCTTGAACTTCTGTGTCTCCAGGGGTGCTTGCACTGCTGGTGCCATTGTTGAACATATTCTGTCTCTAAGAGAAGGAAGCTTAAACTTCTGTGTCACCAGGGGTGTTTGCGCTACTGCTACTTTTGTTGATTATGTTATGCCTCTAGGAGAAGGAAGCTTGAACTGGTGTGTCATCAGGAGGGCTTGCAATGCGTGGGCCTTTGTTGAACATGTTCTGTCTCAAAGAGAAGGACGCTTGAACTTCTGTGTCACCAGGAGTGCTTGCACTGCTGGGGCATTTGTTGATCATGGCCTGTCTCTAAGAGAAGAAAGCTTGAACTTCTGTGACATCAGGGGTGCTTGCAATGCTGGCGTCATAGTTGAACATGTTCTGTCTCTAAGAGGAGGAAGCTTGAACAGCAGCGTCATCAGTGGTGCTTGCACTGATGGCGCTGATGTTGAACACATTCTGTCTCTAAGAGAAGGAAGCTTGAACTTCTGTGTCACCAGGGGTGCTTGCGTTACTGCTGCTTTTGTTGAACATGTTCTATCTCTAAGAGAAGGAAACTTGAACTTCTGTGTCATCAGGGGTGCTTGCACTGCTGGGGCCTTTATTGAATATATTCTGTTTCAAGAGAAGGAAGCTTGAATTTCTGTGACAGCAGAGGTGCTTGCACTGCTGGGGCCTTTGTGTGAGGTAGTGTGGCTCACTGGTTAGAGGCGGCAGACCCGAGAGCAGAGGACGGCCCGGGACCAGGGTTAGATTCCCGGCGCGGCAGGTTTCTGGACCAGGGTCAGCGGACTTGATAATTCTCTCGCCTCGGTGCCCACTCTCGGCAACTCTGGGCATTAGCTTGCCTCATCTTCACTAACAGCCCCACCAGACCGCCGGGGATGCCTGGTCTCACCCTGGAGATACCCATTAAGGGACCATCTCTCAGGAAAGCCAGGAAGGGTTTCGCAGCGGTCGAAGCGCGGAGATACTCCCCCGGGAGTGATTCTAGCGCTATATAAACACGCAAATTAATTAATTAATTAATTTGTTGTACATGTTCTGTCTCTAAGAGAAGGAAGCTTGAACTTCTGTGTCACCAGAGGTGCTTGTGCTACTGCTGCCTTTGTTGAACATGTTCTGTCTCTAAGAGAAGGAAGCTTGAACTGCTGTGTCATCAGGGGGGCTTGCACTGCTTGGGCCTTTGTTGAACATATTCTATCTCTAAGAGAAGGAAGCTTGAGTGTCTGTGTCATCAGGGGTGCTTGCACTGCTGGTGCCGTTGTTCAACATGTTCAGTCTCAAAGAGAAGAAAGCTTGAACGTCTGTGTCATCAGGGGTGCTTGCACCGCTGGCGCCGTTGTTGAACATATTCTGTCTCTAAGAGAAGAAAGAATGAACCTCTGTGTCATCAGTGGTGCTTGCACTGCTGGCGCCGTTGTTGAACATGTTCGGTCTCGAAGAGCAGGAAGCTTGAACTGCTGTGTCATCAGGGGTGCTTGCACTGCTTGGGCCTTTGTTGAACATGTTCTATCTCAAAGAGAAGGAATATGGAACTTCTGTGTCAGCAGGGGTGCTTGCACTGCTGGTGCCGTTGTTCAACATGTTCAGTCTCAAAGAGAAGAAAGCTTGAACGTCTGTGTCATCAGGGGTGCTTGCACTGCTGGCGCCGTTGTTGAACATATTCTATCTCTAAGAGAAGAAAGAATGAACCTCTGTGTCATCAGTGGTGCTTGCACTGCTGGCGCCGTTGTTGAACATGTTCGGTCTCGAAGAGCAGGAAGCTTGAACTGCTGTGTCATCAGGGGTGTTTGCACTGCTTGGGCCTTTGTTGAACATGTTCTATCTCAAAGAGAAGGAAGCTGGAACTTCTGTGTCAGCAGGGGTGCTTGCACTGCTGGTGTCTTTGTTGAACATGTTCTGTCTCTAAGAGAAGAAAGCTTGAACTTCTGTGTCAGCAGGGGTGCTTGCACTGCTGACGCCGTTCTTGAGCCTTTTCTGTCTCTAAGAGAAGGAAGCTTGAATTTCTGTGTCATCAGGGGTGCTTTCACTGCCGGCGTCATTGTTGAACATGTTCTGTCTCTAAGAGAAGGAAGCTTGAATTTCTGTGTCATCAGGGGTGCTTGCACTGCTGGCGTCGTTGTTGAACATGTTCTGTCTCTAAGAGAAGGAAGCTTGAACGTTTGTATCAGCAGGGGTGCTTGCACTGCTGGCGCCGTTGTTGAACATGTTCTGTCTCTAAGAGAAGGATGCTTGAACTTCTGTGGCATCAAGGGTGCTTGCTCTGCTGGTGCCGTTGTTAAACATATTCTACCTCTAATAGAAGGAAACTTGAACTTCTGTGTCATCAGGGGTGCTTGCACTGCTGGGGCCATTGGTAAACATTTTTTGTCTCTAAGAGAAGAAAGCTTCACCTTCTGTGCCATCAGGGGTGCTTGCACTGCTGGGGCTTTTGTTGAACACATTCTGTCTCTAAGAGAAGGACGCTTGACCTTCTGTGTCATCAGGTGTGCTTGCACTCCTGGGGCCTTTGTTGAACATATTCTGTCTCCAAGAGAACGAAGATTGAACTTCAGTTTCATCAGTGATGCTTGCCCTGCTGGGGCCTTTGTTGAACATAATCTGTCTCTAAGAGAAGGAAGCTTGAACTTCTGTGTCATCAAGGATGCTTGCACTGCTAGGGCCTTTGTTGAACCTGGTCTGTCTTTAAGAGGTGTAAGCTTGAACTTCTGTGTCAGCAGGGGTGATTGCACTGCGGCACCTTTGTTGAACATATTCTGTCACTAAGAGAAGTTCTGTGTCATCAGGGGTGCTTGCACTGCTGGGGCCTTTGCTGAACATATTCTGTCTCTAAGAGAAGAAGCCTGAACTTCTGTCTCATTCAGGGGTGCTTGCATTGCTGGGGCCGTTGTTGAACATATTCTGTCACTAAGAGAAAGCTTGAACTTCTGTGTCATCAGGGGTGCTTGCACTACTGGGGCATTTGCTGAACATATTCTGTCTCTAAGAGAAGGAAGCTTGACCTTCTGTGTCACCAGGGGTGCTTGCTCTACTGGGGCATTTGCCGAACATATTCTGTCTCCTAGAGAAGGAAGCTTGAACTTCTGTGTCACCAGGGGTGCTTGCGCTACTACTGCCTATGTTGAACAGGTTCTGTCTCTAAGAGAAAGAAGCTTGAACTTCTGTGTCATCACTGGTGCTTGCACCACTGGGGCCTTTGTGGAACATGTTCTATCTCAAAGAGAAGGACGCTTAAACTTCTGTCACATCAGGGGTGCTTGCACTGCTGGGGCCTTTGTTGAACATGTTCTGTCTCGAAGAGCAGGAAGCTTGAAATGCTGTGTCATCAGGGTTGCTTGCACTGCTGACGCCGTTCTTGAGCCTTTTCTGTCTCTAAGAGAAGGAAGCTTGATTTTCTGTGTCATCAGGGGTGCTTTCACTGCTGGCGTCATTGTTGAACATGTTCTGTCTCTAAGAGAAGAAAGAAGGAACCTCTGTGTCATCAGTGGTGCTTGCACTGCTGGCGCCGTTGTTGAACATGTTCGGTCTCGAAGAGCAGGAAGCTTAAACTGCTGTGTCATCAGGGGTGCTTGCACTGCTTGGGCCTTTGTTGAACATGTTCTATCTCAAAGAGAAGGAAGCTGGAACTTCTGTGTCAGCAGGGGTGCTTGAACTGCTGGTGTCTTTGTTGAACATGTTCTGTCTCTAAGAGAAGAAAGCTTGAACTTCTGTGTCAGCAGGGGTGCTTGCACTGCTGACGCCGTTCTTGAGCCTTTTCTGTCTCTAAGAGAAGGAAGCTTGAATTTCTGTGTCATCAGGGGTGCTTTTACTGCTGGCGTCATTTTTGAACATGTTCTGTCTCTAAGAGAAGGAAGCTTGAATTTCTGTGTCATCAGGGGTGCTTGCACTGCTGGCGTCGTTGTTGAAGATGTTCTGTCTCTAAGAGAAGGAAGCTTGAACGTTTGTGTCAGCAGGGGTGCTTGCACTGCTGGCGCCGTTGTTGAACATGTTCTGTCTCTAAGAGAAGGATGCTTGAACTTCTGTGGCATCAGGGGTGCTTGCTCTGCTGGCGCCGTTGTTAAACATATTCTCCCTCTAAGAGAAGGAAACTTGAACTTCTGTGTCATCAGGGGTGCTTGCACTGCTGGGGCTATTGGTAAACATTTTGTGTCTCTAAGAGAAGAAAGCTTCAACTTCTGTGCCATCAGGGGTGCTTGCACTGCTGGGGCTTTTGTTTAACACATTCTGTCTTTAAGAGAAGGACGCTTGACCTTCTGTGTCATCAGGTGTGCTTGCACTCCTGGGGCCTTTGTTGAACATATTCTGTCTCCAAGAGAACAAAGATTGAACTTCAGTTTCATCAGTGATGCTTGCCCTGCTGGGGCCTTTGTTGAACATAATCTGTCTCTAAGAGAAGGAAGCTTGAACTTCTGTGTCATCAAGGGTGCTTGCACTGCTAGGGCCTTTGTTGAACATGGTCTGTCTTTAAGAGGTGTAAGCTTGAACTTCTGTGTCATCAGGGGTGCTTGCACTGCTGGGGCCTTTGCTGAACATATTCTGTCTCTAAGAGAAGGAAGCTTGAACTTCTGTCTCATTCAGGGGTGCTTGCACTGTTGGGGCCGTTGTTGAACATATTCTGTCACTAAGAGAAAGCTTGAACTTTTGTGTCATCAGGGGTGCTTGCACTACTGGGGCATTTGCTGAACATATTCAGTTTCTAAGAGAAGGAAGCTTGACCTTCTGTGTCACCAGGGGTGCTTGCTCTACTGGGGCATTTGCCGAACATATTCTGTCTCTAAGAGAAGGAAGCTTGAACTTCTGTGTCACCAGGGGTGCTTGCGCTACTGCTGCCTTTGTTGAACAGGTTCTGTCTCTAAGAGAAAGAAGCTTGAACTTCTGTGTCATCACTGGTGCTTGCACCGCTGGGGCCTTTGTTGAACATGTTCTATCTCAAAGAGAAGGACGCTTAAACTTCTGTGACATCAGGGGTGTTTGCACTGCTGGGGCCTTTGTTAAACAAGTTCTGTCTCTACGAGAAGGACGCTTGAACTTCTGTGTCACCAGAGGTGATTGCACTGCTGGGGACTTTGTTGAACATGTTCTGTCTCTAGGAGAAGGAAGCTTGAACTTCTGTGTTACCAGGGGTGCTTGCATTGCTGGGGCCTTTGTTGAACATATTCTGTTTCTCAGAAAAGGAAGCTTGAACTTCTGTGACATTAGGGGTGCTTGCACTGCTGGGGCCTTTGTTGAACATATTCTGTCTCTAAGAGAAGGAAGCTTGAACTTCTGTGTCACCAGGAGTGCTTGCACTGCTTGTGCCTTTGTTGAACATGTTCTGTCTCTAAGAGAAGGAAGCTTGAACTACTGTGTCTTCAGGGGTGCTTGCACTGCTTGTGCCTTTGTTGAACATGTTCTGTCTCAAAGAGAAGGACGCTTGAACTTCTGTGACACCAGGGGTGCTTGCACTGCTGGGGCCTTTCTTGAACATGTTCTGTCTTTAAGAGAATGTAGCATGAACTTCTGTGTCACCAGGGGTGCTTGTGCTAGTGCTTCCTTTGTTGAACATGGTCTGTCTCTAAGAGAAGGTAGCTTGAACTACTGTGACATCAGGGGTGCTTGCACTGCTGGTTCCGTTGTTGACCATATTCTGTCTCTAAGTGAAGGAAGCTTGAACGTCTGTGTCAACAGGTGTGCTTACACTATTGGCGCCGTTGTTGAACATATTCTGTCACTAAGAGAAGGAAGCTTGAACTTCTGTGTCACCAGGAGTGCTTGCACTGCTTGTGCCTTTGTTGAACATGTTCTGTCTCTAAGAGAAGGAAGCTTGAACTACTGTGTCTTCAGGGGTGCCTGCACTGCTTGTGTCTTTGTTGAACATGTTCTGTCTCAAAGAGAAGGACGCTTGAACTTCTGTGACAGCAGGGGTGCTTGCACTGCTGGGGCCTTTCTTGAAAATGGTCTGTCTCTAAGAGAAGGAAACTTGAACTTCTGTGACATCAGGGGTGCTTGCATTGCTGGTGGCGTCGTTGAACATATTCTGTTACTAAGAGAAAGCTTGAACTTCTGTGTCACCAGGGGTGCTTCCGCTACTTCTGCCTTTGTTGAAAATGGTCTGTCTCTAAGAGAAAGAACCTGGAACTTCTGTGTCACCAGGGGTGCTTGCATTGCTGGCGCTGTTGTTGAACATATTCTGTCTCTAAGAGAAGGAAGCTTGAACTTCTGTGTCACCAGGGGTGCTTGCGCTACTGCTGCCTTTGTTGAAAATGGATCGTCTCTAAGAGAAAGAACCTGGAACTTCTGTGTCACCAGGGGTGCTTGCATTGCTGGCGCGGTTGTTGAACATATTCTGTCTCTAAGAGAAGGAAGCTTGAACTGTTGTGTCATCGGGGTGCTTGCACTGCTTGGGCCTTTGTTGATTATGTTCTGTCTCTAAGAGAAAGAACCTGAAACTTCTGTGTCACCAGGGGTGCTTGCACTGATGGGGACTTTGTTGAACATGTTCTGTCTCTAAGAAAAGGACGCTTGTACTTCTGTGTCACCAGAGGTGCTTGCACTGCTGGGGCCTTTGTTGAACATGTTCTGTTTTTAAAAGAAGGAAGCTTGAACTTCTGTGTCATCAGGGGTGCTTGCACTGCTGGGGCCTTTGTTGAACATTTTCTGTTTCTACGAAAAGGAAGCTTGATCTTCTGTGACATCAGGGGTGCTTGCACTGCTGGGGACTTTGTTGAACATAGTTTGTCTCTAAGAGAAGGAAGTTTGAACTTCTGTGTCACCAGGGGTGCATGCGCTACTGCTGCCTTTGTTGAAAATGGTATGTCTCTAAGAGAAGGAAGCTTTAACTTCAGTGACATCAGGGGTGCTTGCATTGCTGGCGCAATTGTTGAACATATTCTGTTACTAAGAGAAAGCTTGAACTTCTGTGTCAACAGGAGTGCTTCCGCTACTTCTGCCTTTGTTGAAAATGGTCTGTCTCTAAGAGAAAGAACCTGGAACTTCTGTGTCACCAGGGGTGCTTGCATTGCTGGCGCCGTTGTTGAACATATTCTGTCTCTAAGAGAAGGAAGCTTGAACTTCTGTGTCACCAGGGGTGCTTGCGCTACTGCTGCCTTTGTTGAAAATGGTCTGTCTCTAAGAGAAAGAACCTGGAACTTCTGTGTCACCAGGGGTGCTTGCATTGCTGGCGCCATTGTTGAACGTATTCTGTCTCTAAGAGAAGGAAGCTTAAACTGTTGTGTCATCAGGGGTGCTTGCACTGCTTGGGCCTTTGTTGATTATGTTCTGTCTCTAAGAGAAAGAACCTGGAACTTCTGTGTCACCAGGGGTGCTTGCACTGATGGGGACTTTGTTGAACATGCTCTGTCTCTAAGAGAAGGACGCTTGTACTTCCGTGTCACCAGAGGTGCTTGCACTGCTGGGGCCTTTGTTGAACATGTTCTGTTTTTAAAAGAAGGAAGCTTGAACTTCTGTGTCATCAGGGGTGCTTGCACTGCTGGGGCCTTTGTTGAACATATTCTGTTTCTATGAAAAGGAAGCTTGATCTTCTGTGACATCAGGGGTGCTTGCACTGCTGGGGACTTTGTTGAACATGGTTTGTCTCTAAGAGAAGGAAGTTTGAACTTCTGTGTCACCAGGGGTGCTTGCGCTACTGCTGCCTTTGTTGAAAATGGTCTGTCTCTAAGAGATGGAAGCTTGAACTTCAGTGACATCAGGGGTGCTTGCATTGCTGGCGCCATTGTTGAACATATTCTGTCACTAAGAGAAAGCTTGAACTTCTGTGTCATCAGGGGTGCTTGCACTACTGGGGCCTTTGTTGATTATGTTATATCTCTAAGAGAAAGAACCTGGAACTTCTGTGTCACCAGGGGTGCTTGTACTGATGGGGACTTTGTTTAACATGTTCTGTCTCTAAGAGAAGGTCACTTGTACTTCTGTGTCACCAGAGGTGCTTGCACTGCTGGGGCCTTTGTTGAACATGTTCTGTGTCTAAGAGAAGGAAGCTTGAACTATTGTGTCACCAGGTGTGCTTGCACTGCTGGCGCCGGTGTTGAGCCTTTTTTCTGTCTCTAAGAGAAGGAAGCTTAAATTTCTGTGTCAGCAGGGGTGCTTGCACTACTGCTGCCTTTGTTGAACATGGTCTGTCTCTAAGAGAAGGAATCTTGAACTTCTGTGTCAGCAGGGTGCTTGCACTGCTGGCGCCGGTGTTGAGCCTTTTTTCTGTCTCTAAGAGAAGGAAGCTTAAATTTCTGTGTCAGCAGGGGTGCTTGCACTACTGCTGTCTTTTTTTAACATGGTCTGTCTCTAAGAGAAGGAAGCTTGAACTTCTGTTTCAGCAGGGGTGCTTGCACCGCTGGCGCCATTGTTCAACATGTTCTGTCTCTAAGAGAAGGAAGCGTGAACTGCTGTGTCATCAGGGGTGCTTGCCCTGCTGCTGTCTTTGTTGAACATGTTCTATCTCTAAGAGAAGGAAGCTTGAACTTCTGTGTCATCAGGGGTGCTTGCACTACTGTCATCGTTGTTGAACATGCTCTGTCTCTAAGAGAAGGAAGCTTGAACTTCTGTGTCAGCAGGGGTGCTTGCACTACTGCTGTCTTTGTTGAACATGTTCTGTCTCTAAGAGAAGGAAGCTTAAACTTCTGTGTCAGCAGGGGTGCTTGCACCACTGGCACCATTGTTCAACATGTTCTGTCTCTAAGAGAAGAAAGCGTGAACTGCTGTGTCATCAGGGGTGCTTGCCCTACTGCTGTCTTTGCTGAACATGTTCTGTCTCTAAGAGAAGGAAGCTTGAACTTCTGTCTCAGCAGTGGTCCTTGCACTGCTGGCGCCGTTGTTGAACATGTTCTGTCTCTAAGAGAAGGACGCTTGAACGTCTGTGTCATCAGGGGTGCTTGCACCTCTGGCGTCTTTGTTGAACATATTCTGTCTCTAAGAGAAATTAGCTTGAACTTATGTGTCATCAGGGGTGCTTGCTCTACTGGGGCATTTGCCGAACATATTCTGTCTCTAAGAGAAGGAAGCTTGAACTTCTGTGTCACCAGGGGTGCTTGCGCTACTGCTGCCTTTGTTGAACAGGTTCTGTCTCTAAGAGAAAGAAGCTTGAACTTCTGTGTCATCACTGGTGCTTGCACCGCTGGGGCCTTTGTTGAACATGTTCTATCTCAAAGAGAAGAACGCTTAAACTTCTGTGACATCAGGGGTGCTTGCACTGCTGCGGCCTTTGTTAAACATGTTCTGTCTCTAAAAGAAGGAACCTGGAACTTCTGTGTCACCAGGGTAGCTTGCACTGCCTGGGCCTTTGTTGAACAAGTTCTGTCTCTACGAGAAGGACGCTTGAACTTCTGTGTCACCAGAGGTGATTGCACTGCTGAGGACTTTGTTGAACATGTTCTGTCTCTAGGAGAAGGAAGCTTGAACTTCTGTGTTGCCAGGGGTGCTTGCCTTGCTGGGGCCTTTGTTGAACATATTCTGTTTCTCAGAAAAGGAAGCTTGAACTTCTGTGACATTAGGGGTGCTTGCACTGCTGGGGCCTTTGTTGAACATATTCTGTCTCTAAGAGAAGGAAGTTTGAACTTCTGTGTCACCAGGAGTGCTTGCACTGCTTTTGCCTTTGTTTCACATGTTCTGTCTCTAAGAGAAGGAAGCTTGAACTACTGTGTCTTCAGGGGTGCTTGCACTGCTTGTGCCTTTGTCGAACATGTTCTGTCTCAAAGAGAAGGACGCTTGAACTTCTGTGACACCAGGGGTGCTTGCACTGCTGGGGCCTTTCTTGAACATGTTCTGTCTTTAAGAGAATGTAGCTTGAACTTCTGTGTCACCATGGGTGCTTGCGCTAGTGCTTCCTTTGTTGAACATGTTCTGTCTCTAAGAGAAGGAAGCTTGAACTACTGTGTCTTCAGGGGTGCTTGCACTGCTTGTGCCTTTGTTGAACATGTTCTGTCTCAAAGAGAAGGACGCTTGAACTTCTGTGACACCAGGGGTGCTTGCACTGCTGGGGCCTTTCTTGAACATGTTCTGTCTTTAAGAGAATGAAGCTTGAACCTCTGTGTCACCAGGGGTGCTTGCGCTGCTTCTGCCTTTCTTGAAAATGGTCTGTCTCTAAGAGAAGGAAGCTTGAACTTCTGTGACATCAGGGGTGCTTGCATTGCTGGTGGCGTTGTTGAACATATTCTGTTACTAAGAGAAAGCTTGAACTTCTATGTCACCAGGAGTGCTTCCACTACTTCTGCCTTTGTTGAAAATGGTCTGTCTCTAAGAGAAAGAACCTGGAACTTCTGTGTCACCAGGGGTGCTTGCATTGCTGGCGCGGTTGTTGAACATATTCTGTCTCTAAGAGAGGGAAGCTTGAACTGTTGTGTCACCAGGGGTGCTTGCACTGATGGGGACTTTGTTGAACATGTTCTGTCTCTAAGAGAAGGACGCTTGTACTTCTGTGTCACCCGAGGTGCTTGCACTGCTGGGGCATTTGTTGAACATGTTCTGTTTTTAAAAGAAGGAAGCTTGAACTTCTGTGTCATCAGGGGTGCTTGCACTGCTGGGGCCTTTGTTGAACATATTCTGTTTCTACGAAAAGGAAGCTTGATCTTCTGTGACATCAGGGGTGCTTGCACTGCTGGGGACTTTGTTGAACATAGTTTGTCTCTAAGAGAAGGAAGTTTGAACTTCTGTGTCACCAGGGGTGCTTGCGCTACTGCTGCCTTTGTTGAAAATGGTATGTCTCTAAGAGAAGGAAGCTTTAACTTCAGTGACATCAGGGGTGCTTGCATTGCTGGCGCCATTGTTGAACATATTCTGTTACTAAGAGAAAGCTTGAACTTCTGTGTCACCAGGAGTGCTTCCGCTACTTCTGCCTTTGTTGAAAATGGTCTGTCTCTAAGAGAAAGAACCTGGGGCCTTATTTATGAAGGTCTTGCGCCACTTTTACGTGACTTTTAAAATGGGAAAAAGACACGCACCGGTGGCGCAAGGCCTTCATAAATAAGGCCCCTGGAACTTCTGTGTCACCAGGGGTGCTTGCATTGCTGGCGCCGTTGTTGAACATATTTTGTCTCTAAGAGAAGGAAGCCTGAACTTCTGTGTCACCAGGGGTGCTTGCGCTACTGCTGCCTTTGTTGAAAATGGTCTGTCTCTAAGAGAAAGAACCTGGAACTTCTCTGTCACCAGGGGTGCTTGCATTACTGGCGCAGTTGTTGAACGTAATATGTCTCTAAGAGAAGGAAGCTTGAACTGTTGTGTCATCAGGGGTGCTTGCACTGCTTGGGCCTTTGTTGATTATGTTCTGTCTCTAAGAGAAAGAACCTGGAACTTCTGTGTCACCAGGGGTGCTTGCACTGATGGGGACTTTGTTGAACATGTTCTGTCTCTAAGAGAAGGACGCTTGTACTTCTGTGTCACCAGAGGGGCTTGCACTGCTGGGGCCTTTGTTGAACATGTTCTGTTTTTAAACGAAGGAAGCTTGAACTTCTGTGTCATCAGGGGTGCTTGCACTGCTGGGGCCTTTGTTGAACATATTCTGTTTCTATGAAAAGGAAGCTTGATCTTCTGTGACATCAGGGGTGCTTGCACTGCTGGGGACTTTGTTGAACATGGTTTGTCTCTAAGAGAAGGAAGTTTGAACTTCTTTGTCACCAGGGGTGCTTGCGCTACTGCTGCCTTTGTTGAAAATGGTCTGTCTCTAAGAGAAGGAAGCTTGAACTTCAGTGACATCAGGGGTGCTTGCATTGCTGGCGCTGTTGTTGAACATATTCTGTCACTAAGAGAAAGCTTGAACTTCTGTGTCATCAGGGGTGCTTGCACTACTGGGGCCTTTGTTGATTATGTTATATCTCTAAGAGAAAGAACCTGGAACTTCTGTGTCACCAGGGGTGCTTGCATTGCTGGCGCAGTTGTTGAATATATTCTGTCTCAAATAGAAGGAAGCTTGAACTTCTGTGTCACCAGGGGTGCTTGCGCTACTCCTGCCTTTGTTGAACATGTTCTGTCTCTAAGAGAAGGAAGCTTGAACTGTTGTGTCATCAGGGGTACTTGCACCGCTTGGGCCTTTGTTGATTATGTTCTGTCTCTAAGAGAAAGAACCTGGAACTTCTGTGTCACCAGGGGTGTTATAGGTTAATAACTGATTAGGATCTGGTTACTCAAGGAAAAGCTTGAACTATGACTTCATTGTATCAAACGTTTTTAACAAAAGAAAACGATTGTATTCCAAATAAAATGCAAGGGTTTCTTATTATTGCATGTGCATTTGCCAATGTTTGTTTATTTAACTGAGGAAAGAAGCCAATGCAGAGTTTATGAATACATAATGGAGTTGGCACGTGTAAACTGACTGGAGCTCTGTGCGTGCAACACGGGCTCGTTAGCATTCCAACAACTAGAAAAGTTAGCACTGTGCGCAAGCCAATGCTTCGCTTCATCAGAGACTCATCATGCACATCCCTGAAAGGCTTTGGCTCGCGTCTTTGGTTCCCGAGGTCCTGCGCCCTTCCGGATTGACTTCCAGCACTCCTTTCCTCCCTGGCTGTTTCATCCTAGAAGGTTTCCTGATTCCCGGGTCCTGACTGGAGACTTACCCGATCTTCACGAGTGTTCCAGACGGCATCTGCTGCTTTTCCCTTTCCCGACGGCATCCCCTGCCTTTCACTTTCCCGACGGCAAGCTGAGTACACTTCTTCTTGGACAGATCATTATTTCCGCTTTCCTGCAAACTCAGCGCGTCACCTCCGGCTGGAGCCCAAGTAAGGTTTCTTACAGATTCGGTATTTACCGATTCTGAAATACCTACATGTGCCCCCTTCTATTTTACCACTTCTTAAATACCGAATCGGTAAAATTCGGTATTTTAGAAGTGGTAAAATAGAATTACCTACATCCAGCCCAAGGTGAATAAACACTTGAAGATCGAACAAGGTTGTGAGACTTGAACAATTTAAATAACAAAACCTTGGAACATTTGAGAAGGAAATTCAATTAGGTTTTTTGTTTGATGTGAATTTGCAAAAGGTGAAATCAGAGTTGTGATTGTAACAACAAGCATTGAACAAGACAAGAGATGCCTTGTTAATGTAAAAACAGAGTTGTGATTTAAACAACAAGCATTGAACAAGGCAAGAGAAGTTAATCATATCTAAACAGGTTTAGGGTGTGGTATCTTTCTCTTGTCTTTCAGACCAGACCCTTAATTCTGAAAATAAACAACAACAGTACAGGTATGGCAAGTTGTTGAAAAAACTAAAGTTTCTACTAATACACTAATTTTGGAACACTAATGATTTGATGTTATTCAACGTGTTTAGAACAGACTATCATGAAGGTTTATTTCATTTAAGGTTTTTTCACGAGAAAAAGAACTTGCAATTGTTGTTGAAGTGTAAGCCAGGGCTGAATACTCAAAAGGTATGTTGAATGAGAACAAGCCTTGTTATTTGATGGACGGAATGCGATAACCTCGTATATTGATTATTGTTGTAATTGTACTACAGTTATTGAAAGCCCGGCACATTTAACTGAGAAGCAAAGTAAAAGTCAGAAGAGCTCCTGTGTTTTTTCTCTTTTTTTTCTCAATCCTCTTCCCCTTTTCCCTTGCGGATAAATTCGGTCATTTAAGAGTTAATATCCTCGGTGCTTGGGTTTGTTCGAGGGGGGAATTGGGGGTTTGCAGCAAAGAAAGGAAACAACCTACGCTGGAGCGTGGTGAAATCTCAACAAATGGTGTTTGTACTGATGGGGACTTTGTTTAACATGTTCTGTCTCTAAGAGAAGGTCGCTTGTACTTCTGTGTCACCCGAGGTGCTTGCACTGCTGGGGCCTTTGTTGAACATGTTCTGTGTCTAAGAGAAGGAAGCTTGAACTATTGTGTCACCAGGTGTGCTAGCGCTACTGCTGCCTTTGTTGAACATGGTCTGTCTCTAAGAGAAGGAATCTTGAACTTCTGTGTCAGCAGGGGTGCTTGCACTGCTGGCGCTGGTGTTGAGCCTTTTTCTGTCTCTAAGAGAAGGAAGCTTGAATTTCTGTGTCAGCAGGGGTGCTTGCACTACTGCTGTCTTTTTTTAACATGGTCTGTCTCTAAGAGAAGGAAGCTTGAACTTCTGTTTCAGCAGGGGTGCTTGCACCGCTGGCGCCATTGTTCAACATGTTCTGTCTCTAAGAGAAGGAAGCGTGAACTGCTGTGTCATCAGGGGTGCTTGCCCTGCTGCTGTCTTTGTTGAACATGTTCTATCTCTAAGAGAAGGAAGCTTGAACTTCTGTGTCATCAGGGGTGCTTGCACTACTGTCATCATTGTTGAACATGTTCTGTCTCTAAGAGAAGGAAGCTTGAACTTCTGTGTCAGCAGGGGTGCTTGCACTACTGCTGTCTTTGTTGAACATGTTCTGTCTCTAAGAGAAGGAAGCTTAAACTTCTGTGTCAGCAGGGGTGCTTGCACCGCTGGCACCATTGTTCAACATGTTCTGTCTCTAAGAGAAGGAAGCGTGAACTGCTGTGTCATCAGGGGTGCTTGCCCTACTGCTGTCTTTGCTGAACATGTTCTGTCTCTAAGAGAAGGAAGCTTGAACTTCTGTGTCAGCAGTGGTCCTTGCACTGCTGGCGCCGTTGTTGAACATGTTCTGTCTCTAAGAGAAGTACGCTTGAACGTCTGTGTCATCAAGGGTGCTTGCACTGCTGGCGCCGTTGTTGAACATGTTCTGTCTCTAAGAGAAGGACGCTTGAACGTCTGTGTCATCAGGGGTGCTTGCACCTCTGGCGTCTTTGTTGAACATATTCTGTCTCTAAGAGAAATTAGCTTGAACTTATGTGTCATCAGGGGTGCTTGCACTGCTGGGGCCTTTGTTGAACATATTCTGTCTCTAAGAGAACGAAGCTTAAACTTCTGTGTCATCAGGAGTGCTTGCACTGCTGGGGCCTTTGTTGAACATATTGTGTCTCTAATAGAAGGAAGCCCGAACTTCTGTGTCATCAGGGTGCTTGCACCTGTGGGGCTTTTTTTGAACATTTACTGTCTCTAAGAAAAAGAAGCTTGACCTTCTGTGTCATCAGGTGTGCTTGCACTGCTGGTGCCGTTGTTAAACATGTTCTGTCTCTAAGAGAAGGACGCTTGAACGTCTGTGTCATCAGGGGCGCTTGCACTGATTGGGCCTTTGTTGAACATAGTCTGTCTCTAAGAGAAGAAAGCTTGAACTTTTGTGTCATCACTGGTGCTTGCACCGCTGGGGCCTTTGTTGAACATATTGTGGCTCTAATAGAATTAAGCTTGAACTTTTGTGTCATCAGAGTGCTTGCACCTCTGGGGCTTTTGTTGAACATATGCTGTCTCCAAGAGAAGGAAGCTTGAACTTCTGTGTCATCAGGGGTGCTTGCACTGCTGGGGCCTTTGTTGAACATGTTCTGTCTCGAAGAGAAGGAAGCTTGAACTGCTGTGTCATCAGGGGTGCTTGCACTGCTTGGGCCTTTGTAGAACATGTTCTGTCTCAAAGAGAAGGACGCTTGAAATTCTGTGACACCAGGGAATCTTGCACTACTGGGGCCTTTGTTGAACATGTTCTGTCTCTAAGAGAAGGAAGCTGGAACTTCTGTGTCAGCGAGGGTCCTTGCACTGCTGGTGTCTTTGTTGAACATGTTCTGTCTCTAAGAGAAGGAAGTTCGAACGTCTGTGTCACCAGGGATGCTTGCAATGTTGCTGCCTTTCTTGAACGTGTTCTGTCTCTAAGAGAAGAAAGCTTGAACTTCTGTGTCAGCAGGGATGCTTGCACTGCTGACGCCGTTCTTGAGCCTGTTCTGTCTCTACGAGAAGGAAGCTTGAATTTCTGTGTCATCAAGGGTGCTTGCACTGCTGGCGTCATTGTTGAACATGTTCTGTCTCTAAGAGAAAGAAGCTTGAAATTCTGTGTCATCAGGGGTGCTTGCACTGCTGGCGTCGTTGTTGAACATGTTCTGCCTCTAAAAGAAGGAAGCTTGAATTTCTGTGTCATCAGGGGTGATTGCACTGCTGGCGTCGTTGTTGAACATGTTCTGTCTCTTAGAGAAGGAACCTTGAACTTCTCTGTCAGTAGGGGTGCTTGCATTACTGCTGTCTTTGTTGAACATGTTCTGTCTCTAAGAAAAGGAAGCTTGAACGTTTGTGTCAGCAGGGGTGCTTGCACTGTTGGCGCCGTTGTTGAACATGTTCTGTCTCTGAGAGAAGGATGCTTGAATTCTGTGGCATCAGGGGTGCTTGCTCTGCTGGCGCCGTTGTTAAACATATTCTACCTCTAAGAGAAGGAAGCTTGAACTTCTGTGTCATCAGGGGTGCTTGCACTGCTGGGGCCATTGGTAAATATTTTGTGTCTCTAAGAGAAGAAAGCTTCAACTTCTGTGCCATAAGGGGTGCTTGTACTGCTGGGGCTTTTTTTGAACACATTCTGTCTCTAAGAGAAGGAAGCTTGACCTTCTGTGTCATCAGGTGTGCTTGCACTCCTGGGGCCTTTGTTGAACATATGCTGTCTCCAAGAGAAGGAAGCTTGAACTTCTGTGTCATCAGGGGTGCTTGCACTGCTGGGGCCTTTGTTGAACATATTGTGTCTCTAAGATGGGGAAGCTTGAACTTCTGTGTCAGCAGGGGTGATTGCACTGCTGGTGCCTTTATTGAACATATTCTGTCACTAAGAGAAGGAAGCTTGAACTTCTGTGTCATCAGGGGTGCTTGCACTGCTGGGGCCTTTGTTGAACATATTCTGTCTATAAGAGAAGGAAGCTTGAACTTCTGTTACGTCAGGAGTGCTTGCACTACTGGTGCCTTTGTTGAACATATTTTGTCTATAAGAGAAGGAAGCTTGAACTTCTATGTCATCAGGGGTGCTTGCACTACTGTCATCATTGTTGAACATGTTCTGTCTCTAAGAGAAGGAAGCTTGAACTTCTGTGTCAGCAGGGGTGCTTGCACTACTGCTGTCTTTGTTGAACATGTTCTGTCTCTAAGAGAAGGAAGCTTAAACTTCTGTGTCAGCAGGGGTGCTTGCACCGCTGGCACCATTGTTCAACATGTTCTGTCTTTAAGAGAAGGAAGCGTGAACTGCTGTGTCATCAGGGGTGCTTGCCCTACTGCTGTCTTTGCTGAACATGTTCTGTCTCTAAGAGAAGGAAGCTTGAACTTCTGTGTCAGCAGTGGTCCTTGCACTGCTGGCGCCGTTGTTGAACATGTTCTGTCTCTAAGAGAAGTACGCTTGAACGTCTGTGTCATCAGGGGTGCTTGCACTGCTGGCGCCGTTGTTGAACATGTTCTGTCTCTAAGAGAAGGACGCTTGAACGTCTGTGTCATCAGGGGTGCTTGCACCTCTGGCGTCTTTGTTGAACATATTCTGTCTCTAAGAGAAATTAGCTTGAACTTATGTGTCATCAGGGGTGCTTGCACTGCTGGGGCCTTTGTTGAACATATTCTGTCTCTAAGAGAACGAAGCTTAAACTTCTGTGTCATCAGGAGTGCTTGCACTGCTGGGGCCTTTGTTGAACATATTGTGTCTCTAATAGAAGGAAGCCTGATTTTCTGTGTCATCAGGGGTGCTTGCACCTGTGGGTCTTTTTTTGAACATTTACTGTCTCTAAGAAAAGGAAGCTTGACATTCTGTGTCATCAGGTGTGCTTGCACTTCTGGTGCCGTTGTTAAACATTTTCTGTCTCTAAGAGAAGGACACTTGAACGTCTGTGTCATCAGGAGCGCTTGCACTGATTGGGCCTTTGTTGAACATATGCTGTCTCCAAGAGAAGGAAGCTTGACCTTTTGTGTCATCAGGGGTGCTTGCACTGCTGGGGCCTTTGTTGAACATATTGTGTCTCTAAGATGGGGAAGCTTGAACTTCTGTGCCAGCAGGGGCGATTGCACTGCTGGCGCCTTTATTGAACATATTCTGTCACTAAGAGAAGGAAGCTTGAACTGCTGTGTCATCAGGGGTGCTTGCACTGCTGGGGCCTTTGTTGAACATGTTCTGTCTCTAAGAGAAGGAAGCTTGAACTTCTGTGTCAGCAGGGGTGCTTGCACTACTGCTGTCTTTGTTGAACACGTTCTGTCTCTAAGAGAAGGAAGCTTAAACTTCTGTGTCAGCAGGGGTGCTTGCACCGCTGGCACCATTGTTCAACATGTTCTGTCTCTAAGAGAAGGAAGCGTGAACTGCTGTGTCATCAGGGGTGCTTGCCCTACTGCTGTCTTTGCTGAACATGTTCTGTCTCTAAGAGAAGGAAGCTTGAACTTCTGTGTCAGCAGTGGCCCTTGCACTGCTGGCGCCGTTGTTGAACATGTTCTGTCTCTAAGAGAAGGACGCTTGAGCCTCTGTGTCATCAGGGGCGCTTGCACTGATTGGGCCTTTGTTGAACATATTCTGTCTCTAAGAGAAGAAAGCTTGAACTTCTGTGTCATCACTGGTGCTTGCACCGCTGGGGCCTTTGTTGAACATATTGTGGCTCTAATAGAATGAAGATTGAACTTCTGTGTCATCAGAGTGCTTGCACCTCTGGGGCTTTTGTTGAACATATGCTGTCTCCAAGAGAAGGAAGCTTGAACTTCTGTGTCATCAGGGGTGCTTGCACTGCTGGGGCCTTTGTTGAACATGTTCTGTCTCGAAGAGAAGGAAGCTTGAACTGCTGTGTCATCAGGGGTGCTTGCACTGCTTGGGCCTTTGTAGAACATGTTCTGTCTCAAAGAGAAGGACGTTTAAAATTCTGTGACACCAGGGATGCTTGCACTACTGGGGCCTTTGTTGAACATGTTCTCTCTCTAAGAGAAGGAAGCTGGAACTTCTGTGTCAGCAGGGGTGCTTGCACTGCTGGTGTCTTTGTTGAATATGTTCTGTCTCTAAGAGAAGGAAGCGTGAACGTCTGTGTCACCAGGGATGCTTGCAATGTTGCTGCCTTTCTTGAACGTGTTCTGTCTCTAAGAGAAGAAAGCTTGAACTTCTGTGTCAGCAGGGGTGCTTGCACTGCTGACGCCGTTCTTGAGCCTGTTCTGTCTCTACGAGAAGCAAGCTTGAATTTCTGTGTCATCAGGGGTGCTTGCACTGCTGGCGTCATTGTTGAACATGTTCTGTCTCTAAGAGAAAGAAGCTTGAAATTCTGTGTCATCAGGGGTGCTTGCACTGCTGGCGTCTTTGTTGAACATGTTCTGTCTCTAAAAGAAGGAAGCTTGAATTTCTGTGTCATCAGGGGTGATTGCACTGCTGGCGTCGTTGTTGAACATGTTCTGTCTCTTAGAGAAGAAACCTTGAACTTCTCTGTCAGTAGGGGTGCTTGCATTACTGCTGTCTTTGTTGAACATGTTCTGTCTCTAAGAGAAGGAAGCTTGAACGTTTGTGTCAGCAGGGGTGCATGCACTGTTGGCGCCGTTGTTGAACATGTTCTGTCTCTAAGAGAAGGATGCTTGAATTCTGTGGCATCAGGGGTGCTTGCTCTACTGGCGCCGTTGTTAAACATATTCTACCTCTAAGAGAAGGAAGCTTGAACTTCTGTGTCATCAGGGGTGCTTGCACTGCTTGGGCCTTTGTAGAACATGTTCTGTCTCAAAGAGAAGGACGCTTGAAATTCTGTGACACCAGGGAATCTTGCACTACTGGGGCCTTTGTTGAACATGTTCTGTCTCTAAGAGAAGGAAGCTGGAACTTCTGTGTCAGCGAGGGTCCTTGCACTGCTGGTGTCTTTGTTGAACATGTTCTGTCTCTAAGAGAAGGAAGTTCGAACGTCTGTGTCACCAGGGATGCTTGCAATGTTGCTGCCTTTCTTGAACGTGTTCTGTCTCTAAGAGAAGAAAGCTTGAACTTCTGTGTCAGCAGGGATGCTTGCACTGCTGACGCCGTTCTTGAGCCTGTTCTGTCTCTACGAGAAGGAAGCTTGAATTTCTGTGTCATCAAGGGTGCTTGCACTGCTGGCGTCATTGTTGAACATGTTCTGTCTCTAAGAGAAAGAAGCTTGAAATTCTGTGTCATCAGGGGTGCTTGCACTGCTGGCGTCGTTGTTGAACATGTTCTGCCTCTAAAAGAAGGAAGCTTGAATTTCTGTGTCATCAGGGGTGATTGCACTGCTGGCGTCGTTGTTGAACATGTTCTGTCTCTTAGAGAAGGAACCTTGAACTTCTCTGTCAGTAGGGGTGCTTGCATTACTGCTGTCTTTGTTGAACATGTTCTGTCTCTAAGAAAAGGAAGCTTGAACGTTTGTGTCAGCAGGGGTGCTTGCACTGTTGGCGCCGTTGTTGAACATGTTCTGTCTCTGAGAGAAGGATGCTTGAATTCTGTGGCATCAGGGGTGCTTGCTCTGCTGGCGCCGTTGTTAAACATATTCTACCTCTAAGAGAAGGAAGCTTGAACTTCTGTGTCATCAGGGGTGCTTGCACTGCTGGGGCCATTGGTAAATATTTTGTGTCTCTAAGAGAAGAAAGCTTCAACTTCTGTGCCATAAGGGGTGCTTGTACTGCTGGGGCTTTTTTTGAACACATTCTGTCTCTAAGAGAAGGAAGCTTGACCTTCTGTGTCATCAGGTGTGCTTGCACTCCTGGGGCCTTTGTTGAACATATGCTGTCTCCAAGAGAAGGAAGCTTGAACTTCTGTGTCATCAGGGGTGCTTGCACTGCTGGGGCCTTTGTTGAACATATTGTGTCTCTAAGATGGGGAAGCTTGAACTTCTGTGTCAGCAGGGGTGATTGCACTGCTGGCGCCTTTATTGAACATATTCTGTCACTAAGAGAAGGAAGCTTGAACTTCTGTGTCATCAGGGGTGCTTGCACTGCTGGGGCCTTTGTTGAACATATTCTGTCTATAAGAGAAGGAAGCTTGAACTTCTGTTACGTCAGGAGTGCTTGCACTACTGGTGCCTTTGTTGAACATATTTTGTCTATAAGAGAAGGAAGCTTGAACTTCTATGTCATCAGGGGTGCTTGCACTACTGTCATCATTGTTGAACATGTTCTGTCTCTAAGAGAAGGAAGCTTGAACTTCTGTGTCAGCAGGGGTGCTTGCACTACTGCTGTCTTTGTTGAACATGTTCTGTCTCTAAGAGAAGGAAGCTTAAACTTCTGTGTCAGCAGGGGTGCTTGCACCGCTGGCACCATTGTTCAACATGTTCTGTCTTTAAGAGAAGGAAGCGTGAACTGCTGTGTCATCAGGGGTGCTTGCCCTACTGCTGTCTTTGCTGAACATGTTCTGTCTCTAAGAGAAGGAAGCTTGAACTTCTGTGTCAGCAGTGGTCCTTGCACTGCTGGCGCCGTTGTTGAACATGTTCTGTCTCTAAGAGAAGTACGCTTGAACGTCTGTGTCATCAGGGGTGCTTGCACTGCTGGCGCCGTTGTTGAACATGTTCTGTCTCTAAGAGAAGGACGCTTGAACGTCTGTGTCATCAGGGGTGCTTGCACCTCTGGCGTCTTTGTTGAACATATTCTGTCTCTAAGAGAAATTAGCTTGAACTTATGTGTCATCAGGGGTGCTTGCACTGCTGGGGCCTTTGTTGAACATATTCTGTCTCTAAGAGAACGAAGCTTAAACTTCTGTGTCATCAGGAGTGCTTGCACTGCTGGGGCCTTTGTTGAACATATTGTGTCTCTAATAGAAGGAAGCCTGATTTTCTGTGTCATCAGGGGTGCTTGCACCTGTGGGTCTTTTTTTGAACATTTACTGTCTCTAAGAAAAGGAAGCTTGACATTCTGTGTCATCAGGTGTGCTTGCACTTCTGGTGCCGTTGTTAAACATTTTCTGTCTCTAAGAGAAGGACACTTGAACGTCTGTGTCATCAGGAGCGCTTGCACTGATTGGGCCTTTGTTGAACATATGCTGTCTCCAAGAGAAGGAAGCTTGACCTTTTGTGTCATCAGGGGTGCTTGCACTGCTGGGGCCTTTGTTGAACATATTGTGTCTCTAAGATGGGGAAGCTTGAACTTCTGTGCCAGCAGGGGCGATTGCACTGCTGGCGCCTTTATTGAACATATTCTGTCACTAAGAGAAGGAAGCTTGAACTGCTGTGTCATCAGGGGTGCTTGCACTGCTGGGGCCTTTGTTGAACATGTTCTGTCTCTAAGAGAAGGAAGCTTGAACTTCTGTGTCAGCAGGGGTGCTTGCACTACTGCTGTCTTTGTTGAACATGTTCTGTCTCTAAGAGAAGGAAGCTTAAACTTCTGTGTCAGCAGGGGTGCTTGCACCGCTGGCACCATTGTTCAACATGTTCTGTCTCTAAGAGAAGGAAGCGTGAACTGCTGTGTCATCAGGGGTGCTTGCCCTACTGCTGTCTTTGCTGAACATGTTCTGTCTCTAAGAGAAGGAAGCTTGAACTTCTGTGTCAGCAGTGGCCCTTGCACTGCTGGCGCCGTTGTTGAACATGTTCTGTCTCTAAGAGAAGGACGCTTGAGCCTCTGTGTCATCAGGGGCGCTTGCACTGATTGGGCCTTTGTTGAACATATTCTGTCTCTAAGAGAAGAAAGCTTGAACTTCTGTGTCATCACTGGTGCTTGCACCGCTGGGGCCTTTGTTGAACATATTGTGGCTCTAATAGAATGAAGATTGAACTTCTGTGTCATCAGAGTGCTTGCACCTCTGGGGCTTTTGTTGAACATATGCTGTCTCCAAGAGAAGGAAGCTTGAACTTCTGTGTCATCAGGGGTGCTTGCACTGCTGGGGCCTTTGTTGAACATGTTCTGTCTCGAAGAGAAGGAAGCTTGAACTGCTGTGTCATCAGGGGTGCTTGCACTGCTTGGGCCTTTGTAGAACATGTTCTGTCTCAAAGAGAAGGACGTTTAAAATTCTGTGACACCAGGGATGCTTGCACTACTGGGGCCTTTGTTGAACATGTTCTCTCTCTAAGAGAAGGAAGCTGGAACTTCTGTGTCAGCAGGGGTGCTTGCACTGCTGGTGTCTTTGTTGAATATGTTCTGTCTCTAAGAGAAGGAAGCGTGAACGTCTGTGTCACCAGGGATGCTTGCAATGTTGCTGCCTTTCTTGAACGTGTTCTGTCTCTAAGAGAAGAAAGCTTGAACTTCTGTGTCAGCAGGGGTGCTTGCACTGCTGACGCCGTTCTTGAGCCTGTTCTGTCCCTACGAGAAGCAAGCTTGAATTTCTGTGTCATCAGGGGTGCTTGCACTGCTGGCGTCATTGTTGAACATGTTCTGTCTCTAAGAGAAAGAAGCTTGAAATTCTGTGTCATCAGGGGTGCTTGCACTGCTGGCGTCTTTGTTGAACATGTTCTGTCTCTAAAAGAAGGAAGCTTGAATTTCTGTGTCATCAGGGGTGATTGCACTGCTGGCGTCGTTGTTGAACATGTTCTGTCTCTTAGAGAAGAAACCTTGAACTTCTCTGTCAGTAGGGGTGCTTGCATTACTGCTGTCTTTGTTGAACATGTTCTGTCTCTAAGAGAAGGAAGCTTGAACGTTTGTGTCAGCAGGGGTGCATGCACTGTTGGCGCCGTTGTTGAACATGTTCTGTCTCTAAGAGAAGGATGCTTGAATTCTGTGGCATCAGGGGTGCTTGCTCTACTGGCGCCGTTGTTAAACATATTCTACCTCTAAGAGAAGGAAGCTTGAACTTCTGTGTCATCAGGGGTGCTTGCACTGCTGGGGCCATTGGTAAATATTTTGTGTCTCTAAGAGAAGAAAGCTTCAACTTCTGTGCCATAAGGGGTGCTTGTACTGCTGGGGCTTTTTTTTAACACATTCTGTCTCTAAGAGAAGGAAGCTTGACCTTCTGTGTCATCAGGTGTGCTTGCACTCCTGGGGCCTTTGTTGAACATATGCTGTCTCCAAGAGAAGGAAGCTTGACCTTTTGTGTCATCAGGGGTGCTTGCACTGCTGGGGCCTTTGTTGAACATATTGTGTCTCTAAGATGGGGAAGCTTGAACTTCTGTGTCAGCAGGGGCGATTGCACTGCTGGCGCCTTTATTGAACATATTCTGTCACTAAGAGAAGGAAGCTTGAACTTCTGTGTCATCAGGGGTGCTTGCACTGCTGGGGCCTTTGTTGAACATGTTCTGTCTCTAAGAGAAGGAAGCTTGAACTTCTGTGTCAGCAGGGGTGCTTGCACTACTGCTGTCTTTGTTGAACATGTTCTGTCTCTAAGAGAAGGAAGCTTAAACTTCTGTGTCAGCAGGGGTGCTTGCACCGCTGGCACCATTGTTCAACATGTTCTGTCTCTAAGAGAAGGAAGCGTGAACTGCTGTGTCATCAGGGGTGCTTGCCCTACTGCTGTCTTTGCTGAACATGTTCTGTCTCTAAGAGAAGGAAGCTTGAACTTCTGTGTCAGCAGTGGTCCTTGCACTGCTGGCGCCGTTGTTGAACATGTTCTGTCTCTAAGAGAAGGGCGCTTGAACGTCTGTGTCATCAGGGGCGCTTGCACTGATTGGGCCTTTGTTGAACATATTCTGTCTCTAAGAGAAGGAAGCTTGAACTTCTGTGTCATCAGGGGTGCTTGCACTGCTGGGGCCTTTGTTGAACATATTATGTCTATAAGAGAAGGAAGCTTGAACTTCTGTTACGTCAGGAGTGCTTGCACTACTGGTGCCTTTGTTGAACATATTTTGTCTATAAGAGAAGGAAGCTTGAACTTCTATGTCATCAGGGGTGCTTGCACTACTGTCATCATTGTTGAACATGTTCTGTCTCTAAGAGAAGGAAGCTTGAACTTCTGTGTCAGCAGGGGTGCTTGCACTACTGCTGTCTTTGTTGAACATGTTCTGTCTCTAAGAGAAGGAAGCTTAAACTTCTGTGTCAGCAGGGGTGCTTGCACCGCTGGCTCCATTGTTCAACATGTTCTGTCTTTAAGAGAAAAAAGCGTGAACTGCTGTGTCATCAGGGGTGCTTGCCCTACTGCTGTCTTTGCTGAACATGTTCTGTCTCTAAGAGAAGGAAGCTTGAACTTCTGTGTCAACAGTGGTCCTTGCACTGCTGGCGCCGTTGTTGAACATGTTCTGTCTCTAAGAGAAGTACGCTTGAACGTCTGTGTCATCAGGGGTGCTTGCACTGCTGGCGCCGTTGTTGAACATGTTCTGTCTCTAAGAGAAGGACGCTTGAACGTCTGTGTCATCAGGGGTACTTGCACCTCTGGCGTCTTTGTTGAACATATTCTGTCTCTAAGAGAAATTAGCTTGAACTTATGTGTCATCAGGGGTGCTTGCACTGCTGGGGCCTTTGTTGAACATATTCTGTCTCTAAGAGAACGAAGCTTAAACTTCTGTGTCATCAGGAGTGCTTGCACTGCTGGGGCCTTTGTTGAACATATTGTGTCTCTAATAGAAGGAAGCCTGAACTTCTGTGTCATTAGGAGTGCTTGCACCTGTGGGGCTTTTTTTGAACATTTACTGTCTCTAAGAAAAGGAAGCTTGGCATTCTGTGTCATCAGGTGTGCTTGCACTTCTGGTGCCGTTGTTAAACATGTTCTGTCTTTAAGAGAAGGACGCTTGAACGTCTGTGTCATCAGGGGCGCTTGCACTGATTGGGCCTTTGTTGAACATATTCTGTCTCTAAGAGAAGAAAGCTTGAACTTCTGTGTCATCACTGGTGCTTGCACCGCTGGGGCCTTTGTTGAACATATTGTGGCTCTAATAGAATGAAGCTTGAACTTCTGTGTCATCACAGTGCTTGCACCTCTGGGGCTTTTGTTGAACATATGCTGTCTCCAAGAGAAGGAAGCTTGAACTTCTGTGTCATCAGGGGTGCTTGCACTGCTGGGGCCTTTGTTGAACATGTTCTGTCTCGAAGAGAAGGAAGCTTGAACTGCTGTGTCATCAGGGGTGCTTGCACTGCTTGGGCCTTTGTAGAACATGTTCTGTCTCAAAGAGAAGGACGCTTAAAATTCTGTGACACCATCGATGCTTGCACCACTGGGGCCTTTGTTGAACATGTTCTGTCTCTAAGAGAAGGAAGCTGGAACTTCTGTGTCAGCAGGGGTGCTTGCACTGCTGGTGTCTTTGTTGAATATGTTCTGTCTCTAAGAGAAGGAAGCGTGAACGTCTGTGTCACCAGGGATGCTTGCAATGTTGCTGCCTTTCTTGAACGTGTTCTGTCTCTAAGAGAAGAAAGCTTGAACTTCTGTGTCAGCAGGGGTGCTTGCACTGCTGACGCCGTTCTTGAGCTTGTTCTGTCTCTACGAGAAGGAAGCTTGAATTTCTGTGTCATCAGGGGTGCTTGCACTGCTGGCGTCATTGTTGAACATGTTCTGTCTCTAAGAGAAAGAAGCTTGAAATTCTGTGTCATCAGGGGTGCTTGCACTGCTGGCATCGTTGTTGAACATGTTCTGTCTCTAAAAGAAGGAAGCTTGAATTTCTGTGTCATCAGGGGTGATTGCAATGCTGGCGTCGTTGTTGAACATGTTCTGTCTCTTAGAGAAGAAACCTTGAACTTCTCTGTCAGTAGGGGTGCTTGCATTACTGCTGTCTTTGTTGAACATGTTCTGTCTCTAAGAGAAGGAAGCTTGAAAATTTGTGTAAGCAGGGGTGCATGCACTGTTGGCGCCGTTGTTGAACATGTTCTGTCTCTAAGAGAAGGATGCTTGAATTCTGTGGCATCAGGGGTGCTTGCTCTACTGGCGCCGTTGTTAAACATATTCTACCTCTAAGAGAAGGAAGCTTGAACTTCTGTGTCATCAGGGGTGCTTTCACTGCTGAGGCCATTGGTAAATATTTTGTGTCTCTAAGAGAAGAAAGCTTCAACTTCTGTGCCATAAGGGGTGCTTGTACTGCTGGGGCTTTTTTTGAACACATTCTGTCTCTAAGAGAAGGAAGCTTGACCTTCTGTGTCATCAGGTGTGCTTGCACTCCTGGGGCCTTTGTTGAACATATGCTGTCTCCAAGAGAAGGAAGCTTGACCTTTTGTGTCATCAGGGGTGCTTGCACTGCTGGGACCTTTGTTGAACATATTGTGTCTCTAAGATGGGGAAGCTTGAACTTCTGTGTCAGCAGGGGCGATTGCACTGCTGGCGCCTTTATTGAACATATTCTGTCACTAAGAGAAGGAAGCTTGAACTTCTGTGTCATCAGGGGTGCTTGCACTGCTGGGGCCTTTGTTGAACATATTCCGTCTCTAAGAGAAGGAAGCTTAAACTTCTGTTACGTCAGGAGTGCTTGCACTACTGGTGCCTTTGTTGAACATATTTTGTCTATAAGAGAAGGAAGCTTGAACGTCTGTGTCGTCAGGGGTGATGGTACTACTGACACCTTAGTTGAACATATTCTGTCTATAGGAGAAGGAATCTTGAACTTCTGTTTCAACAGGGGTGCTTGCACCTCTGGCGTCTTTGTTGAACATATTCTGTCTCTAAGAGAAGTAAGCTTGAACTTTTGTGTCATCAGGGGTGCTTGCACTGCTGGGGCCTTTGTTGAACATATTATGTTTCTACCAAAAGGAAGCTTGAACTTCTGTGACATCAGGGTGCTTGCACTGCTGGGGCCTTTGTTGAACATGTTCTGTCTCTAAGAGAAGGAAGCTTGAACTTCTGTGTCATCAGGGGTGCTTGCACTACTGCTGCCTTTGTTGAACATGGTCTGTCTCTAAGAGAAGGGAGCTTGAACTTCTGTGACATCAGGGGTACTTGCACCTCTGGCGCCATTCTTGAGCCTTTTCTGTCTCTAAGAGAAGTTAGCTTGAACTTCTGTTTCATCACTGGTGCTTGTACCACTGGGGCCTTTGTTGAACATATTCTGGCTCTAAGAGAAGGAAGCTTGAACTTCTGTGTCATCACGGGTGCTTGCACTGCTGGGGCCTGTGTTGAACATATTCTGTCTCTAAGAGAAGGAAGCTTGATTGTCTGTGTCATCAGGGATGCTTGCCCTGCTGGTGCCATTGTTCAACATGTTCTGTCTCTAAGAGAAAGAAGCTTGAACGTCTGTGTCATCAGGGGTGCTTTCACATCTGGCGCCGTTGTTGAACATATTCTGTCACTAAGAGAAGGAAGCTTGAACTTCTGTGTCACCAGGGGTGATTGCGCTACTGCTGCCTTTGTTGAACATGTTCTGTCTACAAGAGAAGGAAGCTTGAACTGCTGTTTCATCAGGGGTGCTTGCACTGCTTGGGCCTTTGATGAACATGTTCTGTATCAAAGGGAAGGACGCTTGAAATTCTGTGACACCAGGGGTGCTTGCACTGCTGGGGCCTTTGTTGATTATGTTCTGTCTCTAAGAGAAAGAAGCTGGAACTTATGTGTCAGCAGGGGTGCTTGCACTGCTGGTGTCTTTCTTGAACATGTTCTGTCTCTAAGAGAAGGAAGCTTGAACGTCTGTGTCACCAGGGATGCTTGCAATACTGCTGCCTTTCTTGAACATGTCCTGTCTCTAAGAGAAAAAAGCTTGAACTTCTGTGTCAGCAGGGGTGCTTGCACTGCTGACGCCGTTCTTGAGCCTTTTCTGTCTCTAAGAGAAGGAAGCTTGAATTTCTGTGTCATCAGGGGTGCTTGCACTGCTGGCGTCATTGTTGAACATGTTCTGTCTCTAAGAGAAGGAAGCTTGAATTTCAGTGTCATCAGGGGTGCTTGCACTGCTGGCGTCGTTGTTGAACATGTTCTGTCTCTAAGAGAAGGAAGCTTGAATTTCTGTGTCATCAGGAGTGCTTGTACTGCTGGCGTCGTTGTTGAACATGTTCTGTCTCTTAGAGAAGGAACCTTGAACTTCTGTGTCAGCAGGGGTGCTTGCACCACTGCTGTCTTTGTTGAACATGTTCTGTCTCTAAGAAAAGGAAGCTTGAACGTTTGTGTCAGCAGGGGTGCTTGCACTGCTGGCGCCGTTGTTGAAAATGTACTGTCTCTAAGAGAAGGATGCTTGAACTTCTTTGGCATCAGGGGTGCTTGCTCTGCTGGCGCCGTTGTTAAACATATTCTACCTCTAAGAGAAGGAAGCTTGAACTTCTGTGTCATCAGGGGTACTTGCACTGCTGGGGCCATTGGTAAACATTTTGTGTCTCTAAGAGAAGAAAGCTTCAACTTCTGTGCCATCAAGGGAGCTTGCACTGCTGGGGCTTTTGTTGAACACATTCTGTCTCTAAGAGAAGGAAGCTTGACCTTCTGTGTCATCAGGTGTGCTTGCACTCTTGGGGCCTTTGTTGAACATATTCTGTCTCCAAGAGAATGAAGATTGAACTTCAGTTTCATCAGGGGTGCTTGCCCAGCTGGGGCCTTTGTTGAACATAATCTGTCTCCAAGAGAAGGAAGCTTGAACTTCTGTGTCATCAGGGGTGCTTGCACTGCTAGGGTCTTTGTTGAACATAGTCTGTCTTTAAGAGGTGTAAGCTTGTACTTCTGTGTCAGCAGGGGTGATTGCACTGCTGGCACCTTTGTTGAACATATTCTGTCACTAAGAGAAGTTCTGTGTCATCAGGGATGCTTGCACTGCTGGGGCCTTTGCTGAACATATTCTGTCTCTAAGAGAAGGAAGCTTGAACTTCTGTCTCATTCAGGGGTGCTTGCACTGCTGGGGCCGTTGTTGAACATATTCTGTCACTAAGAGAAGGAAGCTTGAACTTCTGTGTCACCAGGGGTGCTTTCTCTACTGGGGCATTTGCTGAACATATTCTGTCTCTAAGAGAAGGAAGCTTGAACTTCTGTGTCACCAGGGGTGCTTGCTCTACTGGGGCATTTGCTGAACATATTCTGTCTCTAAGAGAAGGAAGTTTGAACTTCTGTGTCATCAGGGGTGCTTGCGCTACTGCTGCCTTTGTTGAACATGTTCTGTCTCAAAGAGAAGGACGCTTAAACTTCGGTGACATCAGGGGTGCTTGCACTGCTGGGGCCTTTGTTGAACATGTTCTGTCTCTAAGAGAAGGAACCTGGAACTTCTGTGTCACCAGGGTTGCTTGCACTGCTGGGGCTTTTGTTGAACAGTTCTGTCTCTACGAGAAGGACGCTTGAACTTCTGTGTCACCAAAGGTTATTGCACTGCTGGGGACTTTGTTGAACATGTTCTGTCTCTAAGAGAAGGAAGCTTGAACTTCTGTGTTACCAGGGGTGCTTGCACTGCTGGGGCCTTTGTTGAACATATTCTGTTTCTCAGAAAAGGAAGTTTGAACTTCTGTGACATTAGGGGTGCTTGCACTGCTGGGGCCTCTGTTGAACATATTCTGTCTCTAAGAGAAGAAAGCTTGAACGTCTGTGTCACCAGGGGTGCTTGCGCTAGTGCTTCCTTTGTTGAACATGGTCTGTCTCTAAGAGAAGGAAGCTTGAACTACTGTGACATCAGGGGTGCTTGCACTGCTGGTTCCGTTGTTGACCATATTCTGTCTCTAAGTGATGGAAGCTTGAACGTCTGTGTCAACAGGTGTGCTTACACTATTGGCGCCGTTGTTGAACATATTTTGTCACTAAGAGAAGGAAGCTTGAACTTCTGTGTCACCAGGAGCGCTTGCACTGCTTGTGCCTTTGTTGAACATGTTCTGTCTCTAAGAGAAGGAAGCTTGAACTGCTGTGTCTTCAGGGGTGCTTGCACTGCTTGTGCCTTTGTTGAACATGTTCTGTCTCAAAGAGAATGAAGCTTGAACTTCTGTGTCACCAGGGGTGCTTGTGCTACTTCTGCCCTTGTTGAAAATGGTCTGTCTCCAAGAAAAGGAAGCTTGAACTTCTGTGACATCAGGGGTGCTTGCATTGCTGGCGGCGTTGTTGAACATATTCTGTTACTAAGAGAAAGCTTGACTTCTGTGTCACCAGGGGTGCTTGCGCTACTGCTGCCTTTGTTGAAAATGGTCTGTCTCTAAGAGAAAGAACCTGGAACTTCTGTGTCACCAGGGGTGCTTGCATTGCTGGCGCCGTTGTTGAACATATTCTGTCTCTAAGAGAAGGAAGCTTGAACTGTTGTGTCATCAGGGGTACTTGCACTGCTTGGGCCTTTGTTGATTATGTTCTGTCTCTAAGAGAAAGAACCTGGAACTTCTGTGTCACCAGGGGTGTTTGTACTGATGGGGACTTTGTTTAACATGTTCTGTCTCTAAGAGAAGGACGCTTGTACTTCTGTGTCAACAGAGGTGATTGCACTGCTGGGGACTTTGTTGAACATGTTCTGTCTCTAAGAGAAGGAAGCTTGAACTTCTGTTTTACCAGGGGTGCTTGCACTGCTGGGGCCTTTGTTGAACATATTCTGTTTCTCAGAAAAGGAAGCTTGAACTTCTGTGACATTAGGGGTGCTTGCACTGCTGGGGCCTCTGTTGAACATTTTCTGTCTCTAAGAGAAGAAAGCTTGAACGTCTGTGTCACCAGGGGTGCTTGCGCTAGTGCTTCCTTTGTTGAACATGGTCTGTCTCTAAGAGAAGGAAGCTTGAACTACTGTGACATCAGGGGTGCTTGCACTGCTGGTTCCGTTGTTGACCATATTCTGTCTCTAAGTGATGGAAGCTTGAACGTCTGTGTCAACAGGTGTGCTTACACTATTGGTGCCGTTGTTGAACATATTCTGTCACTAAGAGAAGGAAGCTTGAACTTCTGTGTCACCAGGAGTGCTTGCACTGCTTGTGCCTTTGTTGAACATGTTCTGTCTCAAAGAGAAGGACGCTTGAACTTCTGTGACACCAGGGGTGCTTGCACTGCTGGGGCCTTTCTTGAACATGTTCTGTCTTTAAGAGAATGAAGCTTGAACTTCTGTGTCACCAGTGGTGCTTGTGCTACTTCTGCCTTTGTTGAAAATGGTCTGTCTCTAAGAGAAGGAAGCTTGAACTGCTGTGTCTTCAGGGGTGCTTGCACTGCTTGTGCCTTTGTTGAACATGTTCTGTCTCAAAGAGAAGGACGCTTGAACTTCTGTGACACCAGGGGTGCTTGCACTGCTGGGGCCTTTCTTGAACATGTTCTGTCTTTAAGAGAATGAAGCTTGAACTTCTGTGTCACCAGGGGTGCTTGTGCTACTTCTGCCCTTGTTGAAAATGGTCTGTCTCCAAGAAAAGGAAGCTTGAACTTCTGTGACATCAGGGGTGCTTGCATTGCTGGCGGCGTTGTTGAACATATTCTGTTACTAAGAGAAAGCTTGACTTCTGTGTCACCAGGGGTGCTTGCGCTACTGCTGCCTTTGTTGAAAATGGTCTGTCTCTAAGAGAAAGAACCTGGAACTTCTGTGTCACCAGGGGTGCTTGCATTGCTGGCGCCGTTGTTGAACATATTCTGTCTCTAAGAGAAGGAAGCTTGAACTGTTGTGTCATCAGGGGTACTTGCACTGCTTGGGCCTTTGTTGATTATGTTCTGTCTCTAAGAGAAAGAACCTGGAACTTCTGTGTCACCAGGGGTGTTTGTACTGATGGGGACTTTGTTTAACATGTTCTGTCTCTAAGAGAAGGACGCTTGTACTTCTGTGTCACCAGAGGTGATTGCACTGCTGGGGACTTTGTTGAACATGTTCTGTCTCTAAGAGAAGGAAGCTTGAACTTCTGTGTTACCAGGGGTGCTTGCACTGCTGGGGCCTTTGTTGAACATATTCTGTTTCTCAGAAAAGGAAGCTTGAACTTCTGTGACATTAGGGGTGCTTGCACTGCTGGGGCCTCTGTTGAACATTTTCTGTCTCTAAGAGAAGAAAGCTTGAACGTCTGTGTCACCAGGGGTGCTTGCGCTAGTGCTTCCTTTGTTGAACATGGTCTGTCTCTAAGAGAAGGAAGCTTGAACTACTGTGACATCAGGGGTGCTTGCACTGCTTGTGCCTTTGTTGAACATGTTCTGTCTCAAAGAGAAGGACGCTTGAACTTCTGTGACACCAGGGGTGCTTGCACTGCTGGGGCCTTTCTTGAACATGTTCTGTCTTTAAGAGAATGAAGCTTGAACTTCTGTGTCACCAGTGGTGCTTGTGCTACTTCTGCCTTTGTTGAAAATGGTCTGTCTCTAAGAGAAGGAAGCTTGAACTTATGTGACATCAGGGGTGCTTGCATTGCTGGCGGCGTTGTTGAACATATTCTGTTACTAAGAGAAAGCTTGACTTCTGTGTCACCAGGAGTGCTTCCGCTACTTCTGCCGTTGTTGAAAATGGTCTGTGTCTAAGAGAAAGAACCTGGAACTTCTGTGTCACCAGGGGTGCTTGCATTGCTGGCGCCGTTGTTGAACATATTCTGTCTCTAAGAGAAGGACGCTTGAACTTCTGTATCACCAGGGGTGCTTGCGCTACTGCTGCCTTAGTTGAAAATGGTCTGTCTCTAAGAGAAAGAACCTGGAACTTCTGTTACACCAGGGGTGCTTGCATTGCTGGCGCCGTTGTTGAACATATTCTGTCTCAAAGAGAAGGAAGCTTGAACTGTTGTGTCATCAGGGGTGCTTGCACTGCTTGGGCCTTTGTTGATTATGTTCAGTCTCTAAGAGAAAGAACCTGGAACTTCTGTGTCACCAGGGGTGCTTGCACTGATGGGGACTTTGTTGAACATGTTCTGTCTCTAAGAGAAGGACGCTTGTACTTCTGTGTCACCAGAGGTGCTTGCACTGCTGGGGCCTTTGTTGAAAATGGTCTGTCTCTAAGAGAAGGAAGCTAGAACTTCTGTGACATCAGGGGTGCTTGCATTGCTGGCGCCGTTGTTGAACATATTCTGTCACGAAGAGAAAGCTTGAACATCTGTGTCATCAGGGGTGCTTGCACTACTGGGGCCTTTGTTGATTATGTTCTGTGTCTAAGAGAAAGAACCTGGAACTTTTGTGTCACCAGGGGTGTTTGTACTGATGGGGACTTTGTTTAACATGTTCTGTCTCTAAGAGAAGGATGATTGTACTTCTGTGTCACCAGAGGTGCTTGCACTGCTGGGGCCTTTGTTGAACATGTTCTGTGTCTAGGAGAAGGAAGCTTGAACTATTGTGTCACTAGGTGTGCTTACGCTGCTGCTGCCTTTGTTGAACATGGTCTGTCTCTAAGAGAAGGAATCTTGAACTTCTGTGTCAGTAGGGGTGCTTGCACTGCTGGCGCCGTTATTAATCCTTTTTTCTGTCTCTAAGAGAAGGAAGCTTGAATTTCTGTGTCAGCAGGGGTGCTTGCACTACTGCTGTCTTTGTTGAACATGTTCTGTCTCTAAGAGAAGGAAGCTTGAACGTTTGTGTCAGCAGGGGTGCATGCACTGCTGGCGCCGTTGTTGAACATGTTCAGTCTCTAAGAGAATAATGCTTGAACTTCTCTGGCATCAGGGGTGCTTGCTCTGCTGGCGCCTTTGTTAAACATATTCTACCTCTAAGAGAAGGAAGCTTGAACTTCTGTGTCATCAGGGGTGCTTGCACTGCTGGGGCCATTGGTAAACATTTTGCGTCTCTAAGACAAGAAAGCTTTAACTTCTGTGCCATCAGGGGTGCTTGCACTGCTGGGGCTTTTGTTGAACACATTCTGTCTCTAGGAGAAGGAATCTTGACCTTCTGTGTCATCAGGTGTGCTTGCACTCCTGGGGCCTTTGTTGAACATATGCTGTCTCCAAGAGAAGGAAGCTTTAACTTCTGAGTCATCAGGGGTGCTTGCACTGCTGGGGCCTTTGTTGAACATATTGTGTCTCTAAGATGAGGAAGCTTGAACTTCTGTGTCAGCAGGGGTGATTGCACTGCTGGCGCCTTTATTGAACATATTCTGTCACTAAGAGAAGGAAGCTTGAACTTCTGTGTCATCAGGGGTGCTTGCACTGCTGGGGCCTTTGTTGAACATATTATGTCTCTAAGAGAAGGAAGCTTGAACTTCTGTTATGTCAGGGGTGCTTGCACTACTGGTGCCTTTGTTGAACATATTTTGTCTCTAAGAGAAGTAAGCTTGAACTTTTGTGTCATCAGGGATGCTTGCACTGTTGGGGCCTTTGTTGAACATATTCTGTGTCTACGAAAAGGAAGCTTGAACTTCTGTGACATCAGGGGTGCTTGCACTGCTGGGGCCTTTGTTGAACATGTTCTGTCTCTAAGAGAAGGAAGCTTGAACTTCTGAGTCATCAGGGGTGCTTGCACTACTGCTGCCTATGTTGAACATGGTCTGTCTCTAAGAGAAGGAAGCTTGAACTTCTGTGACATCAGGGTTGCTTGCACCTCTGGGGCCATTCTTGAGGCTTTTCTGTCTCTAAGAGAAGTTAGCTTGAACTTCTGTTTTATCACTGGTGCTTGCACCACTGGGGCCTTTGTTGAACATATTCTGGCTCTAAGAGAAGGAAGCTTGAACTTCTGTGTCATCACGGGTGCTTGCACTGCTGGGGCCTGTGTTGAACATGTTCTGTCTCTAAGAGAAGGAAGCTTGAATTTCTGTGTCATCAGGGGTGCTTGCACTGCTAGCGTCGTTGTTGAACATGTTCTGTCTTTTAGAGAAGGAACCTTGAACTTCTGTGTCAGCAGGGGTGCTTGCACTACTGCTGTCTTTGTTGAACATGTTCTGTCTCTAAGAGAAGGAAGCTTGAACGTTTGTGTCAGCAGGGGTGCTTGCACTGCTGGCGCCGTTGTTGAACATGTTCTGTCTCTAAGAGAAGGATGCTTGAACTTCTGTGGCATCAGGGGTGCTTGCTCTGCTGGCACCGTTGTTAAACATATTCTACCTCTAAGAGAAGGAAGCTTGAACTTCTGTGTCATCAGGGGTACTTGCACTGCTGGGGCCATTGGTAAACATTTTGTATTTCTAAGAGAAGAAAGCTTCAACTTCTGTGCCATCAGGGGTGCTTGCACTGCTGGGGCTTTTGTTGAACACATTCTGTCTCTAAGAGAAGAAAGCTTGAACTTCTGTGTCACCAGGGGTGCTTGCACTGCTAGGGCCTTTGTTGAACATGGTCTGTCTTTAAGAGGTGTAAGCTTGTACTTCTGTGTCAGCAGGGGTGATTGCACTGCTGGCACCTTTGTTGAACATATTCTGTCACTAAGAGAAGTTCTGTGTCATCAGGGATGCTTGCACTGCTGGGGCCTTTGATGAACATATTCTGTCTCTAAGAGAAGGAAGCTTGAACTTCTGTCTCATTCAGGGGTGCTTGCACTGCTGGGGCCGTTGTTTAACATATTGTGTCACTAAGAGAAGGAAGCTTGAACTTCTGTGTCACCAGGGGTGCTTGCTCTACTGGGGCATTTACTGAACAAATTCTGTCTCTAAGAGAAGGAAGCTTGAACTTCTGTGTCACCAGGGGTGCTTGCTCTACTGGGGCATTTGCTGAACATATTCTGCCTCTAAGAGAAGGAAGCTTGAACTTCTGTGTCATCAGGGGTGCTTGCGTTACTGATGCCTTTGTTGAACATGTTCTGTCTCTAAGAAAAAGAAGCTTGAACTTTTGTGTCATCACTGGTGCTTGCACCGCTGGGGCCTTTGTTGAACATGTTCTGTCTCTAAGAGAAGGAACCTGGAACTTCTGTGTCACCAGGGTTGCTTGAACTGCTGGGGCCTTTGTTGAACAAGTTCTGTCTCTACGAGAAGGACGCTTGAACGTCTGTGTCACCAGAGGTGATTGCACTGCTGGGTACTTTATTGAACATGTTCTGTCTCTGAGAGAAGGAAGCTTGAACTTCTGTGTTACCAGGGGTGCTTGCACTGCTGGGGCCTTTGTTGACCATATTCTGTTTATCAGAATAGGAAGCTTGAATTTCTGTGACATTAGGGGTGCTTGCACCGCTGGGGCCTTTGTTGAACATATTCTGTCTCTAAGAGAAGGAAGCTTGAACGTCTGTGTCACCAGGGCTGCTTGCGCTAGTGCTTCCTTTGTTGAACATGGTCTGTCTCTAAGAGAAGAAAGCTTGAACTACTGTGACATCAGGGGTGCTTGCACTGCTGGTTCCGTTGTTGACCATATTCTGTCTCTAAGTGAAGGAAGCTTGAACGTCTGTGTCAACAGGTGTGCTTACACTATTGGCGCCGTTGTTGAACATATTCGGTCACTAGGAGAAGGAAGCTTGAACTTCTGTGTCACCAGGAGTGCTTTCACTGCTTGTGCCTTTGTTGAACATGTTCTGTCTCTAAGAGAAGGAAGTTGAACTGCTGTGTCTTCAGGGGTGCTTGCACTGCTTGTGCCTTTGTTGAACATGTTCTGTCTCAAAGAGAAGGACGCTTGAACTTCTGTGACACCAGGGGTGCTTGCACTGCTGGGGCCTTTCTTGAACATGTTCTGTCTTTAAGAGAATGAAGCTTGAACTTCTGTGTCACCAGGGGTGCTTGCGCTACTTCTGCCTTTGTTGAAAATGGTCTGTCTCTAAGAGAAGGAAGCTTGAACTTCTGTGACATCAGGGGTGCTTGCATTGCTGGCGGCGTTGTTGAACATATTCTGTTACTAAGAGAAAGCTTGACTTCTGTGTCACCAGGAGTGCTTCCGCTACTTCTGCCGTTGTTGAAAATGGTCTGTGTCTAAGAGAAAGAACCTGGAACTTCTGTGTCACCAGGGGTGCTTGCATTGCTGGCGCCGTTGTTGAACATATTCTGTCTCTAAGAGAAGGACGCTTGAACTTCTGTGTCACCAGGGGTGCTTGCGCTACTGCTGCCTTTGTTGAAAATGGTCTGTCTCTAAGAGAAAGAACCTGGAACTTCTGTTTCACCAGGGGTGCTTGCATTGCTGGTGCCGTTGTTGAACATATTCTGTCTCCAAGAGAAGGAAGCTTGAACTGTTGTGTCATCAGGGGTGCTTGCACTGCTTGGGCCTTTGTTGATTATGTTCTGTCTCTAAGAGAAAGAACCTGGAACTTCTGTGTCACCAGGGGTGCTTGCACTGATGGGGAATTTGTTGAACATGTTCTGTCGCTAAGAGAAGGAAGCTTGAACCTCAATGACATCAGGGGTCCTTGCAATGCTGGCGCCGTTGTTGAACATATTCTGTCACTAAGAGAAAGCTTGAACTTCTGTGTCATCAGGGGTGCTTGCACTACTGGGGCCTTTGTTGATTATGTTCCATCTCTAAGAGAAAGAACCTGGAACTTCTGCGTCACCAGGGGTGCTTGCATTGCTGGCACCGTTGTTGAACATATTCTGTCTCTAAGAGAAGGAAGCTTGAACTTCTGTGTCACCAGGGGTGCTTGCGCTACTGCTGCCTTTGTTGAATATGTTCTGTCTCTAAGAGAAGGAAGCTTGAACTGTTGTGTCATCAGGGGTACTTGCACCGCTTGGGCCTTTGTTGATTATGTTCTGTCTCTAAGAGAAAGAACCTGGAACCTCTGTGTCACCAGGGGTATTTGTACTGATGGGGACTTTGTTTAACATGTTCTGTCTCTAAGAGAAGGACGCTTGTACTTCTGTGTCACCAGAGGTGCTTGCACTGCTGGGGCCTTTGTTGAACATGTTCTGTGTCTAAGAGAAGTCAGCTTGAACTATTGTGTCACCAGGTGTGCTTGCGCTACTGCTGCCTTTGTTAAACATGGTCTGTCTCTAAGAGAAGGAATCTTGAACGTCTGTGTCAGCAGGGGTGCTTGCACTGCTGGCGCCGTTGTTGAGCCTTTTTTCTGTCTCTAAGAGAAGGAAGCTTGAATTTCTGTGTCAGCAGGGGTGCTTGCACTACTGCTGTCTCTTTTGAACATGTTCTGTCTCTAAGAGAAGGAAGCTTGAACTTCTGTTTCAGCAGGGGTGCTTGCACCGCTGGCCCCATTGTTCAACATGTTCTGTCTCTAAGAGAAGGAAGCGTGAACTGCTGTGTCATCAGGGGTGCTTGCCCTGCTGCTGTCTTTGTTGAACATGTTCTATCTCTAAGAGAAGGAAGCTTGAACTTCTGTGTCAGCAGGGGTCCTTGCACTGCAGGCGCCGTTGCTGAGCCTTTTCTGTCTCTAAGAGAAGGAAGCTTGAATTTCTGTGTCATCAGGGGTGCTTGCACTATTTTCGTCGTTATTGAACATTTTCTGTCTCTAAATGAAGGAAGCTTGAACTTCTGTGTCAGCAGGGGTGCTTGCACTACTGCTGTCTTTGTTGAACATGTTCTGTCTCTAAGAGAAGTACGCTTGAACGTCTGTGTCATCAGGGGTGCTTGCACTGCTGGCGCCGTTGTTGAACATGTTCTGTCTCTAAGAGAAGGACGCTTGAACGTCTGTGTCATCAGGGGTGCTTGCACCTCTGGCGTCTTTGTTGAATATATTCTGTCTCTAAGAGAAGTTAGCTTGAAGGTATGTGTCATCAGGGGTGCTTGCACTGCTGGGGCCTTTGTTGAACATATTCTGTCTCTAAGAGAAGGAAGCTTGAACTTCTGTGTCATCAGGAGTGCTTGCACCGCTGGGGCCTTTGTTGAACATATTGTGTCTCTAACAGAAGGAAGCTTGAACTTCTGTGTCATCAGGGGTGCTTGCACCTCTGGGGCTTTTTTTGAATATATACTGTCTCTAAGAGAAGGAAGCTTGAACTTCTGTGACATCAGGGGTGCTTGCACTGCTGGTGCCGTTGTTAAACATGTTCTGTCTCTAAGAGAAGGACTCTTGAAAGTCTGTGTCATCAGGGGCGCTTGCACTGATTGGGCCTTTGTTGAACATATTCTGTCTCTAAGAGAAGAAAGCATGGACTTCTGTGTCATCACTGGTGCTTGCACCGCTTGGGCCTTTGTTGAACATGTTCTGTCTCAAAGGGAAGGACGCTTGAAATTCTGTGACACCAGGGGTGCTTGCACTGCTGGGGCCTTTGTTGAACATGTTCTGTCTCTAAGAGAAGGAAGCTTGAACGTCTGTGTCACCAGGGATGCTTGCAATACTGCTGCCTTTCTTGAACATGTGTTGTCTCTAAGAGAAGAAAGCTTGAACTTCTGTATCAGCAGGGGTGCTTGCACTGCTGACGCCGTTCTTGAGCCTGTTCTGTCTCTAAGAGAAGGAAGCTTGAATTTCTGTGTCATCAGGGGTGCTTGCACTGCTGGCGTCATTGTTGAACATGTTCTGTCTCTAAGAGAAGGAAGCTTGAATTTCTGTGTCATCAGGGGTGCTTGCACTGCTGGCGTCGTTGTTGATTATGTTCTGTCTCTAAGAGAAAGAAGCTTGAATGTTTATGTTAGCAGGGGTGCTTGCACTGCTGGCGCCGTTGTTGAACATGTTCTGTCTCTAAGAGAAGGATGCTTGAACTTCTGTGGCATCAGGGGTGCTTGCTCTGCTGGCGCGGTTGTTAAACATATTCTACCTCTAAGAGAAGGAAGCTTGAACTTCTGTGTCATCAGGGGTGCTTGTACTGCTGGGGCCATTGGTGAACATTTTGTGTCTCTAAGAGAAGAAAGCTTCAACTTCTGTGCCATCAGGGGTGCTTGCACTGCTGGGGCTTTTGTTGAACACATTCTGTCTCTAAGAGAAGGAAGCTTGACCTTCTGTGTCATCAGGCGTGCTTGCACTCCTGGGGCCTTTGTTGAACATATGCTGTCTCCAAGAGAAGGAAGCTTGAACTTCTGTGTCATCAGGGGTGCTTGCACTGCTGGGGCCTTTGTTAAACATATTGTGTCTCTAAGATGAGGAAGCTTGAACTTCTGTGTCATCAGGGGTGCTTGCACTGCTGGGGCCTTTGTTGAACATATTCTGTCTCTAAGAGAAGGAAGCTTGAACTTCTGTTACGTCAGGGGTGCTTGCACTACTGGTGCCTTTGTTGAACACATTTTGTCTCTAAGAGAAGGAAGCTTGAACGTCTGTGTCGTCAGGGGTGATGGTACTACTGACACATTTGTTGAACATATTCTGTCTATAGGAGAAGGAAGCTTGAACTTCTGTTTCAACAGGGGTGCTTGCACCTCTAGCGTCTTTGTTGAACATATTATGTCTCTAAGAGAAGTAAGCTTGAACTTTTGTGTCATCAGGGGTGCTTGCACTGATGGGGCCTTTGTTGAACATATTCTGTTTCTACGAAAAGGAAGCTTGAACTTCTGTGACATCAGGGGTGCTTGCACTGCTCGGGCCTTCGTTGAACATGTTCTGTCTCTAAGAGAAGGAAGCTTGAACTTCTGTGTCATCAGGGGTGCTTGCACTACTGCTGCCTTTGTTGAACATGGTCTGTCTCTAAGAGAAGGGAGCTTTAACGTCTGTGACATCAGGAGTGCTTGCACATCTGGCGCCATTCTTGAGCCTTTTCTGTCTCTAAGAGAAGTTAGCTTGTACTTCTGTTTCATCACTGGTGCTTGCACCACTGGGGCCTTTGTTGAACATATTCTGGCTCTAAGAGAAGGAAGCTTGAACTTCTGTGTCATCATGGGTGCTTGCACTGCTGGGGCCTGTGTCTCTAAGAGAAGGAAGCTTGAACGTCTGTGTCATCAGGGGTACTTTCACTGCTGGCGCCGTTGTTGAACATATTCTGTCTTGAAGAGAAGGAAGGTTGAACTGCTGTGTCATCAGGGGTGCTTGCACTGCTTGGGCCTTTGTTGAACATGTTCTGTCTCAAAGAGAAGGACGCTTGAAATTCTGTGACACCAGGGGTGCTTGCACTGCTGGGGCCTTTATGGAACATGTTCTGTCTCTAAGAGAAGGAAGCTGGAACTTATGTGTCAGCAGGGGTGCTTGCACTGCTGGTGTCTTTGTTGAACATGTTCTGTCTCTAAGAGAAGGAAGCTTGAACGTCTGTGTCACCAGGGATGCTTGTAATACTGCTGCCTTTCTTGAACATGTTCTGTCTCTAAGAGAAGGAAGCGTGAACTGCTGTGTCATCAGGGGTGCTTGCCCTACTGCTGTCTTTGCTGAACATGTTCTGTCTCTAAGAGAAGGAACCTTGAACTTCTGTGTCAGCAGGGGTCCTTGCACTGCTGGCGCCGTTGTTGAACATATTCTGTCTCTAAGAGAAGGAAGCTTGAATTTCTGTGTCATCAGGGGTGCTTGCACTGCTGGCGTCATTGTTGAACATGTTCTGTCTCTAAGAGAAGGAAGCTTGAATTTCTGTGTCATCAGGGGTGCTTGCACTGCTGGCGTCGTTGTTGAACATGTTCTGTCTCTAAGAGAAGGAAGCTTGAATTTCTGTGTCATCAGGGGTGCTTGCACTGCTAGCGTCGTTGTTGAACATGTTCTGTCTCTTAGAGAAGGAACCTTGAACTTCTGTGTCAGCAGGGCTGCTTGCACTACTGCTGTCTTTGTTGAACATGTTCTGTCTCTAAGAGAAGAAAGCCTGAACGTTTGTGTCCGCAGGGGTGCTTGCACTGCTGGCGCCGTTGTTGAACATGTTCAGTCTCTAAGAGAAGGATGCTTGAACTTCTATGGCATCAGGGGTGCTTGCTCTGCTGGCGCCGTTGTTAAACATATTCTACCTCTAAGAGAGGGAAGCTTGAACTTCTGTGTCATCAGGGGTGCTTGCACTGCTGGGGCCATTGGTAAACATTTTGTGTCTCTAAGAGAAGAAAGCTTCAACTTCTGTGCCATCAGGGGTGCTTGCACTGCTGGGGCTTTTGTTGAAAACATTCTGGCTCTAAGAGAAGGAAGCTTGAACTTCTGTGTCATCAGGGGTGCTTGCACTGCTAGGGCCTTTGTTGAACATGGTCTGTCTGTAAGAGGTGTAAGCTTGTACATCTGTGTCAGCAGGGGTGATTGCACTGCTGGCACGTTTGTTGAACATATTCTGTAACTAAGAGTTCTGTGTCATCAGGGATGCTTGCACTGCTGGGGCCTTTGCTGAACATATTCTGTCTGTAAGAGAAGGAAGCTTGAACTTCTGTCTCATTCAGGGGTGCTTGCACTGCTGGGGCCGTTGTTGAACATATTCTGTCAGTAAGAGAAAGCTTTAACGTCTGTGTCATCAGGGGTGCTTGAACTACTGGGGCATTTGCTGAACATATTCTGTCTCTAAGAGAAGGAAGCTTGAACTTCTGTGTCATCAGGGGTGCTTGCGCTACTGCTGCCTTTGTTGAACATGTTCTGTCTCTAAGAGAAAGAAGCTTGTACTGTTGTGTCATCACTGGTGCTTGCACCGCTAGGGGCTTTGTTGAACATGTTCTGTCTCTAAGAGAAGGAACCTGGAACTTTTGTGTCACCACGGTTGCTTGCACTGCTGGGGCCTTTGTTGAACAAGTTCTGTCTCTAAGAGAAGGAACCTGGAACGTTTGTGTCACCACGGTTGCTTGCACTGCTGGGGCCATTGTTGAACAAGTTCTGTCTCTACCAGAAGGACGCTTGAACTTCTGTGTCACCAGAGGTGATTGCACTGCTGGGGACTTTGTTGAACATATTCTGTTTCTCAGAAAAGGAAGCTTAAACTTCTGTGTCACCAGGGGTGCCTGCGCTAGTGCTTCCTTTGTTGAACATGGTCTGTCTCTAAGAGAAGGAATCTTGAACTACTGTGAAATCAGGGGTGCTTGCACTGCTGGTTCCGTTGTTGACCATATTCTGTCTCTAAGTGAAGGAAGCTTGAACGTCTGTGTCAACAGGTGTGCTTACACTATTGGTGCCGTTGTTGAACATATTCTGTCACTAAGAGAAGGAAGCTTGAACTTCTGTGTCACCAGGAGTGCTTGCACTGCTTGTGCCTTTGTTGAACATGTTCTGTCTCTAAGAGAAGGAAGCTTGAACTGCTGTGTCTTCAGGGGTGCTTGCACTGCTGTGGCCTTTCTTGAACATGTTCTGTCTTTTAGAGAATGAAGCTTGAACTTCTGTGTCACCAGGGGTGCTTGCGCTACTTCTGCCTTTGTTGAAAATGGTCTGTTGCTTGCATTGCTGGCAGCGTTGTTGAAAATATTTTGTTACTAAGAGAAAGCTTGAACTTCTGTGTCACCAGGAGTGCTTCCGCTACTTCTGCCTTTGGTGAAAATGGTCTGTCTCTAGGAGAAAGAACCTGGAACTTCTGTGTCACCAGGGCTGCTTGCATTGCTGGCGCTGTTGTTGAACATATTCTGTCTCTAAGAGAAGGACGCTTGAACTTCTGTGTCACCAGGGGTGCTTGCGCTACTGCTGCCTTTGTTGAAAATGGTCTGTCTCTAAGAGAAAGAACCTGGAACTTCTGTGTCACCAGGGGTGCTTGCATTGCTGGCGCCACTGTTGAACATATTCTGTCTCTAAGAGAAGGAAGCTTGACCTGTTGTGTCATCAGGGAGGCTTGCACTGCTTGGGCCTTTGTTGATTATGTTCTGTCTCTAAGAGAAAGAACCTGGAACTTCTGTGTCACCAGGGGTGCTGGCACTGATGGGGACTTTGTTGAACATGTTCTGTCTCTAAGAGAAGGACGCTTGTACTTCTGTGTCACCAGAGGTGCTTGCACTGCTGGGGCCTTTGATAAACATGTTCTGTTTTTAAAAGAAGGAAGCCTGAACTTCTGTGTCATCAGGGGTGCTTGCACTGCTGGGGCCTTTGTTGAACATATTCTGTTTCTACGAAAAGGAAGCTTGATCTTCTGTGACATCAGGGGTGCTTGCACTGCTGGGGACTTTGTTGAACATGGTTTGTCTCTAAGAGAAGGAAGTTTGAACTTCTGTGTCACCAGGGGGGCTTGCGTTACTGCTGTCTTTGTTGAAAATGGTCTGTCTCTAAGAGAAGGAAGTTTGAACTTCAGTGACAGTCACTAAGAGAAAGCTTGAACGTCTGTGTCATCAGGGGTGCTTGTACTACTGGGGCCTTTATTGATTATGTTCCGTCTCTAAGAGAAAGAACCTGGAACTTCTGTGTCACCAGGGGTGCTTGCATTGCTGGCGCCGTTGTAGAACATATTCTGTCTCTAAGAGAAGGAAGCTTGAACTTCTGTGTCACCAGGGGTTCTTGCGCTACTGCTGCCTTTGTTGTACATGTTCTGTCTCTAAGAGAAGGAAGCTTGGACTGTTGTGTTATCAGGGGTACTTGCACCGCTTGGGCCTTTGTTGATTATGTTCTGTCTCTAAGAGAAAGAACCTGGAACTTCTGTGTCACCAGGGGTGTTTGTATTGATGGGGACTTTGTTTAACATGTTCTGTCTTTAAGAGAAGGAAGCTTGAACTATTGTGTCACCAGGAGTGCTTGCGCTACTGCTGCCTTTGTTGAACATGGTCTGTCTCTAAGAGAAGGAATCTTGAACTTCTGTGTCAGCAGGGGTGCTTGCACTGCTGGCGCCGCTGTTGAGCCTTTTTTATGCCTCTAAGAGAAGGAAGCTTGAATTTCTGTGTCAGCAGGGGTGCTTGCACTACTGGTGTCTTTTTTTAACATGTTCTGTCTCTAAGAGTAGGAAGCTTGAACTTCTGTTTCAGCAGAGGTGCTTGCACCGCTGGCGCCATTGTTCAACATGTTCTGCCTCTAAGAGAAGGAATCTTGAACTATTGTGTCACCAGGGGTGATTGCGCTACTGCTGCCTTTGTTGAACATGGTCTGTCTCTAAGCGAAGGAATCTTGAACTTTTGTGTCAGCAGGGCTGCTTGCACTGCTGGCGCCGTTGTTGAGCCTTTTTTCTGTCTCTAAGAGAAGGAAGCTTGAATTTCTGTGTCATCAGGGGTACTTGCACTACTGTCGTTGTTGTTGAACACGTTCTGTCTCTAAGAGAAGGAAGCTTGCACTTTTGTGTCAGCAGGTGCGCTTGCACTACTGCTTCCTTTGTTGAACATCTTCTGTCTCTAAGAGAAGGAAGCTTGAACTTCTGTGTCATCAGGGGTGCTTGCACTGCTGGCGTTGTTGTTGAACATGTCCTGTTTCTATGAGAAGGAAGCTTGAATGTCTGTGCCATCAGAGGTGCTTGCACTGCTGGAGCCGTTGTTGAACATTTTCTGTCTCTAAGAGAAGGAATCTTGAACTTCTGTGTCAGCAGGGGTGCTTGCACTGCTGGCGCCGTTGTTGAACATGTTCTGTCTCTAAGAGAAGGAAGCTTGAACTTCTGTGTCAGAAAGGGTGCTTGAACTACTGCTGTCTTTGTTGAACATGTACTGTCTCTAAGAGAAGGAAGCTTGAACTTCTGTGTCAGCAGGTGTGCTTGCATTGCTGGGGCCGTTGTTGAGCCTTTTCTGTCTGTAAGAGAAGGAAGCATGAACTTCTGTGTCAGCAGGGGTGCTTGCGTTACTGCTGCCTTTCTTGATCATGGTCTGTCTCTAAGAGGAGGAAGCTTGAACTTCTGTGTCTACAAGGGTGCTTGCACTGCTGGCGCTGTTGATGAGCCTTTTCTGTCTGTAAGAGAAGGAAGCATGAACTTCTGTTTCAGCAGGGGTGCTTGCACTACTGCTGTCTTTGGCATCAGAGGTGCATGCACTCCTGGCACCGTTGTTTAACATATTCTGACTCTTAGAGAAGGAATCTTGAACTATTGTGTCACCGGGGGTGCTTGCGCTACTGCTGCCTTTGTTGAACATGTTCTGTCTCTAAGAGAAGGAAGCTTAAACTTTTGTGTCAGCAGGGGTGCTTGCACCGCTGGCGCCATTGTTCTGTAGTGTAGTTCCTATTTTCCAATAGGCTCTGTGCATTGGAATAACATAAACAGCAGTGTAGACGTAGGACTGAGGTCATCTAGGTCTCTACTGACTATGTTAAACCTAATTTAGGTTTTCGCCAGCTAGCTCAGAGGTCACTGGAAACTTTCTTGAATGAATAGGGAGGGATGAACTTCCCTGGCTCAGACAAGAAGGGATTTAGTTTCCGACAACCGCATAAACATGACAACTTTGCTCCCTCAGAATAAGAGTGTATCTCTAGAGTCGTGTGAAAACAATAGACAGCTATTTCACTCAGTCAGCAGTGCATACTTAGTTTCACCAGAATGCAGGGAAATAGAGAGACGGGTGTTTTCAATAAAAGGTCTTATTTATTGAGCAGTCTTCTTTCTCATGAAGGAGAAATGAATTGCCACAATTGCAATACTTAAAGTAAAGTAAAGTGCGTACAGTAAAAGTAGTGTTAGGAAATAATACTGTAAAAGCATTGATGTGGTTTCTTAGCCATATGATACTTAAAATGGATAAAATATATACATACATAAACACATTGACTAACGTACTCAACTGGTGCTTCTAACTAAGCCTACCCCGGTGTACCTGACCTAAGCCTAATACTTTGGGAGGGGATGAGTAAGTTGCAATTTAAGATAAGTTGGTTAAGATTATTTTGCCACGAATCTGCATCTAGAATTCTCTTAAGGGTTTAGTCAGCTCCGTACCTTGGTAATAGAATGTGGGAGGTCTGGTATCTCTTTCCTCAGGACTCGATATCCCAGCAACCCGCAAGGGTAGGCTGGAAACACTGGAGATGGATTTTCTCGGCTGGAGAAAAAGACAGCGTCTCTCTCGGTGCGTCAAACAGGAGGGGCGGCTTCCGTGGGCTTCTCGCATCAGCTGGGCTCTCGGACAAGTAGATGGCCGCTCTGCTCCAAACCACCGTATGTTTGCTTAAGGCAACTGTTGGTATTTTATACCTGGAAGGTGCCGGGTTTGACGTAAGGTTGGACATAAGACGTCACTAAGAACTAACAGTTCTTTCTGGACTTCAGGAGTTCTTGTTCAAATCAAAACAAAAGCAGGGGGGATTTCCCGGGCTGCTGGAGGCTTGGTTTGTTTAAAGAACGCGTTGTGCTTTCTAGGAGTCGATGGGAGTAGCTGTGCTGTGCTTTGGACTGCATGGGCTTATTACTGAATATGGATCTGATTCTTATGCCTTTCTCGGGATAATATTGATTATAACCTCACAAGGGCATAAATCGGGAATATCGAATTAGGGTCCTAGATATAAACACGACACCCACTCCACGGATTGATGTCCATCATTACTAAAAAACTAAGCAATAGTAAACATTCAACGTTGCATGTGTGTTTTCCGACCCACCCCAAAATACATATTTCGCATTTGAAATGGTATAAGGTAAATACATGAAAGTGTTGGTACTGTACGCTTTCCAAGCAATGTCATCATTCAGATAAATGCATATATATATCAGCTGAATGAATTGCGAAAATTACACATGAAATAGCTCTAAATACAGAAGAGAAGGTCGAGACCATTTCATCACATATTTATACAAATTGCTGCATATATGCTAGAGGCTGAGGTAAAATATTGTCTCTAGTATCCTAAAAATAGAAGCTCTGTTCTCTAAGAATAGTTCTACTTTAAGCAGAGTATCATGCGCCAAAAAAAGGTAAATATTTTGAAAAATGGGCAAAAATAATTTCGCTTTCAGGGGAAAATGAGTTCCAAATATTTTCTGTAGCTTTGTTTATCAAAACTGAAGGCCGAATTCAGAGTTCAGGGAACGCTGTGCGCACATTGTTTTTATTAAGAGTTATTCTCGTTGATTGGAGAGAACATTATTTCAGACAGACCCGCAAAAAAATGGTCTACCACATCAGGTGAAAGTTCATCCAAGTTCGAAAATACTGCAACTGTGCAGTTCTCTGCGTGATTGCTATCATTGATGGTTGGATCAGCAATGCTCACAGAAGGTTTTACCTGTTTGGTGCTGCTTTCCTCTCGTACTTCACTGCCACCTATTCGTAGTGGTGAAGTCTCAACGAATGCTGTCATCAGAATCGATAGCCGCTGGGGACAACACGATGCATGAGTTGTTACAGGACCTAGAAAAGTATCGATATCCATTGGTACTGCTGATTGTAGTGTAAGACAGACGTCCAACATGCATTCTTCTCCGCATAGCAGACATCGAAGCACAGGTATGATGCAATCTTGCCAGAACGGTTTGAATGAAAGAAACCAGTTTGTACTCAGATCTCTTAGCCGGGCCAATCCGAGGACCTTAGTGATACGGTCTTGGTATCGTATTGCTAGGATCGTTTCTTCCATCGTTGCTAGAGTCTTGTCTGTGGATTGGCTTGCCATATCGGTGCAGAAGGAGCAAAAATAAAATTCCTGCCACGAGTCCCAAGATTAAGGGTAGGCCACCAAAGACAGAAAGGACAAAATTCGGGAAGATTCCCAGAACTGTTTCAAAGGGTGCTAACAGTCCCGAAAAAATTGTCTTAAATACATGTGCGATGCCACTGGTATCAGACATGTTTAAGATTTGGCTTAGTATTTCTACGAAATGCACGGGGCAATTTGTCGATAAAAGGGAATGTATCTCTGCCGATGTCCTTGCCACTTGCATATCATACATTTCTTTTGATGACGTTAAAGGACAGTTGTCTGTAAAAGAATAGACTTCATTCTGCTTATAGAATCAATTTGAATAGGAGAGATTTTCAACCGAGACCATAACGCAGCCCCCATATCTGGATTGCTGTGTGGATACAATACTTGCATACAGCAAATGGCCCAGGAAGTTACAGTTGTCAGATAGGCTTTTCCTGGCAGCATGCCACAACAGCTGTGGTCACTTATTAAAACGTAACTGCCGTTAGAAAGTGGTCTAAAAAATGGCTCTATCCATTTTGCAGGCGTGCCATGCAGGTGACATGAAAGGTTATTTGAAGACCCTTCGCAGGCTCCATGCAAATTAATACTTGACACAGAAGTGTACCGCTTAGTGATTTTTTACAATTTTTACCACTAAGAAATACCTCCTTGTTCCCTTTACTATAACATCTGTGTATATAGGGTAAATCCCAGGTTGATTTGATGTATTCTTTACCCAACCTTTCATACTGGCCTACAGGTATATACTCTTGGCAGTATTTAAACTGGAAAGTTGTTATCGGAATTGTAATCGTTCCATGTATTATCCATTCAATGACAGGTCTCTCTGATATTGTCAATGGTAATCTCTCGAGTTTTTCAATGCTCAGAATCGTATAGTCTGCTCCTTTTTGTGCCAAACTGATTTGTTTATCAGTAAGGTTAAAGATACTGAATAATGACGTCGTGTTGATTAAACGTCATGGTACGTAGCCGGAACGCAGATTTTGCAACGTCCAACCAAGCTGTACAAAAGAACGTAATTGAGACTGACCATGTTGTAACATTAGTAAGTCCTGCTCTATTATATGAAAAGCAGATGATACAATGCTGTCCAGTGAATATATTCTGGAGGGCAGATTCATTAACCCATTGTCCACAACAGAAAGTGATTTTTCCAAATTTATACGATCAATTTCTCGTATTTTTTCTGCTGTCTCAATTTGCATTACTTTCCATGCTTCGTTGTACGCAGCGTATATACCGGCCGCTATGAAACGTTTTTGACGCTGTTTGCGAGGTCCCATTATGAAATCACGCAAGTCAGCACCATCTTTAAGTAAAGTCAAGTGTTGCTTAATTTCAGCCAGTGTGGATTTCTCTAGCCACTCAAGGCATAGTTTCCCTACACTGTATGTTGTAACTATCCCTGGATGTTGTCTCTGGGAGTATCTAGGGTCTGGTCTGGTCATTTTTAACCCCTGTGTTTTGTTCAGGAATCTATCTTGATTCGTGTCTGTTGGCCAGATCAACCACTTTTTCCAATCAGGATGTGTTCTGTTTTGGTGTAAAATATGGGATACTTCTATCTCCACCTCTGTAGTGCTGTCACTATCAGTTATGGGTTTCGGAATAGACGGTGCATTTAAATCTTTTATCTTAGCTAGGCCAAGACAAGTAGTTTGTTGAATTGTGTCATTCAAGAATATCATTTGTTCTGGGGTCATGCTGGCCCTGAATAATGCTTCTAGGACTTGTACTTGCCAATCTTTTGAACCCAAGATCGTTTTTGTTTCAATGGTATTTTTCCAAGTTTCGAAACCAAATGTGGACATTTTGTCATAAAAATTTTCAGAATCAATCAGTTTAGTATTTGTCAACATTGTTTTCATTCCTGTCCTACTTAACATTTTGAAATAAAACGTTTCTGGATCACTGTTATTAAACCCTGAGAAGTATTGGAATTTCTCATAAAATGTTCTCGAACTGCCTTTTGGTGGAGTTGGACAGTGTTCCCACTGGTTATAAGATAAAACATTTCTAGGCTGAGCACTTGCAAATAGTGATCACCATAATTGTTGTAACAGTATAACTCTTCATAATTCGATGAACCATGTAAGTAATCATGTTCTGTAAATTTTGCTGACATTACTAAATCTGACATCATATTATTATTGTTTTCAAAGTCCCAGTCATCTGAGAATGTACTTGGTGTCACAAAGTCACTTAATGAAACCTTGAACTGATGTGGATATTTCAAGAGCTCAACCGGGCCAAATATGTCAAAATCAGTTCTGTCCCATGCTACCCCACGGGGTATTGGATTGGCTGAGATGTTCACAGATGACAGTTCTCTTTTCTTGATGTGAGAGGATGTGTGAGGTTTTAGGACCAAGTTGATGTTCTGACTTGCTGTGTCCATTGTACTATATTTTCCATCAATGAAGTTTCCCAAACAGAGAACCATGATGAGCCAAAGCAGGAGAGTAAGTACACCTAACACAATCCAAAATTCAATCCATGGTGAAATCAGATATGTTTCTTTTAGTTGGTAAGAAAGTTCAATTACTTTGTCTTTGAAAGTTTTTGTTAGAGGCGTTCCTTCATGCTCGCTTGATGACACAGAAGTTCAAGCTTCCTTCCATTAGAGACACAATATGTTCAACAAAGGCCCCAGCGGTGCCAGCACCCTTGATTACACAGACGTTCAAGCTTATTTCTCTTAGAGAGAGAATATGTTCAACAAAGGCCCCAGCAGTGCAAGCCCTCCTGATGACACAGAAGTTCAAGCTTCCTTCTCTTAGATTCAGAATATGTTCAACAAAGGCCCCACCGATGCAAGCACCCCTGATGACACAGAAATTCAAGCTTCCTTCTCTTAGAGACAGAATATGTTCAACTAAGGCGCCAGCAGTGAAATCACCCCTGCTGACACAAAAGTTCAAGCTTCCTTCTCTAAGAGACAAAATATGTTCAGCAAAGGCGCCAGTAGTGGAAACCCCCCTGTGGAAACAGAGGTTCTAGCTTTCTTCTCTAAGAGACAAAATATGTTCAACAAAGGCTCCAGTAGTGCAAGCACCCCTGTTGAAACAGAAGTTCAAGCTTCCTTCTCTTATAAACAGAATATGTTCAACAAAGGTGTCAGTTGTACCATCACCCCTGATGACACAGACGTTCAAGCTTCCTTCTCTTAGAGACAAAATATGTTCAACAAAGGCACCAGTAGTGCAAGCACCCCTGATGTAACAGAAGTTCAAGCTTCCTGCTCTTAGAGACAGAATATGTTCAACAAAGGCCCCAGCAGTGCAAGCACCCCTGATGAAACAGAAGTTCAAGCTTCCTTCTCTTAGTGACAGAATATGCTCAATAAAGGCGCCAGCAGTGCAATCACCCCTGCTGACACAGAAGGTCAAGCTTACACCTCTTAAAAGCAGTCCATGTTCAACAAAGGCACCAGCAGTGCAAGCACCCCTGATAACACAGAAGTTCAAGCTTCCTCATCTTAGAGACACAATATGTTCAACAAAGGCCCCAGCAGTGCAAGCACCCCTAATGACACAGAAGTTCAAGCTTCCTTCTCTTGGAGACAGCATATGTTCAACAAAAGCCCCAAAGGTGCAAGCACTCTGATGACACAGAAGTTCAAGCTTCATTCTATTAGAGACACAATATGTTTAACAAAGGCACCAGCGGTGCAAGCACCATTGATGACACAGAAGTTCAAGCTTTCTTCTCTTAGGGACAGAATATGTTCAGCAAAGGCGCCAGAGGTGCAATCACCACTGATGACACAGAAGTTCAAGCTTCCTTCTATTAGAGACACAATATGTTCAACAAAGGCCCCAGCGGTGCAAGCACTCCTGATGACCAGAAGTTCAAGCTTCCTACTCTTAAATTCAGAATATGTTCAACAAAGGCCCCAGCAGTGCAAGCACCCCTGATGACACAAAAGTTCAAGCTAACATCTCTTAGAGACAGAATATGTGCAACAAACTCGCCAGAGGTGCAAGCACCCCTGTTGAAACAGAAGTTCAAGCTTCCTTCTCTTATAGACAGAATATGTTCAACAAAGGTGTCAGTAGTACCATCACCCCTGACGACACAGACGTTCAAGCTTCCTTCTCTTAGAGACAAAATGTGTTCAACAAAGGCACCAGTAGTGCAAGCACCCCTGACGTAACAGAAGTTCAAGCTTCCTTCTCTTAGAGACAGAATATGGTCAACAAAGGCCCTAGCAGTGCAAGCACCCCTGATGACACAGAAGTGCAAGCTTCCTTCTCTTAGTGACAGAATATGTTCAATAAATGCGCCAGCAGTGCAATCACCCCTGCTGACACAGAAGTTCAAGCTTACACCTCTTAAAAGCAGTCCATGTTCAACAAAGGCACCAGCAGTGCAAGCACCCCTGATAACACTGAAGTTAAAGCTTCCTCATCTTAGGGACACAATATGTTCAACAAAGGCCCCAGCAGTGCAAGCACCCCTGATGACACAGAAGTTCAAGCTTCCTTCTCTTGGAGACAGCATGTGTTCAACAAAAGCCCCAGAGGTGCAAGCACTCTGATGACACAGAAGTTCAAGCTTCATTCTATTAAAGACACAATATGTTCAGCAAAGACGCCAGAGGTGCAATCACCACTGATGACACAGAAGTTCAAGCTTATTTCTCTTAGAGACAGAATACAATTAACAAAGGCCCAATCAGTGCAAGCACCCCTGATGACACAGAAGTTAAAGCTTCCTTCACTTAGAGACAGAATATGTTTCCCTTTAATTCTGTTTCACTTTTTTGTTGTTTATATTCTTATTGTAAATTGTTTATGCTTATCGCCTATGTTGTAATACTATAAGATAACCTTTGTTTGTGGCGTAAACAAACTGCTGAATGTATAATGTGTGTGATCAGAAGTATAATAAAAATAAAATTTAAAAAAAGACAGAATATGTTCAGCAAAGGCGCCATCAGTGCAAGCCCCCCTTATGACACAGAAGTACAAGCTTCCTTCTCTTAGAGACAGACCATGTTCAACAAAGGCAGCAGTAGCGCAAGCACCCCTGATGACACAGAAATTCAAGCTTCCTTCTGTTAGAGACAGAACATCTTCAACAATGATGCCAGGAGTGCAGGCACCCCTGATGACACAGAAGTTCAAGCTTTCTCTTAGTGACAGAATATGTTCAAAAAAGGCCCCAACAGTGCAAGCTCCCCTGATGACACAGAAGTTCAAGCTTCCTTCTCTTAGAGACAGAATATGTTCAGCAAAGGCCCCAGCAGTGCAAGCACCCCAAATGATACAGAAGTTCAAGCTTTCTCTTACTGACAGAATATGTTCAACAAAGGCCCCAAAAACGAAAGCACCCCAGATGACACAGAAGATCAAGCTTCCTTCTCTTAGAGAAAGAACATGTTCAACACAGGCCCCAGCAGTGGAAGCACCCGTGATGATACAGAAGTTCAAGCTTCCTTCTCTTAGAGACAGAATATGCTGAGCAAAGGTCCCAGCAGTGCAAGCACCTTTGATGACACCGAAGTTCAAGCTTTCTTCTCTTAGTGACAGAATATGTTCAACAACGGCGCCAGCAGTACAATCACCCCTGCTGACACAGAAGTTCAAGGTTACAGCTCTTGAAGACAGACCATGTTCAACAAAGGCCTCAGCAGTGCAAACACCCCTGATGAGACAGAAGTACAAGCTTCCTTCTCTTAGAGACAGACCATGTTCAACAAAGGCAGCAGTAGCGCAAGCACCCCTGATGACACAGAAATTCAAGCTTCCTTCTGTTAGAGACAGAACATCTTCAACAATGATGCCAGGAGTGCAGGCACCCCTGATGACACAGAAGTTCAAGCTTTCTCTTAGTGACAGAATATGTTCAAAAAAGGCCCCAACAGTGCAAGCTCCCCTGATGACACAGAAGTTCAAGCTTCCTTCTCTTAGAGACAGAATATGTTCAGCAAAGGCCCCAGCAGTGCAAGCACCCCTAATGATACAGAAGTTCAAGCTTTCTCTTACTGACAGAATATGTTCAACAAAGGGCCCAAAAGTGAAAGCACCCCAGATGACACAGAAGATCAAGCTTCCTTCTCTTAGAGAAAGAATATGTTCAACACAGGCCCCAGCAGTGGAAGCACCCGTGATGATACAGAAGTTCAATCTTCCTTCTCTTAGAGACGGAATATGCTGAGCAAAGGTCCCAGCAGTGCAAGCACCTTTGATGACACCGAAGTTCAAGCTTTCTTCTCTTAGTGACAGAATATGTTCAACAACGGCGCCAGCAGTGCAATCACCCCTGCTGACGCAGAAGTTCAAGGTTACAGCTCCTGAAGACAGACCATGTTCAACAAAGGCCTCAGCAGTGCAAACACCCCTGATGTCACAGAAGTTCAAGCTTCCTTCTCTTAGAGACAGAATATGTTCAACAAAGGCCCCAGTGGTGCAAGCACCAGTGATGAAACAGAAGTTCAAGCTAACTTCTCTTAGAGACAGAAAAGGCTCAAGAATGGCGCCAGATGTGCAAGCACCCCTGATGTCACAGAAGTTCAAGCTCCCTTCTCTTAGAGACAGACCATGTTCAACAAAGGCAGCAGTAGTGCAAGCACCCCTGACGACACAGAAGTTCAAGCTTCCTTCTCTTAGAGACATAACATGTTCAACAAAGGCCCCAGCAGTGCAAGCACCCCAGATGTCACAGAAGTTCAAGCTTCCTTTTCGTAGAAACAGAATATGTTCAACAAAGGCCCCAGCAGTGCCAACACCCCTGATGACACAAAAGTTCAAGCTAACTTCTCTTAGAGACAGAATATATTCACTGGTGCTTGCACGGCTGGGGCCTTTGTTGAACATATTGTGTCTCTAATAGAAGGAAGCCTAAACTTCTGTGTCATCAGGGGTGCTTGCACCTCTGGGGCCTTTGTTGAACATATTCTGTCTCTAAGAGAAGGAAGAAGGAAGCTTGAACGTCTGTGTCATCAAGGGTGCTTGCACTGCTGGGGCCTTTGTTGAACATATTCTGTCTCTAGGATAAGAAAGCATGGACTTCTGTGTCATCACTGGTGCTTGCACCGCTGGGGCCTTTGTTGAACATGTTCTGTCTCAATGGGAAGGATGCTTGAAATTCTGTGACACCAGGGGTGCTTGCACTGCTGGGGCCTTTGTTGAACATGTTCTGTCTCTAAGAGAAGGAAGCTGGAACTTCTGTGTCAGCAGGGTTGCTTGCACTGCTGCTGTCTTTGTTGAACATGTTCTGTCTCTAAGAGAAGGAAGCTTGAACGTCTGTGTCACCAGGGATGCTTGCAATACTGCTGCCTTTCTTGAACATGTTTTGTCTCTAAGAGAAGAAAGCTTGAACTTCTGTATCAGCAGGGGTGCTTGCACTGCTGGCGTCATTGTTGAACATGTTCTGTCTCTAAGAGAAGGAAGCTTGAATTTCTGTGTCATCAGGGGTGCTTGCACTGCTGGCGTCGTTGTTGAACATGTTTTGTCTCTAAGAGAAGGAAGCTTGAATTTCTGTGTCATCAGGGGTGCTTGCACTGCTGGCGTCGTTGTTGAACATGTTCTGTCTCTTAGAGAAGGAACGTTGAACTTCTGTGTCAGCAGGGGTGCTTGCACTGCTGGGGCCTTTGTTGAACATATTGTGTCTCTAAGATGAGGAAGCTTGAACTTCTGTGTCAGCAGGGGTGATTGCACTGCTGGCGCCTTTATTGAACATATTCTGTCACTAAGAGAAGGAAGCTTGAACTGCTGTGTCATCAGGGGTGCTTGCACTGCTGGGGCCTTTGTTGAACATATTCTGTCTCTAAGAGAAGGAAGCTTGAACTTCTGTTACGTCAGGGGTGCTTGCACTACTGGTGCCTTTGTTGAACATATTTTGTCTCTAAGAGAAGGAAGCTTGAACGTCTGTGTCGTCAGGGGTGATGGTACTACTGACACCTTTGTTGAACATATTCTGTCTATAGGAGAAGGAAGCTTGAACTTCTGTTTCAACAGGGGGGCTTGCACCTCTGGCGTCTTTGTTGAACATATTATGTCTCTAAGAGAAGTAAGCTTGAACTTTTGTGTCATCAGGGGTGCTTGCACTGCTGGGGCCTTTGTTGAATATATTCTGTTTCTACGAAAAGGAAGCTTGAACTTCTGTGACATCAGGGGTGCTTGCACTGCTGGGGCCTTTGTTGAACATGTTCTGTCTCTAAGAGAAGGAAGCTTGAACTTCTGTGTCATCAGGGGTGCTTGCACTACTGCTGCCTTTGTTGAACATGGTCTGTCTCTAAGAGAAGGGAGCTTGAACTTCTGTGACATCAGGAGTGCTTGCACATCTGGCGCCATTCTTGAGCCTTTTCTGTCTCTAAGAGAAGTTAGCTTGTACTTCTGTTTCATCACTGGTGCTTGCACCACAGGGGCCTTTGTTGAACATATTCTGGCTCTAAGAGAAGGAAGCTTGAACTTCTGTGTCATCACAGGTGCTTGCACTGCTGGGGCCTGTGTTGAACATATTCTGTCTCTAAGAGAAGGAAGCTTGAACGTCTGTGTCATCAGGGGCACTTTCACTGCTGGCGCCGTTGTTGAACATATTCTGTCTCGAAAAGAAGTAAGGTTGAACTGCTGTGTTATCAGGGGTGCTTGCACTGCTTGGGCCTTTGTTGAACTTGTTCTGTCTCAAAGAGAAGGACGCTTGAAATTCTGTGACACCAGGGGTGCTTGCACTGCTGGGGCCTTTGTTGAACATGTTCTGTCTCTAAGAGAAGGAAGCTGGAACTTATGTGTCAGCAGGGGTGCTTGCACTGCTGGTGTCTTTGTTGAACATGTTCTGTCTCTAAGAGAAGGAAGCTTGAATTTCTGTGTCATCAGGGGTGCTTGCACTGCTGGCGTCGTTGTTGAACATGTTTTGTCTCTAAGAGAAGGAAGCTTGAATTTCTGTGTCATCAGGGGTGCTTGCACTGCTGGCGTCGTTGTTGAACATGTTCTGTCTCTTAGAGAAGGAACGTTGAACTTCTGTGTCAGCAGGGGTGTTTGCACTGCTGGGGCCTTTGTTGAACATATTGTGTCTCTAAGATGAGGAAGCTTGAACTTCTGTGTCAGCAGGGGTGATTGCACTGCTGGCGCCTTTATTGAACATATTCTGTCACTAAGAGAAGGAAGCTTGAACTGCTGTGTCATCAGGGGTGCTTGCACTGCTGGGGCCTTTGTTGAACATATTCTGTCTCTAAGAGAAGGAAGCTTGAACTTCTGTTACGTCAGGGGTGCTTGCACTACTGGTGCCTTTGTTGAACATATTTTGTCTCTAAGAGAAGGAAGCTTGAACGTCTGTGTCGTCAGGGGTGATGGTACTACTGACACCTTTGTTGAACATATTCTGTCTATAGGAGAAGGAAGCTTGAACTTCTGTTTCAACAGGGGGGCTTGCACCTCTGGAGTCTTTGTTGAACATATTATGTCTCTAAGAGAAGTAAGCTTGAACTTTTGTGTCATCAGCGGTGCTTGCACTGCTGGGGCCTTTGTTGAATATATTCTGTTTCTACGAAAAGGAAGCTTGAACTTCTGTGACATCAGGGGTGCTTGCACTGCTGGGGCCTTTGTTGAACATGTTCTGTCTCTAAGAGAAGGAAGCTTGAACTTCTGTGTCATCAGGGGTGCTTGCACTACTGCTGCCTTTGTTGAACATGGTCTGTCTCTAAGAGAAGGGAGCTTGAACTTCTGTGACATCAGGAGTGCTTGCACATCTGGCGCCATTCTTGAGCCTTTTCTGTCTCTAAGAGAAGTTAGCTTGTACTTCTGTTTCATCACTGGTGCTTGCACCACAGGGGCCTTTGTTGAACATATTCTGGCTCTAAGAGAAGGAAGCTTGAACTTCTGTGTCATCACAGGTGCTTGCACTGCTGGGGCCTGTGTTGAACATATTCTGTCTCTAAGAGAAGGAAGCTTGAGTGTCTGTGTCGTCAGGGGTGCTTGCACTGCTGGTGCCGTTGTTCAACATGTTCTGTCTCTAAGAGAAGGAAGCTTGAACGTCTGTGTCATCAGGGGCACTTTCACTGCTGGCGCCGTTGTTGAACATATTCTGTCTCGAAAAGAAGTAAGGTTGAACTGCTGTGTTATCAGGGGTGCTTGCACTGCTTGGGCCTTTGTTGAACATGTTCTGTCTCTAAGAGAAGGAAGCTGGAACTTATGTGTCAGCAGGGGTGCTTGCACTGCTGGTGTCTCTGTTGAACATGTTCTGTCTCTAAGAGAAGGAAGCTTGAACGTCTGTGTCACCAGGGATGCTTGTAATACTGCTGCCTTTCTTGAACATGTTCTGTCTCTAAGAGAAGAAAGCTTGAACTTCTGTGTCAGGAGGGGTCCTTGCCCTGCTGGCGTCGTTGTTGAGCCTTTTCTGTCCTTAAGAGAAGGAAGCTTGAATTTCTGTGTCATCAGGGGTGCTTGCACTCCTGTCATCGTTGTTGAACATGTTTTGTCTCTAAGAGAAGGAAGCTTGAACTTCTGTGTCAGCAGGGGTGCTTGCACTACTGCTGTCTTTGTTGAACATGTTCTGTCTCTAAGAGAAGGAAGCCTAAACTTCTGTGTCAGCAGGGGTGCTTGCACCGCTGGCGCCATTGTTCAACATGTTCTGTCTCTAAGAGAAGGAAGCGTGAACTGCTGTGTCATCAGGGGTGCTTGCCCTACTGCTGTCTTTGCTGAACATGTTCTGTCTCTAAGAGAAGGAACCTTGAACTTCTGTGTCAGCAGGGGTCCTTGCACTGCTGGCGTCGTTGTTGAACATATTTTGTCTCTGAGAGAAGGAAGCTTGAATTTCTGTGTCATCAGGGGTGCTTGCACTGCTGGCGTCATTGTTGAACATGTTCTGTCTCTAGGAGAAGAAAGCTTGAATTTCTGTGTCATCAGGGGTGCTTGCACTGCTGGCGTCGTTGTTGAACATGTTCTGTCTCTAAGAGAAGGAAGCTTGAATTTATGTGTCATCAGGGGTGCTTGCACTGCTAGCGTCGTTGTTGAACATGTTCTGTCTCTTAGAGAAGGAACCTTGAACTTCTGTGTCAGCAGGGGTGCTTGCACTACTGCTGTCTTTGTTGAACATGTTCTGTCTCTAAGAGAAGGAAGCTTGAACGTTTGTGTCCGCAGGGGTGCTTGCACTGCTGGCGCCGTTGTTGAACATGTTCTGTCTCTAAGAGAAGGATGCTTGAACTTCTGTGGCATCAGGGGTGCTTGCTGTGCTGGTGCCGTTGTTAAACATATTCTACCTCTAAGAGAAGGAAGCTTAAACTTCTGTGTCATCAGGGGTGCTTGCACTGCTGGGGCCATTGGTAAACATTTTGTGTCTCTAAGAGAAGAAAGCTTCAACTTCCGTGCCATCAGGGGTGCTTGCACTGCTGGGGCTTTTGTTGAACACATTCTGTCTCTAAGAGAAGGAAGCTTGAACTTCTGTGTCATCAGGGGTGCTTGCACTGCTAGGGCCTTTGTTGAAAATGGTCTGTCTTTAAGAGGTGTAAGCTTGTACATCTGTGTCAGCAGGGGTGATTGCACTGCTGGCACGTTTGTTGAACATATTCTGTCACTAAGAGAAGTTCTGTGTCATCAGGGGTGCTTGCACTACTGGGGCATTTGCTGAACATATTCTGTCTCTAAGAGAAGGAAGCTTGAACTTCTGTGTCACCAGGGGTGCTTGCTCTACTGGGGCATTTGCTGAACATAATCCGTCTCTAAGAGAAGGAAGCTTGAACTTCTGTGTCATCAGGGGTGCTTGCGCTACTGCTGCCTTTGTTGAACATGTTCTGTCTCTAAGAGAAAGAATCTTGAACTGTTGTGTCATCACTGGTGCTTGCACCGCTGGGGCCTTTGTTGAACATGTTCTGTCTCAAAGAGAAGGACGCTTAAACTTTGGTGACATCAGGGGTGCTTGCAATGCTGGGGCCTTTGTTGAACATGTTCTGTCTCTAAGAGAAGGAACCTGGAACTTCTGTGTCACCACGGTTGCTTGCACTGCTGGGGCCTTTGTTGAACAAGTTCTGTCTCTACCAGAAGGACGCTTGAACTTCTGTGTCACCAGAGGTGATTGCACTGCTGGGGACTTTGTTGAACATATTCTGTTTCTCAGAAAAGGAAGCTTAAACGTCTGTGTCACCAGGGGTGCCTGCGCTAGTGCTTCCTTTGTTGAACATGGTCTGTCTCTAAGAGAAGGAAGCTTGAACTACTGTGAAATCAGGGGTGCTTGCACTGCTGGTTCCGTTGTTGACCATATTCTGTCTCTAAGTGAAGGAAGCTTGAACGTCTGTGTCAACAGGTGTGCTTACACTATTGGTGCCGTTGTTGAATATATTCTGTCACTAAGAGAAGGAAGCTTGAACTTCTGTGTCACCAGGAGTGCTTGCACTGCTTGTGCCTTTGTTGAACATGTTCTGTCTCTAAGAGAAGGAAGCTTGAACTGCTGTGTCTTCAGGGGTGCTTGCACTGCTGGGGCCTTTCTTGAACATGTTCCTTATTTAGAGAATGAAGCTTGAACTTTTGTGTCACCAGGGGTGTTTGCGCTACTTCTGCCTTTGTTGAAAATGGTCTGTCTCTAAGAGAATGAAGCTTGAACTTCTGTGACATCAGGGGTGCTTGCATTGCTGGCGGCGTTGTTGAAAATATTCTGTTACTAAGAGAAAACTTGAACTTCTGTGTCACCAGGAGTGCTTCCGCTACTTCTGCCTTTGTTGAAAATGGTCTGTCTCTAAGAGAAAGAACCTGGAACTTCTGTGTCACCAGGGGTGCTTGCATTGCTGGCGCCGTTGTTGAACATATTCTGTCTCTAAGAGAAGGACGCTTGAACTTCTATGTCACCAGGGGTGCTTGCGCTACTGCTGCCTTTGTTGAAAATGGTCTGTCTCTAAGAGAAAGAACCTGGAACTTCTGTGTCACCAGGGGTGCTTGCATTGCTGGCGTCGTTGTTGAACATATTCTGTCTCTAAGAGAAGGAAGCTTGAACTGTTGTGTCATCAGGGGTGCTTGCACTGCTTGGGCCTTTGTTGATTATGTTCTGTCTCTAAGAGAAAGAACCTGGAACTTCTGTGTCACCAGGGCTGCTTGCACTGATGGGGACTTTGTTGAACATGTTCTGTTTTTAAACGAAGGAAGCCTGAACTTCTCTGTCATCAGGGGTGCTTGTACTGCTGGGGCCTTTGTTGAACATATTCTGTTTCTACGAAAAGGAAGCTTGATCTTCTGTGACATCAGGGGTGCTTGCACTGCTGGGGACTTTGTTGAACATGGTTTGTCTCTAAGAGAAGGAAGTTTGAACTTCTGTGTCACCAGGGGTGCTTGCGTTACTGCTGCCTTTGTTGAAAATGGTCTGTTTCTAAGAGAAGGAAGCTTGAACTTCAGTGACATCGGGGTGCTTGCATTGCTGGCGCCGTTGTTGAACATATTCTGTCACTAAGAGAAAGCTTGAACGTCTGTGTCATCAGGGGTGCTTGTACTACTGGGGCCTTTGTTGATTATGTTCCGTCTCTAAGAGAAAGAGCCTGGAACTTTTGTGTCACCAGGGGTGCTTGCATTGCTGGCGCCGTTGTTGAACATATTCTGTCTCTAAGAGAAGGAAGCTTGAACTTCTGTGTCACCAAGGGTTCTTGCGCTACTGCTCCCTTTGTTGAACATGTTCTGTCTCTAAGAGAAGGAAGCTTGGACTGTTGTGTCATCAGGGGTACTTGCACTGCTTGGGCCTTTGTTGATTATGTTCTGTCTCTAAGAGAAAGAACCTGGAATTTCTGTGTCATCAGGGGTGTTTGCACTGATGGGGACTTTGTTTAACATGTTCTGTCTCTAAGAGAAGGAAGCTTGAACTATTGTGTCACCAGGAGTGCTTGCGCTACTGCTGCCTTTGTTGAACATGGTCTGTCTCTAAGAGAAGGAATCTTGAACTTCTGTGTCAGCAGGGGTGCTTGCACTGCTGGCGCCGTTGTTGAGCCTTTTTTCTGTCTCTAAGAGAAGGAAGCTTGAATTTCTGTGTCAGCAGGGGTGCTTGCACTACTGGTGTCTTTTTTGAACAAGTTCTGTCTCTAAGAGTAGGAAGCTTGAACTTCTGTTTCAGCAGGGGTGCTTGCACCGCTGGTGCCATTGTTCAACATGTTCTGCCTCTAAGAGAAGGAATCTTGAACTATTGTGTCACCAGGGGTGCTTGCGCTACTGCTGCCTTTGTTGAACATGGTCTGTCTCTAAGAGAAGGAATCCTGAATTTCTGTCTCATCAGGGGTGCTTGCACTACTGTCGTTGTTGTTGAACACGTTCTGTCTCTAAGAGAAGGAAGCTTGCACTTCTGTGTCAGCAGGTGCGCTTGCACTACTGCTTCCTTTGTTGAACATGTTCTGTCTCTAAGAGAAGAAAGCTTGAACTTCTGTGTCATCAGAGGTGCTTGCACTGGTGGCGCCGTTGTTGAACATATTCTGTCTCTAAGAGAAGGAATCTTGAACTTCTGTGTCAGCAGGGGTGCTTGCACTGCTGGCGCCGTTGATGAACATGTTCTGTCTCTAAGAGAAGGAAGCTTGAACTTCTGTGTCAGAAAGGGTGCTTGTACTACTGCTGTCTTTGTTGAACATGTACTGTCTCTAAAAGAAGGAAGCTTGAACTTCTGTGTCAGCAGGGGTGCTTGCATCGCTGGGGCCGTTGTTGAGCCTTTTCTGTCTGTAAGAGAAGGAAGCATGAACTTCTGTGTCAGCAGGGGTGCTTGCGTTACTGCTGCCTTTCTTGATCATGGTCTGTCTCTAAGAGGAGGAAGCTTGAACTTCTGTGTCTACAGGGGTGCTTGCACTGCTGGCGCTGTTGATGAGCCTTTTCTGTCTGTAAGAGGAGGAAGCATGAACTTCTGTTTCAGCAGGGGTGCTTGCACTACTGCTGTCTTTGGCATCAGAGGTGCATGCACTCCTGGCACCGTTGTTTAACATATTCTGCCTCTAAGAGAAGGAATCTTGAACTATTGTGTCACCAGGGGTGCTTGCGCTACTGGCGTCATTGTTGAACATGTTCTGTCTCTAAGAGAAGGAAGCTTAAACTTTTGTGTCATCAGGGGTGCTTGCACTGCTGGCGTCATTGTTGAACATGTTCTGTCTCTAAGAGAAGGAAGCTTGAATTTCTGTGTCATCAGGGGTGCTTGCACTGCTGGCGTCGTTGTTGAACATGTTCTGTCTCTAAGAGAAGGAAGCTTGAATTTCTGTGTCATCAGGGGTGCTTGCACTGCTAGCGTCGTTGTTGACATGTTCTGTCTCTTAGAGAAGGAACCTTGAACTTCTGTGTTAGCAGGGGTGCTTGCACTACTGCTGTCTTTGTTGAACATGTTCTGTCTCTAAGAGAAGGAAGCTTGAACGTTTGTGTCCGCAGGGGTGCTTGCACTCCTGGCGCCATTGTTGAACATGTTCTGTCTCTAAGAGAAGGATGCTTGAACTTCTGTGGCATCAGGGGTGCTTGCTCTGCTGGTGCCGTTGTTAAACATATTCTACCTCTAAGAGAAGGAAGCTTGAACTACTGTGTCATCAGGGGTGCTTGCACTGCTGGGGCCATCGGTAAACATTTGTGTCTCTAAGAGAAGAAAGCTTCAACTTCTGTGCCATCAGGGGTGCTTGCACTGCTGGTTCCGTTGTTGACCATATTCTGTCTCTAAGTGAAGGAAGCTTGAACGTCTGTGTCAACAGGTGTGCTTACACTATTGGTGCCGTTGTTGAATATATTCTGTCACTAAGAGAAGGAAGCTTGAACTTCTGTGTCACCAGGAGTGCTTGCACTGCTTGTGCCTTTGTTGAACATGTTCTGTCTCTAAGAGAAGGAAGCTTGAACTGCTGTGTCTTCAGGGGAGCTTGCACTGCTGGGGCCTTTCTTGAACATGTTCTGTCTTTTAGAGAATGAAGCTTGAACTTTTGTGTCACCAGGGGTGCTTGCGCTACTTCTGCCTTTGTTGAAAATGGTCTGTCTCTAAGAGAAGGAAGCTTGAACTTCTGTGACATCAGGGGTGCTTGCATTGCTGGCGGCGTTGTTGAAAATATTCTGTTACTAAGAGAAAGCTTGAACTTCTGTGTCACCAGGAGTGCTTCCGCTACTTCTGCCTTTGTTGAAAATGGTCTGTCTCTAAGGAAAAGAACCTGGAACTTCTGTGTCACCAGGGGTGCTTGCATTGCTGGCGCCGTTGTTGAACATATTCTGTCTCTAAGAGAAGGACGCTTGAACGTCTGTGTCACCAGCGATGCTTGCGCTACTGCTGCCTTTGTTGAACATATTCTGTCTCTAAGAGAAGGAAGCTTGAACTGTTGTGTCATCAGGGGTGCTTGCACTGCTTGGGCCTTTGTTGATTATGTTCTGTCTCTAAGAGAAATAACCTGGAACTTTTATGTCACCAGGGGTGCTTGCACTGATGGGGACTTTGTTGAACATGTTCTGTCTCTTAGAGAAGGACGCTTGTACTTCTGTGTCACCAGAGGTGCTTGCACTGCTGGGGCCTTTGTTGAACATGTTCTGTTTTTAAAAGAAGGAAGCCTGAACTTCTGTGTCATCAGGGGTGCTTGCACTGCTGGGGCCTTTGTTGAACATATTCTGTTTCTACGAAAAGGAAGCTTGATCTTCTGTGACATCAGGGGTGCTTGCACTGCTGGGGACTTTGTTGAACATGGTTTGTCTCTAAGAGAAGGAAGTTTGAACTTCTGTGTCACCAGGGGTGCTTGCGTTACAGCTGCCTTTGTTGAAAATGGTCTGTTTCTAAGAGAAGGAAGCTTGAACTTCAGTGACATCGGGGTGCTTGCATTGCTGGCGCCGTTGTTGAACATATTCTGTCACTAATAGAAAGCTTGAACGTCTGTGTCATCAGGGGTGCTTGTACTACGGGGCCTTTGTTGAATATGTTCCGTCTCTAAGAGAAAGAACCTGGAACTTCTGTGTCACCAGGGGAGCTTGCATTGCTGGCGCCGTTGTTGAACATATTATGTCTCTAAGAGAAGGAAGCTTGAACTTCTGTGACACAAGGGGTTCTTGCGCTACTGCTGACTTTGTTGAACATGTTCTTTCTCTAACAGAAGGAAGCTTGGACTGTTGTGTCTTCAGGGGTACTTGCACCGCTTGGGCCTTTGTTGATTATGTTCTGTCTCTAAGAGAAAGAACCTGGAATTTCTGTGTCACCAGGGGTGTTTGTACTGATGGAGACTTTGTTTAACATGTTCTGTCTCTAAGAGAAGGAAGCTTGAACTATTGTGTCACCAGGAGTGTTTGCACTACTGCTGCCTTTGTTGAACATGGTCTGTCTCTAAGAGAAGGAATCTTGAACTTCTGTGTCAGCAGGGGTGCTTGCACTGCTGGCGCCGTTGTTGAGCCTTTTTTCTGTCTCTAGGAGAAGGAAGCTTGAATTTCTGTGTCAGCAGGGGTGCTTGCACTACTGGTGTCTTTTTTGAACATGTTCTGTCTCTAAGAGTAGGAAGCTTGAACTTCTGTTTCAGCAGGGGTGCTTGCACCGCTGGCGCCATTGTTCAACATGTTCTGCCTCTAAGAGAAGGAATCTTGAACTATTGTGTCACCAGGGGTGCTTGTTCTACTGCTGCCTTTGTTGAACATGGTCTGTCTCTAAGAGAAGGAAGCTTGAACTTCTGTGTCATCAGGGGTGCTTGCACTGCTAGGGCCTTTGTTGAAAATGGTCTGTCTTTAAGAGGTGTAAGCTTGTACATCTGTGTCAGCAGGGGTGATTGCACTGCTGGCACGTTTGTTGAACATATTCTGTCACTAAGAGAAGTTCTGTGTCATCAGGGGTGCTTGCACTACTGGGGCATTTGCTGAACATATTCTGTCTCTAAGAGAAGGAAGCTTGAACTTCTGTGTCACCAGGGGTGCTTGCTCTACTGGGGCATTTGCTGAACATAATCCGTCTCTAAGAGAAGGAAGCTTGAACTTCTGTGTCATCAGGGGTGCTTGCGCTACTGCTGCCTTTGTTGAACATGTTCTGTCTCTAAGAGAAAGAATCTTGAACTGTTGTGTCATCACTGGTGCTTGCACCGCTGGGGCCTTTGTTGAACATGTTCTGTCTCAAAGAGAAGGACGCTTAAACTTTGGTGACATCAGGGGTGCTTGCAATGCTGGGGCCTTTGTTGAACATGTTCTGTCTCTAAGAGAAGGAACCTGGAACTTCTGTGTCACCACGGTTGCTTGCACTGCTGGGGCCTTTGTTGAACAAGTTCTGTCTCTACCAGAAGGACGCTTGAACTTCTGTGTCACCAGAGGTGATTGCACTGCTGGGGACTTTGTTGAACATATTCTGTTTCTCAGAAAAGGAAGCTTAAACATCTGTGTCACCAGGGGTGCCTGCGCTAGTGCTTCCTTTGTTGAACATGGTCTGTCTCTAAGAGAAGGAAGCTTGAACTACTGTGAAATCAGGGGTGCTTGCACTGCTGGTTCCGTTGTTGACCATATTCTTTCTCTAAGTGAAGGAAGCTTGAACGTCTGTGTCAACAGGTGTGCTTACACTATTGGTGCCGTTGTTGAATATATTCTGTCACTAAGAGAAGGAAGCTTGAACTTCTGTGTCACCAGGAGTGCTTGCACTGCTTGTGCCTTTGTTGAACATGTTCTGTCTCTAAGAGAAGGAAGCTTGAACTGCTGTGTCTTCAGGGGTGCTTGCACTGCTGGGGCCTTTCTTGAACATGTTCCTTATTTAGAGAATGAAGCTTGAACTTTTGTGTCACCAGGGGTGTTTGCGCTACTTCTGCCTTTGTTGAAAATGGTCTGTCTCTAAGAGAATGAAGCTTGAACTTCTGTGACATCAGGGGTGCTTGCATTGCTGGCGGCGTTGTTGAAAATATTCTGTTACTAATAGAAAACTTGAACTTCTGTGTCACCAGGAGTGCTTCCGCTACTTCTGCCTTTGTTGAAAATGGTCTGTCTCTAAGAGAAAGAACCTGGAACTTCTGTGTCACCAGGGGTGCTTGCATTGCTGGCGCCGTTGTTGAACATATTCTGTCTCTAAGAGAAGGACGCTTGAACTTCTATGTCACCAGGGGTGCTTGCGCTACTGCTGCCTTTGTTGAAAATGGTCTGTCTCTAAGAGAAAGAACCTGGAACTTCTGTGTCACCAGGGGTGCTTGCATTGCTGGCGTCGTTGTTGAACATATTCTGTCTCTAAGAGAAGGAAGCTTGAACTGTTGTGTCATCAGGGGTGCTTGCACTGCTTGGGCCTTTGTTGATTATGTTCTGTCTCTAAGAGAAAGAACCTGGAACTTCTGTGTCACCAGGGCTGCTTGCACTGATGGGGACTTTGTTGAACATGTTCTGTTTTTAAACGAAGGAAGCCTGAACTTCTCTGTCATCAGGGGTGCTTGTACTGCTGGGGCCTTTGTTGAACATATTCTGTTTCTACGAAAAGGAAGCTTGATCTTCTGTGACATCAGGGGTGCTTGCACTGCTGGGGACTTTGTTGAACATGGTTTGTCTCTAAGAGAAGGAAGTTTGAACTTCTGTGTCACCAGGGGTGCTTGCGTTACTGCTGCCTTTGTTGAAAATGGTCTGTTTCTAAGAGAAGGAAGCTTGAACTTCAGTGACATCGGGGTGCTTGCATTGCTGGCGCCGTTGTTGAACATATTCTGTCACTAAGAGAAAGCTTGAACGTCTGTGTCATCAGGGGTGCTTGTACTACTGGGGCCTTTGTTGATTATGTTCCGTCTCTAAGAGAAAGAGCCTGGAACTTCTGTGTCACCAGGGGTGCTTGCATTGCTGGCGCCGTTGTTGAACATATTCTGTCTCTAAGAGAAGGAAGCTTGAACTTCTGTGTCACCAAGGGTTCTTGCGCTACTGCTCCCTTTGTTGAACATGTTCTGTCTCTAAGAGAAGGAAGCTTGGACTGTTGTGTCATCAGGGGTACTTGCACTGCTTGGGCCTTTGTTGATTATGTTCTGTCTCTAAGAGAAAGAACCTGGAATTTCTGTGTCATCAGGGGTGTTTGCACTGATGGGGACTTTGTTTAACATGTTCTTTCTCTAAGAGAAGGAAGCTTGAACTATTGTGTCACCAGGAGTGCTTGCGCTACTGCTGCCTTTGTTGAACATGGTCTGTCTCTAAGAGAAGGAATCTTGAACTTCTGTGTCAGCAGGGGTGCTTGCACTGCTGGCGCCGTTGTTGAGCCTTTTTTCTGTCTCTAAGAGAAGGAAGCTTGAATTTCTGTGTCAGCAGGGGTGCTTGCACTACTGGTGTCTTTTTTGAACAAGTTCTGTCTCTAAGAGTAGGAAGCTTGAACTTCTGTTTCAGCAGGGGTGCTTGCACCGCTGGTGCCATTGTTCAACATGTTCTGCCTCTAAGAGAAGGAATCTTGAACTATTGTGTCACCAGGGGTGCTTGCGCTACTGCTGCCTTTGTTGAACATGGTCTGTCTCTAAGAGAAGGAATCCTGAATTTCTGTGTCATCAGGGGTGCTTGCAGGGGCGTGGCTTGGATGCCGAGGAGGTAGGCAGCGTGAGCTCGGAGCTCCGTGCCCGATCCCGGAAAATATCCTGAAAATTCATTCGAACCCCGAGATAAAGGACATTATCCGGTACTGGACGGTACTGCGGAGGGTCCGGGACCTGCGGAAGACGACACCGAGCCTTCCCGCAGCAGTAACTTAACTTCGAAAGCTGAACTCGGCCGAGAAGTCGCGGACCCCAAAATGGCGGCGATGGCATGAGATCGCTTGTGACGGAGACATCTGCCCGGAGACCCACTGAAGACCGCTCCCGGACACGCTAGAGGTGCTGGCAGCCGCGTCGCGCCTCTCCCCAGGTGTTGGTAGAACTTTGGGCGCGCCTTTGGGCGGTGGTTGAGGACCGTCTCCTGATTGGGGCGACATCGGTGCGACAGTGACTCGGAGACGAGAACCCCGGATCTCAGGCGCAACTGGCGCTGGCCGAGCCACGACCGCTCGGTGCTTCCTGCCTCTTGGTGACATTTCTGGACCTGAGAACCCGGCCGGAGGACGGTGCCCGGCGACGCTCGGAGGACGACCAGGGACATATTTGAGGACCACCGCCCATCCCGGCCCAGATGGGGAAACCGAAGGGGAAGGGGGATGGCGCGACCGACACTGAGGCGGCGGAAGGAGCAGAGAGAGACCAGGCGGCGTTACAGCGGATGCAGGATCGCATCCTGGAAGCCATCGCCACCACAAAGGACGCCCTACAGCAAGATATAGCTCAGGTGGCAACGGGCTTGGGCCTCCTGAAGGCCGACCACGACAAACTTAAGGACAGGGTGAAATCCGTGGAGACCACGGTTAAGGACTTAGCCCCGGCCCAGGCAACGGTGAAGGCCCAGATGGCCGACGTGATGGACCATCTGAAGGTACTAGAAAGGAGGGCCGAGGATGCAGAAAACAGGAACAGGCGCAACAACGTACGCCTAGTGGGCCTGCCGGAGAAAATTGAAGGCGACGACATGGTGGGCTACTTGGATAACTGGCTGCGGACGGAGGTGGCACCTGAAGGCCTGTCCCCCTTCTTCTCCCTGGAGCGGGCACATAGAGTTCCGGCGCGTCCGCCAGCCTTGGGCCTTCCTCCTCGCCCTGTGGTGTTCAAGTTGCTCCATTACCGGGACAGAGACTGGCTTTTACAGAGGGCGAGAGAGGCAGGGCCCTTTCAAGTGGAAAACAACAGAGTCACCATGTTCCCGGACTACACGTTTGAGACTCAGCGACTTCGGGCAAACTTCTTGTCCCTCAAGCGCGAGCTCCGCCAGGAAGGCATCAAGTACTCCCTGTTGTTTCCAGCCAAGCTAAGAGTGGTGGTGGACGAAAAGTCTTTATTCTTTACGACTTCCGCGGATGCATGGGACTGGTGGGATACTTATAAGGCAGGAACGGACGGTGCTAAGGCCAGGGAGGAAGAGGCCAAGATGGAAAAGCCGATCAGACAGTCCCAACGGATCAGAAAGAATCGCAAGAGGACCGGGAAACCCTCGATGTCGCAGACGGAGGCGGAGAGGCAGGCGGCCCTACGGGCGGTGGTGGACTTATCTAGAGCCGCCAGGACTCAGTCTGGGAAGGGCACGGATTCGGAGGCCCCGGGAACGGGCTCAGAGACAGGACAATCGGAATTTGGTGGAGCCCGGGGCCCTATTGTGACGCCGCAGACCTCGGGAGAGATACTGGAGGCGTGTTGAACTGGTTTGGCGGAATGGACTCGTTGGTTGGACACCGGGGCGATGGATCCGCAGCAGTGGAAAGACATTGATTGAGGTTTTGGGGATCTGTAATGTGGGGATTGTGGGGTGGAGCGCGCGGGGCTGATTTGTTGGAGGTTTTATAGCATTGAGCCGCGCCTTACTGGCCCCTAAGGTCATCGCAGTGGGGACTGCGAATATTACCACCTTTCCTTGAGGGGTGATCGGGAGTGTTGGTTTGGATGGGGGTACTTCCAGTTGCGGGGGGGCCTGTCCTGGGGGGGTGGGAGTTGCGAGCAGTTGGGGTTGCTCAAGGGGTTGTAGTTGTTGGAGGGGTTTGGCTTCCTGTTTGGAGAGGGTGGGGGGGAGGGCCCGTGGTCGCGGGACTTAGGCGAACACTGTTCTTTGTTGTATGGTCCGGTTGTGTAGGGGGGAATGGCTAGTACTGGAGCGTTGAAATGTGTGACCTGGAATGTGCGGGGCATGCAGTCCATGACGCGCAGACATAAGGTTCAGGCGTACCTCAAGCGTAGGGGGGTTCACATAGCGTTCCTGCAGGAGACGCACCTAAATAAGCAGGAAGGGGCGGCTCTACAAAGGCGCTGGAGGGGGCAGTTATTCTACACGACATTTTCAGCATTTGCGAGGGGGACATTGATTTGGATACGGGCGGGGGTCCCCTTCCAAGTCTCGAAGTCATCGATAGACCCAGAGGGCAGATATGTGGCGGTGGAAGGAAGGCTGAGAGGCAGGATGATATCGCTCTGCAATGTGTATGCTCCTAATGTAGACCTGCCCGCTTTCTTGTCTAACGTCTCGGGCAAATTGGCGGGTTACTTGGCGGGGCCGGCCCTCCTGGGGGGGGACTTCAACTCGGTTGAGGATGTGCTACTAGATAGGTCCCATCCCCCGCTACGCGCGTCCCCAGCACATAGGATCGCCAAGCGTAGATTAGAATGGCAGGAGAGCTGGGCCCTCACGGATGCATGGAGGGCGTTGCACCCCACCACTAGGGATTACTCCTTTCACTCGCACCTGCATGATTTACATGTGAGGCTGGATGCGTTTCTTTGTTCGGAATGTGTGCTCCCTGCGGTGGGAGGGGCGGAATACTTGGCAAGGACGATATCGGACCACAACCCCTTGTTGATGTCTCTGGAATGGATGGTGACTGTTAACTGCGTGCCAACATGGCGCCTGCAACCTGACACCCTGGACGACTTGTTGTTCAGGGAGGCCCTGAGTGACCGTATCGAGAGGTATTTTGAGGAGAACAGTGGTTCGGCTTCCACGAGGGCGGTTGAATGGGATGCTTTCAAGGTGGTGGTGCGGGGACACTGTATTGGGCACACGGCAGGGGCACGGAAGACTTTGTTGGATGACTTAGACAAGGCTGAGACACGGCTGAGGGATCTTGAGAAGAAGCGCCCGAATCACCCAGAATTGCAGGAGGGGCTTAGCGGGGCGCGGGAGGGGCTGGCGGTAGAGCTAGAGCGGCTGCGTAGCTTCGACCACAAGGCGTACGTGACGAGGGCGCATGCGGAAGGTGATAAGGCGGGGGCGATGTTGGCTTGGCTTGCTAACCCTATCCGGGGGGGAGGGCCGATCATGAGGATACAGGAGCCAGGGGAGGAGCCTTGCCACACCCAACCCGGGATCCTGAACAAGTTCCGAGCTTATTATGAGGGGCTCTATCTGAGTGGTGATACGGGAGGGACGGAGGAGCTTGAGGAGTTCTTGGACGGGCTAGAGTTGCCGCGAGTGGAGGACTCGGAGGCAGAAGAGTTAGGGCGGCCAATCTCCCTCGGAGAAATAGGTTGCGCTGTAAAACAGATGGCTAGAAACAAGACCCCGGGCCTTGACGGTCTACCGATCGAATTTTATGGCAAATACCTAGAGCATCTTGCTCCACGGCTGCGCGAGGTATACAATGAGGCGCAGGAGAAGGGCCGACTCCCGGGCTCTATGTGCGAGGCCCTTATGATCCCACTCTTGAAGCCGGGCAGAGAGGGTGCGGCGCTGTCCTCGTACCGTCCGTTATCTATGTTGACGACGGATTACAAAATCCTCAGTAAAATTCTGGCCAACAGATTGCTGGTGCACATGACGAGCCTGGTTCATGGTGACCAGTGCGGTTTCATACCGACACGCAACACCACTCATAACATCCGCAGACTCACGAGACTGATGGGTGTGGACTGGCCAGACACCGTCTCCCCATTTGTCCTGTCCATCGACATTGAGAAGGCATTTGACAGCCTCGAATGGGGATACCTGTATGAGGTGATGCGCCGCTTCGGGTTGGGAGACGGATATATACAGTGGACCAAGGTCCTCTATACTGAGGCGGTGGCGAGGGTCCGGGTGGGTGCGCTGATCTCGAGACAATACCCGATCAGGCGTGGCACTAGACAGGGTTGTTCCCTGTCCCCGCTACTGTTTGCGTTAGCAATGGAACCCTTCGCTGCGGTAGCCAGACTGGGCCGCCACTACGCAGGTTTGCCTTTTAGGGGGAGGCCGCACCTCATCTCCCTTTATGCGGATGACTTGTTGATGTTTTTGGCCAATGCCGGTGCCGAACTTCAGGGGGCGCGGAGGCTACTGGAGCAGTTCGGTAGGTTATCGGGCCTGAGGGTCAACTGGCCTAAATCCTGTCTGTTTCCCCTGAGGCCGGGAGAGCCGTGCCCACTCACTGCTCAGGAACTCCGATGGGAGCCGCGCTGCCTACATTATCTAGGGGTTTACGTTTACCACACCCCGTCCGACCTGCTGGATGGCAACGTAACTCGCTGTATTAACGCCCTGCGTGGATCTATGGACTTCTGGGCGACTCTACCGCTCTCTCTGGCTGGTAGAATTTCCCTGCTTAAAATGATAGCCCTGCCCAGGCTTTTGTACTATTTTAGGACACTGCCGGTATGGATCCCGAGTTCGGTTTTCAAACGCCTGAGGTCATTGATTATAGCGTTCCTGTGGGGCACGGGTAGGAGACGCATAGCGCTCGACACGCTGCTACGCCCCAAAGATGAGGGAGGTATGGCAGTGCCGGACTTCGAAGGATATTACCTCGCTGCCAAGCTGCAGACTTTTACTCAGGAGGTGGCAAGAGTTTATAGAGGTCCCGAGGACGCGAGAGTCGAAGGCACCCCGCGACACGTTCTGGCTTATATCACGCTGCACCAGAAACTCCGAGTGGGAGACCTGACGGTCGAGGAGCAGACTTTCCGTCTATGTTGGGACCGGGCCCGTAAGCGGGCGGGTGTCCGCCTTATGTACGCCCCCGAAATACCGTTGGGAATGGTCACTGCCCTCCCACATGGAGGTGACTGGTCACGCTTGCTCGGGTGGGAGGAGGCGGGAGTACACGTGCTGGGTGACCTCTACGAAGATGGGGTGTTGCTGCCGTTTCGGGACCTGCAAGAGAGATTTGACCTACCGAGGGGTGACTATTTGCTGCACGCGGCAGTCACAGGCGCCATGCGAGCCCACTGGGGAGAAGGGCTGCAGGAACCAGGTACCTCAATGGCCTGCCAGTACGCCATGATGGCGGCGGGAACCTTTAAGGCCGTCACATGCCTGTACTCGCGGATGCAGCGGGAGGCCTTGCAACCTCTGGCAGCCCTGAAGGCCAAGTGGGAGCTGGACCTCCAGGTGGAGATACCAGACACGACCTGGGACCAACTGCTGAGGAGGGCGCGGAAGAGCTCGAGGAATGCCAGGTTCCAATTAATCCACTTCTATGTTATCCACAGGGCATACCTTACGCCCGGGAAAATCCAACAGTACTTTGGGGCGACCGACGCTGCTTGCCCCAGATGTAATACAGCGGGGGCGGATTTCTGTCATATGCTGTGGGATTGCCCCTCTTTAGGCGACTACTGGCAGGAAGTTGGACGGGCCCTTAACGGGGCGACGGACAGGGATATCCAATACACTAAGGCAGTTGGCATTCTTCACTGGTTCCCACACACACCTAGAAATACGATGTCAAGTAAATTTATAGATTTGGGGCTTATCCTGGCCAAGCGGGAGATCACACGAAATTGGAAGTCCAGAGTGGGGCCCACGTATAAAAGATGGTATGGGGAGTGTCTGAGATGGGCCGCGTGTGATAGTACCCTACGATACCAGATGGCCTGGAGGTCGAATGATGAGAAAGCACTGGAAAGGGCGACTGCTTGGGAGGTGATGGTGCAGGCGCTCAGGGATGTGGACGATGAGGGGCAGGAAGGCGAGAGCGAACTAGCCGGAGCAGACCCTAACACTATACAGGAGAACACACCTTAGCGATTGTTTGCTTCCTCCTGCAACACACCAGGCACTGATACATGGTTACTCAAGCGCAGCGCGACCACGGGGGAGGGCGGGTAGGAAGCTGGTTTGGAGGGATGTTGGGGTACCGAAAATTGGGGAGGGGGAGGGGCGTAATTCACGAAAGCATTCCAGGGTTATGTGCACAATGAAGCGGTCAGACAATGTAAGAAGTATGAGACCAAGACGGAGATGAAGCTGCCCACATCGCAAGCGGGGAGAGCTCCCCGGACGAAAAACGAATGTATTCAACTGAACTGGTCCATGTCATACTCATTATGCTGAATATCTTGTTTGTACTTTTATATTGGTGATGCAATAAAAATGATGTTAAAAAAAAAAAATCAGGGGTGCTTGCACTACTGTCGTTGTTGTTGAACACATTCTGTCTCTAAGAGAAGGAAGCTTGCACTTCTGTGTCAGCAGGTGCGCTTGCACTACTGCTTCCTTTGTTGAACATGTTCTGTCTCTAAGAGAAGAAAGCTTGAACTTCTGTGTCATCAGAGGTGCTTGCACTGGTGGCGCCGTTGTTGAACATATTCTGTCTCTAAGAGAAGGAATCTTGAACTTCTGTGTCAGCAGGGGTGCTTGCACTGCTGGCGCCGTTGATGAACATGTTCTGTCTCTAAGAGAAGGAAGCTTGAACTTCTGTGTCAGAAAGGGTGCTTGTACTACTGCTGTCTTTGTTGAACATGTACTGTCTCTAAAAGAAGGAAGCTTGAACTTCTGTGTCAGCAGGGGTGCTTGCATCGCTGGGGCCGTTGTTGAGCCTTTTCTGTCTGTAAGAGAAGGAAGCATGAACTTCTGTGTCAGCAGGGGTGCTTGCGTTACTGCTGCCTTTCTTGATCATGGTCTGTCTCTAAGAGGAGGAAGCTTGAACTTCTGTGTCTACAGGGGTGCTTGCACTGCTGGCGCTGTTGATGAGCCTTTTCTGTCTGTAAGAGGAGGAAGCATGAACTTCTGTTTCAGCAGGGGTGCTTGCACTACTGCTGTCTTTGGCATCAGAGGTGCATGCACTCCTGGCACCGTTGTTTAACATATTCTGCCTCTAAGAGAAGGAATCTTGAACTATTGTGTCACCAGGGGTGCTTGCGCTACTGGCGTCATTGTTGAACATGTTCTGTCTCTAAGAGAAGGAAGCTTAAACTTTTGTGTCATCAGGGGTGCTTGCACTGCTGGCGTCATTGTTGAACATGTTCTGTCTCTAAGAGAAGGAAGCTTGCATTTCTGTGTCATCAGGGGTGCTTGCACTGCTGGCGTCGTTGTTGAACATGTTCTGTCTCTAAGAGAAGGAAGCTTGAATTTCTGTGTCATCAGGGGTGCTTGCACTGCTAGCGTCGTTGTTGACATGTTCTGTCTCTTAGAGAAGGAACCTTGAACTTCTGTGTTAGCAGGGGTGCTTGCACTACTGCTGTCTTTGTTGAACATGTTCTGTCTCTAAGAGAAGGAAGCTTGAACGTTTGTGTCCGCAGGGGTGCTTGCACTCCTGGCGCCATTGTTGAACATGTTCTGTCTCTAAGAGAAGGATGCTTGAACTTCTGTGGCATCAGGGGTGCTTGCTCTGATGGTGCCGTTGTTAAACATATTCTACCTCTAAGAGAAGGAAGCTTGAACTACTGTGTCATCAGGGGTGCTTGCACTGCTGGGGCCATCGGTAAACATTTGTGTCTCTAAGAGAAGAAAGCTTCAACTTCTGTGCCATCAGGGGTGCTTGCACTGCTGGGGCTTTTGTTGAACACATTCTGTCTCTAAGAGAAGGAAGCTTGAACTTCTGTGTCATCAGGGGTGCTTGCACTGCTAGGGCCTTTGTTGAACATGGTCTGTCTTTAAGAGGTGTAAGCTTACACATCTGTGTCAGCAAGGGTGATTGCACTGCTGGCATGTTTGTTGAACATATTCTGTCACTAAGAGAAGTTCTGTGTCATCAGAGGTGCTTGCACTACTGGGGCATTTGCTGAACATATTCTGTCTCTAAGAGAAGGAAGCTTGAACTTCTGTGTCACCAGGGGTGCTTGCTCTACTGGGGCATTTGCTGAACATAATCTGTCTCTAAGAGAAGGAAGCTTGAACTTCTGTGTCATCAGGGGTGCTTGACTACTGCTGCCTTTGTTGAACATGTTCTGTCTCTAAGAGAAAGAAGCTTGAACTGTTGTGTCATCACTGGTGCTTGCACCGCTGGGGCCTTTGTTGAACATGTTCTGTCTCAAAGAGAAGGACGCTTAAACTTTGGTGACATCAGGGGTGCTTGCACTGCTGGGGCCTTTGTTGAATGTGTTCTGTCTCTAAGAGAAGGAACCTGGAACTTCTGTGTCACCAGGGTTGCTTGCACTGCTGGGGCCTTTGTTGAACAAGTTCTGTCTCTACCAGAAGGACGCTTGAACTTCTGTGTCACCAGAGGTGATTGCACTGCTGGGGACTTTGTTGAACATATTCTGTTTCTCAGAAAAGGAAGCTTAAACTTCTGTGTCACCAGGGGTGCCTGCGCTAGTGCTTCCTTGGTTGAACATGGTCTGTCTCTAAGAGAAGGAAGCTTGAACTACTGTGAAATCAGGGGTGCTTGCACTGCTGGTTCCGTTGTTGACCATATTCTGTCTCTAAGTGAAGGAAGCTTGAACGTCTGTGTCACCAGGGGTGCTTGCTCTACTGGGGCATTTGCTGAACATAATCCGTCTCTAAGAGAAGGAAGCTTGAACTTCTGTGTCATCAGGGGTGCTTGCGCTACTGCTGCCTTTGTTGAACATGTTCTGTCTCTAAGAGAAAGAATCTTGAACTGTTGTGTCATCACTGGTGCTTGCACCGCTGGGGCCTTTGTTGAACATGTTCTGTCTCAAAGAGAAGGACGCTTAAACTTTGGTGACATCAAGGGTGCTTGCAATGCTGGGGCCTTTGTTGAACATGTTCTGTCTCTAAGAGAAGGAACCTGGAACTTCTGTGTCACCACGGTTGCTTGCACTGCTGGGGCCTTTGTTGAACAAGTTCTGTCTCTACCAGAAGGACGCTTGAACTTCTGTGTCACCAGAGGTGATTGCACTGCTGGGGACTTTGTTGAACATATTCTGTTTCTCAGAAAAGGAAGCTTAAACGTCTGTGTCACCAGGGGTGCCTGCGCTAGTGCTTCCTTTGTTGAACATGGTCTGTCTCTAAGAGAAGGAAGCTTGAACTACTGTGAAATCAGGGGTGCTTGCACTGCTGGTTCCGTTGTTGACCATATTCTTTCTCTAAGTGAAGGAAGCTTGAACGTCTGTGTCAACAGGTGTGCTTACACTATTGGTGCCGTTGTTGAATATATTCTGTCACTAAGAGAAGGAAGCTTGAACTTCTGTGTCACCAGGAGTGCTTGCACTGCTTGTGCCTTTGTTGAACATGTTCTGTCTCTAAGAGAAGGAAGCTTGAACTGCTGTGTCTTCAGGGGTGCTTGCACTGCTGGGGCCTTTCTTGAACATGTTCCTTATTTAGAGAATGAAGCTTGAACTTTTGTGTCACCAGGGGTGTTTGCGCTACTTCTGCCTTTGTTGAAAATGGTCTGTCTCTAAGAGAATGAAGCTTGAACTTCTGTGACATCAGGGGTGCTTGCATTGCTGGCGGCGTTGTTGAAAATATTCTGTTACTAATAGAAAACTTGAACTTCTGTGTCACCAGGAGTGCTTCCGCTACTTCTGCCTTTGTTGAAAATGGTCTGTCTCTAAGAGAAAGAACCTGGAACTTCTGTGTCACCAGGGGTGCTTGCATTGCTGGCGCCGTTGTTGAACATATTCTGTCTCTAAGAGAAGGACGCTTGAACTTCTATGTCACCAGGGGTGCTTGCGCTACTGCTGCCTTTGTTGAAAATGGTCTGTCTCTAAGAGAAAGAACCTGGAACTTCTGTGTCACCAGGGGTGCTTGCATTGCTGGCGTCGTTGTTGAACATATTCTGTCTCTAAGAGAAGGAAGCTTGAACTGTTGTGTCATCAGGGGTGCTTGCACTGCTTGGGCCTTTGTTGATTATGTTCTGTCTCTAGGAGAAAGAACCTGGAACTTCTGTGTCACCAGGGCTGCTTGCACTGATGGGGACTTTGTTGAACATGTTCTGTTTTTAAACGAAGGAAGCCTGAACTTCTCTGTCATCAGGGGTGCTTGTACTGCTGGGGCCTTTGTTGAACATATTCTGTTTCTACGAAAAGGAAGCTTGATCTTCTGTGACATCAGGGGTGCTTGCACTGCTGGGGACTTTGTTGAACATGGTTTGTCTCTAAGAGAAGGAAGTTTGAACTTCTGTGTCACCAGGGGTGCTTGCGTTACTGCTGCCTTTGTTGAAAATGGTCTGTTTCTAAGAGAAGGAAGCTTGAACTTCAGTGACATCGGGGTGCTTGCATTGCTGGCGCCGTTGTTGAACATATTCTGTCACTAAGAGAAAGCTTGAACGTCTGTGTCATCAGGGGTGCTTGTACTACTGGGGCCTTTGTTGATTATGTTCCGTCTCTAAGAGAAAGAGCCTGGAACTTCTGTGTCACCAGGGGTGCTTGCATTGCTGGCGCCGTTGTTGAACATATTCTGTCTCTAAGAGAAGGAAGCTTGAACTTCTGTGTCACCAAGGGTTCTTGCGCTACTGCTCCCTTTGTTGAACATGTTCTGTCTCTAAGAGAAGGAAGCTTGGACTGTTGTGTCATCAGGGGTACTTGCACTGCTTGGGCCTTTGTTGATTATGTTCTGTCTCTAAGAGAAAGAACCTGGAATTTCTGTGTCATCAGGGGTGTTTGCACTGATGGGGACTTTGTTTAACATGTTCTGTCTCTAAGAGAAGGAAGCTTGAACTATTGTGTCACCAGGAGTGCTTGCGCTACTGCTGCCTTTGTTGAACATGGTCTGTCTCTAAGAGAAGGAATCTTGAACTTCTGTGTCAGCAGGGGTGCTTGCACTGCTGGCGCCGTTGTTGAGCCTTTTTTCTGTCTCTAAGAGAAGGAAGCTTGAATTTCTGTGTCAGCAGGGGTGCTTGCACTACTGGTGTCTTTTTTGAACAAGTTCTGTCTCTAAGAGTAGGAAGCTTGAACTTCTGTTTCAGCAGGGGTGCTTGCACCGCTGGTGCCATTGTTCAACATGTTCTGCCTCTAAGAGAAGGAATCTTGAACTATTGTGTCACCAGGGGTGCTTGCGCTACTGCTACCTTTGTTGAACATGGTCTGTCTCTAAGAGAAGGAATCCTGAATTTCTGTGTCATCAGGGGTGCTTGCACTACTGTCGTTGTTGTTGAACACATTCTGTCTCTAAGAGAAGGAAGCTTGCACTTCTGTGTCAGCAGGTGCGCTTGCACTACTGCTTCCTTTGTTGAACATGTTCTGTCTCTAAGAGAAGAAAGCTTGAACTTCTGTGTCATCAGAGGTGCTTGCACTGGTGGCGCCGTTGTTGAACATATTCTGTCTCTAAGAGAAGGAATCTTGAACTTCTGTGTCAGCAGGGGTGCTTGCACTGCTGGCGCCGTTGATGAACATGTTCTGTCTCTAAGAGAAGGAAGCTTGAACTTCTGTGTCAGAAAGGGTGCTTGTACTACTGCTGTCTTTGTTGAACATGTACTGTCTCTAAAAGAAGGAAGCTTGAACTTCTGTGTCAGCAGGGGTGCTTGCATCGCTGGGGCCGTTGTTGAGCCTTTTCTGTCTGTAAGAGAAGGAAGCATGAACTTCTGTGTCAGCAGGGGTGCTTGCGTTACTGCTGCCTTTCTTGATCATGGTCTGTCTCTAAGAGGAGGAAGCTTGAACTTCTGTGTCTACAGGGGTGCTTACACTGCTGGCGCTGTTGATGAGCCTTTTCTGTCTGTAAGAGGAGGAAGCATGAACTTCTGTTTCAGCAGGGGTGCTTGCACTACTGCTGTCTTTGGCATCAGAGGTGCATGCACTCCTGGCACCGTTGTTTAACATATTCTGCCTCTAAGAGAAGGAATCTTGAACTATTGTGTCACCAGGGGTGCTTGCGCTACTGGCGTCATTGTTGAACATGTTCTGTCTCTAAGAGAAGGAAGCTTAAACTTTTGTGTCATCAGGGGTGCTTGCACTGCTGGCGTCATTGTTGAACATGTTCTGTCTCTAAGAGAAGGAAGCTTGCATTTCTGTGTCATCAGGGGTGCTTGCACTGCTGGCGTCGTTGTTGAACATGTTCTGTCTCTAAGAGAAGGAAGCTTGAATTTCTGTGTCATCAGGGGTGCTTGCACTGCTAGCGTCGTTGTTGACATGTTCTGTCTCTTAGAGAAGGAACCTTGAACTTCTGTGTTAGCAGGGGTGCTTGCACTACTGCTGTCTTTGTTGAACATGTTCTGTCTCTAAGAGAAGGAAGCTTGAACGTTTGTGTCCGCAGGGGTGCTTGCACTCCTGGCGCCATTGTTGAACATGTTCTGTCTCTAAGAGAAGGATGCTTGAACTTCTGTGGCATCAGGGGTGCTTGCTCTGATGGTGCCGTTGTTAAACATATTCTACCTCTAAGAGAAGGAAGCTTGAACTACTGTGTCATCAGGGGTGCTTGCACTGCTGGGGCCATCGGTAAACATTTGTGTCTCTAAGAGAAGAAAGCTTCAACTTCTGTGCCATCAGGGGTGCTTGCACTGTTGGGGCTTTTGTTGAACACATTCTGTCTCTAAGAGAAGGAAGCTTGAACTTCTGTGTCATCAGGGGTGCTTGCACTGCTAGGGCCTTTGTTGAACATGGTCTGTCTTTAAGAGGTGTAAGCTTACACATCTGTGTCAGCAGGGGTGATTGCACTGCTGGCATGTTTGTTGAACATATTCTGTCACTAAGAGAAGTTCTGTGTCATCAGAGGTGCTTGCACTACTGGGGCATTTGCTGAACATATTCTGTCTCTAAGAGAAGGAAGCTTGAACTTCTGTGTCACCAGGGGTGCTTGCTCTACTGGGGCATTTGCTGAACATAATCTGTCTCTAAGAGAAGGAAGCTTGAACTTCTGTGTCATCAGGGGTGCTTGACTACTGCTGCCTTTGTTGAACATGTTCTGTCTCTAAGAGAAAGAAGCTTGAACTGTTGTGTCATCACTGGTGCTTGCACCGCTGGGGCCTTTGTTGAACATGTTCTGTCTCAAAGAGAAGGACGCTTAAACTTTGGTGACATCAGGGGTGCTTGCACTGCTGGGGCCTTTGTTGAATATGTTCTGTCTCTAAGAGAAGGAACCTGGAACTTCTGTGTCACCAGGGTTGCTTGCACTGCTGGGGCCTTTGTTGAACAAGTTCTGTCTCTACCAGAAGGACGCTTGAACTTCTGTGTCACCAGAGGTGATTGCACTGCTGGGGACTTTGTTGAACATATTCTGTTTCTCAGAAAAGGAAGCTTAAACTTCTGTGTCACCAGGGGTGCCTGCGCTAGTGCTTCCTTGGTTGAACATGGTCTGTCTCTAAGAGAAGGAAGCTTGAACTACTGTGAAATCAGGGGTGCTTGCACTGCTGGTTCCGTTGTTGACCATATTCTGTCTCTAAGTGAAGGAAGCTTGAACGTCTGTGTCAACAGGTAAGCTTACACTATTGGTGCCGTTGTTGAATATATTCTGTCACTAAGAGAAGGAAGCTTGAACTTCTGTGTCACCAGGAGTGCTTGCACTGCTTGTGCCTTTGTTGAACATGTTCTGTCTCTAAGAGAAGGAAGCTTGAACTGCTGTGTCTTCAGGGGAGCTTGCACTGCTGGGGCCTTTCTTGAACATGTTCTGTCTTTTAGAGAATGAAGCTTGAACTTTTGTGTCACCAGGGGTGCTTGCGCTACTTCTGCCTTTGTTGAAAATGGTCTGTCTCTAAGAGAAGGAAGCTTGAACTTCTGTGACATCAGGGGTGCTTGCATTGCTGGCGGCGTTGTTGAAAATATTCTGTTACTAAGAGAAAGCTTGAACTTCTGTGTCACCAGGAGTGCTTCCGCTACTTCTGCCTTTGTTGAAAATGGTCTGTCTCTAAGGAAAAGAACCTGGAACTTCTGTGTCACCAGGGGTGCTTGCATTGCTGGCGCCGTTGTTGAACATATTCTGTCTCTAAGAGAAGGACGCTTGAACGTCTGTGTCACCAGCGATGCTTGCGCTACTGCTGCCTTTGTTGAACATATTCTGTCTCTAAGAGAAGGAAGCTTGAACTGTTGTGTCATCAGGGGTGCTTGCACTGCTTGGGCCTTTGTTGATTATGTTCTGTCTCTAAGAGAAATAACCTGGAACTTTTATGTCACCAGGGGTGCTTGCACTGATGGGGACTTTGTTGAACATGTTCTGTCTCTTAGAGAAGGACGCTTGTACTTCTGTGTCACCAGAGGTGCTTGCACTGCTGGGGCCTTTGTTGAACATGTTCTGTTTTTAAAAGAAGGAAGCCTGAACTTCTGTGTCATCAGGGGTGCTTGCACTGCTGGGGCCTTTGTTGAACATATTCTGTTTCTACGAAAAGGAAGCTTGATCTTCTGTGACATCAGGGGTGCTTGCACTGCTGGGGACTTTGTTGAACATGGTTTGTCTCTAAGAGAAGGAAGTTTGAACTTCTGTGTCACCAGGGGTGCTTGCGTTACAGCTGCCTTTGTTGAAAATGGTCTGTTTCTAAGAGAAGGAAGCTTGAACTTCAGTGACATCGGGGTGCTTGCATTGCTGGCGCCGTTGTTGAACATATTCTGTCACTAATAGAAAGCTTGAACGTCTGTGTCATCAGGGGTGCTTGTACTACGGGGCCTTTGTTGAATATGTTCCGTCTCTAAGAGAAAGAACCTGGAACTTCTGTGTCACCAGGGGAGCTTGCATTGCTGGCGCCGTTGTTGAACATATTATGTCTCTAAGAGAAGGAAGCTTGAACTTCTGTGACACAAGGGGTTCTTGCGCTACTGCTGACTTTGTTGAACATGTTCTTTCTCTAACAGAAGGAAGCTTGGACTGTTGTGTCTTCAGGGGTACTTGCACCGCTTGGGCCTTTGTTGATTATGTTCTGTCTCTAAGAGAAAGAACCTGGAATTTCTGTGTCACCAGGGGTGTTTGTACTGATGGAGACTTTGTTTAACATGTTCTGTCTCTAAGAGAAGGAAGCTTGAACTATTGTGTCACCAGGAGTGTTTGCACTACTGCTGCCTTTGTTGAACATGGTCTGTCTCTAAGAGAAGGAATCTTGAACTTCTGTGTCAGCAGGGGTGCTTGCACTGCTGGCGCCGTTGTTGAGCCTTTTTTCTGTCTCTAGGAGAAGGAAGCTTGAATTTCTGTGTCAGCAGGGGTGCTTGCACTACTGGTGTCTTTTTTGAACATGTTCTGTCTCTAAGAGTAGGAAGCTTGAACTTCTGTTTCAGCAGGGGTGCTTGCACCGCTGGCGCCATTGTTCAACATGTTCTGCCTCTAAGAGAAGGAATCTTGAACTATTGTGTCACCAGGGGTGCTTATTCTACTGCTGCCTTTGTTGAACATGGTCTGTCTCTAAGAGAAGGAATCTTGAATTTCTGTGTCATCAGGGGTGCTTGCACTACTGTCGTTGTTGTTGAACGTGTTCTGTCTCTAAGAGAAGGAAGCTTGAACTTCTGTGTCATCAGGGGTGCTTGCACTGCTGGCGTTGTTGTTGAACATGTCCTGTTTCTATGAGAAGGAAGCTTGAATGTCTGTGCCATCAGAGATGCTTGCACTGCTGGCGCCGTTGTTAAACATATTCTGCCTCTAAGAGAAGGAATCTTGAACTTCTGTGTCAGCAGGGGTGCTTGCACTGCTGGCGCCGTTGTTGAACATGTTCTGTCTCTAAGAGAAGGAAGCTTGAACTTCTGTGTCAGAAAGGGTGCTTGCACTACTGCTGTCTTTGTTGAACATGTACTGTCTCTAAAAGAAGGAAGCTTGAACTTCTGTGTCAGCAGGGGTGCTTGCATCGCTGGGGCCGTTGTTGAGCCTTTTCTGTCTGTAAGAGAAGGAAGCATGAACTTCTGTGTCAGCAGGGGTGCTTGCGTTACTGCTGCCTTTCTTGATCATGGTCTGTCTCTAAGAGGAGGAAGCTTGAACTTCTGTGTCTACAGGGGTGCTTGCACTGTTGGCGCTGTTGATGAGCCTTTTCTGTCTGTAAGAGAAGGAAGCATGAACTTCTGTTTCAGCAGGGGTGCTTGCACTACTGCTGTCTTTGGCATCAGAGGTGCATGCACTCCTGGCACCATTGTTTAACATATTCTGCCTCTAAGAGAAGGAATCTTGAACTATTGTGTCACCAGGGGTGCTTGCGCTACTGCTGCCTTTGTTGAACCTGTTCTGTCTCTAAGAGAAGGAAGCTTAAACTTTTGTGTCAGCAGGGGTGCTTGCACCGCTGGCGCCATTGTTCTGTAATGTAGTTCCTATTTTTCAATAGGTTCTGCGCATTGGAATAACATAAACAGCAGTGTAGACATAGGACTGAGGTCATCTAGGTCTCTACTGACTATGTTAAACCTAATTTAGGTTTTCGCCAGCTAGCTCAGAGGTCACTGGAAACTTTCTTGAATGAATAGGGAGGGATGAACTTCCCTGGCTCAGCAAGAAGGGATTCAGTTTCCGACAACCGCATAAACATGACAACTTTGCTCCCTCTGAATAAGAGTGTATCTCTAGAGTCGTGTGAAAACAATAGACAGCTATTTCACTCAGTCAGCATGCATACTTAGTTTCACCAGAATGCAGAGAAATAGAGAGATGGGTGTTTTCAATAAAAGGTCTTGTTTATTGAGCAGTCTTCTTTCTCATGCAGGAGAAATGAATTGCCACAATTACAATACTTGAAGTAAAGTAAAGTGCGTACAGTAAAAGTAGTGTTAGGAAATAATACTGTAAAAGCATTGATGTGGTTTCTTAGCCATATGATACTTAAAATGGATAAAATATATACATACATAAATACATTGACTAACGTATTCAACTGGTGCTTCTAACTAAGCCTACCCCGGTGTACCTGACCTAAGCCTAATACTTTGGGAGGGGATGAGTAAGTAGCAATTTAAGTTAAGTTGGTTAAGATTATTTTGCCATGAATCTGCATCAAGAATTCTCTTAAGGGTTTAGTCAGCTCCGTACCTTGGTAATAGAATGTGGGAGGTCTGGTATCTCTTTCCTCAGGATTCGATATCCCAGCAACCCGCAAGGGTAGGCTGGAAACACTGGAGCTGGATTTTCTCGGCTGGAGAAAAAGACAGTGTCTCTCTCAGTGCGTCAAACAGGAGGGGCGGCTTCCGTGGGCTTCTCGCATCAGCTGGGCTCTCGGACAAGTAGATGGCCGCTCTGCTCCAAACCACCGTATGTTTGCTTAAGGCAACTGTTGGTATTTTATACCTGGAAGGTGCCGGGTTTGACGTAAGGTTGGACATAAGACGTCACTAAGAACTAACAGTTCTTTCTGGACTTCAGAAGTTCTTGTTCAAATCAAAACAAAAGCAGGGGGGATTTCCCGGGCTGCTGGAGGCTTGGTTTGTTTAAAGAATGCGTTGTGCTTTCTAGGAGTCGATGGGAGTAGCTGTGCTGAGCTTTGGACTGCATGGGCTTATTACTGAATATGGATCTGATTCTTATGCCTTTATCAGGATAATATTGATTATAACCTTACAAGGGCATAAATCGGGAATATCGAATTAGGGTCCTAGATATAAACACGACACCCACTCCACGGATTGATGTCCATCATTACTAAAAAACTAAGCAATAGTAAACATTCAACGTTGCATGTGTGTTTTCCGACCCACCCCAAAATACATATTTCGCATTTGAAATGGTATAAGGTAAATACATGAAAGTGTTGGTACTGTACGCTTTCCAAGCAGTGTCATCATTCAGATAAATGCATATATATATCAGCTGAATGAATTGCGAAAATTACACATGAAATGGCTCTAAATACAGAAAAGAAGGTCGAGACCATTTCATCACATATTTATACAAATTGCTGTATATGTGCTAGAGGCTGAGGTAAAATATTGTCTCTAGTATCCTAAAAATAGAAGATCTGTTCTCTAAGAATAGTTCTTCTTTAAGCAGAGTATCATGCGCCAAAAAAAAGGTAAATATTTTGAAAAATGGGCAAAAATAATTTCGCTTTCAGGGGAAAATGAGTTCCAAACATTTTCTGTAGCTTTGTTTATCAAAACTGAAGGCCGAATTCAGAGTTCAGTGAACGCTGTGTGCACATTGTTTTTATTAAGAGTTATTCTCGTTGATTGGAGAGAACATTATTTCAGACAGACCTGCAAAAAAATGGTCTACCACATCAGGTGAAAGTTCGACCAAGTTCGAAAATACTGCAACAGTGCAGTTCTCTGCGTGATTGCTATCATTGATGGTTGGATCAGCAATGCTCACAGAAGGTTTTACCTGTTTGGTGCTGCTTTCCTCTCGTACTTCACTGCCACCTATTTGTAGTGGTGAAGTCTCAACAAATGCCGTCATCAGAATCGGTAGCCGCTGGGGACAACACGTTGCATGAGTTGTTACAGGACCTAGAAAAGTATCGATATCCATTGGTACTGCTGATTGTAGTGTAAGACAGACGTCCAACACACATTCTTCTCCGCATAGCAGACATCGAAGCACAGTTATGATGCAATCTTGCCAGATCGGTCTGAATGAAAGAAACCAGGTTGTACTCAGATCTCTTAGCCGGGCCAATCCGAGGACCTTAGTGATACGGTCTCGGTATCGTATTGCTAGGATCGTTTCTTCCATCGTTGCTAGAGTCTTGTCTGTGGATTGGCTTGCCATATCGGTGCAGAAGGAGCAAAAATAAAATTCCTGCCACGAGTCCCAAGATTAAGGGTAGGCCGCCAAAGACAGAAAGGACAAAATTCGGGAAGATGCCCAGAACTGTTTCAAAGGGTGCTAACAGTCCCGAAAAAATTGTCTTAAATACATGTGCAATGCCACTGGTATCAGACATGTTTAAGATTTGGCTTAGTATTTCTAAGAAATGCACGGGGCAATTTGTCGATAAAAGGGAATGTATCTCTGCCGATGTCCTTGCCACTTGCATATCATACATTTCTTTTGATGACGTTAAAGGACAGTTGTCTGTAAAAGAATAGACTTCATTCTGCTTAAAGAATCAATTTGAATAGGAGAGATTTTCAACCGAGGCCATAACGCAGCCCCCATATCTGGATTGCTGTGTGGATACAATACTTGCATACAGCAAATTGCCCTGGAAGTTACAGTTGTCAGATAGGCTTTTCCTGGCTGCATGCCACAACAGCTGTGGTCACTTATTAAAACGTAACTGCCGTTAGAAAGTGGTCTAAAAAATGGCTCTATCCATTTTGCAGGCGTGCCATGCAGGTGACATGAAAGGTTATTTGAAGACCCTTCGCAGGCTCCATGCAAATTAATACTTGACACAGAAGTGTACCGCTTAGTGATTTTTTACAATTTTTACCACTAAGAAATACCTCCTTGTTCCCTTTACTATAACATCTGTGTGTATAGAGTAAATCCCAGGTTGATTTGATGTATTCTTTACCCAACCTTTCATACTGGCCTACAGGTATATACTCTTGGCAGTATTTAAACTGGAAAGTTGTTATCGGAATTGTAATCGTTCCATGTATTATCCATTCAATGACAGGTCTCTCTGATATTGTCAATGGTAATCTTTCGAGTTTTTCAATGCTCAGAATCGTATAGTCCGCTCCTTTTTGTGCCAAACTGATTTGTTTATCAGTAAGGTTAAAGATACTGAATAATGACGTCGTGTTGATTAAACGTCATGGTACGTAGCCTGAACGCAGATTTTGCAACGTCCAACCAAGCTGTACACTAGAACGTAATTGAGACTGACCATGTTGTAACATTAGTAAGTCCTGCTCTATTATATCAAAAGCAGGTGATACAATGCTGTCCAGTGAATATATTCTGGAGGGCAGAGTCATTAACCCATTGTCCACAACAGAAAGTGATTTTTCCAAATTTATACGATCAATTTCTCGTATTTTTTCTGCTGTCTCAATTTGCATTACTTTCCATGCTTCGTTGTACGCAGCGTATATACCGGCCGCTATGAAACGTTTTTGACGCTGTTTGTGTGGTCCCATTATGAAATCACGCAAGTCAGCGCCATCTTTAAGTAAAGTCAAGTGTTGCTTAATTTCAGCCAGTGTGGATTTCTCTAGCCACTCAAGGCATAGTTTCCCTACACTGTATGTTGTAACTATCCCTGGATGTTGTCTCTGGGAGTATCTAGGGTCTGGTCTGGTCATTTTTACCCCCGTGTTTTGTTCAGGAATCTATCTTGACAGTTATTCGTGTCTGTTGGCCAGATCAACCACTTTTTCCAATCAGGATGTGTTCTGTTTTGGTGTAAAATATGGGATAGTTCTATCTCCACATCTGTAGTGCTGTCACTATCAGTTATGGGTTTCGGAATAGACAGTGCATTTAAATATTTTATCTTAGCTAGGCCAAGACAAGTAGTTTGTTGAATTGTGTCATTCAAGAATATCATTTGTTCTGTGGTCATGCAGGCCCTGAATAATGCTTCTAGGACTTGTACTTGCCAATCTTTTGAACCCAAGATCGTTTTTGTTTCAATGGTATTTTTCCAAGTTTCGAAACCAAATGTGGACATTTTGTCATAAAAAATTTCAGAATCAATCAGTTTAGTATTTGTCAACATTGTTTTTATTCCTGTCCTACTTAACATTTTGAAATAAAACGTTTCTGGATCACTGTTATTAAACCCTGAGAAGTATTAGAATTTCTCATAAAATGTTCTCGAACTGCCTTTTGGTGGAGTTGGACAGTGTTCCCACTGGTTATAAGATAAAACATTTCTAGGCTGAGCACTTTAATGCAAATAGTGATCACCATAATGGTTGTAACAGTATAACTCTTCATAATTCGATGAACCATGTAAGTAATCATGTTCTGTAAATGTTGCTGACATTACTAAATCTGACATCATATTATTAATGTTTTCAAAGTCCCAGTCATCTGAGAATGTACTTGGTGTCACAAAGTCACTTAATGAAACCTTGAACTGATGTGGATATTTCAAGAGCTCAATCGGGCCAAATATATCAAAATCAGTTCTGTCCCATGCTACCCCACCGGGTATTGGATTGGCTGAGATGTTCACAGATGACAGTTCTCTTTTCTTGATGTGAGAGGATGTGTGAGGTTTTAGGACCAAGTTGATGTTCTGAGTTGCTGTGTCCATTGTACTATATTTTCCATCAATGAAGTTTCCCAAACAGAGAACCATGATGAGCCAAAGCAGGAGAGTAAGTACACCTAACACAATCCAAAATTCAATCCATGGTGAAATCAGATATGTTTCTTTTAGTTGGTGAGAAAGTTCAATTACTTTGTCTTTGAAAGTTTTTGTTAGAGGCGTTCCTTCATGCTCGCTTGATGACACAGAAGTTCAAGCTTCCTTCTATTAAAGACACAATATGTTCAACAAAGGCCCCAGCGGTGCCAGCACCCTTGATTACACAGACGTTCAAGCTTATTTCTCTTAGAGAGAGAATATGTTCAACAAAGGTCCCAGCAGTGCAAGCACCCCTGATGACACAGAAGTTCAAGCGCCCTTCTCTTAGAGACAGAACATGTTGAACAACTGTGCCAGCAGTGCAAGCACCCCTGATGACACAGAAGTTCAAGCTTCCTTCTCTTAGCAACTGAATATGTTCAACAAAGGCGTCAGTAGTACCAGCACCCCTGACAACACAGACGTTCAAGCTTCCTTCTCTTAGAGACAAAATATGTTCAACAAAGGCCCCAACAGTGCAAGCACTCCTGATGAAACAGAAGTCCAAGCTTTCTTCTCTTAGATTCAGAATATGTTCAACAAAGGCCCCAGCAGTGCAAGCACCCATGATGTCACAGAAGTTCAAGCTTCCTTCTCCTAGATTCTGAATATGTTCAACAAAAGCCCCAGCAGTGCAAGCACTCCTGATGACACAGAAGTTCAAGCTTCCTTCTCTTAGATTCAGAAAATGTTCAACAAAGGCCCCACCGATGCAAGCACCCCTGATGACACAGAAGTTCAAGCTTCCTTCTCTTAGAGACAGAATATGTTCAACCAAGGCGCCAGCAGTGAAATCACCCCTGCTGACACAAAAGTTCAAGCTTCCTTCTCTAAGAGACAAAATATGTTCAGCAAAGGCGCCAGTAGTGGAAACACCCCTGTGGAAACAGAGGTTCTAGCTTCCTTCTCTAAGAGACAAAATATGTTCAACAAAGGCTCCAGTAGTGCAAGCACCCCTGTTGAAACAGAAGTTCAAGCTTCCTTCTCTTATAGACAGAATATGTTCAACAAAGGTGTCAGTTGTACCATCACCCCTGATGACACAGACGTTCAAGCTTCCTTCTCTTAGCGACAAAATATGTTCAACAAAGGCACCAGTAGTGCAAGCACCCCTGACGTAATAGAAGTTCAAGCTTCCTGCTCTTAGAGACAGAATATATTCAACAAAGGCCCCAGCAGTGCAAGCACCCCTGATGAAACAGAAGTTCAAGCTTCCTTCTCTTAGTGACAGAATATGTTCAATAAAGGCGCCAGCAGTGCAATCACCCCTGCTGACACAGAAGGTCAAGCTTACACCTCTTAAAAGCAGTCCATGTTCAACAAAGGCACCAGCAGTGCAAGCACCCCTGATAACACAGAAGTTCAAGCTTCCTCATCTTAGAGACACAATATGTTCAACAAAGGCCCCAGCAGTGCAAGCACCCCTAATGACACAGAAGTTCAAGCTTCCTTCTATTGGAGACAGCATATGTTCAACAAAAGCCCCAAAGGTGCAAGCACTCTGATGACACAGAAGTTCAAGCTTCATTCTATTAGAAACACAATATTTTCAACAAAGGCACCAGCGGTGCAAGCACCAGTGATGACACAGAAGTTCAAGCTTTCTTCTCTTAGAGACAGAATATGTTCAGCAAAGGCGCCAGAGGTGCAATCACCACTGATGACACAGAAGTTCAAGCTTCCTTCTATTAGAGACACAATATGTTCAACAAAGGCCCCAGCGGTGCAAGCACTCCTGATGACCAGAAGTTCAAGCTTCCTACTCTTAAATTCAGAATATGATCAACAAAGGCCCCAGCAGTGCAAGCACCCCTGATGACACAAAAGTTCAAGCTAACATCTCTTAGAGACAGAATATGTTCAACAAACTCACCAGAGGTGCAAGCACCCCTGTTGAAACAGAAGTTCAAGCTTCCTTCTCTTATAGACAGAATATGTTCAACAAAGGTGTCAGTAGTACCATCACCCCTGACGACACAGACGTTCAAGCTTCCTTCTCTTAGAGACAAAATGTGTTCAACAAAGGCACCAGTAGTGCAAGCACCCCTGACGTAACAGAAGTTCAAGCTTCCTTCTCTTAGAGACAGAATATGGTCAACAAAGGCCCCAGCAGTGCAAGCACCCCTAATGACACAGAATTTCAAGCTTCCTTCTCTTAGTGACAGAATATGTTCAATAAACGCGCCAGCAGTGCAATCACCCCTGCTGACACAGAAGGTCAAGCTTACACCTCTTAAAAGCAGTCCATGTTCAACAAAGGCACCAGCAGTGCAAGCACCCCTGATAACACTGAAGTTAAAGCTTCCTCATCTTAGAGACACAATATGTTCAACAAAGGCCCCAGCAGTGCAAGCACCCCTGATGACACAAAGTTCAAGCTTCCTTCTCTTGGAGACAGCATGTGTTCAACAAAAGCCCCAGAGGTGCAAGCACTCTGATGACACAGAAGTTCAAGCTTCATTCTATTAGAGACACAATATGTTCAGCAAAGACGCCAGAGGTGCAATCACCACTGATGACACAGAAGTTCAAGCTTCCTTCTCTTGGAGACAGCATGTGTTCAACAAAAGCCCCAGAGGTGCAAGCACTCTGATGACACAGAAGTTCAAGCTTCATTCTATTAGAGACACAATATGTTCAGCAAAGACGCCAGAGGTGCAATCACCACTGATGACACAGAAGTTCAAGCTTATTTCTCTTAGAGACAGAATACGATAAACAAAGGCCCAATCAGTGCAAGCACCCCTGATGACACAGAAGTTCAAGCTTTCTTCTCTTAGTGACAGAATATGTTCCACAAAGGCCCCAGCAGTGCAAGCACCCCTGATGACACAGAAGTTAAAGCTTCCTTCACTTAGAGACAGAATATGTTTCCATTTAATTCTGTTTTACTTTTTTGTTGTTTATATTCTTATTGTAAATTGTTTATGCTTATAGCCTATGTTGTAATACTATAAGATAACCTTTGTTTGTGGCGTAAACAAACTGCTGAATGTATAATGTGTGTGATCAGAAGTATAATAAAAATAAAATTAAAAAAAAGACAGAATATGTTCAGCAAAGGCGCCATCAGTGCAAGCACCCCTGATGACACAGAAGTACAAGCTTCCTTCTCTTAGAGACAGACCATGTTCAACAAAGGCAGCAGTAGCGCAAGCACCCCTGATGACACAGAAATTCAAGCTTCCTTCTCTTAGAGACAGAACATCTTCAACAATGATGCCAGGAGTGCAGGCACCCCTGATGACACAGAAGTTCAAGCTTTCTATTAGTGACAGAATATGTTCAAAAAAGGCCCCAACAGTGCAAGCTCCCCTGATGACACAGAAGTTCAAGCTTCCTTCTCTTAGAGACAGAATATGTTCAGCAAAGGCCCCAGCAGTGCAAGCACCCCTAATGATACAGAAGTTCAAGCTTTCTCTTACTGACAGAATATGTTCAACAAGGGCCCCAAAAGTGAAAGCACCCCAGATGACACAGAAGATCAAGCTTCCTTCTCTTAGAGACAGAACATGTTCACACAGGCCCCATCAGTGGAAGCACCCCTGATGATACAGAAGTTCAAGCTTCCTTCTCTTAGAGACAGAATATGCTGAGCAAAGGTCCCAGTAGTGCAAGCACCTTTGATGACACCGAAGTTCAAGCTTTCTTCTCTTAGTGACAGAATATGTTCAACAACGGCGCCAGCAGTGCAATCACCCCTGCTGACACAGAAGTTCAAGGTTACAGCTCTTGAAGACAGACCATGTTCAACAAAAGCCCCAGCAGTGCAAGCATCCCTAATGACACAGAAGTTCAAGCTTCCTTCTCTTGGTGACAGAATATGTTCAACAAAGGCCCCAGCAGTGCAAACACCCCTGATGTCACAGAAGTTCAAGCTTCCTTCTCTTAGAGACAGAATATGTTCAACACAGGCCCCAGCAGTGCAAGCACCTGTGATGACACAGAAGTTCAAGCTTCCTTCTCTTAGAGCCAGAATATGTTCAACAAAGGCCCCAGTGGTGCAAGTACCAGTGATGAAACAGAAGTTCAAGCTAACTTCTCTTAGAGGCAGAAAAGGCTCAAGAATGGCGCCAGAGGTGCAAGCACCCCTGATGTCACAGAAGTTCAAGCTCCCTTCTCTTAGAGACAGACCATATTCAACAAAGGCAGCAGTAGTGCAAGCACCCCTGACGACACAGCAGTTCAAGCTTCCTTCTCTCAGAGACAGAACATGTTCAACAAAGGCCCCAGCAGTGCAAGCACCCCAGATGTCACAGAAGTTCAAGCTTCCTTTTCGTAGAAACAGAATATGTTCAACAAAGGCCCCAGCAGTGCCAGCACCCCTGATGACACAAAAGTTCAAGCTAACTTCTCTTAGAGACAGAATATGTTCACTGGTGCTTGCACCGCCTGGGCCTTTGTTGAACATATTCTGTCTCTAAGAGAAGTAAGCTTGAACTTCTGTGTCATCAGCTGTGATTGCACCTCTGGCGCCTTTGCTGAACATATTGTGTCTCTAATAAAAGGAAGCTTGAACTTCTGTGTCATCAGGGGTGCTTGCATCTCTGGGGCTTTTGTTGAACATATGCTGTCTCTAAGAGAAGGAAGCTTGAACTTCTGTGTCATCAAGGGTGCTTGCACTGCTGGGGCCTTTGTTGAACATATTGTGTCTCTAAGATGAGGAAGCTTGAACTTCTGTGTCATCAGGGGTGCTTGCACTGCTGAGACCTTTGTTGAACATGGTCTGTTTTTAAGAGGTGTAAGCTTGAACTTCTGTGTCAGCAGGGGTGATTGCACCGCTGGCGCCTTTATTGAACATGTTCTGTCACTAAGAGAAGGAAGCTTGAACTTCTGTGTCATCAGGGGTGCTTGCACTGCTGGGGCCTTTACGGAACATATTCTGTCTCTAAGACAAGGAAGCTTGAACTTCTGTGTCATCAGGAGTTCTTGCACTGCAGGGGCCTTTGTTGAACATATTCTGTCTCTAAGAGAAGGAAGCTTGAACTTCTGTTATGTCAGGGGTGCTTGCACTGCTGGGGCCTTTGTTGAACATATTCTGTCTCTAAGACAAGGAAGTTTGAACTTCTGTGTCATCAGGAGTTCTTGCACTGCAGGGGCCTTTGTTGAACATATTTTGTCTCTAAGAGAAGGAAGCTTGAACGTCTGGGTCATCAGGGGTGCTTGCACTGCTGGGGACTTTACGGAACATATTCTGTCTCTAAGACAAGGAAGCTTGAACTTCTGTGTCATCAGGAGTTCTTGCACTGCAGGGGCCTTTGTTGAACATATTTTGTCTCTAAGAGAAGGAAGCTTGAACTTCTGTGTCATCAGGGGTGCTTGCACTGCTGGGGCCTTTACGGAACATATTCTGTCTCTAAGACAAGGAAGCTTGAACTTCTGTGTCATCAGGAGTTCTTGCACTGCAGGGGCCTTTGTTGAACATATTCTGTCTCTAAGAGAAGGAAGCTTGAACTTCTGTTATGTCAGGGGTGCTTGCACTGCTGGGGCCTTTGTTGAACATATTCTGTCTCTAAGACAAGGAAGCTTGAACTTCTGTGTCATCAGGAGTTCTTGCACTGCAGAGGCCTTTGTTGAACATATTTTGTCTCTAAGAGAAGGAAGCTTGAACGTCTGGGTCATAAGGGGTGATGGTACTACTGACACCTTTGTTGAACATATGTTGTCTCTTAGTGAAGGAAGCTTGAACTTTTGTTTAGGCAGGGGTGATTTAACTGCTGGCGCTTTTGTTGAACATATTCTGTCTCTAAAGAAGGAAGCTTGAACTTCTGTGTCATCAGGGGTGCTGGCACTGCTGGGGCCTTTGTTGAACATATTCTGAATCTAAGAGAAGGAAGCTTGAACTTCTGTGTCATCAGGAGTGCTTGCACTGCTGGGGCCTTTGTTGAACAGATTTTGTCTCTATGAGAAGGAAGCTTGAACGTCTGTGTTGTCAGGGATGCTGGTACTACTGACGCCTTCGTTGAACATATTCAGTTGCTAAGAGAAGGAAGCTTGAACTTCTGTGTCATCAGGGGTGCTGGCACTGCTGGCGTCGTTGTTGAACATGTTCTGTCTCTAAGAGAAGTAAGCTTGAACTGCTTTGTCATCAGGGGTGCTTGAACTACTGCTGTTTTTGTTGAACATTTTCTGTCTCTAAGAGAAGAAATCCTGAACTTCTGTTTCAACAGGGGTGCTTGCACTGCTGGGGCCTTTGTTGAACATATTCTGTCTCCAAGAGAAGGAAGCTTGAACTTCTTTGACATCAGGAGTGCTTGCTCTGCTGCTTTTTTGATGAACATGTTCTGTCTCTTAGAGAAGGAAGCTTGAACTTCTGTGACATCAGGGGTGCTGGTACTACTGACACCTTTGTTGAACATATTCTGTCTCTAAGAGAAGGAAGCTCGAACTTCTGTTTCAACAGGGGTGCTTGCACTACTGGCGCCTTTGTTGAACATATTTTGTCTCTAAGAGAAGGAAGCTGAACAGCATGGGTGATTTAACTGCTGGTGCCTTTGCTAAATATATTCTGTCTCTAAGAGAAGGAAGCTTGAACCTCTGTTTCAACAGGGGTGCTTGCACCGCTGGGGCCTTTTTTAAAATGTTCTGTCTCTAAGAGAAGGAAGCTTGAACTTCTGTGACATCAGTTGTGCTTGCCCTGCTGGCGCCGTTGTTGAACATGTTCTGTCTCTAATAGAAGGAACCATCAATTGCTGTGTCATCAGGGGTGCTCGCACTGCTGGCGCCTTTGCTGAAGATATTCTGTGTCTAAGAGAAGGAAGCTTGAACTTCTGTGTCATCAGGGGTGCTTGTACCGTTGGGGCCTTTGTTGAACATATTCTGTCACTAAGAGAAAGCTTGAACTTCGTGTCATCAGGGGTGCTTGCACTGCTGGCGCCATTGTTCAACATGTTCTGTCTCTAAGAGAAGGAAGCATGAACTGCTGTGTCATCACTGGTGCTTGTACCGCTGGGGCCTTTGTTGAACATATCGTGTCTCTAATAGAAGGAAGCTTAAACTTCTGTGTCATCAGGGGTGCTTGCACCTCTGGCGCCTTTATTGAACATATTTTGTCTCTAAGAGAACGAAGCTTGAACTTTTGTATTAGCATGGGTGATTTAACTGCTGGTGCCTTTGTTAAACATATTCTGACTATAAGAGAAGGAAGCTTGAACCTCTGTTTCAACAGGGGTGCTTGCACTGCTGGTGCCATTGATGAACATGTTCTGTCTCTAAGAGAAGGAAGCATGAACTGCTGTGTCATCACTGGTGCTTGCACCGCTGGGGCCTTTGTTGAACATATTCTGTCTCTAAGAGAAGGAAGCTTGAACTTCTGTGACATCAGGGGTGCTTGCACTGCTGGGGCTGTTGTTAAACATGTTCTGTCTCTAAGAGAAGGACGCTTGACGTCTGTGTCATCAGGGGTGCTTGCACTGCGAGGGCCTTTACTGAACATATTCTGTCTCTAAGAGAAGGAAGCTTGAACTTCTGTGTCATGAGGAGTTCTTGCTCTGCGGGGCCTTTGTTGAACATATTCTGGCTCTAAGAGAAGGGAGCTTGAACTTCTGTTACATCAGGGTGCTTGCACTACTGGTGCCTTTGTTGAACATATTTTGTCTCTAAGAGAAGGAAGCTTGAACGTCTGTGTTATCAGGGGTGATGGTACTACTGACACCTTTGTTGAACATATTTTGTCTCTTAGAGAAGAAAGCTTGAACTTATGTGTCGCCAGGGGTGATTTCACTGCTGGCGCCTTTGTTGAACATGTTCTGACTCTAAAGAAGGAAGCTTGAACTTCTGTGTCATCAGGGGTGCTTGCACTGCTGGGGCCTTTGTTGAACATATTCTGAATCTAAGAGAAGGAAGCTTGAACTTCTGTGTCATCAGGAGTGCTTGCACTGCTGGGGCCTTTGTTGAACAGATTTTGTCTCTAGGAGAAGGAAGCTTGAACGTCTGTGTTGTCAGGGGTGCTGGTACTACTGACGCCTTTGTTGAACATATTTAGTTGCTAAGAGAAGGAAGCTTGAACTTCTGTGACATCAGGGGTGCTTGCAATGCTGGCACCTTTGATGAACATGTTCTGTCTCTTAGAGAAGGAAGCTTGAACTTCTGTGTCATCAGGGGTGCTTGCACTGCTGGGACATTTGTTGAACATATTCTGTCTTTAAGAGAAGGAAGCTTCAACTTCTGTTACGTCAGGGGTGCTTGCACTACTGGCGCCTTTGTTGAACATATATTGTCTCTAAGAGAAGGAAACTCGAACTTCCGTTTCAACAGGGGTACTTGCACTATTGGCGCCTTTGTTGAACATATTCTTTCTCTAAGAGAAAGAATCTTGAACTTTGTGTCATCAGGGGTGCTTGCACTGCTGGCGGCATTGTTGAACATGTTCTGTCTCTAAGAGAAGGAAGCTTGAACTGCTTTTTCATCAGGGGTGCTTGCACTGCTGGGGCCTATTTGTCGAACATTTTCTGTCTCCAAGAGATGGAAGCTTGAACTTCTGTGTCGTCAGGGTCGCTTACACTGCTGGCGCCATTCTTGAACTTATTCTGTCTCTAAGAGAAGGAAGCTTGCACTTCTGTCTTCAGGGGTGCTTGCACTGCTGGCATCCTTGTTGTCCTTGTGCCTGATAAAAGCATGCACTCCTGTCACTGTTGCACGAGTTCTGCATGTGAAGGGAATCTTGCTCTGCTGGGCTATTATCGCACAGTTTTAGCCTGAGGGAAGCTTGCATGATACTGCCTGTGTTGAAAGCATTTTCCATCAGAGTGAAATAGAAAGTGTCTTGAGGGAAGCGTGCACTGCTGCTTCCTTTGCTGAACATGTTATCTCAGAGAAGAAAGGCTGAGCAGGTACTGTGAACGGGTGAAGGAAGTTTGCGCTGTTGATATTTGAGTTCCATCATTGTCCACTTGGCGGACTCTTGCACTGCTTCCTATTTTGCACATATTCTGGCTCTTGAATGAATCTTGAACTGCTGCTGTCCGTGTTTAACTGTTCATCTCTGAGAGAAACACGGACCCTGCTTTTGTTGCATGTTTTTTGTCTCACACATGCTTGCTCTACTGCCGAATGAGATGCACATGATTTGTGTCTGAAGGATTCTTGTACTGTGGCCTCCTGTGTTGCGACATGTCTTAGCAATCTGTGTACTGCTGCCTCCTGCATGGTATGTGTGTTAGACTGCTGCTTGTAGCACACGAGCAATGTACCTTGAGAGAAACTTCTACAGGTGGTGCCAGTGTCAAATATGTTCTGTTTGTATCTATGATGCTTGCACTGTGTTGCACATTTTCTCTGCCATGAGGGAAACTGTTTATTAAGCAAGCCTATGTTGTGTGCCTGAGGGAAGGACGTTTGCACTCATTGTGCACTAATGCTTTTGGAGTGGTGCATGCTTTATTTTTGAGGGAAGGTCACTCTGCTGCTTCCTGTATTTCAGATGTGTGATGTGTGGTACAGCGGCCAGGGCAACTGACTTCAGAGCACCGGGTTCACGGTTCGATCCCTGGCTCTGGCGGAAGCTCAGCTCAGCACCATGTGACTCTGGGCAATAACTCACTTAATTTCCAAGACTGGCACCAGCGCCTTGAGACCTGTAAAGCTGAGTAGTTTGCACTTTGCAAATTTAGATTTAGATATTCTGCATGAGGGTAGCTTATCCTGCTACTACCTGCGTTGAATATGTGCTGTCTCTAAGGAAGCTTACACTGTTCCTACCTGGGCTGCACATGAGTGAGGATTGCACCACTGATGCCTTTGTTGCACATGTCTTGTGGCTGCTTGCACTGCCGGTTACCCCATTGCACATGTGGAGTGGAGCTTGCCCTGCTGCTGCGTTGCACATGTTCAGAGCGTGAGGGAATCTTGCACTGCTGCTTCCTGTTTGCACGTGTTGCTTCTGGGGACAGCAGACGCTGCTGCTATCTGTGTTGAATGTGTTTTGAGTCTGTGAGTCACTGACACCGATGATGAATGTGTTGAATATACCCTGTGTCTGATGGAAATAAACCTGCACTGCTGTTGCCATGCTACACACATTATTTGCCTTGAGGGATGCTTGCACTGCTTGTGCATGTGTTGAACAAGTTCTCTGTCTCAAACGTGTGCTTGTGTGCTGTTGTTTGTGCTGCACATGCCGTGTCTGATGACACATTGTACTGTTCCTCCTGGTGCAGTAGATGTTGGCGAGTCAACAAACTAAGAGGCGGTGCTGAGTCAGAACCAAGTCAAAGGTTTGCTGACTCGACGGGCCCACGCATAAACCGAACCTTGAAAATATGCTCTCGTATGTGATAATGAAGAAAAAGAAAGCTGGGTGAAATAAAATATTTGCATCATATCACACAATTTGGTCAAGAGAGGAAGCCTGAATTGATCTCATGGTCTCTGGTGTTACATCGTGCAAGTCAGCCGACACTGCAGTAGTTCTTTCTCGCTCCTGTTTTGTATTAGAGGTTAATGTTTGTCTTTAATTCTTGGTGCATGAGATTAGACGTGATTGGAAGGTTGATGCTACATGAGAATTCGCGAAGGTCTAGGCATCTGGCTAGACTTTTAGTGGCTCACCTGCCTCTACTGTGCAGGATATTTACATTTGAGAAACACTTGCACTTGTGTTGTGTTACACATATTAGGAATTTGAGGAAATGAAGCTTGCGCTGCTGCTGATTTGCACATGATCTCTTCCAGAGGGAAGCTTGCACTGTTGCCATATGAGTTGAACAGGTTGTTTGGGGAAGAAATGTGGGCTGCTTATGCCTCCTTTGCATGTTATGAGATTTGAGAGAGACAGGCCATACTGTTGCGTAAGTTGACAAGTCCTGTGTCTAGGGGTAGCTTTCACTGCTTCTTTTTTATTGTGCATTTGTTAAATGGAAGGTTGCATTTCTACTGTATGTGTTGATTGTGTGTTGTGTCCGTTGGACATTATCTGTATCTTGTAGGAATCCTGCGCTCCTGGGGCCTTATTTATGAAGGCCTTGCGCCACCAGTGCGTCACTTTTTCCCATGTTAAAAGTGACGCACCGGCGGCGCAAGGCCTTCATAAATAAGGCCCCTGGTATCAACGGGTTCTCAGTTGAAAGGTTGCCGGCTGCAGCTTGTGTCACATGGGTTATGTGTTTGAAGGAAGCTTGCACTGCTGTTGTGTGTGTTGCACATGTTTGTCTTAGGGAACACTGTACTGCTACACATTTTACAGCATGTGTTTTACATATAAACGAGCGTCCACTGTTGCTGTGTGAGTTGTATATATTCTGTGTTTGAGGGAATGCCGCTTGCTCCGTTAATATCTGATTTGAGCACGCTCTCTGTCGGAAGGACGCTTCACTTCTGCTTCTTGTGTGGTGCATATTGTGTTTGAGGGTGCTTGCAATGTTCCTACAAATGTTGAATGTATTTTTTTTTTTTTTAGTAAAGCCTTCAATTCTGTTACACAGGTTGTACCTGGCTTTGCCTGCACTGCTTCTGAGCCATAAATATTCTGGGGCAGATTTATGTTAACTGGCGCATCCCCAGGGATGCGCCAGTTAACATGCGCCACAGCTCCGCCAGCCATGGTGCGCCGCATTTATAAAGCGGGGCACCATGGTGCAAAAACGGCACAGATGCGTGACGCATCTGTGCCGGAAATCTGGCGCATTGCTGGAGTTGCGTCGCAAGCGCGATGCAGCTCCAGCAAGGCTCGGGGGTGCCCCATTTCAACAATGTTGCGTCAAGACCTACGCCTGCTTCAAGCAGGCGCAGGCTTTTGACGCAGCATTGGCTTAAAAGTGACTGAGTGAAATCTCATAGATTTCACTCAGCCACTTTTGCGAGGCGCACCTGCCCCGGAACGCCCACCCTGCGCCGGAACGCCCACAAACGGCGCAGGGCATTACAACGTGACGCATCTGCCTAGATGCGTCACGTTGTAAATCGTTCGTAGGGATGCGCCACGTTTACGTCGCCTTGCATGACGCAACAGCGGCATAAACGTGGCGCAAGGGCCTCATAAATCTGCCCCTGAGTGTCTGAATGAAGCGCAAACAAAAAACGAAACACGTACCTCCTGGTCCTCTGCTCCTCAGACTGGACACAGGTTGAAGCGCCCAGCCTCCTCAAGGACAATCCAGATGCTACTCATACATATGACGAGAGCAGGTTCGGGATTGGGTGAAGCAGGCTTGTTTTGCGCTCCAACGGGAGCTGGTAGCCTCTGCCTCCTGATCTCTCTACCCAGCAGCACAGCTGAGTTGGAGAGATGTCAGTGCACCTGGCGGTTTGGCCGTCCTAAAACGCACTGACGGCAGTGCTCACCACTCCTCCTCCCCCAGCTGCAGTGCTGTGGCCCCGCCCCCAATACTCGGCCACAGGACGAAAAATAAAATTATCTGCTCTAGGTAATTTTATTTTTTGTTTGTTTCTGCAGGCAGTGGGGCGATGCTTCTCTGCCATTGTGGAGGTACCAGCACCACAACTGGCATGATGTGTCTGAGAGGACCTGGCTTTGCTGATGACTGCTCTATATGTTTACCACATGGTAGATGCTTATACGAAAGTTCTTTGTTTGATAGAATGCTGTACTGTTGGTACCTACATTGCACACGTTCTATTCTTTCGGAGAAACTTGCCCTACTTTTGTTTGATTTAACCATCTTCAGTGTCTGAATTAAGAAAAACTAAGCTGCAAACGTCTGCATTGCATATGTTCAATCTAATGGAAGTGTGTAGTTGCTGTTTGAGTAGCACAGGTTTTACATCTGAAGCAAGCTTGCAGCGCTGTTGCCTTTGTTGACCAAATTCTGTGTCTGAGAGGAGGAAGCTTGCACTGTTGATCATGCTGCACATGCAGTCCATATGAGTGAAGCTGCCTTTACACTGTTTATCTCTGAGATATTCTTATGCTGACATTCACATTAAACTACATGACATTCACATTATTCAACTATGTCTTCAACTTAGTGATGCTTGCACTATTGTTAAATGTGCTGCAAATACTCTGTATCTGGGAGATCCTTGCACTGGCAGTGCCTGTATTGCATATTGTTCATGTCTTCGCAAACCTTGCACTGCTGTGGTGTATGCGTTATATTTCTCAGAGCAGTTTGTACTGGCCCTGCTTGTGAACCACATCATCTGACTCTTAATGGAAGTTTGTACTGACAGTATCTGCACTGACTATGTATTGTGTATGAGGATGAAGCTTGCACTGCTGCTGCCTCCAGTACATATGCTCTGTGACTTGAGGGAAACATCTACTTCTGCTGTCTGAGCTGCAGGTTTTCTGTGTCTGAGAGAAGGAAGCTTTCACTCCTGCTTCGGTTGTGCGTGTTCTGTGTCTAAGGGATGCTTGAATGATGCTTCCTTTATAGCACATGTGCCTGAGGGACGCTTATGGTGCTCATACCCTTGCAGGATTTAAGTTGCATTACTACTAGCAGTGTTTAACATATCCTGTCCCTTGAGAGAAGCATGCACTGCTGCTGCCTGTCCCGTTGTTGTTCCCTATCTGAGGGGACATTGCATTGCTGCTAGTATGTGATATCTGAGGGAAGCTTGCATTACTACTTGCAGTGTTTTACATATCCTGTCCCTTGGGAGAAGCTTGCACTGCTGCTGCCTGTACCCGTGTTGTTCCCTATCTGAGGGGACATTGCACGGCTGCTAGTATGTAATACCTGAGGGAAGCTTTCATTACTACTCGCAGTGTTTTACATATCCTGTCCCTTGAGAGAAGCTTGCACTGCTGCTGCCTGTCCCAGTGTTGTTCCCTATCTGAGGGGACATTGCACTGCTGCTAGTATGTAATATCTGAGGGAAGCTTGCATTACTACTATCAGTGTTTTACATATCCTGTCCCTTGAGAGAAGCACTGCTGCTGCCTGTCCCTTTGTTGTTCCATATCTGAGGGGACATTGCACTGCTGCTAGTATGTGATATCTGAGGGAAGCTTGCATTACTACTAGCAGTGTTTAACATACCCTGTCCCTTGAGAGAAGCATGCACTGCTGCTGCCTGTCCCTGTGTTGTACCCTATCTGAGGGGACATTGCACTGCTGCTAGTATGTAATATCTGAGGGAAGCTTGCATTACTACTTGCAGTGTTTTACATATCCTGTCCCTTGGGAGAAGCTTGCACTGCTGCTGCCGGTCCCTGTGTTGTTCCCTATCTGAGGGGACATTGCACTGCTGCTAGTATGTGATATCTGAGGGAAGCTTGCATTACTACTAGCAGTGTTTTACATATCCTGTCCCTTGGGAGAAGCTTGCACTGCTGCTGCCTGTACCCGTGTTGTTCCCTATCTGAGGGGACATTGCACGGCTGCTAGTATGTAATACCTGAGGGAAGCTTTCATTACTACTCGCAGTGTTTTACATATCCTGTCCCTTGAGAGAAGCTTGCACTGCTGCTGCCTGTCCCTGTGTTGTTCCCTATCTGAGGGGACATTGCACTGCTGCTAGTATGTAATACCTGAGGGAAGCTTTCATTACTACTATCAGTGTTTTACATATCCTGTCCCTTGAGAGAAGCACTGCTGCTGCCTGTCCCTTTGTTGTTCCATATCTGAGGGGACATTGCACTGCTGCTAGTATGTGATATCTGAGGGAAGCTTGCATTACTACTAGCAGTGTTTAGCATACCCTGTCCCTTGAGAGAAGCATGCACTGCTGCTGCCTGTCCCTGTGTTGTACCCTATCTGAGGGGACATTGCACTGCTGCTAGTATGTAATATCTGAGGGAAGCTTGCATTACTACTTGCAGTGTTTTACATATCCTGTCCCTTGGGAGAAGCTTGCACTGCTGCTGCCGGTCCCTGTGTTGTTCCCTATCTGAGGGGACATTGCACTGCTGCTAGTATGTAATATCTGAGGGAAGCTTGCATTACTACTTGCAGTGTTGTACATATCTTGTCCCTTGAGAGAAGCTTGCACTGCTGCTGCCTGTCCATGTGTTGTTCCCTATCTGAGGGGACTTTGCACTGCTGCTAGTATGTGATATCTGAGGGAAGCTTGCATTACTACAAGTAGTGTTTTACATATCATGTCCCTTGGGAGAAGCATGCACTGCTGCTGCCTGTCCCGTTGTTGTTCCCTATCTGAGGGGACATTACACTGCTGCTAGTATGTAATATCTGAGGGAAGCTTGCATTACTACTTGCAGTGTTTTACATATCCTGTCCCTTGGGAGAAGCTTGCACTGCTGCTACCTGTCCCTGTGTTGTTCCCCATCTGAGGGGACATTGCACTGCTGCTAGTATGTAATATCTGAGGGAAGCTTGCATTACTACTTGCAGTGTTTTACATATCCTGTCCCTTGGGAGAAGCTTGCACTGCTGCTGCCTGTCCCTGTGTTGTTCCCTATCTGAGAGGACATTGCACTGCTGCTAGTATGTAATACCTGAGGGAAGCTTTCATTACTACTATCAGTGTTTTGCATATCCTGTCCCTTGAGAGAAGCACTGCTGCTGCCTGTCCCTTTGTTGTTCCCTATCTGAGGGGACATTGCACTGCTGCTAGTATGTCATATCTGAGGGAAGCTTGCATTACTACTTGCAGTGTTTTACATATCCTGTCCCTTGAGAGAAGCTTGCACTGCTGCTGCCTGTCCCTGTGTTGTTCCCTATCTGAGGGGACATTGCACTGCTGCTAGTATGTAATATCTGAGGGAAGCTTGCATTACTACTTGCAGTGTTTTACATATCCTGTCCCTTGGGAGAAGCTTGCACTGCTCCTGCCTGTCGCTGTGTTGTTCCCTATCTGAGGGGACATTGCACTGCTGCTAGTATGTAATACCTGAGGGAAGCTTGCATTACTACTATCAGTGTTTTACATATCCTGTCCCTTGAGAGAAGCTTGCACTGCTGCTGCCTGTCCCTTTGTTGTTCCCTATCCGAGGGGACATTGCACTGCTGCTAGTATGTGATATCTGAGGGAAGCTTGCATTACTACTCGCAGTGTTTTACATATCCTGTCCCTTGAGAGAAGCTTGCACTGCTGCTGCCTGTCCCTGTGTTGTTCCCCATCTGAGGGGACTTTGCACTGCTGCTAGTATGTAATATCTGATGGAAGCTTGCATTACTACTTGCAGTGTTTTATATATCCTGTCCCTTGGGAGAAGCTTGCACTGCTGCTGCCTGTCCCTGTGTTGTTCCCTATCTGAGGGGACATTGCACTGCTGCTAGTATGTCATATCTGAGGGAAGCTTGCATTACTACTTGCAGTGTTTTACATATCCTGTCCCTTGGGAGAAGCTTGCACTGCTGCTGCCTGTCCCTGTGTTGTTCCCTATCTGAGGGGACATTGCACTGCTGCTAGTATGGGATATCGGAGGGAAGCTTGCATTACTATGTGCAGTGTTTTACATATCCTGTCCCTCAATCAATCAATCACGGAATTTGTATACCGCACTACTCACCCGTGAGGGTCTCAAGGCGCTGAGGGGGGGGGGGGTCACTACTGCTCGAACAGCCAGGTCTTGAGTTGTTTCCTGAAGGAGAGGTGATCCTTGGGAGAAGCTTGAACTGCTGCTGCCTGTCCCTGTGTTGTTCCCTATCTGAGGGGACATTGCACTGCTGCTAGTATGTGATACCTGAGGGAAGCTTGCATTACTACTAGCAGTGTTTTACATATCCTGTCCCTTGAGAGTAGCTTGCACTGCTGCTGCCTGTCCCTGTGTTGTTCCCTATCTGAGGGGACATTGCACTGCTGCTAGTATGTGATACCTGAGGGAAGCTTGCATTACTACTAGCAGTGTTTTACATATCCTGTCCCTTGAGAGTAGCTTGCACTGCTGCTGCCTGTCCCTGTGTTGTTCCCTATCTGAGGGGACATTGCACTTCTGCTAGTATGTGATATCTGAGGGAAACTTGCATTACTACTCGCAGTGTTTTACATATCCTGTTCCTTGGGAGAAGCTTGCACTGCTGCTGCCTGTCCCTGTGTTGTTCCCTGTCTGAGGGGACATTGCACTGCTGCTAGTAAGTAATATCTGAGGGAAGCTTGCATTACTACTTGCAGTGTTTTACATATCCTGTCCCTTGGGAGAAGCTTGCACTGCTGCTGCCTGTTCCTGTGTTGTTCCCTATCTGAGGGGACTTTACACTGCTGCTAGTATGTGATATCTGAGGGAAGCTTGCATTACTACAAGCAGTATTTTACATATCCTGCCCCTTGGGAGAAGCATGCACTGCTGCTGCCTGTCCCGTTGTTGTTCCCTATCTGAGGGGACATTACAATGCTGCTAGTATGTAATATCTCAAGGAAGCTTGCATTACTACTTGCAGTGTTTTACATATACTGTCCCTTGAGAGAAGCTTGCACTGCTGCTGTCTGTCCCTGTGTTGTTCCCTATCTGAGGGGACATTGCATTGCTACTAGTATGTAATATCTGAGGGATGCTTGCATTACTATTAGCAGTGTTTTACATATCTTGTCCCTTGAGAGAAGCTTGCACTGCTGCTGTCTGTTTTGTGTCTAAGGGAAGCCTGCAGTGCAGCTTCCTGTATTGCACATTTGTGCACGAGAAGGGTTTTCTCTGCTGATCCATTGACTAAATGAGCCTTGAGCCTGATTGGAGCTTAGACTGCTGCTACTTGAATTACTCATGCCACGTCTTACAGGCCCTTTCACAGCTGATGCCTTTGTCCTGTCTGTTTACGACCTGGGGGAAGCTTGCACATGAGCTCCTAGTGCTGTACATAAACTGTATCTTGAAGAAAGTGTTCACTTCTGCTGCTTGTGAGGGCCAGGATCAGTGTGCTGAGGGATGCGTGCACTGCTGGGACATGTATTGAACAGGTTCTCTGTCTCAGAGAAGGAAGCTTGCATTGCTGTGCAAGGTGCTTTCCAACACAGAGCATGTACAACATTGTCTGTGTCTAGGGGAGTTCCTACTGTGCTGCTGTGCTGAACTTAAAGGGACGCAAGCACTGATTCTACCTGTGATTAATATATTTAGTTTGAGGGACACTAGTGCTGATGCGACATGTGTTGCCTAATTTCTGTGTCTTGAGGCAAGCTTCCACAGCTGCTGTCTAATTAACATTAGTTTGTTGTTAGAGGGAAGCCTACACTGTTGCTGTATGTGTCGAACTTGCTCTAAGTCCAACGGAATAAAGCTGGCATAACTGCTTCCTTTGAAACACATGTTCTGTGTCTTGCAGGAAGGTTGCTTGGCTGCTGTCTAATATACACCCATTCAATGTCTGAGGGAAGATTGCACTGTTGCTGTTTATGTTGAATGTACTCTGTGTCTAAGGGGATAAAGCTAGCATAACTGCTTCCTTTGATTCACATGTTTTGTGTCTTGAGAGAGCTTGTTCTACTGGTGTCAGTGTTGCACATTCGGTGTCTGAGGGAAGCTTGCCCTATAGCTATCTGAATAAAGTTTGTACCTGTGTCTGAGGGAAGCTTGCACTGATACTTTCTGTATTACCCATGTTGTGTCTGAGTGATACTTGTACTGCCTGTGTACACTACTGCTGATTATGTTGCATGTGCTCTCTTTATTTGCATCTGTTACACTGATACTGCGCATGGTGCACACGCTTGTGTTGGAAAGAACCTTCCACATCTCCTGCCTTAAATGCAAATGCTCTTCGTCTCTATAACCCCCGCACTGCGCCCCCATTCCTGCGTATGTACCCATATGCCTGGGACCTTTTTTGGTCCTCTGAATGAATAGGCCAACACCGTTTCAGTTTCTTAGTGGTCAATGTTGGCCTCAGTTTTTTATTATAATACATGCATATTTATCTGTCATGTGTCTTATGCAATTCGCCGTACAGTAATATTCGTGACTTATCATGCGTGGTCATAAATCATCCGCCTGTGATTGCTTATCGCTTCCGTCGTCCCTTCCCTTTGGACTGGCGGTTCGTTCGTTAGTTCTTTTGGTTGTCTCAGCGCGTACTCTGCACGGGGGTAGCTTTCTTCCCGGAATTAGGACCATACTCGCCACCTTGTTGGTCTCTGTAGTGCCCTACCAGCCGTCAGGGGCTGAGCAGCGAGTGCCATCTCTGTTTGCTACCCCCTTCTCTTTGTTTGGCCCTTCACCCTGCCGTCTGGCATCCCAGTGTGAGGGTGTCAATTCTTACACACCGCCCGTCGGTGTGTCTCCGTAGCAACCGTTGTCTCCTTATTTTCCGCCCATTCCCTGCCCCTGTTCCAGCACTGTGCCATTGCTGTTCCTTTGGTGTGGGTGGGTGGGACAAGATTCTCTCGCCGTGCTGCCGCTGCCCCTAGTCCAAGATGCCTACTGGACCGGGCATGGTGTCTTTTATGCCCCCTCAATTTGCATCCTTGGCTAGCCGGCCCTCTTCCTTATTGGGGGGTTTGTCCCTCGACCTGGCCCCATTGGCCGCTGGGCGAGGCGCCCACTTGGCGCGGTTAGCGGGTGGCAAAAAGGGAGTGGCACGGATTTTCCCACTTCTGGGAGCACCCAGAACCGGTTTTCCTTTTGGGGCCTGGTGAGGGTTAAGGCGCCAGCCTTCGAGCCCCCTGCGGGGGTGGCCTCTGCGATAATGCGTGCACTACTGCGGTCCATGGTGAAAAGAACCTCGCCTACAGAAAAGAAACTATGCACTGTTCGGTCTGTGCTGCACATTTTCTGTGTCCAAGAGATTCTTGCACTGTGGCTACCTGCATAGCACATGTTATGTGTCTTAGAAGAAACTTGCACTACATGTGCCTTACTTGACCATTTTCTGTATCTGAGTGAAGCCTAAACTCCTGCTTGTGTTACACATGTTGTATCCAAGAGATGTGTGCACTGCTGCTATTTGAGTAACTCAGGTTCTGCATCTACTTTTGTTGAATATGTTCTGTCTCTGAATAAATCTTGCACTGTTTCTACATCTTTTGAAACTATTCTGTGAGAGAGGAAGCTTGCAGCGCTGATCAGTGTATTCCACATGCTGTTCATCTGACGGAATCCTGCACTGCTATTTCTGGGTCACGTGTGTCCAGTATCTAGAGGAAATCTAGAAATGCGGCTCCCTGTCTTTAATTGTTTAACGCTGAAAGAAGTGGAGACTGGGGTTGCCATTGTTGCAATTGTCTCAGGGAAGCGTGGAGTTTTGCACATACTCTGGGCCTGATTCACAAAGGGCCTCTGCACTCCTGGCGGAGGCTCCGCAGTTGTGGTGAGTCTGTCCACTCGTGGCATAAACTCTGCAAAGAGAACTATCATTGCGGAGATTCCGCCCCGAGTGTGGAGTCTCTCCAAGGACTGTGGGCCTCTGCCACGAGAGCGAAGATTCTTTGTCAATCAGGCCCTCTGTGTCTGAAGGTCCCTGTGCAGCACGTCAGCAAGCCTTGTACTGCTGTCTGTGTTGGAAACGCCCTTTACCACACAGTCCAAACCACACAGTGCCTTTACAATGTGGGCAGTACAATGCAAGTGTCATTACCACGTGTTCCTTTAGTATGAAAGTTATTACAACGACTTGCTTTAGGAATCGCGTTGTTGGATTTTAAGTCCAACACCTTCCCTACTGTTACACAGAGTGGAGTTGGAATAGTAAATTATACTATTCCAAAGTCAAGTGCTTCCCTAAGGTAAGTAGTTGTAACGACTCGAGTGCTAAATGAATGCGTGGTAATGACACATGCGTTGCACTGCCCGCATTGTAAAGGCATGCGTGGTAAAGGCATGCATCATTCCGTCTTACAAATATTCATGTTATATCTGCGATGTGTCTGAGAGTAGCTTGCACTGCTGCTGCTTTTGAGACACAAGCTCTGTATCTTAACCCCTTCGCTGCTGGTCCGTTTCCGCCGCTGTGCGGTAAACAAATGAACAGGGGCGGGCCATGACGAACCCCAGCCGTCATCAGCACACGAGCACCGTAGTGCATGACGGCTGGGGTTCGTCATCAGCATACAAGGGGTTAAGGGAGGCTTTTACTGATGGTGCCTATATTGATTAGGTTCTGTCTGTGAGACTGAAGCTTGCACTGCTCCTTCCTGTATCGCACATGTTCTGTACCTTGATGGAAACTTCACTTCTGCTGATTGGGATGTACATGTTCTGTGTCTGAGGGAAGCCTAAACAGCTTCTGGCTGTGTTGAATGTTCTGCATGAAGGAGGCTCTTCTGCTGTTTGTGCTGAGCATGTTGTCTCAGACAAGGAAGCTTGTGTGTGGCTTCTTAAGCTGCTTGTCTGGGGGAAGCTTGTGCTACTGCCTCTCTTGTTTTTTTGACTAGGGAAGTCTATACTGGTTCTGATTTTTGTCCACATGTTCCACTTCTGAGGAAAGCTTGCTCTGCCTTTGTGGGATCCTAGCAGTGCTGTGCCGTGTTGTTTGTTCTTTCACTTCTGAGAGAAGCTTGAAAAGCAGCTGCCAGTCATTCACTTGATGTGTCTTTAGGTTGCTTCCCTTGTCACTGCCTTTAAGGCACTTTGGGCCATATGTATCAACACATTTTCCCATAGACACAGAATGGGTAAATCCCTTTGATGCATCTGGCCCATTGTGTCTTGAGGAAAGATTGCAATGCTGGTGCCTGTGCTCATTACTTCCATGCCTGAGAGAAGGAAGCTTGAGCTGCTTCGACCTGTTTTGCAAGGTATGTGTTTTACAAGAAACTTGGAGGGAAGCTTGGAATGCACCAGCCTGTGATGCACATGATGTGTCTTTAGGGTCACTCGCTCTGCTACTACCTTTAAGGCGCTCTGACTGTGTCTTGAGGAAAGCTTGCACTGCCACTGCCTGTGTTGCAAATGATGTCTTTTGAAAGAAGTATGTGCTCCTACTGCCTATTGCACATGTTTGGTGTCTGAGTGACGCTTGCACTCCAGTACTGCAAGTGTTTTAAGTACGAGGGAAGCTTGCACTGCCACTGCCTGCGTTACAAATGATGTCTTTTGAGAGAAGTATGTGCTCCTACTGCCAATTGCACATGTTTGGTGTCTGAATGACGCTTGCACTCCAGTACTGCAAGTGTTTTAAGTACAAGAGAAGCTTGCACTGCCACTGCCTGTATTATAAGGATGTACCATGTTACAACGCATACCATTACAACTACCTACTATTACAACGCGACCATTACAACGCATACCATTACAACGCATAGCGCTTTGAGGTGCTGGATAGTGGTAAGTATAATTTACTATTCTAACTCCAGTCCCCGTGGACACTAGGGAAGGTGTTGGATAGTAAATTATACGTATTCCCTATCCTAGAGCGCCCCCCAGCGCAATGCGTTGTAATGGTATGCGTTGTAAAAGTTGCGTTGTAATAGTAGGTAGTTGTAAAAGTTGCGTTGTAACAGGTGTATACCGTATTATAAAAGTTCTCTGTCTGGAGTAAGAATGCAGTGATTACCTCGGTGTATAGGTTGTGCATGAGTGTAGGGATATGGCCTTGCTACCATCATAATTGCTCTATTTGAAATGAAAAAAACAAAGGCTGTGTTTTTCTCCTTCTGCAGTGTAAAACAGGTCGGCGAGAAAAGAACCCCGCCCCCTTAGTTCGGATATATTTCACACAAAAAGAATGTGGGAATCACATTTCTATTCTTGCCACAAATACCTTGTACACTGGTCTTCTACTGTCAAGTTAATTATTCTGTTGCTTTTGATAAGTTATAAAAAGAACTTAAAAGAGAACAACTTCTAAAGGAGGAAAACATAAAAGAAGCGGCTTCTGTTGGAATTAATTGAGCTACCGCGATATCTCTGGCGACGCCTTTATACCTCTGAGGTGCCATTTGTCTGTACGTCAACTTGAAGTAAATGGACGTGTTCATCGTAGAGGTGCGTTAATGGCATCTTGTCCTTAATTACTAATAACCTCTCTCCAGGGATGAAGGGGTCGGGGTCTCGTTCTCATTGCAAACAAATTAATGACACAAAACAATGTTTGTTCATCCCTAGAGCTAGTTGCTAAGATAATATTTTCACCAAGGCGGCAGGCCTTCTTCTGAGGTGAAAAACAGAACACTGTAAATGATTACAAGTTGGCAAATAAAAAGTTTACATTTCGCTTTTTTTGTGAATTTTCTATTTTTGGAGGTACAATCAGAGCAGTGTATTTGTAAAACGGGCCTTCCCTCTGATTTTACAAGATTCTGGGGCATATTAGCAAGAAGCTCATAAAAATGATCACAGTTTTAGCGGCAGGAAACTTCAGCTAAAACGGCGATAATGGGCTTGATAATATGTGCTATAGAATTCCAATAGAAGCCCAGGTTAGATGTCGTGCACATCTAACCTGGGCTTCTATTGGAATTCTATACCGCATATTATTAAGCCCATTATCGCGGCTTTAGCTGCAGTTTCCTGCCACTAAAACGCAGATAATTTTAACGAGCTTCTTGCTAATATGGCCCTCTGTTCAAAGAAGTAGTAGGGGGGGGGGGGTGGATCATTTTATTAAGGAGTTCTGTCAAGTCTGCGTTCGCGCTGGCTGTCCATTAGGCAAAGCCAAACACAAATACCTCTATAATCCTAACATTGCTAAGCGCTCAGTATCGACTTGAATACAGTGACCGACCAAAGAAATACTAGGTGGCTGCCCAGAGCGGAATCAGACTGCACAGACTTGAAACAAATAACAATATGCACAATAGAAAAAGTGCATATCACTGACGTATGTGTGCCACACTTCAACTCCTAGAATTCCTAGCTTCATATCAGTTGGGCTTAGATTTCAGACTGCCCTTTTAAGAACACCTGCAATCTGGTTGGAAGCTCCTAATCCAGCCAACCCTACAAAGGGAAAATGATGTGATTGCTCGCACAAGGACAGATTGAAAAACACTTAGAGGGATATGTACAAGGAAGTGGCATAGCACCGCGTTAGCCTCCTTGGCTAACGCTGCGTTCTGCCACCTCTGAAATGCAAGGCTTCCCATATTTACAAGAATATGGTGCAGCCTTGCATTTCCCCCTGCGATGGCGCAAAGTTTAGCAACTAAGCGCAAATGCAGGAACCCTACACACCATAGTGAAAGGGTGACTGTGTGCAGGGTAGGATTGTTTATGTGTAAGAAGGTGTCTCTTCCTACAGATAAAAAATCCTAAAATGCCGTTCTGTCAGTTCATGTGTGCTGCTTCATGCAAGTGACAAAATGGCATTTAAAAAAAAGATTATTTATGTACAGGAAGGGACACCTTCCTACACATAAAGAAACCATGGCATTTTGTCTTTTACATGTGTGCAAGGAGAAATAATGCATTTCTCCTCGTTTCACCAACTTAAGGCCAGGATTTACTAGGTCTTAATTTTGGAGCTGCCTCCTATGTACACCAACCTTGTACATAGGGGGCAGAGTCAAAATGAATGGGTGTTGCTGTGGAATGCCCACGCTAACACCCGCGGCCCACCCCTTTCACACTAAGCATAGAGTGAAAGGGGGGGTTATGTAGAAGGCAGCATTAAGCCATGCTAAGTGGCTTAATGCTGCCTTGTACATAAGGCGCAGCCCATACCGCCAACACAAAGTCGGTAAAAGTGATGTAGTAGTGGCAAAAGGGACTTGTGCGTTTGCCCCTAAATCCCTTAATTGAGATTGTATTCTCACAGGTGTAGCCGCCAATATACCTGGGGCTAAAGCCATGCCCTCTCCTGCTGTATTCAGTGCCTCAAAAACAGTGAGGACGTTCAGTCTCACACGCCATCATGTGCGAACGCGTCTATATCTCTGCTTCACTCAATAGAGCTGGGCCCTGTATGAGACAGAGGTGCTGAAATAGCAGACTCGGCTGGAGAAATGTAAATAGTGATCGTGAGGAAAAGGGACATTCTCTTACACACGGTAGTTTGGAAAGGTTGCAGGGATAAAAAAAATAGAGGTAGGCGAGCCACTAAAGACTCGAGACAGATTACTGTCTCTGGCTAGGCCAAGGGCTCCTTTCTGCACTCGGAAAGGCGTGTCTAGCACAGGATGAGGCAAAGCAGGGCCTGCTTTGATTTTCCGGTGCAGCTACTCCCTTTTCCAGTGTTGACTTGTTAATATCTGTAGCCACTAGAGGGAGTTTGCTATGCATCAGGCTAATTTGGAAGTAGGACGATAAAGAAAGAGGAGCAAATGAGGAGCGAGACATAGAGTAGAAAGAGAAAAGGAGTTAGGAAGACAGAAAGAGCAGGAAAGAGAGAGGCGAAAAAAGAGAGATTGAGGCAGTCAGAAAGTAGTAGATATAGTTTTAGAGGGATGTATGATGGAACCACACAAGCCATTACAATACATGGCTTTACAACTCGATCATTATGATAACTACATCACTATCACACAAGTCTTTAATTCGCATATGCCTTTACAAAGCATGCCTTTACAACAAAATTTGCATTGTTAAGGTATGTATGGTAAAGGCATATGCGTGGTGAAACCTTAGCAGGTGAGTATAACCCCCCAAAAAATATATATATATATTCACTGAAAAAAACAAAGGTTACAGGAACGTTATAGTTAGGCTGACATTTCACTAGTACAAAACCAGAGAAATTCAACAGTAATACTTAGATAAGCTAACTTAACTCACGCTCCCGCAATGAGAGGAGTTGGCCTAACGGCTAGGGCCGTCAACCTCGAATCTGGAAAACTGGGTTTGAGTCTTGGCAACGACGCTGAACATCCTGTGATTCTGGGCAAATCCCTTAATCTCCCATGCCTAATCAAAAAATGAATGTGTCCTCATGTAACGCAACTGGTGCTATGTAAAGCGCTCTGATACACAATACATTCGGGTCAAGTCTGCGCTATATAAAACTCGGGAAAAAAATGCACTGCTTATTCCAGGGGTCTCCAAACCGGTCCTGGAGGGCCGGATCCATGCCAGATTTTTAGGATATCCCCATTGAGATACATGTAGTTATTTTAAAAATCTGGCATGGATCCGGCCCTCCAGGACCGGTTTGGAGTCCCCTGGCTTATGCCCTCACATATTACATCACTCATGACATGGTCAGTGACATCACTCCTGACATCTCAAATGACATCAGTCAATTTCTAAGGATTTTTTAATTCTATATCCATGCTGAGCTGTAAAATGACAAAAGCCAGGGGTTGCTTTTGTTCATTCAGGTTGTCTTGGTTGGTATTTTACCAATTCAAGCTGTAATTCTGTGGCTGGGGTGGAAAAAGGCCTTTGTCATTTTACAGCTCTGCTTGGATAGTACTGTGCTAGTCCTATGCTTAAAAAATTTGCTGTAGAAATAGCAAAGACCTTTCTATCTCGGCATTAATGGCACTCTGCTAATCCTATGCTTAAAGACTTTGATAGAAAGGCAGACATTTGAGGTGAGCAGATTAAGAGTGTCACTGGTGTTGAGGTTGCTCTATACAGGAGCTGCTTTCCATCTAAACTTGAAAACTACCCAGAGTTGTCTGCTTCTTTTTTACATAATGTATGCATCACTCTATGTCTGAAAGGGTATCGTTTGGCTACATATATACGTCTTGATATATATATTTAACTTCTGGGCAGAAGAAGACATATCAGCAGCATATAAGGAGCTGTGTAGTACCTGTGAAACAATTGGCCTCAAACAGCAGGTCCATGGCCCCACACATTTAGCGGGCCAATCCCTGGACCGCATTTTTTCTCCTATTTGTCTTTGGTAGAGGAAATTACCCCTCACGGCTGTAATGACTACTCAGTGATACTTTCTACCTGCAGCTGGCTAAGAGTTGCTCTCCTGCCAAGCCAGTAGCACAGCCAGCAGAAGGCAGAGCCTCGAACAAGCTCCCTAAAGGTAAATCCAGACCCTTCCTTAATAACATATATTTCTCTCCAGCTGACTCAGCAGAGAGGAACTACAAAAGATTTGAAAGTGAAATTTTAAAAACTCTAGAGGGAACCATACCCCTGCAAAAACAACAATTGATGGACAGAATGCGGAACATTGTCATACATTAACCCCAGTACAGAGATCTGGACCTAAATCCATCGTTTTTTTGCTCCCCATGCTATTTCAGTTTAAACTGAGCCATATGCAAATCAGTCTTGACCCTGTGCCCCATGGGAACAGTCTACCCCGAACTGCCAGGCCAGGTCCTCCCTGGACTGGAAACAAGCATCCTAGGACCGGCTTCGGGGCTTCACCTCTCTTCAACCAGGATAGCTTGACTCCAGTGGCATGGAGAGCACGGGACTCACATCTAAGCATACCTGTCCCACTCGGGGTGACAAATGCAAAAACAACAATTGATGGACAGAATGCAGAACAATATCAATGTGGGAAGGTTATGCCCAGACGTGGGTCCCATGCTCACTACGCCACTGGAGTCAAGCTATCCTGGCTGATGAGGGCTGAAAGCCTGAAACTGGTCTTAGGAATCTTGATTCCGGTCCAGGGAAGACATGGCCTGGCAGTTCGTTCTGGACTGTTCCCATGAGGCACAGGGTTAGGACTGATTTGCATATGGCTATGTCTGAACTGGGGTGGCGTGGTGACCAAAATAATGATGAATTAAACCCAGATCTGTGACTGGGGGTGAATGTTTGACAATGTTCAACATTCCGTCCATCATCTTTTTGTGTTGTCTTTTCACCCTAAGTGGGAAGGGTATGCCGAGACGTGGGTCCCGTGCTCACTACGTCACTGGAGTCAAGCTATCCTGACTGATGAGGGCTGAAAGCTGAAACTGGTCCTAGGATGCTTGATTCCAGTCCAGGGAAGACATGGCCTGGCAGTTCGGTCTGAACTGTTCCCATGAGGCACAGGGTCAACACTCATTTGGATATGGCTATGTCTAAACTGGGGTGCCTTGGTGAGCAAAATAAAGATGGAATAGGCCCAGATCTGTGACTGGGGGTGAATGTTTGACAAAGATCAACATTCCGTCCATCATCTTCTTGTGTTGCGAAACCAAACCCTTGACTACTCTAAAGAATCGGGAAAAGATCTCCGCTACCTGGTATGACCTCACCTTGAAAAATGCCAAACTTAAATGTAGGCAACTGGAGAGGAGATGGAGGCGCCATTACCTCGAGGCAGACAAGTTCTGTTTAAAAAATGCATTAAGTGAATATAAAAACAAGCTAAGGAAAGTGAGAGCTAACTACTATTATGAGCAGATTACTGCAGCTCCTAGCAAAATGAGGAAACATTTTAAAATGTTAAATTCTTAGAGAATTTACCAATCCATTTGGCCTTAAATCTGAGATGAATCCATCACAGATATTATGTGACAATCTATCTGAATATTTCGATAGTAAAATTAAAACAATTCTGGAAAGTGATTGACAAATCTATTACAGTTAAATACTCTATCATACAATCTCACGGGCCTGCTCAATCGAAATTGCCCCCCTTCTCAGATCTTCCCTTCTTGGTTCCCTCCTCCATGACAAAAAACAGGTTGGACCCTATTTCTGGCAAGGGTTTTAAAACCTTGTAAAGGGCCATTAAATCAGGGTCTCCATTGGACCTCATGCTACAAAAGCAATGACTAATATGGAAAGAAGAGCTTGCAGGCCCTCTCCGACAACTCTGCAATCACTCTCTTGCAACTGAGAAGGTGCCTGACTGCTGGAAGAAAGCCATAGTGAATCCACTGCAAAAAAAAGCTCTGTTTGACTTTACCGATTTAGCCAATTTTAAACCCATCTCCCTTCTTCCTTTTCCAGTAAAGATTTTAGAATGCCACATAAGTTCACTATTGTCGCACTATCTAGAGGATGCTGCATGGCTTGAGGAAGAGCAATTTGGATTCCGTCCTGACCATGGAACTGAGACCGCCCTTATCTGCACTACCAATGAATTACAGAGGACTATTGACAACTGACAATCAGCTGTACTTGTCCTATTAGATTTATCGGCTGCATTCGACACAGTGGACCTCCACACTCTTCTGTCCAGACTTATGTCAGTCGGTGCTGGGGGGCCGATGTTAAACGGGCTAGAATCCTACCTGTCCGGTCGTTGTCAGGCCGTATCTCTCCCTCCTTTCATATCCAAATTTAGAAAGACAGCAAATGGTGTTCCTCAGGGCTCTTCCCTTTTCCCTATCTTGTTTAAGATTTACATCAAACCCCTTATCTCGCTTATAAAAACTCACAATATTAAGTTAATTACTATGCAGATGACACTCAATTAATTATGGCACTGAATAATAAGCAGGAGAACACCACAGGCCACTTCTAAGTATGTATTCTTGATATCTTTAACTAGATGACCGCTAATTCACTCCAGATGAATGGAAACCAAACTAAACTCCTCTGTTGCCCTCCCAAAAAAATTCCAGTATCTTTTCACCCAACTTCTGGCCGCTACCCATGGAAAAGCCACTGGGCAACCCAAAATTTAGGTGTGATCATCGACTAAGGTTTGTCCCTGGAAAATCAAGTGAACGGACTGTTTTGCACTGATCCGGGCCTCTGCTTGATCTATCAGCCAGATCACTGATTTCCAGAGGGGTAATACTAAGTAGGACGGACTGCTGCACTGCCCTGCTGCTAGGAGCCCCTAACTACTTGTTAAAAAAGCTAGAATGTGTCCAGACACTTACTGATAAGTTAAAACTGAACAGACCTCAATATTCATCTGCAACAGAGGCCTTGAAGGAGCTCCACTGGCTACGTATCAAGCAGAGAATAATTATAAGGCACTGCAAAAAAAAGGACCAAAACACCTCCAAAATAAACAAAAATAATCAAACTCCTGGCAGAAATCTTCGATCTATCACAGGCAATTATATCCAAGAAGTAAGATTTCAGACAGTCAGACAAGGCTGACGCACCTTTACTATTAATGCAGCACTGGATTTGGAATAAACTTCCAGCTCCCTTCCGATCTTTTTCGGACTTACTATAATTCAGGAAAGTACCGAAAACCTGGTTGTTTCCTCACTAGCAACTCTCCCTTTCAGTCTTTCAATCTGTTGTTTCCTTACATAGTGGTCTTTGCGCCAGGTTACCATTTTTGGTCACAGTGTGCTCTATAAATAAGCCTTACAATACAATGCAATACAAATATATATATATATATATATATATATATATATATATATATATATATATATATATATATATATATATATATATATTACCTACTGGCGATAGCCAGTAGGTATATATAGTTAGGATTTTTTCTCTATGGAACTTTTGAAAATTCTATGCCTAATAACTTTGGCGTTTGTGGACGGAATTGGCTGAAATTTTCAGGAAAATGGCACATTTTGTTTCTGAGCAGCTCCTGGAAATTTGGGGGGGGTTTGTCAAGGGGGGGCCGAGAAAAAAGGGGGGTCCCAAAACGCGTTTTTCCCATGTTAATTTCCATAGGGCGGTTGGCCTCACTTTTAGCCCGAACGGCTGAATGGATTTCCACGAAACTTGGCAAAATTGTAGGGACTGTTAGCCCGATGTGCCTTTGCTAGGTCTCAATATATGTGCTTCAGTGGATTTTGAGAAATTAACGTTTAAAACAAGATATATATCTGTAACAGCGCTCCGGGTAGCGCTCCGGTTCGCGAACTTTTCGCGTATCGGAAGTTTGCGAAGCGAAGCTGATTGGCTCTCCGGTGTCTGTCAACATTCTAAACAGTCCGGAGCGGCCGCCATCTTGTCTCTCGGTAGGATCGAGAGACAAAAGGAGGCCAAAACAAAGGGTGAAATGAAGGAAAGGGGGCAAGGTAGACCCCTTCTGACCCCCTAGGATTGATGAGGGGGATATTATAGAGCCACGCGGGGCCCCAAAAAAAAAAAAATCTGATTTTTTCGCCGTAGAGACGCGTCTTGGTACGCGAACCGGGCAGCTAACCGGGCAGCTAACCGGGAAGCTAACCGGCAGTGTAACGGGAGTCTGAGGAGTAGCTGATTGGCTGTCAACATTGTAAACAGTCCGGAGCGGCCGCCATCTTGTCTCTCGGTAGGATCGAGAGACAAGAGGAGACCAAAACAAAGGGGGAAATGAAGGAAAGAGGGCAAGGTAGACCCCTTCTGACCCCATAGGATTGATGAAGGGGATATTATAAAGCCACGCGGGGCCAAAAAAAAAAAAAAATCCGATTTTTTCGCCGTAGAGACGCGTCTTGGTACGCGAACCGGGCAGCTAACCGGGAAGCTAACCGGCAGTGTAACGGGAGTCTGAGGAGTAGTTGATTGGCTGTCAACATTGTAAACATTCCGGAGCGGCCGCCATCTAATCTCTCGGTAGGATCGAGAGACAAGAGCAGACCAAAACAAAGGGGGAAATGAAGGAAAGAGGGCAAGGTAGACCCCTTCTGACCCCATAGGATTGATGAGGGGGATATTATAAAGCCACGCGGGGCCAAAAAAAAAAAAAATCCGATTTTTTCGCCGTAGAGACGCGTCTTGGTACGCGAACCGGGCAGCTAACCGGGCAGCTAACCGGGAAGCTAACCGGCAGTGTAACGGGAGTCTGAGGAGTAGCTGATTGGCTGTCAACATTGTAAACAGTCCGGAGCGGCCGCCATCTTGTCTCTCGGTAGGATCGAGAGACAAGAGGTGGAAAAAAAAAAGGTGTAAATGAATGAAAGGGGTAAGGCAGACCCCTCCTGAACCCCTAGGATTGATGAGGGGGCTATTAAAGCTCCCTGCGGGGCAAAAGAAAAAAAAATTGCAATTTTTCGCGGTAAAGGTGCTTCCTGGTACGTTAACCGGGCAGCTAACCGGCAGCGTAACGGGAGTCCGACATATTGTGTTTTTTGAACGTTTGTGATATGTGCACGTGTGGATTTTGTCTAATTAAGGTTAAAAAATATATATATATCTTTAAGCGTGTTCTGGCGCGCTTACGTTTTGGGTTTGGTTTGCGCTGCAGAGACGATACGTCACGGTTATGCGATGCATCATGAGGCGTCTCACGGGCTACGTGATACGTCACTTAATAAAGAATATATTTTACAGCTATAGATATTAGCTTTTAAAAAACCAATGAAATTCACAGAAAAAACCATAGGTTATAGACCATATATAGTTAGGAATTTGCATTTACAAAACCTTGAAAATTCACTGAAAAAACCATAGGTTATAGACCATATATAGTTAGGGATTAGCATTTACAAAACCTTATTTTATTTGCACAAAACCATTGAAATTCCATATATAGTTAGTTGCACTAACTATATATCGCGGACCCGCAATCCACTGCTAATGATGTCACATATTACATCATTCATGACATGGTCAGTGACATCACTGATGACATCACTGATGACATCTCAAATGACATCTCTGATGACATCACTGATTACATCACTGATGACAACACCCAGTGACTGTATGTTTCTGTAAAGTTAAAATATGTCTTACATATTGAAGAATGAGTGGATGTATAAGTGTCTGGATGAAGGATTTAGTAGGTGCATGACTGACTGTATGAGCGAATGATTAAATGTGTCTCACTGAGTGCATGGGTTAGTGATTAAAGTGTCTTAATTTGGCAATCATTATATATGTTGTTCTGTAAACTGCTGCATGTTTAAATCAGTAGCTATATCAGTAACTATATGGGTTATTGAATGGTTGCCCAAGTATTTGTATGGGAGACTGAGTATGTGTGTGGGTGGCTGGGAGGTGTATAACTCTGTGCATAGATGTGTGAGCAGTTGATTCCCTAGGTGTATGGGTTCAAAAGTGCATGTAGAAACAGCTGTATGGACAGTTGACTGTGTGCATGAGTGTATTGGTGAGTGAATGGATATCTCAGTGCTACATGTCAAAGTAAGTACATATGTAAAACACAGTCCATGTGAGAGTTGACATATATAAATAACTGAACATAAGAGCCAGTGAATGTGAGAGTGGCTGTATGAATCATTGTGAACTTGTATCAGGGATTGTATAAGAGAGTAAATATGTGTTAGTATATGTTTGAATAAGTAAGGTGTGTATAACTGTATAGTTGATGAAATGGAGATGTGATTGATTCTTTGCATGACTGACTAGGTTTGTGAGTAACTCTATGGATGTGTGACAGTCTGTGAGTGCCTGTTTACACTGAGTGTATCTAAGGTTATATTAGAGTCTGAAGATGTATTATCACATAAATGATATCATCAGTGATGTAATCAGTAATGTCAAATGAGATGTCAGTGATGTCATCAGTGATGTCATCAGTGATGTCATTTGAGATGTCATCAGTGATGTCATCTGTGATGTCACTGACCATGTCATGAATGATGTAATATGTGACATCATTAGCAGTGGATTGCGGGTCCGCGATATATAGTTAGTGCAACTAACTATATATGGAATTTCAATGGTTTTGTGCAAATAAAATAAGGTTTTGTAAATGCTAATCCCTAACTATATATGGTCTATAACCTATGGTTTTTTCAGTGAATTGTCAAGGTTTTGTAAATGCAAATTCCTAACTATATATGGTCTATAACCTATGGTTTTTTCTGTGAATTTCATTGGTTTTTTTAAAGCTAATATCTATAGCTGTAAAATATATTCTTTATTACGTGAAGTATCACATAGCCCGTGAGACGCCTCATGATGCATCGCATAACCGTGGCGTATCGTCTCTGCAGCGCAAACCAAACCCAAAACGTAAGTGCGCCAGAGCACGCTTAAAGATATATATATATATTTTTTTAACCTTAATTAGACAAAATCCACACGTGCACATATCACAAACGTTCAAAAAACGCAATATGTCGGACTCCCGTTACGCTGCCGGTTAGCTGCCCGGTTAACATACCGGGAAGCACCTTTACCGCGAAAAATCGCAATTTTTTTTCTTTTGCCCCGCAGGGAACTTTAATAGCCCCCTCATCAATCCTAGGGGTTCAGGAGGGGTCTGCCTTACCCCTTTCATTCATTTACACCTTTTTTTTTCCACCACTTGTCTCTCGATCCCACAGAGAGACAAGATGGCGGCCGCTCCAGACTGTTTACAATGTTAACAGCCAATCAGCTTCTCCTCAGACTCCCGTTACACTGCCGGTTACCTTCCCGGTTAGCTGCCCGGTTAGCTGCCCGGTTCGCGTACCAAGACGCGTCTCTTTGGCCCCGCGGGACCCTTTAATATCCCCCTCATCAATCCTAGGGGGTCAGAAGGGGTCTACCTTGCCCCCTTTCCTTCATTTCCCCCTTTGTTTTGGCCTCCTCTTGTCTCTCGATCCTACCGAGAGACAAGATGGCGGCCGCTCCGGACTGTTTAGAATGTTGACAGACACCGGAGAGCCAATCAGCTTCGCATCGCAAAGTTCCGTTACGCGAAAAGTACGCGAACCGGAGCACTGCCCGGAGCGCTATTACAGATATATATCTTTTTTTCAACGTTAATTTCTCAAAATCCACTGAAGCACATATATTGAGACCTAGCAAAGGCACATCGGGCTAACAGTCCCTACAATTTTGCCAAGTTTCGTGCAAATCCATTCAGCCGTTCGAGCTAAAAGTGAGGCCAACCGCCCTATGGAAAAATGAATGGGAAAAACGCGTTTTGGGACCCCCCTTTATTCTCGGCCCCCCCTTGACGACTCCCCCCCCCAAATTTTCAGGGGCTGCTCAGAAACAAAATGTGCCATTTTCCTGAAAATTTCAGCCAATTCCGTCCACAAACGCCAAAGTTATTAGACATAGAATTTTCAAAAGTTCCATAGAGAAAAAATCCTAACTATATATACCTACTGGCTATCACCAGGAGGTAATATATATATATATATATATATATATATATATATGTATAGATTCACTGAAAAAAACCATAGGTTTCAGCCACTTTATAGATAGGAATTAGCATTTCAAAAACCTTAGAAATTCACTGAAAAAACCATAGGTTTCAGCCACGTTATAGTTAGGAAGTAGGATTTAAAAAACTTTAGAAATTCACTGAAAAACCATAGGTTTTAAACATGTTATAGTTAGCTGGACATTTCACTCATACAAAACCATTGAAATTCCCCCGTTATAGTTAGTTCAGCTAACTATAACTCACGCGCCCGCAATGCACTGCGGGTGACATACATATTACATCACTCATGACATGGTCAGTGACATCACTCATGACATCACTGATGACATCTCAAATGACATCACTGATCACATCACTGATGACATCATCCAGTGAATGTGTGTCTTTCTGAAAAAATTATGTATGTATATCTAAGGGTCGATGGAAGAATAAATGGGTAAATAAGTGTCTAAATGGATTTTTTTGTAAAATTGATTGTATAACTGACTAATTAAGTGTATCTTAGTGAATACAGGTATTAGCGAGTAATGTTTAATTATGCAAATATCTTGTTCAGTGTCTCACTTTGTGTATAAGGTGCTGCATGGGTTGGTGAGTAGCTACATGAGTGTCTATATGGGTTATTAGTTGTTTTTTTGAGTATCAGTATGAGTGTCTGTATGGTTTGGTGGGGGTATTACTTAGCGCATAGATGCATGAATGACTGACTCACTGTTTGTATGTGTTTTGAAGACAGCATGTGTGCAGGACTGTATGGGTGGATGAGTGTGTGTATGGGTGTGAGCGAGTGAATGACTGTCTCAATAGTATCTTTATGAGTAACTACATATGTTTTAAACTAGTTTATATGAGTATTGATGTATATAAGTGAGTATATGTGAGAGTGCGAGATTGGAAGAATTCCTGTATAAATAAGTATGTGTTTTTATAAGTTATTGTTTAGGAGAGTAAGTATGTGTACGTTTCTGTAGAAGTAAGTGTATTGGTGTGTGTATAGCTTTATATGCAAGTAAATGGATGTTAGATAGTTTATTTGCATGTGTGAGTATGTGTGTGAGTAACTCTTTGGATGAGTATTGGTGTGTAACAGGATGTATAGGTGTATGTCTACATATGATGAGTGAGTACATGTATGAGTGACTATAAAGAACTGTTGGTGAATGATTGGATGTGTATGTAGATGTTGGAATTACTGAATAAGTTGTTGTAACTGGTATTGGTATCTCCATTTTTTGGAAAATTGTGGTTTCTATTTTTGAATATGTGTATCAAAGGTTATATTACGGTGAGAGGAGGTCTGCCACTCTTTTACAAGGATGATGTCATCAGTGATGTCACTGACCATGTCATGAGTGATGTAATATATGACGTCATCAGCAGAGCATTGCAGGCGCGCGAGTTATAGTTAGCTGAACTAACTATAACGGGGGAATTTCAATGGTTTTGTATGAGTGAAATGTCCAGCTAACTATAACATGTGTGAAACCTATGTTTTTTTCAGGGAATTTCTAAGGTTTTTTAAATGCTAATCCCTAACTATAATGTGACTGAAAAATATAGTTTTTTCAGTGAGTTTCTAAGGTTTTTTTAATCCTAATTCCTAACTATAACGTGGCTGAAACCTAAGGTTTTTTCAGTGAATTTCAAAGGTTTTGTAAATGATCATTTTTAAATGTATTAATTGTTATTTTTTTTTATACTGATTTACTACATTGTTTTAAAGTATTTATTTTTAGATATTTTACTTTTTTAAATTACATTACATATTTTTAATATAAATTGGATTTTTTTTTAAATATTGAAATTGTAATATATATTATTTTAATTTTAATTTTTTTAATTTATATATATTTTATATAGCAGGCTATGATATCCTATTGAAGGAAATTCAAGTTACTGGTAAGTACGGTTAAAATTACTTTTCAGGAACAGTACTGGGCTGAAAGATGCAGCACTGACGTCTCTCCTGATAACAGGTGAGTAAATCGGAATTTGTAGTTCGGCTGATTTTAGAGGAATTTTTTAAAGTTCCAAAACTCCACACTTAGAAGAATTTCAAAGTGAAACCAGTTAATGTTAGCCTATGGAAGGAAATTCAAGTTAGTGTAAGTATGGTTAGAATTTCTTTTCAGGATCAGTAGTGGGCTGAAGATGCAGCACTGAGGTCTCTCCTGATAACAGGTGAGTAAATCGGAATTCGTAGTTCGGCTTATTTTAGAGGAATGTTTTAAAGTTCCAAAACTCCCCACTGAGAAGAATTTCCAAGTGAAACCAGTCAATGTTAGCCTATGGAAGGAAATTCAAGTTACTGTAAGTACTGTTAGAATTACTTTTCAGGATCAGTTGTGAGGTGAAAGATGCAGCACTGAGGTCTCCCCTGATAACAGGTGAGTAAACCTGAATTCGTAATTCGGCTGATTTTAGAGGAATATTTGTACGTTTCAAAAATAGACACTTAGAAACTTTTCTGGTGAAAACCACACAATAGATTCCTATGGAAGGAAATACAAGTTACTGGTAAGTACGCTTAGATTTACTTTTCAGGGTCCGTACTGGGCTCAAAGATACAACACTGACGTCTCTCGTGATAACAGGTGAGTAAATCGGAATTCGTAGTTCGGCTGATTTTAGAGAAATATTCTCAATAGTGAAGGAATGGGGCGGGCCTGAGGTGACGTGTGTAAACACACCCTGTGGTGCGTTATAAGTTGGGGAATGAATTACTCTTCAATCCTGAGGGCCCCTGTGGGCCAACTAGCCCACCAGGTACCTCCAGTATGCGCCAGGGAGCTGCGTTGCAGAGAGGTGTTCAGAGGCCACGCCCCCTTTTTACATCACTCTGCAACGCAGCTCCGTGGCGCTTACTGGAGGTACCTGTTGGGCTAGTTGGTCCCTAGGGGACCTCTGGATTGAAGAGGAATTAATTCCCCAACTTAAAACGTGCCACAGGGCATGTTTGCACACATATCACCTCAAGCCCCACCCCTACCTTTTTCACTGTGCAAATGTGGAATTTTAGTTTGCGAGCTAAACATCATCTGTGCCAGCTTGTCACCCACGTACGACGTGCACGACAGCCATTTTAGGTATCATGGTCTCCCTGTCCACGATCGATCGCCAGCGCGCCCCTCTGACCCAGCAAGCATCCTCCGCGCACCCTGGCTCCTCCTCCCTCCCCCTCATGAGCATAACCCTTCTGCATGACCCTGTCAATGGGAGTCACGCCTGCGCCTGACCAGCATCTTCTCTCCTCCCATGAATGCCCCTCTGTTGATAAACCTTCCCTCCGCGCTCGATTGTCCACGCGGCATGAATACCACTCCTTTGATGCCCCCTTCCCCCGTGTCCAGCTGTCCACACAGGTCCGAGGCCATCGCCTAAGCCGGGAGATATCATTTACTGCCCCTTATTGTATGAAGTCGATCTTCTTCAAAGGACCCTCTATTGATCAAGGCCTCCCCACCCCCTGGGATATGATCAGGCGCACACATCCTAAGACTCGGCGGAATACTCAGCTGCGTGATGACCCCCTCCTCTTATCAGCAGGTTGAGGACCTCTATTGTGGAGGTATATGGGGGTGGGATTGACACGAGGATTACGGGGATGTCTTTTTCCTTACTTCACAATGTTCTGATTGTAATAAAGAAAGGTCACATGCCATAAACCAGTGTATAAGAGGCCAGGCCTAGAAGAGACTGTGAGAGCACCTCGAGACGATACCTTGTTGTCTGGTCTGATGTGTTCTGCTCCGTCGGAATAAAACTTCTGTTTCCTGCCTTCTGGTCTCCGGCACCTGCCTCATTGCTTGGTAATTTGAATGGTACAAAGGCGGTTAGCGCCGGGCAAATCTTGAAAAAGGTCATAGCCCTACCTTTTTCCACAATTAGCGCCCACAGTGGGGCCCATCAGCGACACGTGGATCCAGTGGGAGAGGTCCCGACGACAGAGTGAACGACTGCAATGATCGGGAGAGCTCGTGTCCGATAGACCCTCGTCTGACAGCCGATCATCCGACCTTCACTAGTTCCGAACAGACCTCTCTCGAGTGATCTACGGTCCTGACTGGGAACCATCAGGAGTGCCACGAACGTCACGAAGAAGAGAGGACGATCGGGCGCTGGATTCGGAAGACAGGAAACCGTCCATGCGGTCCGGGTAAGGTCGTGTAAACACGACAAATTGAGAAATGATTGTTTGGTTTGGATAATACTAGTATTACGCTTTTGGTTGAACCCTCTGGAGATTCACCGTCTGCAAACGGAGAAAACAACAGGCTCTCTCTTTGCAAACAGTGAAGGATAGGTAACGCAGACTTTTGTCCCCATTGTAATCCGTCGTGCCTATCTTCCTCCCCCACTGTTTTCCCGAACTGTCGTTCGTGGATTGTTATCTGGAGATTCTTTGTCTGCAAACAGGGAAGAACAAGGCCTCTCTTTGCAGGTAGAGAAAGAGTGGGTAACGCAAAACTTTAACACGTCGTACCCACTTATTCTCCCCATTGATTGTTTGATTGACCGTACATTAAGTGTTCGGTATTGGTTCTTTTGAGGTATTCACGGCCTACAAACAACGTAGAATAGAAATATTCTGTCTAGTCTTTGTCCGCCGTGATAAGATAGGTAGTGCAGACCTTTGTCCCCGTTGTAACCCGTCATGCCTATCTTCTCCCCACTGATTGGTAGCCTGTACAGCCCGGACCGCTTATTAGAGATGAACCATCCAGCTCCACTGGAAGGCACCCCTAATAAGGACATGTTCACTAAGCATGGACTAGTCGCTATAGCTTATACTAAGCTATGGCATAAATATACAAAGAAGAACCCTGAAAGTCAGTGGCCACTGATAGGTTCCTTTGATGAAAATAAAATAAAAACATTGGAAATAGCGCTCCAGAAAAATAAGACCACGCCCACTATGCTCGATAGTATAGGCATGTGGCGCAAAGAAACGGAACAACGAAAGAAAAGAGAAGAAGCAAAAATAGGGAAAGAATTACGAAAGGCAGCCCACCTAGCCGCTAAGCAACTAGAAGAAGAAATACAAGAAAGAAAAGAAGCTGCACAAAACCAAGAATCAGGGTCGACAGGTCAATGCCCTATTAGGACCCCCTCTGCGCTCTACCCCGAATTGCCCTCCAAACAACGGACGAACGATGAGTTACTACTAGGTCCCCCAATCATCTATATGCCCCCTCCATATGCCCCCTGCCAACAAAGCTTGCAAGCCCCAAGTGCGAGCGAAAGCGGCCTTAGCGCTGGTGCACCAGCCCTCACGGCCTCCGCACCAGCCACATTAACAACATCGCCAGATGGCCCCGAGGCTAGCAAGCAACCACCAGCCAGACCAAATAGGTTGAGCAAAGATGAATGGGATGGGATTGACAAAATAGCAAAGACATTAGTAGAACGAAGGGAGAGCGAAGAATACACAATGAACATGTATAACTCACATGCCGACAGCCATAGACGGCATTTCATTTTGCGATTCAGCTACCACACCCTGAACGCATATGAGGATAGGTATCAGAGTAAGGGCCCCGCTAACCTGACAACGCTATATAGAAAGGTTGATGTTGGAGATGGGACTGAATGTGAGGCGACGGAGCTCTTCATGCAGATGCTTGAGGTCTTCCGCCACCTCACGGAACAAAAACCAGAAGCCAAGGTTACAGTCCCTGAAACGACCTCAGTAGAAGTAGCCAATACTAGGATGCCCATCAGAGAAGCGGCCCCTTACTGGATCCCGCCACGTGGCCAGGGAACAAGCGATGATATTAATCATGCAGATGCAAAAGGGAGGGTTGTGTACAATTGGGTTTACCAACCATGGGACCGACAAGATATCCTAACCTTTAAACAAACTCTGCCCGATTTAAGAAAGAACCCGACAGCATTCTATACCGAATTAGGCACAGCCTTGGGTTCGACGATAATGACCTTAGCGGACATTGACTTGTTTTTCGGGTTATGCCTGCCAGCTGACGTGTGGAAGCAAATCCGGAAGGCTGACCACACGGATCTGTTTGGACATACCTGGGACCAACTCAGTAAACTAGATAGACAGCGAGAGCCTGGAAGGAAACCAGTAAAGGACATATTAGAACTCCCAGACAAGTTAGTTCAGAAGTTAAAGACACTGATCCCAGAGAAAAAGGTAGATTGGTCGATAGTCACGGCCTGTCGACAGAAACCCCAGGAAGATGTGTCAGAATACTTCTCCCGATTCGAGACAGTGTTCTCCGACTACAGTGGCCAAGACATGACCACCGCAACCGGACAGCACCTGTTCGTACAAAATTATGTAAAGGGCCTATCACAAGAGGTCTCCCAAAAACTGCAGACGAGTGAGAGTAGTTGGGGGGCCTCCAAACCCGCAGCTATCCTTCAGATGGCTCAGTATTACGAGCACCAAAAGAATGAGAATGATAGGGCGTCCGAGAAAAAGAAGAAAGATTTAAAAGAAAGGGTAATGATAGCCCAGATACAAGGTATAGCGGCAGGACGGGAACACCAAAGGGGGAACTACCAATCGACCACCCCCAGAAATCTACCTCCTAAAGATCACACCCCAACACCCCACACTGGACGTAGAGACATTAGCAATGACCAGTGTGCCTTTTGCAAAGGATTCGGCCATTGGAAATCCCAGTGTCCGGTTCTGCTAGAGATGAATAGAAATAGGGACACCAGGGATGTAGCGGGTGGACCAAGAAATAGGGGACAAGGACGAGGGCACACAAACGACACCAACAATGACAGATCAGGGAGATCGAACACATTTGACCGTCCCCGACAGAACCAGTATCAATTATCTGATGGTGAGAATACCCCTGATTTTGCATAGGACTGCCAGGGGCAAGGGAGGGATCCAGTCGAGCTCTGTGTTGACCAGCAAGGTCCTTACGTCACTGCTAAGGTCCTGGGTACAGAGTCTCCATTCTTGGTAGACACTGGGGCGACACGTAGTGTGTTGTCAAAACGACTGATTCCAAGGGCACCCTTGTCTGGCTCACACATTACATCGATAGGTTTCGATGGAACGCCCTCCACTAATCCCCTGTCCGTACCTATCACCTTTGACCTAGAAAACAACACCACTGACGCGACATTTCTGCTCTCCTCCAACTCCCCTGACGCCATTATGGGCATTGACTTACTGAAACATTTTCGAGCTACCATTAGGTGTTCCCCAGATGGAATCCGAGTCATCCTGTACGACAACCCAGACATACCCAAATCCTGCCCTGCACGGCACATGTGCTCCATAACTGATGCTGACCTGTCCTTGCTTGATACCCTGCCTCCGTACCTATGGGCCAAAAATGACTCTGATGTGGGACGAATGATGATTGACCCCATTCATATAACTGTAAGACAGGACGCTATGCTCCCGAAACTCCCACAATATCGGATATCCCCCGAGGGCGAGAAGGCACTGGTAGCGATCATTCAATCTCTGGTGGATGCGGGAGTGGTTGAAGAGGTGGTTAGCAACGTCTGCAACAGCCCAATCCTACCTATTGTTAAGAAGCAAGGCGAAGGAGATGAGAAAGCATACCGCTTCATCATCGACCTGCGAGATATTAACAAAGTGGTTGTACCCCAATACCCCGTAGTCTCCGATATCACCACCATTCTGACCCTCATCCCGTCCACTGCCACCACCTTCACTGTTATCGACCTTAAGAATGCGTTTTTCTCTATCCCCATCCATCTAGACAGCCGGTATCTCTTCGGCTTCACTTTAAAATCCCGCTCGTACCGATTTTGTAGAGCCCCCCAGGGGTAAACTGAAAGCCCCAGCATTTACAGCCAGGCCCTCAAAAGACAGCTGGATGCCTTCCAGCTACCAGATGGAGTGGTGTTGATCCAATATGTCGATGATATCCTTTTGGCGGCCGACACCACCCCCCTCGCAACCACAGCCTCTGTCCAACTCCTACACTTTCTTGCAGAAAATGGCCATAAAGTTTCCAAAAAGAAATTGCAGTTCTGCCAGCCACAAGTGACATACCTAGGCCATCTCCTGTCCAAAGAAGGGAGGAAACTTACACCTGACCGAATCCAAACCATCCTAGACACCCCCGTCCCAAAAACACAAAAGCAAGTCCGCTCTTTGGTTGGCCTAACCTCTTTTTGCAGACAGTGGTTACCTAATTACAGCCTCATTGTGAAACCACTACTTGCCCTGTTGACCAAAGATGTCCCCTCCCCGCTTCCTTGGACCACTGAGTGTCAAGCATCCTTTAAGGAATTACGGGATGCACTCTGCTCAGCACCCGTCCTAGGAACCCTGGATTACTCCAAACCCTTCTCCCTCTTCACCCACGAAAGGGAGGGGTGTGCATTGTCTGTCCTAACTCAATCAATTGGTCCTAAGCAGCGCCCTTGTGCATACTTCTCCGCCACTCTTGATCCTGTAGCCAGAGCTTTGCCTGCCTGCCTTCGAGCAGTAGCTGCCGCTGCTGTCTCTATCCGCCAGAGCGAAGGAATAGTACTTTCAAACTCCCTCACCGTGTTAGTACCCCATGCTGTCGACACCCTTCTGAACAAAACAAAGACTCAACATTTGACTAGCGCACGACTGACAGGGTACGAATTGACGCTACTTGCACCCCACATCACACTAAAGAGATGCACGACTTTGAACCCTGCCACATTACTGCCCCTGCCTGAAAATGACCCCGACGTTCCTCCCATACACGACTGTGTGACCCTCACGGATGAACAAACCAGGAGTAGAGTTGACCTCCGAGACACTGCTTTCACTGACCCCGATGGAGAACTATGGGTAGACGGCTCATGCATCAAGCTCCCAGATGGCACCACTTCAGCTGCCTATGCAGTAACGACAGCCCGAACAGTAGTTGAAACAGCCTGCATCACACAACGATCTGCCCAGGCAGCAGAGCTGATAGCCCTCACACGAGCATGCATCATAGCCACAGGGACCACCGCGAACGTATATACAGACAGCCAGTATGCCTTCGGGGTGGTTCACCATTTTGGGCTCCTGTAGAGGGAGAGGGGATTCCTGACGTCCCACGGCACCCCTATCCTCCATGGAGATCTAGTCTCCGCCCTGATTGAAGCAGTTCTCCTCCCCAAACGATTAGCGGTGATCAAATGTCAGGCACACAAAAGGGTGACAGACTTAGTCGGACAAGGGAATGCACTGGCCGACATCACTGCACGAACCACAGCTGAGAATAGGACGGTGACACGCATGTATGTGACCAGGTCACAAGCAGAGAAATGGACTGACACAAGGGAAATGATCAGAGACATCCAGTCGGCCAGCACCCCTCACGAACTGATTAAATGGGCAGGGGTGGGTTTGAAGGATGATGAGGGCTGCTGGCGAACGAAGGATGCCAACAGATGGTTGCTGCCTGACTCATATCTGATCCCCATACTGACGATGGCACATTCCCCCGCACACATAGGATCTGCACCCATGATCGAACTCATTTCCAAAGTCTGGCACAACGACAAAATCCCCGACTCAGCTAGACGCCTAGTCCAGCAGTGCCTTATCTGTTTGCAACACAACCCCGGGAAAGGAACTGTGGTACCCCGGGGAGGGTTTGGGACCCCCAATCACCCCTTTGAGGTCCTTCAGATGGACTACATCCAACTAGAGAGATGCCAAAGCCTGAAGTATGTACTAGTCATCGTATGTGCCTTCAGCAAATGGGTAGAGGCCTATCCGACCCGAGACAACACTGCCATGACTACCGCCAAAGTACTACTGAAAGAATTCTTTCCTCGCTATGGCCTTTGTCGAATTTTATGGAGCGACAATGGCCCCCACTTCATAGCTGAGGTTATCCAACTAATCCTAAAAGGATTGGGGGTGAAACAGAGATTTCACGCAGTCTTCCACCCCCAATCCGCCGGCCTGGTGGAACGCCATAATGCCACACTGAAGTTGAAATTGTCAAAAATAGTGGCAACCACCGGACTTAAATGGCCAGACGCTCTCCCTTTGGCCCTGCTATCGATGCGCTCTACCCTCACCAAACACCATTTGACCCCCTACGAGGTTGTATTCGGGCGACCGATGAACCTCTGGACTGCTCCCAAGCCAACCTCCATTCATGACGTCCCGGACGTCCTACTATCTGATTATTTGTGCAAGTTAACTAAAACGTTGTCTGTCATTCATCAACAGGTGCAGCAGGCCATCCCCGATGCTTCCAGGGGCCCCGGCCACGACATCCAACCGGGAGATTTCGTTCTAATACGAAATTTCCAACGGACCAAGAGTCTGGAACCCCGGTGGACGGGCCCCTGGCAAGTGCTGATTACCACACGGACGGCGCTTCGAGTGGAGGGGAAGAGGCACTGGCTGCACGCACATCACTGCCGGAAGGTCTCTGCAAACCTGGCCACGACAGAAAGCGTCAACACCCAAGAAGAGCTCCTGAACAAAGACCGACCGACATTGAACTGTTATCCCGATACTGAGGCACTCGAACTTGCAAAATTCTCTGATCCCACTGTGCCATCCAGAGAAGGGTATTTCCTGCGTCGAAAGGAGGGAGCTTCGGCTAAGTAGGCCACGGACTAAGTTGAATCTCAGAACGGTGACCTAAGCACAACCAAGGGTTGCCGGGAGAGAAGCTAAACGAAGTCTGTGGTTCTGCCCGCCACCGAGCCCCTTGAAGGTGATGGAAGCGCCAGATAAGAAGATGATGGAAGCAACAGGAAATACCCACTATAGAAACCCAAAGACTGACAATTTGCACAAATCAAAGACAATCGCCCTCTTTATTGTCTTCCTCTTCTGCCTCCTCCTCATGACCTCCTTCTGGATTCTGGAGGAAAGCACACCGGCTCATGAGGCATTGCTGCCTACTGCACAACCGACCCCCATGAAGGAGCATCACCTAATATCCCTGTCGCCTCAGCTCCGAGAAAGGCGCAGGGAATTCTGGAACAATTCCTTCGTGCAACTGTTGCACCAACACAACCTTGCTGCAAATGCTACGAACTGCTGGATCTGCGGGTTGCTCCCGCATGCCACTGGACACTCCATCCTCTTCATCCCTTCTCCTTTCTCAGTTCACGGCTCCTGCCTCGCCTGGTTGATCCTCATGCAGGAGAGCCACAAGGACAACGCCACTTCCAGCCAGACAGTGTCGCACTTCTACTCTGGGTTCTGGCTGAACAAAACCGGAAAGACCTCTGCTCCCCTGTGTCCTGCGCTCACCGGCGCCACCTTCCTTAAAGACATTCCAGCCAAAGAACGTGTTGAAGTACAGGTACTCCACAATCCAGCTAGATCCACCTTCTCTCATCTGCAAAAACAAACCACCGCCACTCTGACTGTGGCTCTGTCTGTTATCAATGTCACCGGTCTTGTGTGCCTAGAAGGCCAGGGAACGCAGCTGGTGGGTCACAGTTCCTGCCGAATCACCAGAACATTGGACTCAGTTGACCCCCCTTCTTTTGTTGCTTCTCCAAATATGTACTTTGTGTGTGGCACCAAAGCTTACACCTGGCTCCCGAAAGGTTGGAAGGGTATCTGTTACATTGCCTTAGTTCTTCCCCCCACGTATGTAGCCCCTGCCAACCATCACCAGCAGAGGCGTGCAGATGACATTGGACAAGCCGACTCCACTGGAGCACAGTTCCTAGATGCAGCAAAGGGACTTGTTCCTCTGTGGGGCCCAATGGCAAACAGCCGCGCTATCCGACACCTGACCCAGGCAGTAGAAACAACGATCAACATCACGGCCGGCATCCTCGCTTACAACACGGCGGAGCTTCAGGCGGTCCGCCTTGTGACCCTTCAAAACCGCCTTTTTCTAGATGTGGTCCTAGCCGATCGAGGAGGAGCATGCCGCATCATCGGATCCAGCTGCTGCACCTATGTGCCAGATAACTTGCCTTCAGTCTACAAAGCCATTGAACACCTCCACAGACTTTCCTCGGAGGTTCACCAAGAGCAGGAAGGATGGTCGCTTGGGAGCTGGTTTTGGGACACTTTGAGGAACTGGGGTTGGAGGTTGTTTTCCTTCATACTGGTACCTGTTGTGATATTATGTGGGTGTTGCTTGGGTATTCAATGTCTACCCTCCTTGTGCAGCTTTGTTTCTAACTGTATGTGCCCAAAGACTTTGGACTTCCGAACTGAGCACATGAGTCCCCTCTACGAAGTAGAAATACGTGGCCTTATGGGGATAAATCCAAACTGACAAGTTGGCGAGACATGTTAAAAGGGAGGACTGTGGAATTTTAGTTTGCGAGCTAAACATCATCTGCGCCAGCTTGTCACCCACGTATGACGTGCACGACAGCCATTTTAGGTATCATGGTCTCCCTGTCCACGATCGATCGCCAGCGCGCCCCTCTGACCCAGCAAGCATCCTCCGCGCACCCTGGCTCCCCCTCCCTCCCCCTCATGAGCATAACCCTTCTGCATGACCCTGTCCTTGGGAGTCACGCCTGCGCCTGACCAGCATCTCCTCTCCTCCCATGAATGCCCCTCTGTTGATAAACCTTCCCTCCGCGCTCGATTGTCCACGCGGCATGAATACCACTCCTTTGATGACCCCTTCCCCCGTGTCCAGCTGTCCACACAGGTCCGAGGCCATCGCCTAAGCCGGGAGATATCATTTACTGCCCCTTATTGTATGAAGTCGATCTTCTTCAAAGGACCCTCTATTGATCAAGGCCTCCCCACCCCCTGGGATATGATCAGGCGCACACATCCTAAGACTTGGCGGAATACTCAGCTGCGTGATGACCCCCTCCTCTTATCAGCAGGTTGAGGACCTCTATTGTGGAGGTATATGGGGGTGGGATTGACACGAGGATTACGGGGATGTCTTTTTCCTTACTTCACAATGTTCTGATTGTAATAAAGAAAGGTCACATGCCATAAACCAGTGTATAAGAGGCCAGGCCTCCGAGAGGCTGTTAGAGCACCTCGAGACGATACCTTGTTGTCTGATCTGATGTGTTCTGCTCCGTCGGAATAAAACTTCTGTTTCCTGCCTTCTGGTCTCCGGCGCCTGCCTCATTGCTTGGTAATTTGAATGGTACAAAGGCGGTTAGCGCCGGGCAAATCTTGAAAAAGGTCATAGCCCTACCTTTTTCCACACAAATGCGCCCTGTAGTGCGTTCTAAGTTGGGGGATTACGTCCCCTTGCATACTGGGGGTCCCTGGGGGCCAACTATCCCACCAGGAACCTCCAGTATGTGCCAGGGGGCTGCGTTGCAAAGAGGTATAAAAGGGGCATGGCCTCATTACACCTCTCTGCAGCGCAGCCCCTGGCGCGTTTCCGGAAGGGGAACTAAATCCCCTTGAATACTGGGGGTCCCTGGGGGCCAACTAGCCCACCAGGAACCTCCAATATGCACCAGAGGGCTGCGTTGCGAAGAGGTGTAAAAAGGGGCATGGCTTCATTACACCTCTCTGTAAGGCAGTCCCCTGGCGCATACTGGAGGTTCCTGGTGGGCTACTTGGCCCCCAGGGACCCCCAGTATTCAAGGGGAATTACTTCCCCCTCTGCAAACGCGCCAGGGGGCGCGTTTGCAGAGTGTTGCAGGGAGGGGGCCAGGCCTCCTCCCCATCCCGTTTTTTTAATACATTTTTTTAAAGAAGGGGGCTGTGTAGCCCCCTTCTTTTTTTTTTTTTTGGCCCTGGGGACCCCATCCCCCAGGGCCTGACTCCCAATATTTATTTTTTAATTTTTTTTAACAGGAAGGGGGCCGCTTAGCCCCCCTCCTGTGGCTAATTCCAGGCCCCGGGGACCCCATTCCCCGGTGCATGGCCACATTTTTTAAAAAAAATTTAAGGAGGGGGACTGCATAGCCACCCTCCTCAGGCCACTTAAGGCCCGGGGACCCCATCCCCCGGGGCCGGCCTGCCTACTTTTTAAAAACATTTTTTTTAATTATTTGGGGAGGGGGCCACGTGGTCCCCCTCAAGGGCCACTTCTGGCCCTGGGGACCCCATACCCCGGGGCCTGGCCATCTCCGTTGGGGACCGTGGGGTGTCCCCAAGCCCGCCGCAGTCTCTGCAGGATCCCCGCCTCCTGCAGGAGCCGGCATTGCTTTTCTGCATGGGGAGCAGCTAACATGCTGCTCCCCATGCAGAAAAACAATCAGCTTTGGTTTTTGAAAGAGAGAGCAGGTTTGCTGCTCTCTCTTTCAAAAACCAAAGCAGTTTTGCCCCCTTCCATAGCAAACAACAGTGTCTCGGGGCTGGGCACCCGGGGACACTGCAGGAGCCGGCCATGGGGGGGTGGTGGTCCCCAGGGCCACCACAAGGCTCCAGGAGGGGGGCCGCGCAGCCCCCCTCCCAACATTTAAAAGCCCCGGGAGGTGGCGGTCCCCGGGGCGTGTGAGGGGGTCTTGAGCCCCCCACACAGGTTTTGCTATTTTTTTTTTAAAAGAAGCCCTGGGGGGTGGCAGTCCCCGGGGCCTCTCTGGGCCCCCATTATTATAACTTAAATAAGCCCCGGGGGTGGCAGTCCCCGGGGCTGCGGGGGGGCGGTCATGAGCCCCCCGCATACATAACATTAAAGCCCCGGGAGGTGGCGGTCCCCAGTGCTGAGGGGGCCCCTCTGGGTCCTCCATTATAATTAGGAAAATTACCCTCAGGGGGTAATTACCAATAAAGCAGCTTCTGTTTTTTTTTTCACGGGATACGCATACCCTACGTGTATCCTGCGATTAGAAAAAATTTATATATAGATTTTGGCCTTGGGGGTCCTTGTGGGACCCACAGGGCAGGCCTAGGGGGTCAGGGTTTTTCTACCCTGCCCCCTTTTCTTGTTTGTCACGTTTCTTTTTCAGTTTTCTCATGCCTCGGTTCTACCGGGGCACAAGATGGCTGCCAACACTTCCTGGTTTGGAGTGTTGACAGGCAATTAGCATAAAGCTCGTGCTCACGAGGGTACGCGTACCATACGCGTACCGTACTTCGTCTATAAATATATCTATGATTTTACTTTTGATTTTCTCAGGAACAACTGAACGGATTGACACCATTTAACAAAAAGTGTAATCAGCGAACCAAACTCTACCTTTTTGCAAAATTTGGTGTAATTCCATTCAGCAGTTCGGGCTGTAGCCGTGCCTAAAGGTCCCTATGGACAATTGCATGGGGAAAACACATTTTGGGACCCCCTTTTTTCTCGGCCCCTGCTTGACGAATCACCCCAAAACTTCTTTGAGAATTTCGCTAAGATTCGTCAACCGGCGCCAAAGTTATTCCAAATAGAATTTCCTATTAAACCTTTCTTAACCAAGGGCACATTATTTCCTCCATTTTTTTTCTTAATGTGTAACTTGCTTTCTGTAGCTTTTATGTAATGTACACTGGAACTCGAATTCACTGCCTTACTATAGGAATGTAAATGTACTATGGCACATATATAAATTCATTTGTAAGTAATACATCACATTCATAAAGAACATCACCTGAGCTGTTAAAATTTCTTAAGTAGAGGCACACTGTTCACTCCATTTCATTTCTTAATGTGGAGTTTCTTCATAGAATTGTTTTTAGGGTGAATTACCTAAGTCTTCAATGCCATTTTTAAGGAGTAAACAAATATACAATTGCACATCTGTAAGTTAATTTGTTAATGATATATATACATCCAAAGGGGAGACAGACCAGGGCTATGGTGTAAGATACGGGGGAGGTAGAGAGGCATTTCCTTAGATCAGCCGTGGCCAGTGCAGGTAAGAGCAGTGGGACGGTGGGGCCGTGTGGTAGGGGGGATTTCGACAGACGCGAACAATGGAAAATGTTATACTTATTTAATTTTCTCTTGTGGACGTAGTTAAATTTCTTCCCAACCCCCCCCCGCCCCCCGCCCCCACCAATCTGGCCCCACTGCTCTTACCTGCACAGGGCACGGTTGTCTACGATGTCCAGGACTTGGTTAAACATAAATGATCATATGTTCTAGTTCTCTTGCTAGGAGCACAACTTTGAAGAGTTGCCTGTTATATATCTATAAACCCTAGTTTCACCATCTCACTTAAACTTAGAAAATGAAACGTTGCATTTTTCTAAAGAGAAAAGTACAAACAACACAAACCACTTAAAAACAACTTCTAGACTGCTAACCTTTTTTAACCAATCGCAAATTATTTCCCCCATTTTGTTTCTTAATGTGTAACTTACTTTCTATAGCTTTTATGTAATGTACACAGGTATTCGAAAATTCACTGCCTTACTATAGGAATGTAAATATATTATGTAAATGTACTATGGAACATATATAAATTCATTTGTAAGTAATAAATCACATCATGAAGAACATCATCTGAGCTGTTAACATTTCTTAAACATAGGCACACCATAAACAGAGGCACACCATTCACTCCATTTCCTTTCCTAATGTGGAGTTTCTTCCTAGAATTTTTTTAGGTGAATTACCCAAGTCTTCAATGCCATCCTTAAGGAGTAAACAAATATACAATTGCACACGTGTAAGTTAATTTGTAAATGATATATATACATCCAAAGAGGAGATAGACCAGGGGTGTGGTGTAAGATACAGGGGGAGGGAGCAAAGCATTTCCTTAGATCAGCTGTGGCTAGTGCAGGTGATAGCAGTAGGATGGTGGGTCCGGGTTGGGGTTGGGGTTGATTTCGACATATGCAAACAAAGGAAAATGTAATATTTATTTAATTTTCTCTAGTGGTCGTTGTCGAATTTCCCCCTAACCCCTCCACCCCCCCAATCTAGCCCCACTGCTCTTACCTGCACAGGGCACGGCTGCGTTCGATGTCCAGGACTTGGTTAAACATAAATGATCACATGTTCTAGTTCTCCTGCTAGGAGCACAACTTTGAAGAGATGCCTGTGATATCGCTATAAACCTGAGTTTCACCATCTCACTTAAAGTTAGAAAATGAAAGTTTGCATTTTTCTAAACAGGAAAGTACCAACACAAACACTCTAATACATTTCTCCTATTTCAAAAATACATGTCACTAGTATGTATTATATTCCCTTATGTGTTGTGCTTTCTCAAGTAAAGGGCAAGTGCTGAGACCAAAGTATAACCTTTAAATCTCGTAAAACAAAATTGTAAAAGATTGTAAAAACAAATGGTACACAATAATTAAAAGCATTGATTTGAAAGATGCAAAGAAGTAAAAAACACTGTTGTCATTACTCAATCCCTGTTAACAATTAAGAAATATTATGTTTATAATCAGTGCGGTTTTAAATGGCTAGGATATTTCATTGAGAAACGATCATAAATTAGTGCATGAAAAGGTGAGGTCCTATCATTCTGTCTTGTGAGACCCACTCACATTGATTCTTGTGTTTTATTTAGTTCTTTGGCTGCCATTTCCCAAAATGTAACAGCTTTGCAGGACAGTTGCACTGACAGGCCTCCCAGACATTCTATGACAGCTGCTCTGCATGTCCTTAATTGTTTTTTTCTAAAAATCTCACGAAGGACGATTTGCTGGGTTTCTAAAAGCGAGAGGCAGATGTATAGAAGGTGTAGTGTCTCATCTCTTTGTCCACACAGTCTGCATTCTTTCGTCGGCCAAATGCATTTCCATTTCGGGGTCAGATCCTTCGTGGGGAAGTACCCCAATCGTAGCATCGTCAGATAGTGCTTTTTATGATGTGAGAAGTGTTCTGACAAGCATTGTTGTGGTTTCAGCGTCTGATACGATTGAATCACTGCCCATGCATTTTTTTGTAGCAAATGCAGTTTTGTCAATTAACAAACACATTTGTTTGGTTGCCGTGTTGCCACTTTTTTGAACACGGAATATGAGGTGATTGTATGCCAGGCCTCTTCAAGGTGTAGGTCTGCAAGTGATTCTTTTAGTATGCTGACGATGGAATTATTTTGTCTCGCTTGCTGTTCAATTTCTCCCCAGAAAAAGTGTGCTGAGGTGTTTTACATCTCATACAGCATGGTAATTAAAAGTGCTAGATAATGCAATTCTGCTTGTGCAAACATCATCTATGTTAATCAAGATGACCGATCACCCACATATATATAAACAAAATATTTATATTAACCATTTCCATCTAAATTCAAGCAAATTGCTTGAGCTACTGAGGGCCTTAGTTCTGAGATGTAGACTATTTTAATCACTATCTATTGCCTCATGTTAAATAGTTATTCTATTAATAATTCCACCAGGAAGACATATGATCAAAAATATATTTAATCACATAAGAATACAATGTCATGGAATGTTGTCCCTTCATTAATCTTTAAAAAAAATGATGAATAGTTTCCTGAAACATGATAAAGTGCTAATGACAATAATGTTCAATTAATTTGATTTCATACAGTCCCCACATGCAAGTCTAATAATGTGCAACTGCTTTGAAAACAATAACCCATCTGCAACAATTGCATATAGTACTAATGATCCAAATATATTTAAAGACATTAAAAGATTGAAATTTTCCACACTCTTAGTTATTCAAGATCCAGGAGGAATACACAGATGTATCTACTTCCTTTAAGAGAGTTTCATAAAGTAAAACATAATCCTTAAATTGGGTGATGATTAACATCTGAGTTTATCCTCTGTGATCCTGCACAATTTCATACCTGTGTTTTGTCTCATGATCTCTTGCCTTTATGTTTTCATCTGTTTTCAGCCACCCAACAATCCCCTGTCCCTTTATCTACATCAACTCCATAAATTATCTTATACTCACCTATGTTAATCACCTCTTATACCAATGTCCAACTTTATATGACAGTGTAAGCCCAAATACACAAATCTCTATCTGAAGCTTAAAATCAACGTCCATAATGTTCATAATTGTTTCAGGTGGGAGGTATCCGTTATAAGTGAACATGTAGCTCTCCATCTGTGTTAAGATGATAGGGAGTCTCTCCACCCATCAAAATTATCATTTTGGATACTGCTCTCTGAAGGTCTAACTCTCTGTTGCCTCCTCGCGGTTTCCTTTCCATATGCTTCACTCCATAATATCTCATACAGCTTGCTTCTCCATTATGTGCCTCCCAAATGAGCTTTTCATCACACACAGATGCCGCCGGATGCGGAGTTTAAGTTTCTTAACAGTATTTCCCCTGTACTTTTTGGCACATGAGCATTCTAGGACGTATATCACACCTTTTTCTTGTTCATCTTTTCATATATCGTCTTGAATTCAGTGGTATTCTATCCATGCTCACAAGCCTTCCATTTGGGGACTCTCCAAAATCCCTTCTTCTGCTCGCTAGCCATTTTGCAGAGGCACTTTTTTCCAGAATATCAGGTGTCTTAATACAGTTTGTCCACAGGTCCCCCAGTGAAGCTGGTTTTCTGTATGTAATATTGAGAGATTCTGATAGTACATTTTTAAGATCTTCAATTATTTTTAGGAGCTTCCAATTTGTAATAGTTCTTTTGTTACTCTGTTTGACATGTCATAATATGTGATATTTTGATTATCTGTGTGTCATTTTCAATGAGAGCTCCTTTAGATTTTGCTCCCAGTGGCGTTTTCACATTTCTTGGATTTGGCTTTCTGTAGGGCATCAGTCAGTACAATATCAGGGTATCCCTGTATCCTAAATCTTTCATATATTTCATTAGCCTGTTGGTCAGATTTGAGTTCTTCTGAACAACTCCTCCTGGCTCTAAAAAAAATCCCCATAGTGTATACTCCTTTTTAAGAATTTAGGGTGCCCACTATTCACATGTAAAATTATGTTTGTACCAGTGGGTTTCCTCTATTTCTCTGCGTAGATTTTTCAATATAGATCCAGATGTATAGTTAACTAATCTCTTTATCTTGAATTTCAAAGATAAATTATAGACGTAATTGATTGTTGTTTAAAGATTACAGAAAACATTCCAAGCCTGATCTTTCACCTTCCCAAACCAAAAAAAGAGTCATCTATAAAATGAACCCACAAGATTATTCCCTCCATGTTCAATTTGTTCTGGTCACTCCATGCTTTTTCTGTCTCCCACCACCCTATCAAGAGGTTTACAAATGTTGGTGAAAATGAAGTAGCCATTGGTGTTCCCTGCACTTGTAAGTAATACTTGTTATTGAATAAAAATACATTGTGGTGGAGGCAGAACTCAATCATATCTATCAGCATTGTGGAGTGTTCCAGGAGTGAAATAGAGCGTGTCTGAAAGAAATACTTACATGCCTCTGTACCATCAGCATGTTGAGTGGACACGTACAAAGAAACTAGGTCCACTCTAGCCATGTGAATATTGGATTTCCAAGGCAGGTCATTGTAGGAAATTAGGATCTGCTTTTATGGTTACCCCCACTTTTTTCCTGGTGCTAAGCTGTTTCTTGACTAGTCTGACTGAGATCCTGCTACTCAGGACCCCAGTCTCTATGCTTTCTCCCTTAAATTGTTGTGGTTAGTAGTTAGGTACATCCCAGATTGGATACTGGGATACCCTAATCAGTCCCTAGTATATGGTACTAAGGTACCCAGGGCATATTATGTACCCCCGAGATCCCCCATGGGCTGAAGCATGCATTAAGCCACCGATGGGAGACCATTCAAAATGCAACTACAGGGCTTGATATTGCAGCCTGTGTAAGCTAGTGCTGTAGTGTAGTTCCTATATTCCCAATAGGCTCTGCGCATTGGGATAATATATCCTATTGATTTGACGTAGGACTGAGGTCGACTAGGTCTCTATCGCATATATTTAACTTAATTGTGAGTGCCAGCAAGCTCAGAGGTCACTAGAAACGTTCTCGAATTAACAAGAAGGGATTAGTTTCTGACAACCGCATAAACATGACAACTTTGTTTCCCAAGGAATAAAAGTATCTTCAGAGTCGTGGAAACAATAGATAGCTATTTTGTTCAGTCAATCGTGCATGCTTCCTTTAGTCAGAGGTACAGAGAAAATAGAGAGACCGCGTTTTCAATAAAAGGATTTATTGAACAGTCTTCTTTCTCTTGCAAGTAAAGTTAACTGCTACAATCGTAATACTGGTTGCGAAGTATAATGTGTACAGCAAGAAGAGTATTATAAAATAATACTGTAAAAGCATTGTAAGGTTTCTAAGCCACAGATAAATACATACATAAATAACAAAGGCTAAAAGTATTCAACTGGTGTTTCTAAAATACGCCTACCCGAATGTACCTAACCTAAGTCTAGTACGAGGGAAGAAGTAAGTGTGGTGTAGCATAGGTTTAGTTTCTTTGCCAAGAATCTATCCAGGATTTCTCTTAGGGTCTAATCAACTCCGTACCTTTGTTTTAGAATGAAGGAGGTCTGGTATCTCTGTCTTGGGACTCGATTCCCCAACACCCCGCGAGGGGAGCTTGGAAATACTAGAGCTGGATTCTCAGCAAGAGAAAGGACAGCTCCTTGATCAGTGCATCAGCTGGAGGGTCGGCTTCCTTCGGCACTTGCTGTAGCAAGCTGCGTCGGGCAAGTAGATAGTCGAGCTGCTCTGAACCACTGTGTCCTTGCTAGAGCAAGTGTAGCCATATTTATAGCTTGAGGGTGCCTAGTTTGACCTAAAGTCAGACATAATAACGTCATCAAAGAACCCCAAGGGAATGGTGGTTCTTTGAAAACTCCATGAGTTCTTGGACAAATCAATATTCAAGCAATGGTATGCCCGTGACTGCTTAAGCCGATTTTTCCAAGAAATCGCTGTGGCTTTTTGGAAAGGGTGGAAGTAGCCATGCCTGTATTTGGACAGCAGGAGCTATGTCTAAATATGTTTATGATTTCAATGTTTATATAAGGGCAATCTGAATTGTATCTATATAAGGGCATGAATCTGTAAATTTCACTCGGGTCCTAAAACGGCATACAACAGTGCTAGCACCACTAATGAAAGATATAGGTTTCCTATATCTATGGTCACTGCACTTAAAAGTGATTAGTCATCTCTATAGCAGACCATCAGTAAAGCAGCCGTAGACCATATAGATAGGAATAGTAAGTCCAAGAGAAAAGAGACTAAATCAAATTCTTTCTATATTCAAAGTTCATTCAATCAATTCATTTATTTTTCTTTCTTTTCTCTTCATAATCGTGAAGTTTCCATCAGATAAAGAAAAAACCATAGGTGATGATGGACGGAGCGTTGACAATGCAAACACTCACCCCCAGTCAACTGATCTGGGTTTAACCACATCAGTGCTAAGGGAATTTCCCTGGAGTGCTGTTACTCCAGGATCCCCATTGTTCATGACGAGCTCAGCTCATCATGAGCACACGACCAGTGTACTGCATGACGAGCTGAGCTCGTCATGAGCAGCGAAGGGGTTAATCCATCACCGTTCTTTAGCTCACTCCGCCACCCCAGTTCAGACAAGCCATATGCAAATCAGTCTGACCCTGTGCCTCATGGAAACAGTCCAGCCCTAACTGCCAAGCCATGTCTTCCCTGGACCGGAATCAAGCTTCCCAGGACCGGTTTCTGGCATTACAGCCGTCTTCAGCCGGGCTTGCTTGACTCTAGTGGCAAAGTGAGCAAGGGACTCACGTCTGAGCATACCCTGCCAACTTAGGGCGAACAAAGAAAAAACCAAAGGTGATGATGGACGGAGCGTTGACAATACAAACACTCACCCCCAGTCAACTGATCTGGGTTTAATCCATCACCGTTCTTTAGCTCACTCCGCCACCCCAGTTCAGACATGGCCATATGCAAATCTGTCTGACCCTGTGCCTCATGGGAACAGTCCAGCCCGAACTGCCAAGCCATGTCTTCCCTGGACCGGAATCAAGCTTCCCAGGACCAATTTCTGGTATTACAGCCGTCTTCAGCCGGGCTTGCTTGTCTCCAGTGGCAAAGTGAGCAAGGGACTCACGTCTGAGCATACCCTGCCAACTTAGGGCGAACAAAGATAAACCAAAGGTGATGATGGAAGGAGCGTTGACAATACAAACACTCACCCCCAGTCAACTGAGTTTATATGCCCTGATGAAGTCATTGGGTGATTATTTCCTGCGACGAAACACGTGTCGGCTTGGTTTTCTGGCTACATTTTGTATGATTCCAATCAACATTATATGAAGAATGACTATCTGATGGAAACTTCACGATTATGAAGAGAAAAGAAAGAAAAGTAAAGGAATTGATTGAATTAACTTTTAATAAAGAAAGAATTTGATTTAGTCTATTTTCTCTTAGATGTACTATTTCTTGTGCTGTGCTCGGTTTGTTTATTCTGTGTTCTTTGTGTTCACACAGAGGAGTATTTGAGGACGTAGGTGGCCATTACCTTTTGTTCTCTAGAGCATCTTATTATAAGATTTACTAACATTTTGGCTTTGCACAAGGTATAACCCAGCCACGTCTTTTGTTCCATATAGAGGGGAACCATGTAATTACACAATGATTATCTCGCAAATGGCTGCAATGAACCCTATCATGTTTGGCATCAAATATGTTGGAATCATACCCACACATCATAAACAGTGTGGGAGGTATGATTCCAACACTGGAACGCCTCCGTTGGGCACTTAGTGCTCCCAGTACCAGTCTTCTAGACCTGGACAGTACCACATTGCTGCTGCCAACCAGAGACACGATTCTGCCCTCCTGCTGCTGAGCCTAGCTTGAGCAGGGGAAGGCAGAACAATAGGTATGCTGTCACAGGGAGGTGTGACCACCTCTCAGACAGGGTTTAGTGTATTGGGCATGGGTGGGTGCGCTTGCCAGTGCCACTCAGTCTGCATGAGGGGCACATTTGGTGCCTCCTTGCATAGTCCAGCTCAAACCAGCTCTGGAAGCTGTTGGCTCCCTTGCTGGCACCAAACTGGACAAATGACAAGGGAGTATCCTTTCGCTGTCCAAACCCTCCCCTGTGAAGGTCCCCTGAATCATCCAAACCTTTTCATTAGGGTACTTAAGGGCTTACCTGAGTGCAGGTCCCTACATTCATTGTGGGACACGATTCATTTCAGACACCACTTGAGCTTCTACTGTCTGGGCATACTGGGCTTCGCTGGACTGCTTTTAGGCTTGACTCCGTCCCCCTTTCAGTCTGCTGCAACGTCTGTGCCTATGCACCATAAAGGAACCTTTCAAGGCCTGCATGCATCAAAGACACCTCAAGGAATCTCCCTTGAAGTGAAGGAGTCACTTCCCTGCATCTGCAGGCAGCGTTACTAAGCTGACCAGTCTGCTGATCCTAAGCTCCTATGGACTTTAAAAGGATGAACAACACAGGTGGTGGTTCTTCATAGCTGTCGAGGTCTGCCCTGCCCTCTCACCAAGCTTGAGGCCAGTATCCTTTGTGGGAGTCGCAGGAACCGAAATCCTGTGTACCGGGTCAACTTGCCATTGCAAAGGCTTGTTGGCTTCCTTCCACCAAGATCTTTGTGCTCCAAGTAGACCCAAACTCAAGCATCTCCAGTGACCAGAATCTATGTCCATACCGCATTGTTTGCAAAGTGGCCTGCATCTTTTGGTGAGATGCGGAGGTCCTCTTGCGACTCCAGTGGCTCCAGTCTGTGGGTCCTATTGAGGGTGATCTTTGTTTCTTTTGGGCTCCCCTTATTGTTCGGGGCCTGCCCTGACTCCCCTACTAATGGTGAGTCCCCTGGACCTTGTTGCTCCGGACATTGCACCTTCCTCAACTTGCACATTTTTTTGCAGTCCCCAAGGCTTGTTGGTGCTCCAGACGGACACCAACCCCTCAACTCTCCACATCCAATGTGGGACAGCTTGTGCATGGCTCCAGGTCATCCACAGCATCTCCAGGTCTTCTCAGCTGTAGCGTCAAGGTCACCGTCAACTCTCCTGCAACTCTCAACTTCGGTGGGCATTCGTCTTCCAGGTCTCTGGGTCACTCCTGAGTGACATAGACTCTGTCCCCTCTGCTTGCAGGTACTTCTCATCCTGAATACATCTTTGGATTCCACCGAACACTTTCTCTGTTTCGAGCAGCAGCACTTTCCTGAATTCCTCTATAAGGTTCGACGGCGTCACCACTTCACACGTATTCACCCAGCTTCCCTGCTGTAGGTAATGATGGTACTAGGATATCCACAGGTGGGGTGGCTCTCCAACCTTCTGTCTTCCACTGGGTTTCTTCAGGGTCCACTGGGAAGGGTCCTTAATCTTCAAAATTGGAACCGCAACTTATACGTTGATTTGTACAGAGAACTCGATCCTGTTCTCACACTGCACACAATCTCTTTAGGGCTCCTTGTCACTCACCTTGGGTGGTTACTTGGGTGCCTTGTACTTTTACGTCCCCTGGATATTGTCTTGACATGAGTTGGGGTTCTTCTACCACTTTCTGAGTATATGGTTTGGTCCCCCCTCTGCAATCCACTGTGTATTCTGTGCTATTTACGTAATATCCATGCAAAGTATTATGTGCATATCTCCAGGTAGGAGATATCTGTATGTGTTAGTGAGTATTATATAATAAATGCATATTTTTATAAATAACCGGTGTGGTTCTTTTTCTCTTAATCTATACCTATACGATTGCATTCTGGTAAAACAAGCAGCTTTACACTCCTTCCGGACTAAGTCCGAAGGCTGCACTCCACAGCTACCACTTAGAGAGTTTTTTAAGGTTGTCTAAAACGTCTTAAATCCCCATAAGGGTTGTGTGGACTGGTGCAGGGTGCCCACTTACATAAATGAACATCATATACCAGGCCAGCCTCCCACATTGGTGTGCAGTGGTTGGGATTCAAGTCTGTATTGTTTTACCAGATAAATCTTGGTGTGATTAATTGAAAAACCATCACTAATACTAGGCACATATAATAAAAGCTTAGATTAATGAAATCTACTGAATTTAGGGTTGGTTAGTCGAGGGTCTAGCAAACTCTTTCTCCACACTACACTTAGTATGCCTTCTAAAGGAGAGACCAGTGGGTGTCTGCCTTCTAGATATAGTGGGTTTGCATTCCGTGAACTGAAAGTCCTGTGTACCTCTAGAAAGCTTAAGACAAGGAAAGGCCCTAATACTCAACTCCTACTAGAGGTGTTACCGTTAGATAACCTACAGTGAGCTAGTGCATCAGATGAACAGGAAAGAGTGGGTGGGCAGGGGACAGAAGATAGGACAGGAGGGGGACCCTTCTATGACATTGAATCTAACTCGGACCCGGAGGAGTCTAATGACTCCCACCAGGAAAACTCAGATCTCTCAGAGGATAGTGCAAGTGGCCCAGAGTGTGCCCCCTTTTATCCTCCTGGGAGATCCAAAGGAGGTCTTGGTCTTCCTCTAGAGAGTCCAATACTTCAAGACAGTCAGTAGGGACCTTCATATCTAGTAAGAGGGAAAACTCTTTGGAAAGAGAATACCAACTTTTTGAACTTGAGAAAGCAAGGCTTGGCCCTTGACTAAGAGTCCCTAGAAAGCCAGTAAGCTAGGACTAGAGTCCCATGATGGCAGCAACAGTTTCCCTAGAGTTAGAGAAACTTCTTTTGACCATAGAAACCTGAACAAGATATTCCCTCCCTACCATGTTGGGGATGACATCCACAAATGGATAACTGCCTTGGAAAGGGCCTGTAAAGTTCAGAGGGTACCCCAAGACCAGTGGGCAGCTAACGTGCGCCTCTTCTTTGCTGATAAAGATAGAGATGAGCTCCTCACTTTTAATTACTCAGCAATGAACAGTGCTCTCATAGATGGGTTTGGCTTAACCGCTGAACAGTATAGGATTAGGTTCAGAGGCAACCAGAAAGCACAATAGTGGTAAGTGCCATTAAGGCTAGTCAAGCTATCCGAAGGTTATATCATAACCCAGTAGTTAGGATTTTGTTAATGGGAGAAATGTCTGATTTGGGAGGGGTTGAACGTGGTACAAACAGGGGTGCCCCTGCTCTCCCTTACTGTTCGCCCTGTATATTGATCCCTTAATCGGGGAGATCAAATGGAATAGCATAATTCTACCTGTGCACAGTAAGGGGGGGACGACAAAGATTTTTGCGCATGCCAATGACCTAGCAATCACTACTCCTGACCAAGTAGTGGCCCTAATAGAAATTGAGAGAGAGCCTACGAAGTTTCTGCAGATCTCAGGGTATCTGCTGAATCAAAATGAGACACAGATCATAGTTAATAGTTCAGTACAACCAAACAATAATCAGGCAGTTCTGCATTCTGGGTATCTCAGGTGGAAATAATGGCTGACGTTGGGAAAATCGTTGATACAAATTTGAGTCCGCAAATTCAGAAAATTAAGGCAGATTTTGCCAGAATGAACAACCTTAAGCTCACACTGTCCGGGAGGAGTAATATGGTTAAAATGTTATTTTTGTCTAAGATTATGTACTTCTTTTGGGCTATCCTTTTAAAGATGGATGGCCGCTGGTTTAGGATTTTGAACCAGTTGGCTTCTAGATTAATGTGGGCTTACTAACGGCCCAGGAGCACTTTAAAGTTTTTGACTTTCCAGAGGGAACGGTGAGGCTGGGCTGTTCCTAATCTCCAGCTGTACTAATGGGCATCGATACTCCAGCAAATGGCAATCTTATTGAGAGGAGAGGGGGAAATAGGTGTGGACGGGACGGACCCCCATCGGTATGTGAATTGCTATTGGGAACTGAAGCTTGGGGTTGTCCTATACGTTATATGGAGTTTGGCTATTTTAAAAGGGTCAGGTTTAAAACTGTGATTTGTACAATCAGGGTATGGACAGCTGTCTGGAAAAAATGTGGGCTAGGCTGTGTCAATGCTTCAACCTTTACGAATAATAATGATATGCTTCCAGATATTTTTAAGGATGGATATGTGAAACGTTGGGAAGAGCTGGGTTTGAGGAATTGTTGGGATCTCATGCATGATGGGGAGATTCTTTCTTTTGAAGCGATTAAGGATAAGATTGGCTCAGAGAATAGGCAATTTTCAAGTACCTGCAAATACTGGACTTTCTGGTGAGAAAGGTAGTGGGGAGATGCGCCTTTGAAAGGGTTGCGCTGATCGATCTGCTTCTTAAAGCTGAACCATCATTGGGCACCGTGTATAGGTTACTGAATGATAAAATGGTTGATGATCTAGCTAAGCATGTGGTTAGGTGGCAAGGCCTTTTACAGGTAGGGACCGGGGACTGTGAAGATTCTTTGCATCTAGCTCAGTCCTCTTTTACAGCAGCCAACCTGCAGATGCAATGCTTTAGACCTGATTTATTCTGTACATCACCACTGCAAAGATAGCAAAGTGGGGGGGCTCTGCCGGCTTGTACTGCCCTCGCTGCAACTGCTACGCAGTCGATATTATCAGTGGGTTTTCTTCCTGCCCCAGCGTTGATACCCTTAAAAGAGATATTGGTAGTATGTTTGAGAAACAAGTGGGGCTTTGAATAGCAACTACTCCCCAGTTAATTGTGTTAGGGGTAGGAGATGCATAAATTCCATGGCATACTCAGGTATTTCTATTCATCGCCATTGTAGGAGAGTAGGGTCTGCAATCCTATGATCACCAGGACTTTTTGCTTTTGTTTCACTGGTTTACGACTTTCTCGGGCTGTGGGCCTGCCAATCAGACCCACAGCCTAGCTGTTCTCTCGCTAAATTGATGCGTGTACCTTAGGTGCATTACCCAATTGGAACTGGGCCACCTTGTCAGACCCTGTAACTCAGGGCATCGTTGTATCCAGGGCCTACCAGGGGCTGAAGCATGTATTATGCCACCCCTGGATGGCCATCTAAATCTGACACAACTGGCTGCGCGACAGCCGGGGCAACGTGGCGTACTCGCCCGTTGCTGTAGGTATAGTATCCCTATATCTAACCCTCAAATGGACACCCGAGTTCCTATCAGTCACTCCTATGGCAGGCCTTGACAATCATGAAGGCAGAGTGCGTGGAATCGTGTGAACTGGGCTCTGGCACGAGCCGAGCCCGGTTGCAGCTTGCGGAACCAAGACCCAATGGCTGGTCCATGATAACGCGTGCCATATCAGTAACTTCGGAATCGCGCTATCAAGACATGTCGAGTAAGGTGTCAAACGAAACCGGATGCTGACCCCTCACCAATGCTGGCGACGAGGTTAGCATTCCGCACTTCTAGAGGGACACGACATGTACGTAACTGTGAACCCCGGTTAAAGTTAACTGAAGCCTCAGCTCCACAAAATGGACGCTGCCACCACAGACACGAGTCTGACCTCCTGCTGCTGGGAGTCCTTCCAGCGAGGAGAGCTTGGACAAAGGGTTTCCTGTCCGGGGCGGTGCTCGCACCATCCCAGACAGGGTTTTGTGTATCCTGGGTGGGCAGGGCTTTACAGGAAGGTGACTGCGGAGTGGCACCCCGGTGCTCACTACGCATCTGCCGGCTAGAACCAGTTCCAGGGGCACCCCAGCCCCTGACCTGGGGAAAGTCCGGCTGGGGAGAGGGGTGTAACTACCCCCCTTCCTGGTCCCACCCCTAGGGCAGGACCTAGTCACGTACCCACCCCTTTCTTTAGGATAAAGGCAGGAGCGGGGCCCTTCCAAATTAGATCATCTTTGAATCAAGAACTACTTTCTACGAAAGGACATTCAAGACTCTTCTCAAGATTTCTCCCTTGTGGCTAAGGAGTAGTCACCCTGCATCCGCAGGCACCATCTAAAAACTCTGCGGTTTGCTGCAAGTCCTTCCTCAGGAATCCGACTGCCCAGCTCGACGAGAACCGGCATCCCTGGCACCTCTGATCTCTACCCACATCCTCAGCTCAGCTGAGATCCGTGGGTGCGACGAGACCTCAAGGGACCGGCCATCATCAAAGCCTGCACGATTTCTTAACCAGCACGACCGCCAAGGGATCCTCTGGTGAATGCTTTGGGGTCCGAGAAGCCCCGACCCTGAGCAGCTCCAGCACCGAAGTGCAGCCTCCCAGCATCTCCACGATCTGCAGGGGGCCCTTCTGCTTTTGCCGCTCAGCACGTTGTCTGGTTACTAGCCGCTGGCTTGTGACCTTCTTGATGACACCCGACAACCAACGCTGCTGGTCTGGTTGCTCCAGACTGGCCTTTGCTCCCTTCTGAGAGAGGAGCACCCCGGGCCCTCCTGGTCCACTCCAGACGCCATTTTAGGCCCACCACGTGGCCCTGAATTTGCCAAGGCTTGTTGCCCCAATCCTGGGCCCAGCGACGCCGACCGCATCAACCTTCGTGGGACAGCTCGCACCTCCATCCTGGTCACCGACAACGCCTCCTGGTCCATGAGACTGCAGAGCCTAGTGTCTCCCACCCACCTAGTCGAGGTGACGATCATCCGGTGCCCTCCTGGTACCCTCTGACTACTGGCTAGTAGTACGAACTAGGTCCCCTCTGCTTTCAGGTGTCATCCATCTCTGATCCAGGCTTGGATCTCTACGAACTATCTTCAACTGGTCGCCGGCCAGCAACTCCTTTCTTCCGGCTCCTGGCTCGTCAGCGAGGACTCCCGACGTCTGTAAAGACTTGTGCAGCCGCAGCCCTTGGGCTAGGTAACTTCGGCATTTCGGTGCCCGCATAGCCTCCTTATTTAAGGGTCCCGAGTCCCTACCGCTTCCGACTTGCCTTATCGGGTCTGCCCGAGACCACTAAACTTTCCGTGCCCTCGGGCACTTGTATTGATTGTGCACTTGAAGTATTTTCCTAAGAGTTTCGTTGTGTGCTTAGTACCCTGTCCTCATAAAGAGTACAGGGCTGTTGTGATTCTAATAAATACACTGTTTATTTTCATTACACTTGTGTGGTGTCCTTTCACTTGGTGTTCTAGGGGTATGTGATGGTATAACAGCTGGCTTAACACACCCTCTAGAGTTTAGCCCGAAGACTGCTCGTATCCACGCTACTAGGATAGCTGGTCTAAGGTTGACTTACAACCAATCACCATAAGGGTCGTTTGGACTGATGCATAGTGATCACTAGAATAGTGAGCACTGCATATCAGGCCAACTTCTCACTTTGGTGAGCAGCGGTTGGGATTTGAGCTTGCTGTTGTTTTACCACGCGTATCCTAAGAATATCTTGTGAAAGATCGCATAAGTACTTCAGGTACATATAACTTAGCTTAGAATACTCTGAGTTCTACTGAACCAGCTGTTGTATCTCCTCAAGGCTAGCACACCTTGGCTGCAACTCTTAGCAAGGGATCAGTAGGTAAACATATAGTGTAGGTAGGTGCATCACTTACACCACACTAGAAGAAGCATGTCAGACAAAGGAGGAAACTTTGAGTCTCCCCTTGTGTCAGTCGACCTTCCACAGGTGACTTCCAGATATGCTGCACTCAGCTTCCAAGAGATGCGACAAATCTGTACATCTCGGAAGCTAAAACAGGGTCCAAACCCTACCATTCCATTTCTGATTGGTCTCTTGGAGACTTATGATGCTAGGAGGGCCGGTAACACCGACCCTTCTCATCCAGAAGGGAATATGCCCCCCCTCGAGGGAACCCGAGGTGACCCTGACCTTATCCATCTCTCCGCAGAAGGTGAAGAGGAGGACGAGGAGCCAGAGACATCTGGGGACGCGGCAGACAAAGGTCCAGTAATAGTTAGCCAGCTAACTAGGGACAACTTAAGCCGGCACGAGAATGGTACTAGGAGACCCCTGGGGCCCCTCTCAGGCCAGCTTAACATTGTGAATGGACGAGTTAGGTCTCTGTCGAGAGGCTCTAATAGATCCGTTCGAACCAATGGCTCTCGGGGCTCTTCTCGAAGAGGGATGACATCCCCTCAGATGAGAGTGTACGAAGCGAAGGAGCGGGAAGTCAAACTGCGGATCGAAAGGGAAGAACTTGCCCTAGCCAAAGAAAGACTCACCTTTGCTAGAGAGCAAGAATTGAGTGGGACAAACCCCACTGGTGGCAGCATTCCCCCACGGGAAAACAGGAGTTTAGACACTAGACACCTGAGTAAGATAGTGCCCCCCTTTAAGCAAGGGGATGACATCACAAATGGATTACTGCTTTGGAGCGGGCCTGCACTGTACAGTGCGTCCCCCAAAGTCAGTGGGCAGCTATCTTGTGGCTCTCCTTTGAAGGTAAAGGTTGAGATAAGCTCCTCATTTCTAGAGCTGAGGACGCTAACGATTACCAGGTCCTGAAGAACACACTGATGGATGGGTTCGGCCTAACCACTGAGCAGTACAGGTTGCTGTTCAGGGATACCCAGAAAACTCAGTCTCAGGACTGGTCTGATTTTGTCGATTGTGCCACTAAGGCTTTGGAGGGCTGGTTGCTGGGCAGTAAGGTTACTGATTACACAGGATTGTATAATTTGATCATGCGAGAACAGATTTTAAACAATTGTCAGAACCAGTTGCTGCATCAGCACCTTGTCGACTCGGATCTGACCTCTCCCCAAGAATTGGGAAAGAAGGCAGACAGATGGGTCAGAGCAAGGGTTAAGCAAAACCAGGGCCAGAACCAGGGTGGTCAGAAGAAAGCAGACCAGAAGGGTAAAGATTTGAAAGGGGAACAAAATGACCAGAAGTCTTCGACAGGTCCCCAACAACCCAAAGAGGGGGGGGGGGTCAGGCTTCCCAGAAAAAGAAGAATCAAGAAGGCCAATCGAAAAGGTGGTGCCAATACTGTAAAAGTAAAACTCACTGGTTTAGTGAGTGCACCAAGAAAGGAGGGCAGACTCCTGCTACTGCCGCCCCTAAGGCACCTGTGCCCCCTAGTACAGCCAGCAGTAGTAGTGCGCCTCCCAAGGGATTAGTTGGGTTAACCTTGGGTTCTGAGGGGTGTGACAACTTAGTTGGCACACTCACTCAGGCTGTCCTTGTCTGTACGGGGGATGTGGACACATCCCCTGATGTCAGTCCCAATACCTTGGGCAAATACCGACAGACACCTTTGATCAATGGAAGAATGGCTCAGGCCTACAGGGACACTTGTGCCAGTGTCACCATGGTGACGCCTAACTTTGTGGACCCTGGGCAGATCATGCCAGGTACAGATTTCCTGGTGACCAATGCCAGCAACGTCACTACCAGTCATAGTATGGCGATTGTTGCTTTCTCCTGGGGAGGGGTAAATGGCCAGAAAAAGGTTGTTGTTAGTTCAGACCTCCCAGTGGATTGTTTGTTGGGCAATGATTTGGAGTCATCACAATAGTCAGAAGTGGAGCACCGGACTCACATGGAAATGTTAGGCTTGCCAGCGCATGTGCTTGCTGTGACTAGGTCACAGGTCAGACGATGCCCCACTGAACCGGTGCTGGATCCTGGAACAACGGACCAGACACCTCCCAAGAAGAAGAGCAGTCGGGTTAAGGCATCGTCTTCCCCCTTGCCCCAGGTCGAGAATCAAGTCTCAGAGGAGGCTGACCTCCAGGAATTGCGGGAAACTGAACCTAAAGAACTCGAACTTGATCAAGTTGAGTTTCTGGGCTCAGGGGGACCCACACGAGAAGACCTGGGGAAGGACCAGTTAGACTGCCCTTCCCTTGAACCCCTCAGACAGCAGGCTGCTGCTGAGGCTGCTGGGAACGCCACGGGTACCCACAAGGTATACTGGGAGGATGGACTCCTGTACACTGAGGCAAGAGACCCCAAGCCTGGCATGACCAGGAGGCTGGTTATCCCCTTGTCTCAGCGTGGTTTCCTTCTTACCTTGGCCCACGAGATTCCCTTAGCAGGTCACTTAGGCCAGACGAAGACGTGGGACAGGCTTGTCTCGCACTTTCACTGGCCTCACATGAACGAAGATACCAAGGAGTTTTGTCGCTCCTGTGTCACTTGCCAAGCCAGTGGTAAGTCAGGTGGCACAACAAAGGCCCCCCTTATACCAATGCCTGTGGTGGGGGTGCCCTTTGAACGTGTGGGGATTGACATTGTCGGTCCAATGGAACCCCAAACAGCATCAGGGCACAAGTTTATACTGGTGGTAGTGGATCATGCCACCAGGTATCCTGAAGCTATTCCCCTTAGGACCACGACAGCACCTGTTGTGGCAAGAGCCCTAGTTGGAGTGTTCTCCAGAGTGGGCTTCCCTAAGGAGGTTGTCTCTGACAGAGGTGCAAACTTCATGTCGAGCTACTTGTGGAAGGATTGTGGTGTTAACTACAAGTTCACCACACCCTATCATCCACAATGCAATGGGCTTTTTGAGCGGTTCAACAGGACCCTAAAAGGGATGATTCATGGACTACCTGAAAAGCTCCGGCGTAGATGGGACGTCCTGATTCCCTGCCTTTTATTCGCTTATAGAGAAGTCCCACAGAAGGGGGTTGGCTACAGCCCTTTTGAACTTTTGTACGGGCATCCTGTAAGAGGACCCCTGTGTTTGGTGAAGGAAGGATGGGAGAGACCTCTCAAAAAGCCTGCAACCAGCATAGTGGACTATGTGCTTGGTGTCCGCTCGCGGATGGCTGAGGACATGGACAAGGCATCTGAAAACCTTAAGGCCAGCCAAGAACTCCAAAAAGCTTGGCATGACCAAAAGGCTGTCCTGACTGTTTACCAGCCTGGACAGAAGGTGTGGGTGTTGGAGCCTGTGGCCCCAGCAGCACTCAAAGACAAATGGTCTGGGCCCTACACCATCCTGGAGAAAAAGGGAGAGGTCACCTACCTGGTGGACCTTGAAACTCCCAGGAACCCCCACAGGGGGCTCCATGTCAACAGGCTCAAGGCATATGTCGACAGGAAGGACATGAGCTTGCTCATGGCCGTAGATGAGGGACAGGAGGAAGAGAGTGACCCTCTCCCAGACCTGCTCACTCAGAATCCTGACGATGGATCGGTAGACGGTGTTGTCTTTTGTGGCAGCCTCTCCGAACATCAACAGGAGGATTGTAAACAGGTTCTTTAATCCTTCCGGCATATGTTCTCTCTAACACCCAGTCAGACCAATTGGTGCACCCATGAGGTTGACACTGGTGACAGCTTGCCCGTCAAGAGTAAAATCTACAGGCAGCCCGATCACGTTAGAGACTGCATCAAAAGTGAAGTGCAGAAAATGTTGGAGTTGGGAGTCATTGAGCCCTCGGATAGCCCTTGGGCTAGTCCCGTAGTTCTAGTGCCGAAGCCTCACACCCAGGGTGGTAAGAAAGAGATGAGGTTCTGCGTAGACTACAGGGGTCTCAATGCAGTCACTAAGACTGATGCCCATCCAATACCAAGGGCGGATGAGCTTATAGATAGATTGGCTTCTGCCAACTACTTAAGTACATTCGACCTGACAGCTGGGTATTGGCAAATCAGGTTAGCTGAGGACGCCAAGCCTAAGACAGCATTTTCTACCCCTGGTGGGCATTATCAATTTGTGGTGATGCCCTTTGGTTTGAAAAATGCACCTGCCACCTTCCAACGGTTGGTGAATCACGTTCTCACGGGGCTGGATGACTTCTGTGCGGCGTATCTTGACGATATTGCTGTCTTTAGCTCCACCTGGGAGGATCACCTGGGAGGATCACCTGGTCCACCTGCGGAAAGTGTTAGAGGCTCTGCAAGCAGCAGGTCTCACTATCAAGTCCACCAAGTGCCAGATAGTGCAGACACAGGTTGTGTACTTGGGCCACCTTGTAGGTGGAGGCCAAGTTCAACCACTGGAGAGCAAAATACAGTCAATCAGGGACTGGGCTCCTCCAACCACCCAGACTCAGGTTCGAGCTTTCTTGGGCCTGACTGGTTACTACCGAAAGTTTGTCAGAAATTACGGATCGATTGTGACTCCGCTTAATGAACTGACGAGTAAGAAAATGCCAAAAAAGTGTTGCGTGTTTATCTAGGTTCCTGATCAATACTGTCACCTTATGCCCCTATTCGGCTATAAATCCATTTATTCCCTATATTGGCATAACCGTTCAAGTGCGATATTCAGAAAGTCATCTCTGGCCTCACACGAACAGAGCCACATTCCAGAATAGTTCTCTGCCACTTCCTTTGCAACCAATTAGTGCAATGACAGAGCAGAAGTCACTATCTGATATTCCTAGATTAACACTCCGAGTTCTTCAACAAGATAAAAACTCAGCAAACCTGGAAATCCCCGCTTGCTGTGTTTTGATTAGTAATGGAACTCTAATGAGCAACTGATAGCTATCACTTCCTAGTGACATCTTTAATTTACATCTTATGTCCAGCAAACTTACTTCAAACCAGGCACCTGTCAGGTATAAATATTACCAACGTTGCCTTGAGCAATTGCTGGTGTCCCATTGCTGTTGTATGCTGTATGCAGTACGCTGATGCTGCTGCTGCCCCGTTGCTGTTGGTGAAGCTACTGATACCATTATCGCTGCTAAAGCGCGAACGATGGTGTGGTGAGCTTAGGAGCTGAACAGCCGTCCCTCTGCGAAGAGCCCAGCAGATGCCAAGCTGCCCGCGGACGCTGTCCCCCCTCCTCCTCCTCGACGCGCTGAAGAGAGACGCTGCCTTTCTCCTGCAGAGAAGTCCAGCTCCAGCGTTTCTAGTCTGCCCTCGCGGGTGACTGGGATACCGAGTTCCCCCTGAAGGAGATACCAGACCTCCATCATTCTATTCAGAGGTATGGTGTTGACTAAACCCTTAGAAGAGAATTCATGAAGCAAACCTTGGCAAAACCAACTTAACTTAGAGCTACTTACTTACTCCCCTCCCAAGTATTAGGCTTAGGTCAGGTACACTGGGGTAGGCGTAGTTAGAAGCACCAGTTGAGTATTTTAGCCTAATGTATATATGAATGTATATATGTTTTATTACTTTTAAACCATTGTATGGCTAAGAAACCATATCAATGCTTTTACAGTATTATCTTGCAATACTTATCTTACTGTACGTACTTTTTATAATAAAAAGTCTTGCAATTGTGGCAATACATTTCTCTTGTACGAGAAGAAAGACTGTTCAATAAATGTTAACCCTTTATTGACAAACGCCCGTCTCTCTAGTCTCTACATATCGTGAAAGTAAACTGCACTAACCTGACTGAGTAAAATAACTGTCTATTGTTTCACACAACCCTAGAGATTGACTCTTGATCTGAGGAGCAAAGTTGTCATGTTGCACGGTTGTTGGAAAGCTGAATCCCTTCTTGTCTGTGCCAGGGAAGCTGATCACTTCCTATGCAGAGAAGAAAGTTTCCAGTGACCTCTGAGCTAGTTGGTAACACACCCAATTAAGTTTAGCATAGTCAGTAGAGGCCTGGAAGATCCGCACTTCTACGTCGATACTACTGTTTATGTTATTCCAATGCGCAGGGCCTAGTGGGAAACTAGGAACTACACTACATGGCGCCCAAACGTTTGGTAAGGCGATAAACTAACGCAAGACGTTAGAGTAACTCGGTCGTGCATATTTCACACAGACCCCTTTCTCCCGTAAATACTCCAATAGACGTCTGGAGTGGGTGAAAGGTTAAAATCCGCCCGAACTCAGTAGGAAGAGATTCCTATGTAAAGCTCTGGTTTATTCAACGTTGAAGGATACAGTGTTCCAAAATATTGTGCACCTAATCTTTGTCTCCTTGGAGACCTACTCTGTAAAGCCTGCATTTATAAAAAATGACAGACAGTGAAGAAGAAAGGGAAGCAGTTAGACTGGCAACCCTACTAATAGAGGAAGACACGAGTCTCCTACAGACTGACCCGGATGCAATTATCATCCCGGTACATTTAAGAAAATCTATAACTTTAAAACTTATAGAGAACGGACTGACACCACAAGGTGGTACAGTAATTTTCGTGATAGAGGCTCACGAATATCGGCAGACAGAGGTATTTTATTCATGGATAAACTTTCCAGCGGTAAACGCTACAACAAAAGAGTTTCACTATTACAAAATAGAGGAACCTCCGGAAAAATACGCTCCTTTAGAGGAGACTGAAATCCCACTAAAATTCCAAGAGCACCTGCTCTGGTTTAATGGCGCCCTAAAACACAATGATCATATTACCAGGCTCGGTCCACTAGGTAGACCAGGAGCAACGTGGCCTGTTATAGCCAGCTACACACCACATCCTGACATTGGAAAAATGTCAAAAGAAGAACTCTTAGTTAACATAGGAGAATTAACAAAAGCATATAGAGAGTTAGTAAAATTATTTATTAAGAATAATTTAAACACTCCTAAAAAAAGCTGGGATGGAAATAAACAATCCACTCCCAAGGAAAAATTTTCCAGTCCAGAGGAAGGTCTCCTCGACGGAGGGAAAGAACTCCGACTCGAGAACACCAGTCTCCCCAGAGGGAGCCCTCTGAGAAAAGATATAACCTTAGAAATAGGGATAATCTGAAAAAACCTGATAGATATCAAAGTATTGATACACGTCTCTCTCGATCTTTTTCACAGAAATCGGAAAGAAGAGGACGGTCAGACCCAGGAGAGCACACCAAGTCCAAAGACAAGGAACCTGCTCAGAGTAAAAAATCTCAATTTTCAAAAAAGAAGGTAGCCAGTATTAGAGTAATCAACCATGCCGAGAATACTGAGGACACAGTTGAAAAACGGGGAGTGGGCATTGACAATGTTGGACAGTGCAGCAGAAATCAGTATAGCGCGCAAGATCCTGATGAGTCATCTGGAGACAGTGGACACGAACAAATACATTCAGGTTGAAACTGCCGACACCAGACTTAGCGAGCCCCATAAAATATACGAAATAACATTGCGTGTAGAGGGTGATAAGACTAGGAAAATAAGAGGTCTATTTTGGGATAAGCTCTCAAAAGGCTATGATATTCTGTTAGCTGAAAAAGATTGGCCCCCAGAGTTTGTCAGGGAGTGCCCTCGTGGCGAAGAAGTGATTATGCCTGCCTTCTCGAATCACATTCCGATTCACAAAAAATATACATATGCAAGGAAATGGGCAGTAGCCCAGGCACCTGCATTATATAAAAATCATGTAGGATGGGATGAGGACTCTCCTCCTCACAAAATCCAGTTAAGAAGTGAACCAACTGCCCAAAGGCAGTATCCCATTAAGCAAGAAGCTAAAAAACAAGTCAGGGAGATCTTAGATCAACTTGAATACCAGGGGGTGATTGAAACATGCACCTCCCAAATGAACAATCCTTTGTTTCCTGTCTCCAAGCCAGACAATTCATATCGTCTAGTTTTGGATTACAGACACCTTAATACATGTTGTAAAACTTTTGCAGTACAAAACTCGCATAGTGCAGCCCTAATGAATAACATAGTTAGGAAAAAATATAAAACAACATTAGACATATCTAATGGTTTCTTTTGTCAAAACATTGCACCGGAAAGCAGATATTTGACCGCTTTCTCAGCATTTGGGTCGCAGAAAAAATTCTGTCGACTCCCACAGGGGTTCAAGAACAGCCCAGGACTATTCTCAGCTAGAGTAACAGAGTTACTACAAATATATGATGATGAGGCATTATCTTACGTAGATGATATCTATCTCACAGATGACGACCTGGATACTCACTTGAAAAAGCGCGAACGATGGTGTGGTGAGCTTAGGAGCTGAACAGCCGTCCCTCTGCGAAGAGCCCAGCAGATGCCAAGCTGCCCGGGGACGCTGTCCCCCCTCCTCCTCCTCGACGCGCTGAAGAGAGAAGCTGCCTTTCTCCTGCAGAGAAATCCAGCTCCAGCGTTTCTAGTCTGCCCTCGCGGGTGACTGGGATACCGAGTTCCCCCTGAAGGAGATACCAGACCTCCATCATTCTATTCAGAGGTATGGTGTTGACTAAACCCTTAGAAGAGAATTCTTGAAGCAAACCTTGGCAAAACCAACTTAACTTAGAGCTACTTACTTACTCCCCTCCCAAGTATTAGGCTTAGGTCAGGTACACTGGGGTAGGCGTAGTTAGAAGCACCAGTTGAGTATTTTAGCCTAATGTATATATGAATGTATATATGTTTTATTACTTTTAAACCATTGTATGTCTAAGAAACCATATCAATGCTTTTACAGTATTATCTTGCAATACTTATCTTACTGTACGTACTTTTTATAATAACAAGTCTTGCAATTGTGGCAATACATTTCTCTTGTACGAGAAGAAAGACTGTTTAATAAATTTTAACCCTTTATTGACAAACGCCCGTCTCTCTAGTCTCTACATATCGTGAAAGTAAACTGCACTAACCTGACTGAGTAAAATAACTGTCTATTGTTTCACACGACCCTAGAGATTGACTCTTGATCTGAGGAGCAAAGTTGTCATGTTGCACGGTTGTTGGAAAGCTGAATCCCTTCTTGTCTGTGCCAGGGAAGCTGATCACTTCCTATGCAGAGAAGAAAGTTTCCAGTGACCTCTGAGCTAGTTGGTAACACACCCAATTAAGTTTAGCATAGTCAGTAGAGGCCTGGAAGATCCGCACTTCTACGTCGATACTACTGTTTATGTTATTCCAATGCGCAGGGCCTAGTGGGAAACTAGGAACTACACTACAAAAGGTTCAGTGGACAGCGAGCTGTCAAAAAGCATTCGATGACCTAAAACAGGCCATGTGCACGGCACCTATCCTCAAGAGTCAAGACTACTCCAAACCATTCATTGTCCAAACAGATGCTTCTGAGTTGGGTGTGGGAGCTGTTCTATCTCAACTGAATTTTGATGGTAATGACCAGCCCATTGCTTTTATAAGCAGACGACTGACCCCCAGAGAGAAAAATTGGTCAGCTATTGAGAGGGAGGCCTTTGCTTTGGTTTGGGCCCTGAAGAAACTGAGGCCATACTTGTTTGGCACTCATTTCAAGATTCAGACCGACCATAAGCCCCTCTTATGGCTAAATCAGATGAAGGGTGAAAACCCCACACTGCTTAGGTGGTCTTTTTCCCTACAGGGGATGGACTTCACAGTGGAGCACAGACCTGGCACTGATCATGGCAATGCAGATGGGCTCTCCAGGTATTTCCACTTAGAACAAGAAGACTCACCTGGTCAAGGTTAGTTTATTGTCCCAACGTTTGGGGGGGGTCATGTAGGAGAGTAGGGTCTGCAATCCTATGATCACCCGGACTTTTTGCTTTTGTTTCACTGGTTTACGACTTTCTCGGGCTGTGGGCCTGCCAATCAGACCCACAGCCTAGCTGTTCTCTCGCTAAATTGATGCGTGTACCTTAGGTGCATTACCCATTGGAACCGGGCCACCTTGTCAGACCCTGTAACTCAGGGCATCGGTGTACCTAGGGCCTACCAGGGGCTGAAGCAAGTATTATGCCACCTCTGGATGGCCATCTAAATCTGACACAACTGGCTGTGCGACAGCCGGGGCAACGTGGCGTACTAGCCCGTTGCTGTAGGTATAGTATCCCTATATCTAACCCTCAAATGGACACCCGAGTTCCTATCAGTCACTCCTATGGCAGGCCTTGACAATCCTGAAGGCAGAGTGCGTGGAATCGTGTGAACTGGGCTCTGGCACGAGCCGAGCCCGGTTGCATCTTGCGGAACCAAGACCCAATGGCTGGTCCATGATAACGCGAGCCATATCAGTAACTTCGGTATCGCGCTATCAAGACATGTCGAGTAAGGTGTCATACGAAACGGGATGCTGACCCCTCACCAATGCTGGCGACGAGGTTAGCATTCCGCCCTTCTAGAGGGACACGACATGTACGTAACTGTGAACCCCGGTTAAAGTTAACTGAAGCCTCAGCTCCACAAAATGGACGCTGCCACCACAGACACGAGTCTGACCTCCTGCTGCTGGGAGTCCTTCCAGCGAGGAGAGCTTGGACAAAGGGTTTCCTGTCCGGGGCGGTGCTCGCACCATCCCAGACAGGGTTTTGTGTATCCTGGGTAGGCAGGGCTTTACAGGAAGGTGACTGCGGAGTGGCACCCCGGTGCTCACTACGCATCTGCTGGCTAGAACCAGTTCCAGGGGCACCCCAGCCCCTGACCTGGGGAAAGTCCGGCAGGGGAGAGGAGTGTAACTACCCCCCTTCCTGGTCCCACCCCTAGGGCAGGACCTAGTCACGTACCCACCCCTTTCTTTAGGATAAAGGCAGGAGCGGGGCCCTTCCAAATTAGATCATCTTTGAATCAAGAACTACTTTCTACGAAAGGACATTCAAGACTCTTCTCAAGATTTCTCCCTTGTGGCTAAGGAGTAGTCACCCTGCATCCGCAGGCACCATCTAAGAACTCTGCGGTTTGCTGCAAGTCCTTCCTCAGGAATCCGACTGCCCAGCTCGACGAGAACCGGCTTCCCTGGCACCTCTGACCTCTACCCACATCGTCAGCTCAGCTGAGATCCGTGGGTGCGACGAGACCTCGAGGGACCGGCCATCATCAAAGCCTGCACGATTTCTTAACCAGCACGACCCCCGAGGGATCCTCTGGTGAGTGCTTTGGGGTCCGAGAAGCCCCGACCCTGAGCAGCTCCAGCACCGAAGTGCAGCCTCCCAGCATCTCCACGATCTGCGTGGGGCCCTTCTGCTTTTGCCGCTCAGCACATTGTCTGGTTGCAAGCCGCTGGCTTGTGACCTTCTTGACGACACCCGACAACCAACGCTGCTGGTCTGGTTGCTCCAGACTGGCCTTTGCTCCCTTCTGAGAGAGGAGCACCCCGGACCCTCCTGGTCCACTCCAGACGCCATTTTAGGCCCACCACGTGGCCCTGAATTTGCCAAGGCTTGTTGCCCCAATCCTGGGCCCAGCGACGCTGACCGCATCAACCTTCGTGGGACAGCTCGCACCTCCATCCTGGTCGCCGACAACGCCTCCTGGTCCATGAGACTGCAGAGCCTAGCGTCGCCCACCCACCTAGTCGAGGTGACGATCATCCGGTGCCCTCCTGGTACCCTCTGACTACTGGCTAGTAGTACGAACTTGGTCCCCTCTGCTTTCAGGTGTCATCCATCTCTGATCCAGGCTTGGATTAAGCATGGGCGGAAAATCCGTTACGCTCGCGGATTTTGCGGATTTTCGGTAAATTCGCAATCCGCGAGATTCGCGAATTTCCCGCAAAATCCGCAAATCCGCGAGCAGCGGATTTTATGGCTTGCTCGCACTGTTCGCGTGAGTTCGAGCTTCCCAGATCAACTTCGCGCCCCGAGAATAAGCGCTAAATTGCAGAAATACGATCTTAGCAAAACTGAAACTACTTACCAGGTTCAAAAGTTCAAGCTCATCATTAGTAGCCATTTCCTGTAGTGCTTCCTGAGGGGCCCCTCCAGAGTTCAGTTGCCTACTTGCAACTATTATGTGACCCTGCTCTGACCCTCAGAATAGTTACACAAAGGTCCTGAATTACAGCTAAGGCAGACAAGCAGGAGCCAGGCTGGAAGTTCAAATCCAGTGACACATTAATCAGCCCCTAATTCATTATTGTCAGTTGGGGCAGGGCAGGTGTTGTAACTAATTTTGCAACAATGAAAGCACTTAGCAAGTGCAAAAGATCACTAATCAGTAAGCACTAAGGAAGCAGGTGCCAGCTAAAAAATATTCTGTGACACATTAATCAGCCCCAAATTATTTCAGGTCACTTGAGGCAGGGAAGGTGTGCTTTGCTTTGCCACAATAATGTACACTGGACAACCAGAGGGTGCTGTGATGAAACAGAGGGTGGCATGGGTGGGCCAGAGGGTGGCATGAGTAGTCAGAGAGTGGCAGTGGTGACAGAGAGTGGCAGTGATGAAGAAGAGTGTCCCAAACAGGCTGGACACGTAGAAACAACAAGTTCGCAAAACTTGCGACCCGACAGGTAAGTTCGCGTTTGCGAAATTGTACAAAACCCTCGTGAACTGGCAGAAACCCGCGCGAACACAAAAAAAAAATCCACAAATTCGCGAGAATTCGCGGATTTTGCGGATTGCGAGTTCGCAAATCCGCAAAATTCGCGAACGCGAGATTCGCAAAATTCGCCCATGCTTAGCTTGGATCTCTACGAACTATCTTCAACTGGTCGCCGGCCAGCAACTCCTTTCTTCCGGCTCCTGGCTCGTCAGCGAGGACTACCGACGTCTGTAAAGACTTGTGCAGCCGCAGCCCTTGGGCTAGGTTACTTCGGCATTTCGGTGCCCGCATAGCCTCCCTATTTAAGGGTCCCGAGTCCCTACCACTTCCGACTTGCCTTATCGGGTCCGCCCGAGACCACTAAACTTTCCGTGCCCTCGGGCACTTGTATTGATTGTGCACTTGAAGTATTTTCCTAGGAGTTTCGTTGTGTGCTTAGTACCCTGTCCTCATAAAGAGTACAGGGCTGTTGTGATTCTAATAAATACACTGTTTATTTTCATAACACTTGTGTGGTGTCCTTTCACTTGGTGTTCAAGGGGTATGTGATGGTATAACAGCTGGCTTAACACGCCCTCTAGAGTTTAGCCCGAAGACTGCTCGTATCCACGCTACTAGGATAGCTGGTCTAAGGTTGACTTACAACCAATCACCATAAGGGTCGTTTGGACTGATGCATAGTGATCACTAGAATAGTGAGCACTGCATATCAGGCCAACTTCTCACAGCCATGACAGTATTAAGACTCTAACTGGTCACTTGCTGGCTGGATCCAGTTCCACCAACCAGCCAACAGTGTATGGCCAGACTATTAGCAGTATATTGATTGGAATCAGCATTATATGCCTTGAAAGGGTGGTGGGAAAGGAAGAGAGGGCTGGAAATCTGTGGACCAATGAGAACCTGGATTAAAGTGGTAGATGAATGACATCATGCCAGGGGGTGGGGAGCTCAGAGGGCACTAGGAAGTAACAATGGGAGTGGGGTAGGAGGGGTGAGATTTGGGGGCCTGCAGAGATGACACGGCTAGGTGGATGTAGCCTGGGGGTAATCTGAGGATTAACACACGCACTTGGGCTATTTGAATATGAATTTGCAGATATATTATATGTTGGGATTGACATATTGTCTGTATACTGATGTATGCTTCTTCCCTAAGGATGGAATTGTCTTTTTTGTTTGATGGGCTTGGATTAGGGATGGGTGAAGATGAGGGCGTATTATAAACTGTGAAATAAAGAAAGTTAAATAAATAAAAAAAACTTATGTGGTTCTTTTTTATTTATTCTATACCTATACAATTGCATTCTGGTCAAATATGCTGGTTTTTACTCCTTCTAGGCTAAACCTGAAGGCTGCTTTCCACAGCTACCACTTAGTGAGTTTTCTAAGGGTGTCTAAGACCCCTTAAATCACCATAAGGGCTGTCTGGACTGGTGCAGGCTGCCCACTTACATAAGTGAACATCATATACCAGGCCAGCCTCCCACAGTCATTGATTCTGTTTAAAAGATCTTGTAAATGACACAAATATGATGGGAGGCGTTCCACGTATGGGAACAAAAGTACATCCGTGAATCTTCAAGTGTTTTCAAGCAAGGAGCCCATCGAACTCACAGTTGGTCTTCCTGAAGGTTCCGTTCAACTCGTGCACTTTTGGGAGGAAATACATCATTGACATGATCGGGTGCTTTGTTTTCAACTAATTATTATCTTCCACATCCAGAAGATTTCTATCATGCCAGTTTTTAAGCATAACATTGAAAATCTGCCTATGTTCACCGCTAGTGTTACCAGACAGTCTTCTATAAAGATCTCTGTTACTCTATTGCTTATTTGACCCAGCCATGGATTTCTCAAGGCCATGTTATTTCGTGACTGATTTTTTTATCCAGTCCCTCGGAAACTATTTCATTCAAACCTTCAGCCCTAATTTCCTGAAATAAATTAATCTTATCGCCAGCAGGGATTTGAGGCCAGATTTTAGATTTCAATTTGCAGCCACTTTCTATTGTTGCATCTTGCACACCTTTTGCACGTGAGGAAGCACTTCATGCTAATAAAATCAACAAAATTGAGTGTGTCCTGAACAGATGCTCGCGTTCAGGTTGTTTACATTGTTCCGATGCTCCTGCGATAGGATTGGTACACAAACATCTCGATTATGCGGCATAGTTTAACGGCATAATCTCTGGTATTTGGCATAAACAGGTGTATGAAAGGCCAGAAAGTAAGCAAGATTACAGCAGTGTAAAGGACATTTCTCTTGGGCCTTGGCATGACAGTCAATCCTGCTATGAAAGTAGCCCTTTAGTCTGTAGCCCAGATTAACAATGTTAGGGTATTTGCCATGTTCACATTCTTATTTAATGAAAGTCTCTTTACAATAGAGCTGGGTCTCATTTAGTAGGCGGGGGAGGGGTGGAGGGGAGGGGGACCACCCCTGATTTGAAAGCTGTAGTGTTATGTTTCTGCTCATTTTTGTTCCATTATAAATCCTCCAGAGGTGAGACCGAGGAGCCAAGCTTCACTGTGCAAATTTCACATGACCGCACATACCAGCTGCAGGTCTAAGTGGTTCAGAAATCATGGTTTGTGGAGAGGGTGCTTCTATCTCTCCCACACACTTGAGAAGTCACCCACAAAGTCATCTCTCTTGATTAGAAAGAAGCAGCACCCCAGGCCACCATGCAACACTGGAGGTCTGCACTAGAGCCATGAACTCTGGCACGCCTTGCCCAGCCCTACACACCCCTTTTACATGAAGCTCAACAACCCTTGATCTGTAAGTGAGTTGATAATTTGTTTTATAGAACATTTCTGCAATTTCAAAGCACTATAAATAACAAATACTATTACCCAAATTAATTTACTCAATCTACTGACCCTAGAAAGATAGAAGGCCCATCTTCCTGTACTATGACACATACTCATGATCACCTGATCGGCTGCTTTAATAGAAGCGCTAGTTCACATTACTCAGTCATTTTCGAAGCTACATATGACACTTGACATCCCAGAATGACACTGCATCACTTTCGGTGGATGGGTAGGACCATTCAGTAAATTTTGAACCCAGAATGATAGCTCATTGTGGTAAAGATTAACTTCGATCTCTTCGCAGTTGAGTTAAAAAATGCCAGCGCTACAGGCACAGCCATCTTGTATTTCCTGTACCCACTGTGGGAGCACTGCACGCTGCTTTACTATGTGGTAAGAATCTCACGTCAGAGGATGAACAGTGGAAGTTGGGCAGAATCACATGGTACACCTCATTGGTTGAAGGGCCAAATCATAAGCAGGGGCAGGGTGACTTTGCAGATAATGCATGTTGGAAATGGCTCTTTTTGCATTGTTATCTCCAAACCTTTTGCTTCTTGCTCCTATTTTTCCTGACCTATTTTTGTGGGTTATAGGTCTCTGGACACTTTACCATTGCTGATCAATGCTAAAGTACATATGCACTTTGTGTAAATTATGATTATAATTAGGTATCCATGATTGGTATATTTGATTTACTGGTAAGTCCCTAGTAAACTGCACTACGTGTGTCAAGGCCTGTATATCAAATGCTACTAGTGGGCTTGCAACACTGGTTGTGCCACCCACATGAGTAGCCCTGTAAAGGAGTCTCAGACTTACCACTGTTGTGTGTGCGTGCACAGTTTTAAACTGCCATGTCGACCTGGCAACTGCACCCACTATCCAGGCCCTAACCTTCCCTTTTCTTACATGTAATGCACCCCTCAGGTAGGCCCAATGTACCCCCATTGGCAGGGTGCAGTGTATGTGAAAGGTGGGACATGTACTGGTATGTGTGACATGTCCTAATAGTGAAATACTGCCAATTTAGTTTATCACTATTGAAAGTCCCATAGACTAACATGGGAGTTACTTTGTAATCTCTTACAAGTATAACTTTCCATTGGGGCAAGATAGAGAAATGGGGTTTAGGCTCTCAGAATTCTGAATTTAATAACACGTCTTTTTAGGGAGATGGTTTTTAAATTTTGGGTTTGAAAATGCCACTTTTAGAAAATAGTTTGAAAAAAAGGGGAGTTAGGCCCACGGGACAAAGAATAGGCAGGGCCGTTCTGTATAACGCAACTGGGGATAAACCTATATCTTTGAATCTTTCAAAGCTTAAATGATTTCTGCTTTAATAATAATACATTTCTTTATTCGGAATTTCAATATTAGAAATCCATAAAAGCAATATTAATACATAATAAGTCAATCTTTAAAAAATTTGGAAAGATAAAATTTGAAATGCAGTACAATTTCGCATACAATATTAGGTTTCACAGATTGTTTACAGTACTTTGATTTAGGGAAATTACTTTACAGGTTTTTCCTGTGTCTAAATATGCATTTCAGAAAGTTAAGAACATGATAGCAGGTGATTTCTGTGTCTAGAAGCTGTAAACACAACATGGCAGGACGGCATTGCCTGAAGCCCCAGTTTTTTAATAGAGTCAATAACCAGAGTTTACGATGTTCATTGTAAAATTTACAGAACATAACTGCATGTAGAGTGGATTGTGCTGACTTTTCGTCACAAGGACAGGGGGGTAAAGTCGGATCCCATGCATTTGTTACTGGGAATGCTATTAATCTGTGAAATAAATTTAATCTAAATCTTGTCAGAAGGAAACGATCAAAGATGCTGATTTCAAGGTTTAGATAGGGCTGAATGGAAAAAGTGGATTGGACCATTACAGCGTGTTGGACAGACGGTTTGCCTGCTTCAGATAATAGCCTTAGATTTTCCAAATGTCCAAGGGCTAGTACTTTTAGCTGTTTTTTCGAGAGTTCGCAGATCTTTTCAGGGGTGGAGTAATATTTTTCTAGCCCTAGGTCAATAAAAAAGTTCCTGATGTAAGATAGCTATTTTATTTTTAGAGCGTGATCTAGTGTCATAGCATCTGCCACTATCGTCTTGGTAAGTGCATTTTTTTCCGTGGTCCAGATGCGGCGCCATAAGAGTAGCGGTTGTATTCTTGCCAGATCCTCAATGTATGGGAAGCCTAGTTCAGCATGGCATGCGTACGTTGAGGATCGCTTTGGGGCCATCAGGAGGAACCTCAAAAAGCGTTTTCTGTCACTTGTAGGGCAGAGACATCCATGTGACCCCCATACACCAGCCCCATATAGAGCTGTTGATTGGCATTTGGCTCTAAATTGCTAGTAATTCCAGGGGTGGTCGTTTTCCCAGTTTTGCGAAAAAGACACCAGGGCTGCTATTGCTCTCTTAAAGCAGTGTTTCCTTGCTTCAACTGCCATTTTCCAGGACAATTTGTCATCTATTGTGATGCCCAGGTAACAATATTCAGATGTGAACTCTATTTTTTGGTTTTTAAGGATTAGGTCTTTAGGGTGTTTCCTCCCTGTGCCTGCCGTCATCACGAAAGTCTTCATCACATTTATGTGGAGGTCTAGAGTGCCCATAAACGAAGAATATCTGCTAAGTACCCTCTGCAGTTCACGAGGGGTCCATGCCAGCAGGACGGCGTCGTCCGCGTAGAGTAGAGCGGGAATCGGGCGTTGTTTTGCCTGTGGAAGGTCCTGGGCGCCCTTCAAAAGCTCGACCTCCAAGTTTTTAGTATAGAGGGAGAAAAGGAAAGGCGCCAGGACACATCCTTGTCTGACTCCACGCTCCACTCTAAAAGACGTCGACAGCTCGCCCTTTGTGCCAAAACGGACTCTAGCAGAAGGTTTGGAGTACGGTTCCCTCAGAAAGTTCAGAAGTGGCAAGTCTACCCCCATTTGTGACAGCAGAGACCATAGTTTGGTGTGAGAGACACAATCAAACGCGGCGGACAAGTCCACGTAAACCATATAAAGTTTGTCCTGCTTTGCATGAATGTACTTTCCCATGATAATGGAGAGGTTTAGGGCCTGTTCAACTGTTCCGAAGCCCTCCCGGAAGCCAAATTGCAGCTCGGACAGAATGCCTCTCTCCTCCACCCACTGCTGGAGTTGCTCCAGGATCACCCTGCCTGCTATCTTTCCCAACGAATCCAACAAGGATATTGGACGGTAGCAGGCGGGGTCCTGGCGATTGCCCTTCTTAAAAATCGGAACCATCATGGACCTCGTCCAGGACTCCAGAATTCCTTTTTTTGCAGCTTCCGTGCATACCCTAGTAATGATAGGGTCCCCAGCGATCTGTGTTGTGCTTAAAAAAATCTACCGGGACTCCGTCCGGTCCTGGGGCTTTTCCGTTTTTGCTTGATTTCAGGGCCAGAAGGACCTCCTGAATTTCAAAGTCTATTTGGATGGGGAAAGATGGGGCTATTAAATTTCTACCTTCAGCTTCCTGATCTATTGTTTGATTTTGGAATATTTTTGAGAAATGCAATACCCATTCTGACTCATCTATGGCAACTTCAATTTTTGGAGTTTTTTCATCAACCAAAAATGGACCTCTCACTACTCTCCAGAATGCTTCACTGTTTTTTTCTTGGGCGCTAGAGTGGAGTTCATCCCACAGAGCTTGCTTTAACTCCGCCTTTCTCTTTTTCCGGATAGCAAAGTATTCCTTTCTTAATGTACATATTATGTGGGGATCTCTTTCATCTTTATTTAGTGCTATCTTGAGCTTGGAGTGAGCCTGAGTGCATTCATGATTGAACCAGCCTTTATTTCGATGAGGGCCAGTTTTTGGTTTTGCTGTGAGTAGGAACTTAATTTTTTCCATAATTTTTGAGAAGTTGCTTAGGAGTTCCTCGTCTTCTGTCATTATGTCTAGGCATTTCTTGATTTGGGGATATGCCGATTTTATCAGCTCTTCGGTAAGTTCCCCGGGGTTTATCTTCCCCCACTTTATTGTATACCCATTTAATTGGCCCAGATTTATATTATTCTGGCTCAGTGCTTTAGCTATTGTCAAGGGTAGGGATTGTTGGTGGATTAAATTCATTTCCAGTTTGAGGACTGAATGATCACTTAGGGTGTTTGGTATGACTTCAAAATGTTTAACTCTAGTTTGCAAACTAGCCGATATTAGAATATAGTCAACCGTTGTATAAAACCCCCTTCCCACGTAGGTCGGTTCTAGGGATTTAGTTCTACCATCTGGGGTGTTTACTATTTGGAGGTCCAGATCTGATAGAAGATCATTCATTATTCCACCGATATTGTTATGACAAAAGTGAGTGAGGGGATTGCCTTCCTCTGTGACCATACCTGCACATTTTTTCTCTGGATAGTTACAATAATGTAAATTGAAGTCCCCTGCCCATATTATAAATACTGGGCCCTTTGCTCCTCTTTTCTGCCTTAGGGTAGTTAGTTTCTCATATAGATATACCAGCACTCTCTGGAGCTGTGGTTCCTCGAGGTTATTATAAAAATTAACGAGGACAACAAACGTTTTTGGGTAGGGAGAGACAAATGATCTGGAAATTGTGATCCAGTTCAATAGTGTTTATTTTTATTTGCTGGATAGTATTGGCTATATAGATGTTCAGTCCTCCCTTTGGCCTGCCTTTTGGGCCCACCAGCGCAGGAGAAAAGTACTTCTTGTACCCCAGTAGATGAAGTTCTATTGGCGACCATGTCTCCTGTAGGCAGACTATTTGGTGTCTACCTACGAGGTGCATGATACTCCCATCCTCAACTTTTGACCGTAATCCCGCGGTATTCCAGGAGACCATGGTCAGAAGTGGAGGTTCGCTCTTAGGGATATTATCGGTTTGGAAATTATAAAGAATATTAGGGTCATCTGGAGTTGAGGGGTTATCTGGAGTTGAGGGGTTATCTGGAGATTGGGGGTCCTGGTCTTTTGGCTGTGGTGGTCAGTCCACAGACTCTAAGCCACTATACATATTAGTTAATGGTATTCCATTCCAACCCTCCCATCGAAATGGTTCTCTGTAATTTCTCCGCTGTTCTTGCCCCCTCCACTCTTCCCTTTCTCTTCCCCGGTAGCGAGGGCCCACTGTGTACCAAGGTCCATCACTTTGGGAGGGACCGTCCGGGAATCTTGGTGGATAGAAAAAAGAGAGGCGCTTTGTGCCAATACCCCCATTTAAGCTTAGATCCTCCCCAGAGCAAATGTACTCCACTATTCTAGGGTCTTCAAAGGTGATTAAGATACAGTCACCCTGTATTGTTTTTCTACCCTGACCAACCCAGGGGGCTCTTCTAACCATTAGAATTCTGGTAGAGCAATAAGGGGGGGTGGGTGATTTATACTAAGCCAATGTTGTATCTTATTTTGTAATGACCAGTTTGGTTCAGGTTTTTGGTCCACCAGTTCTGGGACGCCAGTCAGAATGACAACAAATGGACTCGCTTCTGGCGGAAGGGTTACTGGGCGTGTTTCGCCCAGTTGTTGTCTCTCCCTCTCTCTATTTATTTGGGGTTGTTTAGTTTTCGTGGCTGTGCTGATGGGGTCGCAAGGGGTATTATTTTTTCAGTTAAAGTGTTTGTGGGTAAGGTGTCTGTTACTGTTTTCTTAGTCACTGTCGTACTTATGGGCTTAGATGCTACAATGGGTGCAGGGGTCGAGTTTTTAACTTGAGCCATAGAGGTTTGGTTAGACGGCTTAGCCGTCACTGGCTTTTATGCTTTTTGTGGCTCTTGGGTACGGTTAGGGTTATGCTTAGTTTTCATCAAAGCTGAGAATTCAGCTATCGCTTTTTCTAAGTTTATTAGTGTGACTTGTATGGGCATAAGGGTCTGTTGTAAAAGATCTCCGATTTTTGCTAATAGATCTGTATTATAAATGTGATCAGGTTCCTTTGTTGGTGAGACGTCAGATGCTATCACTAGGTTTGTAGAAGGTGCAACATCATGTACATGATGTATCATCGCGGTATGCCTATTCTGGTTTTCCAGCAAGGGGGAGCTAAATGTATTCTCTATTGTCTCTGTTATAGGTGACGTTGGTTTACTTGTTGGCGTTTTGCTTGTCGCTACCTGTTTCTTCTTCTTAATGGCTCCCTCTCTCCTCCCTCTTGCCTGTCTTACCTCTTCAGGGGTGGGGTGCGGGACTAAGTCTGGGGTTTTTTCTAAATCTGATGTAAGTTGGGATTCCGAAAGTTGCGACAGTTGCGAGACCGATAGGTCGACTATATTTGGAAGGCTCTGTCTTTTGTTCCCACCCTCACTCTGTCTTTGATCCTTATGAGGGACCGGCGTTCTTACATTTGCCAGGTGACCCATAGAGGATCTTCTAGCCTCTAATAGGTCTTGGGAAACCCTACGTTCGATAAGTGAAATGCTCTGGTCTATAAAGGAGTTTGCTCTTGTAATAAAACTGTCTATAGGGCCAGTAAGTTGCCCTTTTTTAGCCGCAGTCTTGCTTCTGGTTCCTCTAGGAGACATGGTAACAAAGTTAGAAGATGTTATGAAGTTTATTTTTTAGCCCAGAAGTTAGAGGGGTGGCCCAGCCCGGCCCTAATCGGCCTCTAACGGCCTAAAACGGCCCGCTCTTTGCCCGGTCTTCACCCGCGAGCGTCCCGCGTTCGCGTCAGGAGGCTGGGCTTTATAGGAGGGGGCGGGAAGAGGCACCAGGTGTGCGAGATGTTGCAGCGCAAGCACCTCTGGTCCTCGCAGTCCCGCTCCCTGTAGGTAGGGCGTGGTCTCCTCTCCCAAGCAGTTTTGACCGAGCACACGGGCTCCCAGGTCAGAGGGCAATGTCAGTTGAGGAACAAGATCCCAAGGCGCTAGAAGGCTGCTGGCAACACGCAACTACGAGCGGGCTTGCAACACTGGTTGTGCCACCCACATGAGTAGCCCTGTAAAGGAGTCTCAGACTTACCACTGTTGTGTGTGCGTGCACAGTTTTAAACTCCCATGTCGACCTGGCAACTGCACCTACTTTCCAGGCCCTACCCTTCCCTTTTCTTACATGTAATGCACCCCTCAGGTAGGCCCAATGTACCCCCATTGGCAGGGTGCAGTGTATGTGAATGGTGGGACATGTACTGGTATGTGTGACATGTCCTAATAGTGAAATACTGCCAATTTAGTTTATCACTATTGAAAAGCCCATAGACTAACATGGGAGTTACTTTGTAATCTCTTACAAGTATAACTTTCCATTGGGGCAAGATAGAGAAATGGGGTTTAGGCTCTCTGAATTCTGAATTTAATAACATGTCTTTTTAGGGAGATGGTTTTTAAATTTTGGGTTTGAAAATGCCACTTTTAGAAAATAGTTTGAAAAAAAGGGGAGTTAGGCCCACGGGACAAAGAATAGGCAGGGCCGTTCTTTATAACGCAACTGGGGATACACCTATATCTCTGAATCTTTCAAAGCTTAAATGATTTCTGCTTTATATCCCAAAACATTTCATAAAAAACATTTACACATTTGTAAACAATAAATCATACTTTGCAAACAACCTCACAAGACTCTTAAACAAACAATTTGTGAAAAAAACTACTTTTTGTCTTGTTGCCCTATTTCCAACTCTTCATTTAGTGTCCACTATATATTTATGTAATTTTTAGACCACAGTAGACATTACAATATGTATCGAACTAAATAAGAACTTCTATATTATTTGCAGGATCAAGTGGACTCGGTTAAAAAGCCACAGAATATTGCGCCTCATAATAAGAGAACAATACGAGGTAGGCAATAATAAATGTAAGCCGTGAGTGCGTCCTAAGTTCGCCCAAATTGATATTGTTTCAGACAGCTGCGACACAAAAAGCAAGAAATCTCTTATCTTGTGGTCAGCAGCAGTGTTGAGATTGAAATCACACTAAAAGGTACTATATGCTTATAGCTTAGTGTGTGTAGAAAAAAATCAAAAATAATAATGGAGTAGAAACTAAAGATCTGCTTTTATGTCACAACTTCTTTTAGACTTAAAAGAAAAGCCCTGATGAGAGTTCTGTGAAGAGAATATCAGGACTTGGAACACGTCGCATATGGTTTAAATCCACTTTAAATTGAAGGTTAAAATATCCTTTGTGTCCATAATGTAATGTCTACTGCGGTCTATACATTACATAAATATCTTGTGGACACTAAATGAAGAATTGGAAATAGGGCAATAAGACAAAAAGTAGTTGTTTTATTGTATTTTTTTCACAAATTGTTTGTTTAAGAGTCTTGGGAGGTTGTTTGCAAAGTATGATTTATTGTTTATAAATGTTTTTTATGAAATGTTTTGTGATATGGAACTTAATTGACATTGTTTTTCATTTCTCCATGTGTTAATGTGTGACATCACAACTGTAAAATATAAAGTAAAGAGGCTTGAATAAATATATCCAGATAGACACAAGGAGAAAGTGTTTGTCTGTAAAGCTCAAACCATTTAAGCTTTGAAAGATTCAGAGATATAGGCTTATCCCCAGTTGCGTTATGCTTTTAGAAAGTTGGCATTTTCTTATTTAACCATTCTGTGTGCCTCTAATGTTTGTGTATTGACTGTCTGGTTTTGGAGTGACAGTGGCTGGGCATGTGCATTTAATGTAGGCATTCACAAAGGAGGTTGAGGTGGGTCCTGCCTTTCCTGGCTGACTCAGAGCTGAGCTGAATTAGACCTTTGCTGCATTTAGAGTGGTGGGAGAAGTCTCACTTTTACCTGAATAGGCAATGTTTCCTCTGCACAATGATGTGTCCACCTCCTGTAGTGATGCTTCACCAGAGAGGACAACCTGGTTTTAACTGGGCTCATAGACCCTTCCCACAAAGAGAACAAAGAGAAAATGTGGCATAAGTAGTGGACCTTACACCCCAGAGAATTAGATCACTTCTGGGCGCAAGCGGAACCTTTTGTCAAGTTAGAAGTGGAGAGCTGTAAGGAGGAGTTCTGACGCTTTGCAGTGTGCTTTGCTGGGTTGGCCTGCAGTTGCTGCTTCTGCCAAGGAAAAAGACAGAGACTGGAACTTTTCTGAGAACCTGCTTGAAGAAGAATCTCCAAGGGCTTGTGTGCCGGCCTCCTGTTCTGAAGTCCTAGGGATACAAAGACTTCACCACCAGCTCCACTGCTGGGTGTTCTGACCTGCCAGGGGGTGCCTATTCTAGTCTTGGGGCTATGGAGGCTGTTACTGCTGTTTAGAGCTGGGAGAAACCTAAAAGAAGCAAGAAAACCCATCTCTGACGCTATCAGTGATACCGCCATGATGATGTGACCTGCACCGATGCTAGCGGCACCACTTGTGAAGTGCATGATGCACCGCCCCACCTGCACAACAGCTCCAATTCCCTTTGATGCCTGCAGTTATCTGACTTTTCGATGCCAGTGCTCGCACCAACCCCATCACTGCCAGCACCTGCATCCCGTAATTGGTGAGTCGATAACCGCCGAGGGTGACTCCATGAGTCTTCGACTTCGCATCGCCTCACCGGAACGGACGCCTCAATGCCTTTGCCAGTGACTTCCCCAGTCCTTGCCTGTACACATTTCTTCATCGCAGACATGGTGCCTTGTTTCCCCAGTGGCAGCCAGGAAGCCGGCCTTGACCTCAGCACTGACGCCTCACCTCCACGACACCATGCATCATCCATAGACTTTGTTTCCTAAGGTACTGTTGCAACATCGTAATAGCCCCACATGGAGCTATTTGTTTCTACGAGTGCTATTTCTGCGAATAACTGTTTTCAAGGACTATTTTGATTTATGTATGTTGGATGTTTTGTCATTTTGGTCTTGTTTTGTTTAGATAAAGATGCCTTATTTTTCTAAACTGTTGGTGTCCATCTGTGGTATTTTCACTGTATTACTGTGTGTTTTGAGTACAAATACGTTACACATTGCCTTTGGGATTAGCCTGTCTGCTCGTGCCAAGCTGCCAAGGGGGTGAGCAGGGGTTATCTAAATCGTGTATCCCCCTTACCCTGACTAGAAGCAAGGGTCCCTACCTGGACAAAGACACATACGTCTGCCTACTAGAGACCTCCATTTCTAACAATACACTATCAGAATTGTGAGGACTCTTTGACTGGCCCTGTAGGGCACTAAGTGTGTACTCAGCCCCCATTTAATGCACACACTCTTACCTCCAGTGCACATCAGTAACAGGTGGGAGGCAGAGCACAGGATTGGTGTTGGCATGTCAGACTTCAGCTGCAGCCTGAGGGTGTAGGGATGAAGCAGCCTACCAACATAGGCTGAGATGAGGGAGGGGAGATACTTCATCATAATTGGAAGGAGCTCATCTCCAGGAGGTGGAGCTAAGTGTGAGGGGTGAGCCTGGCAGACTGACATAGTATGAGATGTGAGGAAGTGGGGCTGGGCAGATGTGCAGCATGACTAAGGATCAATGGTGAATGAGTTTGACAGAGAATGAAATAAGAGGGGATGGGGTTATGGAACTCTGCAGTTACTTGCTCATGTTGCTAGTTACCTGATGGAGATTGGGACGTTTATGTACCTAGATGTAAACTGGCGCTTCTTCCTTCGAGTCCTGCCCACAAGCCATTGATGAGTTTGCAACTGAGCATCACAGGGTCAGCATTTTGGCGATGGCACAGGTTAAAGAGATTTACCATAGTAACACTCAACAGTATCCACAGGATAACAATATCGCTTTTAAGTGAGTAAACGAAAACGTGGAAGGTCAGAAGAAAAGCAGAGCAGGGGGTTTTTTATATTTGAAAAAATCTTTACTGAAAACAAATTGTGGGAGATAAATATACAAATTAATTATAGCAACAAATCATGAACAAAGATTGAGAACAATTTATCTATAGTTCATGACTAAACACATCAGCTCCTAATTGCTAAACAAAACATAACCCAAAATGATCAATTAAATGTGGTTACGAATATGTGTTATGAAACAACATTAGTGGAGTTGATGGAATGTCGACGTTTCGGTCTCGGTTGCTGAAGTCAAGAAGACCATCATCAGGACGAGGATGTTTCAATTGCTGAAGCAAAGACTCCCTTGGGGTATGAGACGGTGTGTCTCCTTTAATTAGCTGTCACAGAAATTTCTAATGTAGCATTTATAAAATTCTTAGATAAACATGCAAACCGCGTCAGTCGGTTGCCTTAGGTGAATTAGAACACCGATCGTATGAGACGCTCTACGTTAAATGCGTTCTCTTTGGATTAGTGAAGGAAGAAACCGTCTCAATCGGTTGCTGAAAAACGGGTATTACACGTTAGAAGTGTTGGACGTTATTCAGATCTCTTGGTACTTTCTGTAAAGGTTCGGTTTGAAAGGACAGCGTATCTTCCATCAGCGAAATGGCGTATCGTGGCTCAGTGGTCATGATTGACCACTGAGCCACGATACGTCATTTCGCTGATGGAAGATACGCTGTCCTTTCAAACCGAACCTTTACAGAAAGTACCAAGAGATCTGAATAACGTCCAACACTTCTAACGTGTAATACCCGTTTTTCAGCAACCGATTGAGACGGTTTCTTCCTTCACTAATCCAAAGAGAACGCATTTGACCACTGAGCCACGATACGTCATTTCGCTGATGGAAGATACGCTGTCCTTTCAAACCGAACCTTTACAGAAAGTACCAAGAGATCTGAATAACGTCCAACACTTCTAATGTGTAATACCCGTTTTTCAGCAACCGATTGAGACGGTTTCTTCCTTCACTAATCCAAAGAGAACGCATTTAACGTAGAGCGTCTCATACGATCGGTGTTCTAATTCACCTAAGGCAACCGACTGATGCGGTTTGCATGTTTATCTAAGAATTTTATAAATGCTACATTAGAAATTTCTGTGACAGCTAATTAAAGGAGACACACCGTCTCATACCCCAAGGGAGTCTTTGCTTCAGCAATTGAAACATCCTCGTCCTGATGATGGTCTTCTTGACTTCAGCAACCGAGACCGAAACGTCGACATTCCATCAACTCCACTAATGTTGTTTCATAACACATATTCGTAACCACATTTAATTGATCATTTTGGGTTATGTTTTGTTTAGCAATTAGGAGCTGATGTGTTTAGTCATGAACTATAGATAAATTGTTCTCAATCTTTGTTCATGATTTGTTGCTATAATTAATTTGTATATTTATCTCCCACAATTTGTTTTCAGTAAAGATTTTTTCAAATATAAAAAACCCCCTGCTCTGCTTTTCTTCTGACCTTCCACGTTTTCGTTTACTCACTTAAAAGCGATATTGTTATCCTGTGGATACTGTTGAGTGTTACTATGGTACAACTCAGAACTTAGACCAAATGATCTAAAAACAAATCCCTTGTAGCACCTCTTTGTGTTAAATTGCACCTTGCCCAAGCCTACAAGGGTTTATTGGGTTTCCCCTGCTTAAAACAGGTTAAAGAGAGGCACAAATATGCCATAAAGGAAACAGTATGGTGTGGTTGTCCTGCCACGCCATCAGTGTGACTAGGTTTCAAGATTGGGATATCCTCCTATAAGTTATTGGCATCAGGTCTGGTAATCCATCAGTCATGTAGGTCTACAACTCCCAGGACATCTTATGCAGTGAAATGAAAACTAGGCCTGGGCGGTGAACTCCGCTCCATTCGTGGAGTTTTCAGCCCTCTGAGGAGAACGAGGGGTTCAGAGAAACTCTTGTTCGCATATGGGAGTTTTTTCTCCGCTCGCACTTGCCAACGTTAAGTTGGCAAGCACAACCAAGGAAAATCCAACGTTTGACCGCCTCTCAGCAAGATTTCTCAACGGAGGTGGTCGTGGATGGTTGTGACCGATCGTGTTGAGAAACCATCCGTTTGCGTTGAGGAAGCTGCCTCTTGAGCCGAAAATCTACTTGAGTGGCAGAAAGAAGCAGTGCCCTCTTGCGCTGTGCCTGATGCTGTTCGTGCTGATTTTCGAGCATGGGAAAAACACCTGGTGCTAAACTTCTGCATGAGCGGCTTGACCTAACTCACTCCGCCGCTTGCACAACTTTGTGCAGCGCAGCAGAGTTTTTTGGTCACTTACACGGAACTCTGTAAACTCCACCCAGGCTTATTGAAAACCCAAAAAGAAGCAACAATATCTCAACTGGTATCATTAAGAAAGTCAATTAAACAAGTATGTGCAATACATTACAAGGAAGGAAAAAGGGAGACTCATAATACGTTTTCGAAATGTGCACATGGCATCATATAATTAAAGTAAAAATAAAAACAGGTAATTTGTAGCAGCACTGTAGACATAGAATGCATAGGCAGCCCAAATTGGACTTGGTGCACAAATGTGCTCGTGACACATAAAGGTGGCGACGCAAGTGCCAATGTGAAATCAGCGAAAGGCGCAAGGTGACAAAATGTGAAATATGTACAGAGGACTTTGTGGTTCAACAGGAACGATTTACTATGATTGGATAGGTAATGACTGAGCGTTTTAATTGAACCTCAAGAGGTTTTGCTCCGTAAGTTGCGCAGAGGAGTCGACGACATTTCGATCCTAGCGATTCAGGATCATCTTCAGGACCGTGTTGCCGAATAGGCAGAGCTGAGGGTCAAGCTAGGAAGAACGGGCTTAGTTGAAGGGGCCAGAAGTGGCGCAGCAAACAACGTCTGCGTGATGGCGGCCAGAGGCTGAAAGGGACACAGTCCTGTGTCACTGTATGGCGAAAGGAATCAATCCAGATTGAATGACAGCAGATGGGGGGCAGCGTGTTGAGAGGAGGCTCCAAGTGATTCAGGAAGCCTGGAGGCTGAAAGGGACACAGTCCCGTGTCCATGGTATGGTGAAAGGAATCAATCCAGACGGGATGGCAGCAGATGGGGGGCAGCGTGTTGAAAGGTGGCTCCGAGTGATTCAGGAAGCCCTTTGGGAGGAAGAACAAATGCCACGGGGTCGGAGTTTCGAACCTCTGGGCTACAACGCCATGATTGAGGATCGGCGTGAAAGGCACAGGAGGCACGTTACTCAGGAGCCTGTGCAGGCCCAAAATTTGGTGTGGGAAGTAGAGATCATTTGGTATGGAGTGAATCTGCCGGGGAGGAGGACGCTCCGATCAGCGTCGAACTCCCACAGTTGTGTGCGATTCTGAAAACCCAGCACAGGACACATGGTTGTTACAGTTGATATATAGTGTGGGAACAATACTCACGGATAAACCAAAGGAGGTCATCAAAACTGTAGGAGGATGTCAGTGCAAACCAGAGAGAGCAGCGGATACCAACAAGGCCCAAATGGTCTTTTATCCCATCTGACATCTCTCCTGTGGGGTGATATCCATGGCAATGAAGGGCTGGTTTTTGAAGGCAGACGGCTGCCACCTCTTGTCCCAGGTCTGCTACCCTCTTGTCCTAGGTTTTATGGCAGCAGGCAACACTGGAAGCAAAGTGACAGAAAGAGAGGGACGGAAAGGGAGAGAGAAAGAGAATGAGAGAGAAGATGAATGGAGAGAAAGCTGAAAGGTGCTGGGCTTGTTTGGATATTTTTGGATATTTTTTGCCGGGGCTGATTTTGACTACCAATTTGGTCCTGTAGAGTACCCATGGTCCCTAATTGAGCAAGGGACATGATCAATCTGCCCTGGCATCTCTTTTCTCCTTGCTTACAGATTGGTTCTTGCTTTCCAGTAAAAGAGTCTTTTTAAGTGGAGGTCGGTAATCTTTGAAAGTGGTGGAACATAATACTTACCAGGAATTCGGGCCATTTAAAAAAAATTTTACTTGAGAGTTTCCCATTTGTTAAGAATTAACCGTTAGTGCTTCTATGCCAGCATTTGGTTATGGTTTCCACTTATGCCACAAATTAAATACAATATTCCATTACCAAAATGTTGCAGAAGATACTGCCCATACATCATGGGTGGCCTATATGTCAAAAATTACCTCCAGTATTCCAGAGCCAGAATTTAATTGCGGTTTGCTTCCCCACTCTGCTTCTCTGCCCCGATATGCTATGGCTACCCTATATGAGGTAAATAATTGCCTCCAGTATGCCAAGACTGACATTTTGCCATAGGTGTCCCCTAGTCAACTATTACTCACTGTATTCCAGGGTCTGCATTTTGTCTTGGGTGACTTGCCTTATGCTAAAAATTACATTCAATGGCCTATCACATGCCAAGAAGTTCATCCAATACGTGAGCACCAGCATTTTTCCACAGGGCCCCTATGCCAAGAATTACTTCTAGTATTTCAGGACCTACATTTTGCCATGGGTGCCTTCCTTATTCCAAGAAGTTTCTTCAATATGGCAGTTGCAGCATGATACCTTAGGTGCTGCTATTAATTAACAAGAATTATATTGAGTATGCCATGGGCAGCAGCATACTCAATCATAAAACATGCTAACAAATGCAATCTTATTCACTCACTCACACACTCTCACTCATACTTACTCCCTCTCACTCCCTCTCACATTAACTCTTTTTCCTCTCACTCAGTCTAACTCACACTTTCTGACTTACATACATACTCCTGCTCATTGGTTCTCCTCTCACTTTCCATCACACTTACACACAGTCACCATTTTGCACTCACTGATTCTAGGCTTGGGCGCATTAGGAACTGCTGCATCATTCATCTTTATGCTGTAACTCACTCACTCACACTTACAATCTCCAATCACTCACTTCTTCTAAGACATTCACACTCTTTCCCTCATACTCGCTTTCATTTGTTCTTTCACTCTCTCAAACCCAGATTCTCACTCACCTTCCCTCTCATTGATACTTTCAAACACACTCACATACACTCTCACACACTCACTCACAAAACACATCTACAGAGAAACAATATATTTTATTTTGCTTAACCTGCGTCCTTTGTTGGCAACTTGGAGGCTCCATTGGACTTAGCAAGGCATGATTTCCAATTAGGAGCCATAAAGAGCAGCAGGGCTAAGTTTGAAAAGAGAAACATCCACCTCAATCCTGCTCCCAGCTTCTTAAAAGGACTGGGATCACAGTCCTATAATAAGCTGGGACAGTTCTGGTGATATTGCGCCTGCTGCTTTGATTGGCTTCTCATTGCTTTGGGAATGCAATGAAAGGCACCCTGGCAGTCACATTGTAGCACCTATATTGTGCTGCCTGAGACATGTGCAGTTTGTCTCCGAAATGAAATGGAGTGTGTTTGTGTGGATGAATTGGAGTTGAAGTACGCCCTTCACATGTACAATCCAGACATCCACCCACAGAATTGTGTTTTCAAACAACACTCTGTAGATGGATTGTTGCTAAGCCCCATCAGCCCCCTTCTTCTCCACCTGTCATCAGGAGACTGGAGATGAAACCGAGAGGGCTGAAATGCACACTGGCAGTGTTCATGAACACAAATGGTGTGTTTCATGAAAGCTGTTCAGTTAAATAATTAGCCATTATGGCAGGACAGTAAGTAGTGCCTCAGAGGAGGCAGAGTTGCATTCTGAAGCCCCTGATAAGCCACTTTCTCAGACAAAAATACCGGTAGCTTGTGCATGGTTTTTGGTTCTGAAAGGGGCAGCAGCTGAAATATGACTAACAATGTGTGCAAAATCTTCTCTATTTTCTCTTTAACATAGTCAATCTGCCTCTAGTTGTTTTAAAATCATGTAGGCATAGTCTTAGTGCATCAAAAAAATAAAGCGATGGATGAAATGCTTGAATTAATTTCAGTCACTGGCGATTGCTTCGGGCCGAATCCCAATCCATCTTTTTTCGCCGACCATACTTCCCTAGTTTGTACCCAGCCCTAGAGAAATCAGCCTTGACCCTGCTCCTCATGGTGTAGGGTAGTTCCTATATTCCCAATAGGCTTTGCGCATTGGAATAATATATACTATAGATTTGACGTAGGGCTGAGGTCTACTAGGTCTCTACCGTATATATTAGACTTAATTGTGAGTGCCAGCTAGCTCAGAGGTCACTAGAAACTTTCTCAAATGAACAAGAAGGGATTAGTTTCTGAGAACCGCATAAACATGACATCTTTGTTTCCCAAGAATAAGAAATGTATCTCTAGAGTCGCGGAAACATTAGATAGTTATTTCACTCAGTCAATCGTGCATGCTTCATTTCACCAGAGGTGCACAGAAATAGATAGTTTTCAATTTATTGAACAGTCTTCTTTCTCATGCAGAGGAAATGAACTGCTACAATCGTAATACTGGTTGCAAAGTACAATGCGTACAGTACGAAGAGTATTATAAAATAATACTGTAAAAGCATGATATGGTTTCTAAGCCATAAAATATATATAATACATACATTAATAAATAAAGACTAAAAAGTACTCAACTGGTGCTTCTTAAATACGCCTACCCCAGTGTACCTAACCTAGGTCTAGTACAAGGGAAGAAGTAAGTGAGGTGTAGATTAGTTTCAGTATTCTTTTGCCAAGAACCTATCTAAGAATTCTCCAAGGGTCTAATCAGCTCCGTACCTTGGTTTTAGAATGAAGGAGGTCTGGTATCTCTCTCTCTCAGGACTCGATTTCCCAACAACCCGCAAGGGTAGCTTGGAAACACTAGAGCTGGATTTCTCGGCAAGAGAAAAGACAGCGTCTCTCTCAGTGCGTCTGCTGGAGGGTCGGCTTCCTTCGGCACTTGCTGCAGCGAGCTGTGTCGTGTAGGTAGATAGTTGAACTGCTCCAAACCACCGTGTGTTTGCCTGGGCAAGTGTGGGGATATTTATACCTTGAAGGTGCCTAGTTTGACGTAAGGTTGGACATAATAACGTCATCAAAGACTCAGTTCTTTGAAAACTCCATGAGTTCTTAGATAAATCATTATTCAAGCAAGGGGAAGTCCCTGACTGCTGAAGGCGGGTTTTTCCAAGAAATCATTGTGGATTTTCGGAACTAGTGGAAGTAGCCATGCCGAATTTGGACTGCATAGGCTAAGTCTAGATATGGTTATGATTTCTATGCCTATATAAGGATAGGGTGATTTATACCTATATATGGGCATGAATCGGGAAAATTACACTAGGGTCCTAAATTCATATACCACACCCACTCCACTTTATTATGTTTAACATTACTAAATTATAAGCACTAAAACATATCTAAAGCATGTGTTTTACAATCCCACCCAAAATAAACAAATGCCTTTGATAAGGTTGCACACAAAAAATGAGCTTGTGACTGTACGCATTTAAGAATAGTGTTTTCATATGAAGCATATAGCATCAAAGTATTGATGCTAACTAAATGAATAACGAAATGTACATTTATGAAATGGCTCTTATTACAAAAAATTGTAGACCATCCCATAGCAGAAATAATATCCTGTTTTGTTTTGAAGATAAGGTCAAATATTGTCTCTAAGAAGTATTCAAAGACTTCTTGTTTTCTAAGAATAGTTCTACTTTAAGCAGAATACTTTGTGCCAAAAGGAGTTCATTTTTTGAAAAAGTCAAATCAAAACTGTGGAAAAAAAGAATTAGAAGTTCAGTTTTGATGAGCGAAGGTTGAATTCAGAGTTCATGGAACGCTGTGTGCAGATTTCTAAAATATTTTCGGTGTCAGGAGAAAACATCAAATCATCTAGGCTGGTAAAGAAATCGTCTACCACAGTAGGTGAAACTGGAACTACTTTATTAAGTAGGTCAATTGTGCACAGATGAGGAGCATCACCGTCAGCGTCATTCACATTAGCAATGTGCACAGCAGATGGTACCTGTGTGCCTGTTGCTCCACGTACCTCACCATGAGCTGTGGTTGCTGGTGAGATTTCCACGAATGCTGTCATCAGGATTGGCAGCCGTTAGGGGCAACAGGATGCATGAGCCATTACCGGACCTAGCAAAGCGTCAACATCCATTGGCGGTGCTGATGGAAGTGTAAGACAAACGTCCAACACACATTCTTCTCCGCAAAGCAGGCATCATAGAACAGGTAAGATGCTCCCTTGAGCAGCGGGCTGACGAGCCTGGGATCCCGCACCTACGCGCCGGAGTGGTACTATACCTGGCAGATATTGGCAGCCATCGGCAACCCCAGAACACTGCCTATCCCTGCTGATGAGGGGTAATACCCCGAAACACGTGTCCAGGGATGGCGAAGACAGCGAAGATATCAGAAGATCGAAAGATGATGCATCGCGAACACTTTCCTACATTGACCGGAGTCCTTAGGGGCGACACCGCCGGTGTGCGAGTAGTGTGCAACCCCACCCCCATTTGTAACTTTAAAGCTCCCTTGAGCAGCGGGCTGACGAGTCTGGGATCCCGCACCTACGCGCCGGAGTGGTACTATACCTGGCAGATATTAGCAGCCATCGGCAACCCCAGAACACTGCCTATCCCTGCTGATGAGGGGTAATACCCCGAAACACGTGTCCAGGGATGGCGAAGACAGCGAAGATAGCAGAAGATCGAAAGATGATGCATCGCGAACACTTCCCTACATTGACCAGAGTCCTTAGGGGCGACACCGCCGGTGTGTGAGTAGTGTGCGACCCCACCCCCATTTGTAACTTTAAAGCTCCCTTGAGCAGCAGGCTGATGAGCCTGGGATCCCGCACCTACGCGCCGGAGTGGTAATATACCAGGCAGATATTGGCAGCCATCGGCAACCCCAGAACACTGCCTATCCCTGCTGATGAGGGGTAATACCCCGAAACACGTGTCCAGGGATGGCGAAGACAGCGAAGATAGCAGAAGATCGAAAGATGATGCATCGCGAACACTTTCCTACATTGACCAGAGTCCTTAGGGGCGACACCGCCGGTGTGTGAGTAGTGTGCGACCCCACCCCCATTTGTAACTTTAAAGCTCCCTTGAGCAGCGGGCTGACGAGCCTGGGATCCCGCACCTACGCGCCGGAGTGGTACTATACCTGGCAGATATTGGCAGCCATCGGCAACCCCAGAACACTGCCTATCCCTGCTGATGAGGGGTAGAACCCCGAAACACGTGTCCAGGGATGGCGAAGACAGCAAAGATAGCAGAAGATCGAAAGATGATGCATCGCAAACACTTTCCTACATTGACCAGAGTCCTTAGGGGCGACACCGCCGGTGTGTGAGTAGTGTGCGACCCCACCCCCATTTGCAATCTTGCCAGATTGGTCTGAACGATAGAAACCATGTGGTGTTCTGATCTCTTAAACGAGCCAAGCCAAGAATCTGCGTAATTCTGTCAAGGTACCGCATGGCTAGGAGAGCATTCTCCATGGTAGTCTGGGTATTGTTGGCGACTGGACTTGCCATATCGGAGCAGAAGAAACAAAAATACAATTCCTGCTACGAGTCCCAAAAGAAGAGGCAGGCCGCTGAACACAGAGTGCACGAAATTTGGAAAAATGCTTAGGACTGCTTAAAAGGGTGCTAACAGTCCTGAAAAAACTGCCTTAAATACATGTACAGTACCACTGGGATCAGACATGTTTAAGATATGACCTAACATTTCTGCGAAATGTATTGGGCAGTTAGTTGATATTAGGGCATGTATCTCTGCAGAAGTCCTTGCGACTCGCAGATCATACGTTTCTCTGGACGAGGTCAGTGGCACAGTCTTTTGCAAAAGAATGGCTTTCATTCAGTTTAAAGTATCTATTCGTATAGAAGAGATATTCAGTGAAGGCCATAACAGCGACTCCCTATCTGTCTTCGTTTTAGGAAACAATACTTGCATACAACAAGTGACCCTGGCTGACACACTAACGAGATAGGCTATACCTGGCATCATTCCACAACAGCTGTGATCACTAAACATTATGTAGCTACCATTGGATAGCTGACTAAAAACTGGGTCTATCACTGCTGCTGGAGAACCGTGCAGGTGGCAAGAAAGGTTATTTGAAGAACCCTCGCAGGATCTGTGTAAATAAATACCTTGACATAAAAGTGTACCGCTTAGCGAGTTCTTTACAATTTTTCCCACTAAGAAATACCTCCTGTTCCCCACACCAACATTTGTGTGCTTATGGTAAATTCCAGGTCGACTTAATGTACTCTCTACCCAACCTTTCATACATGCCTGCTGGTATGTGTTTTAAGCAATACTGAAACTGGAAAATCGTCCCTGATATCGTGATGGGGCCATGTATTATCCATTCCACGACTGGTTTCTCAGAAACAGTTAATGGTAATCTTTCCAGTTTTTCTATGCTCAGCACCGTGTAGTCTGCTCCTCTTTGTGCCAAAGAGATTTGTTTATCTTATCTGTAAGGTTAAAGACAGTAAACAATGACGTGGTGTTGATTAGACGCCATGGCACGTAGCCTGCACAGAGATTTTGTAATGTCCAGCCTAGCAACATTATAGAACATAATTGAGACTGGCCATGTTGTAACATTAGCAAGTCCTGCTCTATTATGTCAATGGCAGAGGATACAATGATGTCCAAAGAATAAATTCTGGAGGACAGAGTCGTTAACCCATTGTCCACTACAGATAGAGCTTTCTCTAAATGAATACGATCAATTTCCCGTATTCTTTCTGCAGTTTCCATTTGCTTGATTTTTATGCTTCACTGTAAGCAGAGTATATACCGGCGTATATGAAACATTTTTGACGTGGTTTACGAGGTCCAAGTAGGAAGTCTCGCAAATCAACGCCTTCTTTAAGTAAAGTTAAGTGTTGTTTCATTTCTGGAAGTGTGGATTTCTGTAGCCACTCAAGGCATAGTTTTCCTACACTGTATGTTGTAACTATCCCTGGATGTTGTTTCTGGGAATATCTTGGATCTGGCCTAGTTACTGTGAACCCTTGTGTTTTGTTCAGGAATCTATCTTGACAGTTATTCCTGTCTGTGGGCCTGATTAACCATTTTTTCCAATCAGGATTAGTTCTGGTCTGTTGTAAAATCTGTTTTACGTCTACCTCCTCTTCTGCAGCATTATTACTGTGAGTTGTGGGCTTAGGTATGCACAGTTTGTTTAAATCTTTTATCTTAGCCAAGCCAAGACAAGATGTTTGTTGAACAGTGTCATATAAAAACATTATTTGTTCTGGGATAATGCAGGCTCTGAATAAGGCTTCTTAAACTTGTACCTGCCAGTCTTTTGTGTCCTAGACAGTTTTTGTCGCAATGCTGACTTTCAAAAAATTAAAACCTAATGTAGACAGCTGAGCATAAAAGTTCGCAGAATAAATTTGTTTAGTATTGGTCAGCATTTCTGTCTTATTCACATTTTTTAAATAAAACGTTTCTGGATTTGTGACATTAAAACCTGAGAAGTAGAGAAACTTTTCATAAAATGTTTTAGAGCTGCCCTTTGGCGGCGTTGGACAATGTTCTCATTGATTGTAAGTAAAAACTTTTCTAGGATGTGCCAATTTGTGCAAATAATGGTGACTATAATGATTAAAACAATACATTTGTTCGTAATCTGATGAACCTTCTAAGTATTCATGTATTGTAAATTTATCTGACATTTCTAAATCTGACATCATGTTATTAACAGTTTCAAAGTCCCAATCATCAGAAAACGTGCTCGGTGAGACAAAATCCCTCAAAGAAACCTTAAACTGGTGTGGAATCTTCAACAGTTCCACCGTGCCATAATTGTCATAATCAGTTGTGTCCCATGCTATACCACCAGGTATAGGAACGGCTGTGATGTTCACTGATGACAGGTCTCTTCGCTCACGATGAGATGATTTGTGAGGTTTCAGGAGCAAGTTGATGTTCTTACTTGCTGTGTCCATTGTACTGTATTTTCCATCTATCATCTTTCCCAAACCTAAAACAAAAATGAGCCAAAGTAGGAGAAAAAGTACACCTAACACAATCCAAAATTCAACCAATGGTGAAACCAGGTATGTTTTTTCAAGTTGATAAAAGAGTTCTGTTATCTTTTCTTTGACATTTTTATTTGCTGGCATATTTTCAGGTTCACTGCGATCCTCAGAAAATGTATCAAAGTTGATGAAATAGCCAGAGGCAGTTCTGTCAATTGTTGGAATTGCATCAGGATTGTTTGGAATCATCGGAGCTGCTTCTTCCTTTGTCATATTTGTATAGTCAGAGGCTATATCATTGTAGACGGGATTTTCTTGACGAACTGGGTCTCAAGAGGTACATGTTCCATGGATTGGTTGCATAGCCCTTCTTTTGTTACTGCAGGCTTATCAAAGGTGATGAGTCTTTCAGTTTGAACCTCTTGTATTGTAGCAAGATTTGGTTGTCTGCTACATCTCGGGAGTCCACAGGGCCTACTACTTATTATCGGCCACATGATGTGGTTTTACCAGGTCGATGAATACGGACCTGTTCTCCTTTCTTCCAGCAAGGGGCGGCAGTAACACTGTTCTTGATCCGTGGATTGCAAGCACAGGTACTGGTTTTCTGTAAGAAGGCCCAAATTCCTTCTTATCCGCGATCTTTTCTCTCACTAGATCCCCAATCTTTGGAATCCAGACAGGCCTTGCTGTGACAGCGATTACTCTTCAGTGGTCGTTGGCTTTTGTATTGTGTTGCTCAGACTTCCTTTTGTTTCATTTAAGTCCTGTAAAACAGCCAGACGGTCTTTGATATCAAAGGGTTTTTGTTCCACCACTGCAGTTTGACGATCAAGATCCTGGATGATAATTCTAGTCCCAATTAGTAATTCATATGGAGTGATTACACCCAGAGAATTTCTTGGCAGATTATTAAGACTAGGTTGGACAATTATTAGATGTGTGACCCACCCGTCACCCGAACCTAATACCCTAGCTTTTATATATTGCTTTATGTCATGTTTTTTTCTTTCCACTAACGCATTTCCCTCAGGATGGAATGGACTTGAGTACCGCAATGCAACGCCCAAGCTGGCCATGGCCTCCTTGTAAGCTCGAGAGCTAAACGCAGGACCCTGGTCAGAATGTAGCGTGCCGATTGCGTATGTGCCGATAAAGACTCGCAAATCTTTTATAACAGTTCGGGCGTCAGCCTAGCGCTGAGGTCACATCCAAATGAATGTTGCCCTAATAGTTGTGGGAACGCATTCGTCCACTGTGACGTTTGCGCATAGATAGTCTAATGCTGTCTAACAATGGTGTCTGAACTGGGCTGGCTACTCTGTAGTGAGGTATCTGGTGGTTTTCAAAGCTATGATCTCTGTAACAGACATCGCAATTAATTCCGAATCCCTAAACTTGGACGCTCATTCCCGGCCACCAGTACATCTCTTCTAATTTTATCAGAGATTTTAACATCCCTCGATGTGTCAGACTATCTCCCATATGTGCTTCGTGTACCAAAGCTCCTATCCGGTTCCTGTTTGGAATTACTCTATCCCCCACTTAAGGAATTCGAGCAAAAGGAACGTAGTTTGCATCAATTATGATAATTTAGAGGTAATGCTGCATAGCTGCCTTTCATTGAGGCATTTACTCCTAACATTGTTTCACCGTCTATTTTTATTTTTGAACAAGTGATTGCAACTACGGAAGCCGTTTGTACAGCTGCCTTCGCAGCTTCCTCAGCCAATTAATTCCCTGCAACATGAACGCTATCACGCTAATGACTCAGTGTGTGGATCATGTGAGTCTTTTGTAGTTCTTTTTGTAATAGAACTACTTGTTCCCAAAGCATTTTATGCTTAATTGTGCCACCTTTTGCGTCTTTGAAACCGTTTGAACCCAGTTCTGCAGATATTCATTGTAAGACTGGACGCAGTAATGCGAATCGCACACTATGAGTGTGGGGAATTCGGGATCACTATTTTCAAGCGCCATCTTGAAAGCGAGTGATTGAGTTTTAATGACCATAGGTCGAAATTTACCTTCGCGCCAGCGACCTTTAACAATCACGCATGCAGCACTATAGGCTTGTTTACCCCCAATTGCGGGCTGTGCTGATCCGTCTGTATAAATTATACATCTCTAATGTTCTAGAGGCAGAATCTCAGTGGGCAGAGGACATTCGTGTTCGTATTGTAGAAATTTTTGTGTTTTTAAGTAGGGGTCAAAAACGTATTCAACGTCTGTTGCAGCAAGAGAATTAACCCATTGTATGCATCTCGGATGCAAAGCCTTAGCATTTGGAATGCTCACTTTTGTCACAGCCTCTAAGGCAGGTACAGGTGTAACGATCATTATGCATTATGGGAGGGCTCTCTCTTTTGCTACTGCAGTTTGAACTGCTGTCAGAATCTTTTCTGTAGAAGTGAATTTCATTTCAGCTTGTGTGTACAAGTGTGATTTGTATGCTATTGGTACCTTTTCACCTTCATTAAAGGTTAGGTATGTGAATCCGGATCTCCCTGGGATGATTCGAATCACAAGGTTGTGCAAGTTGTCGCGTGTCTGTATCTGTGTTTTTGCTAACATGTCTGTTTGCACTGAACGCAAAATTTCTGTGTGTTTTTGAGTCCAATTAGTTGATTTGAAATCAGGTTTTATTAGTTCGTAGAGAGGTTTAACCCTTTCTGCGTAATTTAGAACATAAGTTCTTCAAAAATTCAGGAAACCTAGAATTGACTGTAAGTTTTTCAGCGTTTTTGGAGGTTGGAGCAGCGCACATTTCTCTAGAAAGTTGGCTACCAGGCTTTTGCCTTCACTTGATAACTCATTGCCTAAGAATAGGACGTTGAGGTGGGCTATTCGTGATTTCTTAAAATTGAATTTGTACCCTTCAGAAGGGAACCCAAGTATTATGGTGTTCACTCTTTTCAAGTGCATGTCCAAATCATCGTCTGTAAGATAGATGTCGTCGACATAAGCTAATGCCTCATCATCATACATTTGTAGTAACTCTGTTAGTCTGGCTGAAAATAACCCTGGACTATTCTTGAATCCCTGGGGGAGATGGCAAAATTGTCGCTGTGTCCCCATAATTGAGAAAGCGGTCAAGTTCCTGCTTTCTCGTGCAATGTTTTGACAGAAGAAACAGTTAGAAATATCTAATGTGGTTTTATATTTTTTTCGCACAATGTTATTCATCAGTGCTGCACTGGGTGCATTTTGTACTGCAAAAGTTTTGCAACAAGAGTGTAAGTGTCTGTAGTCCAAAACTAGACGATACAAATTGTCTGCTTTAGAGACAGGAAACAAAAGATTTCATAGATTAGGTGCATGTTTCAATCACCCCTTGGTATTCAAGTTGATCTAAGATCTCCCTGACCTGTTGTTTAGCTTCTTGCTTAACTGGATACTGCCTCTGTGTAGTAGGTTGATTTTTTAACTGGATTTTATCATGAGAAGAGTCCTCATCCCATCCTACGTGATTTTTGTATAATGCTGGAGCCTGGACTACAGCCCATTTTCTGGCATTGGTGTATTTTTTATGAATTGGGATGTGATTAGAGAAGGCTGGCACAATTATCTCTTCGCCATGTGGGCACTCCCTAACAAATTCAGGTGGCAAGTCTTGTTCAGCCAAAAGAATGTCATAACCCTTAGATAGCTTCTCCCAAAAGAGTGCTTTTATTTTTCTAGTTATGTCCCCCTCCATCCGGAGTGTTACTTCATATAACTTTTGGGGTACACTAACCCTGGTGTCAGCAGTTTCAACTTGAATGCATTCATTCAAGTCCACTGTCTCCAGATGATCCTTGAGGATCTTGCGAGCTATGGTGACTTCTGCTGCCCTGTCTATCATTGTCTGGGCCCACTCCCCGTTCTTGAGTAGTGTCCTCAAGATCCTCGGCATGTCTGATCTTTAGACTTGCTACCTTCTTTTGGGTGAATTGGGTTTTCTTATTTTTGGGAACGTGCTGTTCGTCTTTGGACTTCACGCGTTCTTCCTTTTGTTCTGATCGTCCTCTTCTTTCAGATTTCTGCGAGGAAGTCTGAAAGGTATGAGAGGAACGTGTTGTAGTGTAGTTCCTTTGGGCCCGATTCACAGAATGAACTTAAGACTCAATCCTAAATTTACTCCTATTTTGGTATTCACAGAATGCACTTACTACTTTTGGCATTCACAGAATGCACTTACTACTTTTGGCATTCACAGAATGAACTTACTACTTTTCGGATTCACAGAAGTTAGGATTTTGTCTTAAGTTTGTCTTAAGACAGACTTAAGACAGACTTAAGACAAACTTAAGACAGACTTAAGACAGACTTAAGACAAAATCCTAACTTCTGTGAATACCAAAAGTAGTAAGTTCATTCTGTGAATACCAAAAGTAGTAAGTGCATTCTGTGAATGCCAAAAGTAGTAAGTGCATTCTGTGAATACCAAAATAGTAGTAAGTTTAAGATTGAGTCTTAAGTTCATTCTGTGAATCGGGCCCTATATTCCCAATAGGCTCTGCGCATTGGAATAACATAAACAGCAGTGTAGACGTAGGACTGAGGTCTCTAGGTATCTACTGACTATGTTAGACTTAATTAGTTTTGCCAGCTATCTCAGAGGTCACTAGAAACTTTCTCGAATGAATAGGGAGGAGTTAACTTCCCTGAATTAGACTAGAAAGGATTACCTTCTGACAACCATATAACATGACAACTTTGCTCCCCCAGAATAAGGAGTGAATCTCCAGAGTCGTGTGAAAACAATAGACATCTATTTCACTCAGTCAATCGTGCATGCTTAGTTCCACCAGAGTGCAGAGAAATAGAGAGACGGGCGTTTTCAATAAAAAGGTGTTATTTTATTGAGCAGTCTTCTTTCTCGTGCAAGAGAAGTGAATTGCTATGATTGCTATACTTATCATAAAGTAAAGTGCGTACAGTAAAAGGAGTATTATGAAATAGTACTGTAAAAGCATTGATATGGTTTCTTAGCCATATGACACTTTAAAATATATAAAATATGTACATACTTAAAAACATTGACTAAACGAACTCAACTGGTGCTTCTAAGATACGCCTACCCCGGTGTACTTGACCTAAGCCTAATACCTGGGAAGGAGTAAGTAAGTTGCAGTTTTAAGTTAAGTTTGGATTTTTTGCAAAGAATCTGAATCAAGAATTCTCTCTAAGGGTTGAATCAGCTCCGTACCTTAGTTATAGAATGAAGGAGGTCTTGTATCTCGTTTCTCAGGAAGGGATCTTCCAGTAACCTGCAAGGGTGACTGGAAACACCGGAGCTGGATTTCTCGGCGTGATAAAAGGCAGCTTCTCCAGCGTGTCAAAGGGGAGGGGTGGCTTTCTTTGGCTGTCGCATCAGCTGGGCTTCGGATAAGTAGATAGCCGCTCTGCTCCACATCACTGTGTGTTTGCTTAAGGCAAGTGTTGGAATATTTATACCTGGAAGGTGCTGTGTTTGACGTAAGGTTGGACATAAGACGTCAATAAAGATGTCACTAAGAACTGACTGTTCCTTTAGTGCTTGCAGGAGTTCAATGACAAATCAAAACAAAGTCATGGGGAATCCCCAGGTTACTGAAGGTTTGGTGTGCCGAAAGAACTCGTTGTGCTCTCTGGGAATCTAAGGAAGTAGCCTTGCCGTATTTGGGTTGCGTGCGTTATTGCTGAATATGGGTAAGATTCGTATGTCTTCATTAGGACATGATTTATCATAACCACATAAGGACATGAATCAGGGATAATTAATTAGGGTCCTAGATACACTTACAACACCCACTCCACGTATAATGTCCATCATTACTAAATACTAAGCAACATATAAACATATAGGTATGCATGTGTTTTCCCACTCACCCCAAAATACAATGAAATGTATTTGAAATGGTATAGATACACGAAATGAATATTATACTGTACGTTTTCAAGCAGAGTTATCATTCAGGAAATGCAAATAAGAATATTGGCAGAATGAATAGCGAAAAGTACATTTATGAAATGGCTCTGAATACAGAAAAAAAAAAGGTCGAGACCATTTCATCACAAAGCTATACATGTCTGTACATTTGCTAGAGGCTGATTCAAAATGTTGTCTCTAGAGTCTCTAAAATTAGAACTTCTGTTCTCTAAGAATAGTTCTACTTCAAGCAGAGTACCATGTGCCAAAAAACTGTAAATATTTTGGAAATTTAGGGGGAAGTAATTTCGTTCTCTGGAAGGGAGAGAAAAAAATAGTGTCACTGTCTTTTTGGAGTTCTGTTTATCAAAACTGAAGGCCGAATTCAGAGTTCAGGGAACGCTGTGAGCTCGTTTTTCTTCAAATATTATTCTCGTTGTTAGGGGAGAACATTACTTCTGATAGGTCGGTAAAAAATTCCTCTACAACAGGAGGTGAAAGTGGGGCCAAATCCGAAAAGGTGGAAATAGTGCAAATGTGCGATGCATTGCCATCATCGATGTCAGGATCAGCAATGTTCACAGAAGGTTGTACCTGTGTGGTGCTGCTTTCATCTCGTACCTCACTGCCACTTAATCGTAATGGTGAATGTCCCAACGAATGCTGTCATCAGAATAGGTAGCCGCTGGGGACAACACGTTGCATGAGTCATAACTGGACAAAGCAAAGCGTCGATATCCATTGGTACTGCTGATTGTAGTGTAAGACACACGTCCAACACGCATTCTTCTCTGCATAGCAGACATCGAAGCACAGGTAAGATGTAATTTTGCCAAATTGGTCTGAATGAAAGAAACTAGGTAGTATTCAGATCTCTCAGCCGGGCCAATCCGAGAACCTTAGTGATACGGTCTCGGTATTGTATTGCTAGGATCGTTTCTTCCATTGTCGCCAGAAGTTTGTCTGTGACTTGGCTTGCCATATCGGAGCAGGAGGAAAAAAAATAAAAGTCCTGCTACGAGTCCCAAAATAAGAGGCATGCCACCGAAGAGCGAATGCACAAAATTCGGGAAGATGCCAAGAACTGCTTCGAAGGGTGTTAGCAATCCCGAAAAAATTGTCTTAAATACATGCGCGATGCCACTGGTATCTGACATGTTTAAGATTTGGCTTAACATTTCTACGAAATGCACCGAACAATTTGTCGATAATAGGGTATGTATCTCTGCCATTGTCCTTGCAACTTGCAGGTCATATGTTTCTTTGGATGAGGTTAAAGGCACAGTTGTCTGTAAAAGAACAGACTTCATTCTGCTTAAAGTATCAATTCGAATAGAAGAGATATTCACATAAGGCCATATTGCCGCCTGCATGTCTGGATTGCTGTTTGGATACAATACTTGCATACAGCAAATGACCCTGGCCGTTACAGTTGTGAGATAGGCTTTTCCTGGCACCATGCCACAACAGCTGTGATTGCTTATTAGAACGCAGCTACCGTTGGAAAGCTGCCTGAAAAATGGCTCTATCTTTGTAGTAGGGGTATCCTGAATATGACATGAAAGGTTGTTCGAAGAACCTTCACAGGCCCCATGCAAGTTAATACCTTGACACAGGAGTGTACTGCTTAGTGATTATTTTCAATTATTACCACTAAGAAATACCTAATTTTTCCCTTCACTGTAACATTTGTGTGTATAAGGTAAATTCAAGGTCGATTTGATGAATCCTTTACCCAACCTTTCATACAGGGCTACTGGTATATGTTTTTGGCAGTATTGAAACTGAAAAGTTGTTATCTGGATTGAAATTGTCCCATGTATTATCCATTCAATGACCGGTCTCTCTGACATTGTCAATGGTAATCTCTCAAGTTTTTCAATGCTCAGTATCGTATAGTCTGCTCCTTTTTGTGCCAAACTGATTTGTTTATCAGTAAGGTTAAAGATAGAAAACAATGGTGTTGTGTTGATTAAACGCCATGGCACATAGCCTGAACGCAGATTTTGTAACGTCCAACCTAGCTGTACAATAGAACGTAATTGTGACTGGCCATGTTGTAACATTAGCATGTCCTGCTCTATTATATCAATAGCAGATGATACAATGCTGTCCAGTGAATAGATTCTGGAGGACAGAGTCGTTAACCCATTGTCCACTACAGAAAATGATTTCTCCAAATGAATATGGTCAATTTCCCGTATTTTTTCAGCAGTATCAATTTGTTTCAACTTCCAAGCCTCGTTGTAAGCTGCGTATATACCGGCGTATATGAAACGTTTTTGATTCTGTTTGCGAGGTCCCATTATGAAATCTCGCAAGTCAGCACCTTCTTTAAGTAAAGTTAAGTGTTGCTTTATTTCGGGAAATGTGGATTTCTGTAGCCAGTCAAGGCATAGTTTTCCTACACTATATGTTGTTATTATCCCTGGATGTTGTCTCTGGGAGTATCTAGGGTCTGGCCTGTTCTTTTTGAACCCCTGTATTTTGTTCAGGAATCTATTTTGACAGTTATTTGTGTCTATGGGCCAGATCAACCATTTTTTCCAATCAGGATTTGTTCTGTTTTGTTTTAAAATATAGGAAACTTCTATCCCCTCATCTGTAGTGGTGTTTCTATCAGGCTTAGGTTTTGGTATAGACAGGTTATTTAAATCTTTTATTTTAGCTAAGTCAAGACAGGTTGTCTGCTGAATTGTGTCATTCAGGAACATAATTTGTTCTGGAATCATGCAGGTTCTGAATAATGCTTCTTGACCTTGTCCCTGCCATTCTTTTGTTCCCCAGATTGTTTTTATTTCAATATTGTTTTTCCAAAACTCAAAACCAAATGTTGACATTTTGTCATAAAATTTTTCAGAATAAATTAATTTAGTATTTGTCAGCATGGTTTTCATTCCTGTCTTATTTAACATCTTGAAATAAAACATTTCTGGATCTGTATGATTAAACCCTGAAAAGTATGGGAATTTTTCATAAAAAGTTTTCGAACTGCCTATTGGCGGTGTTGGACAATGTTCCCACTGATTATAAGTAAAAACGTTTCTAGGATTCGCAGATTTATGCAGATAATGATGACCATAGGGTTGTAACAGTACATCTCTTCATAATTCGATGAGCTCTGTAAATAATCATGTTCAGTAAATTTCGCGGACATTTCTAAATCTGACATCATATTGTTTATGCTTTCAAAGTCCCAATCATCAGAGAAGGAACTTGGTTTCACAAGGTCACTTAATGAAATCTTGAATTGGTGTGGATACTTCAAGAGCTCGACCGGGCCATAGATTTCATAGTCAGTTCTATCCCATGCTATACCACTAGGTATAGGCTTTGCTGTGATGTTCACTGAAGATAGTTCTCGTTTCTCTATGTGAGAGGAACTGTGTGGCTTCAGGACCAAGTTGGTGTTCTGGCTTGCTGTGTCCATTGTACTGCATTTTCCATCAATAAATCTACCCAAAATTAAAACTAGGATTAGCCAAAGTAGAAGGGTAAGTACACCTAACACAATCCATAGTTCAATCCACGGGGAAATCAGATATGTTTCTTTGAGTTGATGAAAAAGTTCTTTAATTTTCATTTTGAAAGTTTTTGTTGCCGGCTTGTCTCCATGTTCACTCAGGTCATCGGAAAAGTCATCAAAGATGATAAAATAGCCAGATGCAGTTCTGTCAATTGGTGGGATTGCTTCCGGATTTCCATTGATCTTTGCATTATCTTTTGTTACATTTGTATAGTCCGAGGCTACATCGTTGTAGACTGGTGTTTCTTGGACTGTTGCAATTTGGGTTTCAAGAGGCACAAGTTCCATGGCATTGTTGCATAGTCCTTTTCTATTCACTGATGGTTTATCGAAAGTGATTAGTCTTTCAGTTTGAACCTCTTGGATTGTAGCAAGATTTGGTCTTCTGCTATTTCTCGGGAGTCTACTGGGCCTACTACTTATTATCGGCCACATGATTGTGGTTTCACCAGGTCGATGGAAACAACTCTGTTTTCCTTTTTACCAGCAAGTGGCTGTAGTACTACTGATCTTGTTCTGTTGATAACTAAGACAGGTACTGTTTTTTTGTAAGACGGCCCAAATTCCTTCTTCACCGCAATATTTTCTCTGACCAGATCCCCAATCTTTGGAATCCAGACATGTCTTGCTGGGACAGGTGGTTCTTCAGTGGTTGTTGGCTTAGACTTTATGTTACTCAGACTCTTTCTTGTTTCATTCAAGTCCTGTAAAACAGCCAAACAATCTTTGATATCAAAGCTTTTTTCTTCTACCACTGAAGTATGACAATCCAAATCCTGAATTCTCATTCTAGTGCCGAACAATAGTTCGTATGGAGTGAAACCCTTTAGAGAAATTCTTGGCAGATTGTTAAGACTACGTTGGACACTTGTTAGATGTTTGACCCACCCATCACCCGAACCTAATACCCTCACCGTTATAGATTGCTTTATGTCACGTTTTTTCTTTCCACAACCGCATTTCCCTCAGGATGGAAGGGAGAAGAGTACCGCAATGCAATGCCCATGCTGCTCATGGCCTCTTTGTAAGCTCGAGAGCTAAACGCAGGACCCTGATCAGAATGTAGCATGCCAATTGCGTATGTGCCGATGAAGACTCGCAAATCTTTTATAACAGTTCTGGCGTCAGCCGAGCGCTGGGGCCGCATCTTTAGTGAACCAAGTCTTAATAATTATGGGACCACATTTGTCCGGTAGGACTTTTGCGCATAGATAGCCTGATGCTGTCTAATAGTGGTGTCTGGGCTGGTGTCTGGTGCTGTTCATGACTGCGATCTCTGTTGCAGTCCTCACAATTTATTGCAAAATTGTAAATATCTACGCTCATTCCCAGCCACCAGTATTGTGATTGTAATTCTATCAGAGATCTCAATATCACTTGGTGCCTTAGACCCAATCCCATATGTGCATCTTGTATCAAGAAGATTCTCCGGTTCGTGTTTGGAATTACTCTATCCCCAACTCCAGGGATTCGAGCAAACGGAACGGAGTTCGCATCAATTATGTATGTATTATTGAGACGATAGTTGAGAGGTAATGCCGCATAGTCGCCTTTTAAAGAGGCTTTTACCACCAGCATGGCTTCCCCATCTATTTGTTTTTCTGAACGCTTTTTAGTTGCTACGGAAGCCGGTTGACCAGCCTCCGCTGTGGCTCTCTCAGCCAATGAATTCCCTGCAACGTGAACGCCATCACATCGATAACTCAGTGTATGTATCATGTGAGTCTTTTGTAGTTCTTTCTGTAAAATAACTATTTGTTCCCAAAGCTTCTTGTGCTTTATTGTGGCACCTGTGTCATCTTTGTAACCGTTTTGTATCCACTCCTGTAGGTTCTTATTGTAAGATTGGACGCAGTAATGAGAATCGCACACTATTAGTGTGGGGAATTTGCGATCAGCATTTTCAAGCGCCATCTTTAGAGTCCTTATTTCAGCTCGCTGAGCTGTACAGTTTCTGAATGATTCAGTTTTAGTTACCAGTGGTCTGAATTTACCTAAGCGCCAATGTCCTTTAACAATCCTGCATGCGTTGTTGTAAATTTGCTTTTCCACAACAAAATGTTGTGCAGATCTGTCTGTGTAGATCACACTGGTGTACTGTTCTAGAGGCAGGATTTCGGTTGGCAGAGGACATTCATATTCGTATTCCATATTTTCTAATTTTTTCATTTTCGGATCAAAATAGTGTTTCACGTCTTCTGCAGCAAGAGAATTTTCCCATTTTATCCATTTAGGATCTAATGCCACGGTTTTTAAATTGCATGGACTCTTAATGCCTCAATGGCTGATTCTGCTGTATATACAGTTATTCTCTTGCCTTGGGCTAGGGCTCTTTCTCCTGCTACAGCAGTTTGAACCGCTGTCAGAATTTTTTCTGTAGAACTGATTTTCATTTCAGCTTGTGTGTACAAATGTGATTTGTAAGCTATGAGTACTGTTTCTCCCTCATTAGAGGTCAGGTATGTGAATCTGCATCTTCTTGCGATGACTCGGATTACCAGATTTCGTTCGCTTGCGCGTGTTTGCAGTTTTGTTTTAGTTAACATGTCTGTCTGTAATGATCTCAAAATTTCTGTGTGTTCTTTAGTCCAATTATTCGGTTTGAAATCAGGTTTTATTAATTCGTAGAGAGGTTTAACTCTCTCTGCGTAATTTAGGATGTATGTTCTTCCGAAATTCAGGAAACCTAGTATTGATTATAAACTCCTCAGCGTTTTAGGTGCTTGGAGTATAGCACATTTCTCTAAGAAATTGTCTGCTAGGCTTTTGCCTTCGCTTGATAATTCGTATCCTAAAAATAGGACAGTTAGATGGGCTTTTGACTTTTTAAAGTTGAATTTGTAACCTTGGGATGCGAACCCAAGTATTATGGTGTTCACTCTCTTTAAGCGAGTCTCCAAGTCATCGTCTGTAAGATAGATGTCATCGACATATGATAATGCCTCATCATCATACATTTATAGTAATTCTGTTACTCTTGCTGAGAATAATCCTGGGCTATTCTTGAATCCCTGTAGGAGTCGACAAAATTGTTTTTGTGACCCTATTATTGAGAAAGCGGTCAAATACCTGCTTTCTGGTGCAATGTTTTTACAGAAGAATCCATTAGAGATATCTAATGTTGTTTTATATTTTTGCTCACAATGTTGTTCATCAGTGCTGCACTGTGTGAATTTTGGACTCCAAAGGTTTTACAGCTTGAGTTTATATATCTGTACTCCAAAACTAGACGATATGAATCGTCTGGCTTGGAAACAGAAAACAAAGGATTGTTCATTTGTGAGGTGCATGTTTCAATCACCCCCTGATATTCAAGTTGATCTAAGATCTCTCGAACTTGTTTTTTAGCTTCTTGTTTAACTGGGTACTGCCTCTGTGCAGTAGGTTGATTTTTTTATTGGATTTTGTGGTAAGGAAAATCCTCATACCTTCCTACATGATTTTTATATAAGGCAGGGGCTTGGGCCACCGCCCATTTCCTTGCCAATGTGTATTTTTTATGAATTGAGATATGATGAGAGAAGGCAGGCATAATCATTTCTTCGCCATGAGGGCACTCCATGACAAACTCTGGTGGCCAGTCTTTCTCAGCCAACAGGATATCATAGCCTTTGGAAAGGTTCTCCCAAAAGAGACCTTTAATTTTCCTAGTTTTATCTCCCTCTATACGTAATGTTATTTCATATAGTTTATAGGGCACGCTAACTCGCGTGTCTGCAGTTTCCACCTGAATGTATTCATTCGTATCCACTGTCTCCAGAAGGTTCATCGGGATCTTGCGAGCTATGGTCACTTCTGCTGCGCTGTCTAACATTGTCTGGGCCCACTCTCCGTTTTTCAGTTGTGTCCTCAGGATTCTCGGCATGTTTAATTTTAATACTTGCTACTTTCTTTCTGTGATATTGTGATTTTTTTACTTTGATGAGCAGGTTCTTTGTCTTTGGACTTGACGTGCTCTTCCTTGTGTTCTGACCGTCCTCTTCTTTCTGATTTCTGTGAGGAAGTCTGAAAAGATTGAGAGGGACGTGTATCAATATCTTGATATCTGTCAGATTTTCTTAATTTATCCCTATCTCTAAGATTATATCTTTTTTCAGAGGGTTCCCTTTGGGGAGGCTTGTCTCTTCCAACCGGTGACTTATTCCTCCATTGGGGAGACCTTCCTCTGGACTGAAATTTTTTTTCTCTGGGAGTGGATTGTTTGTTACCCTCCCATTTCTTCTTGTGATAATTAAGGTTGTTTTTAATAAAGATTTTTTCAGGATTTTCAATTAGTTGTGGTTTTACTGGTTTACCACCCAAACTATCTCTGCCTAATTCTTCATAGCATTTTTCAATTATTTTAGCAAGCTCAAAAGGTTGGTCTGCTATATCTGTTTCCTTCAATCTTTGGCGGATTGCCACACACGCTGCTTCTCCTTTTATGTTGGATAATAATATAGCCGAGACCTGCTTGAAGTCTTTCAGTAATTTCATACCCAGAGTTAAAGCAGGTTCTGGACCGTATTCGTTTTGAATCTGTCTTAGTACATCTGGTATAACCGCCATTGACGGAACACCATGTGTTTTTGTGTAGATAAAAGCAAAGACCGTGCCCTAAGTGTCACAGTCCTCCACATGTGGTGTGATCCCCATTAGGAGGAAGATAGTCAGAATTCTGTGTTTTTCGTATGGGGTAGTATCAGGAAATACTGCCTCTATCTGGGTGATTTTTTGAGCTAACCAAAAGGGGATTTGTTCCCGTTTTACGGGTGTTTTTCCAAGACATGATTGAATATTCTGTGGTGTAATTTTGTTTGTATTCCCCTGATGGAGGGGTGTTTTGAGGAATTTTAATTGCAGGTTGCACTGTATAGGTCCGCATGACATATTGGACCAATTGTCTATAAATTTTAATTAATTGTTTGAGTTGAACCAAAAGTTCTTCGTCTGACATTCCTTCAATGTCTGGGTGTGGTGTGTAGCTGGCTAGAACCGGCCACGTGGCTCCTGGTCTACCTAGTGGACCGAGCCTGGTGATGTGATTTTGATGTTTTAGGGCACCTTTAAAAAAGAGCAGGTGCTCTTGGTATGTTATTGGGATTTCAATCTCCTCGAAAGGAGAGTATTCCACTGGAGATTCCGCTACTTTATAGTAGTGGAACTCACGTGCCACTGTATGTGCTGCTGGAAAAGTTATCCAGGAATAGAATACCTCTGTCTGCCGATACTCATGTGCTCCTACCACAAATACAACGTTACCACCTGTTGGTGATACCCCATTTTCTATAAGTTTTAAAGTTATGCTTTTTCTTATGTTGACCGGGATGCTTACAGCATCATGGTCGTCTTCATTAGACCCTGTAAGGTCTACCCCCGGTTGATTCGTATTTAATACGGCTTCATCTGTTTCGTTGTTGTCGCTGTGGTTTGACATTGTTTAATGAGAGTTTCTTGCAGAGCAAGTTTTGACGAAACAAAGATTTGGTGCACAATATTTTGGAACACTGTATCCTTCAACGTTGACTATACCGTAAACTAGTACATAGGATTTAACCTTTTACCCACTCCAGACGTCTATTGGAGTTTTTACGAGAAAAAGGGGTCTGTGTGAAAAGCACGACTGAGTTACTCTAGTATCTTGCGTTAGATTATCGCCTTATCAAAAGTTGGGCGCCATGTAGTGTAGTTCCTATATTCCCAATAGGCTCTGCGCATTGGAATAACATAAACAGCAGTGTAGACGTAGGACTGAGGTCTCTAGGTCTCTACTGACTATGTTAGACTTAATTAGTTTTGCCAGCTAGCTCAGAGTTCACTAGAAACTTTCTCGAATGATTAGGGAGGAGTTAACTTCCCTGATTTAGACAAGAAGGGATTTGCTTCTGACAACCATATAACATGACAACTTTGCTCCCCCAGAATAAGGAGTGAATCTCCAGAGTCGTGTGAAAACAATAGACATCTATTTCACTCAGTCAATCGTGCATGCTTAGTTCCACCAGAGTGCAGAGAAATAGAGAGACGGGCGTTTTCAATAAAAAGGTGTTATTTTATTGAGCAGCCTTCTTTCTCGTGCAAGAGAAGTGAATTGCTATGATTGCAATACTTATCATAATGTAAAGTGCGTACAGTAAAAGGAGTATTATGAACTAATACTGTAAAAGCATTGATATGGTTTCTTAGCCATATGTCACTTTAAAATATATCAAATATGTACATACATAAAAACACTGACTAAACAAACTCAACTGGTGCTTCTAAGATACGCCTACCCCGGTGTACCTGACCTAAGCCTAATACGTGGGAAGGAGTAAGTAAGTTGCAGTTTTAAGTAAAGTTGGGTTTTTTGCCAAGAATCTGAATCAAGAATTCTCTCTAAGGGTTGAATCAGCTCCGTACCTTGGTTATAGAATGAAGGAGGTCTTGTATCTCGTTTCTCAGGATGGGATCTTCCAGTAACCTGCAAGGGTGACTGGAAACACCGGAGCTGGATTTCTCGGCGTGAGAAAAGGCAGCTTCTCCAGCGTGTCAAAGGGGAGGGGCGGCTTCCTTTGGCTCTCGCATCAGCTGAGCTTCAGATAAGTAGATAGCCGCTCTGCTCCACACCACCGTGTGTTTGCTTAAGGCAAGTGTTGGTATATTTATACCTGGAAGGTTCTGTGTTTGATGTAAGGTTGGATATAAGACGTCAATAAAGATGTCACTAAGAACTGACTGTTCCTTTAGTGCTCGCAGGAGTTCAATGACAAATCAAAACAAAGTCATGGGGAATCCCCAGGTTACTGAAGGTTTGGTGTATCAAAGGAACTCGTTGTGCTCTCTGGGAATCTAAGGAAGTAGCCTTGCCGTATTTGGGCTGCGTGGGCTATTGCTGAATATGGGTAAGATTCGTTTGTCTTCATTAGGACATGATTTATCATAACCGCATAAGGACATGAATCAGGGATAATTACTTAGGGTCCTAGATACACTCACAACGGTGTATCAATATCTTGATATCTATTAGGTTTTCTCAAATTATCCCAATTTCTGAGGTTGTACCTCTTTTCAGAGGGCTCCTTTTGAGGAGACCTACCTCTGGACTGGGAGCGTTTCTCTTTAGGAAGCCTTTGTTTAGTGTTTTCCCACTTCTTTTTAGGAGTAGTGAGATTATTTTTAATAAAAACTTTTTCAGGATTTTCTGTTAGTTCGGGTTTTACTGGTTTCCCCCCCAAACTATCTCTTCCTTGTTCTTCATAGGATTTTTCAATAATTCTTGCAAGTTCATATGGTTGCTCTGTTATATCAGTTTCTTTTCGTTTTTGGCCGATTGCCACGGATGCTGCTTCACCTTTGATGTTAGCTAATAGTATAGCCGAGACCTGTTTGAAATCTTTTAGTAACTTCATACCTAGATTTAAGGCAGGTTCATTTTAGGGATAATAGGAGAAGTGTGGCTCAATGGTTAGTGCGGCAGACCCTGATGCAGAGGTCTAGCCCGGGACCAGGTTTCAATTCCCGCCTCGGTGGGTCTTGGGCTCAATTTCCGTGGACCTGATAATTCTCGCCTCGGTGCCTATTCTAATCATGGGTCCCACTCTGCAACTCTGGGCAATAGCTTGCTTAATCTCCACAATGGCCCCAACAATGCTAGGATGCCTGGCTTCACCTTGGAGATGCCAAGGAGTGGGCACTTCACAGGGAAAAGCCAGGGAGGGTTTCACAGCGGTATGCGTACAAGCACCTGAGATACCCCTTCGGGGGTCAATTCGGTGCGCTATACAAATACTACTACATTTACATTTACATTTTGAATCTGTCTTAGGACGTCTGGTATTACCGCCATAGACGAAACACCATGTGTTTTTGTGTAGATTGAAGCAGAGACTGTACCCCAAGTGTCGCAGTCCTCTACCTGTGGTGCAATCCCCATTGGTAAACAGATTGTCAGAATCCTGTGTTTCTCATGAGGTGTACTATCGGGAAATACTGCCTCTATTTGAGTAATTTTTTGAGCTAACCAGAACGGAATTTGTTCCCGTTTTGCGGGTAATTTACCAATGACTGATTGTATAGTCTGAGGTGAAATTTTGTTTGTGTTCCCCTGATGAGGGGTGTGCTGCGGAATCTTTATAGCAGGTTGGACTGTTAAAGTCCGCATGACATATTGAACCAACTGTCTATGAATTTTAAATAACTATTTTAGTTGAGATAACAGTTCTGGACCTGTCATTCTGTCAATGTCAGCATGTGGTGTATAGCGGGCTAGTACTGGTCATGTAGCTCCTGGTCTACCGAGTGGACCGAGCCTGGTAATGTGATTTTGATGTTTTAGGGTGCCTTTAAACCGGGGCTGATGCTCTTGGTAAGTTAGTGGAATTTTAACGTCCTCGAAAGGAACGTATTCCACTGGAGGTTCCTCTACTTTGTAGTAGTGGAACTTGTGTGTTACTGGATTTGCTGCAGGAAACAGAATCCATGAATAGAATACCTCTGTCTGCCGATATTCATTTGCCTCTATAACAAATATTACTTTACCACCTCTCGATGATACTCCATTATTTATAAGCGTTATAGTGATTGTTTTCCTTATATTTACCAGGATGAGTATAGAATCCGGGTTATTTTGTTGGAGACTTTTGTCGTGTAAGACTGCCTGAGCTGCTGTTGCAGCTCTCTCCCTTTTGTTGTCACACTCTGATATTTTGTTGACCAAAAGTTTGCAGAGCAAGTTTCAAGGAAACAAAGATAAAGTGCACAATATTTTTGGAACACTGTATCCTTCAACGTTGAACAAACCAAAACCTAATACATTGGATTTTCGTCCTCAGTTATGGAGGATATTATCTCCTTTTACCCACTCCAGATGTCTATTGGAGTATTTTACTGGAAAAAAGGGGCCTGTGTGAAAAGCACGGCTGAGTTACTCTAGTATCTAGCATTAAATTATCGCCTTACCAAACGTTGGGCGCCATGTAGTGTAGTTCCTATATTCCCAATAGGCTCTGCGCATTGGAATAATATATACTATAGATTTGACGTAGGACTGAGGTCTACTAGGTCTCTATTGAATATATTAGACTTAATTGTGAGTGCCAGCTAGCTCAGAGGTCACTAGAAACTTTCTCGAATGAACAAGAAGGGATTAGTTTCTGACAACCGCATAAACATGACAACTTTGTTCACCCAGAATAAGAAATGCATCTCTAGAGTCCCGGAAACAATAGATAGATATTTCACCTAGTCAATTGTGCATGCTTCGTTTCACCTGAGGTGCAGAGAAATAGAGAGACAGGCGTTTTCAATGAAAAAGGTATTTATTGAACAGTCTTCTTTCTAATGCAGAGGAAATGAACTGCTACAATCGTAATACTGGTTGCAAAGTACAATGCGTACAGTACGAAGAGTATTATAAAATAATACTGTAAAAGCATGATATGGTTTCTAAGCCATAAAATATATATAATACATACATTAATAAATAAAGACAAAAAAATACTCAACTGGTGCTTCTAAAATACGCCTACCCCAGTGTACCTAACCTAGGTCTAGTACAAGGGAAGAAGTAAGTGAGGTGTAGCTCAGTTTCAGTATTCTTTGGTGTAGCTTAGTTTTAGTATTCTTTTGCCAAGAACCTATCTAAGAATTCTTTAAGGGTCTAATCAGCTCCGTACCTTGGTTTTAGAATGAAGGAGGTCTGGTATCTCTCTCTCTCAGGACTCGATTTCCCAACAACCCGCAAGAGTAGCTTGGAAACACTGGAGCTGGATTTCTCGGCAAGAGAAAAGACAGCATCTCTCTCAGTGCGTCTGCTGGAGGGTCGGCTTTCTTCGGCACTTGCTGCAGCGAGCTGTGTCATGTATGTAGATAGTCAAACTGCGCCAAACCACCTTGTGTTTGCCTGGGCAAGTGTGGGCATATTTATACCTTGAAGGTGCCTAGTTTGACGTAAGGTTGGACATAATAACGTCATCAAAGACTCAGTTCTTTGAAAACTCCATGAGTACTTGGATAAATCAATATTCAAGCAAGGGGAAGTCCCTGACTGCTGAAGGCTGGTTTTTCCAAGAAATCGTTGTGGATTTTCGGAACTAGTGGAAGTAGCCATGCCGAATTTGGACTGCATATGCTAAGTCTAGATATGGTTATGATTTCTATGCCTATATAAGGATAGGGTGATTTATACCTATATATGGGCATGAATCGGGAAAATTACACTAAGGTCCTAAATTCATATACAACAATGGGAACAGTCCAGGCTTAACTGCCAGGCCAGGACCTTCCTGAACTGAAATACAACCGTCCTGGGCCATTTTCTCCCATAGTATGGGTTAATCTGCCAAGTATAATTTGATTTCAGTGGCACAGTGAACACAGGACCTGCGTCTGGGTATAGCCATCACAATTAGGGCATTGAAAAACAAAGTGATGGATGGATTGCTTGAATTAATCTTAGCCACTGGTGATGGCTCTGGTCGTGTCCGAGTCCATCATTTATTTCCCACAATGCCACCTCAGTTTCGAACCGGTGAAATGCAAATCAGCCTTGATCATGATCCTCATAGGAACAGTCCAGCTCAAACTGTCAGGTCAGGTCCTTCCTGAACAGGAATAAAAGCATCCCAGTACCGGTTAAACTGGTATTATAGGCTCATTAGCCAGGTATAGCTTGATTCTAGTGACACAGTGAGCACAGGACCCATGTCTTGGCACACCCCTCACACTTAGGGCATCAAAAAACAAAGTTATGGATGCTTGATTTAATCTCAGCAGCAGCGATCACTCAGGGCCACATACCAATCGATCATTTTCCTCCCACCATGCACCTCAGTTTGGACCCAGCCATATGCAATCAGCCTTGACTTTGCTCCTCATGGGAGCAGTCAGCCTGAACTGCCAGGTATTGTCCTACCTGAGCCAGAACACAAGTATCCCAGCACTGGTTTTGCTTTTATTATGGGCTCATTAGTGGCACAATGAACATATGAATGCCTTTATTTATCAACCGATTGAAGACGGTGGATGCAATTTTGATCAGTAAGTAAAAAAAAGTACATTTTAATATCGCAAAATTGCTTTTTTGAGTGCAGGGTTGCCAGGCAGACAAATAGTGCTACAGGACCCTTCAAAAACAACAAACTTAATTAAAGAAAAAAAAACAAACAGAAGAAAGGCTGGGGAATATCCCCAAAAAATCAAGGGGAATGGGGAAAGCAATGGATATGCTCGGGGTAGGCACGAGGGAGCAACATGGATTGCATGGGGTGGATGTTTGGGGGAGAGAAGCAGAACATAAAGGAGAGTTAGAAAACAAATGTTCTCTTTCAGAGCACTGAAAGTAAAACGCATTTCCCTAAACCTGAGTCATGGAAGTATACAAGTTAGCCAGTCAAATAATAGCAAAGTGGCTATGCTACAGAGTAGGGACAAACAAAAGAAAGAAGGCAAGCCATTGGGAAGTAATGGTCAGTCTCTATGCTATTGTAAGCTCACAAGTGGTGTTTGACTAAAAACAGCTAAAAGCTGTCTTGTAGGCAAGATCTAAAAGTGACATAAACTAGGCAACTGGGATATAGGGTTTCCACCTGTCAAGTATTTTACCAGTCAACTTGCAAGTTATCATGGTGCCTGCCACATAGTACAGAGATGTTGAGGGGGCGCCCACATACGGAGTCCGCGGAGGGACGGGGGCCCTGCATGGGGCTCGCAAAGTCGCTTCCCAACAATCTTTCCATGTCAGAAAGGCTGACAGAATGGCTGTCGGAAACTGACATCATAATCCTGATGGCGGAAACTCCATTTGTACGGGATAATGGGGTCTTTCTGACTGAGTCAGATTCTCCGGCCAGTTTGAACTCCGATCGCCTCCATCATTATACGACAGTCGGACTTCAAACTACAATGTCAGTCGGAAAGCCTCTGACCAACAGTCAAAGGCTTTCCGACCCACATTGCAATGAGGCCCTATATGTTATGCGCCATAACGTGAACAGTTTTTTGTCATGCATATGATGCGATTTGTCAGAGGGTAAGCCAATGTAAATTTTTCATACTTCTTTGTTGCAGAGGAATGGTTCAAGCAGAAAATATCTTCTGGGAGATAGGTTTGTGCAGAAAATGTTTTGATGGAGACATTTGTTCCAAGGACCCGTATCACTGCATGAAATTCGGATGGCTTTAGAATGCAAGGTATGCCCTCGGGTTCACTTTTTAGTTGAAAAATGACAAGGTGCGTGTTAGAAATGGGATTTCTGGTTGGCTAGGGCATGCGCCAAAGCCAGGCAGAACCAACCACTCTAGTCAGGGCAAGGGAGTTACACCCCAAAGATAACCCCTGCCCCCCACCTTGGTAGCTTGGCACGAGCAGTCAGGCTTATCCCAGAGGTAATGTGTAAAGCGTTTGCACAACACACACACACAGCAGCAACACACTAGGCATACCACAAAAAAAACTCCACATAAGGTTATATCAAAAATAGCCTTTGTATTTTCCAAAACACATTAGAATAGTAATCACACATATACACTGTGCCAACTGGCACTCGGAAATATTCACAGCAGATTATATACAGGACCAGGCCAATCGGGCCACGGTCAAAACCATCAGAATGCACAAGTAGTAAATGTAGAACACAACCAGTAACTACTGGCAATATACTGTACTCAGAATTATATCCTGCAACATAAATCATATGATGCCATCAGCATCACATCAAGCATAAACACATTATGCAGCAACCTCATAAGCAGAAATCACATTAGAGGCATAAATCAGGGTGCATAAATCACATTTATAACAGGCACCACATAAATCACATTAGGGCCTGGCGCCCTACCAACCTAACACTGACCCCCTGGCCAACTGGCCATCTCAGAGGGCTCACATGCCCTATGTCCCAAAATGTCAGGACTGGCTGCCATTGCAGCCGAATCAAAAGTGTACAATTGTGCTGGCACCACTGTGCCTCCTTGGTACCCACTAGGACTCCTAAAAATACTTTGGCCTGAATGTTGCAGTTGCCGCTAATTGTGGAGCAGCTTTGAAGGTAACAGCAGGCACTGGCACTGGCACTCAATGTGCCCTATGGGTGTGTCCCCACGGGGACTCTACCAACACATATGGCCACTTGTTGCAGCTGCCAGCTATGGCGGCGCAGCTGTTGGCCCAAATTGAGGCACTTGCACTTTGGTTCCCTCTGGACCCCCACTGGGGCTCTACCTAAACAAATTTGGTCAAACGCTGCAGCTGCCAGCTACAGTGACACAGCTGTGAATAAAACAAAGAGGCACTGGCAGAGCCTCTGTAGCCCGTCCACCGGGCTCCTCTCTATGCCTGCGTTTGGCACCCACACTGCGCCCATATGAGCCCCACTCATGGAGCTCTGGGAAGGACTACTCCGGTCCCGGGTGGCATGCCTCAGAAGAGCCCCCACTCACTCTGGCTCTGCCAGGAACTCCATTCCTCCGCCTATTGATGTCCTGCTTGGCTCCAAATAGCATAGGTTGCCCCGCTCTTCAGTAAACACAGTCAGCCAGATGACTGGTCATCTACTTTTGAGTTAACTCCTCCTTCCTGCAGCTACAGGGAAGGCGGAAATGAAGCCTGCAATGCTACGGCACACTTCGCCGGCCCCACCCACAGTCAGGCAGACGCGCCTGGCTTCCGGGCCGTGGTGGTGACGTTCTCCTCAGTGGCTTTCTTTCACTCGGCAAAGTGAGGGGTGGGCACCCACCACAGATGAAAGCAATTATGGGGTGGACACCTGCTACAAATAAAGCAATTGCAGGGTGGGCACCCGCTTTCAAAAATATGCAAAAAGCGGGGTGGGCTCCCGCTTCACTTGGCAGGAATGCGGGGAATCCTCACTTAGGGATTCCCTCCAAATAGGCGGCAGCTCCGTGCTGCAAAACCCATGCTCTTCCCAGCAGAAGACAAGCAGAGCGCTCTCAAGGCGCTTAAAGTCCCAAACTCCTTTAGGAGGAAGGGGGCAAAGCTGGGCCCAGGCAGGCCAGCACACAGGGCCCTCCAGTAGGGAGGCAGTCCTTTGTGGCGGATCCTCCTGAGGCCAGCAGGAGCTAACTCCCCAAGCACAGGAACAACACAACATTTCATGGAGTCACAGCCCCTATATTTGTATGGCATATTTGCTTTGTTAGCCCTGGTACAGGGCTTGGGGGAACCAGCAAAAACTGGTTCAGGGGGAATTGGAGCACTTTGTTTACAACGCTCCTCTTCCCCTTTGTCAGGTGGGGCTCATCATCAGACACAGCATAGGGGGCGGAGCCAGCATTGTACAGGCTAGGCACAGACCTATTCAGGGACCAGGAACTTCTCCTCCCACTACTCCAATTGCAGATGTCCCATTCAGCCTAGTGCTGACTCACCCTGCCCCTCCTGGAGACACACACACCTCACCGGCCCTGTCACTCAAAAGCCAGATATGCAATTCACATCAGGCAGTCAGAAACATAGCACACAGAAATGGCAACTTCTAAAAGTGGCATTTCTAAAATAGTTATAATAAATCTGCGCACACCATTGCGCAGCATTTATTATTACCCTTCTATAGATACTAAACTTGACCACGCTGCTCCTCTCATATCAGAAATTACCACTGAAACGCTTATCAGGAAATCTCCAATGCATTCCCATGGGAGGGCAGCCTCACAGTAATGAGAAATCAAAATGGCTCTTTGTCACTATCAGGACATGTCACACACTTAAGGTACATGTGCTACCTTTTACCTACAATGCACACTTTCCATAGGGCTAGCTAGGGCCTATTTTAGGGGTGATCGACATGTAGTAAAAGGGGGGTCATGGACATGGCACACACGTTAGGTGCCTCGTCATAGCGGCAGTAACACTGCGCACACAGGCCCTACAATGGCAGAGGCCTGGGATAGGTTTAAAAGGCTACTTTGGTGGGTGGTGCAATCAGCGCTGCAAGCCTACCAGTAGCATTTTATTTACCCGCCCTAGGTATCTGAGATCCCACTTTACAAGGGACTGACAGGTAAATTAAATAGGTCAAACAGGTGTAGACCAATCTTACCATAAGTAACACAGAGAGCACACACACTTTACACTGGACAGCAGTGCTAAAGTGCCCAGAGTCCTAAAACTACCAACACCATGTCAGAGAAAAGGCTAGGAGAAAGGCAAAAAGTTTAGGGGTGACCATGCAAGCTACGATCGACCAACCACGCCCTCGCCACCGTACCACGCATCCGCAGAGCCACCGCCGGAGGAAGATCCTTCTCCTACCTGGCAGCCAAGACCTGGAACTCCCTCCCCACCCATCTTCGGCGAACCCAGGACCATCTCTCCTTCAGAAAGCAGCTCAAGACCTGGCTATTCAAGCAGTAACATACCCCCTCCACCAGCGCCTTGAGACCCTCCCGGGTGAGTAGCGCGCTTTATAAATGCCTTGATTGATTGATTGATGCAAAAAGGGCCAAGTCCAACAGTGCATTTTGCATAATTTTGTGCAATTTTACTGGCGTTTGGTCTAGTTCAATGGAAAAAAATGCACAATTTTGCACATTCCTAGCCACAATATTTCCTGTTGCCTTTTGAGCGCACTCTTAGGCTGCCACATAACTTGAATTTCATTTCCACGTAATACGCAGTGGGGAGCACGCGTCACAAAATGCCTGAGCCGCAGGAGAGCTCTGAAGTTGCTAAGTAAGTGACGAAAGCTGACCTGAAGAGGTAGTAAAAGACAGAGGCAGTAGCCATATGAAACGCGCATCAAGAGGGTTATTGTTTCTCACACTTAAAAATCCCCCACACTTACCTGTGGGAAGCAGTTGCTCTTACTGTATGTTTCACTAGTATTTTAGCATTTTATTTTAATAGTTTAATATCTGCCACTTAGGCATTATAGAGGAACTGCCATGCTAAATTGTAACAGGAAATTTTTAGGGACAAACATACAGAGAAAGATTTTCTTCTTGAACATGACATATTGTCTGCTGAAACATTCCTATGTTTTTGCAATAGTCACTTTAATCTCACTAGGCTCCTTTCTGAATTTTATGATTGAGTAGGGTAAACATAAGCACACCAAAACACGCTCAGAAAGGCCCAGTCTTGCTACTGGAAGGCTCGGAAAATCATTGCAGTGTTAATGCATCTGGTTGAATGTCTCTTTTTTGTCGGAACTTTGAATTTTCGTTTAATTTTACAAGTCATAAGGCAAGGAGATAGATGATGAGAAATGAGCGATGATACTAAAATCACCCTGAAGCGTGTGGACATTGCTTTTTCTATTGCCTCCTGGCTCCAATGACCAATGGTTTCAACAACTCTGGATCGCAATGTCACACTCATTGGCATGGGCCGTGATTTGTGTTTAATTCTTTAAATTAGTACGCTGTGTTACATACACCTGTTACATTTGACATTTTACATCAAGCTGACAGTAGGAAAAAAAGTACAAAGTTACTGGAAGGCAGTGTACTCTATTTTGTGTTGATGTCATGTGCCTCCCTTGACTTAGCTAAGAGCTTCATATCAGAGGAGGTTCAAAAGTGGATTCAAACAGGAGAGGATAGATATTCATGCAGGGACTTGATAGCACAACAAATCCAGACTTCCTCGCTTGACCAAACTGTGTCATCTTAGGCAACTATATTACTTGACTATGGCTTCTCTTCCTTGATCTCCACGTTTGAGAGTCCGTTGAAGTAACGCAGTTCAAGACGTACGCGACACAAATGTTTTTCATGTATATGGCTTAAAAAAAGTCTGTGATGTGGTTGTTGTTTCTCCCAGCCAGGCCTGTAGGGAATGAAAACATTTTCAACACACTGGTTCTTTGGAAGGACAATATTTAGGGTTGCAACCTGGCTGCATAACCAAAATTCAAATATTCTAGCAGGAATAAAAATTGAGAAAAACACCTAAAGTCGGATTGTTTAAAGGGAGAACATATGCACTGTCTATTGTAAACATTGTGTGGCCTACCATGAACTGAGGCTGGAGCCCACATATTACTCACCATTGGTAGGCTTTCCTTGTCACTCTCATTTGCCTAATTCTTATTATGTCCCAGCTTCTCAATCTTGCATTTGTCTATAATACTGTTTTCTTTTTGGGATGCCACTCAGTGCTTAGCAGTACTTTTGGACTTGGAACTTTCTGCAGGGTCATCCCCAAATTGGTTATCTTCACTTCTATTTTTGCTGAATTCATTTTTGTTGGTGTTAGGACTCTGCACACACTATCTCTGTTAAACTGCTTGTACTTTTGCCGTAAAACATGGTAGAATGGGCATATTTTATTTACTTGTATGCCCCTAATAATGTGGTACTATGTGTACCTTGGACCTGTAAATTAAATGCTTCTAGAGGACCTGCAGCACTGATTATGCCACCCACTTGAGTAGACCTTTAAACATGTCTCATATCTGTGACTGCAGCCTGTTTGTGCCATTTTAAACTCACACTTTGGCCTGGCAAAAAAAAACTTTTTCCAGGCCTAAACCTTCATTTTTAATACATAGATGCCTCCCAACTGTCAACAGTAGGCTCTGTACAACCCAGAGGGCAGGGTACAGTGCATTTAAAAAGTTGGACATGTACGTTTATGTTTTATATGTCCTGAGAATGAAAAAAAAGCGAACATTCATTTTCACTACTGCAAGGCCTACCTCTCCTATAGGATTACACTGCAGTGTCAGTTGGTCACTTTTCAAAATTTGATCCTTGCCTTTTCTTCATAAACTAGGGACTTTTTTGTGGCTTTTTGTAGCCAGAATGGTCCCTTTCATACTTATATTTGGAGGAGATCTAAGGCATCGCCACTGTGAGATTAAAGTAACACACACCTCCCTTAGGGCGACCACCTCACTCCAAAAGATTATGTACACCGTCTCAAGTTCTGAACTTTTCACCTACAAATGATGGCTTTCATGTATGTTAGTCTTATTAATTCAATGGAGTAAATCACAACTGTAACACCCATAATGCATTGGGTGATCATGCAAATTTCAGTAGTAGAACAGTGTCTATAATGACCTGGAAGGAAATGGTTAGCCCAAGGTCGGAATGAAACCGAAAAGAGGTCCTGGCACCAAAAAAGTGGTCCCCATTGACAGATTATCAACTTTTGCAGAATGTTGCTTCATTAGAATAGGGAACTGCATCTGGTGAAGAATTGTAGTAGTGAAGTGTTTTAAAGCTTGTTTGGCTAGTGATATTGGACAAGACCGGTAACATCATGTTTCCACTGTAGCCACGAAAACTAAATAATTATTTACATGGTCACCATCTTGTACTTGGTAGAAAGATCCTCTCCCAGCCAAGCGTGCCCTGGTTTTCAGTTGATGCACCAATCAGAAATGTAGCACTAGAGGAGGGCTCCAATACTAGGTCTACATAGATTTTATATTAACAGATTTGAGGGGTGGCAGACGGAGGACTTTTCTGATGGAGAAAGCAGTGACTGGCTAATGTGGATCTCGGTATTAATAAATTATCCTTACCAAAACAAAATAGTTTAAAAAAAAAGCGAAGACAAAGATTTGGATCTCTGAGAGTAGAAGATGTAAATGCAGACTTGAATTTCAGAAATAATCGTAGAAAATATCAGCAGAAGAATGCCACTTATATGGCAAGTAAATGGGTTATTGCACTATTGACTTCTTATAAGATGGATGGCTTCATATTAGAACGATCCGGTTGGAGATTGATTTATTACTCAGGGATCAAGCATTATAACTCATTGATCGAGGCAAGGGATGGAATATTTGGAAGAGCCTTTGATAAAATAAGTCTTCCTATCGGGAAGGAGAAGTGCATCTGATTCCATTAAAGCCAGTAGATGTAAAAACCAGTTCCGGTTGCAGTGAAGAGAGGGTCTGATTTTTTTTTTCAGCAAAAGAAATAGTTTCAATACATGAAGCTTACGGGGGTATTAGTCAAATTAACGAAAAATAGGGGGCATTCCCTAAGAGAAAGCCTACACGTCCATCTGCGATGCATATTGGACCTACTTAGAATTGAATGATACACAGTCTATGAGAGCATCCCAATAGATACCAATCCTCAGCTTCATCGCGGTCATACAAACAACCCCTTTAATTGTAGTTCACACTCTATTATAGCTGCCACTTTGCTATGATTTTGGAACCACTTTTGTTACCTTCATGAGAGATTTGATCATAGATCACTTCTGTTAGAACCCCTTTAAGAAAACCACAAGGCAAGAAGGAATTACTGGGCTCCTGATGTCCTGCGGCCCAACTTACTATAGATTGACTAAGTTGGCCCTTCTGCACCTGACTCTCAGGGCAAGTGTGGCCACAGCAGTCCAAGGCACCCTCGGTCGGGAAGGGGTGGTGGGGGGGGGGCTGGATGGGTGTGGATATAGGATAGTGAAAAATGGGCTCACAAATCAAAATACACGCAACAGCAGCAAAAAATCATTGTCCAGCCAAATACTCACTTTTATGAAAAAAAGGTAAGTATTTTATTTCTACCACATATTACTGAAAGGAAGAATACGACATTCAGAAACAAATATACAATCCCCCTTGAGGTTGGGGCTCTAGTCTTTCTGTGACAATTCCCTGTCTCACTGCCTCCTCACGTTAGCCATAGTGGTTAATTCCAATTCACTATTGGTAATATCCAGGGTATGCCCATTAGTAGTTTGAATCTCAAGAATCCACTTAGCCTCCAATTTAAACTTAATAGTACCCCCATGGCCACAGGCCTGTTCTTATTTACACCTGCAAGAGTGAAGCATCTGGAGTTCCTGAGTGAACCCCGTCTGCTGGTACACAAAGTGGCTGCTTTCTAAAAGGGGGGTGGTCCACAGAGGAATCCGAGTCCACATCAGTTTTCACAGGATTTTAGTAATGGTAACACACTCAAGAAAACTCTGGACCTCTTGAGTTTTCAGACGATAAAGTATTTGAAGTAAATGATGAGTGTGTTAGACGTTATATCTTGGTGTCCTTAGGCTCAATCCTTTTTATATAAATAGAGTCAAGAGAGTCCTTGTTTTATAGAAAAGTTGATCTTTATTTGTGTAGATAAAAGCGTGGACAGCCGACACGTGTTTCGCCCCTGCAACTGATTTCGGGTAAGTCGGTCACATGCATCCCAGCCGACCACACTCAATGGGTGCTGAGTCTCTCACTCGCAGTCACACTCCCAAAGTGAACGGATGGTCTCTGCAGCTCCTCTTGCGTGGTAGGTTTCTCTCCTAGTGGGTGGGTTGATTTGCATCAATCCTGTCTTTGGTCCCTTTACTGGGTGATGGTGCAGGAGTGCACGTATGGAGCCTTCACTTCTCCAGTGGGAAATGGAAGATCAAGTCACAGTTCTGGATGTTTCCAGCAACCCTCTCTGGCATACAGGTTCACCATATCTCACAGCACAGGTGCTGCTGCCCAAGCGGCATGGTATAATTCTTAACTGTAGCCCCTACTGGTATAATGGGTCACCAACTAGGCAGTACGCAAGGGCCCAGGCCCGATCGGCGCTTCACAGTGAAGCAGGCATTTCCTCACACCTCACAGAGGGTGTCCACTTGATAGGGCCCCGCACTGGACTGTACTTCCTCTAATGCTCGCTTCTTCCTCACAAAGCACTCTGGTCTTGCCAAGCAGACAGGCGCTGGTGATCCACGCTTCAAAGCAGTTAGTATTCGATTCTCTGGGTGAAATTCCCTCACCCAGCAAGGAGATCATCAGGCCTTGGCCCTAGTCCTGGGCACAGGCAGAAGTCTTGCAGAGTTTCCCCTCTTCTCACAGCCCATCTGGCTGCTTGGTAGATGACAAATTATGGGGTCTCAAACTCTATTTAGGGTCTGAGTCTTTGAGGATTTATGTGGGGAATTCTGATTCTTATGAAGTGTCCAATCCTCTGCTATTTCTTCCTCTTGAAAAGCAGTCTGTCAGAGCAGGAGTGCATATAAAGCTGATAATACTACAGCACAGCCCATGGCAATGACTAGAGTTCAGACCTGAATGTCAGACACATTCATATGTGCATAAATAGGTTAGCCCAGGGCCCTCAGCTATACGTTTTGTTATTATCCTGTCAGCTCCAGACCATGTCTATTATGTGGGCAGCATGGTCAGAGATGACTCGACCAAGAGAAGGCCCACGGCCCAGGAAGGAGCAGACCCCGAGCGGGGTGCCCTGGAGCCTACCTAGGAGGCGAGTGCCAACCTGGGGGACCTGCTGAGGTTCTGCGATTTCAGATTTCGTTCCGTATCTAGCTGCCATTTTGTGTTCTTTCGCCATTTCGTGTTGCCCTCACCCAGGCAGCACGGCGAACGATGTGCTTTTGCTTTTCCAGCTGCTACGTGTCCTTTCAGTTAAAAGGTAACTCTATTGTCCTTGTTCATAAACCCGATGTTAGGGTCTGGCTGAGTTCGCTAATCTATATCTGGTTCGATTGATCCCTGTCTCAGCCGACTAGTTGCCCTCTCCTATTCTTCCAGTATACTATCTCATCCGGCTGGCCTTCACCATTCTCTCTTTGTATGCTCCTATTACACAACTATCCTTTGAGATACACAAGCATGTCCTGCCACCTGCGAGAGCGGATTGTGAACACCATCACTTATTAATTTGTTGGGAGGGGTGACACACGGGGTCCGAGAAAGAGGCGTACCTTGAGACACCTGATAGCTTGTTTTCCAACTTTTCCTATTGGTTCGTTTTGTGTGTGAGGGGAGTGGGATGATGTAAATGTGTTTAGTATAAGAGATTGTACGCCACAGATTGAAGTAGCAGTCTCCTTAGAATCCACTCTATGTGTAAGTTCTAGGACAACTGTGCTTAGCTGCAGCTAATAAATCTGGCTTCTACCATCAACGGAGTGTCTCGTGTCTCTGTTAGTTACAAGGCAGGTGAATCCGGGGATTTAAGCGTGCCCTGCGCCGCCCGGCCCATAAGGCCCGGTTCTCCACTGCCTGAGCTGACCCATTGGCAGCAGGAAGGAGGACCCACCATGGAGGAGTTTTGTGAGCAGCAATGAGTTTGCCCTTCTCTTGAGAGTATGCAGCAACAGGCTGCAGCCCAGGCAGCAGGTGACCACTCTGGTTCACAACTGATTTATTGGGAGAACGGTCTCCTGTATAACGAGCCTATAGCTACTGAAATGGGGTCAGCCTGTGTGCTGGTCGTGTCCGCATGCTTCAGAGCCTTTCTACTGGGGTTGGCTCATGACATTCCATTGGTAGGACATCTGGGGCAGACCAAGACCTTTGAAAGGCTGGTCACCCACTTTTATTGGCCCCAGATGCGCAAGAGTTCAGACACTCATTGCAGGACATGTGAGACTTGGCAGGCAAGTGGGAAGAGTAGGGGGAAGATCAAGGCCCCACTCCAGCCCTTTCCAGTTGTTAGTACCCCATTCGAGCGAGTGGGAATTTACATTGTGGGGCCTCTGGATTCAAGGGCAGCCTTGGGCAACAGGTTTATCCTGGTCCTGGTGGACCATGCCACCTGGTACCCTGAAGCCATCCAACTCAGGACGGTGATGGCCCCCGTGGTGGGACGTCCACTAATGGGGATTTTCTCCCGCATGGGGTTCCCCAGAGAGGTGGTGTCTGACAGGGGGACCAATTTCAACTCCAAGTACATGAAGTCTCTGTGGAAGGAGTGTGAGGTAACTTATAAGTTCACCACTCCTTACCACCCCCAAAGAAATGGTCTGGTTGAAAGGTTCAACCGGACCTTGAAGGGCATGATTATGGGCCTAGAGGAGCCCCTGAGGCGTGAGTGGGACGTCCTCTTGCCATGCTTGTTGTTTGCCTACCGTGAGGTGCCACAGAAGTCCTTAGGGTTCAGTCCCTTTGAACTGTTCTATGGCCATCCGGTAAGAGGGCTTCTGAGTCTGGTCAAGGAAGGCTGGGAGCAATCTCCCAGGAAACCTCCCCAAGATGTATTCAACTACATCTTGGTCTTCAGGAACCAGACTTGGCATTTCCGAAAAATTGCTGAGGCAAATCTGGAAACCAGCCTGGAGGAAATGAAACACTGGCACGACCAGAACACCACTCTGGTCGAGTTTCAACCTGGTCAGAAGGTTTGGGTACTGGCCCCAGTGGAGCCTGGTGCACTCCAAGATAAGTGGACAGGTCCCTTTGAGGTGGTGGAGAGCAAAAGTCCAGTTACCTACTTGGTGGACTTTCAGTCTCCCAGGAACCCCTTGCGAGTCCTGCATGTGACTCGCCTAAAGCCCCACTGTGCGAGGTCTGAAGTGGCATGCTTCTTGTCACAGATGCTGGGATGGAGGAGAAGAGTGAGCCTCTTCCTGACCTTCTGGGTGCAGGAGAGAAGGATGGGTCAGTGGAGGGTGTGGTCCTCTCCACCACACTGACCCCTGAACAGCAGAGTGATTGTCACCAGCTGCTGGGGCAATTTTATGATTTGTTTTCCCTGGTTCCTGGTGTCACTGAGTGGTGCGTCCATGATGTGGACACCGGAGACAGTCCTCCTGTCAAGCACAAGGCTTACCGAGTGACTGACCGGGTCAGGGTCTACATTAAGGAGGAGGTCTCCAAAATGTTTGCCCTAGGGGTGATTGAGCAGCCCATGGTCCAGCCCCGTGGTCTTGGTACCAAAAGTTGCTGGACCTGGTGCCACCCTGAATTCAGATTATGTGTGGACTACCGAAGACTCAATTTGGTCACGAAGACCGATGCGCACCCCATCCCCAGAGCTGATGAGCTCATAGATCGGTTGGGGGCTGCCCGGTACCTCAGCACGTTTGATCTAACATCTGGCTATTGGCAGACCGCCTTAACTGATGGGACCAAGGAGAGGTCAGCATTCTCCACACCAGATGGGCACTACCAGTTCTGTGTGATGCCCTTTGGAATGAAGAATGCCCCTGCCACCGTTCAGAGGTTGGTCAACCAGGTGTTGGCTGGGCTGGAGGATTTCAGTGCCGCCTACCTGGATGACATTGCAGTGTTAAGTTCCTCCTGTGAGAACCACTTGCTCCACCTCTGTGAAGTGTTGATGGCGCTGCGCAGAGCAGGCCTCACAATCAAGGCCATTAAGTGCAGATTGGACAGGGTTCGGTGGTGTATTTGGGACACCAGGTTGGGAGTGGCTTGGTGGCACCCCTGAAGCCTAACATTGATACCATCCCAGCATGGGAGCCCCCAGGACCCAGACCCAGGTGAGAGCCTTCCTAGGTCTTACAGGTTATTAGAGAAGGTTTGTCAAGGGGCATGGTAACATTGTTGCTCCCTTGACTGAGCTGACTTCCAAGAAGCAGCAAAAGATTGTTAATTGGACTGACACCTGTCAGAAAGCTTTTGATGCCCTCAAGACTGCCATCTGTACAGCACCTGTCCTCCAGGCACCCAATTTTGCTAAGGAATTTCTTGTCCAGACAGACACTTCAGAGCATGGGGTGGGGACTGTTGAGTCACAGATCAATGAGGAGGGACTAGACCAACCTGTAGCCTCCATCAGTAGGAGGTTACTTCCCCGGGAACAGAGGTGGAGTGCATTTGAGCACAAGGCATTTGCTGTGGTCTGGGCACTGAAGAAGCTGAGACCATACCTGTTCGGGACTCACTTCCGGGTTCAGACAGACCACAGGCTCCTCAGATGGCTGATGCAGATGAGGGGTGAGAATCCCAAGTTGTTGAGGTGGTCCATTTTCCTACAGGGTATGGATTTCACGGTGGAACAAGGCCCTGGTACAGAACACGCCAATGCTGATGGTCTGTCCGGATTTGTCTGCCTTAGTGAAGAGAACCCCCAAGGAGATGGGTAGTTCTCCCCACATTTCAGCTGGGGGGACACGTGTTAAACCTGGCATCATTGGCGTGGGTCTCTCTTCCATTTTTCGCTCTTGTCTCCTCTGTTTTTTCTGGTATTAGATGCTCTGGGCGCTGTGCCACTGCCATTCAGTGCCACAGCGCAAATGCTCCCTGTGTAAATATGACTGTGAATTGGTATATCCCTAATTGGCTTATTTGGTTCACCTGTTAGTCCCTAGTAGTGTGGCCTGTGTGTGCCCAGGGCTGGTAAAACAAATGCTGCTGGTGGGCCTGCAGCGCTGGTTTGCGCCACCCACAGAAGCAGCTTATAAAGTGTTCCTCAGACCTGCCACTGCAGTGTCTGCATGCAGCCCAGAACTGCCTGCTTGGCTGTGAAGTCCCTACACTTCCCAGCCCCGGAACCTTCCCTTAGCATCATGTCAGTCACCCCTATGGTAGGTGCATTGTGTGTGTAAGGTAGGACATGGCTTGATATGTGTAGCATGTCTTGGTAGTGAATCACCCTCCATTTTGTTTTCACTGCTACAAGGCTACCTGTTCTCCATAGGCTAGAATGGGCAGACTGGCTATTACACCTTACAGTCCTATCTGACTCAGGGAACATGGTAGAAATTTGAGTTTAGTATGCCTGAACTCAGAATGATAAAATACATCTTTTAGTGAAGTTGGTTTTAACATTCTGTGTTCGAAAATACCACTTTTAGAAAGTAGGTATTTTCTTGCCTAAGCCTTCCAGGGTGCTCTGCTGTTATATGTATTGGCTGTCTGGGTTTAGAGGGGCAAGGCAGGCTGAGTCAGACCTGGGTTGAATAGAGAGATCTGCATTAAGTACTGGGGAGGGGTAGATCCTTGACATGAATAGGGCTGTGCCTGGCAAGGTGAATGCTGGCTCCACCTCCTACTGTGCTTCTGATGGCAGACCCCCTCTTTCTGAAAGGAAGGATGCAGCCTGGTAAACAAAGTGATCCAGCCCTGAGCAGAACTGGTTCTGGCTGGGTTCAGTGACTAGAGACTGTTGATAACAAAGACTTTTGGAGTATAAATATCTGTGCCCAAACCCCTGATTTTTGTATTGCTCCTGGATTTCAAGAGGAACCTCTGTCCATGTTACTGAAGGAGGACTGTCCTGCTTGTGTGCTGTTTCTTGGATTGGCCTACAGTAGTTCCCCTTGGACTTGGAAGAAGAGGGAATAGGACTTTTGAGAGATTTTTATCTTGCTAAGCAATCACCCAAGGGCTAGAAGAGAGCATACTTGACTCTTCCACCAGCCTCCTGATTCCTCCCAGCGAGGATTTTTATCTGCAGGTGAGGCCCCTGTGAGTTCCAGGGTATCTGGTTCTACTACAGAGAAGAGAGCGCTGAAAATCGTCGCTAACGCCGTTTGCGAGCCGCCGCAGCTGAAGAGCATAAGAAAAATCATTGCGCTGCTGCCGCTGATGCCCGTAGATCATCACATCGCATGTTTGCGGGCTTGTCAAAGGCTCGCTAACCCTGGATCATCGCACAAGATCATCTCAGAGCGGGCGCCGTGCGCCATTTTTCACGCATCGCACCCGGATCGTCGCTCCCTCGCAGGGCGCCATTTTCTTTCGTCGCACACGCAATAGGATCAGCGCATCATCCTCCCTCGCAGCAAGGATTCAACGCATCGCTAGCCTAGCATGAATAAGTCTGTCGCTTTGTCCCGCACGCACCCGCAGCCGCAGCCCGGCGCATCATCCTCCCTTGCGGCAAGGATTCAACGCATTGCCGGCCTAGCGTGGGGAAAATCATCGCTACAGCTCGTTTGAGCCATTTTGCTTGTTTTGCTACGAAATCCAGGTACTTTGTAAGTAAAAGGGTAGCAGAGACCCTTGCTTTGAACTGAACCCTTTTTTGAACACTTTGAACTCTTTTTCCAGCTTTTCAAGAGTACCCCCCTTTTTCAGTATTGTGGCTTTTTACCGTTATTGGTCTTGTGTTGAGTCTATATATAAAGATACTTATTTTTTATAACTTCGTGTGTGGTGTCCCTTTGTAGTGTCCTTCACTGTATTACTGTGTATGATCATAAATGCTTTACACGCTGCCTCTGAGATAAGCCTAGCTGCTTGTGCTACTTTACCACAGAGTTGAGCAGGGGTTATCAAAGGGTGTAGCCCCCTTACTCTGACTTAGGAAGAAGGGTCCCTACTTGGACTGAGGTCAGCCACTGCCAATCAGAGACCCCCATTTCTAACAGCAGATTCGAAGTAGAGCATAAGAAATGTTCCAGGCCGATGTTTAGGTTGTGGAGGCCTGAGTAATGTGAATATTGCTCGATATGTGGGTAATGCGCCCTCATGGCATTCAATAAGGACCAGTGTTGGATCCAACAGGTACATTGCAATGAGTGTTGATGTGCGGGCACCTAAGGAAGCTCTGGGGGGATCTATTTAGATAATTATTGAGGACGCTTTTGTAATGCATACCCAACACTCACAGGATGTCCACCCATTAGGCTAGGACTCTGGCAAAGAAGGTCCAGAAATGAGATCGGTCTGAGTTTGGGATATATATACATAGCAGAAGCACTTGGATGCCGTCCAAGCAGCCCTTTACGAAGACATATCTGCCCTCTTTATCAACGACTGTATTAGGTGTCTGGAAGGGTGTGCCTGGACAAATCCACACAAATAAGCCCTACGCATAGGCGGAATATGTGGTGTTGTGTATTGTGCCCCTCCATCATTTGGTCAGCCATTTAAGCTCACCACTAGTGAGATGTGTCTCTTGAGGAAAATCCATGTGTGCATTTACTGCTTAATGTAGTAGTAGACGGATTACCAGTTGTGCGCTTTGTGCATATGTCTAATGTTAAGGGTTAAAAACGTAGTCTGGAAAGGGGCACCATAAAGTTGGGACATGTGGACGTGCATTGGGGGGGTGCCATTGTGTGGCTTCCAGCTGTCCATCCTCCCACCTGTGTACATGGAGGTGAATGTTATGTTGCTCTTGCTGTGGGAGAACCAACTGTAAAAACTTAGGACTAAACTTGAATTATTTCATGAGCCTACAGTAACCAGCTGCATGCCCAAACAGTCTCTTGAGGAGCAGTCTGTAACTTTGGGAGTATAGGAAACAGGGACCATAGAAGGAAAGTGGAAAGATGCCGGGTAGCAGTCAGAGAATCCATGCATGTGGCTGTTGGGATGTATTCTGAATAACCAGCAAACTGTGGAGCAGGACAATGATGATTCAGAGTCTCATTGGGGCTGCGGAGGACATGCAGTGGACAAAGGTTTTGCAGACCCTCTGCGGTGTAGTAGCGACCCAATAAGGTAGTATGTATAGGGTCAAGCTGCCCCCTCAACAGGTAGCGAACTTAGGCAAGAAGGGAATCAGATGAAGTCATAAACTATCTGCGGAGTGCCCTAAGGGCTGGGAGGTGATCCTGAATGACTGGGAGGGCCAGAGGCGTTGCTGTCCTCACTGATGTTGGAGTCTGCTTCAGACTAGGTGGAGGGGGCGTCTGATGGATCACAAATGCTGCAGATATAGAAGACTGCTGCTCCTGCCACAGTTCCTGCTGCAAGGGTGCCCCTGCACCACCACAGGTTTTAGCTGACCGGTGAATGCCGGACCCCCATTGTCATTTGGTGTGAGGTGCACCAAGTCTGTCCCCAGAGGTACTTGCACCCCTGTCAACATAGTTCTCGATCCAGTCTTAAGGCAGGCTCCACAAAGAAGTATGGGGCATTTTACCAAGGCAGGCGAAATGAAATTATCGCCGTTTGCGGCCGTAAAGCGGCAATAATTTCATCGCTCTATTAGGAGGCTGTCGGTAACATCAGTTAGCGACAGATTTTAGGTGATAGCGAGCAGTATGGGCCCGCTTTGCATGTCAGCGATATTCATCGCTGATGACATGCAAAGTGAGCGTACCCAACCTGTTAGCGACTGAAAGCAGTCGCTAACATCGCTATCGCCTATTAGCAACGCAGGCGTAGCGATTAAATATTCGCGCTAAGCGCGAATATCACCAAATCCTAACGCCTGCTCAGACCACTTCTAAGCTTGTGGATCCACTGAAAGGTGGATGTTCAGGTTAAGTCCCTATTAGCGATGATGCCTGAATATCACTTAATTTCCAGCGATATTCACGCATTTGGCCGCTATCACCGGATATTTTGTAGCTTTGGAGATAAATGTTGCTAATAGCACGTTATCTCTGCGATAAAATCCGGCGATGCGCGGCGATACATTTTTTTTTCGCTAAGCCTATTTAGCAATAAATATTGCTAGTTGTTGATAATATGCCCCTATGTTTGCTGGTCGTGGATGACTTTCAGCTTTGCTGAGTAGCGTATTGAGTATTGAACTTGGAGGGTCTGGAGCCGGCGCTTCACTCCAAGGAAAGAGGAATACTGCAGCTGTATACCATCGGTTTATAATCAGGGAACCCTGAGGCCTTACATTTTTCAAATTCAAGTGGAGCCTTTTGTCGGGCTGCCTGCAGGATGGCATCTCTGTCCTTGTAATGGAGAAACTGTGCAGCGATGGGGCAAGGCAGCGAGCCCAGATGTGACTGGGGGGTGGGGGGGGCACCCAGTGCACCCGCTCCAGGGCAATGTACAGGGACAGCGCCTGAGCCTGGGTTAAGGCTTTCGCCCAGTCTTCTTGGTATGTGATCATCATACAGGAGTTCTCAGCCCCTGCCAGAGTCCAAACACCCATATGTTGTTGCACCAAGCATATCCCTCAGTATCCTCCACACGGTTCCGCAAATGCTAGAAACTCCCAATGATGTCCGAGTACATTTCCCTTGGTCTTCCAGCTGACGTTTTATTTCTTCACAGGAGCGATTTGCATCTACCACATACGAGGCTAGTTACCATAGGTGGTCACTGTGAGACGTTAGCCTGGTATATGATGTCCACTAGTTCTAGTGGGCACCTTGCACCAGTCTAATCGACCCTTATTGATGGTAGGTTATAAAGTCAACCTTATAGAGAGCTATCCTTAGTGGTAGCTGTGGAGAGCAGCCTCAGGCTAAGACTTGGAGACAAGTTAAGGAAGTTGTTTTACCATCTATAATCTCTTGAGTACCTAATGAACGCACACCACACAAGGTATATATAAAATATATATGTATTTATTCTAAACCCCTCTGGACTCTTTATGAGGTCAGAGGTAAAAGTACAATACAAGGAACTTAATTAGCATACGATAAGTTGCACAGCATACGTTTTGCCCCTGGGGCCTCACAAACCATATACCAAAAAAGTGGTATAAGAACCACGTGAGGAATAGAAAGCAGGTCTAGGGCCTGTGGAGTCGCTGGGGCTACTCAGGACAACCATAGGTTAGAATGTAGGAGGCCCACGGGAGACGCGTGCAGTGTCTAATCACAGTTTGGTTTACCATTGACTTTCGATGGGGAACAAATAAATTACAATTTTAAAGAAAAGGGGTACAAGGAGGTGTACTGCAATGGAACCCTTTTAGATTAGGACACTTGGAGAGTCAATACCCACGGGAGCACCGGAGTACTCGTGTTACCTCACCCAGGGAAGCCGGGTGCATAGGTGTCTTTTCGTGTCGGGTTTCATCATCAATTCCAATGGAGAGCTGCGAAGAAGTGCTGCAGGCGTCCAGAGGAAAAGTGTGCGGCCGGTCCTAAGGTTGGATCGGAGATGTGAAGAACCTGAAAGCAGAGGAGATAGAGTCTGGGTCACTAGCCAGTGACCAGGGAGGCGATAGAAATATGCCACCAGATGTCGGGTGATTTCAGGTGAAAAAGTGAAGTTTGTCTCTTCAGCCAGGAGGAGTCAACGACAACCAGGAGCTGGATTCAAGCTGTTCCACTAAGGATCTAGTTGACTGCGGTGTCGATATCCGGATTGAACCCAACAAGCTTTGGCAAACGCAACCCACGCAGGATTTCAAGATTGGCTTCGGTGCAGACGAGCAAGGTCTGTGGAACTTCTCCTTTGCAGGGAAATTGGAACACGCATGGAGCATCCAGGAAAGCAAGTTGGAACAAAGGTTAGTCTTCTTGCGGGCTCACTAGCCAATGCAATAGGAACCCCAAAGACGCGTCAAGCTGAAATGCACAAAGCGGGCCCACGGGACACTCGTGGAGTGTGGGCCTCTGAGCTTTAGTGCAAAAGGTGCTCGGCTGGGGCTTCATACACCCCAATGCACAACTTCGGGATACCTCGGAAAATTGGTGCAGGTAGTAAAATGCAGGATGTCCAGGAGTTCCGGTCCCACATCTCTCGTGTCTGCCACGGGTCTCAGCTTGGCTGTGAGCGAAGGTCGGGGTCAGAGATGTCTGGAAGTCTGTGTCCTGTGTCGCAGATTCTTCGGGATCTGGCTGGAGCCTCGAAAATGCAGACCGGCAAAGATGCAGTTGGTGCCTGTTTGAACAGGGTGGTCACTCCTTGACCACAAGGGAGATTTCTTCCATCTTCCAGTCAATATGGAATGTCGAAGGTCCAGGATATATGTTGCAGAGTTTCATCCAGGGTAATCTAAAGTCCTAGGGACTGGGGTTTTATACTTATAGCAAGTTTAGGAGTTGGACTAACTCTAAGGTCCCTCCTATGGGTGGACCTGGGGTGGGGGTGGTTACACCCCTTCCCCTTTGTCCAGTTTCGCACCAGAACTGGGGCTGAGTATCACAGCAACCGGTTCGGACTGGGAAATGCATCGAGCACCTTGTGCGCCCCAGGCAGTCTCTGGAAAGCATTTACTGAATGCAGCCCTCCCTGCCCCAATACAATAAGAGCCTGTCGGGGGAGGTGCCAGCACCTCCCTGGACAGGAAACCTATTGTTCAGGCCTCCCCTGCCGGAGTTTCATCCAGCAGCAGGAGGGCAGACTCGCGCCTGTGGCAGCAGCATCCATTTTGTGATGCTGAAGCTCTGTTTATCCTGAACCAGGTAAACCAGTAACTACATGTCTTCTCCCTCTAGAAGGTGGAATGCTACCCCCGCCGCCAGGACTGGAGGGGGGTAGTATTCCAAAGTGTTTGACACCTTACACAACATGTTTTGATAAAGCCAAACCAAAGTTAGCATTAACCGCAAGGATTATAATTCCCTTAAGTGTATATGGTATGGCTACATCATAGAACAGCTATAAGGAGATGGTTCCAAAAGCAGCTGAGGGGCTCAGCTCATGCTAGGGCATCCTCTCACATAAAACCAAGCACTCTATCTCCAGTATTGTCGAGGTCTGCCTTAGGAGTGGCTTATAGGTGTATATGTGTCTATACATGTATATAGTTATAGGTATACTAAATCTAAGTAAGGGGTGAATACACTACCTTACAAAGGCTGTAAGACCAGCCCTGTGGTGTCAGTTTGGAAGGCAAACCAAGGGTAGCATAATACATGCTGCACCCCCTGGTAGGCCTAGGGGGCACCTATGCCCTGGGTACCTATGGTACACTATACAGGTGCTCACAAGGGTGACCAAGTAACCATTCTGGTATGTACCTAAAGTACATGGTATCAATTTAGAGAGAGAACAGCTGGGCTGTGGGCCTGATTAGCAGGTCCATGGCCACACTAGAGTCGAAAAACCAGAGAATCACAGCAAAAAAATGGGGGTATCCATAGGAAGCAGACCCTGCTCTCCTACACCCCCCAAACACAGGGACATTAAACTAACCTTGAACAGTTGAGTCTTCATGTTCTAATTGGAAATATCTGGAGAGTCCATCTGCATTGGCATGGTTACTCCCAGGTCTGTTTCCACTGTATAGTCCATCCCCTGTAGGGAAATGGACCACCTGAGCAGTTTGGGATTTTCACCCTTCATCTGTTTGAGCCACAAGAGGGGCTTATGGTCTGTCTGAACTGTGAAGTGAGTACCAAACAAATATGGCCTCAGCTTCTTTAGGGCCCAAACCATTGCAAAGGCCTCCCTCCCAATAGCTGACCAATGTTTCTCTCTAGGGTTTAGCCTTCTGCTAATAAAAGCTACTGGCTGGTCCTGACCTTCTTCATTCAATTGTGATAGTACAGCCCCTACCTCGAACCCAGAAGCGTCTGTTTGAACAATTTATTCTTTGGAGTAGTTTGGACTTTGCAGAATGGGAGCAGTGCACATGGCCTGCATTAGGTCATCAAATGCCTTTGAACAGCTAAATGTCCACTGAACTTTCTTAGGCATTCTTTTAGAAGTTAAGTTATTCAGGGGTGTCACAATGGAATAATACCCCTTGGCAAACCTCCTATAGTACCCAGTCAGGCCCAATAAAGCTCTGACCTGAGTCTGGGTGGTTGGAGCAACCCAGTCCATTATGGTTTGGATCTTGCTCTGCAATGGTTGAACCTGGCCTCCACCTACAAGGTGGTCCGGGTACACAACCTGAATCTGCCCTGTCTGGCACTTAGTAGCCTTGATAGTTAGGCCTGCTCTCTGCTGGACCTCCAAAACATTTTTCAGGTGGATTAGGTGATCTTCCCAGGTGGAACTAAAGACAGCAATATCATCAAGATAAGCTGCACAGTAGTCATCCATGCCTGAGTGGACTTTGTTCACCAACCTTTGAAATGTGGCAGGTGCATTTTTCAGACCAAAGGGCATCACCATAAATTGATAATGACCACTAGGGGTTGAAAATGCTGTCTTTCACTTGGCCTCATCAGATAACCTAATTTGCCAGTAGCCATGTGTCAGATCAAATGTGCTCAGATATTTGGCAGAGGCCAACTTATCAATGAGCTCATCTGCTCTAGGTATTGGATGGGTATTTGCCTTAGTGACAGCATTGAGACCTCTGTAGTCTACACAAAACCTCATCTCTCTCTTACCCCCCTGGGGTGAGGTTTTGGCACCAGGACTACTGGACTAGCCCAAGGGCTATCTGAAGGTTCAATACCTCCCAATTCCAACATTTTCTGGACTTCCGTCCCTATACAGTTCCTGACATGATCAGGTTGCCTGTAAATCTTTTTTTAACAGGCAGACTGTCTCCAGTGTCCACTTCATGAGTGCACCAGGTAGTCTGACATGGAGTCAGTGAAAACATATGTATTTATGCCTGCAGAAATTGTCTGCAGTCACTCTGCTGCTGGTCAGTGAGGCTGCCTGCCAAGGCTACACCATCAACTGAACCATCATCAGAGTTCTGAGAGAGCAGATCTGGGAGAGGGTCACTCTCTTCCTCCTGTCCTTCATCAGTAGCCATGAGCAAGCCCATGTCTGCCCTGTCAACATATGGTTTCAGTCTGTTGACATGAAGCACCCTGTGGGGGCTGCTGGGAGTTGCAAGATCAACCAAATAGGTGACCTCTCCTTTCTGTTCAACAATAGTCTGGGGTCCACTCCACTTGTCTTGGAGAGCTGCTGGGGCCACTGGCTCCAACACCCACACTTTCTGTCCTGGCTGGTAAACAGTCAGTACAGCCCTTTGGTCATGCCAGGCCTTTTGCAATTCCTGACTTGCCTCAAGGTTTTTAGATGCCTTTATCATATACTCAGCCATCCGGGAGTGAAGACCAAGTACATAGTCCACAATGTCTTGCTTGGGAAGATTGAGAGGTAACTCCCATTCTTCCTTCACCAGACAAAGGGGTCCTCTTACAGGATTCCCAAACAAAAGTTCAAAAGGGCTGTAGCCAACCCCCTTCTGTGGGACCTCACTGTAAGCAAACAAAAGGCAGGGTAGCAGGATATCCCATCTACTCCTGAGCTTTTCTGGGAGAACCTTAATCATACCCTTTAAAGTCTTGTTGAACCTTTCATCTAGACCATTGCACTGTGTGTGATAGGGTGTGGTGACCTTATAGTTCACTCCACACTCCTTTCACAGTGCAGTTAGGTAACTAGGCATGAAGTTTGCACCGCTGTCTGATACAACCTCCTTAGGGAAACCCAAACGTTTAAAAACTTTACAAAACAGGTGCTGTAATGGTCCTAAGTGGTATAGCTTCTGGGTATCTGGTGGCATGATCCACTACCACCAGAATAAACCTGTGCCCAGAGGCTGTTTGGGGATCCATTGGTCCAACAATGTCTATCCCAACTCTTTCAAAGGGAACCTCCACCACAGGTAGTGGTATAAGGGGGACCTTTGTAGTGCTCCCTGCTTTGCCACTGGCTTGGCAGGTTATACACGAGCGACAAAACTCCTTGGTGTCTTCTGACATGTGGGGCCAGTGAAAATGTGGAGCATTTTATGATGCTGAAGCTCTGTTTATCCTTAACCAGGTAAACCAGTAACTACATGTCTTCTCCCTCTAGAAGGGTGGAATGCTACCCCCGCCGTCAGGACTGGCGGGGTAGTATTCCAAAGTGTTTGACACCTTACACAACATGTTTTGATAAACCAAACCAAAGTTAGCATTAACCACAAGGATTATAATGCCCTTAAGTGTATATGGTATGGCTATATCATAGAACAGCTATAATGAGATGGTTCCGAAAGCAGCAGAGGGGCTCAGCTCATGCTAGGGCACCCTCTCACATAAAACCAAGCACTCTACCTCCAGGATTGTCGAGGTCTGCCTTAGGAGTGGCTTATAGGTGTATATGTGTCTATATATGTATATAGATATAGGTATACTAAATGTAAGTAAGGGGTGATTACACCACCTTACACAGGCTGTAAGAACAGACCTGTGGTGTCAATTTGGAAGGCAAACCAAGGGTAGCATATTACATGCTGCAGCCCCTGGTAGGCCTAGGGCGCACATATGGTACACTATACAGGTGCTCACAAGGGTGACCCAGTTACCATTCTGGTATGTACCTAAAGTACATGGTATACATTTAGAGAGATAACAGCTGGGCTGTGGGCCTGATTAGCAGGTCCACAGCCACACTAAAGTCGAAAAACCAGACAATCACAGCAAAAAGTGGGGGTAATCATAGGAAGCAGACCCTACTATCCTACACAGTAAACCAAATTCTTACATCCTGGTTTCAAGAGAGGACTGAGAAGTCTCTCTCATGTGTAGGATAGTGTCCAGCTTGTCGTAAGATTTATGTGGAAGGGCTGACTACATATTCGCTGATGCAGTCCAGTCTGGGGACAGGGATGTGGGAGACTGCACCCGGAAATGCCCGGCTCAGGCTGCTGGCGGCCCATCCCAGGCTGGTGGTAAGGCTTTGAAATGAAGGGGTGTCAGTTAGCACTGGTGTGCTGACACTTGCTGTCACCCAGGGGTTGGCCCCAGGCAGCAGAAGGTCAAGGAACAGGGGAGAGAGAGTCATAAGGGGTCCATACAGTCTGAAGTTCTGGCTATGGTTAGCTGCAGTGCAGTCACATGCCAGGCAAAGTATACCTACAGGCACACACAGGATTGAAAACTGAGGTCTGGAACATGCCGCAGCAGGCTCACTTTAGCCTACCCCATCCACGGCGCCACTGCTCTGTCTCTATGTCCATTGTGGGGTGGTGCCCCAATGAGCACTGTCCTCCATGAGTATGTCTGTCTAGCCAATCTCTGACCATGCACCCGCTGGAGACCAATGTGCCCACTGGAGATTCACGATCTATGTGAGCCTGCCCGTCACTGGAATGACTTCACAGTCCACCTCTTGGCCCTCCCGTATACAGGCCTGCCACCCCAAATGGGTTTTTTATAGGCCTAGGAAACACCTTTCTCTACTGCCTTGTCCCCTCCCAGGAGCAGAATCAGCTGAGCCCTGGGGGAAGGCATGTCAGAAGCTCTGGAGCCAGAGAGGTCCATGGGTAGCCCTTGTGAGGTCTTCAGCACCAGGGTCACCTCAAGATTCAGCCCGGTATGTCCCCTTAATGTGCTGCAGGGACCTGCCCTCCGTCCACTGCATTGCACGGGCCTGGAGATGAAACAGATGCACGTTTATGCTGCACAGGCCCGAGGTCTTGGGCCCAACCAGAGCGTCAGACCGCTATCACTGCAGTCTCATGGCCATCGATGGCTCCAGCCGTGTCTCCACTATGATGTTGGCACTATTCTGTGCCGATGACGAGAGTTAAGTTCCAGGTTCACAGGATATTTATCGATTCACCTGCCTGCCAACCTGGAGCTCCGTTAATTGCTGTCTGCCATCTATGGCGCCTAGACCATGCCCCACACTATATCCTTCATGTATTGTACGACTCATAGGCACACATACATCCAGCACATACATTTAACATGCACTAAGAACACACTTTATGTACTGTACCACTCGCAGGTACACATACACCCAGCACATGCATTCATCCTACATGAACTGCACAGCACTATATACTCCTAATACTGCACAACTCGTAGGCCCACATACATCCAACACATACATTTAACATGTATGCTCTGCGCAGTACTACATTTACCCGGAATTGTACCCTTCCCAGGCACACATGTACCCAATATCCAGTGCCAAGACACCACTCCTGCACTGACCATCACTTCCCACCAAACCAACGTAGGTCAAGGGTAAGTTAAGAACCGAGCAATAGAACTTTAAAAACGACATAGCCAGTAGGCCTCACTCCTACTGGTCACTACATGGTATCCCTCCACCACCGCACTCGTGCTCCATAACTCCTAGTGAAGGCACCTTCCAATCTGTAAGACAAGCCTATTGCATGGTGCACACGCATGATCGGTGGTTACCAAAAATCATCATTAGGGATCCAGGCATCAGTTCAGTAGGGCATTCAGGTTAGGCGTGGATGTCCATTGCCAATCAGAGGAGTTTTCTCTCCCAGCAACTTCCTTGTACAGCTCTTATCCTGGAAAAAAAGTGAAGCATCAATAAGTCCCAGGACCTGGACGGAGAGGTAACAAAAGTTGCTGGGCCAGTAGGTCTCAGAGTGTGGAAGAACAGACACAGGTTTTTCTGGCCAGGAACAAGAGGCGAGAGGCTACTGGGTCAGCAATGCAAAGCTAGAGGTTACTAGGCCAGGATCAAAAGGTAAGTAACCACTCGGCCAAGAATAAGAGGCAGGAGGTCGCTAGGCTATGAACACGGGATTAGAGGTTGGTTGGTTCAGAAAGAGAAAGAGGTTGCCAAGCCGAGAACAAGAGGTAGAGCAACATAATTGTTTAGAAAATCATATATGGTAGCTTTTTTGTATAGCATACACTCTCAATTTTAAGACGCTCTCAAATTTGAAGCTCAAATAAAACGAGGGCGAGTGGTGTAAATTGATTTGGCTAGGATCACACAAGCTGGTCAAGTAAAGAAGACGGATTTCAGTTCCATTCTCCTGGTTACAAAGTGCCCAGTTCAGGAACTGGATAAATATCACCCTCTCTTTCCCTCTTAACACCAAGGGCCAGATGTACGACCTGCAAAATAGCACCTCGGAAATTGCGACTCATTTGTGACTTGCATTTTGCGAGGCTCTATATGGTATGTACAACAGTGTGTTTAACACTGTTTGCGATTCCCAATGGGGTCAGAAATTGAGAGGCTCATGATTATTATTTAGCCTCTCGCAATTTGCCAGCCCATTGGGAATGACAGGTCCTCTCAGGGATGGTGGCCTGCTGGGCTCAGTGGACCACCATGTCTAGGACTGCTTTTAAATAAAGCAATTTTTTTTCAATGCCTCCCACTTTCCTCAAAGAAAAACCGGATGCATTTAAAAAAAAAAAAACGTTTTCATTTAATATTTAATGGCAGGTAGTGGTCCCTGGGACCACTGCCTGCTCTTAAAATATATTTTTAGAGACAGTCAGAAAGTGGAAGGTGTGCCCTGGGGACCCCATCCAAATTGCACTGCATTACCACCCTCTTGAAGAGGGTGGTAATTTGAGAGTGTTTTGCAACCGCAATTGCGGTTGCAAAACATTCATACATGGTTTTGCGGTCGCTATTAGGAAGGGAAGGCTTTTCCTAATAGCAACTCACAATTCCTAAATAGTGACTCGCAAATAAATTGTGGCTCCTTATTTAGGAATTGTACATAGCCCTTTCGCATTTTGCATGCGCAAACGGGCTGCAAACCCGTTTGTTCATGCAAAATAGAGTTGTAGATCTGGCCCCTAGTTCAATGCTTTGAGGGAGATTTACTAAGGTTTTGCGTCATGTTTGCATCACAAAAGTGACACAAATCGGCGCAAAATGTTTTTTTCCAATTTACTTTGGAAATAACAGAAAAGTAACGCGCTGCTTTGCATTACTTTGTCCCATGGGGCGTACCAAGAATGGAGCATGGGCTATCCCATGCAACCACCCATGGTGTCATACACTAAACCCACTTTACTAAGTAAAGTAGATTGGGTTTAGTGGGAGAGAACTGCGCCCTTTTCAAGTAGGCGCAAGGAAGGAGAAATGCTTTAATTTATCCATCCTTTTCTGACTTTGTACATGTGCTGCACTGTACAGCATGCATACAAAGAGGGAAAAGGCTTGAAGTGAGTCTCAGCATAGTATTTTGTTCTGGAATGGTATCCTTCCAGTACAAAACCTGTGCTAGACTCAGGAGACACCCTTGCCCCATGGCGCAAAGTTATCTCTGTGGCGCACAGCAGCTGATTTCAGTGCCAGTGCTGGTGAGAGGGGAGGAGAGTGCCTTATTTTAGTAAATAAGGCGTTCTCCTTATCTCTCCTTTCCACATAGCACAGTGCAGCATTTGTGGCTGCTGCAGTGCGCTACTTGAAAAGTAGGTAAATCTACCCCTTTGTGTTTATTTCCTTTAGGAGCTCAAGTAGCACACAGTGCTCCATAAATACAGATATCATATATTAAAACAATCCGACACAAGAAGTATTGCTAAAAAAAGTACAAATATAAGCTTATGGAAAGAAAAGACGCCTGTTTTATGGCGAGAATCTGGGGATACACAAACACAAACACGATACAGAGCAGTGAAATCTGTTTTTTGCGCTATTTATTAGCTGTCCCTAAATCCACTGCTACATATATCTGTCACACAGAGGTAGGGTTGAGCCATATTGCAGACATCATAATATCTGGTCCTCTATTATTATGGCACAAGACATGGAATACTCCTGAGGCAGCCTTCAATCGGGTTGTCATCATAGACTGTTTAAAACTTGATAGTGGATATCGCATCCCATGGTTAAGACATATCAAGGAGGCCACAGATGAAATTGGTCAACCGGAGATATTTTTAACCCCAGAACGCATGTAATTTACCTCCAGGAAGTTATTAAAAAAGGTATATATGTCTCATCTGGAGGATAAGCGTTGGTCTGCGGAGAAAGCTAAATACTCTGTTATGGAAAATCACAATATGTTACTATGCCCCGGAATTCAGCCATATTTATCGCATGTTATACGCCCTTATGATCGCATGCTACTGACACGCTTTGGATTAGGCATTGTGCATAGAATCATTACATTCCCAACGATGAATGACTGGTCACGTACATTAGCATTATGCCCCTGTGACGGCAGGTCCACACAATTGACCTTGCATGTAACTTTATTCTGCAGATTTTATACATTGCCAAGAAAAATGTTTTTATTACCGATTTTAAAACAGTACGGTCTAAGACAATGCAGAGTGGCACAACTAAAGATACAATGCATGGAAAATATTTTACAATGGAATGTATGGTAAGCTTTTTAAAATGTGTGTTTAGATTAAGAAAGACAATCAGAGTGTAAAGTAAACGCATATTTTTATCCACTGTCCTTGAAATGTTTTTACCTGTGCTTTTATGTTTTCAATTAAATACGAATAAAGCAAATTTGATTGATTGACAGTGCAGCATTTGTGGCTGCTGCAGTGCGCTACGTGAAAAGTAGGTAAATCTACCCCTTTGTGTTTATTTCCTTTATGTGCTCATGTAGCACACAGTGCTCCATAAATACAGATATCATATATTAAATCAATCCGACACAAGAAGTATTGCTAAAAAAAGTACAAATATAAGCTTATGGAAAGAAAAGACGCATGTTTTATGTCAATTTTGTGTAATCGTGGTGCTGAATGGGAAAGAGAGGTGAAGACACAAACATACAATTTGTCAGGGCCGCAAGATCCCAGCGGCAGTCATTTAAAGAAGAGATGTCACACAGTGGTCTCGGTGCAGTGGAAAGTGAATAATGAAATGATAATGGGACTTTTGTTACTCGCAAAAATAACGGCACGTCTGAAACAAGCAAGTAGCTGTGCTTAGTGAGGGACGATGGTGCAGATTACAGTGAGTGGATGAGACCTACTTGCACATGCAGAATTGATGTTCACGTCTCAAATAGGGGGCGAGTTGTTTGTCAGGGCCGGTTTTGTCTGCTTTTGTTACAGGGGGCCGATATTGCACCTATGCCCCCAGGGTTCCAAAACTGCCCCCCACCCTGGCAGCCCAATGGGGAAACACCCGGGGCCGCATCTGTTAACCCTGAACATCTAACCCATGATAGTTAGTTTTTTCCGTGTATCACCCCCTTTTAGACATACCAACCTAGGAGCGATAATAAAGTATTTTAGCCCACTAGCAAGGTATTTTTAATCACTATAACCCACTCCACCACCACACTTTGCACTACACATAGTCTTCCACTTAAAGTGCTCCTACGTATTTTCTGCAAGTCGTAGCACGCCCCAGTTCGTAGAGAACAGGGATGGCCCCAATCATGAAGCACATCACCATGGGGAACCATGGTAAGTGAGGGGACTCAAGAAGGAAATTTTTCTTTCCTGAAGGCAATCTCTGGTCGCATTGATTGGATGCCCTATCCTTACCTTATGACTATGTCCTCTAACCCGACAACTCAGGTTTCAGTTGAAGCGGATTCCATACATGGTGCCATTTTAAGGCTTCAGCAGCTTTTTGTCAGATTGCCTGAAGGTTCCCCAACATGAGGAATGGTGTCTCTCACCATCCAATTAATACATAAAATGCAGGGGGACACTCGTAGTTGCGGCATGTGGAGTGAGAGGGCATTGACGACTGAAGGCATATAGCAAGCACTCCATGTTCTGTCTGTTTTTTTTCTTCTTCTCTGAGTTTTTATACAGCGTGAACTTGACCCAAAGGTATCAGGTATCAGAGCACTTTACATGAGCACAAGTTGTGTTACATAAGGACATATTCATTTTTGTAGCAAGTGCAATTCTCAGGACTTAATTTAAAGTTTGCATGCAGGGTTCTGCTTCACTGTTAGCTTGCAACCATAGGGGGGGGGGGTTCCAAAGATAAGCGTCTCATGAGGCGAGGTACTCAGCAAAGTCCTGACTTAAAAAAGGAGGACCATTATCAGTCCTGAGTTCACCCAACAGACCATGAGTTGCTATCATCTTCTTCTTCAGCTGAAGTATGGTCTGACAAGCAGTCATTGACTCTAGTATCAACCTCCGTATAATCGTCTATTATCACCAACATGTGTCGGCCATTGGTTAGACTCCGGACGTCAGCACTCACTCTGCACCAAGCAATGGGGGAATTCACACAGTAATCAGGGGTGCTGGCAGCACAGCAGTGCCAGCAGGTTGACACATAGAACACGGTGCCACTTTGTATTCCATCCAGTCATCCAAACCAGGGAATCAGACCTTACACCAGAGCCTGGATTTTGTTTTCACTACATCCTGATGGGCAGAGTGAGCTAAGTCAACCACCTGCTTTTGTAACAATGAACAGATTACCAAGCGTGGACATCTGAGTAGACATCCTCCTGGGGAAAAAGTGAGTTCATGCCAGGCATGATGTAGTGACAACAGTGTCAGACGTGCATCATCAGTTCTAGGAGAGGCATTGTGGGTAAGGATGTGTTAGTTCCCAAAAACCACAGAGAATATAGCTAACTGAAGACAGTCGTCTGTCTAGATGGCAGCTACAATTTCCTCCAGGGAAATAGGCAAAGGCTTTGACCAATCTAATATAAGCGGCATGTACTCCTCTACATGCTTGGCGTCTGACTCGTCACCAACAGTGGCGGGCCTGGCGGCCCTGAAGATATACAGCTAGATTCATGAAGCTTAATTGCGCTCGCAAAGGGCCAGATTCTGAGAATCTGGCCCTTTGCGAGCGCAATTGTTGCATTTGGGATTCATCATCCCAAATGCAATAATCGGTAAATGCGATTTCGCTAAATTGCGAGGAATTACATTTAAGGAATCTCTATTTGAGATTCCTCAAATGCAATTCATCAACCATTTATAATTTGCGAATTCGCAATTTCGGGCCGCTATTTACCGCGAGGTCAAACCTCGTGGTAAATAGCGAAAACTTAGAAAAATGCTTTTAAATGCATTTCTCTAAGTTGCATGTTGCACACACTTGTGTCCTTTGGACAAGTGTGTGCGCAACACCAATGTAGATGACATTTCAGGGGTGCTACAGGGTCTCCTTTGGACACCCCTTGCACCTTTGAAATCGCATCCTTATTTGCGATTAGCAAATTGCTAACCGCAAATAAGGAATAACTCCCCATTCATTCCTATGGGCCTTTAGGCCCATAGGAATGAATGGGGAGTTATTCCTTATTTGCGATTAGCAATTTGCTAATCGCAAATAAGGAATGTGTAGGAATCGCATTTTATTTTGCGATTCCTACATGAATCCCGTTTTGCGAGTCTGTAATAGCGATTCCTTATGAATCGCTATTAAAGACTCGCAAAACGGGTCTTTGATGAATCTGGCAGATAGTCTGCAGGATTTTGTGAAGACGGTTAGTACACCACTGTGATATGGTATACCTATTACTGAGGGATCCACTTCTATATTCTGGGAGGTGATTTAGAAGAGAATCCAATGAACAAAGGTGTAATCAGATTATGGTCCGTGTGAACTACGAGCAGATGGCCATAAAGAAAATGTTGAAAATTGTGACATCACCAATGGACAGCATTGGTTCCTATCTCAATGTGAGAATATCACTGCTCTGCATCTCTGAGAGCGCGACTAACATAAGCCACAGGAGACTATTCACTATTGTCTAGTTTTTAGGAGAGTACTCCTCCCAGTCCTGAAGGACTTGCATTGACAGGTAACTTCGACTCATTGCGGGAGTTAAAGTAAGAAGATACATTTTTCCTTTGGCAGAGCATTTATCCTATCATATTAAAATCCAAATTGCTTCTTAACCACACAACTCTCATTCAAACACCACCAAGCCCTATAACGGGCAATAGAAAATATATCTATATACTTTTTTATATCAAACTTTAGTGTGTCACTACCCAAATACACATATGCAATTACAAAAAGTACTTTATTTAAAAATTTTATTTTTTGTTGCCTTCAATTTAAATGCATATAAAACAGATAATCAATCATAAAAACCATGTACATGAGTGATTCAATCACATAATTATTATATTAAAATATACCGTTTTTATACCAAGGATATATTTCAAATGTAAGGCAATGAGAAGAAAGAAAAGAAACAGAGAGTATCTACAATACACTGCACTTTGGCATGAACACAACCTATCCATGACAATATTAAGTTCAGGCTGGAACCCGATGTGTAAAGGCTATTACAACTGTTGTGCCAACCCATGTAACAGATTAGGAATCACAATCGTTGACACGTTTTTATGGTATTGGCCTGGTTTACACCATCTTTATCAAGACCATAACAATAACTCTCATTGTGTGCATAAGAAAATCAGTATTATAGACCTGTATATGGAAAAAACACAATTACTAAAGAGTGCTCGGGGTCAAAGTAAACCAGCGTGGTTTGTGCTGATAAAGCTTCTTTTGTCACTTCAAACGCCTCCTCTTGGGTGGGCACCTGTTCCCAGACCACAGGTGTTTTGGTCAGTTGTTGAATGTATCGGCCACAATACGTGACAATCCCCAAGAAACTGTGGACTCCTGCAATGTTACTTGGTGCTGGGGCTGATTGAACGTCTCAAACTTTTGCAGGACCCTGCCTGACCCCGTTTCAGACAAACTGTATCTGAAGAATGCTATCTTTTTTTAAAACATGCACACTTCTCATGGTGTAGGGTGAGACCACTGTCCTGCAAGTATTTGAACGTAACCCTCAGCCTAGCCAGATGTTGTTCAATGGTTGGGGCATGCACCAGGATGTCATCACTGATGGTAATTACCCCCTAAAGACCATCCAAAACACCCCTGATAGTATCTTGAACAATTTCAGCTGCATTCCAAAGCTGAGGCGTTCCTATGTCGAAGGCCCACATGAGTGGAGAAAGTAGAGATGGCCCTTTATTCCGGAGCCAGCTGCAGTTGATGGTACCCTGCTTGGGATCCATCTTTAAGATCTTGAACCACTCACTTCCACAACTACATCATCCACGGTTGGTGTCAGGTGATATTCATGCCGAATGGCCATGTTGGGCAATCACATGTCAATGCAAATCCTGACTTCACCAGGCTGTTTAGGTTTGTGGACTTCCATGATTGGGTATACTAAAAGCATAGGGCCTTCCACCATCTCAAAGATATCAGTGTGCTCCAGCTTTCGTAGCTCCTCCTCCACCTTCAGGTGCAGATGGAAAGCCACACAGTGATGTTGCAGAATGATACACTGTATCGACTGGTCCATGTGGAGATGGATGAGACGGTCCTTTAGCAACCTAATGTCTTAGAATAGCAGTGGGAATTCAGCCAACAGATCATCCACACTCCCTAGGTGTACACTGAAAGCAAAAGAGTCTAACTAAAGATTTTCCTTAGTCTGGCAGCTCAGCAGCAACCCCAAGTCATTTTTGGCAACGTACACCTTGGCACGCATTAAATGGGAGTTATGTGAGATCTCTGTTGTAAAACCCCTGCTAGTAGGAGTAATGCTGATGGCCTATAAACAAGGACTTGGGTGGCAGTGGGGCCGAGGACAGGTTGTACTAGAAGAGTGTTTAGTACTGACTGCACAAGAATGTTTATAGATGCTCAAATGTCATTTAGGACCAGGATTTGGTGGCCCAATATGGGACTATGCACTTCAGGATGCGCCGTCTGAGACTTTCCCTGGGCAACATAGCATTTATGACATGTACCACCCCTTCCACGTCATCATCACCCATGTCCTCTTCATCATCTTGGGTCACAGGTGTCTGCATGATATTGACTGACTTAAGTTTTTGTACCCTTTGAGATGTGGAGGTGCAACATACCTTGGCAAAATGATGTAGTTTGTTGGATGAAGAACATATGTTCCCCTGGGCAGGGCATTACCGGTGATGAGGATAGGGTTCTCTACATGTGAATCACACCTTGGAACTCACAGCAGGCTTGGGCCGTGTCTTCTTCTCTTCTGCCCCCATGGCCACCACCACATTGGCAGGCTCAGTCTTCACTTGTCGTTGTAACATCACTTGCACAGCACACACTTTAGAAAGTTCCTTTGATCGCTCCATTGTAAGCATATTGGCCATGGACATTCCTGGGACCTGTATAATATTTTCCCTTAGTTTACCATCTCTGCAGCCCTATATGAACTACGGATGAATCTCATTATCATCATAGGGCAATGTTCAGGTGTTCGCAAGTTCCTTTTGTGGAGCATAAACAGGGTCCCCTGACTCCTCAGGAAGCTGATGGGCCTGGAGTAGGAGGAACCGCTTATAGTCAGGATTTTCAAGGGGTGAGGATTTGTTTAAGTGTTAGCATATGTAAATGGCGAGCTACCCTCCATTACAGAATTTGCCAGCTTGTGAATGGTGGCACCCCCTAAGTGCAGGAGCATGGGACAATGTCCGTCATTTTCTAACGCCACAGCAGGAAAATAGTTCTCGAGACTCTCCACCAAGTCTTTCCACCACACTACCTGCACAGGCGGGGCCTTCCATGACAAAAGGTTCAAATGTTGGTAATGAAGTCTTTATTGGTCCCACAGGTAGCCAATGTGCTGAAAGAAAACAGTGCAGAGAACTCATCAGCTGGGTCAACTGCAACAAGAAGGGTAGTCATCATGCAGAGAGCACACGCCTTGGGCAGTGATCAGGGCCCAGCACACGGATACCATAAACCACCCTTCATGCCTCCTTCAGGGTATTGGACAGTGCAGCTGACAACAGGAAGAGCTTTACCCACCTCGAGGACCAGGTAGCTGGTGGTACGTGCTGAGCACCATAGAGCCATGTGCAGTGTGGCAAATCACGACAAGTGAAGTGCATGCCTCCTAAAAATGAAGCAGGGGAAAATATAGCCACTTTCATATGCCACAGCACAGAGCCAAATGCAGGCAGTGCACACTCTGCCAGCTTGATAACAGTAGCACTAGCCATGCCCCCTAAGAAGCCAAATGCATGGTTGAGCAGCCCGCTTTAAAAGGTTCGAGCAGTTGCACAACTGAGGTGAACGTTGGCAGTAGAAGCATCCCGAGAGGGTCAACAGGATGGGCTGACGCAAGGCTTGATGAGCTGGAGGCACGGTCGAACAGCCCGCCACATGTGGCAAGAGCAGCTGAACGACCGTGGGAGCCATGAACTCCAGGAGCAGCAGGAAATGCTTAAGGGTGTGCAGTAAACTCAGCTTTGCCAGCGGAGTTTGCATAGTTTTTGCTACTCCGTGCTCAAAGTTTTGCAAAAAACTCTGCCACATAGCCGAGTTTACCAGCACCCAAATGCTGTGTTTTTAAATGACAATGTCATTTGTATTCAACACGATAGGTCTTGGGAGATAGGCAATCTGCCAAGTTGTGGAGGCTGTTGGGGAGGATCACGTAACGTGCCTGGTAGCTTAGAAAGCTAAATTCCATGCTGGATTGAACCACATGAAACAGAGAGTGTGCAGGGAAGAATATTACTCAGCGCAGTCAGGGTGCCTGGATGCTGCCTGATCTATTCCCCCTCCCGAACAGGGAGTGATACGACCCAGAATTTGGGCTGCAATCTGTGTTGGGGCACTGAAGCACGCAATCTGCGAGCATTGTGCAGAACTGGACTGCGGGAAGGGTTTGATGCAGCTACATCTGAGGGCCGGCAGTGGGAGGCCGCAGGAGGGGCTGCTGTATCATGGGGGGCCACCAGTGTCAGTGAAGGGTGGCATCACTGTCCCCAGAGCCCTGCTGCAGGTGCCTCGTGTCCTGGGGGCCCCTTAAACAGTCCTTCTTCACTACTGAGTAGCCTGCACATGGAACTCTCATGATGTACGGTACCAACAGTTGTAATCAGGCCCTAAGTATCACATTCTGAATGTGCAATAAAAATTCACATGGGCCAAATATTGACATAGATAAGATGGAATAGAAGATGTTATTGATGGCCTGTGACCCAGCATGGAATGTTACTGTGTTGAGCTTTAGTTATTGTTGTCATCACTAAGAAAGTACAGCCACCTTCCACCCATTTGGTACCATTATGATTATCATCTCCAGCACTGGATTGGTAGCAATTTGGCTGGGTGACAGATGATCATCGAGTAGTGTGATCTGAAGAGAAGCTAGGACATGAACTATAGTCCTGGTTGGTGGTTAAAGTTGTCTTCCAGAACCTCTGCACTGAAATGTCAAGGCAATAGTAGTTAATAAACAATGGCAAAGTCAATAGGTTGTGTCAATGCAAAACTATTGGCTTTGGCAATGCTGTTTTATATGTTGCACAGCAGAGCAAAAGTAAATTAAACAAGCATTGGCATAGCCAATAGGTCTCGCCTTTGGGGCAGTATAAGTGTTTAGCCATGCAACAGTTGATGTTGTTGCATCAAGGATATTATGCTGCATAACTAATACATATAAGGTCCCAAAGGCAAGACCTATTGGATATGTCAATGCTTGTCTCTGTAGTTATTATGTATGTACAGTGGTTGAGCTTGAATGCTGGCATGTTTTTGTGTGGGTCACCTAGTTCTAAATCACCTGATATTTTGCTTCTTCAGATCTATTTATACAGAACAATCCTCTTTTAAGCTTGACATAATGAGTATTATTGATTATTACTCATTCTTAGCTAGAATTTCTATGTTTTGATTTCGAGAACATTTCAAAAATGTCACTTTACATACAAAAACAGTTTTTTCTAGTTTGAATTTAAATGGCTAAAAAGCTGCACATTGGCTACTGGAGCTTGTGATATTGACCAAAAGTGGCACAGGAGCCTGTAACTCAGGGCTGGAAGAGGACAGATTTACACACTATTGCAAAGTGAACTTCCAAACACTCCTCATAAGTTAGAACCAGGGTAAAGGAGTGGCACCTGCGGAAATGATTTATTTTGTTCTGTTAAGTTGCTTTATAAAGACTTGGATGTCTCCATTTAGTTATTTCAGAACGCTTGACCATAGCAGGGAGTTATAGTCCGGATGGACGGTTATTGGTCCTGTCTAAAATTCTTTGATCAGCACCACAATTTTGGGTTGACATCAGAAATAGTTTGGTTTTTAAAACTTTACTGATGCAAATGCTGTAGGGTTTGGATCTCAGGTGTGGGCTGGAAGCTGTAGTGTTGCGCTCTAGTCATTGCGGCACGACACAATGATGTAGAGCGTGGCGGCCATGATAGCGAGTTGCGAGGAGCCCGCAAACAGAGCGGACCTGGTTCCCGGCGCTCTCGCTATGAGTGCACTTTGCGAAATAAATACTCGCCCAAACACACAGCCTCTGCCTCTTATTAGCGACCACCTATATACTACAAATTGGCGACAAGTTTTGGCAGCAGAACAAAGCTACCCATGACCACCTCCTCAGGTGTACGACCCACAGCCTCAGACGGCCGCGAGACAGCACAGGAGTCACAGCAGGTGCACACCAGTAGTGAGAGCGTGGCAGTGGAGCTCAGAAGCTGGCACCGCCCCGGCCCACTTCACAAAGTGACTGCCCGAAACCGGAGGGTAGAGCTCACAGCCAGAGGCAGCAAGTGGATTAGCCTCACCACTGAAGGGTGGGTGTTAAGTGCAGGTGTGCATATCTACCCCTTGGGAGTCCAGATAAGCACGCACCAACCACAAGCACACCCAATCCTCAGGAGGAGCGGCCACCGTGAGTACAGCAGCCTGGGAGGAGTGAAGACCCAACCAGCACACCAGCTGAGGCACACCCTCGGCAGGAAGCACCTCACACCGGGGGCAGCTGACGTTCTCACCCGGGGCCCTGGCAGAGCAAGCGCAGCACAGCGTGGACGGCGAACCTGCGCCTCATAGGAACCCACCACACCAGCAGGTGCCGAATGCACCAGGAAGTCCAGGGGGGTGGAAGAACTCCACGGGGGACGAACAGGCATGAACGCCCAAACCTCCTCGCTCGCAACACTGGTCCCCTTCCTACCCAGGCCTGGGGAACCCTTAATGAAGTGGGAAGATTGGAGGATATACTTCATGAACTATCTGGAAGCGCTGGAAGATGAAAGCGGCAAGGAGTTTCTTAGCAAACTTAGGAGGAGGATACTACTCCACAACCTGGGACCGAAGGCATTAGAGTCTTCCAGAATCTAGTACCTAAAACACGACCGGACGGTTACGACGACGTGTTCCAGCATTCGATTGATGACCTAGACAACCACTACGGACCGGTGGTGTGCACGTCCATAGACAGGTACAACTTCCAACAAAGAAAACAGGAAGCAGGAGAGTCTATAGATGAATATGTGGTGGCACTAAAGAAACTGGCAGTCACATGCAAGTTTGGTGCTTTACACGACGAGTTCATTAAGGACCATATTGTTTTGCACACCACGAATACCTCATTCCAAGACAAACTATGGGTCAATGGAGATGTGTCCTTGAAAGAAGTCATAGCCATGGTGAAGAAGTCAGAATTATCAAAAAGGTGCACTGAGGCAGCAAAAAGAGAGAACCCACGAAGCAAATGGTCACCAAAATAACAGCAGCGGACTCGCCAGACAGGAGCAAGGGAGAAGCAGGGAGCATGAAGACGCAGACTAGGTATGTGCCCAGACCACTGCCCATGAAGAAACCCACCAGTGGAGACAAGACCACCTGCTACAGGTGTGGGAGCCAAGCACATGCAAACCATGATAAACAGTGCCCGGGGTTTCGAGCCAAGTGCATGTTCTGTGGAATCATGGGACACTACGTGAAAGTGTGTCGCAAGAAGCAGAGAAGGCCTGCGGTCAAGTACGTTGCACAAGAATCAGACAAGGAAAGAGAAGGGGATGAAGAAGAAGATAATGTGCTATGCGTAGAAGAACACATACTCGGCATCGACTGCACTCGCTCGAAGAAACCACAATGTGAGATATCAATAGGGGGAGTACAAATAAAAGTGGTGGCAGACTCAGGGTCCCCGTACACTATAGTACAATGCAAAGTGTGGGATGAACACTTCAAACAACGCCTAGGGTCACACCTGATACCTCCGGACATTCGACCAGTCACATTCACAGGCGAGCCCATTCCCATGGTGGGGTGCAGAGTCCTGCAATTTGAGTTCAAGGGCCGGAAGACAGACGGAAAGCTATAAGTAGCAGAAAAAGGGCCCTCCGTCCTAGGATGGGTTGACCAAGGCGAACTGGGCATACAACTGAACCCTGGAGGCATCACGCAAGTCCTGATGACCGGCCCAGAGTGACAGCCAGAAGACACCAAATGGAAAGAGGAGTTTCCCACTGTGTTCGGAGGCACAATAGAAAAACTGACGAAATTCACACATAAAATAGACCGTAAAGCAGATGCCAAGCCAGTGTGCCACAAAGTTAGAAACATCCCGCTAGCAATAGGAGAGACAGTACTGTTGGAATTGCAACGGCTGGAGGACAACGGCATCATTGAGCCGATAGACAGAGCAGAATGGTTAGCTCCACTGGTGGTGGCCAGAAAGCCCAACGGCAAGGTACGCCTATGTGTGGACCTGAGAGAACTGAACAAAAACATAGTGGTAGGAAAGTTCCCACTACCAAGAATAGACGAAATGTTGGCAAAAGCCAAAGACGTTAAATGGTTTTCCACTATCCACCTTGCATCAAATAGCTCTGCACCACACGTGTCGCAAGCTGACGTCCTTCATAACCCCGTTCGGGTATTACCAATTTCGCAGGATGCCATTTGGACTTGAATCGGCAGCGGCCGTATTCCTGAAGCTTATGCATAAGCTGTTTAAGGACATAGAAGGGGTACAGTATTTTCAAGATGACATCCTTATAATGGGCAAAGAACGTGCAGACCATGATACAAAACTATCCACAGTGCTGCACATTCTGGCAAAGAACGCACTCACTGCAGAATGGGAGAAGTGTTGATTCAGAATGTCATCGGTCACGTACTTGGGGCACGAGATTAGCGACCAGGGGATTACGTCCAAACAATCCAATGCCAAAGCCATACAGGATGCCCCTCCACCGGCAAACAAGGAGGAGGTTCGCTCTTTCATGGGCATGGCCGAGTTTTACAGAAAATTTGTGCCACACTTTGCCACAAAGACACACAATTTGCGCCAACTTTACTGAGACAGAACATCCTTTGAGTAGAAAAAGGAAGCGCAAAAGGAATTTCAAACCATTAAAGAGGACATCAGTACGGCTATTCCCCTTCATGGATTCAACCAAAGGGCGATGTCCGTACTCACCACGGATGCAAGTGAGAAGGGAATGGGCGCCGTCCTAATGCAGGAAACAAAAGATGGTGGAGTTTCCACCATCAGCTTCGTGTCAAGGTCCTTGTCGCCCACGGAGCAGAAGTTCAGTGTCTTGGAAAAAGAGATGCTGGTGGCAATCTGGGCCATGGAGAAGTTCAGTCAGTTCATATGTGGCTCGAGATTCCGGCTCGGGACAGACCACAAACCACTAGTCAAAGTACTCACCTTAAGTGGACATGCTACCCCCAGGATTGCAAAAATGACGCTCAAAGTGTTGGACTACCAGTACGACGTTGAATATATACCGGGACCCAAAAACAAGGTGGCGTATTATCTGAGCAAAGCTTCAGCCATGGAGGAAGCTCCTGAATGCACGGAGGAAGAGGATGTAAGTGTGGCATTCATGGACGATCACGAAAAGTTGATCAGTGCACAAGAGTGGAAGGAGGCCTACGAGACCATCAGGGATATCACCGCTGTCAGGCAGGTCATCCTACAAGGGTGGCCCGAAAAGAAACGCTTGGTTGCAGAACACAGAAAGTTCTTTGAAGTGCGGGAAGAATTGTCCGTCAGAGACCAGGGCACCTTCTTGCTCAGAGGAGATAAAGTAGTACCTCCCTATTCCTTGGTAGCGGGCCTACTCTCCATCCTGCATGAGGGACACTTAGGCATAGTAAAAACAAAACTGCGGGTGAAACAAACGTACTGGTGGCCCGCAATGGACAGCCCGATAGAATGACATGTCAGGGAGTGTACACAATGCCAAAATGCTGACAAATCCCAGAGCTTGATGCAATAGATATCCTTGGTCCAGTACTAGATGCACAAGGAGTCCAGAAATACGTGGTGGTACTCATGGACTGATATTCCAAATGGCCTGAAATCGACATGCAAGAGGACATGGACACAGAGACAGTGTTGAAGTTTCTTATAGCCATTTATTTAAGGGAAGGTATTCCACATTCCATCCTAAGTGATAACGAGCCCCAGTTCACATCTGAAAAGTGGAACGCCTACATGGGAAGGAATGGAATCAAGGTCAAGCACACGTCGGTATACCATCCAGCTGGTAATGGCTTAGCCGAAAGGTTTAACAGAGTCATCATGGGGTCGATACAATCGGCAATCAGTGAGGTAAAGAACTGGGAAACTGAGTTTAGGAACACGCTGCCGGCATACAGGATCACTCTCACCAGCACAGGATACAGCCCCTTTAGAATCCTCAGGGGACGGGACATGTTAGAAATGGGATTTCTGGTTGGATGAGGCTTGCGCCAAAGTCAGGTGGAAACCATCACTCTAGTTAGGGCAAGGGAGTTACACTCCAAAGATAACCCCTTCTCAACCCCTTGGCGTTGTGACAAGAGCAGTAAGGCTAATGCTGGAGGCATTGTAAGTTAAGCATTTGCGCACCCACCCACCAGCAACAACATCCCAGGCTCCCCAAAAAAGGAAACTCCACACAAGGTAATATAAAACAAGCATTAGGAATGCATTAGGGCTCGGGTTTGTTTTAAGTTAGAGATAATGGCATTGTAAATGGCAATGTGTTTTAGGCACTCTGCACTAGCAATCTACACTCAGCACTCTCAATCTGCACTCTGCACTACCACTCTGCACTCTGCACTCTCAATCTGCACTCTGCACTACCACTCTGCACTCTGCACTACCACTCTGCACTTTGTACTATCACTCTGCACTCTGCACTACCACTCTGCACTACCACTCTGCACTACCACTCTGCACTCTGCACTACCACTCTGCACTCTCAATCTGCACTCTCAATCTGCACTCTGCACTACCACTCTGCACTACCACTCTGCACTCTCAATCTGCACTCTGCACTACCACTCTGCACTACCACTCTGCACTCTCAATCTGCACCCTGCACTCTCAATCTGCACTCTGCACTACCACTCTGCACTACCACTCTGCACTACCACTCTGCACTCTGCACTACCAATCTGCACTACCACTCTGCACTACCACTCTGCAATACCACTCTGCAATACCACTCTGCACTCTGCACTACCACTCTGCACTACCACTCTGCACTACCACTATGCACTCTGCAATACCACTCTGCACTCTGCAATACCACTCTGCACTCTGCACTACCACTCTGCACTACCACTCTGCACTACCACTCTGCACTACCACTCTGCACTACCACTCTGCACTCTGCACTACCAATCTGCACTCTGCACTACCAAGCTGCAATACCACTCTGCACTACCAATCTGCAATACCACTCTGCACTCTGCACTACCAATCTGCAATACCACTCTGCACTCTGCAATACCACTCTGCACTCTGCACTACCACTCTGCACTACCACTCTGCACTACCACTCCACACTACCACTCTGCACTCTGCACTACCAATCTGCACTCTGCACTACCACTCTGCACTCTGCACTACCAATCTGCACTCTGCACTACCACCCAGCACTCTGCACTACCACTCAGCACTCTGCACTACCACTCTGCACTACCACTCTGCACTCTGCACTACCACTCTGCACTCTGCACTACCACTCTGCACTACCACTCTGCACTACCACTCTGCACTACCACTCTGCACTACCACTCTGCACTCTGCACTACCAATCTGCACTCTGCACTACCAAGCTGCAATACCACTCTGCACTACCAATCTGCAATACCACTCTGCACTCTGCACTACCAATCTGCAATACCACTCTGCACTCTGCAATACCACTCTGCACTCTGCAATACCACTCTGCACTACCACTCTGCACTACCACTCTGCACTACCACTCTGCACTACCACTCTGCACTACCACTCTGCACTCTGCACTACCAATCTGCACTCTGCACTACCAAGCTGCAATACCACTCTGCACTACCAATCTGCAATACCACTCTGCACTCTGCACTACCAATCTGCAATACCACTCTGCACTCTGCAATACCACTCTGCACTCTGCACTACCACTCTGCACTACCACTCTGCACTACCACTCCGCACTACCACTCTGCACTCTGCACTACCAATATGCACTCTGCACTACCACTCTGCACTCTGCACTACCAATCTGCACTCTGCACTACCACTCTGCACTACCACTCAGCACTCTGCGCTACCACTCTGCACTACCACTCTGCACTCTGCACTACCACTCTGCACTCTGCACTATGACTCTGCACTACGACTCTGCACTACGACTCTGCACTACCACTCTGCACTACCACTCTGCACTACCACTCTGCACTACCACTCTGCACTCTGCACTACCACTCTGCACTCTGCACTACCACTCTGCACTCTGCACTACCACTCTGCACTCTGCACTACCACTCTGCACTACCAATCTGCACTCTGCACTCTGCACTACCAATCTGCACTCTGCACTCTGCACTACCAATCTGCACTCTGCACTCTGCACTACCAATCTGCACTCTGCACTACCACTCTGCACTACCACTCTGCACTACCACTCTGCACTACCACTCTGCACTACCACTCTGCACTACCACTCTGCACTACCACTCGACACTACCACTCTGCACTACCACTCTGCACTCTGCACTACCACTCTGCACTCTGCACTACCAGTCTGCACTACCAGTCTGCACTACCACTCTGCACTACCACTCTGCACTACCACTCTGCACTACCACTCTGCACTACCACTCTGCACTCTGCACTACCACTCTGCACTCTGTACTACCACTCTGCACTCTGCACTACCACTCTGCACTACCACTCTGCACTACCACTCTGCACTACCACTCTGCACTCTGCACTACCACTCTGCACTCTGCACTACCACTCTGCACTCTGCACTACCAATCTGCACTCTGCACTACCACTCTGCACTACCACTCTGCACTACCACTCTGCACTACCACTCTGCACTACCACTCTGCACTCTGCACTACCACTCTGCACTACCACTCTGCACTCTGCACTACCACTCTGCACTCTGCACTACCACTCTACACTCTGCACTACCACTCTGCACTACCACTCTGCACTACCACTCTGCACTACCACTCTGCACTACCACTCTGCACTCTGCACTACCACTCTGCACTCTGCACTACCACTCTGCACTCTGCACTACCACTCTGCACTCTGCACTACCACTCTGCACTCTACACTACCAATCTGCACTACCACTCTGCACTACCACTCTGCACTACCACTCTGCACTACCACTCTGCACTACCACTCTGTACTAACACTCTGCACTACCACTCTGCACTACCAATCTGCAATACCACTCTGCACTCTGCACTACCACTCTGCACTCTGCACTACCACTCTGCACTCTGCACTACCAATCTGCACTCTGCACTACCAATCTGCACTCTGCACTACCACTCTGCACTACCACTCTGCACTACCACTCTGCACTACCACTCTGCACTACCACTCTGCACTACCACTCTGCACTCTGCACTACCACTCTGCACTCTGCACTACCAATCTGCACTCTGCACTACCACTCTGCACTACCACTCTGCACTACCACTCTGCACTACCACTCTGCACTACCACTCTGCACTCTGCACTACCACTCTGCACTACCACTCTGCACTCTGCACTACCACTCTGCACTCTGCACTACCACTCTGCACTACCACTCTGCACTCTGCACTACCACTCTACACTCTGCACTACCACTCTGCACTACCACTCTGCACTCTGCACTACCACTCTGCACTCTACACTACCAATCTGCACTACCACTCTGCACTACCACTCTGCACTACCACTCTGCACTACCACTCTGCACTACCACTCTGCACTACCAATCTGCACTCTGCACTACCAACCTGCAATACCACTCTGCACTACCACTCTGCAATACCACTCTGCACTACCACTCTGCACTACCACTCTGCACTACCACTCTGCACTACCACTCTGCACTACCACCCTGCACTACCACTCTGCACTACCACTCTGCACTCTGCACTACCACTCTGCACTCTGCACTACCACTCTGCACTACCACTCTGCACTACCACTCTGCACTACCACTCTGCACTACCACTCTGCACTCTGCACTACCACTCTGCACTCTGCACTACCACTCTGCACTACCAATCTGCACTCTGCACTACCACTCGCACTCTCAAACTGCACTCTCACTCTGCACTCTGCACTACCACTCTGCTACCACTCTGCACTCTGCACTACCACTCTGCACTCTCCACTACCACTCTGCACTCTGCACTACCACTCTGCACTCTGCACTACCAATCTGACATGACTTCCCTGCGCATCACGCTCGGCCATGTGAGCACCATGGGCAGGGGGGCAGCCTCCGACTAGAAGCAGTGATAAAACATGGTGAACACCCCTCGGGCACCAGACAGCATCACCGGCGGGCAGAGATATCCGTCGCAATTGGAACACAAATGCAGCCCTTTCGCTGCACTCCCACCCAGGGGAATGTTCTACAGACACAAAGGGAAGGGCACAGACGCCACCAGACACGGCGGACTCGTGGAACATTAATGAAGTGACCTAGAGGGTGAGGATGGGATACTCTGCTACCATCGAGGTCGTCCAAGAACAAGATTACATACGAAAAACAAACAGCACAGAAAGCGATCACTTTCGCTATCGCAATTGTATAAAAAAAAAAAGATCTGATGCATGTGATTCTCTACATTTCTGGCCGGCTGTTCATGCGCGGACACAGAGCTGATGGGAAAAAAAACACAGCAGTGCACACGCTCTGCACAATGGTGAACGCGCCCACAGCATCTGGATTCCATTACAGCACCTCCCTGACAGCTCCTAATTAAGATTAATGGACGGCCGTGCGCGAAACCACAGAGAAAATGCCAAGGAAATTACAGATAGCCTATCGCGTCAAGGCTACTACAAACACAGCACAGCAAAGACGAATCACTATGCAGATGGCATAAAAACGAAGGAATGTTTCTGGCCCGAGCCCTAAAGAAACTTTTTTTTCTTTAACAATGGGCGCTCGGAGCTCCGCCCCGAGCCCTAAAAATAGCCTTTGTGTTATACCAAACACATTAGATAATAACCACACAATTTACGCTGTGCCAACTGGCATGGGCGGAATTTCCAGGGGGTTATATACACAGGACAGGGCCACATGGACCACTGTCAGGAATAAGCACTTGGTAGAACTAGCACTTTGTAGGAATAGCACTTAGAACACAGAATAATTGTAGCACCAAATAGCAAACAGCGCTTGGACGCCTCCGGGCAGCAATACGCGCTTTACAAATATACATCCAATCCAACTGTAGCATACAACCAGTAACCACTGGTAAAAGGTAAGTACACACTATACAATCCTAACCACCTTAGACATATATCACGCAGGGAACCATGAACTCACTAGCATAACCTATACTAGGAAAAACAACCTCCTAAGCATAAACACATTTAGAAGTAGAAATAAGCATAACAGCAATGCACATTATGCAAGAATCACATTATACATAAACATGTACCCCTAAGCAAGGGCACAACACATGGAACTGTCCCCAGGCCAACTTGGCTTCTCAGGGGGCTGAAACGCCCTTTGTCAAAAATGTTAGGGCTGGGCTGGGCTGGGCAGGCAGCCAAAGAATAATGCAAGGGTTCTTTAGGGTCTAAACGATGCAGCTGCCCACAAAGTGCTGGGCAGCTGGGAAACTAAGCCTGGCACCAGCGTACACCCTGGCTCTCCTCTGGGCTCTAATAAACAACAGTGCCCAAAAACAACGTGGGAGCCTTGTGGGCTCTGAATACAAAATGCCCCCAGGAACCTCGTGGGCTATAAATCAGCAAATGTCCGCTTCAGCGTTGGAGCCTCGTGGGTCCCGAGATTCAAAATGTGCCCTTGGAGCCTCGTGGGCTCGAAACAACTGTGTGCCCGGGAGCTTCGTGGGCTGGAATGAAAATTGCTGCCACGCTGGGGGAGCGGCCCGCTGCCAGCTGGGGCCGCTCTACCTTCAGAAATGCCCCAAATCACGTTGGAGTGGCCCGTTCACTGGTGGGACCACTCAGTATCTGCCTCGTTGGAGCGGGCCTCTATCAAGTTAGTCCGCTCAAGGAACACGCAGGAGCAACCCCGAGACCCCTCCTTACCGGGCTGTTCTCGGCTCTCGGGGGACTCAGCGGACTCACTGGCTCAGCGGGCGGGCTCTCCCTCACCGGGGCCTCGCTGGTGGCTGCTGCACGAGAGCTCCCGCTCCTCGGGGCTCTCCCTTCGCATTCCTCTGCTGCACTCTGGGGCTCTCCCTCGCTCTTGGGAGCCCCAGGGGAGAGATGCCGGCTTCCATTCTGTGCAAAAACCACAGTTGATGGACAGAATGCAGAACAATGTCATACATTCATACAGAGATCTGGGCCTAAATCCATCATTTTTTTGCACTCCACACCACCCCAGTTCAAACATGGCCATATGCAAATCGTCTGACCCTGTGCCTCATAGGAACAGTCCAGCCTGAACTGCCAAGCCATGCCTTCCCTGGACCGGAAACAAGCTTCTGAGGACCGGTTTCTGGTATTCCAGCCGTCTTAAGCCCGGCTTGCTTGAATTCAGTGGTGTGGAGAGCATGGGACTCACGTCTGAGCATACCCATCCCACTCGTGGTGACAAATGCAAAAACCACAGTTGATGGACAGAATGCAGAACAATGTCATATATTCACCCCAGTACAGAGATCTGGGCCTAAATCCATCGTTTTTTTGCACTCCACACCACCCCAGTTCAGACATGGCCATATGCAAATCAGTCTGACCCTGTGCCTCATGGGAACAGTCCAGCCCGAACTACCAAGCCATGCCTTCCCTGGACCGGAAACAAGCTACCGAGGACCGGTTTCTGGCATTCCAGCCGTGTTCAGCCTGGCTTGCTTGAATCCAGTGGCGTGGAGAGCATGGGACTCATGTCTGAGCATACCCATCCCACTCGGGGTGACAAATGCAAAAACCACAGTTGATGGACAGAATGCAGAACAATGTCATACATTCACCCCAGTACAGAGATCTGGGCCTAAATCCATCGTTTTTTTTGCACTCCACACCACCCCAGTTCAGACATGGCCATATGCAAATCTGTCTGACCCTGTGCCTCATGGGAACAGTCCAGCCCAAACTGCCAAGCCATGCCTTCCCTGGACCGGAAACAAGCTTCCGAGGACTGGGTTCTGGTATTCCAGTCATCTTCAGCCCGGCTTGCTTGAATCCAGTGGTGTGGAGAGCATGGGACTCACGTCTGAGCATACCCATCCCACTCGGGGTGACAAATGCAAAAACCACAGTTGATGGACAGAATGCAGAACAATGTCATACATTCACCCCAGTACAGAGATCTGGGCCTAAATCCATCGTTTTTTTGCACTCCACACCACCCCAGTTCAGACATGGCCATATGCAAATCAGTCTGACCCTGTGCCTCATGAGAACAGTCCAGCCCGAACTGCCAAGCCATGCCTTTCCTGGACTGGAAACAAGCTTCCGAGGACTGGTTTCTGGCATTCCAGCCGTCTTCAGCCCGGCTTGCTTGAATCTAGTGGTGTGGAGAGCATGGGACTCACGTCTGAGCATACCCATCCCACTCGGGGTGACAAATGCAAAAACCATAGTTAATGGACAGAATGCAGAACAATGTCATACATTCACCCCAGTACAGAGATCTGGGCCTAAATCCATCGTTTTTTTGCACTCCACACCACCCCAGTTCAGACATGGCCATATGCAAATCAGTCTGACCCTGTGCCTCATGAGAACAGTCCAGCTTGAACTGCCAAGCCATGCCTTCCCTGGACCGGAAACAAGCTTCCAAGGACCGGTTTCTGGCATTCCAGCCGTCTTCAGCCCGGCTTGTTTGAATCCAGTGGTGTGGAGAGCATGGGACTCACGTCTGAGCATACCCATCCCACTCGGGGTGACAAATGCAAAAACCACATTTGATGGACAGAATGCAGAACAATGTCATACATTCACCCCTAAAGAACGCAGACGCAGGGCGGGCCCCTTTCGCTCTGAAATGAAGAACCTAGGGGGGATTCCTACGTCAGGGAATCCCTCTAGAAAGGGACCGCCGCTCCAGCGGCGCAATGCGCTATTTTTGCGGGGGAGGCCAGCCCTTCCCAGGCACTGACAGGCCACCAAAGTCTCAAAGGTCCAGGGAAAAAGTCATAAAGGGAATGAAGAAGGCAGGGGGCAAGCCTGGGCCCTGGGGCCAGCTCACAGGGCCCTCCAGCAGGGAGGCTGTCCCCAGTGGCGGTTCCTCCTGGTCCCCAGCAGCAGCAGGCCCCCCTCCCAGGTCAGGAACAAGAGAACATTTTACATGGGGTCTCAGCCCCTTTTTATACACATTTTCCTTTGTCTCTAGGGTGCAAGGTGGGGGAAGACCAGGCATAGCTGGTTCTGGTGCACTCTGTTTTGCTCAGCTCCTCTCCCCATTCACAGGACAGGCTAAGGACATCAGTCGCACCACAGGGGGTGGAGCCAGCATTGTGTAGGGAAGGCCCAGCCCTATTCAGGTCCCAGGTGCACTCCTCTCTGCCATCAACATGCAGATATCTCCATTCACCAACGGGGCAGACCCATCCTGAATCCTGGAGCCAGGCACACCAGCCAGCTCCAGCCAATCACAAGCCAGACAGTCAATTCACATTTATGACACAGACATGCCAACTTCTAGAAGTGGCACTTCCACACTAGACACAGAAAATCTGCACACATCATCGCGCATCATTTACTCTCACGAATTTGCACATATCAAACTCGACCCTGCACTTCCCACGAATCAGGAACTACCATGGACACACACCTTCCCCATGCATTCCTATGGGAGGGCAGGCCAATCTCACCACACACACACAGAGTGCGCACGCACTTTACACTGGGACACAGTGTTAAAGTGCGCAGAAGCCAAAAATCACTAACACCAGGTCACAACTAAAAGCAAAAAGTTTCGGGGTGAACCTGCCAGAAGGGCCAAGTCCAACAGGACCCTTTCACCAAGGACAATGTAGCTTGGAAGGAACACACCATAGTGAGCAAATGATCCCCAGCAGTGGTCCACCACACCTGGAAAGAGCTCAAAGAGTGTACACAGAACACTTCAATAAAAGGCGTAATGTGAAGGAGACGATGTTGGAGAGAGGAGAATGGGTCCGAGTCAAACTACCCCGACTGAGAAGTAAGGGCGACAGCAAGTTCAGTGTGCCCATGCAAGTGAAGGAGGTTTACAACAGAGCGGCCTTATTAAGTGATGGGAAAGTTTGGTCTCAGGATCGGATGTCCAAATGCAGCAAGATACTGCAATGGACTAAAGGAGAGGGGTCACAGTCAGAACACTGCAACGACAACCACACCGAGGTCCTTCCTTCGGAGGAAGAGAATGCAACCATTGAAGAAGCCTTGAGAGAGACGGTGTTGTCAGAAAGGAACGATCAGGAGTGCGCACAGGGACACCAGGAAGGCGCCGGTGAAGTGACACCGAAGGGTATGCCTGCGTGCGGAGACAAAGCGAGGCCGAGAACCGCCAGAGAAGAAATAGAGAAGACCTCCTGCACTCCGGTGAGATGTACCTGCGCTGGCAGAACTGTGGTAAGACCAGCGAAGTACAGAGACTATGAGATGGGAGTGAGTAACGAACTGGGAGGCAGATAGACTGTGGGCCATTGTCACTCAAGTTGTTTCAATTGTCAAAGGGGGAGATATGTAGTGTTGCGCTCTAGTTGTTGCGGCATGACACAACAACGTAGAGCGTGGCGGCCATGTTAGTGAGTTGCGAGGAGCCCGCGGACGTGGTTCCCGGCGCTCTCGCTACGAGTGAAATTACGAAATAAATACTCATCCAAACACACAGCCTCTGCCTCTTATTAGCGACCACCTATATACTACAGAAGCATTCCCAATTTTAGATCCCTGTATATCCAATAGTCTTCCTCCGTGTTTTATTCCTGTGAGTGATTGTTAGTTTATGGGAGAACAGACACTGAGCGGAGGGAACTGATTTAGGCTCAGAGAGGTGGCAGTTTCTGCAGGTATACCGGGCTATTTCGCCAGTAGGCTTTATTAACAGGAATAAAAGGAACATAAAAACAGTACCGAGCGATTTGATTCTACGACAGGAGATACACACTTGTTAGTCACGCTGAATAAAACAGTGGCAGATACATATCTCCATTGCTTCATCAGTTAATTAAAGAGCATCAGATATTGCTTCATTCTTAGAAAACAAGAGCGGTTGTGGTTTTAATTTAATCTTCTCGACTACCCAAACAAGCAGCATTTTTTTCCGTACATAAAAATAGTCTGCACAACAATGGCTGCAATCGCTGAAGATGCACAGCATTGTGTGATCTAATCACCTTCCGCCCAGCGAGCACTGGCCGCCTATTACTAAAGACAGCAGGGCTCTTGATGCAGTCACCTGGAGTGCAGTAACTGGATCCTTTGTGGACAGTAAACATAACCTACTTAGGAAACACCAAATGGGAGGCAGCTGCAAAATCGCGGCGAAATGTCACCAGTGGCGCAGATCCTTTCGACAACAACCACAAGAAGCTGATACATTCTAAAACATAGTGATGAAGGCAAACTTCTAATTAATAACTGTATATTTAATGCTAGTTTTGTTCAGTTTTAAATAGTTTAAGTAAAAATGTGCATTTTTATGGCCAGGCTCATCGCGTTACTAACATCAAGGGGTTGCAGACATGTGAGTTCCGAACCGAAACCTTCGCTGACTTTGAAGAGGAGGAGTTTCTAGACTTCAGGTTGAAATTCAAGATTGAGGCAGCAAACCGTGGGACTATGTGCGAGCTGACGTCACCAGACCCATCTATACACCACCGTGTCCGATGTGAGACCTGCTGGGTTTCAAACTAGAACCTTGAAGGGTCGCTTCTTGGCACAGGGCACGCCTCGCAAGGGTACACAAGGGTGTAATATTACAGTCAGGGGCCCTAGCATGAAGGGTGCACGCCTGAACAAACGCTGGTGTGCGCAACACTGTCACTGTAATATGATATTTGATATTTGGGGCCTTATTTATGAAGGCCTTGCGCCACCGGTGCGTCACTTTTTCCCATGTTAAAAGCGACGCACGGGCGGCGCAAGGCCTTCATAAATAAGGCCCTTGATATTTATTTGTTTATATCACCCATGAGGGTATCTCGGCGCTTCGGACGGAGAAACAACCTAATTCAGGAAGAGGATTTTATCTTATTATTTTTAGAAAAGGTGAGTTTTTAACATTTTTCTAAATTGAGACAGATTTTGGCCCACACGTAATGAAGAAGGCAAACCATTCCAAAATCTTTGAGCCAGGTAGGAAAAAGATTTGCCACCACTACGTGCTTTTTTTGTTCTAGGAACAGCTAGCCAATGCTCCTTGCTGGACCTTAGATTGTGTGTGACTGAATAGGGAGAAAGTTTGTTAGAGAGATACTTGGGGCCCTTGCCATTACAGGCCTTATAAATGATGCAGCCTATTTTAAATTTTACCCTTTTCTTTATGGGAAGCCAATGAAGCTATTTAAGAAGAGGTCCAGAGGATGTTCTAGATGGGACGTTGCTTATAATTCTAGCAGCGGTATTCTGCACCACTTGAAGTTTATTAATGGCACTCTCATTGGCCGAAAACAATAGAGCATTGCAATAATCCAATCTGCTCAATATCAGGGCCTGAATTAGGGATTTTTTGGTAGAGAGGAAAAATCCTCCTCAGAAGGCCCAGGATAAAGTAGCAGGAACCTGCAATGACGTTAGCATGAGTATTAAGTGTAAGTCTATGGTCAATCCTGACACCCAGATTTTTAACCACCTCTTTAGGAGTGGGGGCATTCCCCAACTCTTCCGGCCACCAGGTAGGTGACCAAAGAGTGGTGGCTCCTCCAAACAACATGATCTCCGATTTATCTCCATTAAGTTGTAAATAATTATTACGCATCCAGGCAGTGATAGTTTTCATGCCCTCAGCGATTATGTGCCCCCGGTCACCAGTTTACCCACTCCTACCTGGTGGACTGCAGCATGGTGGGAAGTCCTAGCACTTGAGTCTTCATGGCATCATTTAGGAAAGAGTCCTGCCTCGGAGGCACTGTGGGCCACTGGGTGAGGGCTACAGGGAGAGCATTTGTGACTGAACGTGGAGCTCATTCTGAAGCACCCTGAGAGTATAAACTCTTATCAGCTGAGGGTTTCCACTGCATACTTGATGTACAAAAGCGGATTCAGTTTTCCTTATACATTGTGTCTGTCCACTAAGCCTTTCATCCTGCTGAGGTCGATAAAATGAGTACCATTAGGTTGGGTATCAATAAACATCTGTTATTGAGCGCCAAGATACCCTTCTGGCTGAGCGTGCGCTTTACACACATAAGGTTTTGTTATTTTCGCTGTATTGCGGCCCCCGTCCAAAAAATTAGACAGGAAGCCGTACCACAGATGTTCAGAAACGAGCTCTGCAGTGACCAGACCGGATCTTTTGATGAGTGCGTTCAGGCGATAGACAGCTTTCTCAAGCAAGACAAGCACAAGCGGGCGTGCGCCTCGTGCGGCAGGAGGGGAGAGATGAGGGAGCCTGCATGATTCCCTTGCGGGAGCGACCAGCAGGGTGATAATTGATAACATATGGCGCCAGCTGCTCGTTCTCACAAGGGAATCGCCAAACGTGCATGCGCTGCCATTGAAGGCAATGGATTATGGAAAGCATGCACATTTTTGGCTGAAAAGTCGAAGCCATTCCAAAAGGTTTTTTGCCTATGCAGCCTATGCGCGCTGCTAGGCTAGACCTAAAAACCACCATGATGCGGTAAGGATTGACTGCATTACATCACTTTTTCCCCCTTTAATCCTCGTTGCTCAGCAGCCCATGCTGCTGTGCAATATATCTAAAAACAGCGCAGGGTTTGAACATGTCAAGCAACATGAGGGAGGAGAGTGGGAAACATAATAGAGATCGGGAGGTGGGGGTGAAAAAACACCAGAGAGCGGGCAAGAGGAGGGTGGAGGGGTTGATTTTAAAAACAACATGGGTTGAAAAGCAATTGAGGGCAGGGGGTGGGTTTAAAAGCAATGAAGCGCAGGAGGGGGCGGAGCTAAGTTAAAAATATCAGAGGGCGTTGTTGGGCTGAGCAGACAGCACTGAACACTGAGATGTAAATGTAAATGTAAATGTATTTATATAGCGCAAATCGCAGGCATCTATGCGCTTGCTTAGGGAACCCGTCCTGGTATTCCCCTGTGAGATACCCCGGCAGGGTATCCACAAGGTGAAAGCCAGGCATCCCGCCGCGAGGGGCCGTTGTGGAGATAAAGCAAGCTATTGCCCAGAGTCGCAGAGTGTGAACCCATGAGTTGAGTAGGCAACCGGAGCGAGAATTATCGAGTCCGTGGAATTATTGAGCCCAACCCCCGTCGGGATGGGGAATTGAACCCTGGTCCGGGGCCGATCTCAGCTTCCGGGTCTGCCGCCTCTAACCCCTGAGCCACACTTCGCCAAGCTTCACGGGGCACAGTTTTACCAGCGACAGGGACACTATGGGTCCAAAAAAGAGGAAAATATTGAGTGATAGTTTTCAGCATGCCTGTAAATCGGATGTATGACGTTAGAACGCATACATTGACAACGCGTACCTTTACAACGCGTTCGTAACAACGAAAGTTGTTACCACACATTGCGCTGGGGGGCGCAAAATTGATTAATTTAATTTACTATTCCAACACCAGTCCGCAATGCGTGGTAACAACTTTCGTTGTTACGCCCTCGTTGTAAAGGTATTCCTTGGTAATGCTTGCGTTCTAAACGCTGCATACCCTGTAAATCACTAAAGCAAGCATAGTTAAAGCTGGACCTTCTTAAAACTCAAGCTCTTGAGTTGAAGGAGGCGGTATTCCTACCAGCGTGGAAGGGCAACCATGGACCACCTGGGAACAAGAATGCGAATGAGGGTAAAAGAAAGTCCCACAAAGAGAAGCCCCCCAAGAAACAATGAGAGTGGAGAGTGCCAAACTGTGCTTTAAGTTGTAATCAAGATGTATGAATGCAGCATTAGTGACAATCGCTCTCTCCGCTACGCCCAATCTTTGTCACCTATCCTATAAAAGGAAAGTTCTGTTGGCACTGTGGAAAATTTGTAACATCAAAATAAGCTTTTCTAGCATAGGTGGACTTGTGCGCATGGTGCCACCAGTGATCAAGCTCTCTTGTTGCCCCACAGCCAATTTCCCACAACTCTGAGAATGAACTGGTCAAATGGTTGCCTAATGGTCGCCACTTGTTCAAAGTAACATTCAGCAAGGACTTGATATAAACTTGCACATGAATGCTGCAAAGTCAGCAGCTGAACTGTTGCCCAAAAGCAAGTGTCACCATTTGTTGTTCAGGTGAGCAAGTGTATAATAGTGTTTACCTTTCTTTAGTCAGATTCACCTTCTAAGAATGGTGTGGGGTTCCACTACGGCAGGGCACAACAGTGAACACTGTAAACTGTATTTTCAGATCAGTGAGAGCCAAAGGGCCTGGAGAGCTCTTCAACAATCTGTAGGAATGGCCACATCCCTTGGGAGATGTGGGGCATAAACCAAGCATTGAGAAAGCCAAGACAAATAAAGAAAAAGGGATATGACGTAGCCCAGGTTGACCGTGTCTTAGTGCTTTTTGAAACCTAAAACCATATATATGTCTCAAATCAGCACGGGCTGGGGAGGGGTCAAGCAACAAAAGAGGGTAGGGCAGGGGTGGTGAGAAATGGACATTGGGAAAACGGGGCAAGTTGATGAAAAACAGACAGCAGGGGTGGTGAGAAGGCAGGAGAAGGGGTTAATAAACAAGGGACAGAGGAGGGAGGTTGACTAAACAACATACTCTGGACAGGAGCAGGCCTGGCTCTAGAATTTTCATTTGGGTGAGTCAAGGGTGCTTTCCGGTTGGCCACTGTGGACCCTATTTGTAACCTCTGCAGGTAGCCTACAAGCCATAGATCACATCATATTTACAGGCAGTCACCATGATACAGCTCATAGCTCCTGTGTGTATACAGAGCATGCAGAGAGTTATTTGAGAGTAAGAGCAATGTCTGTACCTAAGTGCAAACTATGAAATTCCAGCAAGCAAGTCTTCAACACAAGTACTTGAATCCCAAGCCTAATGTAATAGCAGTTCAAGATTAAGGAGATCCCTATTACTGTACAAAACCTTTGACATAATTGCACTAGAAAAGTTGGCTACTTACTTATTGCAATTTGTCCAACACTTATTTCTCTGCACAATGAACTTTATCATTTTTATTTTCTTGTCACTCTTTTATGATGTACTTTCATGGATACAAATTTTTGAAAAACAGTGACGCATTTGAAAAAAGACAAAGGAGAATTTTTGAAAACTGCCAGCAGTTTCCATGCCTCACAATTGCAAAACTAGTAGTTGCAGTTATAGAGGTAGTCTTCTGTTTTGCTTTGAAAACTTCCTTATAAACTCTTCCATACATAGGTTTTCTGTGAGTTCCCTCTCATGTGCTAAAATAATCAAATTATGTTTCCTATCATGAATCATTGTGTGTCGTAAAGGTGTGAGGACACGGGATAGGGGCCAGGAAGAGCTCTCACAGATGAGGCTGAAGCCCTAATTACCTGTGCATATACATACATTTCATGCAGAGCTGGAAAAGCTTCAGCATAGTCATGCACCAGTTCACAAATGGTGGCCGCATCTGCACTATATGTGTTTTTTTTGTAACATTGGCTTTGCAGTAATTAGTTTGGCTGCAAGAGTAGCTTTGCTTACTTTAGATATAGAAGGGGTGAACACTTGTTCACATCAAGAAAATAAGGAGATGAGGGAACCAAGATACAAATGGCTTTGATAAGTTCAATGTTCTTCTGAGAGAATCTGGTCTCTATTTTAGCTATTGCTCTGTCCAGAAAGTTAAAGAGGGGCTGCCTGAATACTTGCTGCTGAGAAATGGAAGAGGCATCTGCAGATTTTCCAACTGTTGAAAGTAAAACGGAATCTGCTAATCAGCAGTTGAGTCCTCCTCCTTTTTAGTCCATCATTAACTCATGTGGTTTCGACTGACACATCAACAGAAGAGCAGTACTCAGTAGAAAATCCTTAATCTGCATGCATTGCTTTCAGGACACTAACAGGGTCTTTATGATTGTGGTGAATCAGCCACCGGCAGCCTGCCGGTGGCGGACTCACCGCAATCGAATGGCCATTCTCTGCCCGCCATATAAGGATGGCGGGCAGAGTGCTGGCGAACAGAAAGCCTGTCCGCCATGGACCCGACATAGGTAAACGTTACTATTGCTTGTTGGACCTGGAAAGCATGCCTAGAATGGTGGCGGTGCCTAGCAAGCACTGTCTGCCAGATTAGGATGCTTCATCCCTGCCAGCCTGTGTGTGGTGGTTCAGCTGCCATTCACAGGCTGGCAGGCATGTACTTTGGGTGCCTGTAACAGGCATGTGAGTTTTGCACTTGGAGGGCACCTATGGTGCTCCCCAACATTTCCCTGTATCATGTGGCAGGCACTGCGTGGTGCCTGCCACGCAGTGCAAGGAAATGCAAAACTTGCATTTTTACCATTGCAGCGGGTGCTGCTGCATGCAGCACCAGCCGCAATGGTAAACATGCACAATGCGAACGCCACATTGGTGGTCGCATAGTAATTTCACTTGCGGGACTGCCGCCATATAGACAGCCGGACCCAATCCCAGTGACGATGGTGGGTGGACATAAGTTCGTCCACCATCGTAATCACCCCCTAAATGTGTACTGAACAACTTCCACTGTAAAAGACACATTTGTTTGCTGTGTCTGAAAGACAGCATTAGCAGGTTTTAAAGCTAAAAGTAGCTCTTGTAAAAATTTGCCAATAACATGAACATTTTCTCTTTGGATATGAGATAATAAATCACTAACTTCTGCCTTCAACCCAAATGTAGCATTTTCATCATGATGATATCAGATCAGAAATAGTGTCATGGTTTGCAACCACTCACTTTGTAACCATATAATGGCTAGTCCATCGAATTTCAAGAAGACGTATGAGAGTAGGTCCATTATATCGTTTACTCACATGATGATGATGAAAGAAATTATACAGCATATTACAAATATAAAAGAATCGCTTTGCCCTTGGTACACTCTGCATGGCATGTATGACAACAAGATGAAGCTGAACACCCCCATTGCATACACTCATCACTGATGCTCCATCACAGCACTGACTTAAAATGTCTTATGGTTTGAAATCACCGGCAACCAAGTGGCTTAAAATTTGCTTGTCTATGTATTCAGCATCTAATTGTTACATCTGTGAAAGACCAATTAAATGTTCCTCAGGTTTGGCTTTGACCTCAAAATGCACCATGAGGAACAGATTTTCAATATTACATTTATCACAAATGCAATTAGTTTATTACAAAAGCTTTTTGAATCACAATATTTTAAACTGCTTTTTGACTTGTGAGAAAACCGTGGAAGTTCAAGTAACTATTACTAAGCTTCGAATACACCTCAATGTATATTTTGCATTTAAGGGAATACAGTGTATAATTTTGGCTAGCTTGTTATCTTTTTGAAAGGGTATTGGAAAAGCTTTAAAAATAATCCAATCAAAAACATCTTCATTGTTACCATGCCGGGTCGATTCATATCAATTATTTTCTATTACTTTCATCTATGCTACTATAATAAAGGAAGAACTTTCAGCCTTTGAGGCGGGTAAACTCGGGAACCACAGCGCCAATCCACACACCCGATACACCGTTGGAATCGTCAGGGTGTGTAGATGGTTACAGGCTATATATATATATTTTTTTAAACGCTATTTAAAAAATTGACAGTAAAAAAAAAAGTAGTCCCTCCGAAGTAGCACCGGCCGCGACGTGCCTGCTCACGTCAGGAGCACGGAGAGGAGCGGCGTCCAGGAGAGCGACGAGGAGCGGTGGACAGGCCAGCTGCGGTGCGAGCAGAGGAGAGGCTGAAGGAGCGGCGGCTGAGGTAAGGGAGCAGCAGACATGGCGCGGGGGAGGAGCGGTGATGTGAGGAGCAGCGGACAGGCCAGCGGTGGTGCGAACAGCGGACAGGCGGGAGGAGCGGCGACTGAGGTAAGGGAACCCATGTCGGGGCAGGCGGGGATGGGCTGGGCGGGGGCCCGGGCTGCAGGAGAAAAGAGAATGTAGGCGGGGGTCAGGGCAGGCAGGGTTTGGGGCAGGCGGGGGACGAGCTGGGCGGGGGCCCGGGCTGCTGGACAATGTCGGGGCGGGCGGGGGTCGGGGAAGCCTGTTGCTCCCAGACAAGGTCGGGACGGGCTGCTAGTATCTAATAAAAAGGTAATTGTATTTTCTCTTTCCCCTCCCATAGATGCTACAGCTAGAGCTAGTACAGCATATGTGTGTGTTTGGCTAACCATTTGTTTAGCAAAATCTGTATCAATTGCTAGCGCACTTTTCCAGTTAAGGAAACCAGTGAAAGTGAAAACTGGATCCTTATCATTTTTCCTATTAGTAATCACATGACATGGGAAACAAAAGAAAGCATCTAGACTAAAAGCGTTCACCACCCATGGTCGAGTTTTGTATCAGTCTGAGCTGAATGCCCTATCATGGACGCCAAATCTACTTTGTGGATAAGATTTACAAAATGGTTGGGATGGGTTATCCCTATTCAGATCAGTAGCATTGCTGCAGAGATGACCGTGATGCTTTACAATGTCAACAAAGTCTTTGTTCACAGCAATACCATGATTTACGTGAACATTCATTTTTCTTTATTTTTCAACTTCCATGAGGGATGCTGGAACAGGACTTAGATTATAACACAATGAATTGTGGCTGGTATCTAAAGAACCTCTCTGAATGATTATTCTGTCCATGATGCCCAAGCTAGGCTTGGATAAAACAGAAAAAATATTTTAAAAAACGAACAACATTGCTGAGTTAAAACTTTTCCTGAAATATCAGGTAATAATACCACAGGTCAAACACCCTAAAAAGAAGTTACTTTAAATTCATAATAGTGCCCATGCAATGATTAAATAGTTCAAAAAAATAAATTCCTGAAGTGTGTGAGTGGCATTAAACACTCGTAAATTCCTCAATAATTAGTATAAAATTGCAGCCATGGACAGCTTTGGTATCATGAAATTATCTGGATGTACAAAACAGACTCAGCTCTTTCTGGTGAGTCTAAACTGTCATGAGTTACATACTGCATTAAAAATAAGAATCTTGAATTTTGAATCCCTATATGAGGGTGCAATGCTGCTCAGGCAATCAATGTTTTGTGTAATATATGGTACCCATTTCAACTCTCTCCCTCAATCCAAGGCATTGTACATTTGCCTTATGTAGTTTTGTTGCACTGCATACATCTCTGTATGGTTCATGGGGCCTGAAACTGTCTGAGGTATGTTTGTCGATTACCATCTCTGGTGGATTTTTTGTTCTAACAAAGAATCAATTTTTCTAGGGTTTTTTCCCCATCATAATACAATAGCCTGCATTTTATCTGCCAATGGTTTCCAAAATTATCCTGTTTGATGACTAGATGGAAGAGTAGTGCATAACAGTGTGGCCTTCTTGGGGAATGTGTCAGTATTGTGCATGAGTGATCAGAGTAATGCTCTTATGTTTTGTTTGGTCCTTGTAAGTAGATGTTTAATAGCAGGGGAGGAGAACAAGATGGAATACGTGCAATTTGCATACATTTATTGTTGTGAGTGATTTAGCAGGCTACCTTAGGATCCAGCTAGCTACAACAGATGAGTGATCCACCACATGCTTGAAAATAGCAGTCATGCTATGGCTTTATATAGCCCTTCCCACCTCCACCCCCCTCAGAATGCCTTTCAATGCAGGGATATCATCTGATGTACTATGGTGAATCACTCCTTCATGTTAAATAAAAAGCACATTTTTATTATTGAAGAGATGTTACGTCTTATTTAGTACAATTAACAATGCAAACAATTTCAGGACTCAGCTTGTTACTGTTTCTTTGTACCAAGCCAAACATTTAGCTCACCTGCCTTGGCTCTTCCTGTTAATTTGTTGTCTCACCCAACTTTAGAGCTGGGCCCACATGTCTAGCCGGGTCTGCATCAGGCCCCTCCTTTAGCTCTCCCTAGCATTAAAAGGCCTATTAAAATCCACTCTTTTCCAAATGGTAAATGTCTCAAAGAGTGTTTTTTCCATGTAATGTCCCTTTGACTGGAAGAGGTTTCTGAGGTGGAATTATAAGGCGTGTGACACTGCCAGGGCCTACTTTGTCAGCCTTCAGAGAGAATCCTTCTTCAATTGTACCTCTACCTGACTCCAGATTCTGCAACACACTCCCTTCCAGGCCTAATTATCCACTTTCCTATCATCCCTTTCATGTGCGCTTTATCTCACAGCTGACCTTGGGCCCCAGCCCCATACCAGCCAATGTCCTGCTCCACATTCATTATTAGTAAAATCACATTCAAACTTAAAACACTGAATATAACAGTAAATATAATTAGTCTGCACTTTAAAATATTTTCCTCAGTTGCCCTAATGACTCGACTGCTAATTAAAAACCCGAAAACAGAAAGGCAATGTCAAGGCCGGCTTTAGAGCTGGTGCAAAAGTCTTTTTTGGCACCCCATAATGACCTCTTTCTCCCCAGATATGATTACTACCACCCTCCAACAGTGCCCTTCATCTTTCTGTAACCCCTCTCTCATATGCATTTCATTTGTTGCATGACGCTATTCATATCAGTATAGGGTGTCACAGTACTTTACATCATGTACACATTACACAGAGACAATGGAATTATGCAAGTTTATAAATCAGTCAATAGGAAATATCACATAAGGCAATGACAATTACAAGGTTTAGGAATCACATGTCATCCATACTGGTGGGCTGTATATTTAAGAGGGTTTGGTCTGAAGAAGCACAAACTCAGGATTTAAAACATACCACAGGGTTTGGGGTTGGCTTTACTAATAAAAATGTATATCAGCCCAAACAAACTCTTTTAAGCAACTTTAGGATCATGAAAGACTGTACCATTCAGTTTGTATGCAGCTCTTAGATGACAGGTCATAAGTTACTCTCATATATTAGGATCGCAACTTAAGAACTGCAAGTAACAAAAGTATCTCTGTGACAAAGGCATTAACCCACTGAGCAATCCACATCAAATACAGTTTTGTGACTGCATGTCAAAACACCCAACAGACAAACCTCTGATTGCTCTCCAGCAGGATTATTAATCACCAGAATTAGCTTCATATTTTTATTGCTGTCTTCCATCGGTCCTGTCTCTGGGCCATGAAAATAATGAAAAGGAAGATTTTGAATGAAGCATATACCGAGTATGTGTCTTGCTTGATCTTTGCAGATTTTAAAAGCAAAGAACAAATAACCACACACTGCAGGGGCCAGGAAAGGTTAAGATGTAGCAGAATAAACTAATTTTCTCTAATGCTGAATAGAAAAGGCAAGATCCATGCAGCCGGACGGCAGGTAAAAGTTACTCTGTGCCAAAGGACAGGATTTACTCCCCTCGCCCCTATGATTCTGCACTAGTGGTCAGAGACACAGCCCACCTCTCTAAAAGGAGGTGTGTGTTTGGGGGTTCCTGCGAAGTAGGCCCCTGGCTCAACTACGCAACTCCTGGAATGTTTTTAATTACAGTGGGCATTTTCTGTTGGCCCTTATGTCGTCACTAATGGGCCATGTTCATGTTTGGATGGGCCAGACTCATGTTTAAGTGGGTCTGGCCCACACGCTACAACAGGACCTAGACAGGAGGGATAGTGGATTTTGAGACAAAAGTGAGTGCGTGTTGGGTTTTAACATAAGGAAGAGCGGGATGGGTTTTGACACAATGAAGAGGCTAAAATACAACAGAGTGGGAAACGGAGGAAGGGAGCTGGGTGAAAAAGAGCGAGAACCGGAGGATGGCAGGGGTGAAGGAGAGGGACTGCACAGACATGCATTCTCTGAGAGCATCATAGATGTCATTTGAAGGTAGTCTGGGGTCACAGCTGTGCCTTTAACTTGCTCCCTGCTACTACTGGCTCTTTCTTTATTACCCCAATCCTCATAGGGGGCAACATTTTTTGTCCCCTCTGAGGCCAGGGGTCATAAAGGAAGTGGCAGGAGTAGCAGCGAGCAAATTAGCGGCCACAGCTGCAACCCCTGACTACCTCCAAATGATGTCCACGAAGAGCGCATGCTGAAAAGTAATGAAACAATATACCTGTCCAGATCAGTCTCTCTCTGCAGTGACACCTGTGGTGTGCGCTCTAGTCTACGAGCGTGTACGCGAGGACGCGTCACGCCCCGTAGACGAGAGCGGGAGGCGCACGCATGCGCAGATGCTGAGGGAAGCGAAGGCGCGAAAGGACAATCGGCAGTTGGCGACCGGAGCTGATCTGGATAAGACGCTCGCCGCTCTATGTTAGCGAAAGCTTGTATAAATGCAATAAAGCTGTTACGAATATACAGAGGCTCAAGTGCATGCTGTGGGGGCAGGAAAGGAACATTAGATTGGCGACGAGGCTGAGACACGAACACCACCGAGCACAGTGGAGAGGAGCATCAAACCTCACCAACCCCACACCAGCCTGCTGGACAGAACAGCAACCTGCAAACCAGCAAAAGCATAGAGCGTGGCAGCAGCGCAAAGGCACCCCATGCAAGGACACAAGCCACAAGGAACCAGGTCAGTGCTTACGGAGGGAAAAGGGCACACACCCAGCACCCTGGCAACCAAAGGCACCACCCCACAGCCAGAGGAGGTGGCGCAAACAGACAACCTCACGCAGGCAATAAGGGATAACACCCCAGGGAGCCCCAGGGGTCAAGGTGACACGGCAGGGAGTGCAGGAGCATCCAGTGGGCCCAACCAACCCATAGCCCGAGAGGCAGACCACAGAGGTGAAGCCAAAATGGCGAATCAAGCATCAGCCCTGTTGGCCCCCATCCCGTTCCTACCCAGACCAGGGGAACCCCAGCTAAAATGGGAGGATTGGAGGGAATACTTTAAGAACTACATTGAAGCACTAGAGGACGAAAACGGAGAGGAATACACCCCAGCAAGAAAAAAGAGACTGTTACTCCACAATCTAGGCCCGGAAGGGGTGAGAGTGTTCGCAAACATAGTGCCCAAGGAAAGGGGTGCAACAGAGACGGATGTCTTCAAAAATGCACTAGAAGACTTGGACAACCACTACCGCCCAGCGGTCTGTGTTTCCATAGACCGTTATAATTTTCAACAAAGGAAGCAAGAGGCAGGCGAGTCCATAGACGACTACGTGGCCGCGCTCCGACGTCTGGCCATCACGTGCCAATATGCTGCTCTACAGGATGAGTACATCAAAGACCAGATAGTCATGCATACCACCAGCAGGGCCGTCCAGGACAAACTATGGGCACAGAATGAGACCTCGCTCAAGGAGGTCATGGCAATGGTAAAAAAAGCGGAAATGTCAAAACGCGGCGCAGATGCGGCCAAAAGAGAAAGCACGCAGAGGCAGATGATCAACAAGATAGACGAGGCCTCAACGTCCAGCAAACAAAAAGGAACGTACGGAGAACAGAGGAAGGAGACATAATGGACCGGGAAACAGACGGGCGGCCCCAGCACAGACAGCAAATTCTTGTGTTATAGATGTGGTAGCACAGCGCACTCTGCTCAGGATAAACGCTGTCCTGCGTTTCGCGCCAGATGCGCGTTCTGCGGCCTGGTCGGCCATTTTGAAAAAGTATGCCGCAAGAAGGGAAAGAGGACCACGGTCAAGTGTGTGGAAGCTGCGACTTCGGAAATCTGCGAGGAAGACGACCTAGAAGACGGAGAAATGGTGCTGTGTATTGAGGACCAGGTGCTGGAGGTGACAGGGAAGCGCAGAGATAAGCCCCGCACGGACATGCTCATTGGGGGAGTGAAGGTACACGTTGCTGTCGACTCAGGTTCTCCATGGACCATCGTACAACGATCCATATGGGATGAAGACTTCGCACCGGTAGTGGGGCCAGACCTACTGCCGCCGGACATCAGGCCCATCTCATACACAGAGAACGCCATTCCCTTGGTGGGATGCCGAGACTTCACGTTCGAATTCAGAGGGAGGTCAGCTACATGCACTCTGTACGTCGCAGAGAAAGGCCCTTCGGTACTTGGATGGAGAGACGCAGGGGATCTAGGAATCATTCTCAACCCGGGCGGGAAAGAACAGATACTATTAACGGACGAAAGAAGGAGACTGGAAATCTGCATACCCCAAGGTATTTGAGGGCACAGTCGGAAAACTGGACAAATTTGTCCACAAAATGGTCCTCAAGGAGGGGGCTGTACCTGTGGTACACAAAGTCAGGAACATCCCAATATCCACAAGTGAAGCTGTGCAACAAGAACTTCAGAGGCTGGAGAAACAAGGCATCATAGAGCCGGTGGACAGTTCGGAGTGGCTATCCCCCTTGGTGGTAGTCAAGAAACCAAATGGGAAGGTTCGTCTCTGTGTGGACCTTCGAGAGCTCAACAAATGCCTCATTGTGGAGAGGTTTCCCCTTCCCAGAATTGAGGAGATGCTGGCAAGAACAAAAGGTATCACCCATTTCTCCACCATAGATCTCACGTCGGCATACTATCAAATTGAGCTGCATCCCACGAGTAGGAAGTACACCTCCTTTATCACGCCCTTCGGGTGCTATCAATTCCGAAGGATGCCCTTTGGTCTGGCATCTGCAGCAGCCGTATTTCAGAAGTTGATGCATCGGTTGTTTAAGGACATCTCAGGGGTGCAGTACTTCCAGGATGACATTCTGGTGATGGGCTCCACCAAAGGGGATCACGACAGGAAACTAACCAGAGTCCTAGAGGTGTTGCAAGACAAAGGCTTAACTGCAGAGTGGAGCAAATGTAAGATTGGAATGCCCTCAGTCACGTACTTGGGACACGAAATTGGGACACATGGCATTTCCCCGAAGGAACAAAATGTGAAGGCCATCAGGAATGCCAAAGCCCCGAGTACCAAGGAGGAAGTGCGGTCATTCCTTGGAATGGCCGAGTATTATAGCAAGTTCGTGAGGCATTTTGCCACCAGAACATACAGAATGCGTCAACTCATCAGAGACAAGGCGAAGTTTGAATGGGACTCGGAAGCGCAAAACGAATTTGAAACGGTGAAGGACTGCATCAGCCAAGCTGTTCCACTGCAAGGATACGCCCCCTCAGGCAAAACCATAGTGACGACCGATGCAAGTGACAAAGGCTTAGGGGCTGTCTTGGCACAGGAGAGGGAGGATGGATCCATAGAAACCATCAGTTTTGCTTCACGCGCTCTATCTCCGACGGAACAAAGGTACAGTGTCATTGAAAAGGAGATGCTGGCGGTCACTTGGGCCATGGGCAAGTTTCGACAGTTCATTTGGGGTACAAGATTCAAGCTCCAAACTGATCACAAGCCCCTGATCAAAGTCCTGACGTCTTCGGGCCATGATACCGCGACCCCAAGAATTGCTAAAATGACACTAAAACTACTTGATTACACTTATGACGTGGAATATCTACCGGGAACTCAAAACAGAGTGGCAGATTACCTCAGCCGAGCTGCGGCGATGGAGGATGCGCCGGAGGCGGCCCCGGACAAAGAGGAGATGGTAGCCAGCATGGAAGACTATGAGATGACGATCAGCTGTCAAGAATGGGCGGCTGCTTACGAACAAGATGCGGAGAAAGTAGAGATAAAAAGACACCTTACGTCTGGATGGCCGGACAAGAAGAAGCTCACAGAAGGAGTGTGGAGGTTCTACGAGATGAGAGAGGAACTGTCCCTGAGTGATTCAGGAGTCTTCCTATACAGAGGAGAAAGGGTAGTACCACCGGAAGTACTGATACCCAGATTGTTGAAACAACTACATGAAGGACATCTGGGCATCGTAAAGACCAAGGCACGAGTCAAGCAAATGTATTGGTGGCCAGGCATGGATGCCCACATAGAAAGACAAGTGAGAGAGTGCGGGCAATGTCAAGGAGCGGACAAAATTCTATGACCACTCAGACCAGCCTTGGGAAAGTTCGAGACCCCACAAAACCCCTGGGAGAACGTGGCCATCGACATACTTGGGCCTGTCCTGGACAGCAGAGGTGTAAACAAATATCTATGTGTGGTGATAGACAAGTATTCAAAATGGCCTGAAGTGGACATACAAGAATCCATGGACACGGACACAGTACTGAAATTTCTGACGTCCTTGTTCTTAAGAGAAGGTATACCCAAATCCATTCTTAGTGACAATGGACCGCAATTTGTCTCGGACAAGTGGACACGATTTATGAAGAGGAACGGGATTGAGTCAAAGCACACAGCCATCTACCACCCAGCATGCAACGGCCATGCGGAGCGGTTCAACCGTGTGCTAATGGGCTCCATACAAGCAGCCATCTCGCAGGGAAAAGACTGGGAGACCGAAGTAATGAGCATGCTGTGGGCTTACAGGATCACCCCCACGGTGGTGGGGTACAGCCCCTTCCAAGTACTGAGAGGGCGACTCCCGTTCACCCGGGACAATGTCGTGTGGAGGGAGAAGACCATCACCAGCAAGTGGTCCCCAGCGGTGGTTCAGCACAACCTTGAAAAGGCCCAGAAGACTTATGCTGCCCATTATGACAAACGACGAAACACAAAGGATACAGAGCTGGAAGAGGGAGAATGGGTCAAGGTCAAACTGCCCACTCTACAAAAGAAAGGAGAAAGCAAATATAGTCAACCCTTACAGGTCAAGGAGGTGCGAGGCAGGGCAGCTCTCCTCAGCGACGGCAAGGTGTGGTCCCAAGACCGCATGGCTAGAGTCAACAAAAAAGTAAGGTGGCCCAAATCAGAGGAAGAGGAGATACAAGTGGAGTCTGGAGAAATAAGACCTTCCTGGGTTCATAACGCAAACGAACTGTGTGAAGGTGTAGAAGAGGACAGAGAAATGGAATCTCCCATCACAGAGTCCACCAACAGGGACTACACACCGGCTGGTGAAGTACAAGGAGAAGATCAGAGAGATGGTGAGAGAGTACTGGGTGAGAGAGAAGCAGAAGACAACATACCGGTAAGGTACACCCGCAGCGGGAGGGCAGTCACCATGCCCTCCAGATATAGATAGATATAGATATAGTCTACGAGTGTGTACGCGAGGACGCGTCACGCCCCGTAGACGAGAGCGGGAGGCGCACGCATGCGCAGATGCTGAGGGAAGCGAAGGCGCGAAAGGACAATCGGCAGTTGGCGACCGGAGCTGATCTGGATAAGACGCTCGGCGCTCTATGTTAGCGAAAGCTTGTATAAATGCAATAAAGCTGTTACGAATATACAGAGGCTCAAGTGTATGCTGTGGGGGCAGGAAAGGAACATTATAACACCATCCCCTACTTCTTCCTGGTGACTCTAGATAGGCAATTCTCTCCCTCGCATCTCTTCAGCCTCATCATGGACTAAGGCACTGGCAGGGTCGGCTCGATGTTTGGAAAATGACTTCCGGTGGAGTGAAGGCCATACACAAGTTGTGTTTGTGTATGTGCCTGAATGCATGTGTGACTCTGTGGTCCTGTGACTGTGTTGCTAGCCAGCTACTCTTGCTAACACGCAGTTTTTACAGAACTCTGGAATAAATTGGTCAGATCCTAGATTTTTCAGTGTTACAGATTGATGCGTGTTCAAACCTGATCACCCCATATAATTGCAGAGTAATCGGAGCAGTCACACCGGCAAACCTAGGGTCAGAGCCAAAGCTCTGGACACACAGGCGCTTCTCAAATGCTGGTGTCCCTTTCCTCCCAAAATCCCAAATGCTTCAGGGAAATGAGGAACTGACAGTCCACTACCTCACACAACATTCAACTCTCTCTACACTCTTTGTCTGGCAGATAACTGCATTGAACAGTGATAGAGTACACAGACGGCTGCACGTGCCTGCAGATAGATGTATCATCTTGGTGAAAATCAGCATCTCGGATGCTATGTCGCTACTGCACACACCAGCAGACTTCTGAGAATTTAGCATCACGATGAAAGTAACAGACTGGAGACTGTCATTGTTCAAGAGACAGGTGCAGTAGCCCACACGTTCACCATCTGTCAGAGCCAGCCCTTTCTTAGTTGACTTATTCTCAGCACAGACAGCACAATTACCTCTCACCTTTCACTGACAGCAAAGTTACAACTAACTTTCCAAAGCCAGCACTGCTATCCCCCTTTTTTCAAAGGCAGCTGAGATACTCCTCACATTTGGCAGAACAATCCCATGCTCTACTGGCTAATATCTCATTCAGTGCTGACAGCACGTCTCTCGCCCATCTCTGACAGCAGAGCTAGCTCTCAGCTGTAACGGAGAGCAGGGCTATTTAGCATTAGTCACAAGCATCAAAACTATGCTTTAATCTTCTGCCTGTTTTTTAATCTTTCTGTTTGTCTGTCTGGCAAAGCCATGCAACAATGAACAAGGGAGCAAGTGGCCGTGGGGTAGACAACCTCAGAGACAAATATGGCGCGTAAAGAGAAACTCAGAAAAGACTCTGGTCTGACGAGAATAACAATATGTCATAGAGACACACTTACAGGGGTTACAAGGACAGAGGGATTCTCAAGACTGAGAGACTTTTGGACAAACAACATCTGACCCAACACAGGGAGGTTGCAACCATGAGAAACAGAATCAGTGCAAGAAAGGCAGAGTCATGCTTCAAGTACAAGGAGATAGGGAGACAGGAACCAGAGGCAACATGGCTGCATAATAACCTTAACCAGGATCAATGCACTCTAGATGAAGATCCACAAATATTCCACTAGAAAGACTCTGACATGAAGCCAGCTAGGTCATTTGTAAGTGTACACAACCCATTACCTGGTCAATGCTTAGGTAGAGGGTCTCACCTGAACCTCCTCTGTGATCCAGAATGCAGAGACAAATCACTGCACACTAAACATTCACACAGTTTAGGCTTGAAGGTCACAAGATCCCCACACGTCCTACTGAATACCTCAGTGAAAACATTCCACACTCTTAAAAGTATGCATTCCCCACCAATGCTATGTGGGACCCTCCTCTTGATCAATCACTTCAGACTGATGTCTCAAGGATACACAGTGAGGCCACACAACGGATGAATTTTCTACTGTGCAAATATCCATTGACGTAACGTTGGAAGCCCAGGCTGAAGCCAGTAGCTCTTTCCCCAGACAATCTCACAAAGCAGCTATTGGATGCTATGACTATCACTTTAAAGGCACTGTCAAAAGAGCATCCTCTTACGACCACAAAGCTCCATCACACATCTGGGTCCCTATTATTTACAGTGTGTACTTTACCTGGTTGTGCCTGACGCACCTTTAAACAGGTGTGCCAGGTGCAAACAGGGAAAGTGAGCCCTCTTACATGAAATGCACTGCCGCCAGGGTGGTGCGAGCTCGCGCTGTCCTAGGGGCAGTACATTCTTGTGAAAAACAGAGCGGCTGCTTTGAAGCTGCTCTATGTTTTCACAATGCAGGTGGCCCTCACCTGTAATTTGAAGAGGGATTAGAGATGTCTGGGGGGTCCATGGTACCCCCTTTCTTCCCAGAGAGGGCTGCCATCAGGTGGTGCACTGATAGTGTGCCATCTTTTAGGTGTCGCACTGTCAGTATGCCCCCTGACAGCTTCTTTGCCTTTGCGCCCGCTTCTGTAATATGGCACGGGCACAGAGGCAAAGAGGTTTCCTCATTTGAATGGGGCAAACCTCCCATGCAAATGAGGGAAAGTCCCTTGAAGATAGGGCTGGAGCTTTATGCGCACCAGTGCAATCGGTGTAACAGAAGAGGCTGCAGATGCCTTGGGGCATACAAAGCGGTAGCAAGCACCCGTTGTGCCGCCAGGGCACTCTCTTTAATACCGCCCCAGGATGGGTGGATCCTACAAAGTTGCTAAAAAATAGAAAAGAAAGGTGTTAAGGTGAGATTTCGAAGAAGAGGGCAAATTAGTGAAATGGTTAATACAACTGTGTACATCTGAAGTGAGGGAGAGCATGAAAAGCCTTGTAACACACTTTCTATCTTGTTTTTTTGTAGCGTTCCGAACACTATGATCTATTGGAGCACTCCCAACTCTACATTTTTAGGACTTATTAACAGCAATGGAATCCCATGGAGGAGGCATGAAGAAGCAATTGCTGTGGATAGAGCAGTGGGCACACAGATAACCTTGCCATGTGAACAATAAGCACTAAAGACCCAGACACAACAGTGCTTTTCACCCTTTTTTTCATGGTCTCTGCTAGTGCCTCCTATGTCCCCCAATGCTAATAGTATGTCTTCTCCAAGAGACTCATCAATTGTCCTATTAAGAGAGAGAATCAAATTCAAAATCCTGTGTCTCACTACCACTGCTTATTCTTTTGCCACCTCTCTGAAAAAGCGCCCCCATTCTCATAACATACTCCTACACAGATCAGCTGTGACAAGCTCCACTCAAACCTGAATCTTTGGGAGTCCAAGCCCTTGTCGTTAGACCCTGATATTGCTAACTGCATGCTAGACAGAGTACATACATGATGGCATGACATTAGTTTGTCTGACCAGTGGCGGCTCCTCGAGGGAGTGCTGCGGGGCAGTGGGGAGGGCAGGGGAGGGGCAGGGTGGGGGGTAGTAAACTACGGTATATGGCTGAACGGAGTTAAGTAAATAAATTAATAAAACGAATTACATTGCGCGCGCTGCAATGCCAAATGGCAATGCAGCACGTGCAATGTAATTTGTTTTATTATTTATTTATTTGCTTAAGTCCGTCCGGCCATATGCTGGCGTTTACTACCCCCCACCCTGTCCCTACCTTGCCCGCCTCACTGCCCCGCAGCACTCCCTCTAAGAGCCGTCACTCTATCTAACCCATATGACTATGTAAACCCAGCCTTGGAGATACTGCAAATATAAGAGAGACCCCCCTACATACCCGATTGGTGGTCAACAAATCCCTGACTAATCTCATGACTGCAGGTGTATGTCAGGTTATTGACTACACAATTGGTGCAAGAATATTGAGTCAAATATTTCCACATATAAAAATATCTGCAAGGTACGTACATGTGGAGTTAAGTATAGTAACTCAGCTCTTATCTATATGTATTTACATATGTTGTTTGTTCTGTTTGATTTGTGATATACTGTATGATTACTCTTGTGGATTAGGAAAATGTATTGTGTTCTTCATTTTTAATGTGATATATATGCATTGTCTCTTTCTTATATTCTACATATGAAACTGTACTATATTTTTCTTCTGTTTTTAAAAAAAGTAAAATTTTCTTATAAGATGTTTTTATATTGATGTGTTCAGTAGATTCAAATAGAATTCTTACTGAATTTTTAACGAATATATTTTTAAATAAAATAGACTGTAAACGTTATGATCTAGTTTGTGACCGGTGATTTAGTTGACACATTGAGTGCTTGGGGTGAGTGAATGCTATAATAGTTGTGGCAATAGTTCCTTTCTTTGACAATTGTTTCTAGGGATAGCCCTTTTGACTTTCAAATTAAGCAATGCCTGCAGCATCACAAATGCTTGTAGTCATCCATATCCTGCAAAACATATATATAGAGGGGCATATTTATGAGCCCCTTGTGTTGCAGTTGCCTCACTTTGTGAGATGCAACGGTGGCGCAAACTACCAAATCATATTTATGAGGCCAAGATAAGCTTTATTCGATATCACATAGTGAATCATAAAAGCATACATAGTAAAATACAAAATACAGTTGTAAAAATAAAAATAGGTTAAAAAAGTAGATGATAAAAATACAAATATGAGGTAATGCAAAGCCACTTTGTGTGGCTTTGAATGGCCTCACAGATATGGAGTAAGGCAACGTGTACAAATTGCTTTGGTGCCTTGCTCAGCCCTACGGAAGCATTCCATGGGTGTTACAGTTCCAATACAACACCCATGGATTTTGACGCATCCCCAGATTTAAAAGACCATGTAAACCTGGTGATGCACCAAACCCTTATGCTTCCCGAGGTGAGGCATGACTAGGAGAAATACGTTTATTTACCCTTGTTTTTTTCTCTTTTTATTTGTGGTGTATTCTGCAGCACACATAGAAAGAGAAAACTCCTCCTAGGATTGTTTTTGAGCAGGAAGATGCCCTTTTCTGCACAAAACCAATCCCGCTGAAAGCACAGGCACCCTTGCACCATGGTGCAAGGATGCCTGCATTGGTGCTAGGCCACTGAAATGGTGCCAGCACAGGGGAAAGGACAGGAATGCGCCATATTTCATAGATACGGCACATTCCTGCGATTGCACTTTGACATAGGGCAGTGCCCTGCACTTACTCCCCTTAAATACGCCCTAGAGTGCCTTTACATGTTCAAAACTGCCACAACTTGAAGACATGGGCCACTTCATTAGCTAACTAATTCACTAACGAGACCACTTTTATTTTGGTGCCGGGCCTATTTTCTGTCCCAGTTTGATCCTGGGCATCAAACATCTAAAGAACATAGCAATAACTCTACAGCTTATTTTATTGTTTGCACTCACTCGTCACGCCTACAGACACCATTTGTTCCTCTCTCCACCCCAACACCCTGAAATGGTCCGGTACTCATCGCTAGAGAGTACATCCTCATCGAAGACAATGTGAGCGATTAAAAGCAGTACATGCGCAGAAGCACGACTGCTGTCTCCCCAGTTCTGAAATAATAGAATTTTGGAGGGCACAAGCAGTTATGAAGAAAGCCGAGCTCTCGTGTGTAATATATGCAGCTGGGCACACAGACTTCTTCTGTAACTATTGGATTTCAAATAAAAAATACATTTCCTGGGTTCTAAAAAAATGGCTCTGTTTATGAATCATTTTTCTATATAAAGTATGTTCTGATTGGTAGGAGTTGTGGCTTTGCTCTCATTACAGCAGATGTCTGTATATTTAATGTAATCTAAACAAGCCACTGTGATCAGCAGTGCAGAAAGACACACAGAAATGGAGCCAAGCAAATCAAGGCAACCACGGTAGTGAAAAAGTACACAAGAAGCTGTTTAAAGTGAACCATGACAAACATTGGCTGTTAGTTAACAGGGAAGAATTACACAGTGAAACCAACAGGGAAAATGGAAATATAGAAACTGACAAAAGAGAACCGGTACAAGGAAAATGATAACAGTGAAGGAAACACAAAAACAAATAACAGTGAGGAGGACACTGGGAGAATAGCAGTAGAAAATATGGCGAAGACATCATCAGAAACTGAGAACACTAAACTGGGCACACTGAAATTACACTCACACATACATTGACCTCAGCAAAGAAAGATATTTGCAAAAACACGGAAAATGATAAGAACAAGGAAGTAAACACAGAAAGTGGTCAAGATAAAATTCACACGGAAACAACAATTTTGAAAATGAATGAACAGAAAGAAACAACATTGAAACAAGCATTTACAATGAATGCAATAGGTCTCGCATTAGGAAAGTTTGAGCTATTGGTATTGTAAATGACAATTTTTTTATTTATGTGTTGGTTTTTAAAATAGCGAAATTAATAGCTTTGTCATTTACAATGCCAATAGCTTTAACTTTCGGAAATGTGACACCTAAAGCATTTGTAATGCAATATGTGTTGTATTTACGTGAATTAGATGTATTGATATTACAAATAACAATGGCTTTTAATTTTTCTAAATAATTAATACTTAAAGCAAAGTTATTGTAATTTATAATGGCAATAGCTAAATCTTTTGTAAATAACGTTTGTGAAGATTATGTTCAGTGTATTTTATTGTGATGAAAATCCAAGAACATAAGTGAAATAATAACATCTTTTTGTGACATTTGTAATAAATCTTGAAACATTGAGAGAACATATTTGAACCAGTTGTTGTTAAATGGTTGCACAGATTGATGCTGTGGTGGCGCTGAGTGATGTTGTGGTGGCGACGAGTGATGCTGTGGCGTTCAGTGATGCTGTGGTAGCGCATAGTGATGTTGTGGTGACCCTGAGTGATGCTATGGTCGTGCTGAGTGATGCTGTGGTCGTGCTGAGTGATGCTGTGGTGATGCGATAGATAGATAGATAGATAGATAGATAGATAGATAGATAGATAGATAGATAGATAGATAGATAGATAGATAGATAGATAGATAGATAGATAGATAGATAGATAGATAGATAGATAGATAGATAGATAGATAGAGGGCGATAGTCAGATAGAGCGATAGAGTGAGAGCGATAGATAGATACATAGATAGATAGAGTGAGGGCGATAGATAGATAGAGTGAGGGCGATTGATATTAGATAGATAGATAGATAGATAGATAGATAGAGGGCGATAGTCAGATAGAGCGATAGAGTGAGAGCGATAGATAGATACATAGATAGATAGAGTGAGGGCGATAGATAGATAGAGTGAGGGCGATTGATATTAGATAGATAGATAGATAGATAGATAGATAGATAGATAGATAGATAGATAGATAGATAGATAGATAGATAGATAGAGGGCAATAGACAGATAGATAGAGTGAGAGCGATAGATAGATACATAGATAGATAGAGTGAGGGCGATAGATAGATAGAGTGAGGGCGATTGATGATTGATATTAGATAGATAGATAGATAGATAGAGTGAGGGCGATAGATAGATAGAGTGAGGGAGATAGATAGATAGATAGATAGATAGATAGATAGATAGATAGATAGATAGATAGATAGATAGATAGATAGATAGATAGATAGATAGATAGATAGATAGATAGATAGATAGATAGATAGATAGATAGATAGATAGATAGATAGATAGATAGATAGATAGATAGATAGATAGATAGATAGATAGATAGATAAATAGATAGATAAATAGATAGATAGATAGATAGATAGATAGATAGATAGATAGATAGATAGATAGATAGAGTGAGGGCTGTAGTAGAGTAGGGTCTGCAATCCTATGATCACCCAGATTTTTTGCTTTTGTTTCACTGGTTTACGACTTTCTCTGGCTGTGGGCCTGCCAATCAGACCCACAGCCTAGCTGTTCTCTCGCTAAATTGACATGTGTACCTTAGGTGCATTACCCAATTGGAACTGGGCCACCTTGTCAGACCCTGCAACTCAGGGCATCGGTGTACCCAGGGCCTACCAGGGGCTGAAGCATGTATTATGCCACCCCTGGATGGCCATCTAAATCTGACACAACTGGCTGCACGACAGCTGGGGCAAGGTGGCGTACTCGCCCTTTGCTTTAGATATAGTATACCTATATCTAACCCTAAAATGGACACCCGAATTCCTATCAGTCACTCCTAGTGCAGGCCTTGACAATCCTGAAGGCAGAGTGCGTGGAATCGTGTGAATTGGGCTCTGGCACGAGCCGAGCCCAGTTGCAGCTTGCGGAACCAAGACCCAATGGCTGTTCCATGATAACGCATCCCATATCGCTAACTTCGGTATCGCGTTATCAAGACATGTCGAGTAAGGTGTCATACGAATCGGGATACTGACCCCTCACCAATGCTGGTGATGGGGTTAGCATTCCACCCTTCTAGAGGGACACAACATGTACGTAACTGTGAACCCCGGTTAAAGTTAACTGAAGCCTCAGCTCCACAAAATGGACGCTGCCACCACAGACACGAGTCTGACCTCCTGCTGCTGGGAGTCCTTCCAGCGAGGAGAGCTTGGACAAAGGGTTTCCTGTCCGGGGCAGTGCTCGCACCATCCCAGACAGGGTTTTGTGTATCCTGGGTAGGCAGGGCTTTACAGGAAGGTGACTGCGGAGTGGCACCCCGGTGCTCACTACGCATCTGCCGGCTAGAACCAGTTCCAGGGGCACCCCAGCCCCTGACCTGGGGAAAGTCCGACATGGGAGAGGGGTGTAACCACCCCCCTTCCTGGTCCCACCCCTAGGGCAGGACCTAGTCGCGTACCCACCCCTTTCTTTAGGATAAAGGCAGGAGCGGGGACCCTTCCAAATTAGATCATCTTTGAATCAAGAATACTTTCTACGAAAGGAACTCTCGACTCTTCTCAAGATTTCTCCCTTGTGGCTAAGGAGTAGTCACCCTGCATCCGCAGGCACCATCTAAGAACTCTGCGGTTTGCTGCAAGTCCTTCTTCAGGAATCCGACTGCCCAGCTCGACGAGAACCGGCTTCCCTGGCACCTCTGACCTCTACCCACATGGTCAGCTCAGCTGAGATCCGTGGGTGCGACGAGACCTCGAGGGACCGGCCATCATCAAAACCTGCACGATTTCTTAACCAGCACGACCGCTGAGGGATCCTCTGGTGAGTGCTTTGGGGTCCGAGAAGCCCCGACCCTGAGCAGCTCCAGCACCGAAGTGCAGCCTCCCAGCATCTCCACGATCTGTGTGGGGCCCTTCTGCTTTTGCCGCTCATCACGTTGTCTGGTTACTAGCCGCTGGCTTGTGGCCTTCTTGACAACGCCCAACAACCAACGCTGCTGGTCTGGTTGCTCCAGACTGGCCCTTGCTCCCTTCTGAGAGAGGAGCACCCCGGACCCTCCTGGTCCACTCAAGACGCCATTTTAGGTCCACCACGTGGCCCTGAATTTGCCAAGGCTTGTTGCCCCAATCCTGGGCCCAGCAACGCCGACAGCATCAACCTTCGTGGGACAGCTCGCACCTCCATCCTGGTCGCCGACAACGCCTCCCGGTCCGTGAGACTGCAGAGCCTAGCGTCGCCCACTCACCTAGTCGAGGTGACGATCATCCGGTGCCCTCCTGGTACCCTCTGACTACTGGCTAGTAGTATGAACTTGGTCCCCTCTGCTTTCAGGTGTCAGCCATCTCTGATCCAGTCTTGGATCTCTATGAACTATCTCCACTGGTCGCCGGCCAGCAACTCCTTCCTTCCGGCTCCTGGCTCGTCAGCGAGGACTCCCGACGTCTGTAAAGACTTGTGCAGCCGCAGCCCTTGGGCTAGGTAGCTTCGGCATTTCGGTGCCCGCATAGCCTCCTTATTTAAGGGTCCCGAGTCCCTACCGCTTCCGACTTGCCTTATCGGGTCCGCCCGAGACCACTAAACTTTCCGTGCCCTCGGGCATTTGTGTAGATTGTGCACTTGAAGTATTTTCCTAAGAGTTCTGTTGTGTGCTTAGTACCCTGTCCTCATAAAGAGTACAGGGCTGTTGTGATTCTAATAAATACACTGTTTATTTTCATAACACTTGTGTGGTGTCCTTTCACTTGGAGTTCAAGGGGTATGTGATGGTATAACAGCTGGCTTAACACGCCCTCTAGAGTTTAGCCCGAAGACTGCTCGTATCCACACTACTAGGATAGCTGGTCTAAGGTTGACTTACAACCAATCACCATAAGGGTCGTTTGGACTGATGCATAGTGATCACTAGAATAGTGAGCACTGCATATCAGGCCAACTTCTCACATTGGTGAGCAGCGGTTGGGATTTGAGCTTGCTGTTGTTTTACCACGCATATCCTAAGAATATCTTGTGAAAGATCGCATAAGTACTCCAGGTACATATAACTTAGCTTAGAATACTCTGAGTTCTACTGAACCAGCTGTTGTAGCTCCTCAAGGCTTAGCACACCTTGGCTACAACTCCTAGCAAGGGATCAGTAGGTAAACATATAGTGTAGGTAGGTGCATCACTTACACCACACTAGAAGCAGCATGTCGGACAAAGGAGGAAACACTGAGTCTCCCCTTGTGTCAGTCGACCTTCCACAGGTCACTTCCAGATATGCTGCACTTAGCTTCCAAGAGATGCGACAAATCTGTACATCTCGGAAGCTAAAACAGGGTGCAAACCCTACCATTCCATTTCTGATTGGTCTCTTGGAGACTTATGATGCTAGGAGGGCTGGTAACACCGACCCTTCTCATCCAGAAGGGAATATGCCCCCCCTCGAGGGAACCCTAGGTGACCCTGACCTTATCCATCTCTCCGCAGAAGGTGAAGAGGAGGACGAGGAGCCAGTGACATCTGGGGACAAGGCAGACAAAGGTCCAGTAGTAGTTAGCCAGCTAACTAGGGACAACTTAAGCAGGCACGAGAATGGTACTAGGAGACCCCTGGGACCACTCTCAGGCCAGCTTAACATTGGGAATGGACAAGTTAGGTCTCTGTCGAGAGGCTCTAATAGATCCGTTCGAACCAATGGCTTTCGAGGCTCTTCTCGAAGAGGGATGACATCCCCTCAGAGGAGAGTGTACAAAGCTAAAGAGCGGGAAGTCAATCTGAGCATCGAGAGGGAAGAACTTGCCCTGGCCAAAGAAAGACTCGCCTTTGCTAGAGAGCAAGAATTGAGTGGGAAAAACCCCACTGGTGGCAGCATTCCCCCACGGGAAAACAGGAGTTTAGACACTAGACACCTGAGTAAGATAGTGCCCCCCTTTAAGCAAAGGGATGACATCCACAAATGGATTACTGCTTTGGAGCGGGCCTGCACTGTACAGTGCGTCCCCCAAAGTCAGTGGGCAGCTATCTTGTGGCTCTCCTTTGAAGGTAAAGGTAGAGATAAGCTCCTCACTACTAGAGCTGAGGACGCTAACGATTACCAGGTCCTGAAGAACACACTGATTGATGGGTTCGGCCTAACCACTGAGCAGTACAGGTTGCTGTTCAGGGATACCCAGAAAACTCAGTCTCAGGACTGGTCTGATTTAGTCGATTGTTTCACTAAGGCTTTGGAGGGCTGGTTGCTGGGCAGTAAGGTTACTGATTACACAGGATTGTATAATTTGATCATGCGAGAACAGATTTTAAACAATTGTCAGAACCAGTTGTTGCATCAGCACCTTGTCGACTCGGATCTGACCTCTCCCCAAGAATTGGGAAATAAGGCAGACAGATGGGTCAGAACAAGGGTTAAGCAAAACCAGGGCCAGAACCACGGTGGTCAGAAGAAAGCAGACCAGAAGGGTAAAGATTCTAAAGGGGAGCAAAATGACCAGAAGTCTTCGACAGGTCCCCAACAACCCAAAGAGGGGGGGGTTTAGGCTTCCCAGAAAAAGAAGAATCAAGAAGGACAATCGAAAAGGTGGTGCCAATACTGTAAGAGTAAATCTCACTGGTTTAGTGAGTGCACCAAGAAAGGAGGGCAGACTCCTGCTACTGCAGCCCCTAAGGCACCTGTGCCCCCTAGTACAGCCAGCAGTAGTAGTGCACCTCCCAAGGGACTAGTTGGGTTAACCTTGGGTTCTGAGGGGTGTGACAACTTAGTTGGCACACTCACTCAGGCTGTCCTTGTCTGTACAGGGGATGTGGATATCTCCCCTGATGTCAGTCCCAATACCTTGGGCAAATACCGACAGACGCCTTTAATAAATGGAAAAATGGCTCAGGCCTATAGGGACACTTGTGCCGGTGACGCCTAACTTTGTGGACCCTGGACAGATCATGCCAGGTACAGATTTCCTGGTGACCAATGCCAGCAACGTCACTACCAGTCATAGTATGGCGATTGTTGCTTTCTCCTGGGGAGGGGTAAATGGCCAGAAAAAGGTTGTTGTTAGTTCAGACCTCCCAGTGGATTGTTTGCTGGGCAATGATTTGGAGTCATCACAATGGTCAGATGTGGAGCATAGGACTCACATGGAGATGTTAGGCTTGCCAGCACATGTGCTTGCTGTGACTAGGTCACAGGCCAGAAGATGCCCCACTGAACAGGTGCTGGATCCTGGAACAATGGACCAGCCACCCCCCAAGAAGAAGAGCAGCCGGGTTAAGGCATCGCCTTCCCCCTTGCCCCAGGTCGAGGATCAAGTCTCAGAGGAGGCTGACCTCCAGGAATTGCGGGAAACTGAACCTAAAGAACTCGAACTTGATCAAGTTGAGTTTCTGGGCTCAGGGGGACCCTCATGAGAAGACCTGGGGAAGGACCAGTTAGACTGCCCTTCCCTTGAACCCCTCAGACAGCAGGCTGCTGCTGAGGCTGCTGGGAACGCCACAGGTACCCACAAGGTATACTGGGAGGATGGACTCCTGTACACTGAGGCAAGAGACCCCAAGCCTGGCATGACCAGGAGGCTGGTTATCCCCTTGTCTCAGCGTGGTTTTCTTCTTACCTTGGCCCACGAGATTCCCTTAGCAGGACACTTAGGCCAGACGAAGACGTGGGACAGGCTTGTCTCACACTTTCACTGGCCTCACATGAACGAGGATACCAAGGAGTTTTGTCGCTCCTGTGTCACTTGCCAAGCCAGTGGTAAGTCAGGTGGCACAACAAAGGCCCCCCTTATACCAATGCCTGTGGTGGGGGTGCCCTTTGAACGAGTGGGGATTGACATTGTCGGTCCAATGGAACCCCAAACAGCATCAGGGCACCAGTTTATACTGGTGGTAGTGGATCATGCCACCAGGTATCCTGAAGCTATTCCCCTTAGGACCACTACAGCACCTGTTGTGGCAAGAGCCCTAGTTGGAGTGTTCTCCAGAGTGGGCTTCCCTAAGGAGGTTGTCTCTGACAGAGGTGCAAACTTCATGTCGAGCTACTTGACTGCTATGTGGAAGGAATGTGGTGTCAACTACAAGTTCACCACACCCTATCATCCACAATGCAATGGGCTTGTTCAGCGGTTCAACAGGACCCTAAAAGGGATGATTCATGGACTACCTGAAAAGCTCCGGCGTGGATGGGACGTCCTGATTCCCTGCCTTTTATTCGCTTATAGAGAAGTCCCACAGAAGGGGGTTGGCTACAGCCCTTTTGAACTTTTGTACGGGCATCCTGTAAGAGGACCCCTGTGTTTGGTGAAGGAAGGATGGGAGAGACCTCTCAAAAAGCCTGCAACCAACATAGTGGACTATGTGCTTGGTCTCCGCTCTCTGATGGCTGAGTACATGGAAAAGGCATCTGAAAACCTTAAGGCCAGCCAAGAACTCCAAAAAGCTTGGCATGACCAAAAGGCTGTCCTGCCTGTTTACCAGCCTGGACAGAAGGTGTGGGTGTTGGAGCCAGTGGCCCCAGCAGCACTCAAAGACAAATGGTCTGGGCCCCACACGATTCTTGAGCAAAAGGGAGAGGTCACCTACCTGGTGGACCTTGGCACTCCCCGGAGCCCCCACAGGGTGCTCCATGTTAACCGGCTCAAAGCATATGTCGACAGGAAGGACATGAGCTTGCTCATGGCCATAGATGAGGGACAGGAGGAAGAGAGTGACCCTCTCCCAGACCTGCTCACTCAGAATCCTGATGATGGATCAGTGGACGGTGTTGTCTTTTGTGGCAGCCTCTCTGAACATCAACAGAAGGATTGTAAACAGGTTCTTCAATCCTTCCGGCATATGTTCTCTCTAACACCCAGTCAGACCAATTGGTGCACCCATGAGGTTGACACTGGTGACAGCTTGCCCGTCAAGAGTAAAATCTACAGGCAGCCCGATCACATTAGAGACTGCATCAAAACTGAAGTGCAGAAAATGTTAGAGTTGGGAGTCATTGAACCCTCGGATAGCCCTTGGGCTAGTCCCGTAGTTCTAGTGCCGAAGCCTCACACCCCGGGTGGTAAGAAAGAGATGAGGTTCTGCGTAGACTACAGGGGTCTCAATGCAGTCACTATGGCTTTACGCCCACCCAATACCAAGGGCAGATGAGCTTATAGATAGACTGGCTTCTGCCAACTACTTAAGTACGTTTGACCTGACAGCTGGGTATAGGCAAATCAGGTTAGCTGAGGACGCCAAGTCCAAGACAGCATTTTCTACCCCTGGTGGGCATTATCAATTTGTGGTAATGCACTTTGGTTTGAAAAATGCACCTGCCACCTTCCAAAGGCTGGTGAATCACGTTCTCACTGGGCTGGATGACTTCTGTGCGGCGTATCTTGACGATATTGATGTCTTTAGCTCCACCTGGGAGGATCACCTGGTCCACCTGAGGAACGTGTTAGAGGCTCTGCAAGCAGCAGGTCTCACTATCAAGGCCACCAAGTGCCAGATAGGGCAGACACAGGTTGTATACTTGGGCCACCTTGTAGGTGGAGGCCAAGTTCAACCACTGGAGAGAAAAATACAGTCAATCAGGGAATGAGCTCCTCCAACCACCGAGACTCAGGTTCGAACTTTCTTGGGCCTGACTGGTTACTACCGAAAGTTTGTCAGAAATTACGGGTCGATTGTGACTCCGCTTAATGAACTGACAAGTAAGAAAATGCCAAAAAAGGTTCAGTGGACAGCGAGCTGTCAAAAAGCATTCGATGACCTAAAACAGGCCATGTGCACGGCACCTATCCTCAAGAGTCCAGACTACTCCAAACCATTCATTGTCCAAACAGATGCTTCTGAGTTGGGTGTGGGAGCTGTTCTATCTCAACTGAATTTTGATGGTAATGACCAGCCCATTGCTTTTATAAGCAGACGGCTGACCCCCAGAGAGAAAAATTGGTCAGCTATTGAGAGGGAGGCCTTTGCTGTGGTTTGGGCCCTGAAGAAACTGAGGCCATACTTGTTTGGCACTCATTTCAAGATTCAGACCGACCATAAGCCCCTCTTATGGCTAAATCAGATGAAGGGTGAAAACCCCAAACTGCTTAGGTAGTCCATTTCCCTACAGGGGATGGACTTCACAGTGGAGCATAGACCTGGCACTGATCATGGCAATGCAGATGGGCTCTCCAGGTATTTCCACTTAGAACAAGAATACTCACCTGGTCAAGGTTGGCTTATTGTCCCAACGTTGGGGGGGTCATGTAGGAGAGTAGTGTCTGCAATCCTATGATCACCCAGATTTTTTGCTTTTGTTTCACTGGTTTAAGACTTTCTCTGGCTGTGGGCCTGCCAATCAGACCCACAGCCTAGCTGTTCTCTCGCTAAATTGACATGTGTACCTTAGGTGCATTCCCCAATTGGAACTGGGCCACCTTGTCAGACCCTGTAACTCAGGGCATCGGTGTACCCAGGGCCTACCAGGGGCTGAAGCATGTATTATGCCACCCCTGGATGGCCATCTAAATCTGACACAACTGGCTGCACGACAGCTGGGGCAAGGTGGCGTACTCGCCCTTTGCTTTAGATATAGTATACCTATATCTAACCCTAAAATGGACACCCGAATTCCTATCAGTCACTCCTATGGCAGGCCTTGACAATCCTGAAGGCAGAGTGCGTGGAATCGTGTGAATTGGGCTCTGGCACGAGCCGAGCCCGGTTGCAGCTTGCGGAACCAAGACCCAATGGCTGTTCCATGATAACGCATCCCATATCGCTAACTTCGGTATCGCGTTATCAAGACATGTCGAGTAAGGTGTCATACGAATCGGGATACTGACCCCTCACCAATGCTGGCGATGGGGTTAGCATTCCACCCTTTTAGAGGGACACGACATGTACGTAACTGTGAACCCCGGTTAAAGTTAACTGAAGCCTCAGCTCCACAAAATGGACGCTGCCACCACAGACACGAGTCTGACCTCCTGCTGCTGGGAGTCCTTCCAGCGAGGAGAGCTTGGACAAAGGGTTTCCTGTCCGGGGCGGTGCTCGCACCATCCCAGACAGGGTTTTGTGTATCCTGGGTAGGCAGGGCTTTACAGGAAGGTGACTGCGGAGTGGCACCCCGGTGCTCACTACGCATCTGCCGGCTAGAACCAGTTCCAGGGGCACCCCAGCCCCTGACCTGGGGAAAGTCCGACATAGGAGAGGGGTGTAACCACCCCCCTTCCTGGTCCCACCCCTAGGGCAGGACCTAGTCGCGTACCCACCCCTTTCTTTAGGATAAAGGCAGGAGTGGGGACCCTTCCAAATTAGATCATCTTTGAATCAAGAATACTTTCTACGAAAGGAACTCTCGACTCTTCTCAAGATTTCTCCCTTGTGGCTAAGGAGTAGTCACCCTGCATCCGCAGGCACCATCTAAGAACTCTGCGGTTTGCTGCAAGTCCTTGCTCAGGAATCCGACTGCCCAGCTCGACGAGAACCGGCTTCCCTGGCACCTCTGACCTCTACCCACATCGTCAGCTCAGCTGAGATCCGTGGGTGCGACGAGACCTCGACGGACCGGCCATCATCAAAACATGCACGATTTCTTAACCAGCACGACCGCCGAGGGATCGTCTGGTGGGTGCTTTGGGGTCCGAGAAGCCCCGACCCTGAGCAGCTCCAGCACCGAAGTGCAGCCTCCCAGCATCGCCACGATCTGTGTGGGGCCCTTCTGCTTTTGCCACTAATCACGTTGTCTGGTTACTAGCCGCTGGCTTGTGGCCTTCTTGACGACGCCCAACAACCAACGCTGCTGGTCTGGTTGCTTCAGACTGGCCCTTGCTCCCTTCTGAGAGAGGAGCACCCCGGACCCTCCTGGTCCACTCAAGACGCCATTTTAGGTCCACCACGTGGCCCTGAATTTGCCAAGGCTTGTTGCCCCAATCCTGGGCCCAGCGACGCCGACAGGATCAACCTTCGTGGGACAGCTCGCCCCTCCATCCTGGTCGCCGACAACGCCTCCTGGTCCGTGAGACTGCAGAGCCTAGCATCGCCCACTCACCTAGTCGAGGTGACGATCATCCGGTGCTCTCCTGGTACCCTCTGACTACTGGCTAGTAGTACGAACTTGGTCCCCTCTGCTTTCAGGTGTCATCCATCTCTGATCCAGGCTTGGATCTCTATGAACTATCTCCACTGGTCGCCGGCCAGCAACTCCTTCCTTCCGGCTCCTGGCTCGTCAGAGAGGACTCCCGACGTCTGTAAGGACTTGTGCAGCCGTAGCCCTTGGGCTAGGTAACTTCGGCATTTCGGTGCCCGCATAGCCTCCTTATTTAAGGGTCCCGAGTCCCTACCGCTTCCGACTTGCCTTATCGGGTCCGCCCGAGACCACTAAACTTTCCGTGCCCTCAGGCATTTGTATAGATTGTGCACTTGAAGTATTTTCCTAAGAGTTCTGTTGTGTGCTTAGTACCCTGTCCTCATAAAGAGTACAGGGCTGTTGTGATTCTAATAAATACACTGTTTATTTTCATAACACTTGTGTGGTGTCCTTTCACTTGGTGTTCAAGGGATATGTGATGGTATAACAGCTGGCTTAACACGCCCTCTAGAGTTTAGCCCGAAGACTGCTCGTATCCACGCTACTAGGATAGCTGGTCTAAGGTTGACTTACAACCAATCACCATAAGGGTCGTTTGGACTGATGCATAGTGATCACTAGAATAGTGAGCACTGCATATCAGGCCAACTTCTCACAAGGCGATAGATAGATAATATGAGGGTGATAGATAGAGTGAGGACGGTGAAAACCCTGTGTGTATTCCCAATGAAAACCTAAGAGTGCACCCACTGGGAAAACCATGTCTGCATCTACTGTGAAAACTAAGTGTGCATCTACTGTGAAAACTAAGTGTGCATCTACAGTGAAAACTAAGTTTGCATCCACGGTGAAAACCAAGTGTACATCCACTGTAAAAAACACAAGCATGCATGCACTGTGAAAACCAAGCGTCTGTGCCTTGTGATAACCAAGTGTACATGCACGGCTAAAGGGATGGTTCGCGCACCAGCCAGAGGCATGCTCCATGGATAAGGCTTGCTTTGCAGAAACAAAATGTGCACAAAGAAGTCATGCATCACTTTCTTCCAGCCTAAACGTTGAAATACTTCAGGGACTGGTTCACTTTATGGTTCTGCTGTAAAGCGCATAGAATTGCGTAGTGCTCCACCTTCGTTACAGACAACTAGGAAAAACGTGAAGACCGTGTTCTGCTATATAGCACAAAGATGCACGCAGAGCCACACCAAAATTAGTAACAACGAGCTAAAAACGAGTAATAAGCAAGTGTGTGTGTTTTTAACATACAGCAATAGACTCCACAATCTACGAAACAAAAAACATTAAATACTCTCAAAAAATAATACGGCTACAGCCGCCCCTGACAGGAGAAACCGGAGAGGTGTGAGGGCTGAAGCTGGACAGGAGGGGTGGGACCTTGCATAGGCCTCCTCCCCCTCCTCACTCCTCCCCCCCAGCTCCTCCTTCACTCCCGGGCGAGTTGTTTTCGAAGATCCGTCCCCGGGCAGACCACGAGACGTGCAGGGGCTGCACCGGAAGAGATTGTTGAAGTCCAGAGGTAGGGTGCGACTGAGGGAGTGCACGAAAGAGTGAGACTGCAAGGCTGGGAGATCACGGGGACAGGGAGGCGTCAAAGGACCCAAGGAGCAAGGGGGAGCTCGACACCGGGCGCGAGAGAGTGGCAAGGGGAAAAACACAGGGCGAGAGGAGGAAGCAACAGAGAGAGAGAGGCAAGAGACAGAGCGAGAGACAGAGCGAGAAAGGAGAAGCAAGGTGCAGACAGGGAAGGGGATGTGGCCAGACAGACAGGGAGCAGATCCATATAAGCCCTTGGGCATGAGAAGGGGAAAACTGAGGCAAGAGACAGATCCAAGCGACCAGGAAAAGAAAGAGGCAAAGAGGAGAGAATGAAAACCAGACAGATCTGAGAGAGGGTGAAAACAAGCCTAGAAAGGAGAGAGCAAAAAAGAACAAGCCCGGGCAAACACCAAACAAGAACAGCGCATGCTCGTTAGCAAAACTCAGATAGTGATTTGGGTAGTGTGTGTTTGCGCACTTCAGGGAATGTGAGGCAGGAGGTGTGCACGGCGCCGGCCTGGACGTGCGCGTCCACAGACATCAATCGCCGCGCGTGCCCGACCCCTGTCTCAGATTCCCAGGAGGCGGACGACATTAGATACTTCTCTGGACGCAATGCTTCGCATTGCTTTCTCCAGCTCGCCCTAAAAAGGACACACATACACCAGAAAAACCACGAAAATTAAACAGAAACTGACAATATGAAGATCGACACACAGAATATGACAACATTGATGTAGTGTAGCGTTCTAGTGTCTCCGTCATATCGTGACGGTGAACGCTAGAACGCCAGCAAAAGTGATGTCACGATTTGCCCAGCAATATCCGAGCTGAAGCTTGCTCCCGGGGCTCTCACTAACAAGAAAAAATACTTGAACACACACCCCGTGTCCGCCTCATCATTACCCCGACTGCCACTCTACAATTTGGCGACGAGGCTGGGGAGGGGACGCGACTGTGGTGTCCACGACGTGGCAGGCAATCAACCGTGGCATCGCGGTGTGTCAAGTGAGAGAGCAGCAGGGGAGCCGATGGGACCCAGTGCACGGAGACGGAGCATCACGGCGGGGGAGAAGCCTGAGGCGGCACAAGTATAATGCAGCGCAGCAGGCCAGCCACGCTCCAATGCCCACAGGGAGCTGCAGCACTTCTGGTGCGTGGGCCCCTCCCCCACAACTGAAGCACTGCCGGCAGAAGCAGAGGAGAACGAGCCTATGTTCATGCTACAGGTGAAGCGGAGCCTGAGCCTGAGTGCAGGGCTCGGCGAGCCCCTCCCCCATCAGTAGCAGTGTGTAGGCACAGAGGAGAGGCAGCAGGGCCCCACCAAGAGACACATCTGACCCCCCTGCCCCTGAAAGAAGGCATAAGAGGAGCACTACACCGCCGCGAGGGTGCACACCTAGCCTCCAGTTAAGGGGGGAGGAGAGAGCCTAGGACCATCCTACAACCGGCTTGGAGCACCAGTCCACCCCACACAACAAGGGCGCTGGCTGCGAGGAGAGCGCAAAGGCAGCCCAGCAATAGAGTGAACTGCATTGCTAGGCAAAAGGAAAGCACTGACCAGCCTACTCCGAGGGAGCAAAGCAGTCAGGTGGTACCGCCCACACCATTACACTCAGGCCAGGAAGCCCTGCAGGCCCATAAGGAGCCAGGGAGCCCGGAAGCAGCCAGGCATCTTCTGAACGGCAGCGGAAGACACACTGAGCTACCGGTGGGTACCGGACTCTGGCGCACCAGGCTCAAGGTAACATGGTGGAAGACCTCAGGGCACAAGAAGACGCAGCAGACCCACAGGACCAAATCGCGCCAGGGAGCCCTCCGCACAGGAAGGACGACGCCCCACCCAGACGGCGAGCTGCCATGTGTGACCAAACCTTCTCCCTCACAAACACTGTCCCCTTCCTATCGAAAACAGGGGAACCGGCCATGAAATGGAATGATTGGAAAGAGTACTTCCTGAACTATTTGTCAGCCCTAGAGGACAAAGGGGGCAAAGTTTTTCAGAGCAAACAAAAAAAGAAGATGCTATTACACATCTTGGGTCCAGAGGGCATCAGACTGTACATGAACTTGGTAATGAAAACCATGGCGCAGGATGAACTTGACGTGTTCTAACACGCCATAGAGGACTTGGACATCCATTACAAGCTAGTGGTATGTATTGCGATTAACCGATTCAACTTCTTTCAATGAAAATAGAACACGGGAGAATCGGTGGATGACTACGTGGCGGCGCTGAAGAGACTAGCGATCACCGGCAAATTCAGAGTCCTCCATGATGAATTTATTAGGAATCAGATCATCATGCACACGGTGAACACGTCCATACAGGAGAAGTTATGGGTCAACAGAGAAGCTCCCCTCATGGAGATAGTGGCTATGGTAAAAAAAAGCGGAACTCTTCAAACGGTGTGCCGAAGCTGCCAAGAAAGCAAGCGCCAGCAAAGCCACTATAGGCAAAGTAACAGAAGCCACCCCTCAGGAGTGCGAGAAGTCGTTCATAGGAAGTTCGAGGCAACCCAAGAAGTATACACCCAAGCCAAAGGCGAACCGGAAGACCCAAGGGGAGGACAAGAACTCCTGCTACAGGTGCGGCAGTCAAGCTCATGCAGCTACCGACAAACAGTGTCCTGCCTTCAGAGCCAAATGCCTGTACTGCGGCATTATGGGACACTTTGAGAAGGTCTGCACAAGCAAACCCAAGAAAACTTCAGTCAAATATGTGGCCCTAAACTTAGAGACGGAGGAAGGGAGTGGCGAAGAGGACGACGAAGGTGTACTGTGCATAGATGACCAAATCTTAGGTACTGACTGTTCCCGCACGAGAAAACCTTTGTGCGAACTCACAATAGGGGGGATTCAAGTGGGAATGGGGGCTGACTCGGGCTCCCCATATGCTATAATACAACGCAGCATCTGGGACAGAGACTTCGCGCGAACCATAGGCACACATCTCCTAGCTCCGGACATCCACCCAGTTACCTTCACAGGGGAACCCATTCCCATGGTCGGGTACCGTCCCCTGCAATTTGAATTCAAGGGCCGCACGGTCGAAGGGAAACTCTACGTGGCAGAGAAAGGACCCTCAGTCCTAGGATGGGTGGACCAGAAAGAACTCGGTATTCAACTCAATCCGGGAGGCACAGCGCAAGTCTTGATGACAGCTCCTCGCAGGCATACGAAGTAGACAAATGGAAGGCAGACATCCCACAAGTGTTTGGAGGCACTATCGGCAAGTTGACAAAGTTCACTCACAAGATATGCCTCAAGGAAGGGGCAAAATCAGTTAGCCACAAAGTATGCAATATTCCGTTTCAAAGCAGGAAAGCTGTACAGCAAGAGTTACAATGCTTAGAGGACAATGGAATTATCAAGCCGATCGAGAGCGTAGAATGGCTGGCGCCTCTGGTCGTAACCAGGAAACCCAATGGCAAGGTACACCTCTGCATTGACTTGAGGGAGCTTAACAAAAATATCTTAGTGGCTACATTTCTATTATACAGGATCAACGAGATGTTAGCCCGGACAAAGGGCATCAAGTGGTTTTCCACAATAGACCTGACCTCCGCCTATCATCAAATCGCACTGCACCCTACGTGCAAGAAGCTGACCTCGTTCATTGCGCTGTTTGGATGCTACCAGTTCCAGCGGATGCCCTTTGGCCTGGCCTCCGCAACTGCGGTCTTCCAAAAGCTGATGCATAAACTTTTTAAGACACTGACGGAATGCAATACTTCCAGGATGATATCCTGGTCATGGGTCGAACCAAGGCTAACCATGACGCAAAGCTCTCCACTGTACTACGCATACTAAGACAGAACGGCCTCACAGCAGAGTGGGACAAATGCAGGTTTGGGGTGTCATCGGTCATGTATCTAGGGCATGAAATAAGCCTTAAAGGCTTCTCACCAAAACAGGCAAACGCAAAGGCCATAAAGGACGCACCTACCCCCAGAAACAAAGATGACGTCAGATCTTTCCTCGGCATGGTGGAATTCTACAGGAAGTTTGTACTGCATTTCGCCACCAAAACACACAACTTACGTCAGCTACTAAAAGAGAGAACTGCCTTCACTTGGTCGGAGTCAACGCAGGAAGAATTCAGGCAAATAAAAGGAGATAAATCTAAGGCCGTGCCCCTACATGGATTTGACCAACAAGCGTTATCTATACTCACCACGGACGCAAGTGACAGAGGGCTGGGAGCCGTCCTGATGCAGCAGTCCGCAGAAGGGGAAATGACGACTGTGAGCTTTGCGTCCCAGTCCTTGGCTCCCAATGAAGAGAAATTCAGCGTGGTGGAGAAGGAGATGCTAACAGCTATATGGGCAATGGAAAGATTGTGCCAATTCCAGTGGGCTCAAGGTTCCTACTCCGGATAGATCACAAGCATCCAGGAACAAAGTGGCCGACTTTCTCAGCAGGGCGGCGGCCATGGAGAACGCACCGGTGCCAATGGAAGAAGACGATTACACCATAGCATTCATGGATGACCAAGAAACGGTCATAAGCGCACAAGAATGGAAGACGGCATACGGGGAGGACACCAGCCTAACAGCTGTCAAGCAGTTCATAGTCACGGGGTGGCCAGAAAAGAAACACTTAACCACAGAACAGTGGAAATTCTATAAGGTACGAGAAGAGCTGTCAGTTGGAGACAACGAGATGTTCGTATTAAGAGGAGACAAAGTGGTGCCCCCGGTACGACTGGTAAGCCGGCTAGTCACGATTCTGCACGAAGGACACTTGGGGATAGTGAAAACAAAACAAAGAGTCAAACAAGCATACAGGTGGCCAGCAATGGACAGCCAAGTGGAGAGACATGTCAGAGAATGTAAACAATGCAGCAAGGCAGACAAGACACAGTCCACGATGCGACCCCCCTTAGGGATGTTCATCAACCCAGCTAATCCCTGGAAAGAATTGTCAGTGGACATATTGGGCCCTATATTAGATGCAAACAGTGTACCCAAGTATGCCATCGTGCTCGTCGATCATTACTCCAAGTGGCCGGAAAAAGAGATATGTGAGACAGTGGACACTGACATTGTACTGGCCTTCCTCACCTCCACATTCCTGAGAGAAGGAATCCCAAGAGTCGTAACTTGTGACAATGGACCCCAATTCACGTCTGAGAAATGGAACGCATTTATGAATCGGAATGGAATACAGATCAAACACACCCCAATATACCATTCAACAGGGAATGGCCTGGTTGAAAGGTTCAACAGGGTCATTATGGGATCAATTCAAGTGGCCATCAATGTTGGGAAGAATTGGGAGATGGAACTAAAGTGCACTATATGGGCCTATCGTATCACTACCACTAAGACAGGGTACAGCCTGTTCAAAATATTTAGGGGCCGGGACCCATTCACCAGGGCCAATATGGCATGGAAACAACGCACAGTACAAAGCAAGTGGTCTCCAGCAGTGGTGCGCAGCAATCTGGAAAAAGCGCTGAAGATCTACACAGACCACTACAACAAGACGCACAATGTCAAAGAAATGGTGCTAGAACGCCGGCGGAAGTGATGTCACGATATAGCGCAGCGAAATCCGAGCTGAAGGCTTGCTCCCAGCGCTCTCACTAACGAGAATAAATACTTGAACACACACCCCGTCTCCGCCTCATCATTTCCCCGAATGCCTCTCTACTATTGAAAATGGGGCTAAGTACATTTCAAGTCAAACTCCTAATATTATCAGTTTTTGTGCATGCCAGCGTGCTCCAAAGATGAGGATGGTGCACAGGTTGGCATGGAGAGACTGCAGCAGCCTGTAATTTTTGTAAAGGATTTTCCTGTTAAAGATGACACTTGTACTTTGACAGTGTCAGGATGCTTCTTTATTCCACCAAAATCAGCTCAAACAGATGCGTTTCGGCTGTATACAGCCTTATTCACAGTCGCTTTTGTTTTATATGGATTGAAACATACTCATTTTAGTGTGATTTGTGTTACAAATACTGTATAGTTAATATCATGTCTATAGGATTCTAGCCTAATTGTGTTTCTAATACATTTTCAAAGTTTATTGACTGTCTACAAACAAATATAGTAAATGATTATGCCCCAATGGTCTAAATGCATTTTGTTCTTGATATAGTTTATTTTGTAAGTATAAGCAATAACACATGGATTTTTCTAAATGACAGTGAACAAGACAAAACAACGAACGTTTTAGGAAAAGGCGAACAAGGCGGTCTGTATACTTGTACTCAGTGAACAGACTTGATTAAATTTCTTAATCACCATTACACAAATCATTGTTGGACATTTCTACTGCATATGGTGCTATAAATATAATAGCACCATATGCAGTAGAAATGTCCAACAATCTAGCACCAAAATAAACTCCTGTCAGGCTGGACAAAGGACATACTTACTATTTATTATATGTCTATTATTCTTCTGATCCTCCAAATACCAGGGACACCTGTTCTCTATAATACACTTGTTAATCAGCAGTTCTATTTTTTTAATTTGTTACTTTTTTTAAGTTGCCCATGAAACTATATTGTTTGCAATGTACCACTTAAAACACATTATTTTAAAATCAGGGAGGAACCTAGTGAGTGGAGAGAGAGAGGAACAATTATTCAAATATAAATAACAAATTTCAACCTCATTTTACCGCATCCCCAGTGTCCCACAAGTTTCTCATCATACGAAGACTCACCAGTTTCTTAGCATTGATCTCCAAAATGTATTTTAATTCAAAACATGTGAGAGTACCCTCTTTGTTTACATATTTCTTGGTACGATACCTATGACACAATAACTCAGTAATCTTTCATCATTTCTATGAGATTTGCTGAAATATCTCGCCAAAGTGTATTTGAAATCAGAGTTTCACATTGCTGGAAAATGCTCTAAAATTCTCCTGGTAACTGGGTGAATGATTCTTCCCACCTACTGCTTTGGACAAATTTGGGTAAGTATATATATTGCATAATCAATCTTGTAGTTAAGGAATTAATTTATTTTCTTGGGTTGCTTCTTGGATGTTATTAAGGTTTCAGTATCCACCTCATGTTTTCAAGATGTACAGTGTTTGCATTTGTACAACCATTTATTGATTTCAACTATGCTTCTTTTTTTTTAGTTTAGAATTGGCTAGATACTGACTCGCCAGTCATTGATCTGTAAATGCTTTTAACTCTACCTGGCAGTTATGCACTTTAATGGACTTGAATGTCCAAATAAAATATTTATGATTTGATCTATGAATGTGATACATGGATTTCTGGGTGACTCATTCCCGACTCCCCCATTGTTTTTTTCACAATGTGACATAAGATTTGACAGTGCTGCATGTTTATAGATCATCACCAAGCTGTAACCTTAGTGCTATGTTTCACCGTACTGGACTGGTTCATTTGTTATCTCTAAGCTCTCTGCGCAGCCATATCACTATACCTATCCGAGGATACAGCACTGGTTCTTCAACCAGTTCCAAGTTGTCAGGGCAGCACTACAAGCAACTGTCGAGACCACACTAGGGACCATATTTATGAGGCTGGTTGAGTTGCACTTGCACCACGCAATGTGGTGCATGCGTAATGCAATGCAAAAATGAGATTCATCACGCTTTGCAAGGACACTTTCTGTGACCCTGAGTGCCTTCATAAATCTGGAGTAGCGTAATACAGTGCAAATCACTGTGTTGCCTTACTTTATCCTGGGAAGACGTTCCATTGTGTTTACGTGGGTGTTCCCATGCAACTCCCATGGTTTTTGATGCATTTCCAGATTTACCAAATTTGGTGGACCCGGGAATGAGCCAAAAAGATATACTTTCTCAGGGGAGGCGTAAAGGGGACAAATATCTTCATTTCTCCTTGTTACTTCCTCTATGTTATACTTCCTCTTTCTACGTGTGCTGGACTCTGCAACATGCATAGAAAGTGGAATAGGTCTCTCAGGATTGTTTTTGTGCAAGAAGGTTCCCTTCCTGCACAAAAACAATCATGCATGCAACACAGGTACTCTTGCACAATGATGCAAGTGTGCCTGTGGTGGTGCTAGACAAGGAAAGCAAAGGGATGTACTGTATGATGTTAAATACAGCGGCTTGCTGCACTGCCCTGAGTTAAAGTTTATTAAACATAGGGCCTCATTTATGAGAAGTGTCACATCTCTGGTTGAAAACAGTGATGCAACACTTTTCAGTGTGCCCTCCTTGCAACACCATGGATTCGCAGTATTTACAGTACGGCACTCTATGTTGCATGGGTTGTCGAGATACGTCAGGAATCGTGACGTATCTGGTGGCTCAGTAGTGGAACTTTGCTAGAGTGTGTCGCAAAACAGACGCAACTCCAGCAATGTGTAATTACACATGGGCGAGTCCCATGTAAAAGGGCCTCCATCAGTCCTGACGCCTGCTGTGTAGCAGGTTTAAGGATTTGACTCAGTGAACTCATAGAAGTAGTGCAGTGAAATCTCATAGATTTCAATGCTCTACTTCTAAGAGCCTTTTTTACGGGGAACACCCACCCTGCATACATTATATCTGACACAGGTATAATGTAGCACAGGTATTTACAAAGTGACACATCTGCCTAGATGGATCACTTTGTAAATATGGCGCAGTGTGGCGCAATGTTTACGCCACCACAGCGTCAGAAAACAGTGGCGCGACGTAAGGTCTCATAAAAAAGGTCCATAATTCCTTGATGCTTAAAAAAAATGGATGTTATAACTACCTCACTCAATAGCACTGGTATTGTATAGGCCCTTTATATTACCGATGTCAAAATGACACACCAAGAAAACAGCAGCAAAGTAGTTGTGACAAGGGAGATGAGGACAAACAAAGGCTTATACCATCACAGCTGTTTGAGAACATCATTTGGGCTCCTCTCTTCAAGTAGATGCAATGTCTGTAAGAAATATCAAAGGACACATCCCAATTCACACTTAAAAGCTGTTTGGCATGTGGATCATCCATGGACTATCTTTCATTGGTACACTATATGTCAACTCTATTTAGTTATTCTATAGATAACATTTGAAACAATGCCCAGGCTTGAGTTCCTACACACTATAAGACATGTAACTGCTACAAACCATTCAGTCTCAGATGGATGTCCAACATGAGGACGTGATGTTGAACTGCTTATTGTGTTGGGAAGGAATGGTGGCTTGATAATACTTGATTATAAATATGTGTAGACTGCCAACAGAAATTAAGTGTTCTATTCTGAAATAATTGAGCCTTCAGTAACGGTACAATCATTCCAGTCTCAGAAATCTCCTACAGCCCTTTGTCCAAAGCAGTTACCACAGTAAAGTCCCAAGACTGCGAGAAGCAAAAAGAGATGCTGAAGGAAACTTAGAAGGACCAGGCCTTGAGGGTCCATGGAAATATTGGAAAATGCAGGAATGCCTGTTGAAGACCACCTAAACATGAAGGGCCTGATATGGGAATGTCTTTTGTGCAGAGCTATTCTTGTGCCTAACTTACAAGACTATAGATAATGCATAATGCAACTATTGTACTTGTAGGTGCTATTAGCATTCATAGATCTATCCCAGAGTTGTAGGTTGTTGGAGATATCTTGGATATATCCATGTTTGCAACTCTCTTTTGAAGTGTATATGCTCTTTATTGCTTCAAATCTTGGTTTGTAGTGAGCGCAATAGTTTGATAACTTATACTGAAAAAGCAGTCCAGCCTTTCAATTTCTAATAGTATGCTGTTACGATGATCAATACAGCAAGCCTTGAGTGCACAATCCTGTTTTGTTTGTATTATTTGAATTTAACTAGAAGGCATGATGGTCCACCAGCATTGTTCTTCTATCTATAGATAGCTAGTAGAGTAACTGCAGAACAGCAGTCATGCGTCCTCCTGGGTGAAAACGGAAAAGAAGTCTTACTGAAGTAGTTTGGATTAGTTGTATTTTGAGTATTTATTTGAAAAGTGTTATAAAGTGCGAACATGACCCTTGTGGGAATCAAAGTGCTTTACAAATTATCAAGGAGCAGAGAAATATAGAAACAATAATGTCATAATCAAGCACAGTACAGGATAAGGCAACTCCCCAGGTGAAGGCGGTGTCACCTCAATGTTAAGCGGGATAGATAAAAAAAAAGACAATAACATAACAAATGAGTGGTAGTCATTAGTGTAGTTGACGAATCATGATATGTTCGGAGAGAGGAAGTCCTACGGTCTAGGTCACAAATAGGTTCATAAATAGTAGTTTAACTTCTTTCTTGAAAGATGTAATTGAAGGATTCAGTCTATTAACAGTGAGAGGGAGTTCCAAATTCTTGGGGCAATACCATAGAAGGCTCTGTTGTAAGTTTTTGTTTTAAGTTCAAGCTTCTAAGGAAGGTAGCTTGGGGTATTGAAGTGTAGAGTTTTGTCGGTTATGCATGCAATTTTCAGTTGAATTCTTGCTTCATAGGGGAGTCAATTGAGCAATTTATTTGATGGGGTTATTTCTTTTTGATCCTGAGATGAGCCTTTCAGCAGAGTTAAGGGAGGCCCTTATTGGAGCAGTTTTAGATCTGGGCAAACAACAGAGGGTAGCACTTCCGTAGCCCAACCTAGGAATCACTAGAGCTTGTATGGTAGACTTGAAGTCATTACGTGGAGGAAGGGTTTTGATTTTCCTAAAATGTTCATTTGGAGGTTTACTCCTTTAGTGGCAGCACTAATGTGATTCTCATGTTAAGGTTCTTGTTGAGAGTTATTCCCAGTGATGTCTCTGAATAAATACCTTGTGGTAGGCAGTTGAAGGCTGTTAATTGCTTCATCCATTCATTAATGATGGGTGACTTTTTGAGTGGGGAGATTAGGAGGAATTTTGTTTTGGGAGACTAGTGTTTGAGGTGGACAGCTAATTGTAGTTTTTGTGGGGTTAAGTTGAGGTATCTGATGTCTTCAGGGGAGGAGACCTTACTGGTATAATTGGATATCTTCAGCATAAATGTGATAGAGGATTTTAGATTAACTCATAATTTCCGTTAAAGGCTACTTGAACAAGGTAAAGAAAAAGAGAGCATGTGAGAGGGAGGAAACCTGTGGGATCCCTAATGTGACAAGAGTGTGCTTAGGGACTGGTAAACTTTGCTTTTTTTTCTGTTGTGGAAAAAAAGGTGAACCTGTTTAGGAGAGACCCTGAAAGTTGCATCACATCTTCCAATAGGTCTAGTAGGTAGTCATGCTTAACCGCATTGAGTGCTGAAGATAGGTCAAGAAAGATTAGAAGGCATGATTCTTTCTGATCCAACATTTTTAGCGTATCATTCACTATGTGTGTAAGGATAGATTTGGTGCTATGCCCCAGGCAGAAACTGGATTGGAATTGGTCAAGATGATAGAATTGTTCAACGGGGTTATAAAGATATATATAATAGACCTGTATGCAATTTTCAAGAAGCTTCGGCAGAGTTGGAATGTTGGAGATGGGGCAGACATTATTTAGGCCAGTGTGATCTGCCAATGTTTTATTTAAGATAATGGTGACCTACCCAGAATTGAAACAGTCAGGAATTGAGCCTAGAAGTAGAAAGGCATTTGCAATCTTGGTCCAAAGTGGGAGTATCAACGCTTTGATCTCATCGAAGAAGTCGGGGGTAGAGGGTCGTTGAAGTGATTTGAGGGTTTCAAATCCATTAGAATTTAGAAAATGGCATTTACCTCCAAGGTTTTGAAAGAGATCCAAGAAGCATTATTTTTGAGGATTTGCCCCAGTAGACATGAGGACAGAACAATTCAGGAGGGGGAAAGCCTAGAGTGAGGTAAGAGAAGCTGATGCTTGAATGTCACCTGCAAGTCAGTTCTCATTTTTTCTGTCTTCACTAGGAAGATGGAGGCAAATTCTTCTCAGTGTGTTAGTGTTGGGTAGGCCATTTGATTGAAATTTAACAAGCTCAAATTATGTTTTGGTAGATTTCTAGCTTGATCTAATTGGTTTCTGAAGAAATTTTCTTTTGAGTTTCTGATGCTTTTGTAATATGTATTCGTCAGTGATCTCAAATGTTTGAGGTTTTCAAGGAAGAAAAGGTGAGGAGCTCCACTTTCATTTGGCTAGTCTCAAGTTACATCTTTTGTTATTAAGGCTACCATTATACAATGGTTTAGAGTCTTTGGTGGACAATCTTTTTAGCTGTAGGGGTGCGATTGAGTCTAGAATATTCTTCATGGCGCTTGTGTAGTGATTTGTAAGATCTTAGACATCCGACAGGTATGTAGGAGGGGGTTTGAGGTTATAACTGAGGGATGTCAGCTCATTGAAGTTAATGTTTTACATGTTCCTTTTCCATTCTTTGGGTTTCATTACTATTGCGGTATTTGCCCTCAAATGTTCAGAAATGAGGAATAAGATGCAGTAGTAGTCAGAACAGTCATGGGGAGGAAAGATTCCAGTTGGAAAGAGTTAGCCTTAGCTATGATAAGATCTAAAGTTAATTATGTGTGGGACTGTCACAAATTGGTGTCAGATTAAGGTCTGCAAGAAAGATTTTAAGGCTGTTAACTACAGGGTCTTTCAGATCATTCAAGTGGAGGTTGAAGTCTCCAAGGAAGATTTGGGTACCGGATCAAACTTTGTGCATAAAGGTATGGGCTGTTGGCCTAATCTCTCTTGGAGATTACATGTGTGGGGATATTTTAGAGATTTAGGGCCTGATGTAGGTAAATCTATATTTACCACTTCATAAATACCGAATCATACCGATTCGGTATTTATGAAGTGGTAAATTAGAGGGGGGGAGATGTAGGTATTTCAGATTCGGTAAATACCGAATCTGTAAGATTCGGTATTTACCGATTCTGTAAATACTGATTCGGTATCCCCCATTGATTCCTATGGGCCTTGAAGCCCATAGGAATCAATGGGCATTACCGATTCGGTATTTACCGAATCGGTAAATACCGATTCCAGCAAGGGTGCAGGGGGTGTCACTTTGACACCCTCTAGCACCCCCAATACTGGCTTGTGTGCCATGTGGCACACAGACATGCCCTAAGGGCATGTCTGTCTGTCACATGGCATAGGTGTGCATGCACACATGTGCATGCACACCTGGATTCGGTATTTTAACACCCAATTGGATTGGGTGTTAAAATACCGAATCTGAAAGGCCTGTGGGACTCAGAAGAGTCCCACCTACATCTGGAAGATACCGAATCGGTAAAAATACCGATTCGGTATTTTACAGATTCTGTAAATTTACCGATTCGGTAAATATACCGAATGGGTAAATACTGGCCCCCTACATCTCAAAGTGCCAAATACCGGTCGGAAACGGCCGGAATTTGCCACCTACATCGGGCCCTTAGTTGGTATCCAAGTTATACGAAGACACTGCGTAGTGCTTTCAATATGTGAAGGGTGCTGTTTGTGATCTTGTTAACATGTGGAACCAGAGATTGGTCTAAATTCATGATTACTCCAAGGTTTCTTAATTCTCTTGCTGATGTTGCAGTGCCCTCGATTTACTTTGGCCATGTGTTGGTTGTTTCCCATTTTTGCTATTGTTCATATGTCATGATCTTTATCTTTGTGGTGTTGAGCTTTATATTTATGGTATGTAGGCAGTCTTCAAATTTTTTGTTGTAGAGGTCTTCTGGACCATTCATTTTTGGAATGATTTGTATGTCATCTGCATAGATGTAACAGGTGAGATTAAATCTAGTCTGGAAAGGGTGTTACATAAATGTTGGATAATGGAGGAGATATGATGAACCCCTGAGGGACAGCACAGTGTTGTGTGTGAGGAGATGATGTGAAAGGTAGTAGGTAAGATACACTTTTTCTGCATTTTCAAGTATTTCAAAATGATGGGGTCTTTGTAGTACTTCATGGTAGTGGACATGGTCAAATGAAGCTGATCGGTCCAGTAGCAATAGGGTGACCTCTTCATTCTTATCCACTGTGAGTTTTTGGTCCGTCCAAATGGATAAGGTTTCTGATTCTGCGCCTCTCCCTTGTTGGAAGCCAGATTGTTAGCCTCTTATCAAGTCATTTTCTTCTGAAACGTTTGAACATATGGAGGCTTATTAGATTGGCGGGCGGGCTTTGTTCGTCCACCATAGCCCCGGGAAATAGGACCGCCCACAATGCATGCAGCAGTCCTGCACATACAATTAGGATGGGACCGCCACACTGGTGGGAGCATCCCGCATTATTAATGTTGCGGCAGGCGGTGCTAAAAGCACCGCCGGCCACAATGCCAAAAATGCAAGTTGTGCATTTGGATGCACAACATGACAGGCACTGTGTGGTGCCTGCCACGTTGTACATGCAAATGCAGGGGGGTACCATAGGTACCCCCGATGTGCACCCCTCACCCCCCAGAATCCCCAAAGACTGCATGCCTTCAAATCCCCGCATGCATCCTAATATGGCTGGCTGTGTCTAACAGACACCGCCACCATATTAAAAGCTTTTCCGCCTGATCAACTCATTGACCGGGTGGAAATCTGGCAGACGGTCTTTCCCTCTGCTGGCGTCCCCCCATCCATAGTAATATGGCAGGGGTATTTATTTTGCATGCGGGCGGGAAAGAATTTCGGGCAGATCGCCACCGCCATGCGGGCGGTGGCAATCTGCCCCGACATTATAATGGGCCCCTTGGACTGTGCTTTCAATATTTTTCCCTAGGAAAGGGGCATTTGATATTTTTGTGTAGTATTCATGATCAGTTTGGTACTTCTTTTTGAGGAATGGTTTAATTTGGTCTTCGGCTCATGTGGAAATTAACGCAGTTCCAGGAATTAAGCTTCCAACTACTGAATCTGCACAAGTTGTGCAAAGGATCTCTCAAAAGATTTATATAGATGTCAGATTTGAAGGTGATCTTGAAGGTTTGCTTGGGATGGCTTCTTCTAAGTGAGTATTGAAATATTTTGTGGTCAGAGATTGCCTTAATGTCTTACTCTGGTGGTTAGTTCACATGATCAGGTGGTGTTTTCTATGGTCTCCATAAGTTTGTTTTCTATTTTTTAACTTTATGAGACAAATTTATTGGAAATGTTATCACAGAAAGCTTGTGATTGTGGCGTTCCTATATTTTGGACCCATGGCTAGCGGAATTATGCTAGAATCTTGCGTAATTCCTTACAAGAGTTTCAATTAGGCATTTTGAAGAGTGTTGTATTTTTGAAGGTCTGTAGCATCTTCTGTAGGATCAGTGAACTTTATAAGTGGGCCCAATTCATTCAATAATTCATTCATTTTTTCATATAATTACAATTGTTGTATTGTCTTATACACATGTTGATAGCAGAAACAAGATTGTCTCTGGGTAAAAAGCTGTCATTTAGATCTCATGAGGAGAGCCCGGTAAATGAAAAGCACATTGACACCCATCCTTCCATCAACCATGTGGTCTGAGGTTAGTTTAAGTGATAAATTGTGCTCCAGAGAATGCAGCGAACAGTGAATCTGGAGGCCTCATGGTCCTAACTCTGACTTCATGGCTGATTTGGGCACAGCTGCTGGATTTTTGGATTCACTCAAGATAGAGAGTTGTTGAAGTTGTGCTGATGAGCCAAAAATAGACAGAATGCTTCTCTGATCGAACAACAGAAATAGTCTCATAAGTTGGAAACAAGAGGCCATATTTATGTAAGGTTTGTGTTGCTTTTGTGGCACGTAACATGGTGTATGAGTGATGCAGCCCTAAAACGCAGAGCAAATCACTGCATTGAATTACTCTACCCCAAGGAGGCATTCCATAAGCCTTGCGTGGGTGTTCCCACACAACACCCATAGATTTTGAGGCATTCACAATTAACCATTACTGGGAAACCTGGGAATGTGTGAAAATGCTATGCCTTCCCAGGTGAGTTGTAACAAGGAGAAATAGCTTAATCTCTCCCTGTTATTTCCTCCTTTCTGCATTTTTCAGCACACATAGATAGAGGAAACTGCCTCAAGGGATTATCTTTGTGCAGGAAAGTTCCCCTTCCTGCAGAAAGAAAATTCTGCATGGAATGCTGGCACACTTGCACCATGGTCCAAGGGTGCCTGCATGGGCGCTAGGCAGCACATTGTGCACTAGCACTGGGAAAAGGTTAGAATGCATCGTATTGTGATAATTATGTTGCATCCTACCCTTTCCCAGTAGTGCAGCACAGTAAGGTGACTTGCTGTTCTAAGCTACTTTTTGATAAATATGCCCCCAAGTGCGTAGGTCTTCACTTCAGACATGTGTTCTCAGTTAAGTCTGGCTGTGTTGACTGAGTGGATCAATGTGTGGTGCATATCTTAGTGTTTGCACAGAATATCAGGAAAACATTATTGTGATTCAGAAATATTGTGTCTGGAATATCAGGACAACAAACATATAGCCAAGAGAAATCTCAAAGGTAAAAATGTCATTTTTAGTGTTGTTTTAAATATTGTTGTAAAAAATATAGATGTAGAAAATATCACTGTATCTAATATTGTTTGTGTTGATTAGCCTACACCTTATTGTACTGTGTTTTATTGTATCTGTTTATTTTGTTATTTCTGTTTTTAATAAGATAATTTTTAGTTATGAAATTGTTGAAATTTGAATGTCTAGGTGTATTAATGTATATACAAATGTGTTTAATCATTTTCGGGGAAAGCTGGAAATTGGACCCTTAGAAGATAAGGGTGGGGTTATTTTAAATTATTTTATAATTTAGACGAAATGGTGTATTAATTATTTTGAAAATATGCAAAGTAATCATTTTGAATTTCGTAAATAAATGTTATATTAATATTCTTCATACATTTATGTTATCATTTTATTTAAGATATATATTAATGGTGTAAAATAAAACATTGTTTAAAAAAATGTAAAGTATATAAAAATATTTGTAATAGAAAAATGTTGAAATATTTTTATATAAAAATTTACAATGTGTTTTTGTAAACATGTATGTTAAATTGTAGAATTTATTTTAGGTTTTGATTTCAAATTGAATTGTATTTAAAATGTATATTCAAAATATATAAACATATTACAATTATTAAAATATGTTTATATTTTATGATTGTTCATTTTGTTATTGTATGGTTTCAAGTTTAGGAATGCTAGAAACAAAATCAATTTTGTAACTATTAATAGTAATATAAATATTTGTTATATATGTTAATAGTTAAAATGTATATACATATAAAGATATGTTTGTAGTTAATGGTAGTTTGTTTTTAGAATACATTGTCTTTAAATTTCTACCAAAAATATGTGTTATTCTGTTTTAATTGTGCATTTGATTTGTTTAATATGTATTACCTTGTTTAAAATATTTTGTATTGAAGTGGATATTGTAAATTTCACCTCTTTAGGGTCCAACACCATTTTCAAGTAGCCTTATATTAGAGTGGGATAGTTAAATGTCAACTGTTCAGTGTCCAATACCTTCCCCCAATATGGTTGTATTGGAGTGGGAAGAGTAAATGTCACCTCTTTAGTTTCCAATGCCTTCCCCAAATTGGTATAGATTGGAGTGGGAACAGTAAATGTCACATCCTTTAGTGTTCAAATCATTCACCTGATGTGATTGGATTAGAATGAGAATAGTTTTTTTAATTTCTTTATTTTCATAGTTTTTCAACGTAATTTGAATATGTTTTTTCAGTATATATTATATAATTGTATAAATTATATACTATTATTTATTTTATATTTAAACATTTTTAACATGTTAAATATTTTTTGTGCATTGTTTTATACATTTATTTAACGTTTTACAATGTTTCTCATTAATTTTTATACGGAACTAGGCTTTTTATCAAGTTTTATTTGGAGGCCATTTTTTTATCGCTATAGTTTTTGTAATCTATTTGTGTTCTTTTTAGTCTATTGTCCGGGAACTAGGTTGCGGTAAGGTGCTGCTGTTCAACGGAGTGGGTAAGTCCTGTTTTAAGGATTGTCTTAGGATTTTGAGGTTAAGGGGGTTTAAGGGGAGGTACAGAAGGTAGTTATAGTGTTTTTTGTATATTTAGATGTATTACTGTTCATTTTCTTTTGATAAGTCTGTAGGTGTGCATTTCTGTTCACTATTTTCATAATGTATCACTATGTTATGTTAAATTAAGTTACATTAGTTATGTTTGATGATTAACTGTAATGTATATGTATTTGTTTGGGAGTGTAATGAACTTTACCGGTGGGTTATTTAATTTACTTTACAGGTTTTTGACAACAAACATACCCTATGGGCATTGGAAATTAACCTTTTTTTTATTTAATGGAAATACTTAATTTGATTTCCTTTTTTTCAGTTTCCTGGAGTGTTTACTTTTTTTTAAAACACTTTTTCAAGATGTTTATGGTTCTTACATACTTTGCATTGCTTCAAGGGATTTTTATTGGATTAATTTCATTTTTGCATTTTTGGGGGGCTTTACGGACAATATTTTACCTATATTTGTATGATTACTATTTTTTTCTTTTTTTGGATACAGACAAAGAGTTGCAGCTACAGAAAAGTGAGTTTTATTTATTATATTTCCTTTTGCATGGGAAATGTAATTTTATAATGTTTGTGTAAAGCTTATGTGATTGTTATGTGGAATTCTTTGGTTTATGTGTTGCAATTAATGTATGTGATGGTTGGTGACTGTTACATTTTATTTTAAATATTTTATATACAGTTTTGTTATATCAGTCTCCATTAACCTAGGAAATTTAATGATTTTTATGACTGATATAAAATAATATTTATTTATTATTTAAAATAAAAAGCATTTGGTATGTTGGTTTAGAAATTGTCGTAGTTTTTGTGGACTTTGGTAGGTTTCTATTTATTTTATAATATGCTTTTGGCTATTATTACCATATAATGGACTCCTTCGTTATTTATGAAGAGTTTGACTTTTCTTTTGGATTGTTTACTACGCGTAGGGTCAAATTGGCAAGCAGATTGATCCATTTATTATTTTTTTTTTGGCGCTAGGATGTAATCGAAGTGGGAGAACGACCGATGTGGGCCTGAGAAGAATGTGTACGGTGTGTCTCGTGGGTGGCGAGTTCGCCACAAGTCCAAAAGGCCGAAGGCATCTAAAAAGTCAGTAAGCCATCTGTGACCATGTGGGATGTCTCTAGGTGAAAATATGTCTAGGGTACCGGACACTACAGCGGTAAAGTCTCCCCCTATCAGGAGGCGCCCCTAGGGAAGCGAAAGGATCATCTTACCCAGGTCATGATATGATTGTGTTTGGAGACCAGGTGGTATGTAGGCCGTGACTAGGTTAATCTTGTAACCCTCCCAGGAACCTGATACCGCAGCAAAACGTCCCAGGGGGTCGGAGTCCAAATGTTCGATTACTAAGGGGAAGTTGCGCTGAAGCAATATGCCTACCCCTCGTGATCCTGAGGTGAAGCTAGAATGTGCCGCCATATAATAACCCCACCGGTTCAGTGCGTGGCACGTATTGCCTAATAAATGTGTCTCCTGCAGGAGTACCACGTCAGGGAGATGTCTTTTAACAGCCTGCAGAACAATGGTGCGTTTGAGCTTGTCCCCCAGTCCGTTGACGTTCCAGCTCAGTACTTTTAGACTCTTATCCCACTTCATCCGGATACGTATCTACTGACAGATTCTCCCTCTAAACCTCTTGCCAGTGTGCAGGACAGTATTTCTGACCTGAGGCTCTGCTTAGAGTAGCACAACTCTCGAAAAAACAATAACATAAGTGATGTGACATTGCCAAAATTTCGTAACTGACCCCTACAACCTCCCATTCCCTCCCACCCACTTCCCCAACACCCTGTGCCCTACCCCCCACCCTGCTGCCCTGCTCCCCGGGTTTAGAACGACCCACATCCCCAATTAGCAGAGTGCCTTTCGCCCCAATTAGACACCCCTGAAAGGGAAGAAACTAAAAAACTGAGCAACCCGTCTTCCCTTCTTGATGGACCTTTCACTCGGAGAGTGTACCAGCCCCAGCCCCACCCGCAACCCCCTGCAACCCTCCCCCCCAACTTCAATATGAAAATTGTTCATGAGTCCTGCAAATTGGAGTGCCCAGTGTCTACACTAAAGTATGATGCCAGATAGGTCAATACCTCCCCTTAGTCCGGCCCTTTGGGACCAGAAGCAACAGATCAACATACAAAGTGACACTTATCAGCACCGTGGGTCTCTCGATTACCGCCCAAGACGTCTCGCTTCTGTGTCTCTCATCTCGGACTTGCGGAGCGGGATCTCCAGCAGTGCTGACTTTGACCATCGTGTTCAGGTTCCCCAGCCGCAGAACCTGGAGATGCAATCCGGGTGTCTCTCCAGTTGTGGCCCTCTGCGCCTTCGCCAACGGCGGGCGTCTCCTTATCATTCCAGTCCTGCACCTCCGACGGCGATGTGAAGAAGAAGGATGTGTGTCCCATGAGGACCTTGAGTTTGGCAGGGAAAAACATCATGTATTTGATGCCTCTTTCTCTAAGTGCCCCCTTCACACCCGCGAAGGATCTCCTCTCCCGTTGGACCTGGAGGGTAAAGTCAGGGAAGAATCGGATCGTGGCGTTCTCACAGAGTAAGTCTCCAGCTTGCCTGGCCGCCTGCAAGATGGCGTCTCTGTCTCTGTAATTGAGAATTTTAGCAATGATCGTCCTCGGTGGTGCTCCCGGCTTAGGTTTTGGGATGGGCGCCCGGTGTGCTCGCTCAACAGTAAATATTTTGGACAGGCGTTTTGGCTTGAGGTGATTGAGGATCAAGTCCTTAACAAAGAGCTCCATGCTGGGCCCCTCAAGGTCCTCCGGCACACCAACAAGGCGGACATTACTCCTTCGGGCCCTCCCTTCCTGGTCGTCCAGCCGTAGAGTCATCTGGCGGTGCTGATGGCCCGCCTCATTAGCCTTAGTCTTTTCCGACGTTTTGTTAAGGTCAGTTCGGAGAAGGTTAACTTCTATGGCCATCTTGTCTATTTTGGTTTCTAGGGTCGTGCCCAGCGATTGAATGGCAGTCATAATGCTGGCCAGCGACAGCCTTTTTGGACCCTGCTGGCCGCCCTCCGGCACCCCCGTCAGCGGCGCGCCCCGCTGCACTGTATACTCGTCGAGGTTATTTGACTGGGTCGATGTGCCCTGCTTAGGCCTCATGTTTGCGCTTCAATTGTGGAACAGGCCTGTGGGTGTGATCGGTGATGTGTTGCGATAGAGGCCTGCAGGCAACAGGCGGGGACAGGTCAACTATCAGGGACACAAGACCTCGGCGGGCAAATTGGCGTATCGGTAGGTAGTCTCGCCTCAGCCGCCCCCCGCCAGCACACCCACCAGGCAAATGGCAATGCAGTGGACCACTCCGTGTAAAGGACAGGATCGCTATAGGTAGGCGCAGGAGGCCCGTGCGTCCATTAAGTCTGTTAAGGCCCAATGCGTGGTCGGCAAGGCGGGAATGGCACGAAGAGCCGCACAAGGAGGGCGCCCATCGCTAATGTGGGTCACCGGCAAGGTTGGCAGCCGCCCCAGCACCGCCACGCCAAAGTTCAAGATTGGGGACCACCCCCTGGCTGCAGAGGCTCCCCCGCCTACCAGGTCCAGGTCCGATAAGATCTACTGCCTCCCAGCGTAGGTGCGATGGTGCGCCGGAGGTTACAACCAGTTCCGCTGCCCTCGGTGCGTCACAGCCTCTCACGCAGGCCTTTTCCCTTCCTCAGGCTGGTGCGCCACAATCCCGGTCGTGCTGGCGATGTGGCGGGGGTCACAGCACTCAAGGGACCTCAGCTCCCACGGGGTGCGGCACAGATCAAGCCAGGTGCGTCCACCAGGGCCCAATCCGCCTCCGCCAGAACAAGGCCCCAAGCCGGGGCCTCACGTAGCGCGGAGCGCCGGCCGCGGTGCACTCTGGTTGTGGGCCTTCTCCCGGGCCGCCGGACCAAGAGCCGTCTCTCGGCCACGGAGAGGCGTAGAGGGGTCAGAGTTAGACCGCTGGATGCGGCACAGACAGGGGGACACAGCGGTACTGGGTGTCCGCAGGAATCGGCGGATTATGAGCGGATTTTAAGTAGTTGGATGCTCGGGCAGACGGAGCTCCCGGTTCAGGTGGCTATTTCAGCCGGCGCCAAGCCACGCCCCCGATTGATCCATTCTTAGTTGTTCATAGCTTTGCTCTTTTTGCAGTGTGTCTATAAATGTATACAGTGTAGGTTGGATTCTGCATTATGTGGATTGGAAGGCATTGTACCATCCTTCCACTGCATTGTTTGTTTTCACTTCCTGTGCCAAAGTGCTGTCATAGACATTCCACCATGGTATTTGGAATGTGGGTTGACTTCTGAGTCCTGATTGATGCAGTCTGCCAACTTAAGATTCTTCCAAATAGTCCATTGGGAGCTAAGTTTGTCATCATTTTGATGGTAGAAAGGGCTTTCTATTAGCAAATTGTAAGTGTTTGGCTACCTCTGTGACAGAGGCAGAGGCTAGAGCTATCATTTTTATATTACAAAGGCAAATGGCTGTTTGTAGAATATTCTACACTTATGCCCTCATCGGTCCGACCAATGGATCGCCATAGCGGTGGTCAGGAGAATGCCCGCTAGCCGGCAGCATCCTGACTGCCACATTACGAGCTGTCCACCCGACTGTCGGTGTTGTGGCAGGGGTGTCACGGCTGTGACATGCCTTAGCCCATAGGGAGCATTCAGCACATGTCGCCAATGGGGCACCGTCTCTTGCTTGTCGGTGTATTGTGTAGCATGCACCATGTCATGCATGGCACACACTACATGCATGACAGTGCAAGAAAAGGGGGGCACAACATGTGCCACATGCACACCCTCCATGTGCCACAATGCCCTGGGGCCCTTTTGTGGCTCCTTCCCTGTCATTCCGCTGATTACCTTCTCACAGCAATGCAGCAATATACAAATCAGTTTGGGGCGATTCCTCTACTCCTCATGTCTACACCAGGCGGGCAAAGGCTTCCAAAATGAAGTCTAGGGTCCTCTATGTAAACAACAATTGCAGGCATACTTACACTCAGTGTAAATTCACCTCCCACCAGCACTGTTACCACCATGCATTGTACCATAAAAGGCACACATACATTCAGCACACACATTCAGTCTGCACGCACTGTTCAGTATTGTAGGTTTTTCTGTATTGTACCACAGTGTGCTATTTGCAAACACACACTCTGCCAATACACACGCTCACCATGTGCATGCAGCATAACACTTTACCCTTTGTGTATTGTACTTCTCGAAAGCACACAAACACCCAGCACATGCTTCAATTGCGCAAACTCTTCACACCACTACATCTCTCATGTAATGTATTCCCAACAGGCATACATCCACTCAATACATGCACAAACCACACATACACTGCACAGAACGGCTCTATCCCGGTACTGTACCCTTCCCAGACACTCATACACCCTGCGCGGTCACCACTCTTGACTGTGCAGTACTTTCCATTTACCTGATATACACCGGAGGGGTGTTAAGCACACAACAGTGGAACTTTTAAAAAGGTGAAGCCCTGTAGGCCTCACTCCAGTGACACAGGTAAAAAGGACCAGTGCACTACTTCTGATCACAACACAGTATGCTGCCACCACTGCGATTGTGCTACTTAACTCGTGGTGAAGGCAATAGCCTTCCTCCGGTATCAGCAGAGCACTTTGGGCAACCATCCTTGTCCAACAAGACCGCAGTCCGTGAGACAGGCCTATGGTTTACACACACAATCCATGTTTACCTCTGACACAAAAATCTGCTTTAGTGATCCAGACAATAGTACAGTTGGGTAATCAAGGCAGGGGTACATGTCTGTAACCATGCATGAGACTTTTCTTTCCCAACACCCCCGAACACATACACAAAACCTACTAACCTATAACACCCTTATTGTGTTGTAGCATCAAAAGCCATTCTCACAAATGCAAAAAGAACAGAAATGTATGGCAATTTTGCAAACACAACCGCTCTGTTAGCTTTGCACAAAGGAAGCAGGAAAACTCATTTTAATTTTGAGGCCTGAGAAAGAGGAAAGTGAACCACTCAGTAGCATTCAAGGAGCAAAAATAAACCATATTAGCATGCATTATGGTTTATACTGACATTATCAAACGTGTAGAAATACTCTTTGATTCTACCTACCTTGTGCCTACCGGTGAACTGCAACTTCTTTGCTTAGCAAAGAAAAAACATAAATATCCTTTCCACCTAAGCAATAACACCCCTCTACTCTTTTTGTGAGTATTATTCACTCATAGAATGTGGAAATCCCAAGAGGGTATACTAGGTTTGGGTAATATGTGCATCTTATTACCACGCTAAAACTTACCTGACAAACGCCGCAGCTTGCCAGACGGCCACGGTCCACGCCGCCACCGCCAAGAGTCACTCTTCCAGCAGTTTGGTCGCGCCGCCGCTCCGGGACTACGAATCCCGGCAGCCTACGCGGCGGCGCGTGTTTGTGACAACGCGAGGGCGCCAGGGAGGCGCAATAAAGCACTGCAGGACCGGCGGAGCAGGGGGACACGCTAAAACTTACCTGACAAACGCCGCAGCTTGCCAGATGGCCACGGTCCACGCCGCCACCGCCAAGAGTCACTCTTCCAGCAGTTTGGTCGCGCCGCCGCTCCGGGACTACGAATCCCGGCAGCCTACGCGGCGGCGCGTGTTTGTGACAACGCGAGGGCGTCAGGGAGGCGCAATAAAGCACTGCAGGACCGGCGGAGCAGGGGGACACGCTAAAACTTACCTGACAAACGCCGCAGCTTGCCAGACGGCCACGGTCCACGCCGCCACCGCCAAGAGTCACTCTTCCAGCAGTTTGGTCGCGCCGCCGCTCCGGGACTACGAATCCCGGCAGCCTACGCGGCGGCGCGTGTTTGTGACAACGCGAGGGCGCCAGGGAGGCGCAATAAAGCACTGCAGGACCGGCGGAGCAGGGGGACACGCTAAAACTTACCTGACAAACACCGCAGCTTGCCAGACGGCCACGGTCCACGCCGCCACCGCCAAGAGTCACTCTTCCAGCAGTTTGGTCGCGCCGCCGCTCCGGGACTACGAATCCCGGCAGCCTACGCGGCGGCGCGTGTTTGTGACAACGCGAGGGCGCCAGGGAGGCGCAATAAAGCACTGCAGGACCGGCGGAGCAGGGGGACACGCTAAAACTTACCTGACAAACGCCGCAGCTTGCCAGACGGCCACGGTCCACGCCGCCACCGCCAAGAGTCACTCTTCCAGCAGTTTGGTCGCGCCGCCGCTCCGGGACTACGAATCCCGGCAGCCTACGCGGCGGCGCGTGTTTGTGACAACGCGAGGGCGCCAGGGAGGCGCAATAAAGCACTGCAGGACCAGCTCCGCGGGACGCGAGCGGGACGCCCGGAGCGAAGCCCGGGCAAAGGGCGGGCCCTCTACGGCCCTCATCGGCATAAGTCGGCCAGGCTAGGCCACCCCTCTAAGTTCACATCCTTGTGCAACAGGAAATATCGTTGAGTGATCATATTAAGTAGTGGTGTTCTAGACGTTGGTTGTCCGCCTTCTATGCGTCCAGGCCATCCAGACGGGGGTCGGTAAGCAGGCCATACAGCTTCTATCGAATCGCCCAGGAGCCTGGGTTAGGAAGGGGGTCCACGTGAAACGCCATTACACTGACGAATGTGGAAAGGAGTCAGCCGGATACTTGCACAAGTTTGAAGTAAGACTTTTTGTTTTAATTCTTGGGAGCGACATCTTGTTAACTACTTGAACAGTGGGTATAAGACTTTCATACACCTTGCAAAATTATGCGCAAAAAAAATCCACACACGGCACCTGAAATACCAAAGAACACTATGGAAAATTACCTTGTCCAAGTGGTCAGCAAAATAAACAGCGAACGCAGACAATCATTAGGTCTGTCCCAATCCCCTATTCTTCCTCCTATGAGCCCACCCACTTCCTCGCAAATCAATGACTCACTGTTGCTAGACTCTAACAACGATTTACATGCACCAGCCTCCCCAGTCACTGTCAACACTGATGTTAGCACAGTGAATGTGGGGGACACTGAACAACTTGCGGTAACTGATTCAGATGCACAGTTAGTCATTGAGGATGAAGAAAATAACGATAAAGAAGATGCGGAGGATGATCCACCGGCCAAGCAGTCCTCAAGGGCAGTCAGAGCCAGTCGTAGATTGCAAAGTAAACGTGGGGGGGCACGTTCTGGAAAAAACAAGACTATATCACCACCTAAGGACAAAAACATTTGCCAGATTAAGGAGGCCAACAATTTGAGGGATTTTTTGGACGAGGACTTAATGTTAAAAATAGCGGAGCTGTTAGAAATAAAAATGCAGACAATTGTTAAGCCACTTATCAGCAAGATTGATAAACTCTCCGCGGAGATAAAGAAACTTGGAAGCACTCAAAATGTTTTAGTAGATGCAATAGGTAATGCCTTAAGTAATGTCAACAAAGGCAATGATCCCTCAGGGAATGATAGTGAATCCAGGGTTACATCAGATGTTATTCCTCCAGGGGCAATTCCTGCAGAAGACCCACAAACTTCTAGCCAAAATACTAACAACTTGCCACTAGAAGCCCCAACTGTCCGGCAAACTGATCCAACACACGCTACAGTGCCCACTAGTTTTGACGAAAATCAGACACAATTTGTAGTTGAAGCTGCACCGTTAGTGCTAGTGCTAGCCAATACACCAACCCTATTACCGGACCAAACTGAGTCAGCCTCATCACTCAAAAGTAAGGCATTATATTGGCTCTCAAATAATATGAGGCTAGCACAGGGGGGTGAACAGAGGTTAGCTGACGAAATCAAAACAGCAAGGAGGGTAGGTTGGATAGGAAAAAAGCAAAAAAAATGGAAGGGCGATTGTGTGATATTAAATTTCTCGACCGCAACTGCTCTTCCTGATATCTTGCAAAATATCCTTCCACCACAAAAAAGAAGTAGCTCTATAATCCCTCTCACATTAGAATTTTTTTATACTGATTCACAAAAAGCCAACAACCAAAAACCCCGGAAGCCCGTTTGGTCAATGCGTGATCATGGCTGGGGAGGTGGTTCATCAGCTCCTGACATGAATTACGCTCCCCAAAGTAGGGCAGGCCCATGGCTACCAAATCATTACAATAATTTTCCAAACACTACCTCAGGGCAAAATTGGAATCAAATGGGCAGACGAGGGCCTGGTATTACAACCAATAATTGTGGGCCTGCAGGAAATGCTAAATATAATGGAGGATGGCCAGGCATGCAGCAGAATGTACTATATCCTAATACCCCAGCACCCATAGGTAATGTTGACTTTAATGGAGGATGGTTGGGCTCTTTTTTGAACCCTCCCCCTCCCATTACCCCTGCACCTAGATGGAATGCCCCTGCAAATGGCTGGGGCTTTGGGGCCCCATCCTACAACTGGGGAGTCAGCACGTCGAATAGGTTTGCAGCTTTAGCTGGCTTAGCTGACTGCGACTGACTTGAGGGAAGGGCCCTGACAACGCCAAGTAGTATCCATCACACATACCCTAGCTCATGTCTTGAAACCAATTCAAGGTATATTGCACCTAATATAATCTCGCAACAGCCATCACATCTTGCCGAAATAACAACACATCAACTGCTCCCTGAGATATCTAGGGCAACTCCATCTTGCCAGGTAGCAGAAACAGAAGGGGCTTTAGGATGCATAAAAATTATCTGCTGGAATATAGCAGGCTTGAAAAAAAACCTTTTAGACCCATCCTGGCACGACTACATTTCAAGTGGGGATATCATTATGTTCCAGGAGACATGGGGGCTTGAAAACTACTATAAGGTGAACTATAGATCCTTTTTTATACCCGCAGTAAACACAAACGGGGGGAGACCCTCTGGCGGATTAATAATATGGGTGAAAATCACAGGTGGCCTATCCATTAAGCAAATTGATATTAACAATCCCGACATTTTATTGCTCGAGTTAAAAGACACAATTGGTCGCTGTACTTACGTGATCAATGTTTACAATAGACCACATCGACCATGCAAAGACTCAATTATTGTAACTCAGTTGAGCAACCTTGTGGCGGGATTTGATCAAAATGCACAAATGATTATAGGCGGTGATCTTAACAGAGGTTTTGAACCCATAATAGGACTAGAAGACATCCACAGGGATGAGGATATGGCAAACGACATTCCCGCAGTAGACACAAATTATAAAGCACCCTGCTCAGTGAGCGCATTACAAATACTGAACCTGACACTAGAATCGGGCTTACGTGCATGCAACGGGCGGTTGCCTTCAGACTGTCCCAGTAGACCTACGTTTTCTAGAGGGGCACACTCTAGCCACTTAGACTATCTAATAGTTTCTCTGAACCTGTGGCCTATGACTATCGATCTACTGGTAGACGATCGCACGGAAAGCGACCATTATCCCCTGATCCTATCTGTCAAAACCCAGACTTTTACAACCTCTGACAAAAGTGCCAATGGTACAATGTCCCTGCCACCAGATCCTCTAGTGGCAAACAACCGCAGATCCCTGAAATGGCCAATAGTACTAGACAATCCCAAAATCATTGGACAAATTTATAATGTTTTTGTAAACCATATGTCCTCTCTCTTAGACAATAACACGGTCAGTAAAAATCTCAGTTTGATAGAATCCCATAAACATTTAACTAACCAACTTGGCGGGATCCTGACCAGGGCAACAAAAAGACCACATAATGCCCAAAAGAACAAACAAACCGGGGTTACCTGGTACAACCAGGACTGTCGGAAAGCCAAGACAGATCTAATTATAGCAGTCAGGGGGGGTTCAACGGACATCGTGAGAACTAAGAGAGCACAGTACAAAAGAATTTTATCAAAGGCCAAGAAAGAATGGGACGAAAGGGTTTGGTCTGACTTACTGGATGCATGCAAATGTAAAGATCAAACCACTTTTTGGAGCCTCATTGCTAGAGGCACCAGGGGAGTGACAGAATGTAAAGATAAATTTTTAGAGGAAAAGACATGGGTCGAGCACTTTACTATGCTATATTCTTGCACAAGCTCAGGTGAAAGTGGAGGATGGGACAGTTTGCAGGCCCCCTTGGTAGTGCACAATGAACCTCTTGTATTCTCTTTAACAGTAACTATCTCCGCAATTAAGGCAGTTAAATCAGGGAAAGCACCAGGCCCTGATAGAATACCAGGTGATCTTTGGAAACACAAAAATTACATCTGGGCCCCTTACATCAATTTATTATCCAACGAAATCGCCCAAGGAGCTGCCATTCCGGAAACCTGGAAGGGGGCAGAGATTGTGGCTCTGTTCAAGAAGGGTGATAGGTCAAATCCCTCGCACTACCGGCCTATCAGCCTTATTGACGTGTTACAAAAAATCTTTGCACGACAGGTTCTCGGCCGGCTTACCTCCTGGATTGAAGAGCACTCTATTTTTACAAAATATCAGGCAGGTTTTAGATGCAAGATAAGTACCGTTGACCAGGTTTTTAGATTTTTATGTTTAGTCTGGAAATATACCATTATAAGGAGTTCCCACATATACGTGGCTTTTGTTGATTTGAAGGCAGCTTTTGATATGGTCCCTAGGGCAGCCCTTTGGAAAACATTAAACAAAATGGGTGTCCCTGGAAATATCCTTCAAATTTTAATTAGACTTCATGAGAACAATTATGCACGTGTAAGATGGGGACCGAATGGAGAAGTCACTGAGAAAATAAAAATAGCAAAGGGGGTAAGGCAAGGGTGCGTAATGGCACCCACCTTATTTTCCCTATATGTCAATGACATCCCTGATACTCTTTTGGGCTGCGAGCATGACTCTCCCAAATTGAGTGGGCAAGCCGTTTCGGCACTATTATTCGCAGACGATACAATTTTAATTTCTCAGACACCTAGGGGGCTCCAAAACCTTTTAAACACATTCAGTTTATATTGTCATGATAAGGAATTAGAAATTAACTCCTCAAAAACCAAAATCATGACAATCAACCCCCATAAAGGTTTCAATAAGGTTTTTAAAATAAATAACAAACCTATTGAAGAAGTCCCTAATTTTAAATACCTGGGTATTATTTTAGACAGTGATATCACATGGAAAACGCAATTGGAGAATTCAAAACTAAGGCTAACCCAAAATCAGGCACCAATCCTAAGGAAACATAGGAATAGCCATTACAAAGCAGTCTCACCAGCTATTGAACTATTCAAATACAAAGTGCAATCTTCTTCACTTTATGGTGCGGACCTTTGGGCCTATGCTTTAAAGGATACCTTCCGAGTGAGGGAAAATTCCTTCATTAGGAAACTCTTAGGGATACCTGGGTCAACTCCAATGACACCCATATTATGGGACCTTAACTTTAGGCGTACTGATGATTATGCTTCTCTTCGCCCGCTACTCTATTGGGTCCGTTTATGGTCCACGGAGGAGCTGGCTGTCTATAGAGAAGCTTTACAAGAGATATTGGCAATAAAGAATATCACGTCTTTACCATGGTTAGAGTACGTCAAAAAATGGTTCGAAAAGTTAGGGTTAAGTGACTTTTGGTTTGACCCTGATTCCCTTACAAATGGTTCAAAACATATCCTGAAGCAAAGGTACTGGGACTATATTAGAGACTCAGTGCTTACAAATCCCAGAATAGGGACTCTAACTTCAAAATTTTTTGAAACTAAAATGAACATGCAACTAGAGCCCTTCATGGATGAAATCCACCCTCCATTGGCTAAAAGCCTATACCTAAAATTCCGCTATGGCATTTTGCTATTAAAAGATAGAACAACTGGCTGGAATTGTAATAAAGGGTTGACTGGGGTTGCGGGATCCAGCATATGTGAGTTATGTGAAATGGGGGTGAAAGAAGATGAGTCCCATGTTTTATTTATATGCCCAGTATACCTTAAAGCAAGGAAAAAATGGCTCAAGCCGATTTGTAATAGACTAGGCCTTAGACAAACCAAGGTTGGTTTAAGAATATTTAAAGGTGATACTGCACAACCGATTGTGTTTAGCCTAAGTCGTTTCCTCCTATGTGTTGCCTTGATTAGGAAAAAGAAAAACCAGAGAACTTAAATATAAAGGGGCTATTTTACCATGTTATTGACTGTCTGCTAGTATAATACTGCCTGTCTTATTGTTATGGTGTATATTATTTTTTAAACATAACAGATATTTAATTTATTATTTTAACTATGTGTATATCTAGTTAGTGTTCCTTACAGTAAGGGGACCGACCAGGAACTAGTTAACTCCGGTGTGGATGACCTTTGCGTAATTTTGCACAAATAAGATGTGGTGATAAATTTTTACCCACTGCTGCTATTTACTATGTATTATAATGATGTACTGTGATTTTAATGTATTGTATCTTACAAGGTTTTTTAAACCGAATAAAGATTGAAATGAAATTAAAAATACAAGCATCTTATTACCTTTCCTGTTTCGTTCCTTGCTCCACAAGTAAAGATTCGCAGCACGGACTCCAGGCAGTGTAATCTCTACCATGATAGCAGGCATGTTGTACCACTGTCGGACTATACAAAATAGCACACACTCTGCTCTAACAAACAGCGCAGGCATTTGTATGCATTATTAAGTAATGTCACTCTGGCATTGCATAACTCAGTAAGATGATGACAGCATGCTCCATGACAACGGAAGAGTGGCAGGAACATCAAGAATTCTCTTTCCCGATGCTATTATGTAAAGATCGTCATTTAGAGCTGCACACGTGAAAGCTTAGGGATGAAAGCTCATTGTATCTTGCTGCATGGTGTTTCTGCCGGAAAAGTGCAAGGGTTCCCAATCTGTCAATCAATCAATCTTTCATTAGATTTGTAGAGCGCTACTTGTCTCCGTGAGGGCGTCCGGGTAGATGACAATGTCGAAGGCTTGCTTCGACATTTCTTGATAGGTGTTCATACATGTTGTGAGTTGGGGCTTCATTTACTTGAGCAATAGGTTATTGTATGGCAGTTTGGTGCAGAAGTGATATGTGTGCACAGCGTGCGCGCATATGTGCGCGCATGTGGCGGCCCATGCATGGAATTCCAGGTGGGCGGCATGAAGCAGGATTATGCCATCGCCTTGCTTTTTCCTTTCACAATTAGGACTTATTATGAGGCAAGGCAAGGCAACTGCAAGGGTTTCCAAGTAGTCAGGAGCTGCAGGCACTACTTTTTTTTATTTATTTTTTTGAAGAGTTTTATATAGCATGAACTAGACCCAAGATATCGGGTATCAGAGCGCTTTACATGAGCACCAGTTTCCTTACAGATGGACACATTCATTTTTGTTAGGCACAGGAAGATTTTGGGCCTGATTCACAGAACTAACTTAAGGCAAAATCATAAACTGTTCTTCTGTGAATACCAACATGAGTAACTGCCTTCTGTGAATACCAAAATGGTAGTAAGTTTAGGACTTTGTCTTAAGTTAGTTCTGTTAATTAGGCCTTAAGTGATTTGCCCAGAATCACAGGATGTTGAGCGTCGTTGCTGAGACTTGAACACGGTTCCCCAGCTACGAGGTCGACAGCTCTAACCGCAAGTCTACATCCTCTCCACTTGGTCATGTATTACTTGCTACAACCGCTTGCCATGTTGGTTGAAATCCTAGGTCGTTCTTTCCATTGCTTAAAGTCTACTTCGGCCTTGGCTGGTGTGGTCAAAGATGGCAGAATTTCCCTGGTTGCAGGTAGCAGAGTGAAGGAATTGCACCAAGGACACATGGAATTATGTCACGAAGGAAGACCACACTGATGGCATGGCTGACTACATTATTCAGGAAATGAAAGGAAAATATTGCCTCATCTTATACTCTTTTCACCTGCAGATGGCCAAGTAGTCTAACGCCCACTGCCGGATACAGTAGCTTGTCAGAGGCATTTAGGACACCGGATAATATTAGGATTAATGCAACACTTGTTCCAGAAAGAACGCAAGCACCAGTTCAAAGCTGTGAATAATTCAACCTTCCATTCACTGGCTCAGCAAGTAGACCAAATGTCCATGAGCCTGAGGCCTGAATGACATCCTTATGCAATAGTTCTTTGGAGGAAACTCATCCAAGGGATGCCAAAGGCAAGAGGTGGATCAACATCCTTGGTCTTTGTAAATCCACTTTGTCCTGGAGGTTACCTGGGCCATTTCACCTGGGTATTCTTCACTAAGTCCTGGGTGGTGGACCTGTTAGTCTCATGAGCAGATGTCCCATTTCCCAACTAATTAAAAAGAGAGACCGAATGACTGGGTTAAACGAGCAGTGGAAGGCTTGCTTCTTTCGACTTCTTTACCTTTTAACCTGATTTCAGTATGATCTCTTCCAGCTAACTACTTCCCCGAAATTTTCCATCATAAAATTAACCGAGGCTCCTCATTTTAGTTAAGCGTTAACCAGAGATGATTCTGATAAATGTTAATTTTACTCCTAAATCGAGGGTGGTGCATTCTCTTCATCACCTACGACAGACCTAGCAATCAAAATGTACGTGAAGATTTCACTACCCACTATATGGCTACTACTACATTTTGCGTCCGCTGCATTTTGGTCATTACTTCACAGTGACCAATAAATCACCAGCCACTAATAAGTGATAGACTGCATCACTAACGGAAAGTTTCATAACACAATTAATGTGGGGGATCTCTCTTTCTGTCTTTCTTTCTTTCTTTCTTTCTTTCTTTCTTTCTTTCTTTCTTTCTTTCTTTCTTTCTTTCTTTCTATATATGTATTAATATTTGAGGCCAGGCTTGCGCACAGTTTACTGCGAATGTTGCAACCCGCTTCGCTCAGCCTTTACCCACTTCCTGCACCCGACCTGTAAAATAGGTGCTGCATAACGGGGTTAAACACATGGCCTGGTCTGAGGCCAGAGCCTGCTCCCTACCTGGGGCCTCATTTATGAAAAGTGACGCATCGCTGCGTGAAAACAGCGATGCGTCACTTTTCACTGCGCACTCCTTGCGACACCAATGATGCATCATATTTAATGTATGACGCATCATGTCGCAAGGACTTACAGATACGTCAGTATTTCTGACGCATCTGTAAGCGCAAAAGTGACGCATCTCCAGCAATGCGTCCTTTCACATGGGGAAAGCCCCATGTGAAAGGGCTTGCGTCAGTCTTACGCCTGCTGTGAGGCAGGCGCAAGATTTTGACGCAACCGCATCCTAAAAGTGACGCAGTGAAATCTCATAGATTTCACTGCGTCACTATTACGAGGCTTTTTGCGGGGGAACGCCCCCTCTGCATACATTATACCTGACGCAGGTATAATGTGGCGCAGGGGTTTAAAAAGTGACGCATCTACCTAGATGCGTCACTTTTTAAATATGGCGCAACAAGGCGCATGTTTTACGCCGCAGATGCGTCACAAAAAGTGACGCATCCGCAGCGCAAAACTGACGCAAGGCCTCATAAATGAGGGCCCTCGTGCCTTCCAAGCAGACCCAGAAAGTTATTTTTTTTACAGTGCCTGAAACGCGTGAGTTGGAATTGACTCAAGAGTCAGGCACAAAATATCGGATGAATCCAGCATCTTAAAATGGCCACTTGTAATTTTTCATTTTATCTCTGACCCGTGAGTCACGCGCTTCTTTAGTCACCTTTTCTCAAGAGTGTCTTGCATTTACCCTGCACCTAGGTACCCCAGACCATTGTTCTGGGGTCGACCACCTATGAGTTGACCACCAAGGCTGCGGAAATATTTTTTTTCACTGTGCAAAGTTCTAAAGTTGGAGCCTCGCTTGTTTTGAAATGGCCGAAATGGCCAAAAATGAAAAAAGTCAGCCTTAATCCAATCAGTCACATTTTAAAAAAAATGTCAAAGAGTGAATGACGTGATTTGCTAGTCATGACTCAGGAGTTAAAGGAACAGAGATGTACAAAATCGTTAACCATTTAAAACCTACCTGTAAACTTTTTAAAATCTCTAACACTACTGAACTGATTTGAACCAGTTGAAAAACAGGGTTGTGATCTAATTAAAGTTCCGCATGCATGCCAAATATCGTGTAAATCTGATCAGTCATTTGTTCTGTAGGTTTGAGAAAAAATTCCTATATGAGTTCAAAGGAGAAACCACTTCCATGCTCACTCCCATTGAACTTTTTTTCCCTTTAGCAGAATCTTCATGAAACCTGAGTTGCCAAAACTTAGCTGGTTGAGTAAGTAACTTGCGCTTGCGAAGTTTCATGCAAATCTGTCAAAAGGGTAAAACTTATGGGCAAATTAAAAACTTTCTTTTTAATCAAAACACTGTCTGAACCATAACTACACAGTGGTTATTGCATACACACGTAGACATAAACACACACACATACACACATTCACTATTTTTGTTTTTTGCAGTGAATGTTTTTTAAAAAATCATATGCCACATCTAAAAGAACAGTGCATCCAACCTTCCATGAATGGTGAAACCCTGCTGTGCATGGCCTTTAGCTGAGGGCAGCAGGTGATTGGCTGCAAGGCCTGGCCAGACGCCCAATTCTCTGAAGGTGGCCAACCTGTGCTGCTCATCCCCTTTTGCCATACGCAGCAGGGGTTGGCCACAGGCTCGATGCCCAACCCTCTGCAGGTGGCCTTTCCTCTCCGAGAACAACCGAAGTTCATGAACAGCAGCGGTTGACTGACTACAGGCCTTTCATGCTCCCTGTCATGGGTGGCCAACCCCTGCTGCACATTACTTTAGGCCATGCACAGTAGGTGTTTGCTGAAGGGCAGGCCTTTAGTCAGGTTATACATGCAACACTATGCAGGGGGCAAAAAGCTGACATGCGTGGCCTTTGTTAGTGCACAGTGGGTGTTGGCTAGAAAGTCTGCTCCCTGGCCAGGCCACATACCCACCCACCCTCAACTGCACACACCTTTAGGCCTTGCAAAGTAGTAGTTGGCTACAGAACCTAGCATCCTGCCAGAAGTTTCTTTCTTCTTTAAAAAAAACATATTTTTGATCCTGTTTCTAAATTAAAATTCTTTTTATTTCTGATCAAAGGGATGATCCCATGACTCCTCCCACATAGGCCTGGGGACAAGATTTGCTCACCTTACCCTTTTTGTGCCTTTTGGCACTTTTTAGGAATCGGGGAGTAAGTTTCCACACCCTTTAATTGTGTCTATCAATCAATCAATCACAGCTTTATGACGACAGTTAAGTTTTAAAGCACATACATATAACAGCTTAAAAAATACAGATGCGTTAAAAACCATAAATTACAAAATATTAAAATATGCAATATGTATATGCAAAGGAGAAAAGAGACATAAAAACCATTTAGTTAAAAAGGTATTAAAAAAGATCTAATCATGATACAAAATAATTGATTGGGACTATTATTGTGGGCAAGAGGATTTAAATGTTACTCACGTTTGGAATCCACCAACATGACGCATACGTATGCTCCATGACCAGCTTAAGATTTTGGCCATTGGTATAGCAATAGATGGTGCAGAGGCAGAGCAGAGTACTCTCATTGCCATGGCAGAGTTTATAAGGTCCAGTAATTTACTTATTGGTCTTAGCCATGCACGCCGAGGAGTGATGTATGCAGGGCAAGCTAAGAGAACATGGGCTACTGTTTCAATTTGATCTGGGCAGAAAGGGCATTTATCACACACAACTTTACCCCACTTTGCAGTAAAGGATGTAATTGGCAAAGGGCCTACCCTTAATTGGAAGCATAATTTCCAGTTGAAGGGTTTTGTGATAATATCCCAATATTCCTCAAAATGGGGGGAAGATTTAAATTCCATAAATTTGCCCGTTAAAGATGAGGAGGATTTACTGCGGTATGAATTGCAAAACACCATTTCCTAATATTTTGCCTGTAATACTTCTTTGAAGGGAAAGGACGCATTAGCAGGATCTGCCCATAGTATACTCATGCCCATCATTTCAAGGAGGGACTTGATTTCCCGAAACCATTTGATTCTGTGTTGACTATCTGTCAGAATTACATCCATAATGCCTGACGCATAGTGTTTTAGTTCCTTTGTGGTCCAGAGCCTCCGCCAATATAAAGGTGGGCAAAGTCTAGCCAGGTCCACTACGGATTTCCTGCCAAGGTCATACAACAAGGGGCCCGAGGGGGTACTTTGTGGATGCCTATCATTTTCCTTAAAAATGTTGTGTCTGCAACAGAGATCGACCTGAGGTTTTCAAAGCCCCACAACTCAGCCCCATACAACATAGAGCTCAAGATTTTTGATTGGTACATTTGTATGACCGGACTTTTAGGATTGGTGTATGACAACCTGTAGTGGGTATAAACATCCCCTGCATTTTGGCAACATTTTAAAACATACATATCCAACTGGCCCTTCCATCCCATATCTTTTTGTAAAGTTATGCCCCAATATACAAAAGATTTGGCCTGTTCCACAGGGACATTATTCATTGTTATGCCACCACTAAATGATCTATGCTGATTAAAAGACATGCATTTTGTTTTATTGGTGATAACTTACAAACCCCGCGAAGTACAGAAGTCGGTAAAGCACTTCAGGGCGCGTTGGAGGCCACTGGGGTTTTTTTATAAGATTAGTGCATCGTCTGTAAACAATAAGATGGGTGTGCGGATACCGTCCACCAATGGGGCATCTGTAAATACGTGCATAAAGGAGTCCACTATGCCATTGATATAAAGGGAAAATAGTGTTAGCGCTAGCACGCATCCTTGAGGGACTCCTCTCCCCACAGGGATCAGATCTGTGACACTGCCCTGATCACCCCATCTTATGTGAGCAAAGTTGTCCTCATGTAAACGTATAATTGGTGTTAATAGATCTGCTGCCATCCCCAACTCAGATAACACAGACCATAATTTACTGCGAGGAACTAGATCGAAAGCTGACCTATGGTCAACAAAAGCAACGTAAAGTGACCCTCTCCCCAGGACCACATTACGCCAATATAGCGTTATAAAACGAAACATCTGATCCACTGTACTTATTTTAGACCGAAAACCCGCCTGGAAGGGTGAAAAAATTGCGTGCTCATCAATCCACACCTGAACAATTTTCAGAACCATCCGGCCCACAACTTTTTGTAATCAATCTATCAAGCTTATAGGCCTGTAATTTTCTGTCTCGACTTGTCCCCTTTTTTAAAAATGGGTACAATTTCAGCCCCCTTCCATGATATTGGGACTGGAGTACCTTGGCATTAGCCAGAATGGTAATATACTGGACCCAGTTAGATTTATCATTTAAAAAAAGATCTGCGGGTATTCCATCAATGCCTGGAGCTCTGCCCTCTGTTACGGCCCCCAACGCTCTCTCTGTGTCTACAGATAAAAAGGGTTCATCTCTAAAAAATGTGTACTCACATTCCTCAGATGCCTCGCATTATCATCCTTACTGGCAAACTGAGGTTTAAAGAAATCCACCCACTGATGTTTGTCAACATGGTTCTGTGAGCGTTCTGGATGGCCCCCATTGCCCCATTTCACAAGCTTCCAAAGCTGTTTGGTATCTCTGTTTGTACATGCCACTCTTAGGTCCTGTCACCTATTCTCATCATACTCATTTTTAGCCAAAACCCGAATCCTCCTATAATTATTTCGTGCCACTCGGACTCTCTCAGGATTCCTTAATTTAAGCTCCAACCCTAGTCTATTCTGTGCCAATCTACAAGCCTCATTGAACCAAGAGGTCTGCATCTGAGCAATAGTTTTTGCTCTTGACGCGCGCCTAACAAAATGGGTGCGTAGCCTAGAGAATAAAAGAGTTATGAATTCCAGTGATTTCCTCTGGGAAGTCAGGATTGTTTTGCAATCCAGCCACAAAACTGGCTAGGGTGCCAATCATGTCTTTATTAATAGCAGTCAATGTTTCTGGGCTCTCGACAAGTTTTGCCCATTTCAAATGACGTATGTCATTCGAGCAAACCAAATCAAGAGTGGTGATTCTCTCTCCGTGGTTACTTACATTAAACTGGCCCCGGAGTTCAAAGGTAGAGCATGCAGGGTTGTGATCACTTTCCATACGCTCCTCTAATAAACATGTCTTTTAAGAAATGCCAAAATTTAAGATTAACAAACAGATAATCTATTCTGATGTTAAAGCGGCCATTATTGAATGTATGAGCTATATGGAGGTCTGAGGGTGTACGCCCATTTGTTGCCTTTAGTCCTTTCTCTAAACAGAGCCCCTTTAATTGTATGGCTGCATCCGTCCATTTGTTCATCGGAAGTAAATTCAACCTAGGGATACCCCACCTTCATCCTCATCGCCTGAAAGATCAGATTCGCCAAGACCCAGGGGTTCGAAGGTTGTATTAAAATCTCCGGTGACCACGACCATTGGGTCCTGGGAATATCCTTTATGTAGTTCCTCCAAAGTCAATAAAACATTTGAGCTTTTTCCCCCATTCTCCGGCCATACCCCTAGCATATACATTGTAGATATCTATGTTGATTATAGGACTCACAATGAGGCGTATCGCAAGAATATCATTACTCTGGGTTACTAAGGGATGAATTTCGAAGCCAAGATCTTGCCGTACCCAAATAGTGAGTCCTCCTGCCGGGCGACCCTCACTTCCCTTTGTAGCCACTATATGAAAGTGAAGGTAGCCTTAGTGATACATTGGGGTAAGTAGCCACGTCTCCTGAAAGAGACATATATCATATAGTTCTATAAATTGTTGCCAATCGGGGGAACTCGCCCTAGCACTCAGACCAGCAATGTTCCATGATAATAGTGAGAGTTTTTTTAGGTTATGTATATTTTTATCACTTCCTCGTGGATCAGTCGCTAGAAAGGATTCAGATGTGGATACAACCACAGTGGTACCTGGTTCAGTGCTCAATTTGGCCTCTGTGGAAATTCTATTGGTTGAACTCAATGAACATTTTGACTGCAATTTAGGCACCTGCTCGTGGACCGGCACTTCAGATGTTGAATCTGTATTTAACTCAGGAGGGATGCCAGTCTCAATATTACTTGGAAATGGTAGTTTATGAGTACTTTGTTTTGTTGGGGAGCAAACCAAGTGTGTGTACAGCAAGGGTCTACAACTATTACCCGCTAGTAGTCAATCACATTCCTCAAGGGATGATAAGGGCTCGAATCTATTGCTCAGAGGAATGCCCCCTGGCATTACTGGGGTTAAGCACCCCCTCCCTCCATGCCAAAGCTGTGGGTTGATGTCCCTGTTCAATCTAGGCCTTTGGGGCGTGGAGTTATCATAGAAAAACTCTAGTGTTAGGGGGATTATATGAGAATTCCTATGCTGGGGGGTATAGAGATTGGGCAACAAATTGGGCAATACATCAAAATGAGAAAAGTTTATAATAATACAATCCCAATAAAACAATTTTCTTTTATTTCCGACCCAGTTCACTCTCCTTGCCATAAATATTTTCGTATTGTTCAAAAATCAGTGGAGACATTTGTTCATTACATTTGTTGTATTCTCAGTCTGCTCTCTTCTGAGGGGAGGTACATTTGCCAGAACTAAGGCCAGTGAGGCAGCTGCTGGTGGAGGGTTGAGAGTCACATAGGATGGTTGTTCGGGTTGATTGTGAGGGACATTCGATTTTGCTGGACTAGACCCTTTGCGGCTGGAATTGTCAACAACTATGGATAGATAAGGGTTAGGATCGGTGGTAGATACATTAGTACTTCATTCTGTATGCATGTTAGGTTGATCTTGTCCCGGTGTATGACTAGAGTCAGGGTGCTATTGAGAGCTACCCCAACTACTCCCGGCACATCTGTACTCTCGGGACATGTTTGGGGATCACAGACCAGTGACCTAGAAAGTACAGCCATAGATAGGGTAAGATTGGGATCACATCAACTTGTCTCCAAGTTCGTTATCCGCTTCTCAGTAAGGGAAAGTTTTTCCAGTCAAGGTGCCATAGCAAAATCAATTGTTAATGCAATGTCTGCCCATATAGATGGCAAATTCTGAGCTGAAAGAGCAGGAGGCTTTGCAGAGATAGAATTGCTGACAGCTCCTGGTATTATTTTTTTGTTTGTTAGGTTTTGGGCCTAACAACTCGTGATTTCTGAGACATAGCTTTCCCAAGCTCAGATGGGCCTCCGGCCTTAGTGCGTTTCCGAATCCAAGGTGGTGATAGTAACTCCTCGGATTCGTCTTGCGAGATGCCACTATACTTCCATCTGGTACGGGACTTGTTTCTGAGCTGGGTACAGGTAAAGCACTAGTGAGTTGAATCAAATCGCGAGGAATGCCAGGTGATGACGATTTGCAAAGCGGGGACAGTGAAATAATGGAGACATATGATAATCTCGGGGGCACTGACAATTCCCCCGTTCCCAGCGATAAACGCCTTTCAGTCATTTCGATTTTGTGAGATATCACACATGCTGCTCTGGTAATATAGGAATCCAGGGTTGTGACAGCCCCTCATCAAAACCTTGTCCTTAAGGCCTCTTCTCCTTGCCATCATTCTTAACACTCAGAAAAATAAAAAGAATAAGAACACGTACCTTCTGTAATAGTGGATGAAAGAGATGTGGCCAAGCCCAGCCTATTCCGGTCGATGATGGGTGTGGGAGGGCCCGCCCTGATGAGTGTGGGAGGTTAATGGGTGTGGGAGGGCCTGCCTAGGCCGGCCAGCGCCCGGGCACGGTCACGTGCGTCCTGTGATTCGGGAGAGCCTTTGTGGTTATGAGGGCATTTGGCGCCCAAGGGTGACGTGGTTCACCTGCGCGGGGCGGGGGCCTTCTGGGAATTGCAGTCCTTTGCCCAAACCGTATCCTTCACGTTGGTGGAGCAAGACCAGCTGCAAGGCTCTGATAACCGTTACCCTCACGGCGGCGAGGAGTGAGCAGGAGGGTAAGTTATAAGCCGTTTCCCTCACGGCAAGATGCAGAGAGATGGCCATCCCGTAGTGCGGGAGAGCCTTGATGGTTGTGAAAGCCTCCAATGCCTGTTGGGTCACAAACATCAGCGGGGCGTGCGTGCTTAAGGCGCCGCTGTAATGACGGACCTGGACACCACTTTCACTCTTTGCGTGGTCCGGACTAACTCCGGGACCACGCCTTCTTTATTTTATCCCATACGTGGCGTCCGTACAACACCGCGTATGCGCACGCCTACATGCGCAACAAACTAGACTGCTAACAGGCAGTCTCCAAACATTACATTCCTTTCAACCTTTATTTGAACAAAACGGATATTCATTTTCAACAGTTCAACACATCTTATCATTAATAAAGAACGATGGGCGGCCGTCCGGCCAGTTACCAGTCTCACAGTTCGGGAGTCCGCAGTCAGCCCACCGCAAAGTCCGCCAGCTGCGAAGATGGGGCTGGATTTCTTCTTAGCCCGTAGCCTGCCGCTTCCCCTCGGAACAGCACCCTCCTGGGGGTCTCGTGATGTGGGGGTGCGGCAGACTGGTTCCCTGGAGGGGATTGATGACTGGCAGGTCTCGGCGTCTCCGAGACGAAGGGACTCCCTGCTGAGCAGTCACTCCTGGGGCCATCTTCACTTCTAGGTGGGCTCCTGTACTCTTCTGGCCGGATTGGCGAGTCATGACTGCAGTCCTGGCTGTGGCGATCTTCTGTTGGACTGGCCGCTTTCTTGAAGAACGAGTCATTGCGTGTGACAGTCTCTCCTCCTTGCTGAGCCGTCACCATAGTACCAGTGCGGCGCGTAACTGTCCATGGATGCGGTTCAAATGGGAGCCTGAATTTACTTCCCGGATATCTGTCCTTCACATAGACCCGGTCTCTCTTGTTGATAGATGGTTCCTTGGCCCTCCGTCGGAAACTGGCATAGTTGTTTGACCTCCTCCGGTTGGCCAACGTCCTGCTTGAGCTTGCACGACTTGGAGTCCATGTGTGGTGGCTCGGGATTGTGTCTCTGACTATTTGTCCCATTGCTGACGGGCCTGGGGTCACTTCCGTAGTGCGATGTGGCGTGAGCCGGTATTCCCTGAGGAACGAGTATATTGCCTTCTCCAACGGGGCTCCTTCCGCATGGGCTATCCGGATGACTTTGTTGAGAGTGCGCATAAACCTTGCGACCTCTCTGTTGGCTTGAGGCCATCGGGGCGTCAGTTTCCGGTGTTGGATTCCCCACTCTGCAAGATAGTCCGCAAATTCTTGTCCCTGGAAGGGAGGCCCATTATCAGTCTTGACCCACTCAAAGATACCATGGGTGGCGATGGCCTTCTCAAATTTAGCTATGACATCTTTGGCTGCGAGCGTTGTCACGATTTCCACCTCCGGGTACTTCGTGAAGTCATCCATTATGACGAGCATATGCCTCCCGTCCGGCAGGTGACCGAAGTCTGCGCTCACACGTTCCCAGGGCTTCAGGGGGTCGTTTTCGGTGATGACTGGGGGTGGGCAGTCAGGTTGTCCTGCCGCTTGGCACCACTGGCATTCTTTGACAGTCCGCTCTATTCTGGTGTCCATGTCCGGAAACCACACCTTCGCGCAAAGTCTGCTTTTTGTTTTCACCATGCCCTGATGCCCCCGGTGAGCAAGTTCTATGGCTTGTTGGGTTAGACTCATTGGCATCACGATTCGGGGTCCCCGTAGTAGGCACCCCTGGTGGTCCACCGATAGCTCTTCCCGGACTCTCAGCAGTGCTTCTAGGATACTCTTTGCTTGTGGTGTCCTTTTGCTCAGTGACGCTTGAAGTGTTTTCCACTCGTTGGTCTGTATGGCGTTCACCACTAGTTGGAGGATCTCATCGTTCCGGGTTGCTTCCAGGATCATGTCCATGCTCATGGGTAGCGGCCTTGACCTCTCTATTACTGCCTTCACGTATTCCTCAGTTTCCTCTGCATCCTCTTTCTCCCTGCTGGTGGCTGCCTGGGGGTGTCTGGAGAGGTAATCCGCAGGCTAGGTTGCTCCTGGTTTGAACTCTAGATGGTAATCATATTCCTGTAGCTGCAGGATCCATTTTTCTATTCTGGGAGGGGGTTTTGAGACCGACCCTCGGAATAGGGGTATTAGCGGCTTGTGGTCCGTGGAGACGGTGAACGGGTCCCCATATACATGTACGTGAAAGTGCCTGCAGACCCAATGAATTGCAATTGCCTCCCTCTCGATCTGAGAGTATCGTTGCTCAGTTTCAGTTAGTGATCTGCTGGTGTAGGCAATGGGTGCCCAGTCTTCTTCGCCTTGGCACTGCGTCAGCACTGCTCCCAGGCCGTAGGGGCTGGCGTCGACGGCTTTGTTGTTTGGCTTTGCTGGGTCGAAGTACGACAAAGTCTGTTCTGCGGACAGCGCGGCCTTGGTGTTGAGGAATGCAGTGCTTTGTTCGTCGCCCCACTGCCAAGGGGTGGTCGACTTAGTGAGTTCTCTGAGGGGCCGGGTAAGATTGGATAGATCAGGGATGAATCTCCCACAGAAGTTTACCATCCCCAGAAAACTTCGCACTTCTGATATGTTCGTCGGGGCTGGAGCTGCTTGCACATCCTTGACTTTGTCTGGATCTGGGGCGATCCTTTTGTCAGAAAATGTGTATCCAAAGAAACTGATCCTATTCTGGAGAAACTGGCACTTCTCCCTGTGGAGCGTTAGGCCAGAGTCTTTGATTCTCTGCAACACACCCTTCAACCTCTGGTGGTGTTCCTCCACGGTGTTTGCGTATATGAGCAGGTCGTCACTGACGTTCAGCACTCCCGGGAGTCCGCTCAACACTTCTCGGATGGTGTTTTGGAAAACTTCGGCTGCGCTGGAAATACCGAAGTTGAGGCGTCGATAGCGTCTGAGGCCTACGTGGGTAGAGAAGGTTGTGATGTACCGGGAGTCCGGGTGCAGAGGTAGCTGATGATAGCCAGATCTGAGGTCCATCTTGGAAAACCATTTTGCTCCGTTTAGTTCTCCAGGATGTCGTCAATGGTGGGCGTCAAATGCTGCTCTCTCTTGACTACCGCGTTGGGTAGGCGCATGTCTACGCATATGCGTACCTGCCCTGGCTGTTTGGGTTTGCGCGCTACCACAATTGGCGATACCCACGGGGTGGGTCCGCTGACTTTCTCGATGATGCCCTGTTTCTCGAGGGTCTCGAGTTCTTCCTCCACTTTCTTCCGGAGGTGGAAGGCTATCCTCCTGTGCCTGAGGGCGACCGGCTGGATGGACGGGTCAATGTGGAGAGACACTTCTTTTCCTTTTAGACATCCAATGCCTCGAAATGTGTCTTCAAACTCCTCGAGAATTGCGTCTAGCTCATCCTCCAGCACTGCTATTGCGTAGAAGATCAGGTGGAGTTCTTCCGCCACTTGTCCACTGAGGAGCATGCCGCTGCCTTCTTTGGTCATGTAGACGGTTGTGGGGACCTTCCGGTCTTGATGTCGTAGTTCCGTTTGGGAGCACCCGATCAGCGTGATTGGGGTTTTCTGTCCGTAGGCGAAAACGCAGATTTTCGCTGTCTGCAAGACTGGTTTGTCTCTCAGTTGGTTGTACACATCAGCTGCCATGAGTTCTATCGAGGCTCCTGTGTCAATGGTGGCTCTCACCTCCTGGTTGTTAAATCTTATTCGGCACTTTGGGAGCCGCCTCTTCTTCTTCAGTGGCTGGTTGATGGCAAATACATATTGAACTGGCATAGTCGCTGGAGTCGTCCTCCATATCTTCACTATCCGGGTTTTCCCCAATGGCATGGGCCGCCTCCGGTTTTTGTTTAGAGGATCTGCAAACTGATGCAAAATGGTTCATCCATCCACAAGCACCACATTTTCTCCCGCGCGCTGGACAGTCTTGGGCGTGGTGGGGCACGCCTCCGCAGCATCAGAACTCTTTTTGCCGGTCTTGCGGCTTCTTTCCCCCAAATTGTTGTTGCTTCGGCCGGACAACATTCACTTGCTCAGCCACGTTGACTTGGTCAGCTTTCACCGGTCTATGGAGTGCCGCTTCCATGTGTGACGCTCTCACCTGCGATAGTTCTTTGGAGCGGCCAAGTTTCAGGATGTCCGCTAACGGTTTTCCATCCTCCTGGAGGATCTTGACTCGCAAATTGGAGGAATAGCATCCTTGAATAATTTGGCCACGTATCTCTTCTTGTTCGTCTCTGAAACCACAGGTGCTGGCGAGTTCTTTTAGCCTACCGTGAAATGCGTCCAGGGACTCTTCTGCCTCCTGTCGCGCCTGCCGGAAGATGAATCGTTCATAATCTTTGCTGGCCATGGGCTCAAAATGTGCGTTGAGCTCATTGAGGAGTGTGACGTAGGTATGTGGCGTAGCCTCGACCAGGGTCTTGTTGATTCTGTGGATATCCTTTCCCCCTAGATGAAGAAGAAGCGCCCTGCGCCGTTCCCTCGCCATTCCAGCACCCTCGAAATAGAACTGCAATCGCTCTGTCCAGTCCTTCCAGCGTGGCGCTAGGGAAGCCGGAGCACCGTCGACCACAAAGGGCTCGATGAGGGGGATGGCCGCCATTTTGAGTTTGATCCTGTGGCACGCAGGGGTCTGTCGTGAATAGAGTGCCAATCACTAATGCTGCATACGCTAGGAAATGACACCCACCTCAGGTGATGCGCCGGTAAGTGGCCTCTCAGCATGCATGTAGCGCAACCGGCGATGAGCAGGTGCACCCCCGGTAATGGGAAGCACTAATTGTCAAAGTTCACAGGCCTTGTGGGCTCCACCGGCGTGTGCAAGCTACTGGCGCCTTTATCTCTCCCACTGCCGGCCAGACAAAACTCATGCCCCCGGGGTACACACTGCCAGCAGCAACCTTCGCAAAGGCAGCGCGTGTATGGGCCACCCGCATCACAGGCTGCCGCCTACCGACTCCCGAGGCCGGGACAGGGGGCTCGGCCAGGCCGACCACACTCGGGATTTCAGGCACAGGTGTGGCATCAGCACTCCCATAGGGCAGATGGAGTGGCCGATCGAGCACAGCATGAGGCTCGTTTACTCCCTCGTTGCCATTGTCAGGTCACAAACATCAGCGGGGCACGCGTGCATAAGGCGCCGCTGCAATGACGGACCCGGACACCACTTTCACTCTTCGCGTGGTCCGGACTAACTCCAGGACCACGCCTTCTTTATTTTATCCCATACGCGGCGTCGGTACGACACCGCGTATGCGCACGCCTACGTGCGCGACAAACTAGACTGCGAACAGGCAGTCTCCAAACATTACAGTGCCCTCGGGTGACGTGGTTCACCTGCGCCGCGCGGGGGCCTTCTGGGAATTGCAGTCCTTTGCCCAAGCCGTATCCTTCATGATGGTTGAGCGAGTACAGCAGCAAGGCTCCGATGGCCGTTACCCTCACGGCGGCGGGGAGTGAAAAGGAGGTTAAGATATAAGACGTTTCCCTCACGGCAAGATGCAGAGAAATGTCTATCATTTTATATCAACGTCACGTATAGCCAATGAGCTAATGTTGGATTTGTGGACCTGGCTCCACTTCTTCACACAGGGCAATGAGAGTAAAATCTCCCCCAGCCAGTCAGATTGGCTCATTTATAGACGTTTGGGATTCACAGAAACGAGCAGATCAGGATCTGTGGATATTCATGAATTAACAGTTTAACTATTCGTAAAATGTATCGTTCTCATGCCCAACATAAGCATCCCATTAAATGTTAATGTCTCAAGAAATACTGAATGGATTTGCCTCAAAACAAAGAAACCCTATCCTTTTGTAAAATTCTAATGCTCTGGCAAGGTACATGTAATTCCATTCAGACATGTTTTCTATATTGAAGCACAAAGAACTATCTGGGAATAAAAACAGTCAATCACACTTTTGTGACCCCCAATTTCCTTTGCCCCTGCTGTATCTGCAGTGCACACAATTCACCTTGAAGGCTCCAAAGGGAGTGAAAGGGTTCGGAACTATTTGTGTGGCTTTATAGAATGGGCCAAAGTTATTAAGAAAGCAAAAAAATGCCTTTCCTATAGAAACTCTGACTCAACCATTTCTACACCGGAGCTATTGCTGCCAATGTAATGTGTATTGATTTGCTTATAAATGTATTACTATTTCACAAAGCTGAACAAAATTATATAGACATTAAGCATGTTTTTCTCACTATTAGTGTTTTAAAATATATGCTGATTCATCTAGTAGGGCTCATTCTACAAGAGAGAGTCCAAAAAGTGTTGCTTTACTAATAACTATGACACTGTAGCAAAATCAAGATAAAACCTGGCCCATTTTTAGCATATTTATTTAACTCTTTGTAGTTATATGCATATCAACCAAGAGGGAGAAAATTTAAAGGGGGGGTAAAAATATATTCTGTGGTGACTTGTCGCACATCTGCATGACATTTGGCAGGCACTTATCAAGTTTGGCATACTGAAGAAATATGTAGTTTCATGCCAAGTTATCAAGACGTGGCAGAGTTAAATGGGGGATGAGGGTTCAAAAAAAGTATTCGTTTGCAAATATGCATGGTATTTGATGGGCTGATGGCAAGTTGATAGCAGGGTAGGAATCTAAAGTTTCAGACGGATCTAAAAAAGGGCAATGTAAAGGAGGGATCAAAATATATACCTTTTGCTAATATCTTTTGTGCTGCATCATGGACTAGTATAACATTTCGCAGAACCTCTTCATGTTACACTTAATGTATGGAGTTTCATGCACATCCCCAATGGGGACAGAAAAGGTGTCTATTTGCTAATAATTTGCTAATCTGCCGCAGACTTGTATATGGCTTTCAAATATGCATTGCATGAGCTGACCATTCAGCCTGGCCTGTAGCCTGGCCAGAAATTATATTTGCTGACCCTGTTATAACGGGTTCACAACCCAAACTATGGTATCACAGACTCGAAATGGACAACAGGAACTTAAAGCTTCTTTGTCAAATTTATTTTTAAATATAGGTCGATGGAAAGTGTGAAAACCTGGGTTTGCGGACTGTCCACATGCTAACATCCTGCAACATGTGACGTGTCATGTGCAAGATGTACCCTCAGTGCTGTAATTTTACTTAATGTTGGGGATTTGTCTGGCCATGCATGTTTGTTGGTCCGCTGCTTGTAGGACCACCGGGGAGCTTTGGAACTTTCCATTTTCACCTGAGGAGCCCCAGAGCCTCACTGGGTCTCATGCTACTGCTGTTTGTGCCGATGTCGTGACAGCTACACTCTGGTGGGACTCGGTGTGCCAGAGTGCAAAGCAGGTAATTACAAGCAGCTGCTGAGGGCGGAGGCGTTCCCATCACGCTACAAAGTGCTGCCTCGCGCCCCGCAGTGCAGGGTTTGTCTGACCGTGCTTGTTTGTTGGTCCGCTGCTTGTAGCTTGGAACTTTCCATTTTCACCTGAGGAGCCCCAGGGCCTCTCTGGGGTCTCTCGCTGCTGCTGTTGGTGCCGGTGTCGTGACAGCTACACTCTGGTGGGACTTGGTTTCCCAGAGTGCAATGCCGGTAATTACCCGCAGCTGCTGAGGGAGGAGGTGTTCCCATCACGCTGCAAAGTGCTGCCTCGCGCCCCGCAGTGCTGGGTTTGTCTGAACGTGCTTGTTTGTTGGTCCACTGCTTGTAGGACCACCAGGGAGCTTTGGAACTTTCCATTTTCACCTGAGGAGCCCCCGAACCCCACTGGGTCTTCTGCTGCTGCTGTTGGTGCCGGTGTCGTGACAGTTACACTCTGGTGGGACTCGGTGTCCCAGAGTGCAACACCGGTTTTTACCCACAGCTGCTGAGTGCGGAGGCGTTCCCATCACGCTACAAAGCACTGCCTCGCACCCCGCAGTGCGGGACCCGCCGGGAAAAGCCCGGGCCAAGGGCTGGCACGTCTGAGTCAGTCTGAGACTGACCGAGGCTGGGCTGGGCCACCCCCCTTGGTTCCTCTTTTGATTTGTTTACATATCTATATTTAAAAGGAACAAATATGAATTGGTGGCTGGGTTAATTTTGCGCAACACCACTTACTCGTATCTTTCCTCAAATCAGTGGCTCAAGGGAACAGGGGAAAAACGGCCACTAGCGTCCCCAAGATTTCTCTGTAAACACAGAGGATACAAGAAAATAGATATTGTCCCCGAGCACAATTTCACAGATAACAGCATTTTATAAAGAAAAAAGAAGAAAAACCAAATCGAAATCTTTGCTTTCAAATTCTGTAGCAGTCTTTTTTATTTTCTTTTTATTTTTTCTCTTTTTCTTCAAGTGGTAAGAAGTTCATCATTCCATATTTCATAAGTCATACAGTACACAACGAGCGTAGCCAAAAAACAATGCCAACACGTGTTTCGTCACGGGAACAGTCTCCCAATGACTTCTTCAGGGCGATAGAAAGGATTCGGTTACAGATATATCAGTATCATTCCAGATTATTATCAATCTTCATATGGTTTTAAGAATACTCAAAAGGGCTCCATAAATCAAGGTTTCCATAGAAGGAATAAAAATTATTATTTTTTTTTTGTATCGGGAGAGTTCTCCCATCCTCTTCACGTTGAATTTGTCTATATTTAGATAACTCTTTATGAGAAAGTGAGTTGGAGTGGCCCAATTAGCTAATTTCTTTGTGTTGGAATTTTTTATTGAAATTTGCAGAGAAAAAGTACCAATGTGTTGACAAAGCAAAATGATATAATGATAAACGGATGAAAATTTAAGTGATAATGAAACTTGCATAAGATATAGCAAATATGAGGAAATAAAGAATAACATATATTCCATAATCCAATATAAGATAAAATTAGAAAGAATAATAGATATATTATAATATAAAAGGAGAAGTGAGGAAAAGAAAAGAAAAAGAAAAGAGAAAGGAAGAAAGAAAGAGAAGGAAAAAAAAAATGAGAAAATTACTAGAACAACAGAAACAGATAGGGAATGAACTGGAAGAAAGGAAGGGGTAAGGGTACCCACAGTAAAGTGATAGAAAAGGAACCATGGAAGGACATGAATTAAGCAGATTAAGCAGAAACACTATGTGTAGAAGAAGAAGGAATGGATGTAGAGTCATCATCCACAGTAGTCTCCAAGAAAGGGGACCAAATTTGGAGAAAAATGGAAGCTTGATCTTGTAGATTATAAATTATGCGTTCATGTAAAGCCGTTTGCATCATTGCCACTAACCACGATTCCTGAGAGGGAATTGAGGGGGATTTCCAATGTCTCAGTATACAAATTTTGGCTGTGGCCAAAGCAGTGTGAAGGAGACAAATTTGTAATTTGGAGAGTTTAGAAAAACCCCGAAAGTCATGTAAAATAATATTGGCAGGGGTAAAAGATAAGGGTAATGACATTGTAGAAGCCAATGTCTTCCTCACAAAAAGCCAGAAGGATCTAGTCCGAGGACATTCGCAAATGATATGTGTAATATCACATCCAGAAGCAGAACATCTCCAGCAGGACGTGTGTGATACCAACTTAGCTTGGTGTAATTTAACAGGAGACCAATGCCATTCATGGAGAATTTTGAAAATACAGAATTTAAGACGAGCTTCCCGAACACCTTTATGTAATCCTTCTAAAATTTGATCCCATTGAATATTGGAATATAAAACTGATAAACGGGATTGCCATTTCATCTGAAGAGTTTGTGAGAGAGGCTGTGAGAATAGAGGATGTAGAAACGTCTTATAAAGACCAGAAGTCACACCCTTAAGATTTCCCCATAACTGCAAATTTCAAGGCTGGTGTAGCCTTAAGTGTTTAGCTTTTGCCGCATCTTTGGAAGCCAACACCACTTCAAACCATTGGCGAGGACTGGTGAGGTTCAGATCCCTAACAGCCATGGGCAAACGTTCTTCCCCAGTGACAAGGCCTACTACCAGGCAGAAAGCTCCTTTACTAACTCCTACTGCCCAAGCGACCGCAATTGACAAAATGATTCAGCAGGCTATTGGAACAGTGTCTAGCAAAATTGAGCATACCTAGAGACATCTCTTTAACACTGATCTTTGCCCACAGCAAAACATCTACAGAGCCAGACACTTCGCATTTACTCCCAACACCAAATATGACCTCAAACCCGGAGTCCCCATGTGCACAAGAAAAGACAGCCTCTGGTCACATTACTGAGATCCCTGCGGGAGGTGGTGCAAAAAAGAAAGGTGGGAAATGAAAACAAGCTACATGTAAAAGGAAGGCAGGAAAAACAACTCCCTGGTATGCTACCAAATCAGCCTCCAAGGGAGACAAGGCATTGATGAGTGTTGGCAGAAAACACCGGAGCACCCGTTGTGGGCATCTAATTTACGCACAGTTTGCCTTATCTAAAAAAATTCAAACTCAATGCTGTAATGAGACGCATTGACAATCTATCAACATTGATGGACCATTGAGGGAGCAAAGTAGATGCTATTTTCAATACATTTGAATCCATTAAATCCCCAATCTCAAAGTTGGCTTTGCACCAAAACCAGGTAACCCCACCCACCCACAATGAACCACCCTCCTCTGTAGGGCCCAATCCAATCGTGCAAAAGAACGCATCTCCCACTTTTATACCACCTGCCCCACAGAACCAGGACCCAGTTAATCCTCAACAGAGGCCTTTCCATTGCCCCGACACCGTACATGACAGTAGGCATATAGCAACAACATCAGACCCATCCAACAAACAACACACCCAAAGTAATCATGATGTATACACCAGGACCACTTCACACTCTAAACCAAGGGAAACAAAATCCTTACTTCCTTGTACAGATCTGTCCCCAGCATCCATTCCCTATGTCATCATTCTAGCTTGTGTACCAGAGCTGGATATAGGGCAAGGGGAGACACACTCTGCACTGAAAAACAAAGCCATTTATTGATTAAATAAATATAGGCCTCTCCCCTACCAAGAACAGAGCAACATTTTATTCACATGCAGGGTAAGCTGGTTGGGGCAGAGATGAAAGGATATACCCGGAAGATATGTTGTGATCAACTTCAGAGATATCCGGATGGTCCAACACATTTTGGATTGGGGCTACTCAAGGGAGTTAGGGGGCATTCTCTCTCTGCCCTTGGGATATTTCTACCCCTCTAGGCCTATGCCATACAAAGAGGGAACCACGATTAAGAATTGGGGATCAAGTGATCAGAATGGTGCCATGTTAAATACGGGCTGGGAATGCCAAAAAACAATGGCGTATAACATCCCTGTTAATAACAGATTTAGCTCTCTGGACCTAGTAGACTGACTAAATTCCACCAATAAAAGCTGGAGCTTCAGCCAAACTCCTGAGATGGCTGCAACGCATCCTGAACACCTCTGCACATCTGATCCTCAACATCCCCGCTGCAGCCACATCACACCCCACCTGAGAGACCTGCACTGACTCCTCGTCAACAAGAGGATAACCTTTAAGCTCCTCATCCAGGCACACAAATAACTCCACAACACCGGGCCAGGGTACCTCAACAGACGACTCAGCTTCTATAACCCCACCCGCCAGCTCCGCTCCGCCGGCCTAACCCTCATCGCAGTCCCCCACATCCAAAGAACGACTTCCGGTGGCAGATCTTTCTTCCACCTCGCCGCCCAGACCTGGAACACCCTCCCCACCCACCTACAGCTGACCCAAGACCTATCGACCTTCAGAAAGCTCCTCAAGACCTGGCTCTTTGAGCAGAAGCAGTACCCCCCACTGCCTTGAGACCCACACGGGTAGGTAGTGCGATCTACAAATGATTGATTAATTTATTTAATTTTTTGATTGATTGATTTAGTATTACAGATGAATGCAGTTATACTTAGTCACTTACTAAGGGCCTGCAATGGCCAATTCCCCTCCGATAGCCTTGGAAATTTTACTTTTAATAGGCCGGGACAGGCATCTATAATAGATTACATCTTGGTAGATGTCCGATTATGGTATAAGACTATGACTTCATGGTTAGCTCCTGTCATGAAAGCGATCAAAAACCACTGGCCCTAGAAGTAGTCTTTCCCTTGATCAAGGACCTCCAAAGTACATCTCCACACCCCACCCCAAATCTAGTATCGAGGGTGGAGGGTACTCTGGCTTTTTAATGCACAATCAATGGACAAAGTGGCTGCTTTGTACCAACAAATTGCCCCCTTTTTAGAAGTTGCGTTTCAATTGTCTGCAACTAGTTGTGGCTCAACATCGCAATTGGTGATGGAAACAAACCACAAAGATTTGCTCTCCACATTGGGACAATTTTTTCATATTAGTCAAAAGACCAGGCTGAATTCCAAACCGAATCATTCATGATATAATAAATCATGCAGGGAAGCCAAGCTGGCTTTACTAACCTCTATTAAAACAAATGACAAACCACAAATAAAGGAAGCCAGGGTCCAATATAAAAAAATTACAGCAGGAGCAAAAACGAATTGGGAAATTGATAAGTGGGAAGCAACAAAAATAGCTTTAGACAACCATGATATGCGAGCCTCCAAGAATCTAATTAAGACAGGGAAATCTGAAGGTCAATCAGCTATTGGACCAAATTTGGGGGAAGACGTCTGGAGATCTTACTTTAAAATATTATATTCGAGGTCTGTAGAGAAAGATGAAGATGTAAGGGAATTTTTAGTTACTCTAGAAGTAAATCCCCCAAATTCGAATGCTCCCCCTTGTGCAATGAAGATCACAGTGGCTCTGGGTAACTTACCTCCATCAAAAGCACCTGGGCTGGATAGGATCCCTGGCAATCTATTTCGATCAGAGCAAGTAGTCTGGGTACGATATTTATGGTAATTATTTAATGCCATTCTAGAAGGCATGGCACTGCCACCGACCTGGGGAGGGGCAGGAATTATTCCTATTTATAAAAAGAGTACACCACTCATCCCAGCAAACTATCGCCAATAAGCCTCTTAGATGTTACCCACAAAATGTTTGCTTGCGTGCTTCTGGGCTGTCTGCAATCCTGGATAGAAGAAAACAATGTATTAACACCTTTACAAGCAGGATTTAGGACCAAGACCTCCACTATCAACCAGATCTTTTGATTGCAACTGATCCATTGGAAAATTGTAGTTCTAGAGGGTGGCAGCCTCTATCTCAAATTGGTGGATCTTAAATTTGCATTTGACATGGTCCAGCGAGATCAGCTATGGGGCATACTCCTTGACATGAGAGTACCAGATCATCTTTGCCACCAGCTGAAACGTCTGCACTAAGACAATTATGCGAGAATAAGATATGATAAAAAAGGTGAATTGACTGCTTCCTTTCCCATAGAGAAAGGGTGAGACAAGGATGTGTCTTGTCCCTGACACTGTTCTCCCTATTTTTAAATGGTTTAATTGAAACCTTACTAGCAGGGAAAGATATAGACGCCTGAGGTTGGTGAACCGCAAAATTCCATAACTTATGTTTGTGGACGCTATGCTGCTATTCTCTAAATTGCCAATGGGTATGCAGCGGGTACCTGAGGAATTTAGTGCTTTTTGTAGGAAGAGGGGACTGGAGATTAATCTCCAAAAAGCAAACTACATGGTTTTCAATGCTGATACCACCAATTGCCCAAACCCTCAATTAAATGCCAGGGCCCAAGAGAGGGTGTGCATCTTTGATTATCTGGGGATTACACTTAATGATAAGATGAACTGGGGGACAGAAGTAAAGAAAGCAAATTTAAAATTGATTCAGTCTACAGGGGGCATCTTAAAAATACACTACAATTGCTCTTAGAAAGTGATAGGTCAACCAGCAGAAATTTACAAAATACAAGCTAGGGAAGATTCACTATACGGGGCAGAACTATGGGGTCACTGCCCACTAACTCGCTCTCCATGTTAGAGAATGTATTTCTCAGGCAATTGCTGGGCCTCCCTAAGCGCACTCCACTAATACCACTCAGGATGGACTTGGGTATTGGTCCCATAGCTGATGTAGTCACCTCTGGACCACTTCTATATTCGGGCCGCCTCTGGAGCACACCAGAGTTAGTGAACTACAGAGAGGAATTGAAGGATGTCATGACCCTCCTGGGTGCAGGGAATTTACCAGGGTTAGTCCATATCAGGAATTCTTGCCAGGCACTGGGGAGGGCAAGCATGTGGTCAACACCCAAAGAGATCTGCCCCACAATTCCCAAAAAGGCTTTACTTGTCTCCTACAAACAACATACATTTTCCCAATTATGCCAGAGGACCAATTCAAGTAGCTTGACCTCCAGGTTTCTGGATTTCAAGCAGCAATACAAGTTGGAGTTGGCACTTGATAGTATCCAACCACTCTTGGCAAATAAACTGTTCCTCCAATTTAGACACAGGGCGCGTCCGCTTCGAGCATTTACCAATAACTGTCAGGGAGCACTCAAACTAGATTGCCCAGGGTGTGACAGTTGAAGAAACAGAACCACATGTTTTTTTCTTCTGCCCCACCTATAGCAGGCCAAGGTCTAAGTGGGTGTTCCAACTCTACAGAAATCTGGGGATTAGACACCATACTGAGGTCTTTAGGCTCCTCAAATAGGAAACAGACACACTATTTGTGTTTGCTATTTCCAGGTTTCTTTATGCGATGTGGTGTATTCGCAGGAGCATTTTAAAGAAAAAGAACACAGAAAATCCTTAGCTCCCAATACTCGTCAAATATGTTGCTATGCTACGCCTGCACATTTTTACTGCTTCGATATTGCTCCGTAAATTATTTTCTTTTGGGTTGTTTTCTCTTCTAAATATTTTACATCTCAATCATTTGAACGTGTTTTTTAATATATGCCTCTAGGCTATCAGTTAAAGTTAGAAGTTTTTTTATGTACCAATTGATTTGAGTTTTATATATACTAATGCAACAGCAATTATTAATAACATGGGATACTGTAACCCCTCTTGTTGTGATGTAGAATACACATCCACTCTTGAATATTGCCTGCACTATTTTAGCACTAAGAATTGTTATGAGGGAGTGCAGTCAATGCTGAGCCAGAAAACTTTGTACAATCTGGACTTGCACTCTTTTTTTAATATAGCCCCAATGAACATTTAGTTTTATGATGTCATTTTATTCTAACATCTGTTCCTTTATTGTTATATAAAATGTATATGTATTACTTTTTGCGCTTTTATGGCCATACGGCTGAAATAAATGATTTCTTTGACTGATTGACTGACTTAATGTTGTGTTGTAAAGCTAATTAAAATAAAACTCTAAGGAACTATAGCTTTTGGTATCTGAATCAGTTACTTTTTTCAATTGACTCTGAACTCCAGGAGCATGTCAATAGCATGTAAAAGGTGAAACTTCGCCATTTCTCTTCCCTACTGTGGAAGAACCGAAACAAATAGTGCAAAAAAGTGAAAAGCAACAGGGCATATTTACAATCAATCAATCAATCAATCACAGACATTTATATAGCGCACTACTTACCCGGAGGGTCTCAAGGCGCTAGGGGGGGGGGGAGTGCTGCTACTGCTCGAATAGCCAGGTCTTGAGCTTCTTCCTGAAGGAGAGGTGGTCTTGGGTCATGGGCAGGTCGGTCGGGAGGGAGTTCCAGGTCTTGGCGGCCAGGTAGGAGAAGGACCTTCCTCCTGTTGTCGTTCTTCGGATGCGGGGGACGGCGGCGAGGGCGTGGCTGGCTGATTGGAGATGTCGTTTGGGAGCGTAGAAGTTGATGCGGTTGTTGAGGTAGCTTGGGCCTTGATCGTGTAGGGCTTTGTGTGCGTGGGTGAGGAGGCGGAAAGTGATTCTTTTGTTGACGGGGAGCCAATGCAGGTCTCTCAGACGTCCGGAGATGTGGCTGTGTCGTGGGATGTCGAGGATGAGTCTGGCTGAGGCGTTCTGTATCCGCTGGAGTCTCTTCTGGAGCTTGGCGGTGGTTCTGGGGTAGAGGGCGTTGCCGTAGTCCAGTCGGCTGGTGACGAGGGCCTGGGTGACCGTCTTCCTGGTCTCGGTGGGGATCCACCGGAAGATCTTCCGTAGCATGCGCAGGATGTTGAAGCATGACGAGGAGACGGCGTTGACTTGTCTGGTCATTGTGAGGGAGGAGTCCAAGATGAAGCCCAGGTTGCATGCGTGGTCTCTCGGTTTGGGTGCGCTGCCCAGGGCGGGGGGCCACCAGGAGTCGTCCCAGGCGGAGGGCGAGGAACCCAGGATGAGGACTTCCGTCTTGTCTGAGTTCAGTTTCAGGCGGCTGGTCGTCATCCACTCGGCTACGTCTTTCATCCCTTCGTGAAGGTTGGCTCTGGCGGCTGGGTCGTTGGTCAGGGAGAGGATCAGCTGGGTGTCGTCAGCGTAGGAGATGATGTTGAGGTTGTGTTAGCGTGCGATGGCCGCGAGGGGGCTCATGTAGACGTTGAAGAGGGTAGGGGCTCAGCGAGGATCCTTGAGGGACGCCGCAGATGACTTCGGTGGCCTCTGACTTGTACGGTGGTAGGCGGACTCTCTGTGTTCTTCCGTCGAGGAAGGAGATGATCCATTCCAGTGCCTTCTCCTGGATTCCGACGTTGCTGAGGCGCTGCACTAGGGTGCGGTGGCAGACAGTGTCGAATGCCGCGGAGAGGTCTAGGAGGATGAGGGCCGCTGTTTCTCCGTTGTCCATCAGGGCTCGGATGTCATCGGTGGCGGCAATGAGGGCGGTCTCGGTACTGTGGTTGGCTCGGAAGCCAGACTCTGAGGGGTCGAGGGATCCATTCGTCTCGAGGAAGGCGGCCAGCTGCTTGTTGATGGTCTTCTCGATGACTTTGGCTGGGAACGGGAGGAGCGAGTTGGGGCGGTAATTCTTGAGTTCGGTGGGGTCCTCTGTAGTTTTCTTTAGCAGGGCGCTGAGTTTTTACAAGACCTTATCGCCACTTGAGCGTCACTTTTTTTGACACTCCAGTGGCGCTCTATGCAAGCCCATATTTACAAGGCTGTACTAATCCACTTTGTATGGCTTAGCACAGCCTTGTAAATATGGACCTCTGCAATGCAGTTTTCTGAGGTAAAGGGCCGTGCAATGGATGTTGCTGTTGGCATTCCCAGCAACACCCATGACTTTTTGACACTGCTCCAGATTTAAAAGGATCTGTAAATGTGAGGCTGCATCAATACCTAGCGCCTTTTAAAAGGAGGCATTCATGTGGCGCAATGAGGAGAAATACTTTTATTTTTCTTCGTTTTTTTGCACTTTCGATATTGAAGGAGCAAAACGCCATTAATTATTGTTTTTGTGCAGGAAGGTGTCCCTTCCTGCACAAACAGAATCATCCCTGCAATGCAGGCACCCTTGCACCACGGTGCAAAGGTGCCTTTTGTACAGCTTTTGGCCGCCATAAGTGTGGCAGGGTATGCTCAGACGTGAGTCCCTTGCTCACTTTGGCGCTGGATTCAAGCAAGCCGGGCTGAAGACGGCTGGAATGCCAGAAACCGGTCCTCCGAAGCTTGTTTCCGGTCCAGGAAAGACATAGCTTGGCAGTTCGGGCTGTACTGTTCCCATGAGGCACAGGGTCAGACTGATTTGCATATAGCCATGTCTGAACTGGGGTGGCAGAGTGGGCTAAAGAACGGTGATGGATTAAACCCAGATCTTTTGACTGGGTGTGAGTGTTTGATTGATTCAGATGCTCCGTCCATCACCACCCCCTTTTGTACCGCTTTTGGCCGCCATAAGTGTGGCAGGGTATGCTCAGACGTGAGTCCCTTGCTCACTTTGCCACTTGATTCAAGCAAGCCGGGCTGAAGACGGCTGGAATGCCAGAAACCGGTCCTAGGAAGCTTGTTTCCGGTCCAGGGAAGACATGGCTTGGCAGTTCGGGCTGGACTGTTCCCATGAGGCACAGGGTCAGACTGATTTGCATATAGCCATGTCTGAACTGGGGTGGCAGAGTGGGCTAAAGAACGGTGATGGATTGAACCCAGATCTTTTGACTGGGTGTGAGTGTTTGATTGATTCAGATGCTCCGTCCATCACCACCCCCTTTTGTACCTGCATTGGGGCTAGGCAGCTTTTTTAGCACCGGTGCCGGGGTGAGCAGGAGGATGCACCATATTAATGTTAATTCTGCACATCCTTGCCCATTGAAAATGACACAGATGGGCACAGCAAAGTTGCTTGCGGACCCACGCTGCACCATTTTCATGTAAATATGCTCCAACATGCCAGGTATGAAGCAAATGAGCATTAATGAATTCACAGAAACGTACAAAATCCCAACATGCCCCATGCAAGCAGTACATTTCAATGAACTCTCCTGGCACACTAAATAGAACAAGTGCTGCCAAACATGGCGCCTCTCTAAGAGAGGCAATTAGGGCATTAGCTGTGCAAAGTAACAAGCTTCCTCCAAGATGAAGAACATGCCAAGCCTGGAAGACTTGCAAAAACATATTCCACTCACATAGGATTATTATACGTGAACTTCAGCCGACCGCCCGTTATCAGGCTTAAACTCGCACTCTCTCACAAAGACACAGACAAACACACTCACACACACACGCACGCAACTCTTATAGACAAACCCACAAAACATGTATGTGTAAACTTAACACACAATATAGTTGTCATTAGTCATATTTTCTCTAGAATATTTTAGCTTTTATCAGCAAAATGACATTGTTCCCTCAGAGTGTAATGTTTTACTCAGATTTCGACTTGCATTGGGAAAGTGTTGTGCTCCCTTTAAATGAATTGTATACCTCATGTCACTGCACAAGGAAATTAATTGTATACCTCGTTTCACTGGACGAGGAATGTATGTGTATTTCTACCTACTATTTTCTTTTGATTGTAGATTCCATTCTTCGTTCGTTCTTCCTGACAACCGGCATTCGTTTCTGCGGTTAGCCAGGGAGAAGGACTGAAGGAGGCTTACTTACTGTATTGTTGTTCTTTATTTGGAATAAATACTGAATCAACTCAAGTTTGATGTCCATTACTTAACAACATTTGGCGACGATTTGAACAACGACATCAAGAACCCACAAATATTCTTTTTCATGGATTTCTGATTTTTCTATTGAATTCGTGTTTTTCATATTTACTTTCTTTGGCTTTGATCCTGAAAGTTGCTGTTTGTTTTCTACAAGTGTTCATCTTCGTGGTGAGATTTTGCTTAAAAATTTGGGTTTTCTTTCCATTTTACTCTCCTATTTGAACCGAGCTTTCTTCAAATTGGACTTCAGCGTGAGCCGGCAGAATCTTTGAGCTCAACTGAATCGTCAGCGTCATTGTGTCTCAACGTGCATTTGTCATTGCGTATGCGCTCTCTGTCATCAGAGGTCACGTACGGGGGTAATTATGTGATACCTTTTTGAATCCCGCAAACATCCTAGACTCACATAGAAAACATTTCATCAATTTCATCTGAGGAAGCTGCAATTATCCGATCTATTCTCCTGATCATTTCTCCGATCTCCCAATCATTTCAGTAAGACTTCCTTCACCTATTTCTTTCCAGCATTTTGCAATAGTCCTATTTTTATTTACTTAAAATAGTACCTTTGTCTGCTCATACATATTTCATTTTATTTCCTTTATTTTTCGTTGTTTTGCCTTATCATATTTCAATAGGGCAACACAACAGAATTTTACCATTCAACCTCCTAAACCTTTTTGGTCTTCAGGAATTGAGACCTCGATGAAATGGTTAGAGTGGAAAGCCTATTTTTTAAATTTCAATAAAACTATTGACTTAGATAATAAAATGTCAGCAGATAGGAGAACAACACTTTTTGTGTATTCTATTGGCCTAGCTGGATTACAAGCTTATGATTACATGCAAAAAGGAACTGTAAGTGGAGACATTAATGAATTTCTTGCTATATTGAAAGACTTTGATAACCACTTTGCACCCAAAGTTTGCTTTGGAATACCAAGATATAAATTCTTCCATAGGAAGCAAGAACCTAATGAGACTATTGACGATTATGTATCAGCTCTTAGACTTATTGCTGATGACTGCAAATGTGATCACTTGGAAGACCAGTTAATAAGAGATCAAGTGGTTAGGCATACCAGAGACTCCTCTATCTAAGATCGGCTATGGATAAATGGTGATTCAAACTTGAAAGATATTTTAGCTCTTGTATGAAAAGAGGAACTCTCCAGCCGCAGTGCTAAAGCTTTAAAAAGTGACGGTAAAGCAGATGATAAAACTGATATTACAGTCAGCAAAATTAAAGACAAATCTGCTGACAAGAACAAAAAAATGAACTCGAAGTTGTTAAAAAATGACTCATCTAAAAAAAGTGATAATTTATAATGTTATCGCTGCGGTAGTAGTTCACATTTAGCGTCTAGGAAATTTTGCCCTGCTTTAAAACAAAAATGCTCGAACTGCTATATTGTTGGCCATTATGCAAAAGTGTGTCACAGTAAAAAATCGGTCTAAAGTGAAATGTGTTGATGAGACTAGCTCTGATGAGGAAGATCATTTAGTCAAGAGGCTCTCTTCGCATATAATCACTGATACTGAAAACACTAGTGATTATGAGTCTAAAGAGTTATTGTTGTTACATATAATTGATAAGAAAGTGGACAACAAAAAGAAACTGTTATATTTATTATCTTTAAGAGGTGTTAATGTTCAAATGTATGCAGACTCTGGATCTCTGTACACTATAGTGAATGAATAGGTTTGGAAAAGAAAATGTGTACACAAACTAGGTGATGAATTGCTTCCTCCTGATATTCATCCAGAATGATTTTCAGGAGAAAAGATAGATATGGTTGGATATCGATCTCTTCTTTTTCGATTTAAAGGAAGGGAATCATTTGGCAAATTATATGTGTCAAAAAAGGGTCCTTCAGTGCTGGGGTGGAGAGATCTAGGCAACCTTGGTATAATTCCTAACCCCAATAGTGATGATCTTCTCATGCTTTTAGATGACAATACAGATTTTTGTAAGGATATTTAAAATTTGTTTCCTAAGGTTTTCAGCAAATAAATTGGTAATTAAATGATTTTAAACACCAAATAGTGCTGAAACTTGATGCTTGTTTGAAAATTCACAACGTTAGGAATATACCTATTTTATTGAGAAAGGAATGGATCTAGAACTTGAAAAACTTGTTAAAGCTGACATAATTGAACCGATGAGTTCTCACAATGGATTTCTCCGATCGTTGTTGCATGTTGCAGCAACGGAAAGTTGAGACTGTGTATTGATCTCAGACATTTAAATAACAATTTAGTCCTAGATAAGTTTCCTTTACCAAAGATCTCTGAAATGCTCAGTCTAATTAAAGATGCTAATTGGTTTTCCACAATAGATTTATCCACAGCATATCACCAAATTTCTCTCACTGATGACAGGAAACCATTGACAGCTTTCATAACTCCTTCAGGGTGTTTTCAGTACAAACGTTTACTTTTCGGTATCGCCTCTGCTGCGGCGATTTTCCAAAGATTAATGTATCAACTTTTCAGTAAGTTTGATAAGGTACATTGTTTCCAGGAGGACATTCTAGTTTTTGGAAAAGATGGACAAGAAAAAACATGATGGTATCCTCAAGGAGTTTTTAGGTATTTTGGAACAAAAGGGATTAACTGTTGAACACACAAAATGTAAATTTGCAGTGAAGTCTATTATGTATTTAGGACATGGCATCAGTGAGGAAGAAGTCTCTACTAAACCTGCCCTAGTAGACTCCGTGTTGAATGCTCCTCATCCTAAAAATAAGGATGAAGTACGTTCTTTTGTTGGATTGCTAGAATTTCACTCTAAATTTGTGCGAAATTTTTCGAGTAAAATTTTTAACATACGTCAGTTACTTAAGAACAAAACCAAATTTAATTGGTCTATGGAATGCAGTAAAGAATTTGAAAACATTAAAAGGCAATTTCCGATGCACCAGCCTTAAGTGCTTTTGACCCTGAACTTGAGAACTATATCACTGTAGATGCTAGAAAGAAAGGATTAGGTGTTGTATTCTCTCAGGTAAATCAAGAAGGGAAGGAATTAATTATTACTTATGCCTCTTGTGCTCTTTCACCCATTGAGGAGAAATTCTCTGTGATAGAAAAAGAAACTTTATCTTGTATCTGGTCTCTTGAACATTTCAGAGCATTTGTTTGGGGTAGACCATGCATTCTTAGGACAGACCAAAAACCTTTGATGAGATTGCTGACCACAGAAGGTTTGTTCAACGCTTCTCCTAGAATTGCTAGAATGTCTCTAAGATTACAAGACTACAACTACAAAATTATTTATGTCCCTGGTAAAGAAAATGTGGTGGCAGATTTTTATCACGTATGTCCACTAATCTTGTTGACAGTTCTGACCATGAATGGAAAAATATTCAAGTTGCACTAGGTCATGATTAGGGATTCCCCAACATTGATAAAAAAGAATGGGAAAAGCTTTATAAGGAGGATGATGTATAACAAAAAATTATTTCTTTTGTTATCAATGGTTGGACGTCCAAATGCAGCTTACCTGACAATTTTAAACAATTGTGGGAAATCCGTGATAAACTTTCCATTTCACATGGAAATATCATTAGAGGTGATAAGGTCATTCCTCCGACACAACTTACAGAAACTATAGTTAAAATGTGTCACAAAGGCCACGGTGATATAGTTAAAACTAAGCAAAGGATAAAGCAATGGTCCTGGTGGCCAGGAATGGATTTATTTATTGAGAGGCTTATTAGGAATTGTGTTTGGTGTGCTAACTCAGATAAAACTTGTGTTACTTTCAAACCTCCTATGGCTATACCAATAATTACAAGTTCACCATGGCATTTGATATGATGTTGGTTCTCAGAATAAATATGTATTAGCTGTGATTGATCTTTTCTCAAGATGGGCTGTTCTGAAAATTGTTGAAAAAGTTAACTGTGAAGAAGTTATTAGATTCCTGGACTGTGTTTTTGTTGGTGAAGGACTTCTGGCGTTACTTGTTAGTGACAATGGTGTCCAATTTACTTCTAAAATTGCTAAGGAATATTTTGATAAGGTTGGAATAAGGCACTGTACTACATCTTTATACAACCCAAGTGGGAATGGCATGATTGAACTTTTCAACAGAGTATTAAAAAGTGCTATACAATCTGCCATCAGTAATAACTGAGATTGGGAATTGCACCTATTCAAAACTATTTGGATTTATAGAACTTCTCCACATGATTTTTTAGGAGTGTCACTATTTGAAGTCATGAGGTGGAGAGCTGTTCGTACTAAATGCAATCCTGAATCAATGTTTAATGTTGACAAACCCGGTGTACCCATAGATGTTTTGAGGTCCAGAATTGAGAACAAACACCCTAAAAACAAGGAGGTGTATGACCTAAAACCTAAAGCAAATCCTTTGATGTTAAGGTGGGTACTTGAGTTAAAGTCAAGAAACCCTGGAAAGTAAAAAAGGGAGAAAGTCAATTTTATGAACGTTTGAAAGTCATTAAGATATTTTGCAATGCTGTACAGCTAAGTGATGGAAAGGTATGGAATTTGAAAAAATTTGCAGTACTTAAAAGTGAAATTCATTTGTACAAGAACAGTGAGGATTCTGGTTTATCAAGAAAAGCATCTCAATATTTTATTATTGATGATGATCTTATTCACATTGATAATACTAAAACTTCTCAGTCTCTTCAAGATGGTACTAGCAATAATTGTCATCCTACTAAAGTGTCCTCTATTGTTGACACTTGCAAATACTCTGCTGTTGAATCTTCCTTTGTGAAGAGCAGAATGGTTGGTACTAGTGTTGGTATTGGGACATCTGGAACAGTAGTTGATGTTAGTACTTCAGTTGAACAAAAATTCCCGAAGATGGTTATGGTGCAACGGCGGTCACGACGGAAACCAGCAATGGTGATATTAGTGACCGTTCTGCGCGCAATCACTCTAAAGCAAAATGGCTAAAAGATTTTGTTTGTGATGAACAATCAAATTGCATTTTAGTTTTGTTTTCTATCTTTATATCATTTGTATATGTGTTCCGTTAATATATTTATTAAGGGGGGAGATGTGTTGCGTTCCCTTTATAAATGAATTGTATACCTCGTGTCACTGCACGAGGAAATGAATTGTATACCTTGTGTCACTGCACGAGGAATATATATGTATTTCTACTTACTATTTTCTTTTGATTGTAGATTCCATTCTTCAGTCGTTCTTCCTGACAACTGGCATTCGTTTCTGGGGTTAGCCAGGGAGAAGGACTGAAGGAGGCTTGCTCTGTCGTTGTTCTTTATTTGGAATAAATCCTGAATCAACCTAGGTTCAGTGTCCATTACTTAACAGAAAGTTAAGACTTTGGTACAGTTAATGTCGGTCACTATACCGTTGTTACCTGCAGAAAAACGTAGGTCTCTTGCAGAGACAGAAAACTTGAGGAAAAATCCAAATCAAGTTCCTCGGATTGGCATAATTCAGAGTTTGCTTGGTTCTCTGACCTAACTCGTGAAGAGCTGACACAGTCTCTGTTGTTCCTAACACGGACACACATCCTTTGCACTGATTGCCCTCCAGGTCTGTTTTCTAGTTCCTATTACAACTGCCAAGAATCTGCGAAACACGACCTTTACTATTGAACAAAATAAGATCATTTTAAAGCGCTTTAGATTATTATTTTCAACATATAGATGTCCCTTGAAAATAGAGGTGTGCTGCTCTCTGACAAACTCTTTTGATCAAACAATTTGCATCAAGTAAAACTGCCCAATTCATTTCTTATGTTATAAGCAGCAAATGCTCCTCTACCCGAGAGCACAAAGCTCATTCAACCACAGAAAAAGTAGTGCTGATGATATTATGAGGATCGTTCTCTTAATGGCATTTGAAAGGCTGCCACTTGGTCTTCTGTGCACAACTGTCATGCCATGATTTCTGACAGGTTTTACAGATAGTTCTTGCATAATTTTTATTTCTATTCTTAAGCAAACAAACTTCAAATCCCGGCGGGCCCACTCAGCCTTTCATCCATCGGAAGTCGATAAAATGAGTAACATTGAGTTGGGTAATAATAAACATCTGTTATTCAGTGCCAAGAGACCTATTGGTGAACGTGCGCTTTACAAATACACGTTATGTTATGTTAAATAGTTGCCTGATAACCATTATAGGTGTATGATAAATAAAATTAGCAAAACACTTACCTTTAACGAGAGGTCTATCACCCTTAAGGTTTATCCAGGTTAACAGGGAATGCCCCCTCCTTCCTCTGTTAGCTTAGAGATGCCTTGCTGGTTCACACCTATAGTAAGTCAATAAACCACACAGTAAAAGACATATGTGTCTGCAAGACTTGGGACAGTGATGCACTCAGAAATAACAGCTTTCAGCACACTATTTATTACCTAAGGGTGTGGCCACGATTACCACTGTTTGCACCATAAAGGAAGAACACATACAAATGTCCACTTCTATTTAATGGGTGATTCCATAAACAAGTTTCACAAAATGCTCATGGACTCCAATTTCCAGGAAAAAAATGTGGTGCATTCTCCCACGTGTCTTGGAAAACTTATTTTTCCCTCAAAACCTTTCTGAATCTTGAACTCTTCAGGCTGGTTTTGTTTTACCAAAATTGAAAGCTGACAAATTCTTCCTTCAACCATGTGGGTCCATAAATAATCTGCTGGCTTCAACTAACTTTGAATTTGGTCAATTTGTTTTTTCTCATTGAACTCTATGGAGATGTAAAAGTTGCTGGTAATGTTGTGAAATGCCTTAGAAGGGTGTGCTTCTTGGGTGGATTAACAGTGCAGCAGTCAGTAACAATGGCAAAATGTCATTGTTTTTGTTTACGGTACCAGTTTCATGCAATCACATAAAATACATCTCTTTTCTCCGTGGTTGGCTGCTTGTAACATTAACTTAATTAATTACAGGTGGGCTGACATTTTGCTTCAATTCTTCTATCAATAAGCTTATTGTTTGCTTCTTGGATGCACGTGTGCCCCCATGCTTGTGGTGCTCTGAGGCACAGTCCTGAAAGCTTAAATAGCAGGCAAAGAGTATCCAAGGGTAGCTGGGTTGTGTAATGGAGTCTCTCGAGTCATTGCCCTTGTAAAAGCAGGGAAGTTTTGTTTCTACAAGAAGTTGGCTTTTTAAAATTCGGTTGGTTTTGGAAGCTTTCTGGCAAGCTCATGCTTTGTTTCTTATTTAGACTTAAAAGAATATATAAGAAAAAATTGGATGAGGTACATTCATGGCATGTCTCACCCTTCACTTCACACAGGTGTTGATTCAAACTTCACATTCGGACTTTGTAGAAGCTTCTCATTGCGCGTTGCATGCTTTGTCACAGTAGTGGTGTTGCCTCATCTAAATGCGCCCTTCACAACCTTGGCTTTCTTCTGAGAAACATCTTCATGCATAGAAACGCTCAATGCCCCTCCTGTGCAGTCATCCAGCGATCTCCTTCGAATTCATTGCTTCTTTCCCAGGATACTAGTCCAAATCCTAACAAGGTGAGTTGCTGGTCAGCACCCAACCCTGGAACTAAGAGGAATCACGTGGTCGGCACTCATGTGGGTCCCAGGCTTCTGGTCAGGAAACCTTTCACCATGACCAGAATGTTCTGCCCCATTTTTCAGTAATGTGTAATGTCCTTGTGTATTCCAGTAGTTCTGTGAATGGTTCTGGAAGTTCTGAACTTTTGTGATCTCCACATAGACTAGTCAATCCATTGTATTTATTACAACTGTGAGCAGGAAGGAAGGGTGGTGTCGGGAGTCCCTTCTCAGGAGCAACCCAAAACAAGAGCTCAAAGGCAAGTGAGGCTGCTTCACTTAACTACCTGGTAACCCTTGGGGTTTAGCCTTTCAAGGGAAGGGCATAGAAATGTATTCTCTTGAAAGAGACCCTTTGTCACTTTTTCTAAACTAAGCAATACTCCACTGTCTGATTCACTCAAATTGATACCTGTAACGTTCTGGGAGGAACCCTGCAACATACATTTGTTGTTAGGGCTTTTCATCCAATCCTCCATCTTAGGTACCCCCAATTTATGCCATATGCACAGTTTCGCTCTCCATATACTTCCTTTGCATACAAGCAAGGCTTGTACATATGATAAATAAATATCCATAATGCAAGCAAGCGCACAGTCAGACATCGCATGTACGGATGAAGAACCAGGCTATAGGGGACTGGAAGAACAACTTGAAAAATGTGGGAGAGGCCAGACCTTCTCTACTAGGCATGTATTAGGAAAAAAGGTTGCTCTGGACTGTAATCAGTGCAGTATTAATGCATGGGCATGCTGGGCAGGGGCCAGGGGCCCCAGGAACATAGGGGCCCCATGCAGTCCAGAATTTAACACTACTTTTCCGTTAACATTTTTATTACTGTGAGTAGTTGTGTAGACAGGGCCCAGGACCCTGACAATATTCACATTACTACTACCACTGTTTGTCCCCTACAGGCTTGGGAGATGAGAAGTCACTCTGAAAGAAAGTGAGGCACACTTGGTGTGCCTTTCTGACCACAGAGCCCTGCTGTGGGTACAAAACCAGGCTTGCAATAAGGAAAAAACAATTACAAGATGAGGCATGGGAAAAATTAGACATGGCAGCAACCCTAAAAAATAGTAAACTTTTATGGGAAACAATTAACTGCCCTTTTCTAAAAAATGATATTATTCCTGTTGTGACTTCTAGTGTTAGTTGTACAGATTGGTTAGAGCAGTTCTCCAAGATTTTTAACTCGGATGAATTGATTTTACAAAACTCAGGCCAATGGCCAATCATTGCGCTATCTATTACTTTGAATGAGGTTTTGGCAGGTCTGGAAAAAAGTAGCGGTGGAAAGGCCCCTGGTCCGGATGGTGTGCCAATAGATTTATATAAACATGAGAAATTACTATGGGCACCATCTGTACACGTTTCTTTAATGCTGCCATCGAACTCGAACTCCCTCAGACATGGGGTCAGTCAATCCTAATACCACTATTCAAAAAGGGTTCCAGGGCCAAGGCCTGCAATTATAGACCCATCTCCCTCCTTGACTCCTCCATCAAATTACTTAGTAGGGTCCTTCTTTCCAGACTGGAAACCTGGGCAGAAGAGAAATCCTTATTATCACCAATACAGTATGGGTTCAGGAGGGGGACCTCATTATTAACAAATATACTACAGTCAAGGAAGGAAATCTTTTTCTATGTTTTGCCGATCTCAGCTCTGCCTTTGATCTGGTCGAACATTCGCTTTTATGGCCTGTTTTAATTAGCATGGGAGCACCAAAAGACATCATATATTTCCTGGCTAGATTATATGAAATTTTAACATGCAAGGTACGCTATGGAATGGCCAGTGAATGCACCCCCTTCTTTAAAGTCAACAGAGGTATAAGGCAAGGATGCGTTTTAGCACCACTTTTGTTTTCGTTATTTATCAATGATGTAGACATGACACTCAGAACTACCGCGGTGGATGCACCATATATTGACGGAAAGCCCATACCAATTCTGCTTTATGCAGACGACGCAGTACTCTTATCGTGCACCCAAAATGGTCTGCAGCACCTTATTGATAGCTTTTCTGCTTTTATAACCACACGGAAATTGGTAATCAACAAGGGCAAAACTTGTACCATGGCATGTACCATGGCATGTGGCAAAAAGACCAAACACAAAAGGACCTTCCTTCTAGATAACGTCAGGCTGGAACCCGTCAAGAAATTTTGCTATCTAGGGATAATTTTCTCTGGGGACGGGGGCTGGACTAGCGAACAGGAGTCTGTAAATTTAAAGTTGACGAGGAACATCAACAGTATCTTTAGATTCGCAATCAGGCTGGGGAATCGCAGAATCAAAGAAATGATCCACATTTACATCATGAGGTGTCTGTCATCTGCATTGTATGGGGCCAGCGTTTGGGGACACAATTTAAGTAGCTGTAAGCTGCTTCAACACCAGGTAAACCTCTTCCTAAACCGTATATTGAGTACCCCGGCATCCGCTTCCATAGAGATCTTACACAGGGAAGTAGGTTTAGCTTACGTTGGAGATCTGGCAGCACTACGCCCCCTATCCCTATGAAGATCTATCTGGTCTAAGGCAGAAACAGAATTCACCCAAATTGTTATCAAGGACTGTTTAAACCTAGACAACTATATGCGTATTCCCTGGTTTAGGCACATTCGGTTCTGGTTTAAGACAGTCTTTAACCACGATCCCTTTTTGAATCCAGAAATGGGTGTCCAGGTGACAAAAAAGGGGTTTAAAGATCTGTTCCTGGAAAATGCTAAGAAGGTTAGGTCCTCTAGATATGTATCCCAACTCACATATGCCTTCTATAACGAACATAACACCAAAGAAGGTTTCCAAAAATATTTGTCAATTGTCACCAGAAGTTCTCACCGTTTTGTTTTGACTCGGTTGAGACTGGGCACTGTGCATCATTTAGTGTCTTTCCCTCAAATCAAAAGGAGTAGAACTTTGCCCTGCCCATGTGATGGGACATCCAAACAGAGCTGTTGTCACTTTTTTTGCAAATTTTATATTCCTTATAGGAAACTGTACCTAAAGCATATATTCTTAAAATTTAATATAAGAAGAACCAAAGATGCCTTGCATTTATTGTTTGACTTGAAAAGCACAGAGGTATGCTTCCATGTAGCTTCCTATATTTTGAAATGCGTTTCCGGTAGGAAATCCATTATTTTATGATTCACATTATCATGATACCATGATTTTAGTAATAATCTGTTTACTATTGATGCATTGGTGCTATTCTTCCAAACCAATCGACTACACTAATTAGATGAAACCATTATAGATTATGAATTTTAGCATGTTTTTCAATTTAGGAACTATATTCATGAACATTATACGTGTCACTCCAATTTTCCTTGACAAGCTTTGGGACTTCGCACTTTGTCACTTTATTCAAAGGAAATCATGTAACGATGTATTAATTGCCTGTGAAATATCTCAATTTTTTCCTTTATAAATTGACTTACCGATCCAAATTTGTGAACATCTTGTATACGTTCTGGATCCTATATGATAATGTAATCCTTTTATGATGTATTATATGTATTTTTCTGTATGCTATATGGTTATATTTTATATACCGAATAAAGCATTTGAAACTGAAACTGATACCCTCTTAATGGAGTGTATCCACTCCTCTTCTGAAGGAGGGCAGGTTTGAATCCATTTAATACATAACTCTCTTCGAGCCAAAAGAATCAGGGTAAAAAACAATGGTCTATGTATTTTTGTTAGAAAAACACCATTTGAGTCCCCCGGGAGTGTCCCAAAATTTATAGACATCTTTGTTAGTTCTATTTCAAACCCCATAACATTTGAAATGGTCTTACCTACTTTCTGCCAATAGGAATATATTACCGGGCAACTCCAGAAAATGTGCACCTCGTTTGCCTTGTCTTCTCCACATTTTGGACACTTCTTAATCTCTTGATTTCCCATTTTCGATAGTTTAAAAGGTGTCCAGTGGGCTTTGTGCACTGTGAAGGTGTTTTTTTTAAAAAGGGCATCATTTACATATGACCATAAAAAAGTAATTGATACTTGCCCAATTTTTTCTAGGTCTCCATCCGGCAGGTCCATATCCCATATCTCATTGAATTAGGCCTGCATATCTTCTCCATTTTGGGCTTATAACCAATTCCATTCTGATACCTCTTTAGGCTTGGTTTTGTAAGAACAGATTTTCTAAGCCAGTCCCGAATTCCCTTTTAGCTCTTTCCCTACAGATCTTACTCAGCTACTCAGCTGATAATATTCAAACTTTGAGACTGAGTTCTCACGAACCGCCGAAAAAAGGGGCCTGGAAATCAGTTCCGCTTCAACGATCAATTGCCCCCAGGTGTTGATACCGCTAGTGCGAAGGGGAATTGCAAGCGCATCTTCCAAACAGTTTTGTTCCTGGGAAATCCCAAACAGGTTCCATCTCATTGTATACGGTACCATTAGAAAGCGTCTAACCAGAGACCATAGCTTCGTAGCTGAAAACAGCATATTTAATTTAACCTTCTTAACCCCTTCACTGTGGGGGTTAATCCACCGCTGTGCTGGGGGGGCGCGCACAGCGCTCCCATGCTCATGACGAGCTGAGCTTGTCATGAGCTACGGCGCTCCTGTGCTCATGGCGAGCTCAGCTCGTCACATGTGTATTGCCTCCCATGGAACGCTCAACACAGTGGGGGAATTCTCCCCGCACCTGAGCGTTCCATGTGCCATGACGAGCTGAACTCGTCATGAGCACCTGAGCGCCGTGGCTCATGACGAGTTAAGCTCGACATGAGCATTCAAGGTGTTAAAATATTTTGGGTGACCAAATTTTAAAGGAAAGTGTTCCGCTTGTTGAGAGATCTCTGTTGTGAGGGCCTTATAGAGTGGAGAGAAGAATTCGCTTTCCAATAATATTTGTCAAATTTTTTTTAATGGAAAGCACAGAAGTATAGAAATAAATCAGGGGTTGCTATTACTCCATAAGCTTTTCTCATTCTAAGTTTCCTTAAAGCAATTCTCAGATTGTTGTTTCCCCTTGAAAAAATCCCCTACACCTTTTTAAACCATATTTTTGAGAAATCTAAAGGGATAGTGTTAAATAAAAACATATACTTTGGCTGAATTTACATTTCAAATAAGTTTTATTTACCTAAAAATGAAAGTGGGAGCCCCCCTTTGCTGGCAACTGTGTTCTAACTTTTTTGTGCCTTTTTCAAAGTTAACCCGAGCCATTTTATCGATGTTCTGAACGATTTGGATGCCAAGGTATCTAATCTCCTTCTTTGTGTAAGTGCTCCTCAAGGTGGTATTCCATTTCATTAATTCAGTTTTTTGTTGATTAATACTGTATCCAGAAACCATCCAGAAGCTCTCTAGTTTAGCCCATATCTCAGGGAGTGAACTTTCTAAATTACTAGTATAGATTATAAGATCATCTGCGTACAATCCAATTTTTTTCTCCCATCCATTAAAACTGAAGGGGATAATATTCTGGCAGGCTCTTAGTGTACACGCTAAAGGCTTGATATGAATATTAAACAGAAGGAGGGACAGGGGACACCGCTGTCTAGTACCCCTTCCTATTTGTATTGACCTAGTTAGTTTCCTGTTAAGCAGGATAATAGCAGTAGGATTCTTATAAATAGCTTTGATTGCTGTCAAAATGTTTTCACCCAAGTCAAGATGTTGAATTACTTTAAACAAAAGAGACCAGTTGACCTGATTGAAAGCCTTGGCAGAATCCAGAGTCATTGCTGCCAAGTGAATTTTATAGGTCTGTGCCATATCTATTGACGCAATTAGGTCATGTGTAAGTACACCAAGTAGTGGGTGGGCTCACACAAACAGAAAGAGGTGGACTCTTGCCCCCAGAATAGGAGTGTAGCCCCTCTTCAAAACAATGGTAAAAGTCAACAAACGAAACATTTACCACCGACAGTACAGGGAGAGGAAGGCTTGATTGGACGGGTGGAACAGCTTGTAAAATCCCTAATGTTACCTCTCATCGAGAGATTGAAAACAATTAGCATTAGTATAGATAAGCTGCAACAGGTTGCTGCTGATAACACTCAATTGCTACACTCTCTAATAGACATCGATAAGGTGGGAGGACATGCTATACAATCAGGCAAATGCCCCAATTCTAAACAAACCCCGCACCAGCCCCCATAAATACTGCAACACCAGTAGAAAAAAGAATCCCCGCTATTAAAGATATTAGTTTAATAGTCACAAAGGATAGACCGCAGAGCCTGGAGGGAAGCCGTAGGCTTGTGAAGGACTCCCCAAACACATCGGGTTGAGAGCGAACAACTAGCTACAATGACCAATGGACACACACAGCCCAATAAGCTAATGGAGGGGGTGGGCAATTGCTTGTATTTAGATCTCCCCCCCCAAAGCACTCCTTTGGTGATTGTTCTGGGAAACTTTCCCCCTCTCCGTCAAGGAGAAAGAGAGGACTTCTCCCAGATTAAAAACAAGGTCACACACTGGCTCTCTTGCAACATCGTAGGAGGCAATAGGGTAGCACATAATATAATCATGGCTCGTCGAGTATCCTGGGTGGGACACTCTAGGAAAAGCAGAGAAGGAGACTGTGTTGTAATACATTTCAACAGCCCAGTACCAGTTGAGATGATACTTAGGGAGGCAGAGGGTTTTTCACAGAGGGGAGGACAGGGAATAGAAATGTTGCCCCTTGGTTTCTTTTATAGACCAGGGTGGCAGGGCGCCAATAGTCACTACACCAATAGAAATAGGATGCCCGGTAATAATCAGGTTTATCCCAGAAGGCCAGAAGGGTGGGAAACAATACCCCCAAGACTCAATGCAGCCCAAATGAGGGGGGGACCAGCCTATCTGTTAGGCATAGAGGTCACAAACAGAGTTAATGCCCTTTCGGGTTTAAACGATTGTGACTGACTGGGAGGAAATCCTTCTAGTCACCCCCGCCATGATTGTTTTTATACTGGGCTTGTATGCTCCTCTGCATTAGTCGGTCAAGAGAGTGGTCTGATAATCTCACCTCTGGCATCCCCTCTAGTTACCCCTCTCACAATACTTTTTACACGTCCCTTGTATACCCCTCAGTACTAGCTAGCTTACAGAGTGATTTTAATAACTTTTTCCTCTGGCATCCCCACTAACGCCGTTTCGCCAATAGTTAAAGGATCTTGTGGAGCATTCCACTCTAGATTAACCCAATTTGAACCATCTAAACAGTTTGCTAGGGTGATTAGAGAGGCCAATCAAGAACTATTGGGGGCCAGTGAAAGTGTAGAACGGAGAACTGCTACAACAGTGGACGGGTGTAGGGTGAGCTCGACCACTGAGTTAAAAGCAATATGTGATGTTTGTGATCTAGTGGGAAATAGGGCCCCACAAGCCAGTGAGGGAGTTTTCAGTTATATATCAACAGGGTAGGATGTCGATCGGGAAGATCGAACTGTGAGTCCCCTAGTGAAATATGGGGATGGTGACCCACTAGTAACTGATAGCCTGCCATTAAGGAGTCAAGACCCTAAGGAACTAAGTCCCACCAGGTCTATGAACAAGTTGGCGATCCTATCCTGGAATATCGCCGGACTAAGATCGAAAAGAGGGGATACTAATCGGGAGGTGCTTCTTGGAGGTTATCATGTTATTGCTCTGCAGGAAACATGGGAAGACAGAGAAAGGTATTTCCTGGATGGGTTCCAATCATTTATTACATTTGCAACTCCTTCAAGAATAGGGAGACCTAGGGGTGGCCTCATGTTGCTATTTAGTTTGAAACTACTATATAAAGCTGTATTAGTTTCGACAAGCTCCCCTAACATCTTAGCAGTAAGACTGGAGGGTGATAACCTCCCAAATATTTTTGTGGTAAACTTTTATAATTTCTTTACTAGGAATGATGAATTAGAACATTTACATGTACTAGCTGGGTCCCTGGATGATTATGAAGAATGTAGCAATACTTTTCATTATTTGTTAGTGCTTGGTGATTTTTATATTCATGTCTGTCACACCAAATGTCTACAGAACTTGGATTCTGAGGAAGATCCATTTGAGGCCACTCACTTTGAGCACACTAGGAGTGGGGCTTATCTGGAGAGTTTTTTATCATTATATTGTTTGTTTGCTCCAGTGCAGGGGGAAAGTCGGCACCCCGTTCCAACTTTTAACGGGCAAGGTAATGAGTCTACAATTGATTATATTTTTGTGTCATGTTTGCTGAGGGAATTATTAGGTCCTTTTAGTGTCACACAGAGAGGCTATAGTGACCATAATCCACTTACCTTGACTATTAATATTAAGGTACTTAGGGGCTGATTAGGATGGAGGATTTTCCACATCCTCCAGGCCGGCAGAAGCCACCGCCGGCCCGGAGGATGCGGAAAATCCTCTGCGGATCCACCAAAGACCCACCGCCACATTAGAATGGCTGGTGGGTCCTAGTTTCAGCCCGCTGCTTTTCCGCCGCGGTTGACTTACAACCGCAGCGGACAAGCTGTAACATGGCTGACGGTGTCTATCAGACACCGCCAGCCATATTAGGATAGAGTAAAAGAGATGCTTTTCCACGGCGGATTTTCCGCCGTGGTAAAAGCATACGGAATTTGACTTTGGGGGCCCGTTGCGGGCCCCCTGGGTGAAGGGGGGTGGGGGGTGCACATGGGGGGTACCCATGGTACCCCCCTGCATTTGTATGCAGAAATCGGCAGGCAATGCACAGTGCCTGCCGCTTTCTGCATACAAATGCAATGTATGCATTTTTAACATTGCGGCGGGTGCAGCTTGAAGCTGCACCCGCCGCAATGTTAAAGATAGAGGATGTGACCGCTACCCTGGCGGTCACATCCTAATCTGAAAGGAGGGAACGCCGCTGCCCATGCGGACGTTCCCTCCTACTCTGGGGTCGCGGACAGACTCAAGTCCGTCCGCGATCCTAATGAGCCCCTAAATGCTGAATCTGTCTCATCCACTATTTGAAACTCTAACATAGCCCCTAAATGTCAAGGTCGCAGGTTACGATGGGAGGCAGTCACTCCTAGTGACTTTCTGGAAAACCTGTAGTAATACTCTGGATCTGACGACCTGCTTAGGAGGTAATTCAGACCCCTGGGAGATTTTGCTCGCTTTTAATCGCATTACAGCACAGGTAGTAGTTAACCTTACCACGAAAAGTAAAATAAGGCACAAGAAATTAAAAAACTGGTTTAACCAAGCCTGTAGCGACTCTCACACAGCACTTATAGAGGTGCTTAAAGAGCCTGACATGGATGCACAGAAGGTTGCGGAATCAAAAAGGGCCTATAAAAATGTGATTAAAGGAAGAAAATTGGAGTTGAAATACATGGCATGGGAGGAGCTGACCAGAGTGAGTGTACTGAAAAGTAGCACTCAATTTTGAAAAGTAATTATTTGCCCTCTGTTTAATGAGACAGAAAATTCAAATCAGGACTGCCTTATCCCTCCAGACATGTGGGTGGAGCATTATGGTGGCCTATATGCTGGAATAAATAATTTATCTTCCATGTATCAATGTGATGTCACTCATGTAGGGAAGATAGTTTTTTCGGAAGAAGAATTGCTGAGGCCATTGAGTCCACTGCACATGGGAAAGCACCTGGCCCAGATGAGGTTCCGGCTGACCTCTATAGAGCAGACTCGCATTTATAGGCAAAGGTTTTAACTTCCGTTTTTAATGCAGCTACCATAGCGGGTCCCCCAGTGTCTTGGGGAAAAGCAGTGATCGTTCCAATATTTAAAAAGGGCTCAAGAGAGGATCCGGCGTGTTATCCGCCAATCTCTCTTTTGAACTCAGCTGCCAAAATAATGGGGAAAGTAATCTTGGACCGGCTGACAGACTGGTCGGAAGTGAATGCAGTCATTTCAGACCTACAATACGGGTTTAGAAAGGGAAGAGGCACTGCGGGGCAGTGCCTCAATCTACATCTTCTGATAGGGAAGTACACGGTCGCAAAGCAGGGAATATACATCTAGCTTTTATGGATTTGTCCACTGCTTTCGACCTTGTAAATGGTCAGAAACTCTGGAGTTCCCGGTCTGATATAGGAGTAGTACCCAGTACTGATATCTTTTCTAGCGGAAATGCATAAAGATACCAGTGCAGCAGTTCACTACAATAAGGATGGGAGCTTGACAGATGCATGGCCAGTAAAGAGAGGGCTACGGCAAGGGTGTATCCTTGCTCCTCTGCTATTTACACTCCATATATCCAAGTTGGGTGAAGCCTTGATTTTAACATTTAAGGATATCCCTAGAGTTGGTCAAAAAAAGATTCCTGCATTATTATATGCAGATGATGCTGTACTAGTAGCGAGGACCGCACAAAATTTACAATCCCTGTTAGACTGCTTTATAAATTTTATGGACTCCCTGGATTTAAAAACTAATTTAAAAAAATCACACACCATGTCGCTAGGAAGCAGAAAGGCGAAAGGGGTCTCGTTTGTCTGTAAGGGGCTGGAGCTTAGTAAAGTATCCACCTTCCCATACTGGGGTATAGTTTTTGATGATAGAAGATCATGGGTCGCGCACCGTGCACTGAAAAAAAAACATTAGCGAGGGCAACAGGGGCTCTGTTGGGCTTTGCTAAACGTTTAGGTTGTAAGCCATTACCGGCCATTATGAAAATTTACAACGCTAAGTGTTTGCCCATGGGTTGTATGGAAGTGAGGTGTGGGGCTATATTAACTCAAGCGAGATCCAAACGGTAGAAAATGTTTTTCTTAGGAAAGTCTTATCTCTCCCTCAGTCCGCAGCATGTTTTAATCTGCATGAATATCTGGGGGTTGGTTATATTTCTGACCAGATTGCTGTAGCGCCATTACTAGGATGGCTAGGATCTGGGCCCAGCAAGCGCTGAACCTAAACCAATAATTATCCAGGATTGCTTGTCCCTAGATAAGGCTATGGCGATATCATGGATTCGATACATCAAAATGCAAACAGACTTAATGGGTAGCCCCGACTTGTTCACAAACCCTAGGGCCCTAAGCAAAATCATGATTAAGGCATTAAAATCTCAGTATTTAAACAGGTTGAAGGTCCAAAGGGAAGAGGAGGAATTGGCTAAACCTTCGGTCAGAAAATTTGTTATGTTAAGCAAGGGGACTTAGATTCAGCCGTACTTGACATATATAAATAAGCCATTCCACCTGTTTGTTCTGCTGAAGTTTAAACACGGCATGCTGCCCTGGCTGTTATCTTTTCCCAGGGGTTTTGCCAAAAATGGGATGTTGGGACCGTGCCGTGCGACAATAAATCGGAGCAAAATACCCTCCACATGATCCTTTTCTGTAAATTTTATGTACTACAGCGAAAGAAATGTATTCTCCCACTACTAAGAGGGTGTAATTTTGAACAGGCCAAACCACCCCTGGTCTATTTGCAAATGTTAGGATCTGCTGCAATTTGTTTTGGGGTGGCAAACTACATCACAGGCGCCGTGAGATGTCGAAAGAAAATGTTGCTACCATGATTACCCCATCCTGCATTTCTCGCACACAGTTTATTAGATAGTTTTTATATAATTGAATATGACATTTTTGGGATTTTAAAAACTATTAACTCTCCTTCAGGTGACAAACCTTTTTATTGTGTATATGTATTCACCAATTTATATTGTAAAATACTTTGTTGTGTAATTAGGACCCAGTGATGTGATTAATAGTGAAAAAGGAATTTATTGAGTATGGTTTGATGCTTTTAAAAATTTTAACCGAATAAAGTGAAATTTTGACCTTTGACCACTTTCATAAACCCTTTCTGATCTTGTGTATAAGGTGGCCTATTACTTTAGCTGTCAAGTAATAATCTGGGTGTAAATTTTTCAGGAGTGAAATGGGTCTATAAGACTCACAGTGCCTGGGTTTTTTATCTGGTTTTATTAAGATTGTTATCGGGCCTCATCCCATGGCACCGGGAGGCTATGACCTTCGGTATAACATGAATTAAATAATTGAAGGAGAAAAGGAACGAGTTCTTCTTTTAGGATGATATATAATTCATATTGGATAGAATCCGGGCCAGTGGCTTTCCCCCGTTTTAGGGAGCTGATCACTTGAATAATCTCCTCCCTTTATATGGGGTGATTTAGTTGATCTTTTTTGTCTTGATTAAGTTTGGGGAGTGCTAGATCTGACTGGAACTCCTCCATACTTTCTTCATCAGGTGAGATCTCATCGGTGTATAGATTCTGGAAAAATTGGACGAAAAATACCTCAATTTCAGAGTCCTCTGATATAATGTTACCAGTACTCAAACAGCGGAGTTCCCTAATCCAATTTCTTGTTTGATCTACTTTAGTTTTCCACGCCAAGAGCTTGCTACATCCCTCACCATAGTTGTGGTGAGCTAATCTACTAGCATCCCATTTTTTTAATTAGGATTTCTAGAAAGTCAGCGAGTTTGTGTTCCGAAATATTTAATTCTCTAAGAATATTGGGGTTCTCCTGATCTTGTTCTAGATGTTCCTGAATGTATGTATGTCAGCTTCTAATTGTTTGGTCTCCCCTTGTATCTTCTTAGACTGGGAGAAAGATATAGCTGTTAAAGAGCCTCTTATATAGGCCTTGTATGTATACCAGATTACTTGAGGTGAGGCTGAATTAAGATTAAAATCAAAGAATTCCTTTGTTTCACCCTTCAATTTATCTATTACTTAATTTTCTAGTAATAGTACTTGATTAATGGTCCATCTACAGGGGTAGAACTGACTTCCATTACCTGTTCTTAAATGACCACCGAGTGGTCAGACATCTGTTCCGGGACATGACTAACTGAAATGATATTCCTACTTATAGCAATGTTGACAAAAAAAAAGTCTGGAGCGGTGTCCACATTTTTTGTTATAAAAAGTGAACTTTCCACCAGCTATCTTAGAGTTATGGGCTTTCTCTCTCCAGATATCCACAAGCCCAATATCAGACATTAACTGTCTCAGGGAACTTCTCATTTTCTGTGTATTAAGTCCTACTCCAGTATAAGTAGAATCTTGACTTGGGTTGAGAACCAGATTAAAGTCACCCCCTAATATAATACGGTTGTTTGTTTTAGATAAATGGAAGAGTGGAGTGTACAGAGTGGCTGGATCATCTAGGTTTTGCCCATAATAGCTTGCAAGAGTTATCCAGATGCCATTTATTCTAACTCTAGCGATTGACCACCTTCCCAAGGGGTCCACCATGCTTCCCCCTAGCATAGCGTTTGCAGATTTTTTAATTAAAATAGCGACCCCTTTAACTGTACAAGATTGTGTTGTGCAAATACAGTGTTCAATCCACTTTTGATGTTTTAAAACGACTTCCCACTCTTCTTTCAGTAAGTGTGACTCTTGAACCAAAAAGACGTTACACTCGGACAATCCTAAATACTCTAATATTCTTTTCCTTCTAGAGGGGACCCTTAACCCATTAACAATCCATGACAAGATTCTCATTTTATTTACTTTCCCATTTTTAATAGAGACCGGCCCAAAGCTCATTGGATTCCCTGCCTGAACCTTGAAATCCTGAACCTACATGTTACCTTTTCCCTTTAAAGAGAAAAGTAGGACATTTCATTTTTGCTTTTTTCCCCACTTGCTCCCCCACTCCATGCGTGAAATGTTTAAGTTGACCATTTTCTGTGTGACCCCTCCCTCCCTTAGGGAACCCTCCCTTAATACTACTAGAGGTAAAGTTGTGTACCTCTGGTTTTTAGGTTCTCTCTCTGGTCAGGCATAGATCAATAATTTTCATTTGGATGAGCTCTTAATCTGCGTTATTAGGGCATTTGCCTCTTCCGGATCTTTGAAATTAAACATTTTGTTATTCCACATCACTTTGAGTGAAGTGTGGAAGCGTAAATTAGCTGTAGCACCCTAATTTCTTAGTTCTTGCATCGATTTCCCCAACTCACATTGTTTATCCTGAGTGATGTGGGAGATATCTGACCTGATGCGGAACAACTAGCTTGCTTTCTTGTACATTCCTGCCAGGATTTTTTAAGTACATATGTTTTAAAATTCACTGGGATCCTTCTTGGATTTTTCTTGCCCGGCCTTTTTGAGAATGGGTCCCGATGTACCCTTTGCACGTCATCTTCGAGGAGTTGTTTCTCAATGTCAGGGTGTAATTCTGCCAAGAGATTAATTATGAAGGTTCTAATGTCACCATTCTACATATCTTCTGGTATATTCAGAATTCTGATATTATTCCTCCTTGCGTTGTTGTCCAGGCTTACAGTTTTTCCAGCAAGATTTTATCACCCCTTTTTATCGTTTGGATATACCGTGCATTGTCATCAACTTGTTTTGAAAGTTCCCCCACGGCTGAATCTACGACCCCTACTCTTTCAGATATATTGTTCAATTTAGGCCCTAGAGTCTCACAGACCGATTGTATTTTCAATTTATTACTCTCAGAGACAGCAAATGTGTCTCTTAATTCTGTAAGGAGAGTTGTTAGTAGCCCCTCTGTGGCAGAGTGAGCTCCTGTAGGATATGCTGTTGTTGCACTCCCTTTTGGGTCCAACTCCTCTGCTACTAGGTTGTCACTTCGAGGGGAGTTTTATGACTCACTACCACTGCCATTGTCCAAAGTCTCTATAGCATTAGGCGGACACGCCATATTATCTTTTTTAGACGGGGGTAGTGAGGAAATACAGGCACTAACATTTTCGTTGGTTAGTTGGGCTAGAATGCCAAATCTATTTTCAAGACCTGTAGGCTCCATTAGTAGGTTGGAAGTGGTCAGAGTCGGCAGAGTACCCTGGTTTTTTAAATATGACCTTATGAGGGTGCACTGCAGGAACAACCTGTGTTAGTGTTGGTTTTTTTTTTTTTGCCTTTTACCGAGAGGGGTCTTTTCTGGTGGAGCCTTTGTAATAAGGACCGAGCCTATGCTTTGGTTATTTTTCGAGGACTTGGTCTGTATTACAGGCACCGAATCTCCATTAACTGTTTCTTGGAGGGATTGTTTTGCCCCCAGATATCCCTACTTCTAAGGGTGTACCTATTTAAACTGTTAGGGCCTGTATGTATACCTTCCTCTTGTCTCTCCTCCCCGGGCCTCCCTCGTTCAGCCTTCAGTTTGGGCCCCCAATCTCACCCTTCCTCCTTACCGGGGTCATCTCTGAAGGCCATACATCAGATACAGCTTCCCTTAGATCAGGCAAATCTCTTTCCTTTCCCTCAGTCGATAGTCTCACTGTAATTACATTGTTTGAATCATCAGGGGTTAATGCCCCTGTCTGTTGCTTCCAGCGGAAAAAGGTAGATGCTGGCGCCCGACTCCCGTTGCTCCAAAATTCAATTCCGGCTGCCGTGCGCCTTCCGCATGAGATCTACTCAGCCGCCTCTAGCCAGTGGCCTCCTCGCTGCGCCACCTCCCCCTGACCGCCACATCTATAGTACTAATCTAGTACTAATCTAGGGACCTGTACTGAGCCAGGGGCCGCCGACACCGCACCTTCCATTCCGGCCAACTAAGTTTGCCTCTCACACTGCCAAGGCTGAATATGTCTGTCAGAAACTACCTAAAGTCGCCACGGAGTGCCCTCACTAAAAGCAGAGCCGGTGCACACCTTCCCAAGGTTACCTGAACTTCAAATTCACTACAACGCTAGAATGTGCTTCAAAAACGCCTAGTACCTCAAAAGTGCCCTCAAAGCGCCGCTCACTACTGGCCCACAACTTCTGCCTTCCCTTAGGCACTGACACTTCGAGAAGCCTGCACCGCCGAAAACAGAAAAAAAACTGTCTCTAAGCACCGAAGCCAGACAAGGAATGCCTTCCAAGCACCACTCGCTACTGTCCAATCACCCTGCTGAATCTTTGAGACCGAGCCAAAACCCGCCTATGGAGCCCTTCCGTGTACTGTCAAAGCCGTTAAATGCAGTCTCCGACCCCCGCAACTGAGCCAGGAGCCCGCGGCTTGACGCCGGAGAACAGGAGTGCTTTCCGAACAGAAACCGCCCAATCATACCTGCTACACGCCCTCCAGACTCTGCTGCAGGAAGGCCGACCCCAGCCGCTCAGAACCGCCGTCCGACATCAGCCGCCCTCTGCCCAAACATTGAAAACCATCACCAGGGTTAGTAACACATTTCTTAATAATCTCCTTTCATACATGAGAGCCCATCCATTGTTTTTACTATTCTGGAGCCTTTAGCAGGGAGAGAGCCTCCGACCGCCGCTAACTGACAGCCGCCATTTTACCCTCGTAATGGCTAAGTGAAAGCAACAAAGATTGTTAACCCAATGAAGGTTGTCTTAGCAGACAGCCCAAAACCTGGAGCCTTACTCTCTTCAGTTCCATTGATATGATCATCTACATGAACACCTGAAGTGAGGCCTCGAAAATACTAGCCACCATCTGAGAAGCTTCAGCTCCCCCCTGTGAAACACATTGAAGGCCTCAACCAGGTTATTGCTGCTCTCCCATTATTCTGGCTTTACTTAAAATCTATAGCTTCCATCTTCTATGAGATGTCAAGGAACCTTTACTATCCTTAAACGTTCCAACCCATTAGACCAAAGCAGGGTTTTATCTCCTAAGTCCCAGATTTCAATTTAATTAAATGATAAGCTTTACACTAATAATTATTGGTTTTATAAACAAAATAACGGATTTACATCTTCAATTTCTAATATTTGGCACTAACAAGTTCTTTCGTATCTATTTGTTTTTTTTCAACTTTTTTGAACCCAGGGTATAGTAGCACCGTTCAACTCCTGAACTAGGAGCCCTCATATCCCGGGCTCATGGCTCCGCAGACTACAGCACACATGGAAACAGAAAAAAGACCAGGAGGATCGTATTTATTCAGGAAGTTGTCCCTTCCTGCACAAAAACAACTCTGCCTACAATGTGAATGCCCTTGCACCATGGTGAAAGGGTGCCTGCTTTGGCGCAAAGCAGCCCGTTGTGCACCAGGACAAAGAGAGTACACAAATTTGCAGTATAATTTTAAATATGGTGCATTCCTGCCCTCTAACTGTCAAGTAGCGCAGGGCAGCATGGTGTCCTGCAGCATTGCATTGGGTGAAAGAAAGTTTAATAAATGTGGCCCTGAGTACATAAAGGGGTAAGCAGAATACTCAGATAGGCCCATTAAGAGAACAGGCTAGCAGACGGCAGAAAGGCAACAGGAGGACAAGCTGACTCCAGGGGCGCTTCGGCTTCCAGTGACAAATATACTCTCACCTTCAAGCAATTGCAGCACAATAACTATGGCTCCCCTGGCCCCTCATACAAAATGTAATCATTGCTGCTTGGGCATGGGTCTGTAAATGTCCACGGTTATGAGTTGACTGTGAATCGTATCCCTCTAGGGAGGCGCTTCTCTGCAGCCAGCGCCTCCAGGCTCATGATGTGTCTGGCGACCGAAGAATTGATGCAGGCAATTCTGAGATATCATCCCTCCCAGCAGTTCAGCAGCATTGTGTGACTGCTGGTAACAACATTGCAAACACCATGATTCAGGCATTATCCAGGCCAGGAATGAAATGCAGTTTTCATCATAATCTTATGGATTCAATGTATTACTCTTATCTGGACATGTTTACAGACTACTCGGGGCATACTCCAGCGATGTATGTTTCTATACACATTTAACAAACACAATCATGTAAAATAATACACTCAGGAGTTCTTAAGGTGCATGTGTATATTTCTATGTGTTATTATCCCATCGACAGAAGCAATCTTAGCTAGATTAGTTGCTCATACATGGTACCCATTCCATTTCTACGGACCACACAAACTAATAACTGTTCTCACTGCTTTTAATCAACAGATGCTTTACTGCCACTCAATGGTAACGTTTCATCAGCTTCATTTTTTCTTTTTTTGCAGTTTTACATAGCGCGAACTCGACCGGAAGGTATTGGAGCGCTTTACATGAGCACCAGTTAAGTTACACAAGGACACATTCATTTTAGTAGGCACAGGGAGGGTAAATGATTTGCAGGAGGTTGAGCCGACCCGAGGCTCGAATCTAGTTTCCCAGCTCCAAGGTCAGCAGCTCTGGCCGTTGCGCCACATTCTCTCCCCTTTGCCAACATGGAAGTCACGACAGAAATGTTCAGCTACATTGCAAGAAAATAAGCTATCCCACCTGCTCAAAGTATAACTTCATAACCCTGGTATCGTATGCAAATTGTGTGCATGAAGTTTGAGGAATCTAAGCTTGTACATTTGCTCTGATTGCTAAACCTAGGGCCTAATTTATGAGAAATGACGTATCGCTGTGTGAAAGCAGAGATGCGTCCCTTCTCAGTGCGCACTCCTTGCGACATACCTGATGCGTCATATTTAATGTAGGATGCATCATGTCGTAAGGAGTTACAGATACGTCAGTATTTCTGACGTATCTGTAGGTGCAAAAGTGACGCATTGCTGGAGTGTCTCACAAAAGGGATGCAACTCCAGCAATGCGTCCTTTCACATGGGGCAAGCCCCATGTGAAAGGGCCTGTGTCAGTCTTACGCCTGCCATGAGGCAGGCGCAAGATTTTGACGCAACGGCGTCCTAGAAGTGACGCAGTGAAATCTCATAGATTTCACTGCGTCACTTCTATGAGGTTTTTTGCGGGGGAATGCCACCCCTGCATACATTATACCTGACGCAAGTATAATGGTGCGCAGGGGTTTACAAAGTGACGCATCTACTTAGATGCGTCACTTTGTAAACAGTGCGCAACAGGAGGCATGTTTTACGCCGCCGATGCGTCACAAAAAGTGACGCATCGGAAGCGCAAAACTGACGCAAGGTCTCATAAATAAGGCCCCCAGTGCCTGAAGCAAGAAATTGGCTCCTGTCTTTTGAAGCAATGTCCCTGTAGAGCCCGTATCCAACTGAATAGCCCTCACTGTTGGAAAGATCTGCACAAAAATAATCTAAATGATGGGATTGCCCTTAACCCGAGCAGTCTCTTTACATGGTAACTGTTTCCTGAAGGAGTCTCAGTGAAGGGTTCCAGGAAGACTATCTGCCAAGGACCTTGCGCTCATCCAAAAAAGATCTAGCATGAAGAGCATAGGAAACTATAGGAAACTATCAGCTTAGGACCATCTCGCGGCAGAAACTCAGGCCCAGATTTACACAGAATTCACGCAAAGCAGCGGATCATGTAAACTTGGTACTCTGCGCTGGATGATTGGGAGACAGCAGAACAGTGCCATATCAATTAGGATGTGGCGCTGTTTTGCTCTCTATCTGCACTGGTGCAATTTAAGCTGCCATGCGCCAATGCAGGCAACAGGGCAAGGGTGTCTGTGTAGTGGTAAGCATACTTTTTGTGTAGGGAGCGCATTATGCAGATTTGCTTTACTTTTCGTTACAATCCAACACAAATTGCAATTTGCTTTGGACTGTAAATACCAACACATTCCATCTAGTTTGCATTAAAAAGTAATGCAAATCTGACACAAAGTCTTTGTAAATCCGGGCCCTAGTGTACGACAAACCTGAGAAAGATAATGGACTCCAAACAATACCTGGTCCCACAAGTGAACCAAGGTAAAAAAATCTTCTTGCAAAGCATGCAAATGTATTTATTTATTTTATAGCACTTATAAGGCGCGCAGCTACCCACAAAGGGTTTCCCAGAGCCAAACAGTGGAAACCATCTCCCATATTTGTATTCGTAGCAGAAGCAGGATGCTATCTATCTTATCCGGTCCTGTGCTGGCTCTGTAAAAACACAGTATTGCGGGCTTGACTTTCTGCTCTGCAAGTGGTAAATAATCTACAACATGACAGCAAGACAACCTCAACCCATCCAATTAACCGCATCCCACCTACCCTACAATTTCGCCATTGCCTTGTCATTGCTAGACACCCAGTTTCATGTCTTTCCAGGCACAGGCCCATGTGCAAGTTAACTTGGACTCCAACCAAACACTAGTCCCATAAGGAAACCAAGGCAAAGAATCTTCTTGTAGAGCATGTAAACTGTCCACTCCTTGGTAAGCACAGCTACAAGCTTACAGAATTACATCTGCCATACAAGCACAACCCCAATGTACCTTGGGGCAGATTTATGTTAACTGGCGCATCCCGAGGGATGCGCCAGTTAACATGCGCCACAGTGCGCCACAGCTACGCCACCCATGGTGCGCCGCATTTATGATGCGGCGCACCATGGGGCAAAAACGACACAGATGCGTCACGCATCTGTGCCGTAAACGTGACGCATTGCTGGAGTTGCGTCGCAAGCGCGACGCAGCTCCAGCAATGCTCTGGGGGGGCCTATTCTTTCAATGCTGCCTCAAGCCTTACGCCTGCTTCAAGCAGGCGCAGGGTTTTGACGCAGCATTGCCCTGAAAGTGACTGAGTGAAATCTCATAGATTTCACTCAGCCACTTTCAGGAGGCGTTCCTGCGCAGGAACGCCCCCCCTGCGCAGGAACGCCTCCTCATGGCGCAGTGCTGTACAACGTGACGCATCTCCTAGATGCGTCACGTTGTAAATAGGGCGCAGGGATGCGCCACGTTTCCGCGCCGTTGCGTCACGCAACGGCGGCGTAAACGTGGCGCAAGCCCTTCATAAATCTGCCCCAAAGGGTTTTAGCTTTCGCAAACCTGATTCCGTAATCTGATGGATTATGAACGCTAAAGTGCTTCTTTAAACATATTAAGCCTATTTAAAGATTCGAAAAAATTGTTTCTGAATTGTTAAGTGGTTTTAGGATACCATTAGGAATCGTCATTTGGAAGGGGTGCATTAGGGCATCCCTTCCAAATACCGATTTCTTATGGAATATTATAATGTTTTAGACCGCACTCCTGTCACAAAACAGTAATATTTTACCACCCACTGAAAAGTGACGGTAAGCCATTTGTAAACGGGCAGGGGTCCACATGATATCCCTTCCCCTTTGTAAGTGTTGACAAACAGTTTTTAACAAATGGGCAATGTCCATCGGACCACTCCCTACTTCCAAAAAAGGTTTGTGTTACTTTTCATTTTTTTAAAACATATCCTGTTTTCCTTTAAGAAAAACATGCTGCATTTTTTTTTAAAGATTGCTTTATTTATAAGCGTTTACAGACTTGATGGTCTGCTAATCCCAACAAGCCACCATTGTTCTGATTGTGGGCAATCGTCGTGGGTCGCAATTTTTTGACCTACCCAATTAACATCGAAGAGGTAGGCGTATTTGTATTCTGTTAACTGACCTATTAATATGGAGGTTGGTTTGCTCAATACAAATGCATTCAGTAAAAGTCAGAGTGCAAAATGCGGCCCACTTCGTACATGAGGTCCGGCATTCTTAATTAGCAAATAGCAAGAAACCACCAAGATTTTTTAGTCAAAATAGCTAGTGTTCATTATTTGATATTTATGGTTGCAAATATATACTTTTTGTACATGATAGCCCAAATCATTTACGCCATAAACCACAATTCATTGATGCAATTTTTTCCAACTATACTTTTGTATCTTGAAACCAAACGTGACCTACTTCACACTTCATTTGCTTCTCCAAGTACCAAGGCAAAAAAGACAAGATAAAAGCACAATTCGGTTTCTCATGCACAACAGCTGGACATTTCTCACATAGTCCAAATAAAAGACGTAGACTTCTTTATTCACAGAGAGAAGCATGCTTTTTGTCTGCAAATGTGCATTATTGACTCTTCCGGGAAACAAAGCAATCTATGAATACACCTACTTTACAATAAAACAGTGCTTTCTAGAGACCTATGGCTCCTTAAGAAGTGCAGAGCCCCACCTGATAAAAACAAAAATATGTCTCTTGTGAATTTCCGAATGTTGACTGTTAGAAGTGGGATTTCTGGTTGGCTAAGGCTTGCGCCAAAGCCAGGCAGAAACCACCACTCTAGTTAGGGCAAGGAAGTTATACTCCAAAGATAATCCCTGCACACCCCCTTGGCAACGTGACACGAGCAGTAAGGCTGATGCTGGAGGCAATGTGTACGGCATTTGCGCATGCACCCAACAGCAGCAACATCCCAGGCCCCCACAAAAGGAACTCCACACAAGGTTATATCCAAAAATAGCCTTTGTATTCTCAAAACACATCAGATAGTAATCACATCATATACATTGTGCCCACTGGCACTGGCAATATTTACAAGGGATTATGTACACCTGACAGGGCCACAAGGACCACTGTCAGCATCAGCACTTGGTAAAAATAGATAACTTGGTCAAGGTGAACTAAATCATAAACATACAAGTAAAAATAGGTCATAGAACGTACAGCCAGTAAACACTGATAATCACTGCACTTAGTAACAGTCTGTGACATGAAATCCATCATGCACAGTATCCCACAAGTCTAACTACATTAGACCCTCACCACCTAAGTAAAACCTTACACTAGGGGCTTAAATCACACAGGGAAGTATAATCTCCCTAACATAAACCTAAACAGGTAAAACAACCTCCTATGCATAAACCATATCTAGAGGTATCAAAAGCAGGGTGCGCAAAACATACTATACACCATACTTTTCCAAGCACCCAAAAGCATTAGCATATAAATCACAATAGTCCATAAATCACAGTAGGGCCTGCGCCCTATAAATGTAACAACCCCCCTGGCCAACCGGCCATCTAGGAAGGGGCTCAAATGCCCTATGTCCACAGAGTTAGGGCTGCTGCCTAAGCAGCGAAAGTCCAGGTTGCGCCACTGCGCCAAGCCTAAACGTTGCAGCTGCCCACTACTTGCTGGGCAGCTGAGAACAACGCACTGGGGCCTAAACGCTGCAGCTGGCACTAAGTGCTGCTCAGCTGGGGAAGGGGAAGGGGTGAAGGAGTGTGTCTCACTCCTGGGTTCACAAAGAACAAGTCCCTAGAAAGAAAAACCTAAACAGTGCAGCTGCCCACTACTTGCTGGGCAGCAGTAGACTAAAAACTGCGACAGGGGCTCTCACTAGCCCTTATTTATTTATTTATTTATTTATATCATTTGTAGAGCGCACTGTAACCCTGCGGGCATCCTGACGCTGAGAGATAGGTCAAAGGAAAGCAATCAGCCGTGAGAGCAAACGGAAGGTATTCCAACAAGAGTCTATCACTATTGCACCTGGGAGATTAAACCCTCGGAAAGAGCCAGGTCTTGATTTCCTTGCGGAACAGCAGCAATTCGTGAATTTTCCTGATTTCAATGGGAAGCTGTTCCAGAGACGGGCTGCTGCCACGCTAAGCGCTCTTCCGCCCTGAGTCGCTTTCTTCATCCTGGGTATTCTAGCAAGGTTGGTGGAAGAAGAACGGAGGGTCCGGGTGGACTCATACCATTGGACTTGACCTGGAGTGGCTTAGGGCCCTGACCATGCAATGCTTTGAACACAATGCATAAGGACTTAAATAAAATCCTCTGAGGTACTGGGAGCCAATGTACGTCTGCCAATGCTTGTGTTGTTGAAGATCGGCGAGTTCGGGAGAGTGCTAACTTGGCTGCTGCCGTCTGGATACTCTGTGGCCTGGCAATCAAATATCCAGGTGATTCCAGTAGCAGGGCATTACAGTAGTCAATGCAACTAAGATTAGTACTCCAGACTACAGTTGTTCTTGCCTGTACAGGTAACAAAGGCAGCAGCTTCCAAAGACCTCATAGCAGAGTGAAGCAACTGCTCACAGTTTGTTAACGTGGCTCTCCAATTTAGAGTTTCATTGAAGCTATACCCCAGATTACGCACCGTATTCACTGGTGTCAATGGACCATCCAATGCTAAAGGCCAGAAGTCTGCTGGCAAGATTCTGGCAATCATCCCCACCTTGCATTGTAGGATCTCCATTTTTCCGCTGTTGAACTGGAGCGAGTTTCCCTTCAGCCATTTTGCCATTTCGTGCATACAGGCGTGAAAGCTATCTAGTGACTCTGCCTGAGCACCATTAAGGGAAATCATAAGCTGTGTTTCATCAGCGTAGTTAATCACACTGATGTTATGAGCTTTAATGATTCCCAGCAGGGGTTGCATATAAGCATTAAACAAGATGGGACTGATGGATGATCCCTGCGGAACCCCATGTGAGATTTTGACAAATTCGGATTGGTACGGCGGGAGTGCCACCGCCTGCCATCTGTCAGACAGATAGGATCGCAGCCATTTAAACGCCATCCCTTTCACCCCAAAAGGACTCCAGCCTTGTCAGCAGAATGTCGTGGTTCACCGTATCGAAAGCGGCGGACAGCAATATTAGAATTGCTGACCCGCCCCTGTCCGCTCACATTTGAAGGTTGTCCAATACTTTCACAAGAGCTGATTCTGTCTCATGGCCCGGTCTAAAACCAAACTGTTCCTCCTCTAGTATGTTGTTTGTCTCCAGGAAGAGGGACAGGGCCCTGCTGACCAGGCGTTCCGCGGTCTTAATCAGATAGGGCAGAAGAGAAATTGGCCGGTAGTTCTTGTAGCAGCTGGGGTCGAGGGAGGGTTTTTTCAGAAGTGGTGTAATAACAGCCTGCTTCCATTTGGTCGGCACAATGCCTGTACTAAGAGATTGACCACATAGCTGTCGAAGAATAGGAAAGAATTCTAACCCAATTTCCTTCATAATCGTGTGGGGCAGAGGATCCAATGGTGACCCAGAGGAAATTTCAAGGACCACTTGAACAAACTCCCTCTCTGAAGGAATTGCAAAATTGTCCAGGGAGATCCTCAAGGGGGAAGACTCAGCAGTTCCCTCTTTATTCTTACTTTTTGTCCCTGTACTCTGATGTAGAGGAATGAGAGGAGATGGATCTTCCAAACTCTCCACTATTTTAGCACCCAAAAGCATTAGCATATAAATCACAATAGCATATAAATCACAGTAGGGCCTGCGCCCTAAAAATGTAACAACCCCCATGGCCAACATGCCATCTAGGAAGGAGCTCAAATCCCTATGTCCACAGAGTCAGGGCTGCTGCCTAAGCAGCGAAAGTCCGGGTTGCGCCACTGCGGCAAGCCTAAACATTGCAGCTGCCCACTACTTGCTGGGCAGCTGAGAACAATGCACTGGGGTCTAAACGCTGCAGCTGGCATTAAGTGCTGCGCAGCTGGGGAAGGCCAAAGTAGGGGTGAAGGAGTGCGTCTCACTCCTGCATTCACAAAGAACAAGTCCCTAGAAAGAAAAACCTAAACGGTGCAGCTGCCCACTACTTGCTGGGCAGCTGTAGAATCAAAACTGCGACAGGGACTCTCACTAGCCCTTCAGAACAGTGCGCCAAAACGTTGGAGCCCACTAGGCTCTAGAAATACATATTGTGCACATGGGACTCCTACAGGCTCTTAAACATATGTGCCACAGGTTTGGAGCCATCTAGGCTCTAGATATCAAATGTGCTAAGTGGTGGAGCCCTCAGGCTCTGAAAATAACTGCGCATCTTGGAGCCCTCTAGGCTCTATAAATAACTAATGCGCTCTACGGGGGAGCGGCCCACTGCCATCCGGGGCCACTGTGGGACAGGGCACCACTCCCTGGCTCTTAAAGAGGCCGACGCCGGGCCGGCCTGCCACTGCGGGCCCTGGGACTCATGTGGCCTTCCCCCCGCCCCAGCTGTCTTAACTTACTGTCTCTCGGCGGGGGAAGGCTTCTCCTGGCAAACGGGTGGGGGCAGGCACCGGCAATGTTCCTCCCGACCCCCCGCGGGACTTCAGCTGCAGCGCTGGCAGGGCTCTCTCTCCCCATGGGAGCTCCGCCTCCATGCGCCTGTCTTCACCCGGTCCCCCATCTCGGGACCGGGACTTTTCAAATGGAGGCTGCAAGGCTCTGGGACTTCTCTTGGCCACTTGGGGAGGCGGGGTAGGCTCCCGTCCTCCCCACACAGCACCAGCTCCTGGTTTGCGGCATCAATTCCGTCCGGCGGCCCCGCCCACAGTCAGGCAGGCCGCAGACTGGTGACTTTTGGTAGAACCACGAGGGGTAGGCTCCCTCGGTCGTCAGAATAAAAGTAGAAGCGGGGTGGGCACCCGTTAAGGCTCCTCTAAAACGGGGTGACACCCTTAATAATTGATAATAATAAAACAAAGACACAGGGTGGGCACCAGCGCACTCGGGGGCATACAAATAGGCGGGGTGGCACCCGTAAAGGCACAAGGAGGGGGGGAATCCCATGGCAGGGGGAATCCCTCTAGGACATATTGCAGCACAGCGCTGTGGCGGTCAATAAAAATAAAGCGCTCTCAGGTGCTAATGGTAAAGCCACTCAGTTCCAAAGAGCAGCTGGAGCAAAAATAGTCCTAGGGCAAGGAAAAGTCCCCCAGTCATCGCAGACCAGGCAGGGAGGGCCACAGAAAGAAGTCCTCCAGCAATCCAGGGGCTGGGCAGGGCCCAGGGAGGCAAGCCTTCCCCTGGGCCCCAGCAGCAGCACGCCCCTGGTAGATTCAAGTCAGGAAACAAGAACATTTACTTTGGGTCACAGCCCCTCTTTTATACACTGAAATCCTTTGTTTGTCAAAGGTGCAGGCAAGGAGCGAACCAGATGCAACTGGTTCTTGAGCACACTGGGCCCGATTCACAGAATGAACTTAAGACACAATCCTAAACTTACTACTGTTTTGGTATTCACAGATTGCACTTACTACTTTTGGTATTCACAGAATGAACTTACTACTTTTGGCATTCACAGAATGCACTTACTACTCCTGGTATTCACAGAATGAACTTACTCATTTCGGTATTCACAGAAGTTAGGACTCCTAACTTTAGGACTCCTAAATGCCTTCTGTGAATACCGAAAGTCTTAAAATTAGGATTTTTCTCAATTTAGTAGTAGTAAAGTTAGGACTACTAACTTTAGGACCCCTAAATGCCTTCTGTGAATACCAAAAGTCTTAAAATCAAGATTTTTCTCAATTTAGAGGTAGTAAAGTTAGGACTACTAACTTTAGGACTCCTAAATTCCTTCTGTGAATACCGAAAGTCTTAAAAGTAGGATTTTTCTCAATTTAGAAGTAGTAAAGTTAGGACTACTAACTTTAGGACTCCTAAATGTCTTCTGTGAATACCGAAAGTCTTAAAATTAGGATTTTTCTCAATTTTTGTTACTACTAAATTGAGAAAAATCCTAATTTTAGGACTTTCGGTATTCACAAAAGTCATTTAGGAGTCCTAAAGTGAGGAGTCCTAACTTTAGTACTACTAAATTGAGAAAAATACTACTTTTAAGACTTTCGGTATTCACAGAAGGAATTTAGGAGTCCTAAAGTTAGTAGTCCTAACTTTACTACTACTAAATTGAGAAAAATCCTAATTTTAAGACTTTTGGTATTCACAGAAGGCATTTAAGGGTCCAAAAGTTAGTAGTCCTAACTTTACTACTACTAAATTGAGAAAAATACTAATTTTAAGACTTTCGGTATTCACAGAAGGCATTGAGGAGTCCTAAAGTTAGGAGTCCTAACTTCTGTGAATACGGAAATGAGTAAGTTCATTCTGTGAATACCAAAAGTAGTAAGTGCATTCTGTGAATGCCAAAAGTAGTAAGTTCATTCTGTGAATACCAAAAGTAGTAAGTGCAATCTGTGAATACCAAAACAGTAGTAAGTTTAGGATTGAGTCTTAAGTTAATTCTATGAATCGGGCCCTTTGTTTTGCTCAGCCCCTCTGCCTATTCACAGGATGGGTCAGGGACATCAGACACACCACAGGGGGTGGAGCCAGCATTGTGGAAGGAAGGCCCAGCCCTATTCAGGTCCCAGGTGCACTCCTCCCTCCCATCAACATGCAGATCTCTCCATTCACCACCGGGGCAGACCCATCCTGACTCCTGGAGCCAGGCACACCAGCCAGCTCTAGCCAATCACAAGCCAGATAGTCGATTCACATTTACTGCACAGACATGCCAACTCCTAGAAGTGGCACTTCCACACTAAACACAATAAATCTGCACACATCATCGCACATCATTTAATCTCACCAGTTCGCACATACCAAACTCGACCCTGCACACCCCACACATCAGGAACTGCCATGCACACACATATTCCCCATGCATTCCTATGGGAGGGCAGGCCAGTCTCACCACACGCACTCAGACTGCGCACGCACTTTACACCGGGACACAGTGTCAAAGTGCGCAAAGACCAGAAATAACTATAATTATGTAATATTAAAAGGCAAAAAATTCAGGGGTGAACCTGCCAGAAGGGCCAAGTCCATCATTGACCTTCAGGTTTGACTCGATTATGTTTAAAAGTGGGCCTGAAGAAATTCTAATAACGCTGGTGTAATTGGCATAATTTCTTCAACTTTGGTGCTTATTTACAAGACCTTTGCGCCTCCGGTCGGTCACTTTTTTCCATATTAAAAGTGACGCACTGGCAGCACAAGGGGCTTGTAAATAAGCCCCTTTGCGTTATACTTGTTAAGCTGAGTTCCCAAAATTATGCTAATATCCATGAATTTCACTTAAATACTCAAATGGAAATTACGGTAAGTTATGCCCGTATTGAAAAGTCTATGGGGCATATTCTCAAGGACTTATCGCTGAGTTATCGGCACTTTAGCACAGCAAAAGTGGCGAAAGAATTATCGCCCCATTCTCAAGCTGATGCAAACTGCCTATAGCGCCAGTTTTCCAGAGATAACTACTGCAAAAAACATCGCCACGGATGAGTGCGACAGCTAACGCTAAAGATATGCACAGTAGGCATTCCCGTGCAAAAACACCACTTCCAGATAATCTTAACACCCAGCCAGATCTGCGATGCGATCCAAAAACAGGCGATAAGGAAGTTAGCAGCAGGGATTTAACACCTACTTTTTACAGGTGTAAAGCAGGACGACTACACCACAGAGGCAGCGCAGAACGGTACACTGGACGTCCCAGAAACAGCATGGTCCCTCAGCCACACAATCGCAGAATGTGGAGAGAGGTGGGAACCCAGTATGTGTGAAGGAGGCAGGTCACCCATGAATAAGAATGCACACAATGCCAAGTGTGGCAGTGATGTGCTGGACAAACCTCAATATGCAGATCACAGACCTGTCCATGTGGACATTTACTGCTGGTGTTTGTAGTGTTGTGGACAGTGGATGCAACCATGTTACCTCAGGCAGTGGGGAAGACCTCGGTCATGTAGCTGTGTCACCCCCCCATAAGCGTAAGCGGGCTGGTCCGGCGTACATCAGTCCAGCGTAGGAGTGGTGCTTATTCTGACGTAGTAGCATCCAGTCCGCTTGAAGCGGACTGGATGCTACTATGTCGGAATACATATTAGGTGCCTTCACATAATTTGTGATGCAAGAGTGCCTGGAGAACTGTTTTTGTATACTACAACACCGGAGGGACTCAAACACACTGGATGCTACTACGTCGGAATACATATTTGGTGCCTTCACATAATTTGTGATGCAAGAGTGCCTCGAGAACTGTAGTTTCTCATCGCGAGCAGTCGCAAGCATATGCGACAACTCGCAATGAGAAACCTGACCTCCCCGCTTAGAGAATCTCGCCAGGAGGTTTATTTTCCATGCTCACGATCGGCAACTTGATGTTGCTGATCGCGAATGAGGAAAAAGTCTCGCCGGGATGTAATTTTGCTTGCTTGCGGTCCCCAACTTGTTGTTGAGGACTGGGAGCAAGCAAAAAATTACCGCTGCACTACGCTACCCTATGCTACGCGTGTTTGCAATGTGCTACGTGCAATTTGCGTAGTGCGAAGTAGCGCAAACTTCATACAGTAACCTGGCGTCATAGCGGCTACTGTTCTGTTCTATAGCCAAGAGGAATTTGAGAGCTATCCAAAAAATTTACCATGAGGCTATTGCCGTGGCCAAAGGGCAATTCTTTGCTGCCCGCATTGATTCAGCAAAGAACAATGCTAAAGAAATGTTCTCCATAGTGCAGAATTTTACTTCTCCCAGGCGAGTGTTATTCCTTCTTCTCTCGCATGGTGTAATACGCTTTCCCGCTGCTTCAGAGAGAAAATTCAGGCCATTTAAGCTTCCTTCTCCGTGGGCAAAGGCGGTAGCATGGGTCCTCTGGTAACTCTACCTGCTGCCCCTGTCTGCTCCTTTTCAGCTTTTAGAGCAGTTACTCCCCTGGAATCCCTTAAAATCCTCAGGGGTCTCAAGTCGAGCTCCCCTTCCGATTCCTGCCCAGTCAGGCTTCTGGCTTCAGTGGCTGAGAGCCTGTCATCTGAGGTGAACTGTATTGTCAACCTGTCCCTCCAGACTGCTGCGGTTCCTCTGAGGTGGAAGCAGGCGAAGATATTGCTGCTTCTGAAGAAAGCCTCCCTGGATCCTCTCACCCCTGGGAACTACCGTCCCATCTCCCTTCTACCGGCCATTGCTAAGGTCTGCGAGAAGGTTGTTAACAGCCAACTTACAGAGTATGTGGAGACAGAGGGCCTCCTGCATCCTGCTCAATCGGGGTTTCGCACCTCTCACAGCACTGAGACTGTCCTGGTGGAGGTGTTCGAGGCTATTCGGGAATGCCCTCCCCCCCTTCCTAAGGTCGATTCAGAACCCCGCCATCTTTGAAAAGAAACTCAAGACACATCTCTTTGTTAGTTAATTTCCTCTTGAGCTCAACGCCGGGACACTCATGAGTAGCCGTTCGCACTACAAGTGGAAATAACATAACATAACATAACACACTACGCGAGCGTAGCGTAGTGCTTTGCCGAGGGTTATTTGGGAGGAGCTGCCTATTTGATGCGGGACAGTGGACCTTTCAACAACATCATGGATGTGTGTTGGTACTTGTACATCATCATCTCACATTTCCCTGCTATGCCAAATGTGATTGGCCAGTTTCTACACACAAGCAGAAACAGTTGTGTCCTCTATTCTGTTGGAACATGGTGCAGTTTGTTCCACATTATTGTTAATGTTCTTATGTGTGGGTGCTGCATTGTGGGAGGATCGCCCCTGCAGCTCTGATTTTGCTGGTCCTTATCCCTTTCAGGCGGTGTGCCTTTCAATTCTGTGCCAATACAGTGCTGAGATGTTGCAGACTTGGGTAAATTGGGCTCTTGGTGGGAGTTGGGACTCTTGGGCATAGTTTGTTGTCTGCAGATGTCTTGTTGACATCAAGGGTTGTTTGTGCACATGGATGTGCCAGAGTGTGACCTGCTGCACGGATGTGGTCCAGACTCAGCCACCTCAGTGTTGTGGCATGCACCATGTCATTATGATTAGACTGCAGCCATGCTAATGGTCATGCAGTGTCACTTGCATTGTCAGTGTGGGTCATAGACCCACAGCTTTTCTGGGTTCAGCACATGTGCATGGGTTTGCTGTGAGATTAGTGATGTGTGGGGAGTGCCCACTCTGGGCACATGGTCGATGGGGGCCTACTTGCAGTTTCTAGTTGTGCTGCAGTGTGCCAAGGGGATCAGGGACATGCTCCAGAGTCATTGTGGGTGTGCACCGTGCTATGATTAATTGTGCATGTGGGCCATTGTGCCCATCTCCCCCATACCCCCAGTTCCTGGTCGTTACTAACCCTCTTGCTGTTGGGTTGGCTCCTGTTGAGCAGTGTCCGGGCCCCCAACTCCTTCCACCATCTCCACACTGATGACTGTGGACAGCATTTCCTCCATCTTGTCCAGCTCCTCCTGTGGCTCTGGACTCCAACCTACAGTCTGCATTGGTGCCCTCTAGTCGTTGCTGAGTTTCTGCTTGGTTTTGCTCTTCACATCACTCCTGCGCCTCTTGACCTCTTCCATTGTCCTCCTCAGCACACTGATTGCAGTCACCATGACCACAATGGACTGTCATATTCAATTTTTTGTCGCCAATGACACATTGAAGGTGACAAACAGTTGTTGATGGTATTTTATCACCTCCGTTATCAGGATCCTGTTTTCCTGCAGACTGAACCGCATCTTCCTCTACTTCTTGTCCTTGCCCTTTCCTGACCCCTGGGTCCCGGCCTGGTCCTCGGGGGGCTTGTGGGGTTCTGGTCGTCCTCTGTTCCTGCTCTGGCTACATCCATTGTGCTTCGTAGTTGTTTTGTTTTTGTTTGTGTTTTTTTCTTCTTTTATAGTGATTTTTTCCGCCTGACATGTGCGAATTGCAGGCCTGGCACAGCTTAACGCTGATTTTGTCATCACAGTTGGGCCCATCGCCACTTTTCCGCATTCAGGTTTTGATTTTTATCGCCGTCCCGGTAATGTTTTCGGTGACATTTGACACTTTGTTGGGAAACTATTGCATGTTTCTGCCGTGTTGACAATACAACATTGACACAGAGTTATTTTCCCACGATAGACAGCGATGTGAAAGATTGCGTTAACTGATTTTGCCAATGATTATCGCACGTTCTTGAGAATTTTCTCTTATATGTTCAGAACGTCCCTATATTAGTCACGGACAAGGTTGGAAGCCATGTGCACTAGGGGTTACAGACACTCGTTTCTTGGAATTTTAGTGTACTATGGCTCCTAAAGAGTAAGGGATAGCGTTTTAAAATGGAAATTTTTTAGATGAGTCGACATTTATATTCACTTTATAAAACAAATATCCATATGTTGGGGTATTTTTGTACAGTTGAAATATTTTTCATTAGAGGCCCTGCAAAAAACAAGCAAAGGACCTGACTTACGGTGTGACACTGCTGATGCCCCTCATCTGAACAACTGTCTGTTGGACTTGGCCCTTAAGGCAGGTTCACCCCTAACCTTTTTGCTTTAAATCTGTGATATGCGTGGATGATTTTCTGGTGTGTGAGCACTTTTTCTCTGTGTCCCAGAGTAAAGTGCGTGCATGTAGTTAGGATGGCCTGCTCTCCCATAGGGATGCATGGGGAATGTCTGTGTCCCTAGTAGTTCCTGATGTGTTGGGAGTGCATGCTCGAATTTGGTATGTGCGAGTTCGTGGGAATGAATGCTTCGCAATGGTGTATGTGGTATGTGTGTGTCATGTGTAGAAATGCCATTTCTAGGACTTGGCATATTACTGTAAAATATGTCTGCAGTGTGATTGGCTGGAGCTGGCTGGTGAGCCTGGCTCCAGGAAGGCTGGATGGGTCTGCCCGGTGGTGAGTGTGAGATTAGCATGCTTGATGGCTTGGGAGGAGTGCACCTGGTCCCTGATGGGCCTGGACTTTCCCCAGACAATGCTGGCTCCACCCCCTGTAGTGCGACTGATGGCCGTAGCCCTGCCAGTGAATAGAGAGGGTGGTTGAGGTAAACAGAGTACTTCAAAACCAGCTGCGACTGGTTTTCCCCCACCCTGCACCCTGAGACAAAGGGGTTTTACTGTATAAGAAGGGGCTGTGTCCCCATACAAATTGTCCTGTCTTTGGTTTCCTTCCAGGATCTTGCCAGAGGGGGCTGCTGCTGCTGCAGGGGCCAAGAGGACCGCCACTTGGCTGTCTCCCTGCCTGGAGACCCAGTGTGCTGGCTCTGGCCCTGCCTTGCCCCTCTGCCTGCCTCCAGACCCTGCTGGAGCTTTGCTGTGCCTGGAGGCGCCCTGACTTTGATTTATAGCGCTAGGCGCGCTTTATTTTCCTTGGAGCGTGAGCGCGCTTCCCTTGGCGCTTGAGAGCGCTGTGCCTTCTCCCCGAGCGCTGGAGAGCGCTCGTTGTACAGCCGGTGCCCACCCAGCATATGCCCGTTTCGTTTCGCCAATTTTCGGCGTAGCGAGTGCCACCTCGCTTTATTGTTAATTTGAGAGCCGGTGCCCACCCAGCATTGCCCCGTGGTGTTTATTTTATTTAGAGCCGGTGCCCACCCGGCATTGCCCAGGAAATCACCGCCGCAGCCCGGGAGCACTGGAAGCTGTTGCCGGGGCGCCGCGCTGCCTGCAGCGACCCGGAAGTCCCGCCTCCTGACCCCCAGGGCCGCGCTGCCATTGGCGGCCCCGGCGGAAGTCAGGCGGCGTGTAGAAGAGACAGGTCCAGGCGGGAGCGCGAGAGGAGCAGCCGGCTCCGTCCTCGAGGTTCCCCGAGTGAAGGAGAGCCCCGCGCCGGCCGCCGAGGAGACGCCTCCAGCCACCAGACCCGGTGAGTGCCTGCAAGGGGAGAGGGGCGTTGGGACACATTGTCGGTGTCCGCCCCTCCCCCGTAGCGCGATCTTGCGCGCACTGCTTTATGAAGCCCGAGGGCTTCAGGGGGCATTTTTCGTGGATGCAGAGTCCCCCGTGAGGGACTCCAACGCCCCCGTTTGTCGTTTTCGAGCCCCGAGAGGCTCCAGAGGCCGCAGTTGTTGCCGAGCCCAGCGAGGCTCATTGCCCACATCGTTTAGAGCCCTGAGAGAGGCTCTGGGGGCATATTATCCTGAGTGCGCAGAAGCTCTACATTGCACATTTGCTTTGCGAGCCCTGAGAGGCTCTAGGGGGACACAGGCAGCTAGTTGGTTGTAGCCCAGAGGCTCCCACACTGTGTCTCCCCACCTTGCCCTTGAGCCCTCCTGGCTCCAACGTTGCCCTAACTTTTCCTGCATCAGTTGCCCAGCACTTTGTGGGCAACTGCTACGTTTTGGCTTTGTGTTTGTGCTGCCTGCGCAGACCCCCTGACACTGAGACTCAGGGCATCCCGCCCCTTTCGAGGCCAGTTGGCCTGAGGGACATTGTGAGTGTTGTGCTATGTGCACCCCGCGCATTGTAATTTCTTGATATGTGATTCTTGCGCAAAATGTTCTAACCTGCACCTCTGTGTTTATTATCTCATGTGCAATTGTTGACGTCCCATTTTATGTTTATCCACTTTGCTAAATGTGACCTGCATAGAGGATTGTTGATGGCCCAGTTTATGTTTAGGTTTCCTTCCCTTTGCTAAGAGTGAACTGCTTAGGTGTTGGTATTCCTTCCTTAGATCCTGATGAGAAGGTCCTAGTTACCTACGTGATTACCTACAGTGATTTAGGGTTGCGTAGGAGGTCTTTACTCTGTTCCAGTGATTACTGGATGTGTGTTGCATTTATAATTTTGGTGCTAATCATTCTAATGTTTATGTCCTAAGTGTGTACCTACCAGTAGTATTTTCTGACAAGTGCATACCCCTGACAGTGGTCCATGTGGCCCTGTCCTGTACATAATTCCCCTTGTAAATTCTGCCCGTGCCCCTGGCACATTGTAAAGTTTGTGTGTTATCTAATGTGTTTTGTTTATTATAATACAAGGGCTATTTTTTATATATCCTTGTGTGAAGTCTTTCTTTGTGGTGGGCCTTGGGTGTTGTTGCTGGGGTGCGTGCGCAAATACTTAACTCATACTGCTGTAAAGCAGGACGACTACATGCAGAATGAAAGGGGACCCAGCCGAGAGCCTCATCTGAAGACCAACATATGTCATGGAGACACTGATCATGCAGCTCGGACACCCAAGAGGTCCACAACACCCACCGACACCACCGCCATGCCCCCCTGGACCACCCCGCCAGGACTACCACAGAGGCAGCGCAGAACGGTACACTGGACGTCCCAGAAACAGCATGGTCCCTCAGCCACACAATAGCAGAATGTGGAGAGAGGTGGGAACCAAGTATGTGTGAAGGAGGCAGGTCACCCATGAATAAGAATGCACACAATGCCAAGTGTGGCAGTGATGTGCTGGACAAACCTCAATATGCAGATCACAGACCTGTCCATGTGGACATTTACTGCTGGTGTTTGTAGTGTTGTGGACAGTGGATGCAACCATGTTACCTCAGGCAGTGGGGAAGACCTCGGTCATGTAGCTGTGTCACCCCCCCCATAAGCGTAAGCGGGCTGGTCCGGCGTACATCAGTCCAGCGTAGGAGTGGTGCTTATTCTGACGTAGTAGCATCCAGTCCGCTTGAAGCGGACTGGATGCTACTATGTCGGAATACATATTAGGTGCCTTCACATAATTTGTGATGCAAGAGTGCCTGGAGAACTGTTTTTGTATACTACAACACCGGAGGGACTCAAACACACTGGATGCTACTACGTCGGAATACATATTTGGTGCCTTCACATAATTTGTGATGCAAGAGTGCCTCGAGAACTGTAGTTTCTCATCGCGAGCAGTCGCAAGCATATGCGACAACTCGCAATGAGAAACCTGACCTCCCCGCTTAGAGAATCTCGCCAGGAGGTTTATTTTCCATGCTCACGATCGGCAACTTGATGTTGCTGATCGCGAATGAGGAAAAAGTCTCGCCGGGATGTAATTTTGCTTGCTTGCGGTGCCCAACTTGTTGTTGAGGACTGGGAGCAAGCAAAAAATGACCGCTGCACTACGCTACCCTATGCTACGCGTGTTTGCAATGTGCTACGTGCAATTTGCGTAGTGCGAAGTGGCGCAAACTTCATACAGTAACCTGGCGTCAGAGCGGCTACTGTTCTGTTCTATAGCCAAGAGGAATTTGAGAGCTATCCAAAAAATTTACCATGAGGCTATTGCCGTGGCCAAAGGGCAATTCTTTGCTGCCCGCATTGATTCAGCAAAGAACAATGCTAAAGAAATGTTCTCCATAGTGCAGAATTTTACTTCTCCCCGGACCCAGGCGAGTGTTATTCCTTCTTCTCTCGCATGGTGTAATACGCTTTCCCGCTGCTTCAGAGAGAAAATTCAGGCCATTTAAGCTTCCTTCTCCGTGGGCAAAGGCGGTAGCATGGGTCCTCTGGTAACTCTACCTGCTGCCCCTGTCTGCTCCTTTTCAGCTTTTAGAGCAGTTACTCCCCTGGAATCCCTTAAAATCCTCAGGGGTCTCAAGTCAGGCTCCCCTTCCGATTCCTGCCCAGTCAGGCTTCTGGCTTCAGTGGCTGAGAGCCTGTCATCTGAGGTGAACTGTATTGTCAACCTGTCCCTCCAGACTGCTGCGGTTCCTCTGAGGTGGAAGCAGGCGAAGATATTGCTGCTTCTGAAGAAAGCCTCCCTGGATCCTCTCACCCCTGGGAACTACCGTCCCATCTCCCTTCTACCGGCCATTGCTAAGGTCTGCGAGAAGGTTGTTAACAGCCAACTTACAGAGTATGTGGAGACAGAGGGCCTCCTGCATCCTGCTCAATCGGGGTTTCGCACCTCTCACAGCACTGAGACTGTCCTGGTGGAGGTGGTCAAGGCTATTCGGGAGTGCCGGAACTCAGGCGGGAGGGCAGCATTAATTTTGCTTGACCTCTTGGCTGCATTCAATACGGTCCCTCATGCCCTTCTTTTGGCCCGTCTGGCTGAGATTGGGGTATGTGGAGCAGTTTGGGACTGGCTCAGGTCCTTCCTGGAAGAGCGAGTTAAGCAGATTTGGCTCCCCCTTTCTCCTCTTCGCCTCAGCTGGTTACCATGGGAGTGGCTCAGGGCTCCTCCCTTAGCCCGCTCCTCTTTAACATTTATGTTACGCCGCTCTTACATCTGGCAGAGGAGCTTGGGGCTAAGGTGATGGCCTATGCTGACGACACACTGCTGCTGTTCACCTGGGATAAGACCTCCAGCTCAGTTTTGGAAGCCCAACAGTGCCTAGTTTCCATCTTTAAATGGCTAGCTGATGCTCAGCTTAAATGTAACGAACACAAATCGGAGATTTTACTGTTTGGTAACTTTCCCACTGACTTTCGTTAACAGCTGTGGCCCCCTGACTCCCCGCTCCCCTCGGTGACAGGACAGTCTGCTAAAAACTTGGGAGTCTGGTTTGACGAGAGTCTATCCTTTTCCTCCCACATTAAGAAACTGGCAGGCTTTTGCTTTCGTCTCATCAAGACTCTGCGCACCTTTTTTCCGCTTCTTCCCCAAGAGGCTATAGAAACTGTCACCTGTGCCCTGATCCTTTCCCGTTTGGATTATGCCAATGCTCTCTTTGTCGGGTCCCCTGGCTACCTGCTTAAAAAACTTCAGGTAGTCCAGAACACGGCTGCAAGATTGCTATTGGGCCTCTCAGCCAGGACTCGTGTGACCTTTCAACTCTGTTCTCTTCATTGGCTCCCTGTTGCAGATAGAGTTAGATTTAAATTCTTAGTTCTGGCCCATCGTGCCCTTCATGGCCTTGGCCCCCTCTGTCTCCAGAAGCGTTTCTCCTTCTACTGCCCGGCTCGTGCTCTTCGCTCTGCCACTCAGTGTTTTGCCCGGGTGCCTCGCTTCCGACTTCAGAGGATGGGAGGCAGCTCACTTGCCGTGAAGGCCAGCCTAGCCTGGAATGCCCTGCCCCCCTTCCTAAGGTCGATTCAGAACCCCGCCATCTTTGAAAAGAAACTCAAGACACATCTCTTTGTTAGTTAATTTCCTCTTGAGCTCGGCGCCGGGACACTCATGAGTAGCCGTTCGCACTACAAGTGGAAATAACATAACATAACACACTACGCGAGCGTAGCGTAGTGCTTTGCCGAGGGTTATTTGGGAGGAGCTGCCTATTTGATGCGGGACAGTGGACCTTTCAACAACATCATGGATGTGTGTTTGTACTTGTACATCATCATCTCACATTTCCCTGCTATGCCAAATGTGATTGGCCAGTTTCTACACACAAGCAGAAACAGTTGTGTCCTCTATTCTGTTGAAACATGGTGCAGTTTGTTCCACATTATTGTTAATGTTCTTATGTGTGGGTGCTGCATTGTGGGAGGATCGCCCCTGCAGCTCTGATTTTGCTGGTCCTTATCCCTTTCAGGCGGTGTGCCTTTCAATTCTGTGCCAATACAGTGCTGAGATGTTGCAGACTTGGGTAAATTGGGCTCTTGGTGGGAGTTGGGACTCTTGGGCATAGTTTGTTGTCTGCAGATGTCTTGTTGACATCAAGGGTTGTTTGTGCACATGGATGTGCCAGAGTGTGATCTGCTGCACGGATGTGGTCCAGACTCAGCCACCTCAGTGTTGTGGCATGCACCATGTCATTATGATTAGACTGCAGCCATGCTAATGGTCATGCAGTGTCACTTGCATTGTCAGTGTGGGTCATAGACCCACAGCTTTTCTGGGTTCAGCACATGTGCATGGGTTTGCTGTGAGATTAGTGATGTGTGGGGAGTGCCCACTCTGGGCACATGGTCGATGGGGGCCTACTTGCAGTTTCTAGTTGTGCTGCAGTGTGCCAAGGGGATCAGGGACATGCTCCAGAGTCATTGTGGGTGTGCACCGTGCTATGATTAATTGTGCATGTGGGCCATTGTGCCCATCTCCCCCATACCCCCAGTTCCTGGTCGTTACTAACCCTCTTGCTGTTGGGTTGGCTCCTGTTGAGCAGTGTCCGGGCCCCCAACTCCTTCCACCATCTCCACACTGATGACTGTGGACAGCATTTCCTCCATCTTGTCCAGCTCCTCCTGTGGCTCTGGACTCCAACCTACAGTCTGCATTGGTGCCCTCTAGTCGTTGCTGAGTTTCTGCTTGGTTTTGCTCTTCACATCACTCCTGCGCCTCTTGACCTCTTCCATTGTCCTCCTCAGCACACTGATTGCAGTCACCATGACCACAATGGACTGTCATATTCAATTTTTTGTCGCCAATGACACATTGAAGGTGACAAACAGTTGTTGATGGTATTTTATCACCTCCGTTATCAGGATCCTGTTTTCCTGCAGACTGAACCGCATCTTCCTCTACTTCTTGTCCTTGCCCTTTCCTGACCCCTGGGTCCCGGCCTGGTCCTCGGGGGGCTTGTGGGGTTCTGGTCGTCCTCTGTTCCTGCTCTGGCTACATCCATTGTGCTTCGCAGTTGTTTTGTTTTTGTTTGTGTTTTTTTCTTCTTTTATAGTGATTTTTTCCGCCTGACATGTGCGAATTGCAGGCCTGGCACAGCTTAACGCTGATTTTGTCATCACAGTTGGGCCCATCGCCACTTTTCCGCATTCAGGTTTTGATTTTTATCGCCGTCCCGGTAATGTTTTCGGTGACATTTGACACTTTGTTGGGAAACTATTGCATGTTTCTGCCGTGTTGACAATACAACATTGACACAGAGTTATTTTCCCACGATAGACAGCGATATGAAAGATTGCGTTAACTGATTTTGCCAATGATTATCGCACGTTCTTGAGAATTTTCTCTTATATGTTTAGAACGTCCCTATATTAGTCACGGACAAGGTTGGAAGCCATGTGCACTAGGGGTTACAGACACTCGTTTCTTGGAATTTTAGTGTACTATGGCTCCTAAAGAGTAAGGGATAGCGTTTTAAAATGGAAATTTTATAGATGAGTCGACATTTATATTCACTTTATAAAACAAATATCCATATGTTGGGGTATTTTTGTACAGTTGAAATATTTTTCATTAGAGGCCCTGCAAAAAACAAGCAAAGGACCTGACTTACGGTGTGACACTGCTGATGCCCCTCATCTGAACAACTGTCTGTTGGACTTGGCCCTTAAGGCAGGTTCACCCCTAACCTTTTTGCTTTAAATCTGTGATATGCGTGGATGATTTTCTGGTGTGTGCGCACTTTTTCTCTGTGTCCCAGAGTAAAGTGCGTGCATGTAGTTAGGCTTGCCTGCTCTCCCATAGGGATGCATGGGGAATGTCTGTGTCCCTAGTAGTTCCTGATGTGTTGGGAGTGCATGCTCGAATTTGGTATGTGCGAGTTCGTGGGAATGAATGCTTCGCAATGGTGTATGTGGTATGTGTGTGTCATGTGTAGAAATGCCATTTCTAGGACTTGGCATATTACTGTAAAATATGTCTGCAGTGTGATTGGCTGGAGCTGGCTGGTGAGCCTGGCTCCAGGAAGGCTGGATGGGTCTGCCCGGTGGTGAGTGTGAGATTAGCATGCTTGATGGCTTGGGAGGAGTGCACCTGGTCCCTGATGGGCCTGGACTTTCCCCAGACAATGCTGGCTCCACCCCCTGTAGTGCGACTGATGGCCCTAGCCCTGCCAGTGAATAGAGAGGGTGGTTGAGGTAAACAGAGTACTTCAAAACCAGCTGCGACTGGTTTTCCCCCACCCTGCACCCTGAGACAAAGGGGTTTTACTGTATAAGAAGGGGCTGTGTCCCCATACAAATTGTCCTGTCTTTGGTTTCCTTCCAGGATCTTGCCAGAGGGGGCTGCTGCTGCTGCAGGGGCCAAGAGGACCGCCACTTGGCTGTCTCCCTGCCTGGAGACCCAGTGTGCTGGCTCTGGCCCTGCCTTGCCCCTCTGCCTGCCTCCAGACCCTGCTGGAGCTTTGCTGTGCCTGGAGGCGCCCTGACTTTGATTTATAGCGCTAGGCACGCTTTATTTTCCTTGGAGCGTGAGCGCGCTTCCCTTGGCGCTTGAGAGCGCTGTGCCTTCTCCCCCAGCGCTGGAGAGCGCTCGTTGTACAGCCGGTGCCCACCCGGCATATGCCCGTTTCGTTTCGCCAATTTTCGGCGTAGCGAGTGCCACCTCGCTTTATTGTTAATTTGAGAGCCGGTGCCCACCCGGCATTGCCCCGTGGTGTTTATTTTATTTAGAGCCGGTGCCCACCCGGCATTGCCCAGGAAATCACCGCCGCAGCCCGGGAGCACTGGAAGCTGTTGCCGGGGCGCCGCGCTGCCTGCAGCGACCCGGAAGTCCCGCCTCCTGACCCCCAGGGCCGCGCTGCCATTGGCGGCCCCGGCGGAAGTCAGGCGGCGTGTAGAAGAGACAGGTCCAGGCGGGAGCGCGAGAGGAGCAGCCGGCTCCGTCCTCGAGGTTCCCCGAGTGAAGGAGAGCCCCGCGCCGGCCGCCGAGGAGACGCCTCCAGCCGCCAGACCCGGTGAGTGCCTGCAAGGGGAGAGGGGCGTTGGGACACATTGTCGGTGTCCGCCCCTCCCCCGTAGCGCGATCTTGCGCGCACTGCTTTATGAAGCCCGAGGGCTTCAGGGGGCATTTTTCGTGGATGCAGAGTCCCCCGTGAGGGACTCCAACGCCCCCCCATTGGTGCTGTGAGAGCCACGAGGCTCTGAGGGGCCATTCTGTTCTTGAGTCCCCCGTGAGGGACTCCAATGCCCCCGTTTGTCGTTTTCGAGCCCCGAGAGGCTCCAGAGGCCGCAGTTGTTGCCGAGCCCAGCGAGGCTCATTGCCCACATCGTTTAGAGCCCTGAGAGAGGCTCTGGGGGCATATTATCCTGAGTACGCAGAAGCTCTACATTGCACATTTGCTTTGCGAGCCCTGAGAGTAAGCATGAGTGAATTTTGCGGATCTCGCGTTCGCGAATTTTGAGGATTTGTGGATTCGCAATCCGCAAAATCCGCGAATTTGCGGATTTTTTTTTTTTGTGTTCGCCCGTGTTTCTGCCAGTTCGCGAGGGTTTTTACAATTTCGCAATTTGCGAACTTACCTGTCGGGTCGCAAGTTTTGCGAACTTGTTGTTTCTACGTGTCTAGCCTGTTTGGGACACTCTTCTTCATCACTGCCACTCTCTGTCACCACTGCCACTCTCTGACTACTCATGCCACCCTCTGGCCCACCCATGCCACCCTCTGTTTCATCACCACACCCTCTGGTTGTCCAGTGTACATTATTTTCGGCAAAGCAAAGCACACCTTCCCTGCCTCAAGTGACCTGAATTAATTTGGGGCTGATTAATGTGTCACAGAATATTTTTTTAGCTGGCACCTGCTTCCTTAGTGCGCCCTGATTAGTGATCTTTTGCACTTGCTAAGTGCTTTCATTGTTGCAAAATTAGTTACAACACCTGCCCTGCCCCAACTGACAATAATGAATTAGGGGCTGATTAATGGATTTTAACTTCCAGCCTGGCTCCTGCTTGTCTCCCTTAGCTGTAATTCAGGACCTTTGTGGCATATGTGTAACTATTCTGAGGTTCAGAGCAGGGTCACATAATAGTTTCAACTGGCAACTGAACTCTGGAGGGGCCCCTCAGGAAGCACTACAGGAAATGGCTACTAATGATGAGCCTGAACTTTTGAACCTGGTAAGTAGTTACTTTCAGTTTTGCTAAGATCGTATTTCTGCAATTTTGCACTTATTCGCGGGGCGCGAACTCACGCGAACAGTGCGAGCAGTGCGAGCAAAATCCGCTGCTCGCGGATTTGCGGATTTTGCGGGAGATTCGCGAATCTCGCGGATTGCGGATTTCCCGAAAATCCGCAAAATCCGCGAGCGGAACGGATTTTCCGCCCATGCCTACCTGAGAGGCTCTAGGGGGACACAGGCAGCTAGTTGGTTGTAGCCCAGAGGCTCCCACACTGTGTCTCCCCACCTTGCCCTTGAGCCCTCCTGGCTCCAACGTTGCCCTAACTTTTCCTGCATCAGTTGCCCAGCACTTTGTGGGCAACTGCTACGTTTTGGCTTTGTGTTTGTGCTGCCTGCGCAGACCCCCTGACACTGAGACTCAGGGCATCCCGCCCCTTTCGAGGCCAGTTGGCCTGAGGGACATTGTGAGTGTTGTGCTATGTGCACCCCGCGCATTGTAATTTCTTGATATGTGATTCTTGCGAAAATGTTCTAACCTGCACCTCTGTGTTTATTATCTCATGTGCAATTGTTGACGTCCCATTTTATGTTTATCCACTTTGCTAAATGTGACCTGCATAGAGGATTGTTGATGGCCCAGTTTATGTTTAGGTTTCCTTCCCTTTGCTAAGAGTGAACTGCTTAGGTGTTGGTATTCCTTCCTTAGATCCTGATGAGAAGGTCCTAGTTACCTACGTGATTACCTACAGTGATTTAGGGTTGCGTAGGAGGTCTTTACTCTGTTCCAGTGATTACTGGATGTGTGTTGCATTTATAATTTTGGTGCTAATCATTCTAATGTTTATGTCCTAAGTGTGTACCTACCAGTAGTATTTACTGACAAGTGCATACCCCTGACAGTGGTCCATGTGGCCCTGTCCTGTACATAATTCCCCTTGTAAATTCTGCCCGTGCCCCTGGCACATTGTAAAGTTTGTGTGTTATCTAATGTGTTTTGTTTATTATAATACAAGGGCTATTTTTTATATATCCTTGTGTGGAGTCTTTCTTTGTGGTGGGCCTTGGGTGTTGTTGCTGGGGTGCGTGCGCAAACACTTAACTCATACCGCCTCCAAGTTTAGCCTAGACTGCTCTGGCCACGTTACCTAGAGGGCGAGTGGGGGTTGCCTTGGTGTGTGACTCCCTTGCCCTGACTTTAGAAATGGCGATCCCTGACTGACCTCGACGCGAGTCTTGGCCGGCCAGGGTCCCGTTTCTAACACTGTCTTGTTAATTCTATGTTATGTTGTTATGTTTCATTAGATCACTGGAATGTTGAGAGCTGCATTGAAGACAATGGTGAAGCCAATGTGATAACTATTGGTCATGACAATGACTTTCAGCCACCCTGTACAGAAACACAGCTGCTGTGCAGCAAGGCTAAAAATAATTTTACAAAATGACCTTTGATGTGGTCAGGGTCAATATGCTTTTTCTTTATTAAAAAACAAACAAAAAAACAAATTGGGGAGTGCATTAGGGGACAAGGCAAAACAGAAGAAGGGTGAAAGAGGAGGACGCTGATGAAGGTGTGGGTAAGGGCATGCAAGAGAGAATATCGGTAAGCACAGAGACAAGGAGGGTGGGGGGATTGGGGAAGCAAGCAAACACCGGAGGGTGGGAAGCAGGGGATGGAGAAGCAAGCTGGCAGTGGAGAGTGAGCTGAAAGGACTGGGGAAGCAAGGTTACAGGATGTTAGCGGGAGGGGATGGGGAGTCAAATGGACAAAAGACGGTAAACGGGAGAGGCTTGGGAATCAAACTGACAATGAAGGGTCTGCGGGAAGGCTGCGGAAGCCAGTTAACAATGGAGGATGGGTGGGAAGTGATGGGACAGCAAGCTGGCTACAGAGGGTTGGTGAGATGGGATGGAGAAACAGGCAAGTAATGGAGATTCGGCAGGACGGGATGGGGCAGTAAGCTGACAATGGAGGCTGGTTGAAAGGGACGGGAGAAGCACATGAACAATGGAGGATGAGGAGATGGGGCAGCAAGCTGATAATGTAGGATGATTTGGAGGGACTAGGGATGAAAGCTGGCAACTAGGGCATTCCCGTGCTAGACTGTGAAGGAGACAGACACGGACAACCGTTAAAAAATCAAGGAAACAACGCCTCTCTCATCCAACCTCCTGTATAACTAAATATTACAGAGATCTAAGGAACTTCACTATATTGTCTGAGTCGGCTGACCAGCAGTACTATTCAAAAAGGACTAGGTCTCCAAGCGGAGCCAGGTCTGCAAAAGGCTGTCCTACATCTACACAGTCCTGATGAAGACCCCCCTTCTGATGTGCAAAATCAGCGCATCGCCCCCCCAGGGTCGAAACGTCGACGCATTCCCTTTTTCACGAACCAACTATTAAAAATCCTCTAGGACCCAAGAATTAATTGATGTACCTACTGGATTATTGTACATATAGTTGTCGTCGCCAATAAGTCTATGAAGTGACAATTTTATATGTTGTTTTAACATGGACAGAATTTACGTGTTTTGTATGTTTTATGTTTCAATTTTGGACAGCAACATGAATACTTTGATTTAAATACAGAGAATATGAAAGTGCATGAGTAAAACTTCACTTATATTTTTCTTTGTGGTCAGTGTGTTTGATTATACTGGTATAGGTACCAGTGTCTTTGTACCTTCATTAGGGACGAAGTATACAAATAACACAATTGGAATACTATACTACTGTGTATTTCCATCTGACAGAACCATTATTATTGAGTGTGTGGCAACAGAGGGTAGGCAAGAGGGGCTGTGGAAGCACATGTAAGTTGGCCGGTGGGAGGGGATGGGTATACACAATGACAACAGAGAATGGGCAGGAGGGGCTGTAAAAGCAAACGGACACCAGAGGGTGGGTGGGTGTACTGGAGGAGCAATGGGACAACTTGGTGGTGGGGAAGGAAGAACCAGAGCTTCAGGAGGGCAACAAAGAGGAACACAGAGGAGAAAAAAGTACACAAACGAGACAACTGGAGAGCACATGCACTTTTGTCGAATGATAAAACAAAAACAAAAATGTAACACCTGAAAACTAATCAGTAGAAGGTCATATGTGGGTACAGTAACTGCACCTACGGGGTGCAGTTATTGCATGCTTAGTCTCTTTAGTGATAGTACTGCAGCCCTCCCCATGATTTTTCATGTATGTGAGCCCCTGAAATGCACTGTTGCCACACACAAGAACATGAAATGGCCACCTAACATTAACCCTGCCACAGCTCAGAGCCTTGTCTCTGCCTTTTGTTCCACTGCCCTACAAGAAAAAGTCAAGACAGTATTATGACCCCACCAACTTGCATTGTTAACTCTCGCTCAAGATTTCGGCTAGACACATTTGGGTCGTCATCTTGTGGGTGGATGTAGAAATTCCGTGCCCAGTAATCAAGCCTCACTTGGCTTCATCTCCCACATGGACCCATAGCAGCTTCTGACACACTTTGAAAAGAAGACACACAACTCCAGAGAAACTCCCAGGATGATTACCTTGTAAGCATATCCTCGCTCCAGCGATCTTCATTCTCAGAACGTTTCTTGAAGAAAAGGAAACTAGACACATTGACGTTAAATCGAATATATTCCTGTTATGTGTGCACCGGGGTCCTGCCAACAATCCCATCACAGGTAAGTGTTCTAACACTAGTGTAAAGATAAAGTTCAGCGAAATCCAGCTCAGTTTTCATAGATCACAATTTGTTAAAAGGAACAGCTGCTGAGAACGCTGAATGAAAATTCCTTTGCTACATTGGTGATTGTATTATATACTTCAATCAATCAATCAGTCAATCAATCAATCAATCAGGCATTTGTTAAGTGCGTCTACTCACCGTAAGGGTCTCAAGGTGCTGGGGGGGGGGGGGGTTAGCAGGTTCTAGTCCATCAACATCAACGGGGGGGGTCGGTCGAAGAGCCAGGTTTAGAGGTGTCTTACGAAGATGGTGAGCGATGTTGTCTGTCTGAGGTGGCGTGGAAGGACCTTCCCGGATTTAGCTGCGAGGAAGGAGAAGGAGCGTCCTCCCGGTCTGATCTTTCAGGTGCAGGGCACCACGGAGTTGGAGAGCTGGATTTATCATAGGGTCCTCTGGGGTGAGTGGAATTTTAGTCAGCTGTTCAGGTATACTGGTCCGGTGTCATGGAGGGCCTTGTGGGCGTGTGTGAGCATCTTGAAGGTGACTCCAGCTTTCATGGGGAACCAGTAGAGTGTGCGCCGGTGCTGGGAGATGTGGCAGTGTCTTGGCAGGTCGAAGACAGTCTTGCTGTGGCGTTCTGGATGTTCTGTAGTTTGCGGGTGAGGTTTTTGTTTATTCCGGTGTAGAGTGCGTTGCAATAGTCGAGTCTGCTGGTGACCAGGGTCTGAGTGACTGTCTTTCTGTGTTTGAGGGGGATCCATTTGAAGATCTTGCGTAGGAGGCCGAGGTTGTTGAAGCAGGAGGACGAGACAGAATTGATGTGGCGGTCCATATTGAGCTCGGAGTCCAGTATGATTCCCAGGTTGCATGGGGGTGGGCGGGCTTCCAAGAGTGGGGGGCCACCAGGTGTCATTCCAGGTGTCGAGGTTTGGGCCCATGATGAGTACTTCTGTTTTGTTGGTGTTTAGTTGTAGGCAGCTGTTTTTCATCCATTTGGTGACGACTTCCATGCCTTCTGGAAAGTTGTGTCTGGTGGTATTGGGTTAGTTGGAGAGGGAGAGGATGACTTGGGTGTCATCTGCATATGACACAATGTTGAGTCCATAGGTTCTGATAATGGGGGCTAATAGAACCTTGTAGATGTTGAAGAGCGTAGGGCTGAGGGAGTACCCCTGGGGGACTCTGCAGGTGGTTGGTGTGGGGTCCGAGAGGAAAGGGGGGAGTCTGACCTGCTGTGTTCTGCCAGAGAGGAAGGAGCGGATCCAGTCAACGTCCTTGTCTTGGATTCCTGCATTGTGGAGTCTGCGTATTAGTGTCTGGTGACATACTGTGTCGAACACCGCTGAGAGGTCGTGGAGGATGAGGGCTGCTGTTTTTTCTTTGTCCAGTAGTGTGCGAATGTCGTCTGTTGCAGCAGGTCCCCGTACTGTGTTTTTTTCTGTAGTAGGATTGGGAGGAGTCGAGGATGTTGTACACTTAGCTACAGAAGTCACACTTGATGGGACCAAAAATATATGATCAATAATGATTGTGACCTGGAAAAAAGGGGTAGGGAGACATTCTTGAGAATTATCAAGGAGACAGAAATTCACAACTCTGCTGATCTAAGTGCAAGTGACATCAAATAATTGGTAATGTTTATGGTGCCCACATGTTACATGCTAAAGTGTTTAATACTGTAGAGGTGTTAGTAATGCTTGTTCCCCCGTTTTACACATAACCCTGGACAGCAATATGCTGTATCCTAGAAGTAAGACAGTGTTGTTTAAAGTTCAAGGTGGTCAGAGTAGCTGATGATATTGTTGGTGAATTGTAAAAACTCAGAAAAGCACAAAGGTTTCTTTTTCTTGTTTCACTTTCCTTTCCCTCTGGAACAGATGCCATTTTTAGGTATTCACCTCATGAAAGTATTTTTCAGGAGGAGTGAATGACATAGCATCACCCCAACAGAATCTGCTGTACTTCAGGTGAGTGGCTCCATAACACAAGAAAAGCATCCATGATTTAGGGAAGAGACAAACAGAGGAAGTGGACGGAAAGTATAGGACACTGACAAATAAGAAGCAAGCAAATGAGAGTGAAAATGAAGCCGGCTCGTGGTAAGCAACAGGCAGGCTTTCAGTCCGCTATAAAATAACAATATGTCTTGCAACAGAAAGTGCATTGACTGTCTGAGGCAAGACCCCAAAACTGTTTGGCTGAGCCCTAGCAGAATGGTACTGACTGCTGTCAACTTTCATATTTTTTGTTGTGTGTGCACACTGTAGCAACTTTCAGGCAAAAACATAGCAAAACCTGTGAAAGACACTCAAGCTTCAGAGGTGCAAAGGATTGAATCCCCCGTGTCTCCCAAGAGGCTGCTATTTTCAATTAGGACATTCAGCCCTTGTGGAATGGAACATTCTGATAGCTTTTCAACCCTGAGTAGCAGGCTACATCAGCCATTAAAGGACTGCTCTCTGATTATATGCCCTTGCCAAACACTGGAGCAGGCCTTTAATGGCTGATGGTTCACAGATAGAACATCAGCGACAGCAATATCGATGTTAAAAATATCGATTAAAATAGTTTGAAGTCGATTACGATGGTGGGCGGTCCGCCACCACCCGGCCGGCGGTGAGGACCGACGGCCCGGCTGTGGCGGACCATCCGCCATCAACCTGAATATTCCCACTTCCAAATTAGGATGGCGGTGGGAATGGGAATGGTACCGCAGCGGACGGAAAGACCGTCTGCCGTGGTCCCGCATGGCAGTCCTTTTCCGCCCGCCTTGCGGGACATGGTACAATTGGGCAATGGCAGCAGTGCCGTGCAGGCACCGCCGTGAGCATCACGATGCCTGTCTTTTTTGGCGGGGATCCTGTGCAAGTGGGTGATACCTACGGTACCCCCCCTGCATTTGCATTTGCATGTACAAGGTGGCAGGCACCGCATGGTGCCTGCCACGTTGCACTTACAAAAGCACAACATGTATTTTACATTGTGGCAGGTGCTGCTACCCGCCGCAATGTTAAAATACAGGATGCGCCCGCCAGTGTGACTGGCACATCCTAATTTGTATAGCGGGACCGTCGCACCTATGGTGGGCGGCCCTTTTGCAGCTGCGATGGCAGCCGTACTTTGTCCGCCCACCATCGTAACCATAGACTTCAAAATATTGACTTCCACACCTAAAGAGGTAAGTACAAAAATATCGACTCAAAAATGTTGATGTAAAAAATATCGATTTATAAATACATATTTAAATAAAAAAATAAATATTACGTATATTAAATATTTATATACATTTTTACCAAAATAGATTAAATGTAATATACATTTTAACAAAATGTAACACATAAACTTAATTAAAAAAACCCACACAAACAAAACAATGTATACAAATATATATATTTACTTTAACCCTTTCCGTGCTGCGAACGTCCAACGGTCGTCGCGTGCACTACCTCCCTGGTGCTGCGCACGACCGTTGGACGTCCGAATCCCGTTAGCGCGATCGAACGTCCGCACTGGGGCGGAATGTTCGACGCGCTAAAGGGGTTAAAACAATTAATAAACTATTATTTTAATGTCTTTTAAAAGTTTAAAATATATAAAAATTAAATATATATATATATATATATACATATATATTAATAATTAAATATATTAAAAAACATTCTAAAATAAATTAAAAGATTAAACTATTAAAAAATATTTAAACTTACATTTCCCAATACAGTTAGTGCAAAAGTAGGGAAAGTGTTGCACAGCAGAAATGTAAAAATAATTATTTCCACTCCAATAAGTACAACAGTAGGGAAAGTGTTGGATTGCGGAGGGGTAGAAATTACTATTCCCACTCCAAATAATTCAACAGTAGGAAAAGTGTTGGATAGTGAAGAGGTCAAAATTACTATTCCCACTCCAATGAATGCACCAGTAGGGTAGGTGTTAAATAGTGGAGGGATTACATTTACTATTCCAACTCCAGTGAGTGCAATAGTAGGGACAGTGTTGGGTAGCGGAAGGGTACAAATTTATATTACCATTCCAGTGAGTGCAACAGTAGGGAAAGTGTTGGATAGCGGAAGGGTACAAATTACTATTCCCACTCCAGTGAGTGCAACAGTTGGGTAAGCGTTGGATAGTGGAGGGATTAAGTTTACAATTGAAAATCCAGTGAGTGCAACAGTAGGGAAAGTGTTGTATAGCTGAGGGATAAACATTACTATTCCCACTCCAGTGAGTGCAACAGTAGGGAAAGTGTTGGATAGCGGCAGGGTAAAAATTACTATTCCCACGCCAGTAAGTGCAACAGTAGAGAAAGTGTTGTATAGCATAGGGGTACATTTAATATTCACAGTCCAAGCAGTTTAAAAATAAAAAGTAAATAAATATTTAAAAATCAAAAAATAATATTATGAAAATAAATAAATGAATAAATTACAAAATGTGTTAAAAATGAAAAAATAAACAATATATTTCACATATAAAAACATAATTTAATATTAATTACATATAACAAATACCAAGACATATTAGATAAAATAAAATATTAAATACATTTCCCCAAAATAACTATTTCAAACTATAATATTTTTACAATCAAAAACATTATTTATTACATAAATGTATTTATTTTAATTCCTACCTTATAACACCACCCAAATAAAATACTTCTACATATAAAAAAATATATAATTCCATAATCAACCTAATTCATTATAAGTTACAAAAATATTGGTAATAAAAAAATGATACTAATTAATTAACTACCTACACTTTAACCCTATGATTTCCACACCTAAATCAAATTGTAAAATAATACAATACACAATTAAAACTTATTATAAATTAAAAACTATTAGTATAAAACAACTAATTATGAAGTAAGTAAAATGTATTTAATACCCACCCTTTACCACTTTAAAAATAAAAACAGCACACAAAAAATAAACAATTACGCAAAATAGATATCAGATAATTAACATTAATTAACAGTTACATATTCATTAATTAAACACAAATTACTTTCCACCCTTTACCCCTCTAAACCCCAAAATGCACACCTAAAATTAATTACACAATTACCATAATTAACTCCCAATTAATATTTAAAATGAATAAACAACCAATTTAATAATTCATCAATAGAGAAATTACTTGCCACTCTTTACACCTATAATCACAGAAAAGCACACCTAAAATTAATTACACAAGTACCATAATTAATGACCAATTAAGTAATTAATATGAACTAACAAATAATTATTAATTGATTATTAATAAATACATTTTTACATTTAACACTATAACATCTCAAACAAATAAATATTAATGATTAAAAAATAATCAATAAATTCATAATATTGAATTACCACTAACCCTATTCCCCTAAAAACCCACAACCCACTAGCGAACTGAAAAACACAACATTCAAATTAAAAAAATAATAACTACTAGAAATTTAATAGACCTAATAAAATATATAAACAATTCTTATACAAAAAAATATCAACTTACTTTTAAAATATATACTAAAATACTTAACATTAATTAAAATATCAATATTTTTAACAACTATATTTTTGCAAACGATATTAAATACTTCAATATATTTACCTTAAGTCGATATTTTTGACCACAATATTCTTGCTGTCAATTTTTTTCAATCGTAATATTTATGAATCGATATTTGTGCAACTCAATATTTAAAACTCAATATTCTGTCTGAACCCCATGGCTGATATAGCGGCTAAGGTTGACAGTAAGGCTATATATTCCTTTGCATGCATTTGTATACTGTTTTTCTGCCTTTTTCTTTTTTTTCTGCTCACAAAGTGTCTCCTTAATCTGTGTCCATTTAAGATATGGACTGGAGATAAATCTGTTAATAGATCTTGTACCTGCTTTAATTTCTTAGGGGCCAATTAGTGTGGCGAGAGGATCGCCCCTGCAGTGCCGCGTTAGCCACCGCCGGCCTAGCGGGTGAGATCCGCCCCGCCATCCACGCATGAATGACCCCCACCATTTTATTATGGATCGGGGTCCACAGCAGATGGGAAGACCGTCCGATGCATTTATGCCAGTCGACAAGTCGACCAGGCGGAAAAGGGGTCTAACATGGTGGCATCCATATTAACTTTCCCGGCAGAGATGTGCCTTTCCATGGCGACATTGCCTCCATGGAAAGGCATGCTGTCTTTGCCAGTGGGGGCCTCTAGCGGGCCCCCAGGTGGTTGGGGGGTGGGGGCTGCACATGGGCATTGGCATGGACAAAATTGCAGGCATAGTGCATGCCAATGCACGACGTTCATTCCCAGCATTGTGGCGGGTGGTGCTGTGAGCACTGCCTGCCACAATGCTGGGAATAGGGGATGCCACCGCCAGGGTGGCATTCTGATTGCAGGTGCGGGACCGCCGCACCCCTTGCGGATGGTCCCGCATTCCTTTATGGTGGCAGGCAGACTTTGTCCTCCCTCCCTCGTAATAGACCCTTTTGTATTTATAGCTGAATTATAATGTATAGTGAACAAAAAAGTTAGAATAGACTCATGTATTGTTTAGTATTGGATTTATTTTGATAGATTCCAGCTACTTTCTGCTATGGATCTGTTTGGAATACCTTATATCTATGGAGGGGTCCCTGTCACTACAGAGTGTGTACTCCAGCAGGTCTGCTATTCACCGAGAATGTTTTCCTGAATTTATGTTCATAATGGGGTCGCGATTCTCCTACATAGAATAACCCTAAAGGGAACAAAACATGTAATTGGGACAGCCACTCCTGATACTGATATGTATTTGTAATCAAAGGTTTTATATTTCTTTCATAAGGTGCCTTCTGCAGCTAGGCCTCCTGATGTATTATTATAAAAAGGCAATTCTCAAACTTAAGGCAACAATGTACTGTTATTTTTTACTCCCACACTTTGTTCTTTCTGGTCTCCTAACATCCAAGTAATACTTTAATTTTGCTAATTTCTAATGTGTCTTCAACTTGATCCTTACACCATCACAATGGATCTTGTAGTCTATTCTGATATTTAGCCAAATATTCCCTATATATAGAATCAATTTATCAATGATTATTTAGGGGTCAATTCCAATTCGGGAAACAAATTCGTTCGACGATTCGAATTCGTAGCCGTTTCCGTACGAATCGTACAAATCCGTCCGAATCACGTAGTACGATCCGTAGTAAAAAAATACGTCCGAATCGTGGTGATCCGTACGAAAAACAAAGGAAAATCCGTACGATACGGAACCTGAAAGTGAACTGTACGAATCGTAAACATACCGTACGATCCGACAAGTACGATCCGGACCGGGGAATGAGTACCCGATTTGGACGGTAAACGTATGAGCAACTCGTTCGGAGAGCCACACAATCACATAGGGTACGGTTCGTATATCTCATGATCGTAGGGGTACGGTTGGTACACCCCATGAACGTAGGTGTACGAACCGTACCCCTATGGTACCTCTTCGATCATGGAGTGTACGAACCGTACCCCATGATTGTAGGTGTACGAACTGTACCCCTAAGATCATGGGGTGTACGAACCGTACCCCATGATCGTAGGTGTGCGAACCATACCCCTAAGCTCATGGGGTGTACGAACCATACCGGGGGTTTGTTTTGCACGCATTTCGAGACGAATTCTGCTTTTCCGGACGTTTTGAGCTCTCGTAAAAAAAGGAGTCGTACGGAGTGTTGACTGGACTAATCATACCTGCTGGGTCGGAAAATGATGCTTCGATCCGTATGGACATTGCGTACTGCGCGTTCTGAATGCGATTCATACGGATTATTGAGTTGTGTGGGCTTTGGTACGATTCAGACGGAGAACTGCTTTGGGTACGCATCGTACTACATCGTATGTACGGGGACGTTCGAGGATACGATTCGTAAGGGAAAAATGCTCTGTACAGCTATTCGTACGGGATTTTACCGAATCGGAAACGGACCCTTATTGTGAAGGAAATCAGACAGTCATTATTCTCTGTCCTTTTAAAAAATGTGTGGAACCCATACTACAAACTCTTTAATTTATGTACAGTCATAGTTGTTTTCTCACAGTCATCTTGCAGTAGTAGCAATTTCTTTGCCTTTGCTCTGCTCTGTACTGTTCCTATGGTTCGTGTGAGAACATGCAATGAGACAACACAGGGAGGCTAGAAGCATTGGGAAGTAAGATGGCGGTCGGTTGAGGTGACTGTTGCAGCTAGCAACACCATGACAGAGCGAACCCCGATAATGAGATAAGGAGTGGCTGAGAAAAAGGGAGAATACTGTTGCCCCTAAGAGCAATACTTGAGGCTCTCCAAAGCGTGTTGGCAGATTAGACATACAGTTGACAGATGGAGTGCAAGATAACTGCAGGGAAACAGGAACTGTACTCCATCTGCTACAAACTGAGCACAGCCTTGGAGGCTATTGACTGCCCCAGGTCCCACTTACTGGGAATTGTGAAACCTAAATCTGCTCCTCCTAGGACTCAAGGAAAGGGATCATCAACCACAACGATCAGTGGTAGCTCCAGAACGGAAGGCGTAATTCCTACACGCCTTGATGGAGAGGCAAGCGCTGCAAAGAAGCGCCACCCTGGACGACGAGCTCCAGGACTGAACTGGAATGAGTTTGCCTCAGAGGGGAAGGGGAAAGGCGGAGCTACGGTCCAGCAGCGCCTGCCCTGTCACACAGTTGCAGACCTGCTGAGGGGGTCAAAGAAGCATGCAGGGCTTAACAAGCCGGGCAAAGTCTTGGATACAGGCACCTCTGGTAGGAATGAGGAGGCCATCAATGGATGCATGGACCAAGGAGAAAATACCACGAACTGCGGGAAAGAGGTATCCGTAACTACAGGTACACAGCAGCATCTAGAGGCCAGTGGGAGTGGAGGGGAGACTTTGGCCGGTTTGAAGGGTACAGAAGCAGTAGAGGGTAAGGGCAATAAAGTAAGGAAGGGGGACTTGATAAACATTGATTCCCCTCAATATGAAGCTATAGAGCTTGACTCTGGGCAGAGCCGCTGGTAGTGCGTGGTGACCTAAAGAGAGGCTGAAAAAACTCAGACCCAGAAATATGAGGGGAGGAAACCCCAAGTATTTAGGTCATTCAATGCATTTAGAGCTAGCCATGGTCTGGTTGATGTATGGGGGAGAAGAACTCAAGTGATTCTGGGTATACCTATTACTCTCACCCCCATAGGAAGCATGTGCAAATGGCTTATTTTTTAGTCTCAAGTAAAATACTGGCTAAGGTTGAGATTAAAAAACTACCACAACTCTTCTCTGAACATAATCCGCTTCTGCTAGACATTATAGGGCAGGGGTGTTCCAGGAAACAGAGTGCTTGGTCATTTGACAAAAAAACTGCTTGCTAATGAACAGTTTCATGTACACATGAAGCAGTGGACCACAGAATTCTTTGTTGCAAATAGATACAGTGCCACATGCAGGATAGTATGGGACACTTTTAAGGCTGGTCTGAGGGGAGAAGCTATTAGTTTTGTGTCGCAACACCAGAAACAACCAAAGGAAGAGGTTGACGCATTATTAGAAGAATTAGCAGGGTTAGAGGCAGAGCCTGTAGAGCGGATAAACAGGAAGACCCGAACAAGGATCACATGGTAAAATTAGCTTTAGTAAAGGTGGAAATTAACAGTTACTTCCAAGAAAGGCTGGCCCAAATGTATCAGGCATATCAGGGTGAGATGTATGAGTATGGCGATACTATAGTGTAAATAACAAGGACCCCCTGTTAAGAAATTCAATTTGTGGTACAGGGAAATAAACAGTGTAAACAATATGGCATATTATTAACACATAAGGAGGGAGAAATTGCATAAAGGAGACACAACCAAGTGATTATAAGAAAATCTTGAGACGTCAGAACGTCAGAACAATGGAATCTTATATATATTCACTTCAAGTGGTTAAGAACGGATGTTCGTAGCAATACGGGGGCACAGATAGCGTGCTGATGCCGTGTTCTTGGAGGTGTTTTAGGAGGAACGGCTTGTGCCTGTCTTCATGTGTATGCCGTGGGAGAATGTATCGCCACGCCGAGTTGTCACTTCAGAACGAAGATGCTGGGTCCGAATGCTTCAACCCGCAGGAGCCGCACCGAAGATAGCTGCAGGCGTCCCGCAGCCGTTGGGAAAAAAGGTGTCTCACCATCGATACTTTGATACTATTGTGGCTCCTGAGGAAGGCGTTTCCAACAACGCCGAAACGCGCGTCGAATAATATTGTTTGCCACTTTACGTAATTTTTATATGTACTTTTTATGTATTATACGATTATTGTATATTTTGTTGTTTGTATAATTGATTTATATTCATGCCTTTTTATTAATTGTTTTTAACATGAACATTTATAAACGTATTAAATGAAATATCATTTTTTATAATCACTTGGTTGTGTCTCCTTTATGGAATTTCTCCCTTCTTATGTGTTAATATTATGCCATATTGTTTACACTGAGTATGGCAATACAACAGGAATGTTACTTGCATTGCGTTCAAGACAAAAAAAGGGCCAGGAATAATATTGTTACTGGGCCAGAAAAATGTTTTTAAGAAATTTTATAGCAAGTTGTATCAAGCTGAATCTATAGAAACAAGCCTGTTAGATCAAGACTTTACATAGCCAGAATTAACCAAAATAGATCAATCAACAGCATGGGAGTTGGAGAAAGAATTTACTTTGTAAGAGGTTCAGAAGGCTATAGGATCTCTCTCTGTGTGGAAAGCAGTAGGCCCCGATAAAATTCCGCTTGAGGCATACTAAATACTTGCATATGAGATAGCTCCGATTATGCATGATCTATTCCTGGGTGTGCAGTATAGTGGGATCCCACCCCCAGCATGACAGGGAACAGATGTGGTGATACTTCTCAAAAAAGGCAAACAAACAGTAGTATCATCCTCTTATTATCCAATCTCGCTTATGAACTCCGACTCCAAGGTATATTAGAAAGTAATAGCCAAGCAGCTACAGGGGATCATAGCGGCTTTGGTATCAACTTGGCAGCATGGTTTTGTTCGGGGAAAGGGGACCACAGACCACACCAGGCGGGTCATTGCAATACTTGAGATAGCAGAAGTAGAATCTAGCGAGGTGGCCGTGGTCCTCCTGGATGCAGAAAAAGCCTTCGACCGTGTATCGGGGGAGTATCTTTGGGGTGCCCTGGTCGAGAGGGGGTTGGGCCCACGGCTAGTGACTGCCATTCAAGCCATGTATTATAAAACGTATGCCAAACTGCATACTGCAAATTATGGGCAATACTTCAGGGAGGATCAAGATAGCTGGGGGGGTCGCAACAAGGGTGCCCCTGTTCCCCCATTCTATTTGCCATATACTTAGATCCATTTATAAACCAAAATATACATAATCAAGCAATTAAGCAATTAAGCCCGTAACTACCAAAGGATATGAAACCAAGATTTTAGCCTATGCGACGATATCACAATAGTTACCACAGAACCGGATACAGCAATTAGGGAAATAGGGAAATAGAAAATATGGCTGAGGAATTTGAAAAGAAATCTGGATACTTCCTGAATAAGGGGAAAACTCAAATTATCTGCTCCTCCCACTGCCAATTACAAGACTCGCCTAAAAGTGTAGTAGCTATCTACCTAGGGGTAAATATAACAGCCAATTTGGTTACACTGTGGGTGAATAATATTGATCCAGTCCTGAAAAAAATAAATATAGAACTTAGATTTCCTAGATAAAATACATCTTACAATAATTGGGAGGACTAATATACTAAAAATGAAATATGAAAATCCTTCTCAAAATATTATGTCTTCTTTGGGCAATACCACTGAAATTGGAAAAAGTCAAGATAAACATAATTAATGCTCTGTTCTCCAACTTTATTTGGCTGTACCAGAAGACACGACGAGCACTGAAGTTTATGATGCTCCCTTGCATGCGAGGCGGATGGGGTGCCCCCAACATTTTATTTAACAACAGGGCCACTGCACTGCTTCCGATGGGCACTCTTCTTCTACCAGGTCAGGGCAGAGTAGAGGTTCTGGATTTACCCACAATAATCAACTATCTGTAGGGAGCGAGGCAGAAGGGCTCTTTCTTTGTCAATTTGAACCAAGTTATTATAAAAAAATGCAATTTAAGTGTGTTAAGTCAGCCTGGAAGGTTTGGGCAAAGGTGAGCAGGCTCTTGAAGATACTTGTATAATAGATGCACTCCCTTATGGTGTTCAGCTGTACTACTGGAAGCAATGAATGATTGCATGGCTAGGAGTTGGGAACAGGCGGGACTAGTTAGGGTTGCAGACTTATTTTACAACACTGAGTATATTTCATTTGCAGGGCTAGTGCAACGGTATGGTATTAATAAACATACACAATTTAAATATATATAAAAGTCTCTCCAGGGACTCTTTAAAGCTGGATAAAATTGCAATGCTGGATACTACAAATCGACAGGATATAAAGATTAGGGATTACTATCAGGAAATAATCAAGATCCTCACAGATGATATGGAAAAAACAGAAACAAAGTGGGCAGAACAGCTGGGTGACGGGAGGTTGATTTGGACATGTAAATTGAATTAGGGACAAAGATCTTTTTCTCAGCGAACTTAAAGGCCCAGCATTACAAAAGCCCTAATTAGTTTATACTATACACCAGCTGAGCGCTATGGATGGGGGAGAAGGGAGAACAATAAATGCCCTAGATTTCAAACGGTGCTGGCAGACATTATACATATGTTTTACTCCTGCACAAAATTCACAACACTCAAAGGAGGTATAGAGGATTTTTGGTTTCAAACAATTATTAAGGAAGTCACCACTACCCCAGTCCTGATGCTTCTAGGGTATGACTGTCAGGCAAATCTTGATGCACCACTAACAGATGTTGCTTTTATAACAGTTGGTATGGCACGGTTGCTGACAGCCACAGCTTGGAAAGACATAGAGCCGCCTACATATCAGCTATGGCTTCAACGGCTTTTGATATTAGCCTGCAGGAAATTTCGCTGAATAATTGCAAAAGTCTAAGAGCTAGGAAGAAGGGTATGAAGAAATGGGAACCCCTAATGTTATGGCGAATAGCAGAGAAGAATAGGGGACAGTATGTACATTTTCTAAGCTGGAAAATGAAATGCTAAGTGTAAAGAATTTTTACTGTGACTTTCATTGTAAGTATAATTATAATGTAAAAGTATATCTCTATTTTTCTACATTGTACCTGACTTTTGAAAAATAAAAAAGAGAAGATTTATAATAACTTTTGTTGTCTTTGTCTTGTTTATATGACTTTTATTGATTTGAATTTCCTATCAATTAATGCAAATATTTATTGATTACCAATTGATCACAATTTAATGAATTTTAATTTGTAAACTTTTCAACGTTTAAAAAAAACTTTTCTTGAAAATGTAAAAAAAATGAGACAATTGAAAATGTTTTTCTTGCAGGGACCAATAGCATTTGTCAGCATTAGGGAGATTTACAAGAATTGCTAAAATATTGAAACGTTGTTGGCTTTGGAGGCTGTCGGCTATTGTACAGCTCAAATTAATCTGTGCAGAATATTTTAATTGACAGTAAGCTGCATTTTGTATGTTGCTGTATTTGAAGTGGGGAGTTCATATTCAGCTGACCTTGAAGGATAAAAGTAGTAACCGGAAAGGATCGCTAGCTCAGTGCATCTCTACAGTGTATTTAAAATGTTTAATAATGCACATATTTTTTACAGCATAAATAAACTGTGGCTAATCTTTGATTTAGCGTCTATTTCGAGACCGAGATTTTTGTCAAGAGTCCTGGTTTTATCGAACACATGATGATGAATAGTTTTAACTGCAGATATTGGTATTAGGTCTGCTCTAAAAATAGGTTCCACTGGATTGCAAACTTGGGGGGTGATTTGAATGGCAGGCGGTGGCGATCCGCCTGCCATCCCAACTTTATTTACCCCTGCCATATTATCATGGCGGGGGGTACCGCTGCGGACGGAAAGTCCGTATGCTGCTTTTCGGATGGTTGGCAATCGCCACAATTGACGGCCGGGCGGACAGGGCCACTAATATGGTGGGGGTGCCTACCAGGCACTGCCATCCATATTAGATGGGTGCGGTAACTGGCCTTTCCATGGCAGCATTGTCGTCATGGAATGGCTGGCTGGGATTGGCTATGGGGGCCCATTGTGGGCCCCCAGAGGGGTGGGGGGTGGGGGGTGGATGATGCACTTGGGGGTACCCATGGTGTGCTCCTGCAGTTCCCTGCACCAAGTGGCAGGCACCACATTGTGCCTGCCACGTGGTGCAGGGAAATGCTGTGCATGCCCTTTTACTATTGCAGACAGTGCTGCAGCCAGCAGCACCATCCACAATGGCAAAAGGGCAGAATGCGACCGCCAGGATGGCGGGCGCATCCTAATTGGGCAGGTGGGACAGCCACATGTCTGGCAGTCGGTCCCACCTTCATTATGGTGGCCCACCATCATAATGAGCCCCTTCGTGTTTCCGCAAAAAAATCATAGTAAAAATACAAAATTTAGGGCCTCATTACGATGGCAGATGGACTGGCTCAGTCTGCCACAGTGGTGTAAACTGGGACCGTCCACCATGCATGCGGCGGTACTCCATACCCTATTATAATGGGACCGCCACCGTGGCGGTCCTGTTCTGCACCCTAATATTGCGGCGGTGGCTGCTGACAGCAGCACCGCCACGATGTCAAAAAGAGCATGTTGTGCATTTTACTGCACTAAGTAGGAGGCACTACACTGTGCCTGCCCCTTGGTGTAGTAAAATGTTGAGGGTACCATGGGTAACTCCCCAGTGCACCCTCACCTCCCCCCAAAACAAGGGTGGCCCGCTAGGGGCCCGAAATCCAAACTCTGCCTGCCTTGCCGAAAGGCTGGCTGGAGACCTCATCATAATTTGGTGGACGGTGCTTGCTAGGCACCGCCACCAATTTGTGGATGCAGACCGCTTCACCGGGCAATCGTAATGATTACCAGTGTTGGTTCCATGGCAGACGGGCTTTGCCTCCGCTGCGGTCGCGGTCTGAATCCCATCGCCATGGTAATATGGCGGTGAGTGAATTGCGGTCCGTAGGGCTGGTGGACCTCACCGCCAGCCCGGCAATGGCGGTCCTTCCGCCATCTAGTGAGCCCCTTAGAGGGACTTTGGCAAACGCTTTTTATCCATTTGAATGTTCAAATAGTACTCAAATTATGCTTATTTAGACCAAAGCACAAAATATAAAACAAGATATTGGTCCACCCCAGCTATTGAATGGTTCCCATTTGAATGACTGAATTTTTCTTGTACCCATGTGTACATCCACAAAAAAAGAGTGCTCCATAATTAGAACCTTTGAAGTACTTGTATTTACCAGTGACTAATAATACCCATGTATCTTAGTGTGTCATCACCTACTTCCATAACAATCAAGACATTTACTGAAAGCTTAATTTTTGACAGATCATAGTAAACCAGCTTTGCCATATTTATCTATTCTATAAAAACAGTCACAAGTCATTTAAAAACAAAAGTGCATATCCAAATATATGTGTTTAGGCCACACACCCTCACCTCCGTAAAGTACATTTCAAGAAATGGAATTTACTCAAGAACGACATCTATCTTGAGGTACTGCAGCTTTGTGTAATAATTTTCAGGCTATTACATCTTACTCAAGAGGACCATCTAGTAACAATTTGAGTACTGTAGGTTTGTGAATATCTTCACAGGTTCAAGTTTGCTTTACCAAACATACACCATTGGTTTGCTCAATAGACTTTGATATTTTGCTCCACCCTACTGCAGCACACAGCATAAGACAACAGATTAACAGAGTTCAGCTATAAGCAACTACAACCCACTACCACACACAAAACACCAGTTACTAAAAATACAAAAATACAGCTGGCTAAACTTAAAAATAGGGCACTTCAATGTACCTATGACCACTATTGCCTGCATACATTAGGGTGTACCACAGTGTTCAAAAGTAATCAAAACATTAATTGAAAGTTGCAATATTGATTAATTTTTATAAACTATCCTTGGTGTACCTATCCTTTAAAACAGTCACTAATCAGTAGAGTACAATAGTACATATGGAGATTTATACATGGAAGCCTTACCCCCTCATGTTTGGTATAGACACTTCAAGAAATTGCATCTGACTAAAAAAGGAAGTCTAGTAGCAACATGAGGTACTGCAGCTTTGTGAATGGTCAGGCAGTTGCATCTGATTCATGAAGGCAACAACTTTATGTATTACAGGTTTGTGAAATAATTTTTTGTCCATTATATCTGACTCAAGTGGAGCATCTTGAAACAACTTGAAATAGCTCAACTGACAATAATATTTAGCTTCTTCCTACCACAATGTATAGCATAGAGCAACAGATTACCACTGGAATTCATGTTTGGATCGGATACAGCAAATCATCACTGTTAGATATAACATCCTTAGTGTGGTATTCCCCACAAACATTTTGCCTTCACCCCTTCTGTTTAGCTGAATTTGATTTTATTTACTTAAGTATTATGTGCACTTTACCATTGCTAACTTGTGCTAAAGTGCTTGTGCTCCCTCCCTAAAACATGGTAAAATTGACTTACATCAGATTGGCCTGTTTAATTTAATTGTAAGTAGTCCCTAATATATAGAACTAGAAGTACCCAGGGCCTGTAAATTAAGTGCTACTAGTAGGTTGCAACACTCATTGTGCCACCCTCAAAAGCAGTACCTTAAAATATGTCTCAGGCCTGCCATTTCAGCATGTAATGCCGTTCTAAACTACTATTTTGACCTTGCAAAATCCAAACTTTTGTCAGGCCTCAACCTTCCTTTTAATGAATCACTGATAAAATATCCTCTACAAAACCCTCATCCTACAAAAATATTGTGGTAAAAATATCGTAAACACAAATATCAAAACCCATTACTTAAACCAGGATTTACTAAAACATCACTAAAAATGTATTGTCAACAAAAATATTGTTAACAAATATATCGACAACATAAATATAGCTAACAAAAATATCACTAACAATAAGAATAAAACACATATACCAAACGTATCGATATCAACAATGTTGACTACACAAATATCGATAAAATTATATAAACAACATTTAAAATTAGATTGAACATTAAAAAACAATATTTAAGATTATAAAATTAAATGACATATCCCAATTACTTTAAATACATTATAACAACATATACAAAAATATTTAAATAAAATACTATTATAATACTAACACAAATAAAAATATTTATTAACTATACAACATAAAAAAATCCAATGAATCGGAAATAAACTAAAATTAATATATCTCAACTATAATTAATTTGAATTACATTTATTTACAAATAGAGGGGGTAATTAGGATTGCGGAAGGACAGCCACCGCATGGCCGGCGGTAGCAACCACCGGCCCTGTTTTGTCGGTCCTTCCACCATCAAACAGAATTATGATGGCGGTGGGAACATGAGAGCATCCACAGCAGACGCAAAGACCATACGCCACCAGAAATCGTACCGATTGCCTGGCGGTCGGTGCAGGAGTTTCAAAATGGTGGCAAGCACCGTCTAACAGATTAGAATGCATGCTAAAACCGGCGATGCTTCCATGGAAAGGCATACAGAGATTTGCATCGGGCCCATTGCAGGCCCCCGGAGAGGTGGAGAGGTGGGGGGCTGCACATGGTTGCCATGCCCAAGGTGGCAGGCACCGTGCAGTGCCTGCCTCATTGTGCATGGCAATGCACGACGTGCCTCTTTGGCATTGCGGCGGTAGCTGCTTACAGCACCCACCGCAATAAATAACAATAAATAACATAAATACAATAAATAACATAAATGCAATCTCGACCAATAATCTTAAACTAAACTAAAACAAATCAATAGAAAATGTTAACTAATTAAATAAACACTATAAAAACAAGGAATTAATTAACACAATGTTACCGTATATCGGCCAAACAAGGAGGAAGAGCGTTACTTTGAGAGAGAGAGAACAGAGAAGAAAGAAGAACTACATAAATAACTATATTGAATTTTCTAATACACAGGTAAGAACAAAATTATAGCACATTATAAATACATCACCTTTTTTAATTGATTTTAAGTTAAAATAATGACGTTGTTCTTTAAATGTCACAGATAAAACTTCATAACAAATACAGCAAGAAAATATGAAAGAAACCGTTTAGTTCCCACAATACTTAACTCAACATCATTAAAAATATAACAAACTAAATATATAAATTAACATACAAAAAAAAAATTAATTGTAATTTTTAAAAGTAATACAAATACAAATCATAGCTAACAAATGCTTTTCTTTTACCATCTGCCACAAAATTCAGATAAACATCAACATCAACAAAAACCACTACATGAAATAGCAACTCCTTATGCATGGCTATTAAAGATTTGCAATTCTTTAACTTCATACACGAATTAATTAATGCGGCAAATAATCTAACAAACTAATAATATAAAGTGTTCTCTTTTACTTCACAGCTTACACTTCAATATAACTGCACCAAAAAAGTTTACAATTTTGAAAAAAGCTACAAAATCTACATTAAAGAAAAAAAAGTAAATATACAAAGGAACTAACAAATAGAACAAAGTAATAAACAATAAATGTAAAAAACATAACAATTTTAACTAATACATTATTTTTTCTTCTCAGGTTCTGCAAACAGCACCAACAAAAAAAATCCACAAAAAGTCATCAACTACAGCTAGTAAGTATTATTTTTTTCTACTAAAGACAAAATGATACAATTTAATTAAAATCATCTGTAAATTTTTACTAACAAAAACATTTTGCTTTCATACCAACTGATACTATAATAATGAATAAACAATGACCATCAATACATACCATTAACAAAAGTAAAGCAACTCCAATGTAAGTATAATTTGAATAACATTAATTATAATAGCATGTTTATTATTTAACATTGCATAATTATTAAAAATAAATATATATATATATATATATATATGTATATATATATATATATATATATATATATATATATATATATGTTCAGAGATATACCCCAAAAATCACAGAAGGAGCAAAGTTAATTTAATTGCAAAAGGAGAAACTAATGCTTTGCTATATGGGTTACACTTATACCCAAGAAAATAAAACACACTGGAAATGCAGCAAATATTATTCTAATGCCTGTTACGGTAGAGGAACTTCAAAAGATACTAATGTTGTAAATATAAGAGAACACAACCATCCCCCAAATATAACTGAAGCTGAAGTAAGAGATGGCCTAGAGACAATAAGGGGAGCAAGCTCAAGCACCCACCATACAAGCACTCAAATACTGAACATTTTTTAACTAGAGTGCCAGGACAACTACCTTCTATACCCGATGTGAAAAAAACAATAGCAAATACTAAAAGAGCTATATCTCAAACCCCACCTATCCCCTAAACATTTAGAGAAATTGAAATACTTCCTGAGTACACCATCAACACAAAGAGGAAAAATTCCTTATTTATGACAACAAAAGTCATGACAAAAGAATTATCATCTTTGCAACAAATTCAAATTTACAGAAACTTAAAAACTGCGAAACGTGGATGATGGATGGTACCTCTAAAGTTTGCCCCAAACCATTCTATCAGCTGCATACCATCCACGGAAAATATGAAGAGACAAATATCGCCTTTATTTACGCATTACTACCTAATAAACAAAATACTATTTATGTAGAACTACTAACTACAACAATTCACAGAAAACTACTGTCCCCAAAGAATCCCAATAGGCTTTGAGCAGGCAATGATTCAATCCATCCTCCAACTATACCCACACACTGCAATACAAGGTTGCTATTACCATTTTAATCAGAGCATATGGAGACACCTACAGAAATCGACTTGAAGCATAGATTATTCCACTAATAACAACTTTGCTTATCAAATTAAAAATGTAATAGCCCTGGCCTATGTCCCAACTACTGAAGTGCCCAATCAGTCCAACTTACTTATATCAAGTCTTTTCTATCAAGCTAATGAATCTAAATGAAGTCCCTTCCTAGACTACTTTGAAGACACATGGGTAGGAAGGATACATAGGTCAGGGCCCCGTAGACAACCTAAATCTCAGATCCCCTGTTGGAACGTATACACCAGTACTGTGGCTCAAAAAGCCAAAACAAATAATGCAATGGAAGGGGAAAACCAATACTACATAAACTAATTGAAGCAAATAAAAAAGAACAGAGCTACCAAGAACGCAGACTTGAGCAATCACTAAATAGGCCCTAAACTAAGCAAACAAACTAAAACCATGTATGAATACCTGCAACATAAAACTAAGTTGTTTCCAACTACACAAGGTCTAGAATACCTAGGCATAATAGCAAAATCAATTCTTTAAACTAAACAAAATACTAAGCATTACTTAAGCATCCCAACTATAAAATATATAAAAATCATGAACTTGTTTTTTTTAATATTTATAATTAAGTCATAAAATCTGAAATATAGCAAATAATTATATGAAAATATAAATATTAAATAAAAAATAAACAACGAAAAAAGAGATACATTTCCCACCCATAGTAATAAAAAATATACTTACAGGTATGTAGCAGTAGAATATCCTTGAAAACGATAAAATCCACAGCAAACAAAATAAAATGGAATCCAGTTCATACCAAATCCCCCAAAAATGCAAAAATACAACTGTAAATATAAAAATCAATACCATAATCCTCTCAATAACAAAACCCTCAAAAACTCGAAAGTAGTGTAGAAAAAAAATGCTCCAACAACCGGGAAAAAAAAGGAAATGTCAAATAACTTGTTCTCAAACAAAAAATAACATTTTCCTTTACAAACAAAAAGAATACGCATTGGTAAATCGATCAGTTCCGAAAATCCAAATCCTGTAAATGAAAAAGAAAACAACACCCACCCACAATGCATATACAAAACCACAACCATTACTATCAACATTAAAAACACAATAATACATTTAATAAACAAATAACTAACACTACATAACATTCTAATAAAATCCAACACTACGTCCAATACATAAAACACTAAGGGCCCCATTAGGATGTCGGGAGGTGGCACCACCGCGGTGCTGGTGCTGTGGAAAATGCCCTTTTCTGCCCGCGAGCAGTGGTACTCACGTCCGCCATATTAGTATAGCAAAACATAGGTAATTTCCTGTCCGCCGCGGAGCGATGCGCACCACCATCAAAGTGCGCCTGCCACCGCAGTGGTGGTGTCACACCTGCCAGTTCTCCAGTCAGATTGCGCGCCAGTCAAAGATGGCCGTCCAGAAATGCGGAGGCGCGAGGGGGACGGGCTAGAGCCTAAAGCCTGATTTCCCCGTAACTCGGGGCTTCGCGTTCTAATGTTTTTGTGTTTCCGTTGTGACACGTCACTTCCGTTAAGCCGCTTTCGTTGTGCACCAGCCGTTTGTGTTACGGCATCCTTTGCTCTCGGCTCACGATCTTGAATCTGTTGCTCATAATTCCATTCCTGAGCAGTTCCTGGCTATTGATACGGATACACATTTTGTGCATCAATATTGCCTCCGTCCTCCTGAGCTTCCCGACAGACCTTCATCTGTATTGCTATATTGGACGGACCCGATTCCTGTTATTTTAATTTCCTCCTGAACCGGCTGCCTTCTCGCCCGTCCTGAGGAGGTCCTTCACCTGGGTTTTCGCGGTTCCGCCCGTCGGCAGGACACTTTTGTTCCGTCGGCCGGCCGGACTTGCGGAGCGTAGGCAGGGGGCCTTCCAAGGGATTGTGGGAGTTGTGGTCTGCCAGGATTTTTATCCCATTTTTTTCTTCTTTTGGTTTGTGGACTCTCTGGTGTCAAAATGGAGACTGGCATTTGTTACAGTGCATGGGCAAGAAGAACGGGTAAAGCGCTAGTAGCGCCTTTTCTATTAATAATACCCTGCCTTCTATGTTGTGATTTCTAATATGAGTGTTATTACAGTTTCAGATAAGAAGATTGACGGTTTACAATTGCCTCAATCTTGATGATCAGAACCCCTATTTTTGCTCTGCATGGTAAGAGAACCGAATTCACAGTTCTTGCACAACACTTTAAGAAACCGAGAGAAACAGTTTCCTTTTGCTGTTATAGACAGACGTCAGGTTTCCCAATCATTGCTGTTCCAGTATTATGGTAGAGAATTAGTCGACCGGTATACTGAAGAGCCCTCTTAGGAATGATACATAGCTTAGGATTCTCATGATTGTGGTTTATTTGTTGTTGATCTGCATTAACCTAACCCATTCCTTTTAATGCCTGTCTCGACCCTGAGGGAAACCAGCCAGAGGAGTCCTGTTTCTTCCCTGCCTTTCCTTGTTTTGTTCCCTCCTTTCCCTCCATACCACCATTGTGTTCTAGTGTTTCATAGATGCAGGGGGAAAGGGTTGGTCTTGTCTGCAGTTCCTGGCACTCCTGCGGATGGGAGCCAATGGAGACTCACCGCCGTGCGGAATGACGTCCGTCCCGCTCCACAAATTAGGATGGCCCAAACAGGCAGACGCACCGCAGCGGACACACTGCCCAACCAGACATGGCGGGAACTCGACAGTGGAGCTCCAATAGCAGAGACCCAGTCCTCTCCACCCGGTCATGAATACCATGGACCCAGCTCTACATATGCATCCGGTGATGTACCTGCTAGAGCACTACCATCAAATGGTCCGACGCGGATGCGGCCGCTGGTACGCAACTACACAAATACAACACACAATACACGGGCTGACACAGGGTCCAATTCTACCACAGACACCCTGCTGGGGGTCACAACACATCCACATGGGCACCCACACATTACCCACCTGCCACCAAGTCACCCCTCTGCATCCGGAACACACATCGACCGCGAACTAGCAGCAACGTCCCATTACCCATCACGTCACCACCGCGGTCAACACATGCGCACAATGCAGAAGGCAGGGAAACTCCAAGACATGGGCAGGGCACAGAGACCACAGGGACACACCACCCCCAACCAGACATCAACACACCCCATCAAGTCACAGGCCAGGTGCCCATCCTGTGCAACCCCCATCCACAGCAACAAGCACAGCAACAAGCAAGCACAATACACACGCTGCACCACACAACAAACAATCACTGCAGGAGAGGCTGACAAGGAACACACAACACCAGCGCCTCACGCACTGAAGTCTGCGAATACTTCCTAGCACATACACCCACAAACAAACACACACCCTGAGTGTATCCACAAACAGTACACACACACAGGGAAGCCTGAGCAGATGCCTGCCCCAAAACTACACACAAATACCACAGGAACACACACAGAACCCCAGCAGAAACAGACAAACCCTATCAGCCAAACTGTGGAAATGCAAAGGGAGCACAAACACAACATGAGTGCACTACATCATCACTCAAGAACAAAACACGCACACAACATTCCACAAATCACAGAAGAAGTGCACCTGCACAGAAATACACTGCCAAATCAAACCAACCACAGATGCACATGAAAGCACAAATCAACAAACACCACAGGACATCAGGGGATGCACATCAGGCAATACCAAGCCCACATACACACATCACCGTATGCACAACAAGCAGTGTGTGCATAACAAGAACAACAGCTAGACACAGACATGACTGACACAACCTCTACACGCACACCACAAATCAGCACAGCACAAAAACAACCACACACCCAGGAAGTGAAGCAATACCACATCCAACACACATAAATCCAACACAAAAACAGGATGCACCACTCTGGGATACAATAGCAGAACCATCTATACCAGAGCACTGGGCAGCACACACAGCTCAAGTGCACATGGGCAATCCTCACTGTTAAATAGCTCAAGAACATCACACATCAACCATTGGGGCATTGTCCAGAGTGGAACATCACACGTGGCCCAAGAACTGCACAACAAGGCACAGTCTCACAAATGAAGTGATGGGGAGGCACATACACATGTAAACAAAGGGGTCAGCTGACATCAAAGTGAACCGACTTGCATGTCGGTAGCAGACATGTAAGGGGTGTACCATATACAAATAGAGGGAGTGCAGACCCACAATGGCTAGGCACAAGTGGCCCACATAGGGGATGGCATCACACCACACACACCATGCTACACACACCATGCCATACAGGAGGAGAAAAGGCACCATGTGCCTGCAATGCATGAGAAACACAAACACAATGCCAGTGAGGAGCAGCAGGGCCACACAGTCTACACGAACACACTCCAGACACATTGATGATCAAACAAATACAACAGTGATGTGCAAGTCATACACTTTGCACACTCATAAGTTACCAAAACAAGTCACACAGAACTGCATGGACACACCAATACACTGCACAGTGCTCAACAGACAACTCACACAAGTGCATACAATCATTTACACAGGGCAGGACAATCCATACAACAGGCACACAACTCCTGGATGACACATGTGTGTCTATCACAATCCAGGGGCACACATACATCCACACCCACTACAAAGTCACACGCTTCACATTGCACAACTCCTCACCACCAAAGAGAACACATCTCATGTTGGCCAGGGGACCAGGACTAAGGGCCAACATAAAATGACCATACCCAAACACAGCTGGGCACATATACAGGAATAACACACATACATAATGACATTGCCCGGCCTACATGCAAACCTGTGCACAGCATCACACCCTGTGTTGGCAGTGTACCCCAACCTGACATGGCAACAACGTAGTCAACAATAGCAAACCACTTAAAAGAGAACTGTATGATAGGTAAAAGAGCCAACACAGATAACACAAGTCGCAGTGTCTGAATGGACTGAAGACCCTGTCACCCCAGTTTAAAAATGTGAAGCCGGCTTAGAGCTTGGAAATGTTGAAGTGACACATAGAGCATGGGGCACAGGCAATCAAATGCACACACCAAAAGACCTTTAAACAGCAAGGACACTGACAAAACACACAACAGGAGTAACTGTCTTTATTCACATATTGCACAGATATGACAGTAGAACAACAGTACACAAGAGCAAGGCACAAAATGCTGATCATATGCAAGATAATCTGCACAGGCAAACTACAAACAGGAAGGCCAGTGGGCACGGCACAGGGGAGAGCACAAAGCAGCAGAGCAACAGGGCCAGTGTCTATGGCATAGGTGAGAGTACAACATAGCAGAGCAACAGGGCCAGAGTCCATGGCACAGGTCAGAGTACAACTTAGCAGAGCAACAGGGCCAGTGTCCATGGCACAGGTGAGAGTACAACACAGCAGAGCAACAGGACCAGTGTCCAGGGCAGGTGGTACAGCAAGTACATGTGAGGCTGCACAGGGGAGACTCCAACACAGAAGAGCAACAGGGCTAGTGTCCAGGGCAGGTGGCACAGCAGGTATATAAGAGGCTGCACAGTGAGTGTGTTTGACTGTACCCTTCCATGACCAGCAACACACCAAGGTGGCAAACAATGTGCAGGACTAGCACACCTGTATGAGAGACAGGTGTATGCAGGGGAGTACCACTCACATTTGGCTGTCAAGCGGACTTGGAGCTGGGTGTGTGTCAGGGACAGCAGGAACACTTGCCTGGGGAGTCAGTGGCGCAGGTGATGTAGGGCTATCAGTCGTTTGGCAAGCTGGAGGGCTGTTTGGACCAGGTGGTATAGTGGGACGTGAAGATGGAGTCGTGCAGACCTGTGACACAGTGTGGGTGGGAGAGGTTGGAGGAGTGCCCTTCCACTTTTTGAGAATATGAAATGGCTTCCCTGTCTTTGGGTTAATTGGGACTGGTGATGATACAACAGGCACACACACCAACTGTCCCGCATCAGGTTCAGACACTGGCACTACCTCTGGTGACGTGCTGGATCCTGCGGAATGCTTTGTCTGGCTACGCCTCTGGACCACCTTCCCCTGTTTGCCAGGTGTCCCACCTACAGTGCCCTCCTTTGCCTCTTTGCCAGGGATGGCCCCTACAGTGCCCTCCTTTGCCTCTTTGCCAGGGGTGGCCCCTACAGTGCCTTCCTCCACCTGCTTCACTGGGCTTGGAATTGGAGTTGACGTGGTGGGGTGATGTGGCCCTGGGGACTTCCTAGGTGTACCCTTGCTGTACAATACCTGCTCAGTGGGCCCAGATACTGCACACCTAGCTCTGCATGAAGATTTAGGGACAGGACACTCCTTTGCTGGTGATGCCTCTGAGGCATGTGAGCCTGATGTCAGCCTCATTGATTTTAAGGCCTTGCTCTTCCCTGACAGGCTCTTGTCCTTGCATTCTGGGGCGGCTCTGCTCTTCTGTGGGGATGGTGTCTGTAGGCGGGACCGCTTGGGTTGTGTCTGCTGTGTGCTCCTTGTGCTGTATTGTGTCTGTGACGCATGCAAACCGTGGTCACTGTCCTCTGATGTGGCCACTGCCTGTGGGGTGGACAAAGGCACCTGAGCAGGAATGAGAGCATGTGCCTGTTGAAGGGCAGATGTCACTGTGGATGACAAAGCCTGGACTGTACGGTGTAGCCCACCCACGTCAGAGTGGATGCCTTCCATGTAGGCAACCACCTGCCCTAATTTCTTGTCATGGTCACTGAAGGCATTGAGCAGGGCGGTCTGGCCAACAAAAAGCTGGCGCAGGAGCTCTACAGACTCAGCACTGAGGGCAGCAAGGGGGACAGGTGCAGGCTCAGCGGTGCCAGACATGAATGTAACTCGTCCCCTCTTACTGACACGGACACGGGCAGCACCAGATGAAGTGGATGGGAGGCTGGGCACTGGCCGCTGAGTGATAGATGATGTTGCTGACTCCCCATCCCCTGTGCCTGCCAACATGGATGCATCACCGCTGACATCAGATGATGTGGTACTCTGTGTCTCAGCCACGTATTCTTCCTGCATACTACGGTCCCCTTCAGATGCACTGGTGAGCTATTTGTCACTGGCCTCCGGTGCAGCTGTGGTGCTACTCTCGCCACCACTGGTTTCCGGCTCCTGTTCCTCCGTGTCCACTGGCAATTCTGCATGAGACAGAGATGCAGTGTTGTGTTAATGTCATCATCAGGACAAAGCAATCCAATAAATGCAGTACAGGGGATGTCCAAATCAACATGGTGACCACCACACCCTGCAATAACATTGCAGAAACACACTACATAGACCACAACAGTGCCTGTAACACTGAATATCTGCCATGACTGTGCCTTGTTGAGGCCACACAGCACAACATCTTGCCCGTGGATGAAGTGTACCAGACACACAACTTGCCCTGCCCACACCTATCATGTCCCAACACTCATTGCCACTGACAGACCTTCACGGAACAGGAGAGGACAACACACACACCTATTAAGACATGACAGTCCACAATGCCAAGTAGGCCATACCAAGCACCATGTGGTACTTTGGGGCACCTTGTTGTCAGATGTATGGCCCTCACAGATCATTGTGCTTGCAAAGTAGGAATACATGAAGTCACACTCAGATAGTGGACCCTGCTGTTCACCCCCTAATAGATTCCCCACACTATCCCAATGCTGATGACCATGTGGATCCTAACACATCTGGCTATGAGAAAACACAGCAGGGAGGATCAGCTTTGTAAGGCCTGTTTGGCACAATGCCTGACACTTGCACACATCCCAGCAGCCAGTCACATGACACAGTACCACCACACGAACATCACATGGGCCACTGCTGCCACAGGCTCTGTACACATGCATCCGCTCCCAGCCAAAGTCACCCTCCCCAAATACCCCTGCCTTGCTGGCGATGCTCCTTCAGGCGTGCATCCAGCTCCGGATTAGTCACGGCCAGTATGCGGACCATCAGTGGTGTTAAGTTGTGCCGTGCCAAACGCCCAGTGTGCGTTTGCAGCCCCAATGTCATCTCCGCCACGTTCTTTGCCAGCCGGCTGATGTTGTCCCACCTCTTGTGGCAGTGGGGGCGTCGTCTGTTGGATACCCCAGGGCTCGAACCTTTGCTGATATGGCCCTCCACACGGCCTTACGCTGGTGTACCTTGAGCTGCAGGTATGGGAGAATAGAAGGGTAAATGACCAGTTACACAGTGTCATGTACCAACATCCATCAGAACAGTAGCAAGACACAGACTCAGGACCTATTGTAATCTCCCTCATTCCAAACTGGGGGACACCTCACAAGGGCACTCTGCATGGGCCAAACAGATGTGATTGCATGCATACATGAGGGCATAGAGGGTCCCTGATAATCTCACACACATGCAAGAGGACTGCACTGAACCACCATTGGGTCCCCTTCAGATGCAATGGTGAGCTCTCTGTTACTGTCCTCCGGTGCAGCTGTGGTGCTACTCTTGCCACCACTGGTTTCCGGCTCCTGTTCCTCCGTGTCCACTTGAGATTCTGCATGAGACAGAGATGCGCGGGTTGTGTTAATGTCATCATCAGGACAAAGCAATCCAATCAATGCAGTACAGGGGATGCCCAAATCAACAAACAATCGAGCAGGAGAGGGTCCCAGGCAGCAGGTACTTGAGGCAGCAGCAGGAGAGGGTCCCAGGCAGCAGGCTCTGTGAGAAGTGGAAATGTGAGGCTCAGTCCCACAGATTTATAGCCCCCTTGGGTCATTTATAAGGTGCAGAGCTGCAACAATTGGTTGTCCAGGTCTGCATCATTCAAAAGCATCCAATGACTGCCTCCGCAGTGGCGGAGTACGCCTTCCGCGATTTTCAAAACTGCATCATGTCACCGCAATCATTGCTCCCATTGGCTGTAGGCAAGGCTCCATGGCGGTGATGCACGGCAGGGGCCCGGGGTGCGCTACCGCAATGGTGCATCGTTCAAAAGCATTCAATGACCGCCTCCGCGGTGGTGGAGAACGCCTTTCTGCGATTTTCAAAACTGCTTCATGCCACGGATTGCTTTGTCTTGATGATGACATTAACACAAGCCCTGCATCTCTGCCTCATGCAGAATCGCCAGTAGACACAGAGGAACAGGAGCCGGAAACCAGTGGTGGAGGACATGGAGGATATAGCGATCATTCACAAGTTCCACCTCAACAGACCCACACTGAAGACCCTATGTGATCTGTTGGAGCCCCACCTGCAGCCTCGTCGCCACTACCCAACAGCATTCACACTAGGCATGGGCGGAAAATCCGTTCCGCTCGCGGATTTTGCGGATTTTCGGGAAATCCGCAATCCGCGAGATTTGCGAATTTCCTGCAAAATCCGCAAATCCGCGAGCAGCGGATTTTGCTCGCACTGCTCGCACTGTTCGCGTGAGTTCGCGCCCCGCGAATAAGTGCGAAATTGCAGAAATACGATCTAAGCAAAACTGAAAGTAACTACTTACCAGGTTCAAAAGTTCAGGCACATCATTAGTAGCCATTTCCTGTAGTGCTTCCTGAGGGGCCCCTCCAGAGTTCAGTTGCCAGTTGAAACTATTATGTGACCCTGCTCTGAACCTCAGAATAGTTACACATATGCCACAAAGGTCATGAATTACAGCTAAGGGAGACAAGCAGGAGCCAGGCTGGAAGTTAAAATCCATTAATCAGCCCCTAATTCATTATTGTCAGTTGGGGCAGGGCAGGTGTTGTAACTAATTTTGCAACAATGAAAGCACTTAGCAAGTGCAAAAGATCACTAATCAGGGCGCACTAAGGAAGCAGGTGCCAGCTAAAAAAATATTCTGTGACACATTAATCAGCCCCAAATTAATTCAGGTCACTTGAGGCAGGGAAGGTGTGCTTTGCTTTGCCGAAAATAATGTACACTGGACAACCAGAGGGTGTGGTGATGAAACAGAGGGTGGCATGGGTGGGCCAGAGGGTGGCATGAGTAGTCAGAGAGTGGCAGTGGTGACAGAGAGTGGCAGTGATGAAGAAGAGTGTCCCAAACAGGTTGGACACGTAGAAACAACAAGTTCGCAAAACTTGCGACCCGACAGGTAAGTTCGCAAATTGCGAAATTGTAAAAACCCTCGCGAAATGGCAGAAACACGGGCGAACACAAAAAAAAAAAAAATCCGCAAATTCGCGGGAATTCGCGGATTTTGCGGATTGCGAATCCGCAAATCCGCAAAATTCGCGAACGCGAGATCCGCAAAATTCGCTCATGCTTAATTCACACCCACATTCAAAGTTATAGGCGGCCACTTTTTTGCAACTGGTTCCTTCCAGGAATCCGTGGCTAGCGCTGCAGGGATGTCACAACTCATGTTCAGCCTGGTGCTCAGGGATGTTCTTGCAGCCATGATGATATACAAGGATCGATACATACATTTCCCCAGGGGAGCAGAATTGACCATTGTAAAGGGTGACTTCTATCCCCTTGGCCACATCCTCCAGGTTGTTGGTGCCATCAATTGCACCCACGTAGGTCTGGTGCCACCACAGGCGACTGACACATTTTTAGAAATCGTAAACATTATCTTTCGATGAATGTGCAGGTGGTGTGCCTTGCGGACATGACCATATCACATGTGTGTACAAGATTCCCCGGCTCAGCCCATGATTCGTACATCCTGAGGAACAGCATGGTGCCTCAGATCATGGCAAATCTGCTTCCCGAGCATGCTTGGATTGTGGGTGAGTATGCCTAGTGATATGGGGTGTTGTGTGTGTGACCTGCTGCCCTCTGCCTGTGCAAAATTACAATGTGTGTTTGTCATTCACAGGTGACTCTGCATATCCCAGCTGTCCATAGCTGTTGAGCTCACTCAGAATCTGAGGACCCCGGCTGACATCAGTTACAATGAGGCACATGGCAGGACCCGACGCGTCATTGAGCGGACTTCTTATTTGATCCTTATATCTTTGTCCAATATTGATGACAGCACTGAACTATACTTTTGCCCTGACGAAGTTCATTAAAGGCAAATGGAACGAAACACTTCGGCTGTGCCTATGTCTAATGAATACCACTAAATAAAGAATAAGATATTTAATACATTACTGCCTTTTTTACCCTAATTGTGTGCACCTTCCATTTTTTGTTTGCATATTTCAGACTTCTGGCATGCTCAAGTCAAGATTCCACTGCCTTGACAGGACTGGAGGTGCACTGTCATACTGGCCTGGGAAGGTCTGCAACATCGTTGTGGCATGCTGTATGCTGCACAACATGGACATTCACAAGGGGATTCCCCTGCTCCTGGATGATGGTGAGGACCCAAGGCCCCCGCCTGCCCAAGGACCTGAGTCCAGTGATGAGGACAGTGGAGAAGAGGAAGGAGTTGATATGCGTCAACAGCTGATCATCGCTACTTCACTTGAAGGTGGGTGAAGAGGTACGACTTGAACATTATCTGGTAGGATTGCTGTTGTTGTGAAGGGCTATGCGCAGATGGTACAGACAGGCACATGTTGAGTCACCTGTGTGTGGAAATGTGGCAGTGACATTTCACATGTGAAAGTATACAGAACTCTGTTGACACTTGCTGCACATTGTGTTATCTGCCTGTAGAATTATGTGGATGTTTTGTGTAGTGTTATGTCTGTGATGCGACACTAACACCAGTGACTGTTGTTCTGTTGTGTCTCCCTAGGTGCTTCAAAATTATCCAGCCCTACATACTGTACATCTTTTGGATACATCATGGACATTTTCAGCACTGTAAATGTTGCACTAAAAACATAACTGCACAAATTCAAGTGCATAATGTATTTTATTTACAAAGTTGACATGTGAGGGGTGCTGGCATATCTACGTGAAGGTGGTGATGGAGCAGTGAGTTGACAATCATGGTAGATGAGATGCAAGAGTAGACACCATATGGATGTGGTGACCCAGTCCAACAGACGGGTGCCATTCACAAGGCAGTGTGGGGAAGGACAGTTCAAACAGTCAATGCAGTGGGGAAGAGGGTTGCCATCAGGGCTAGCTCAGTGACTGGCGTGTGGCTGGTACTTTGACTCCAGAGACTCCCAGGCTCTTCTTTGGATGCCCCCTTGATCACTTTGGCGGGGTGGGGGCCTGCTGCATGCCCAGCGGCGTCTGAGGACCCACCCCGCTCTGTGGCCACAAAGGAGGATGGTGCACTGTCATCCTGCCGCACAACAGAGGGGGCGGAAGTGTTATTTGGGAGGCTGGCCTGTTCCTAAGTAACGCCACTTGCTGGGCCGTGAGGTCCACCATTTGTCTAATGCGTGTGCCGATGGACCTCATCAGCAGGATGAGCTCACGTAATAGTTTGTCAGACCGGCCACTTTGTCCCTGGACCTGTTCATATGCCCCGATTACTCTGGTGAAGTGGTCCAGGGATGGTGTGCCAACCTCCTGAGGTCTGGGGGTGACCCTGGCCTTCCCATCTTCCCTGCTGCCACTGACCTGTTGCCTCGCCACGGTGGGTCCATGCACATTCTCCCCGCCCTCCACAGTTGGTGGTTTGTCCTGGTCATCCCCGGGGACAGGGAGGGTGCTGTAGGTGGTACTTTTGGTGATGGTGGCAGAGGGGGCAGCGGTGGAGGCACAGGCCATACCTGTAGGGGTCTGCTGTGCTGCTGTTGTTGCACCAGACGTGCTGGTGGGAAGGATGGGGGCCTGGGACATGTTGGTCCCTGGCACACCAGATGGGCCGGCCTGGAGCTCATCGTCCAAACTATCCTGGTAGTCAACATCTGAGAGTCCATGTACCGGGGGTGGAGATTGGCTCTGCTGGTCGTTGTTCATCTTAGCAGGGAGTTCATCACCTGTGGATTAGATGGAGAATGATTTAGAAAACAAAAAGATCCACCTCAAAGAGGTTTATGAATGTCTAGAGATATAAGGCATACACAGTGTTTGTTAAAATACCCCTCACACACCAAAAGGGCCCTTGGTGTCATGCTTCATCATCGGGGTCTTCCCGCCCCGCTGCGGGATGGGGTGTGCTGCAACTGGCGACTACGCTGGCGTTCTTAACTTTTGTAAGTGCTATGTGAGGTATATTTGTAGTGAGTGAAGTGGGGTCAGGGGTGAATGAGAAAGTGATGTTAAAAGATACAATGGATACAAAACAACTTTATTTGGTCTTAGGCTGGTACCATTAAAAAAGTGGGTCAGAGGAATCACGCTGTTAATGTGCTGATTCTCCTGGGGGTGTCAACATGTTTCGAAGCTGTAGAAGCTTCTTCATCAGGACGGAGTAAGATCTCTCTGTCACTCACTATGTTGCTATCAATATGTGAAGAAAAAATATATACAAGTGATCTAAAATACAATACCTATTTGGTACGAGTATATGGTTTTGTAAAGCTCTGTCAGTATTTCTGAGAATAAGCCTGTAAAATAGAGCACAGTTACTTCACGTGCGCTTCCCAATGCGCAGACATAGAGCACCTATGGAAGAAAAAAGGTGACTCACCGTGACTTTGGTGGACATAATATGCTACAGTTAAATATTGCTAGTGTGACCTGTTGTGGAAAAAAGAGGGGGACAATACATAACAAAACAAACATAGAACAGAAAACACACACTCTATATGGAAAAATCCAAAGTAGATTATTTCTAGCATAAAAAACATGTAAGTTTGTTGAAAGTACATACTAGAAACGTAAGGAGTCAATGCCCCATGAGCCTTCGGGTCGAGAGGTGAAATTAAACTTTCATCTGTGAGGCAAGAACACCAGGGAAAAAAAAGGGGGGAGAAACAAGTATATAGTCTTAATCATAGTTTTAGGGGGGAGGAACCTCCTGATGCAGGCGTCCTTCGTGAAAAAAGTAAAGTAGTCATGTCCCTCATTTCAGATGGCTAAGCCGTACTTACATGAAGTTGTGAAGTGCTCGCTTTCTCTCTCGTCATCCCAGGCTTCCGTGGTGTGAAAGAGAGAGCGAGCGCCCACGTTTTTATAGTGTACTAGATTGGTTAATTGCTTCACTTAAGCAAAACACCTGGCTTGACACCCCCAGGAGATTCAGCACATTAACAGCGTGATTCCTCCGACCCACTTTTTTAACGGTATCAGCCTATGACCAAATAAAGTTGTTTTGTATGTATAAGGCCAGGTATCTTTTAACATCACTTTCTCATTCACCCCTGACCCTACTTCACTCACTACAAATACACCTCACATAGCACTTACAAAATCTAAGTGCTCCAGCGTAGTCGGCAGTCGCAGCCCCCCCCGTCCCGCAGCAGGGCGGGAAGACCCCGATGATGAAGCATGACACCAAGGGCCCTTTTGGTGTGTGAGGGGTATTTTAACAAATATTGTGTATGCCTTATATCTCTAGACATACCTAAACCTCTTTGAGGTCGATCTTTTTGTTTTCTAAACCATTGCATGGAGGAGGATGCATCCACCATAGTACTCCTACGAGTACTACATCTTCACTCCCTAACCCTTGATTTAGATGGGGAATGGTCAGTGTTGGGCACTGTGCAAGTATTCTGTTAGCTGCATGTCATCCACAATCTGTAAACTACACAATTGAGACAACTTCACTATTATCATTACGTGCAATACTGGGCATTAATACATGTTGCAGAGGAACAACAATTACTCGTACATGTCAGGTATCGATGCATTGCATGCAATTAGTGCTGTGTGTAGTGATGCAAGGCTCCCACCCCCAAACAGCCAAAACAGGGAAGATGGCTACCTAACGGTAAGTTTGTTTGGTAAACAGTGCAATGGCTGACACATGCTCCTGGGTGGGGTAGGCCTCCATGCTGCTGGGTTGTGGGACAGGGAGCATGTGGGAGTGGTAGTGCAGGACTCCCACCTCCAAACAGCCAGAACATGGAAGATGGCTACCTGCCTATAGGTTGGTAAACAGTACAGTGGCTGACACATGCTCCTGGGTGGGGTAGGCCTCTATCCTGCTCAGATGTGGGACAGGGGGCATGGTGGGAGTCATGGTACAGCCCTCCCACCCCCAAACAGGGCCTCCCAAGCAAGATGGCTATCTACCTGTTAGTTGAGGGTGGAAAATGCAATGGTGTTTGGGTTGTGCAAGGAAGTACTTATCAGTGTGTTGGTTAACATTTGTTTGTACTTATCAACCTCCACTCCCACGGATACTCCAGTGAGACTCTCAGGATGCAGTATGGCAAGCACCTTCTCCTCCCATGGTGTGAATGGTTTTGGTGGAATGGGAGGGCCACCGCCAGTCTTGTCAGCCAGCTCCCGGTTCTTGCTTGTCCTCTCTTTGACAACCCTCTTGAGATCATGCCACCGCTTCATGATCTCCTTCTTGGATCAAGGGGTGGTCCCTACTGCATTGACCCGTTGTACTATCCTTTCCCACATTGTGTCCTTGTGGCTAATGGTGTCTGTTGGACCAGGCTCCCAAACAGTTGTGGTTCCACTCTCACTATCTCATTAACCATGACTGTCAACTTACTCTCTGTGAATTTGGTCATTTTATGTGCTGCCATGGTGCATGGTGTTTGAAGTGTTTGTCGGTGCAGTGGTGTACGTGGTGTTGATGTGTGAGGTGTGTTGTGTGCTGGGGGATTGTTGGTGCTGGTGCGTTGGTAGTAGTGATGGTGGTAGTGGTGGTGGTGGTGTGTGTGCTGTGTTCTTTTGCCTCTCCTATCAGATGTGGTGTACGCCCTTCTCTTCTGAAGTGTTGCAAAGTATTGTGGTCAGTAAAGGGGCTGGTTTTATACTCAGCTGTGTGGGTGTGTGCAAATGGGATTTTGCTGTGAGGTGTGTTGTGGGTGCTGTCCTGGGAAATTTATGTTTTTTGGGGCATTTTTTTTTCATTGGTATGTGTTTTGTGTATTTGGAGGGCATGGCTACTTTGATTTGTGCTAAGTTTGGCATTGTTGCGGTGTTTTGGCATCGACTGCCATGTTTTTCATGTACCGTCCGCTGCAGTGGCTATGCCGCTGCTCTTCCGCTGTCTCTCCCATTCACTCCTGTGTGCGACCGCAGCGGTTGGAAACAGCAGATCGTACTGCGGGACCATTGGGGATATCCTAATTTCCCGTGCGGTGTCTTCGCTTTGCTTGCGGCGGGCTGTAGCTTTTCCACTGCATTTCCGGTCGATTTTTGGGCGTCCCCGCCCGCGCGGGCGGTTTTTGTTAGCCCGCATCGCCTCAGTCGGTCTTTATTGGCGGTTGATTCTAATTTGACCGACGGTTTATCTGCGGATCCCGGCGGGCGGTTGTTTTCCGCCTCCATGACGGTCAGGGTGATTTTCCGTCAGCTATCCTAATGAGGCCCTAAACTACCAAAACAAAATCTAACTACATCAAAAACCATAAAACAAATCCCTAACAAATCTATTTACACTACGACTACCTTACCCCTACCTTAAAACTAAAAGTATATAAAATTAAACTTACCTAAACTGACGAAAAGCAGCTCCCAACCACGAGGTTCGGTCTTCCAAAATGACTGAAAAACAAAACTAATGGAAAAAAAGTGAGAAAAAAAAATGCGGCATAATTGAAATGAAAAATGACTAACTCCCCATACAAAAAAACAATGAAAAATATAGAAAGAAACATTAAAAAGAATATACACAACTTTATGTATTGCTATGTTTTCCTAATCTTTAAAATAAATAAAATTAAACATAAATTAACTGTTTTATGATTAAAAAACACAAACATTAAATATTTTATGTATATTAAAATATATGTTTAATTCTTGCAATATAAATGTACCAAAAATATAAAAATTTAATAAAAAAATAAATATGTTGTACAAAACATTTCTGTTACAAATATTGTAAGTTATTTACCATATTAAATATTATTTTAATAAAAATAATATTCATTATACTAAATAATAATAAATAACTTTGTCAAATATATATTTTTTTTCATGAAAAAATATGTGGTTTTAAAATTTTTTTTTAAAAGTATACAAATGTTTTCTTTTCGTACAAAAAAATAAATAAACCATAAAAATGAAACTGCTGATAATAGAAAAATGGAAAATACTTTCGTTTTCAAAAATGAATGTTACAAATATGTTATGTTTTGTAATAAAATCTTCATACTATAAAAAATTATGATTTGTGTTTTCATATTTTAATAAAATGTCTAACATAAAAAATACAAAGAATTTATTTGTGAATGAAAATATATATGTTTTCACATAAAACGATGTTGAAAAAAATAATACATATATTTTTATTACAATATACATATAAACTATACAAACAATGTTTCATAATAAATAATTAAACATTCCTATTACAAATTTCCCAAAAAAATAAACTCTGAAAAAATTAAAATAATACCCTGCCTAAACTACAATCCCAACAACAATAATAACTATACTCCCTTGCGACTCTTGACCCCACCAGGTAGGTCCCTCCCCCTCCGCACAGCACCGCCTGTGTCTCCCTGTCCCAGCTACCGCTGCTGAGGAAGTTCAAGGCCCTCCACCACCTGCAGGGTACCACCTGCGCCTCATCCCTGGTAGCCAGTGATAGGCCGTAGGTCATCCGAAGAAAAGCCACCGGTGGGAGATCCTTCTCCCACCTCGCTGCCAAGACTTGGAACACCCGCCCACTGAGCGTACGACAGACCCAAGACCTGCTGACCTTCAGGAGAGTACTCCAGACCTGGCTGTTCGTTCAGTATCACCCTCCACCCAGCTCCTTGAGACCCTCACAGGAATGTAGTTCACTTTACAAATGATTGATTGATTGATACTCAACAAAACTACTTTATAATAAACCATAATAATTTACTATTCCAACTTCAAATTCAACTAAACTCAGGACAAGTGATGGATAGTAAACCATAATAATTTAATATTCTGACTCAAAATCCAACTAAACTCAGGGAAAGTACTGGATATAAACCATAATAATTTACTATTCCAACTTTAAATCCAACTAAACTCAGGGAAAGTGCTGGATAGTAAACCATAATAATGTACTATTCAGACTCCAAAGCCAACTAAACTCAGGGAAAGTGCTGGATGGTGAACCATAATAATTTACTATTCAGACTCTTAATCCAACTAAACTCAGGGAAAGTGCTGGATAGTTAACCATAATTATTTACTATTCGGACTCCAAATCCAACCAAACTTAGGGAAAGTGCTGGATAGTAAACCATAATAATTTACTATTTTAACTCCAAATCCAACTAAACTCAGGGACGTGCGGGATAGTAAACCATAATAATTTACAATTCCAACTCCAAATCCAACCAAACTCAGGGAAAGTGCTGGATGGTAAACGATAATAATTTACTATTCGGACTCCAAATCTAACCAATCTCAGGGAAAGTGCTGGATAGTAAACCATAATAATTTACTATTCTGACTCCAAATGCAACTGAACTCAGGGAAAGTGCTGGATAGTAAACCATAATAATTTACTATTCGGACTTCAAATCCAGCTAAACTCAGGAAAAGTGCTGGATAGTAAACCATAATAATTTACTATTTTAACTACAAATCCAACTAAACTCAGGGAAAGTGCGGGATAGTAAACCATAACAATTTACAATTCCAACTCCAAATCCAACCAAACTCAGGCAAAGTACTGGATAGTAAACCATGATAATTTATTATTCTGACTCCAAATCCAACTAAACTCGGGGAAAGTGCTGGATAGTAAATCATAATAATTTACTATTCCCACTTCAAATCCAACTAAACGCAGCGAAAGTGCTGGATAGTAAAAAATAATAATGTACTATTCCAACTCCAAATCCAACTAAACTCTGGGAAAGTGAACTATTCCAACTCCAAGTCCAAAAAAACTCAGGGAAACTGCTGGATAGTAAACCATAATATGTAACTATTCAAACTCCACATCCAAATAAACTCAGTAAAAGTGCTGGATAGTAAACCATAATATTGAACTATTCCAACTCAAAAAACAAAATAAATAAAGTAAAATATTAAATAAACCCCCTCCCTATATTAATCTTTCAAACCCAAAAATTAGATTAGTAACCAAAAAAATGTACCTATTTTTTATTAATTAAAAGTAAATGTAATATGATCAAATTGTCTATAAATATTAAAAATGCATAAATAAAATCAAACACAAATAATTTTACAATATTTAAAGAATGTATTTAAAGATTTCACATTTTGATAATATTTGTAAATAATTTATTAAAATATTTAACAAATATTAAAAATCTTAATAACTCTGAAATCTTTACTTAAAAAAGTTTCTACAATTTTTTTCTGAAATCTACAAAATTCAAAATGTTACTTTATTTTTTATCAAAACAATATTTTTAATTTACCCCCACCCTTATCCCCTATTATCCCCTAATCCTGCTAATAAAATATATAACAAATATAATATGATATTCTTTTTTCATTTACATTTTTATATTACTCCCCACCCTTAACCCCTATAAACCCAACATCCCGCTCCTCAAATATATACAAATCTTAATTTTCTAAAACATATTTATCAACATTTTTAAATTACTTCCCACCCTTAGCCACCATAAACCCAGCATCTTGCTCCTAAAGTGTATATTAAAATAAAAAACATTAATTAAACATAAAAAATATTTAAACATTATGCATTTACTAATACAAATGTACTTAAAAAGTAAAAGAATTATAACATTAAAACATTTTGAAACCACAAAATTGATATTAATAACATCAATATTTTTACCTTCGATGTTTACAAATTCGATATCTCTAAAAAAACATTAAAAACAATATTTTTAACATCGATAATATTTACCTTGATATTTAATACAATCGATATTCTTACCTTGATATTCTTGCATGTCGATATTTCTGCATCAATATTCTTTCTCTGCACCCTTTTTAATACATATGTAATTCCTAAGGGAGGTCCCAAAGGCTGGTATTCCCACTTCAAATCCAACTAAACGCAGCGAAAGTGCTGGATAGTAAAAAATAATAATGTACTATTCCAACTCCAAATCCAACTAAACTCTGGGAAAGTGAACTATTCCAACTCCAAGTCCAAAAAAACTCAGGGAAACTGCTGGATAGTAAACCATAATATGTAACTATTCAAACTCCACATCCAAATAAACTCAGTAAAAGTGCTGGATAGTAAACCATAATATTGAACTATTCCAACTCAAAAAACAAAATAAATAAAGTAAAATATTAAATAAACCCCCTCCCTATATTAATCTTTCAAACCCAAAAATTAGATTAGTAACCAAAAAAATGTACCTATTTTTTATTAATTAAAAGTAAATGTAATATGATCAAATTGTCTATAAATATTAAAAATGCATAAATAAAATCAAACACAAATAATTTTACAATATTTAAAGAATGTATTTAAAGATTTCACATTTTGATAATATTTGTAAATAATTTATTAAAATATTTAACAAATATTAAAAATCTTAATAACTCTGAAATCTTTACTTAAAAAAGTTTCTACAATTTTTTTCTGAAATCTACAAAATTCAAAATGTTACTTTATTTTTTATCAAAACAATATTTTTAATTTACCCCCACCCTTATCCCCTATTATCCCCTAATCCTGCTAATAAAATATATAACAAATATAATATGATATTCTTTTTTCATTTACATTTTTATATTACTCCCCACCCTTAACCCCTATAAACCCAACATCCCGCTCCTCAAATATATACAAATCTTAATTTTCTAAAACATATTTATCAACATTTTTAAATTACTTCCCACCCTTAGCCACCATAAACCCAGCATCTTGCTCCTAAAGTGTATATTAAAATAAAAAACATTAATTAAACATAAAAAATATTTAAACATTATGCATTTACTAATACAAATGTACTTAAAAAGTAAAAGAATTATAACATTAAAACATTTTGAAACCACAAAATTGATATTAATAACATCAATATTTTTACCTTCGATGTTTACAAATTCGATATCTCTAAAAAAACATTAAAAACAATATTTTTAACATCGATAATATTTACCTTGATATTTAATACAATCGATATTCTTACCTTGATATTCTTGCATGTCGATATTTCTGCATCAATATTCTTTCTCTGCACCCTTTTTAATACATATGTAATTCCTAAGGGAGGTCCCAAAGGCTGATAGGGAATGTGGCATTGAAATTAAAAAGTAGGACACATGGGTTTTTCATGGCTTCATGGTGCAAAACTCCTACATTATTTTTTTGCTACTGTAAGGCCTATCTCTTCCTTTACCTAACACTGGGTTCCTTATTCCACTGATTTATTAAGTGCTAACTTTGGATTGGGAGCAGGTAGGGATATCATGTTTGGACTCAAATGAATTATAATTTAAAATTCTCTTTAATGGTAAAGTTAGATTTTAAGTTGCGATACTGAGAATGCAACTTTAGCAAGTTGCCATTTTCTTGTCCTAACCATTCGTGCCTTCTGCCAGAGTCCTGAGTAGGCCTGGGCGGTGAACTTCACTCTGTTTGCGGAGTTTGCAAAGTTTTCTGTACTCCGCACTCTGCGGAGCTCGCGGAGTGCAGAAAACTCAGCTTTGTGATGTGCATTGGAGTTTTTCCCCCACTCACGATTAGTAACTTCGCAAGCACGAGCTGCTGCTAGGGTAGAATTTCTACCCACAGGAATACCAGCACAAACTGCAGTTCGCACTGCACTCCGCCATTCGCTGATTTCACAGAGTTTTTTTGTTAACTTTGTGGAAGTCAGCGTAGCAAACTCTGCAAACTACGCCCAGGTCTGGTCTTGAGTCACATGACTGTGAATGGCTCTGTTATTGTGTTTTTGTGTATTCCTCCCACACAGTGACCAAAAGGGTATTAGGTGTGGATAGGATGGGCCCCCCTGCCAGGACTGCTTTAAAGAGGCTTGCATCCAGCACACACAAAGCAAACTGACACTAATCTTTTGTAGGCCTGAACGGTAAATTCCTTTCCGCTCATGGAATTTGCGGACTTTGGGTAATTTCGCGTTCCATGGAGAACACGGAATTGCCAAAAATTCTGCGATCCGCGGCGTCGAGGAAGTTTTGGCTTCTTTGCGCTTTCAAAGTGCATATTCGCCAGATATTTCTCCCCGAGCACACAAAGAGCGTTCGCAAACAGGAAAAAAGCATCGCGAATGGGCAAAACAAGCAATTCCGCGTGTTTGCAAAACTTTGCATGCTCGCAGAGATTTTTTACCATTACGCGGAGCTTTGCGTAGAGCGACTATGCAAATTCCACCCACCCCTAATCTTTTGTCATCCCAAACTTCTTGGACCCTGGACAGGAGAAGAAAATAACTTTCCAGAACCAGATGTGGGGGTAGTATAGGAACGCCCCCACTTCAAAGGTTGTTATCAGATATAAATATTGACTCCTCAGAACACATCTTCAGTACACTTCTGGACCAGTTGAAGACTTCAGGACTGTTTGGCCACCAGAGGACTGCCCTGCTGCTACCAGTGGACTGCCCTGCTGCTTGAAGGACTGCCTTGCTGCTTGAAGGAGAACTGGACCATCTCCTTGAACCCAGGACCAACCAGAAGTGACTCCAAAGGCCAGATGGCTGTCCTCCTGTGTGAGCTACATGAGCATAACAAGCTCCTTAGACCTTGAACCCTACTCCTGACCTCTGCTGGACTGAAGTCTAACCCTTCAAGTGGTGGCCTGAGGTCCAAGACACTTAAAGGCCCATTAGGATAGCGCGCAGACTTTAGTCCGCCCGCCACCCTACGGGTGCTGGGACCTGCCGCCTTTGTGCATTGTCATGCACAAGGTGACAGGCACAGCAAGGTGCCTGCAACCATGTCCATGACAATGCAGGTGGGTACCATAGGTACCCCCTCATGCACCACCCACCCCCGAACACCCTGGGGGCGCACAACAGGCCCCCAAAGCTAAAACTGCCTGCCTTTCCATGACAGAGTCTCTGCCATGGAAAGGCAGTTCACCGCCACGATGATAATATGGATGGCGTTGCCTGCAAGACACCGTCACTATATTCCTGGGCTTTTCCGCTAGGTAGGCAATAGGGAGGATTTCCTACCGGCGGAAAACTGGTGGACGGTCTTCCCGTCACTGGGTTCCCCCCCTCGCCATCGTAATGTGGCGGGGAAAAGTCATGCGGTGGAGGAGTTTAGCGGGCGGATCACCACTGCCATACGGGCGGTGGCAATCTGCCTGCTATCGTAATGACCCCCTTGGAAGGGTGATTCGTGGTACTGCTCCCCTGCCTATCCCTAAAACCTGGGAACATTTTTCACTAAAAGGTTCATGGAGAACTGGCAGAAGACCGGAACCTACCTACCAGCTGATCCCCCAAGGTGCATTGTAGGTTGGCCTTCCTTCTCAGTAACTACCACTATATTCTTCTCTACAGCAGCAAGTCCTGTTCAGCGGGATCCCCTGGCAATGGTACACAGCCTAGTGGAGCCCTCTTCAGATACAGCCTGCAGCTTCATCCCACTGGAGGTTTTAGACTTCCACAAAGTTGTCTAAGAACCTAATTATGAGTTTTTTCCTGTTCTGGCTGGTGGTCCTTTGGCAGTGAGCTTTAGTAAGGCACTGCAATGAGAACGCTAAAGTATGTTACTGCATGGCATGGACCATAGACATCCATGCCGTGCAGGAACTGGAGCTGCAAGCAGACAGGGGGGCATACCATGTTCCCCCTGCCATGTGCCCCCCTGCATGCATCCCATGGTTCTGAGGCACCAGAGGGCCATGTTGGGCCCTTTAGTTTCCTCACCGCCACACTTTTCATGGCGGGCTCACCTCCATAAAAACTGTACCGTAAGGAAACTAGTAATATGCTTGGAGGTGCGGCAGCGGCACTGCCAGCATATTGTGTGCCTCATATCACCACGCCACCACCGATGGATCATGGATCCCTAGCGGTTGGGGCAGTCCAATGGTGATCCAACCACCAAAGTTGTAATACTGTGGGTTTGGCGGTCCATCGTACCGCCAAACTCATAATCAGGTCATTTGGGGCCCATTATGATGGCAGGCGAACATCAGTCCACCTGCCATCATAGAGGTGCTGGTACTGCCCGCCAGACATGCAGCGGTCCCACCAGTGCAATTAGGATGCGCCCGCCATTCTCGCAGGTGCATTCTGGCCTTTTAACGGTGCTGGCTGCAGCACTGTCAGCAATGTCAAAAGAGCATGCACAGCATTTCCTTGCACCACGAGGCAGGTACCACGCGGTGCCTGCCACTTGGTGCATGGAACTGCAGGTGGGTACCATTGGAACCCCCAGTGCACCCCACCACACAGAGGGGGTCCGCAACAGGCCCCCAAAGCCAGTCTCCACCTGTCATTTTGCGGCAGGCTATCCAGCACAAAAAGACAGGCAGAAAGGTATACCGTAATCCCTATGGCAGTGCCTGCACGGCACCGCCACAATTTTGCCCTGGTTCCGGGTTCCGCAAAGCGGGCAGAAAAAGACTACCTTGCGTAACCATGGTGGGTGGACTTTCCATCCACTGCTGTAACATTGGGATTTCCACCGCTATCCTAATTTGGCGGTGGGAATTTTCTGTATGATGGTGGAAGGACCGTCACCGCCAGGCCGACAATGGCGGTCCTTCCGCCATCATAATATGCCCCTAAGTCTGACGGTAAATGCCGTCATTGGACTCAAAAGCGACCAAGTCCCCATTGATGACAAAGTCCTCTTTGTCCTGGAAATACAGCTTTTCCTACGTGGATCATTTTCCTACCATTGTCAACAGCTTCACCAAGACTTTGCCCAGTCGCTCCCTGGCGATAACGATGCCTCCTTTGACAGAGCCTCCTGCCTTGCCTAGCTGAACTCTGCTTTCTTCTCAACATTTTCTTCAAAGTCTGAAGGTAAGTCGAGACTGGGCCTGATTCATCTTTTACATCTTGCTCGCTCTCCATGGCCTTAACGTTTGACTTTGATTTGGTCTCTTATGACCAGATACCCATGGTTGGCCCTTTAATCTTTTAAGCATTAGCACTAGGTTTCAATAAAACGTTAACAAATTCATAACTCCAGTTGTAATGATGTGATTTAATTTGTTTGGTGTATTTTACATATTAAAACAACGAGTATGTTATTTTATTAATGAAATTCAAAAGCTAATTTACTTAATAATGCTTTTATTACAGTTTTGATGGTTTTTACTAACTATGCAATGAAATAAGTAACACAAAAAGTGAGGTGAGATTTTGATTGAAGTTAAAAGCAACCATTTCAGGTAGGAACACTATTTAAAAAGCAGACACATTTTGATTTAATTCTAAATATTGCAAATAACTCAGCTGCGGTGCGTCCATTGGTACGTAGGGGCGTAGCCCCACTAGCCACACATGGACCCACCACCGCGTCAAGAGGACACTAAAAATATTGCAATCATGCTCATGATCAATCATGATGAATTATAAGCGGCGCTACCCGCCACTGCCGGGAATCCGGGACACACCCGACTGCGCAGGGGGCTGGCCTGCTGCAGCTTGATTGACAGTCCACACACTCAGCTGCAGCAGACAGTAGTGCGCACTGGGCAAGTGAATTTTGGGGCTGAAACTAGCCCGAGCATGCACAAAAACTACCTGTGAAGTTCCCCTTAGAGAGAGGGACCAGAGGGTGCTGGTTTAGGTGGGCCGCAGCCCCCGGGGTTTCAAAGGGTGTCTGGGTGAGTAGTCAGTGTGCCCCCCTAGCCAATCCTGGCACTGCATGCAGCGCCAGGATTGGCTGGTCCACCGCGCAGCAGGTCTGGCAATCCATTATTGGATGCCGCGAGTGGGTGGTGGCACTCTGCCTCAGCCGTGCAGCATAATGGCCAATCACTGTGTGACTTCATGTGAAGCCATGCAGTGATTGGCCATTTCGGGACGCACGCGCCGCTGTGACGTTGGTTCTGAATCTTCTATCTCTGTAGCCTGGGGCTCGCCTCGTGCGCAGGCAGTATCAGACCGTGACTCCCGCCTGAGGCACCTCACCATCACGACTTTCTGTGCTGTGCCTGTGTTGCTGTTATCGTGCTCTGCTTGTATACACTACACACTACTAGTTAGTACCAGGTAAGGCCACAGTGCATAGAGTTTAGTAAGACTGTATAACATTTAAGAAATTGGCCTTGACTTCGTATGCAAAATGGCGGAATGAGGCTAAAAAAGAATGACTCAGTGGCCTTTCCAAATAATTCCCAGCAGTCATTTCGTAGTCCTTTCATCGCTTGAAGCAACAGTTGGAAATGTACTCAAAGCAGAACGGTGTGGTGCGATGCTTTCTTCGGGTCGGAACGGATCGATATTTCCTTGTTTGTGTTCCTCTGCTTCTCAAATCAAACCAATATTCCTTGATCGCTAACATTTGTCTGACCAAATGTTCTGTACGAGTACGAACTCCAACTCACATTGCTTTTAGTAGATCGGCGTGTTCACCAGATGGCTCTGGTCAGGTCTGGACTGGGGCAAAAATAGGGCTGGGTGCCAACATCGAAGCTAAAAAAGGTGCGCCCTGTTTGGAAATCAAAGCACTTATGAACTTCTTAAGACAGGCTGTATGAGTATTTTCCAAGGTATGAAAGACTGCAAGGATGTGACATAACTGAAGGCAATCTATGTTTTAATATCAGTTCAATCTACACTAAAAGCCCATTATACAGGCCCTTATGCCAAGCCAAACCCGGCTCACGCATTGACCACCTCACCAGCCTGCCAGACCCTGCCTGGTCACTGTATAGGCCAGGCCGAGCCTGGATCGAGCAGGGAGGCCGGTCCACTCGAAGTGGCATTGAAAGGCCAGTGCGCCTGCAGGCTGTCCCCCCAGAAAGAGGCCTGTGGCTAAGTATGGGCGGAAAATCCGTTCCGCTCGCGGATTTTGCGGATTTTCGGTAAATTCGCAATCCGCGAGATTCGCGAATTTCCCGCAAAATCCGCAAATCCGTGAGCAGCGGATTTTATGGCTTGCTCGCACTGTTCGCGTGAGTTCGCGGCTTCCCAGTTCAACTTCGCGCCCCGCGAATAAGCGCTAAATTGCAGAAATACGATCTTAGCAAAACTGAAACTACTTACCAGGTTCAAAAGTTCAAGCTCATCATTAGTAGCCATTTCCTGTAGTGCTTCCTGAGGGGCCCCTCCAGAGTTCAGTTGCCTACTTGCAACTATTATGTGACCCTGCTCTGACCCTCAGAATAGTTACACATATGCCACAAAGGTCCTGAACTACAGCTAAGGGATACAAGCAGGAGCCAGGCTGGAAGTTCAAATCCAGTGACACATTAATCAGCCCCTAATTCATTATTGTCAGTTGGGGCAGGGCAGGTGTTGTAACTAATTTTGCAACAATGAAAGCACTTAGCAAGTGCAAAAGATCACTAATCAGGAAGCACTAAGGAAGCAGGTGCCAGCTAAAAAAATATTCTGTGACACATTAATCAGCCCAAAATTAATTCAGGTCACTTGAGGCAGGGAAGGTGTGCTTTGCTTTGCCACAATAATGTACACTGGACAACCAGAGGGTGCTGTGATGAAACAGAGGGTGGCATGGGTGAGCCAGAGGGTGGCATGGGTGAACCAGAGAGTGGCAGTGGTGACAGAGGGTGGCAGTGATGAAGAAGAGTGTCCCAAACAGGCTGGACACGTAGAAACAACAAGTTCGCAAAACTTGCGACCCGACAGGTAAGTTTGCGTTTGCGAAATTGTACAAAAACCCTCGCGACCTGGCAGAAACCCGCGCGAACACAAAAAAAATTAAAAAATCAGCAAATTCGCGGATTTTGCGGATTGCGAGTTCGTAAAATTCGCCCATGCTTACCTCTGGCCACATTATCCACTGCACTTGCGTTTGGAAAGGTCATTAATGCCATGAGCCTGCAAGGTGTGCGTTGTGTATGTCTGAATGTCAGAGGCGGGGGCGGGCTAATAGCTGGTGTGTAAGCTCCTCGGCCTACAAGTCTACAGCAGGCCCTAAGAATGCCCACCCCATCGCCATCTGATGCTCCCCATTTGAATGTACCCGCTACAAGTGGAGGACTGTGAGGCTGCACAGTTGGACTTGGTAATTTATAAAAGTGTGCACGTCATACGCTTCTAAGCCTTGGACTTCCATGTGAGAACGGGGACTTTTACAATGCTTTAATATCTCTGTTTGAACATTTTGTAGGTGAGTGTGCATTGAAATACGCCTGCATCTTAAAGTACATTCCGTGCAAGTGCTGAGTCACCTGCAAGAGAAAGCCACGTAAGGTAGACAGTTCGGAATACGAACAGTGACCGTGGCTTCCGTTCAGTGCTAGAATATCTGCTGCGCATCATGCTGGTGCAGATGTAGATGGCCTCCCGGAGAGAACTCACAGTTATTATATATCTCATTTTGTTTTGTTTCTGTAAATGGTACTTTGGCTTTTGTTAATTCAAGTTATGGAAATACCTAATAAACACGCAGATAACATAGTGGATGTTATCCAGAAACTAAGCTCATTCCATTCAACCATTAGGAACAATAAGTGTACTTTGTTTCAATCCACTTCAAAGTCGGAGGGCACAAGCATTTACATTGTTGATGTACACTGAGTCTAGACAAAATCTCTGTACTAGTGTACTGTGTAAATCAACTTGTTGCTTCCACATTTTTTTGAGTAGGCCTACTGCCTCTCCAGTTCACTGCCAGCACGAATACCCTCCTCCCCCGGGCCCACCACCTACACATACACACAGGCTTGCGCTGCGTGACGGTGTACAATCCAGGCGCTATGAAGAAGTGAAACCACTCCTGCACGATATAGTAGTGGAACCGCTATTGATGGAGGAGCTATTTCTGTTTTAAATTTCTTTGAGTTATTTATTATTATAGAGTGCGGTTGATGCACTGTATAAGGGGCACGAATTAGTGGGTAGTTGCCTAGCGACCACGTCTCTGTCACACCTTCACACGTTTTTTTTTCTTTTCAATAATGCACTAGTACCTTGCGTTATGGGCGTTACATACATTAACGCCGTTCCTAATCTTGGGGGTATATTCATCAGTGTGTAAAGTCTTGACATAAACAACACAAAGGAGGAAATGCCTCGTCTGTTTTGACTGCAGCCGTGATAATCAGTCATCGGGCAGCTACAAGAGGAACTCTGGAAGTCATTTTAAGTCTCGCAGTTGTGAATTTTGTTTGCTCGGGTAATTGTAGTGAGGGCTTACACTTGCGGTGTAACTATGGATGAAAGTAGAGCTGTTCTGGTGGCCAATGAGTGTCCCACTGACCGTGGACCGAATCTTGCGGAAATGATCAGAGGAGGAATGAGCTGGAGAAATTGGTGGACTACAAAACCTATGGGATGCGGTCGTTCGTGCTGGGGGTGATCTGCCTGCTGAACTGTTCTAACGCCATGGTATGTACTGATGAGCGAGAAGGGCTCCCACAAATCATCCTTTTCAAATAGTGATTGCTGCTACAGTTTTCCTCCTGCTTTATAGCGCTGTAAATCGTGCATTTGTCAACTTCTGGCGTGTCAACCTACATACAACCCATAATGGGCAGTCATAAGCAGTATGCAGAGTGTGTATATGTGTAAAATAATGTGGCACACTCCTTGGCACTGCCCCTCGTGACAGGGGCCATGTTGGCAGGTATCATTGTGGTAACGTGTACTGTTCTAAAGTCCCACTGACGTAACCGAGCATGTTAGAAATGGAAAACTGATTCCGTCAATATGGGCTAATAGTGTGCGCCTCACGTTGCGCATACTGTGACATGGGTTAACACTAGGAATAAGTGCAGTCGATAGGTGGCTGGTGATGTGCAGGGATGTTTGTGTGTGGATGTGTGTGTGAGCGTGTGTGTGTGTGTCTGTGGGGGGGTGTCTGTGTGAGTGTGTGTGGATTGATGTGTGTGTGTATGTGTGTGTGAGTCTGTAATGTGTGTGCGTGTCTCTGTGTGTGGGCTTGTGTTTGTGTAACTCTGACAAACTTTCTCTATGTCTCTGCCAGGGCTGGTCTCTCCTTCTTTCCCCCATATGTAAATAACGTTAAACTAATCCTCATTTTTTTCTTATTCCTTCATGGCAAACTTTGTGTAACTAAAACTACCTCGTTTTCTCAGAAACTGCTCTTAGATGACTCACCGGTTTCAGGCGTGCTAGCTAGCTCGAAATGAATTAACTGGAGAACGTGCAATTTTTCATTTATAACAAACACGTTGGTCGCATTCATGCAGCAGAATTTGTGGAACAATTTAATCACAGCTGTTTCTTATAAGGTGGAAAACATTGAAAAAGAATGCCCTTCAGGGGTTTTGTCATAACTCCAAATATGCCAGCATTTTTCATATCTTCCTGTTCTGACTTTGCATCAAAATTGACCAACCGGCAGAAATGTTGTTTTTGCACTGGTCGGTCTGTGGAAATGGTGGTTTTCACGTTCCTGACAATGTTGGGGCAATTTACCCCGGCATGGATTTTAAACTTTGTTCTAAGGTTTATTTAGGCATTAATGGTAATGTAACGAAACTGGTGCTCATGTAAAGCGCTCTGATACCCGATGTCTCGGATATAGTTTGCGCTATTTAATACAAAAAATAGAAAAATCAGTTGTTGGCCTATATATGGAGGTGCGTTGGAAGTCTGGCAGAGCTAGCCTATGTTTGTGGTCCCAGTAGTGAAATAGCAGCAGGCGGCGGCGCAGAAGGTTAATGTGCCTGCTGCAAAGAACATGTACCTGATGCAGATCACAAAATGCATATGATGTAAATAGGTCAGTGAGTCACTGCTTTTGTTAGAGAGATCCTTTTGTTAACTGCAGTTTGTAAGTTAAAATCCTAACATACAACAGCGAGCTATTAACTGTCATCTAAGAGCTGCATGCAAACTGCAAGGAAAAAAATGGAGCGTTATGTTTTTTTACCCCACAGTCTTTGTTGGATTACCCTAGTGTGTTAAAAATAAATTGTTATCTTTTCATTTTCAGCACCTGGTAAAGCTTGACAACCTGAAACATTAACACATTTTGTGGCAATTTTTCGGCAAACAACAAGAGGACCCCAACCTCCTTTGCTGCTCTTTCACCCCGGCTACGACCCAGCAAACACCAGTGTTAAAGGTAAGGAAACTGATGCTATATTTTTTTACATGGGAGTTAGGGCTATGTATGTGGTCACTCTCAAGGCCCTCAAGCAGTGACTGTTTCAGTACCTCCAGCAACAACTATGGTACAGAGAGGCAGGAGGCAGTAAGGCTGTATTTTGTAGCAGTCATTTTGTCGAAAGGGGAGCTATTGGAGATGTATTACGATACTGTACAAGATATATGTATTTATATTGAAATTTGATAATATTGCACTGCACCTTATACTTTGTACTTTGACTATTGACAGGTTTCTTTAATATATATATTGGTAAGGCCAGCAACACCATCATGAATACAGTACAAGAGCTACTTACAAGGTCATTCCAGGCACGGCTTTCGAAGAAAAACTACATTTAAAGCAATTAGGACCTCATCCGCCTGACATAAACCTACAGAAAACTTACCAGGACAGAGGAAAAATGTCAAAAAGTACATTCTCAAATGCATGGTACACAAAAGCTGATTGGCTTACAGGGTGCCCTATAAGAAATTCTCTGTTCTGCTTCCCCTGCTTGCTGTTTAGTGGTGACGTTTCTTGGACACGTCAAGGAATCACTGACTTGAAGCATTTGTTGGAAAAAATAAAGAAGCATGCATACACAAGAAATCATATGGATCACCTGACGAGACTGGGAATGTTGGGGGAAGAAGCACCAATTGAGCAGCAGATAAATGATGCATATCGCAAAACCATACAAAAACACAATGAAGCTGTTGATAAGAACAGAAACATTCTATCCAAGGTAAATGATTGCATTTGTTTCTGTGGTGCTTTCGAACTGGCATTGCGAAGCCATGATGAATCAGAAAGTTCCTCAAAACCTGGGATCTTCAGAGGCCTAGTGGATTTAATACCAAGCATAGACAAGGATTTGGAAACACATTTAGCAAATGCCACAGTCTTTAAGGGCACCTCTAAAACAATACAAAATGAACTCCTTGAGTGTATGCTCGAGATTATAAGAAGCCATATTGTGCAAGAGTTGCGAAACCCAGACTTTGTGGCCAATCAGGCTGATGACACCACTGATGTGGCCACTAAAACACAGTTCATTTTAGTGTTTTGGTACCTTGACAGTGACAGAAAAGTTGTGGAGAGGTTCTATGGTTTCACACATTTAGGAGACTCTAGTGCAGCAACCATTACTGAAGCTATACTGTGTCAACTGAACTTAATTTTTCCAGAGCTGCCTCAAAAACAAAAACTTTTCACACAAAACTATGATGGTGCGTCCGTAATGAGTGGAAGCCTTAGTGGAGTACAGAAACGAATTCGAGATGTGTACCCTAATGCTCATTATATGCACTGTTACGCCCACCAACTCAATATTAATATGCAGCAGGCAGTATCAAAGATCAGAGAGACACAAATTTTCTTTCAGGATATAGGAGGCATGGCAGCATTCTTCTCAGGTTCCCCCAAAAGAACAGAAGCCCTTCATGAGATTGTGGACAAAAGCGTTCCAAGGGGATCCTTAACTCGTTGGAACATTAACATTCGTACAGTCAACCTAATCTTTGAAAATAGGGAGGGCCTTGAGAAATGTTTTGTCGCCATAGAAGCCAATGATGAGTTTGATCACACAAGTCAGAATGAAGCCCATGGCTTTATTAGAACACTACAAGACAGAGAGTTTCAGTTCTTACTGTTTTTATTTCATGAAATAATGCGTGATGTCGACGTGTTATACAATAAGTTACAAGGAAAAGACGTAGATACTGTCTTTGTGAAAGAATCTACCACTACATTTGTACTAAGCATAAGGAAAGTGAGAGATGGGGTAGACAATTTAGAGAGCAAACTGCCGGAGCATTCTACTTTTGCAAACCACAGGCAAAACATCACCTCTCTGGTTCGAATTGCAAAGGAGATATGTGACATTGTAATTGTGCAGGCACAAGAATGTTTTTAATTCACTAAACATTTGGTGAGTGCCACATTATTGCAAAGTCAAGATTTTGCAAAATATGATGTATCCTTCCCGGAGCGTGCTCTGAATGAGGCTGTGCATGCATATCCTATGCTCAAAAAAGAGCAGCTGAGAACTGAGTTGACTATACTGTACGCAATGCCTGTGTACCGGAAGGCCACAAGTGCCTTGACTTTGCTGACTTTAATATATAAACTGAATATGGAAAAGTCACTTACAGAGACAGTGACTTTACTAAAAATTGTCATTACCACTCCAATGACAACAGCCGAAGCTTAACGATGTTTTTCAGCCTTAAAGCACATTAACCCCTTGCATGCTGATGACGAACCCCAGCCGTCATGCACTACGGTGCTCGTGTGCTGATGACGGCTGGGGTTCGTCATGGCCCGCCCCTGTTCGTTTGTTTACCGCACGGGGCGGAAACGGGCCAGCAGTGAAGGGGTTAAGACATTCCTTAGGAACACCATGCTAGAGGAAAGACTCAATGGTTTGGCAATGCTCTCTGGAGAGAGCAAGCTAGTCCAAAAAATACCGGACTTCAACATGAAAGTTATTGACAAGTTTGCTACACTGAAAGAAAGACGTGCTGATTTCATTTCCAAAAAGTGAATGCTGCTACTTGTTTGTTAAATAAAAAAAAATGCTGTGAGTGAGGTACTCAGAAATGCATTGTTATCTCTATTTTTAAAAGTTTTCTAGTGTTTGTTCTACTTGGGGACTTAACAGATTTTACTGATCAAATGGCATATTAAGTACATTCTGTTTCACCTAAACACTATGAACTGTGTGGAAAGATATGCGTGAAAAAGTCACACGCGTTCTAATGGAAACATGGTAAAGGTAATGCGTGGATCCCAATGCTTTGTGAAGGCTGTTTCCCAACTGCTGTGCAACTTCTTCTACTCTTAGAGCTGAGATTTTCATGAAAGTCTTATAGTCGGAACTCAGCAGCGTAATAGGACGGAATTTATGAAGCTCTGTGGTTATACTGAATAAGCAGCTACCTATGTTATGGCATCTATTAATGTAATAACTACACTTTCACAATTGCTTTATTAACCTTCCTGCTTTCTCAAATTTGCTTGAAAATGCACGATTTGTCTTCTCTTTTTTCAAAAGCTCCCCGAATCCCCCTTATGGTGGTTCAGGATCACTCGCTGCGCTCGCTCACTACGGTGCAGTATGCAAATCAGTTTATGCCTCACCGCTTTCAAAAGTCACCAGCCGTCCCTGTTCGTACTTAGCAGTGTAGCAGTGCTATAGCAAGGGATGTCTGCCCTTCCACAGACACCTGTTTGAGTAATAAAAGTCAGCAATAACCAGTTAGCTTTTTGCACAAATAAATATAGCAGTCATAGGGCCTGATTCAGATGTCATCCACAGGGCCAACTCTCGGGTGGTGCGATCAGTGCCACTGCACTGGGGGATGACTTGGGGTGGGCGCCCTGTTTGCAAGTATATTTTTGTCTTAAAAGCATGCTGCCACGTTTCTTGCTTCCAGCAATTTTCAGCCATCAATATAAACTTCAAGATCACTCCAGGGATTAGTGTTCCTGCGGGAGAGAGATCGGAGGTTTGTCTAGTGGAGGTTTCAACTCATCGTAAGGTAGTGCAGTGGGTTACTATGCCTGTTGCAAAGAATGTGTACCATGCAAATCACAAAGTTCATATAATGTAAATAGGTTAGTGGGTTACTGCTTATGTCCCAGGGATCCTTTAGTTACTAGCAGTTTATAAGTTAAAATCCTAATGTAGCATAGTAAGCTATTAACTGTCATCAAAGAGCTGCATGCAAACTCCAAGATACATATTAGAGCTATATATCTTTTTGCCCTGTCTTTTATTATCCTAAACTTGCAAAAAGGGTTCATTTGGGTAGTTATCAATTCTTAATATTAAAAAGAACCCCTAACAATGATGTTATGTTTTAAATTCTGATTTGTGCTTTTCAAGACCAAGGACTCCTAAACTATACTTCCTACCAGTATAGATGTCATGTGACTCCTACACCGTGTAGTCCTCTGTCTTATGTAACATACTATACACTGATTTACACACATTTGATTGTCTTTGTGCCAATGTGCGTGTAATTTAAAGTGCTCTGACACCCTACACTGGTATGAGAAGCGCTTTAAAACTAAATCAGTCTGAAAGAGTCCTCCGACATCTAAATCAGGCCCATAGTGTCTATTGGACTGTCCTCCTTCGGATACAATCATATACAGGGATATGAAAGGCACACGTTAAACATTTGGCTATGTTAAACACTGTTAAACGAGGTATGATACACTCTAGCCTCTTAATTGAAAACCTGAAAACCTCTCTGGTGCGTTTATATATCTTTGTAATAGCCCGTCTCCAATGGCAAGGTGCAAAGAAAGGAGTAGAGAATAAACACAAGAATTATGACCTGGAATGGGGTGGGAGGAGGTGCCTTGTCCCTCATAAATGCATATAGTTATTTTGCAGCAGCACATATACATTGAATTGAAATATATTTTAAATGCATGACAAAGGTGTTGCTGGAAATAAGATGAAGATTTTGCCAACGTAAAGTTATGGAAAAGGATTAGACAAGGAGCTGTTAAATAAAAGACGCAAAAGGGGTAAGTAAAAGTGTTCAAACTATTAGAGGATAGAGGAACGCACAGCATAGAGCTGCAGCAACATAATATTATAGGCGCTTGATAAAGTCCTATACCTATTTAAAAGTTCTCTTTTACAGTAGATTCATATTTGGTTTTCTGGTGTCATTTTTTAATTCTGAAATGTGCAGCACCTGCTTAGTTATTGTTTGTCAGTGTATTGTAGCATGTATACTGAGTAGAGCTGGTTTGCATATTTATATCCGACACGTAAATGAGGGTTCATAATTTATAGATTTATGTGCGATTTGGACATACATCTCACACACCTTTCATAATATCCAACATGTACACGGGGATTCATAATTTATAGATTTATGTGCGATTTGCTGGAATCTTTTCTAATGTATCATGTGGTGAGGACCCAGTGAAATATGGAATTGTGTTGATTGTGCAGTGTATAATGCATTATACATTGGATATTGATCCACTCATGAAAGTGGCTTGTAATGAACTGCACTTGAGCATGGAGCTGGAACACTTTTCAGAGGGGGGTGCTGGCCTGAGACATCCTTTCACTAAAATCACAAGGCTTCTGAAAAATGTTGGTGTTGATACCAGTGATTTTAGCAAATATGGGAAACCCTTTCTGCAGCATATGTATGAGGTAAGGCCTCATATGCATTTCTCTCCTAAAACAAGGCTTCGTGGTGCTTTTTGGACTCTCTATATAGAAATGTATTGTCTAAGAGCTGATGAAGGTAGATGTGCATTTAAGTTTCTAATGTATTATTGATTGCAGAATGAAAGATGCAAAGGGTTTACATGTCAGACACACTGTGTGCTTTGGGTCGTCCATATATGGATTCTGCAAGGGGTGGTTTAATCAGTATTTTGCTGAGCCAGGTGTAGCTGAAATAAAATATATTCTGGAATTAATTCAGGTATATTTGTGGTTGATTAAGTAATATCTGTGCTGTGGAGTAGGTGTCCTTTTTCCCCATAGACGTGCTCATGAGACGTATCAATGAGGGTATTTACAACAAGGGGTGGTGAGGGACAGAGTCTCTGAATTAAACAGAATACTCTCACCCAGTCAAGAGATCAGGGCTAGATCCAACACCGTTTTTTAGCTCATTGCACCATCCCAGTTTCAGAACCTGGCTGTATGCAAATTAGTCTGTTCCTGTCCCAGTGCATGATGGGAACAGGGCAAACCAAACTACAAAAGCCAATTCTTACACTGGGAAGGAAACAAGCTACCGGGGACCGGTTTCTGGCATTTCAGCCTCTTCGGCCCGGCTTGCTTGAATCCTGATGGTGCAATGAGCAAGGGACTCACATCTGAGTATACCCTTCCACGCTTAGGGTGGACAAACATATTTACAACAAGGGGTGGTGAGGGACAGAGTCTCTGAATTAAACAGAATACTCTCACCCAGTCAAGAGATCAGGGCTAGATCCAACACCGTTTTTTAGCTCATTGCACCATCCCAGTTTCAGAACCTGGCTGTATGCAAATTAGTCTGTTCCTGTCCCAGTGCATGATGGGAACAGGGCAAACCAAACTACAAAAGCCAATTCTTACACTGGGAAGGAAACAAGCTACCGGGGACCAGTTTCTGGCATTTCAGCCTCTTCGGCCCGGCTTGCTTGAATCCTGATGGTGCAATGAGCAAGGGACTCACATCTGAGTATACCCTTCCACGCTTAGGGTGGACAAAAATATTTACAACAAGGGGTGGTGAGGGACAGAGTCTCTGAATTAAACAGAATACTCTCACCCAGTCAAGAGATCAGGGCTAGATCCAACACCGTTTTTTAGCTCATTGCACCATCCCAGTTTCAGAACCTGGCTGTATGCAAATTAGTCTGTTCCTGTCCCAGTGCATGATGGGAACAGGGCAAACCAAACTACAAAAGCCAATTCTTACACTGGGAAGGAAACAAGCTACCGGGGACCGGTTTCTGGCATTTCAGCCTCTTCGGCCCGGCTTGCTTGAATCCTGATGGTGCAATGAGCAAGGGACTCACATCTGAGTATACCCTTCCACGCTTAGGGTGGACAAAAATATTTACAACAAGGGGTGGTGAGGGACAGAGTCTCTGAATTAAACAGAATACTCTCACCCAGTCAAGAGATCAGGGCTAGATCCAACACCGTTTTTTAGCTCATTGCACCATCCCAGTTTCAGAACCTGGCTGTATGCAAATTAGTCTGTTCCTGTCCCAGTGCATGATGGGAACAGGGCAAACCAAACTACAAAAGCCAATTCTTACACTGGGAAGGAAACAAGCTACCGGGGACCGGTTTCTGGCATTTCAGCCTCTTCGGCCCGGCTTGCTTGAATCCTGATGGTGCAATGAGCAAGGGACTCACATCTGAGTATACCCTTCCACGCTTAGGGTGGACAAAAATATTTACAACAAGGGGTGGTGAGGGACAGAGTCTCTGAATTAAACAGAATACTCTCACCCAGTCAAGAGATCAGGGCTAGATCCAACACCGTTTTTTAGCTCATTGCACCATCCCAGTTTCAGAACCTGGCTGTATGCAAATTAGTCTGTTCCTGTCCCAGTGCATGATGGGAACAGGGCAAACCAAACTACAAAAGCCAATTCTTACACTGGGAAGGAAACAAGCTACCGGGGACCGGTTTCTGGCATTTCAGCCTCTTCGGCCCGGCTTGCTTGAATCCTGATGGTGCAATGAGCAAGGGACTCACATCTGAGTATACCCTTCCACGCTTAGGGTGGACAAAAATATTTACAACAAGGGGTGGTGAGGGACAGAGTCTCTGAATTAAACAGAATACTCTCACCCAGTCAAGAGATCAGGGCTAGATCCAACACCGTTTTTTAGCTCATTGCACCATCCCAGTTTCAGAACCTGGCTGTATGCAAATTAGTCTGTTCCTGTCCCAGTGCATGATGGGAACAGGGCAAACCAAACTACAAAAGCCAATTCTTACACTGGGAAGGAAACAAGCTACCGGGGACCGGTTTCTGGCATTTCAGCCTCTTCGGCCCGGCTTGCTTGAATCCTGATGGTGCAATGAGCAAGGGACTCACATCTGAGTATACCCTTCCACGCTTAGGGTGGACAAAAATATTTACAACAAGGGGTGGTGAGGGACAGAGTCTCTGAATTAAACAGAATACTCTCACCCAGTCAAGAGATCAGGGCTAGATCCAACACCGTTTTTTAGCTCATTGCACTATCCCAGTTTCAGAACCTGGCTGTATGCAAATTAGTCTGTTCCTGTCCCAGTGCATGATGGGAACAGGGCAAACCAAACTACAAAAGCCAATTCTTACACTGGGAAGGAAACAAGCTACCGGGGACCGGTTTCTGGCATTTCAGCCTCTTCGGCCCGGCTTGCTTGAATCCTGATGGTGCAATGAGCAAGGGACTCACATCTGAGTATACCCTTCCACGCTTAGGGTGGACAAAAATATTTACAACAAGGGGTGGTGAGGGACAGAGTCTCTGAATTAAACAGAATACTCTCACCCAGTCAAGAGATCAGGGCTAGATCCAACACCGTTTTTTAGCTCATTGCACCATCCCAGTTTCAGAACCTGGCTGTATGCAAATTAGTCTGTTCCTGTCCCAGTGCATGATGGGAACAGGGCAAACCAAACTACAAAAGCCAATTCTTACACTGGGAAGGAAACAAGCTACCGGGGACCGGTTTCTGGCATTTCAGCCTCTTCGGCCCGGCTTGCTTGAATCCTGATGGTGCAATGAGCAAGGGACTCACATCTGAGTATACCCTTCCACGCTTAGGGTGGACAAAAATATTTACAACAAGGGGTGGTGAGGGACAGAGTCTCTGAATTAAACAGAATACTCTCACCCAGTCAAGAGATCAGGGCTAGATCCAACACCGTTTTTTAGCTCATTGCACCATCCCAGTTTCAGAACCTGGCTGTATGCAAATTAGTCTGTTCCTGTCCCAGTGCATGATGGGAACAGGGCAAACCAAACTACAAAAGCCAATTCTTACACTGGGAAGGAAACAAGCTACCGGGGACCGGTTTCTGGCATTTCAGCCTCTTCGGCCCGGCTTGCTTGAATCCTGATGGTGCAATGAGCAAGGGACTCACATCTGAGTATACCCTTCCACGCTTAGGGTGGACAAAAATATTTACAACAAGGGGTGGTGAGGGACAGAGTCTCTGAATTAAACAGAATACTCTCACCCAGTCAAGAGATCAGGGCTAGATCCAACACCGTTTTTTAGCTCATTGCACCATCCCAGTTTCAGAACCTGGCTGTATGCAAATTAGTCTGTTCCTGTCCCAGTGCATGATGGGAACAGGGCAAACCAAACTACAAAAGCCAATTCTTACACTGGGAAGGAAACAAGCTACCGGGGACCGGTTTCTGGCATTTCAGCCTCTTCGGCCCGGCTTGCTTGAATCCTGATGGTGCAATGAGCAAGGGACTCACATCTGAGTATACCCTTCCACGCTTAGGGTGGACAAAAATATTTACAACAAGGGGTGGTGAGGGACAGAGTCTCTGAATTAAACAGAATACTCTCACCCAGTCAAGAGATCAGGGCTAGATCCAACACCGTTTTTTAGCTCATTGCACCATCCCAGTTTCAGAACCTGGCTGTATGCAAATTAGTCTGTTCCTGTCCCAGTGCATGATGGGAACAGGGCAAACCAAACTACAAAAGCCAATTCTTACACTGGGAAGGAAACAAGCTACCGGGGACCGGTTTCTGGCATTTCAGCCTCTTCGGCCCGGCTTGCTTGAATCCTGATGGTGCAATGAGCAAGGGACTCGCATCTGAGTATACCCTTCCACGCTTAGGGTGGACAAAAATATTTACAACAAGGGGTGGTGAGGGACAGAGTCTCTGAATTAAACAGAATACTCTCACCCAGTCAAGAGATCAGGGCTAGATCCAACACCGTTTTTTTAGCTCATTGCACCATCCCAGTTTCAGAACCTGGCTGTATGCAAATTAGTCTGTTCCTGTCCCAGTGCATGATGGGAACAGGGCAAACCAAACTACAAAAGCCAATTCTTACACTGGGAAGGAAACAAGCTACCGGGGACCGGTTTCTGGCATTTCAGCCTCTTCGGCCCGGCTTGCTTGAATCCTGATGGTGCAATGAGCAAGGGACTCACATCTGAGTATACCCTTCCACGCTTAGGGTGGACAAAAATATTTACAACAAGGGGTGGTGAGGGACAGAGTCTCTGAATTAAACAGAATACTCTCACCCAGTCAAGAGATCAGGGCTAGATCCAACACCGTTTTTTAGCTCATTGCACCATCCCAGTTTCAGAACCTGGCTGTATGCAAATTAGTCTGTTCCTGTCCCAGTGCATGATGGGAACAGGGCAAACCAAACTACAAAAGCCAATTCTTACACTGGGAAGGAAACAAGCTACCGGGGACCGGTTTCTGGCATTTCAGCCTCCTCGGCCTGCTTGCTTGAATCCTGATGGTGCAATGAGCAAGGGACTCACATCTGAGTATACCCTTCCACGCTTAGGGTGGACAAAAATATTTACAACAAGGGGTGGTGAGGGACAGAGTCTCTGAATTAAACAGAATACTCTCACCCAGTCAAGAGATCAGGGCTAGATCCAACACCGTTTTTTAGCTCATTGCACCATCCCAGTTTCAGAACCTGGCTGTATGCAAATTAGTCTGTTCCTGTCCCAGTGCATGATGGGAACAGGGCAAACCAAACTACAAAAGCCAATTCTTACACTGGGAAGGAAACAAGCTACCGGGGACCGGTTTCTGGCATTTCAGCCTCTTCGGCCCGGCTTGCTTGAATCCTGATGGTGCAATGAGCAAGGGACTCACATCTGAGTATACCCTTCCACGCTTAGGGTGGACAAAAATATTTACAACAAGGGGTGGTGAGGGACAGAGTCTCTGAATTAAACAGAATACTCTCACCCAGTCAAGAGATCAGGGCTAGATCCAACACCGTTTTTTAGCTCATTGCACCATCCCAGTTTCAGAACCTGGCTGTATGCAAATTAGTCTGTTCCTGTCCCAGTGCATGATGGGAACAGGGCAAACCAAACTACAAAAGCCAATTCTTACACTGGGAAGGAAACAAGCTACCGGGGACCGGTTTCTGGCATTTCAGCCTCTTCGGCCCGGCTTGCTTGAATCCTGATGGTGCAATGAGCAAGGGACTCACATCTGAGTATACCCTTCCACGCTTAGGGTGGACAAAAATATTTACAACAAGGGGTGGTGAGGGACAGAGTCTCTGAATTAAACAGAATACTCTCACCCAGTCAAGAGATCAGGGCTAGATCCAACACCGTTTTTTAGCTCATTGCACCATCCCAGTTTCAGAACCTGGCTGTATGCAAATTAGTCTGTTCCTGTCCCAGTGCATGATGGGAACAGGGCAAACCAAACTACAAAAGCCAATTCTTACACTGGGAAGGAAACAAGCTACCGGGGACCGGTTTCTGGCATTTCAGCCTCTCCTCAGTCCCTTTCTCACTGCTCCATCAGGATTCAAGCAAGCCGGGCCGAAGAGGCTGAAATGCCAGAAACCGGTCCCCGGTAGCTTGTCTCCTTTCTGGTAAAGAATTGGCTTGGTAGTTTAGTCTGCCCTGTTCCCATGATGCACTGGGCCAGGGACAGACTGATTTGCATATAGCCAGGTTCTGAGCTGGGATGGGGCAGTGAGATAAATAACGGTGATGGATCAAGCCCTGATCTTTGGACTGGGTAAGAGTGGTCTGCTCAATTCAGACACTCTGTTCATCACCACCCCCTTTTGTAAATCGTATCAATGAGGGTGGCATTTGTCCCATGTTCCTTTTCATATGACTAGTATGTAGAGGATCAGTGCTCATGTCATGAGCAACTGCAAGGGGTTGTCATTCTATGCATCACTTAAGGAGGCTAGTGTGCACAGTAGCTTTCCTCAAACATTTAGATCCAGGGCCCAATTTTATGAACATCAAACATTTGTGACCCACCCAGCTTTAATTGACATGAGTCGGGGGATGATTCTTTAATGTAACAGTAGACATGCTTTCAAATTGCAGTGAATTACCGAAATAGAATGTCCTTTACAATTTTCGTTGCTCTCTAATAGAAATAGTTTTGTAAATGTCCCATCCTTTAACAATTACTTCAATGTGTTTTTTTGGACTGTGGCCAAGATATTGATCTATCAATGCAAAAAAGACCCCCTCGGCAACCAAATGGATCTTCATGTAGTTATATAATATAGGCCAAGTAAAGCAAAGTTTTTGGAAACACTAGGGTATAGTGTTGTAGTGCTTGAATCTTTTTTCGGTTGAACCTGAGCCAGCGTGCAAGCCTGCTCTGGCGATCTGCTGTAGTAGAGTACGGAAGAGAAGCCCCACCCACTCCCCTGCCCATATTATTCATGGATTGTGTCTTTGTCCTTCGTAAATGCTGCTTCTGACTCCTTAATAGGTTGCTAGTCCCTCCTTAGTACCACCTTGTCTTCATTTGTAAACTCCCAAGGCTACTGGCCTCTTTCCCTGGTTGTTACACTTTACGTGTACTATTTTCTTTATTGAGTTTCTCCTACTTTAGCACAACGTGCTTTTCTTAAATTCAGCGAGCCATGAGTGCTTTCACTTCGAAAGCAGCCGGGACATTGCAGTTTGCTTGCAATGCCATAGGTTTCGCATTTAAATGCGAGACCTATAGCATTGCAAATATTTTTGTATGGGCAACAGCTTTCCCCTCCCCTTCCATTTCCGGTGTCCATCCCTGTTCCCCTTGCCTAGCTCCTCTGCCCACCTCTCGAGTCAAGCTTCCTTCCCAGGATCAGGATCAGGATCAGGATTCAAGCAAGCCGGGCCGAAGACGACTGAAATGCCAGAAACCGGTCCCCGGTAGCTTGTCTCCTTTCTGGTGAAGAATTTGCTTGGTAGTTTAGTCTGCCCTGTTCCCATGATGCACTGGGCCAGGGACAGACTGATTTGCATGTAGCCAGGTTCTGAGCTGGGATGGGGCAGTGAGATAAATAACAGTGATGGATCAAGCCCTGATCTTTGGACTGGGTAAGAGTGGTCTGCTCAATTTCATTTAAATGCGAGACCTATAGCATTGCAAATATTTTTGTATGGGCAACAGCTTTCCCCTCCCCTTCCATTTCCGGTGTCCATCCCTGTCCCCCTTGCCTAGCTCCTCTGCCCACCTCTCGAGTCAAGCTTCCTTCCCAGCCACAAAGCACATTTGATGTTCGCCTCCTTTCAGCACCACGTGAGCAATGCCATAGGTTTTGCATTTAAATGCAAGAGCTATAGTATTGCAAATATTTTTTCCCCCAGTTCGACCACTAGTTTATGGTCACTTTATCTTCACAGTGGGCTGCTCTGGCAGTTGCAACCCCCCCCCCCCCTCAATTCCTGTCAGTATCACCCCCGCTTTCTCATCCTGCCCACTGTCCTTTGTCAACGGTTTCACCCGGCTGCTTCTCGTGCATCTCCGACCTACTCACCCCCAACACATTATTAAGTCCAACTTCATTAGACAGAAAAAGAGGAGGAGAGCAAAACAAAATGGAGAGAGCAAGAAAACAACAAAAGAGAAGAAAGCAAACAGAGAAAGCTCAGAGCATAAAGGGAGTATACAAAGACAAAGAAACATAGTAAATAACCCCAAATTCTCCCTCAGTTTCCCCTACTGTTCCATCAGTAACCCCCATATCTGCCGGCCCCTTGCCCTCCCACTCCTACCTTTACATTTATACACTGCAATCTCTAAATGATATATATGATAGAGTCTAGCATACCATGCCTGATAGGTTGGTGGATCTACATCCTTCCACTTAGTGGCAATCAATATACAATAGACAGCTGTCACCATGAAACATAAGTACACTGAGGGAGTTCTAACTGTAACCTTTCGTCAAATCCAACTATCAACAAAGTTTATGTTAAAGATACAGACTGCCCCAAATTTTGGCATAAAACTGTTCAATACCTTCCCTCAACCTGACCAATTTACCACAGTCAGCAAACATATGAATTATATCAACTGGGCCCTGATCACACCTTGGAAATCTATTATTATCCCTTTTCCTCCATGCCCAAAGTTTAGCCAGAGTAAAATAGAGTCTAAACAGAGTTTTAAAAGTTTGGGCCTTGAGGTTTGCAGTTAAAAAGGTTTTTTTTGCAGAGCTCTAATGATCTACAGATATCTGCCTCCGGGTTGTCCAATTTAACTGCCCATGCACATTCTACTTTAGAGATATCATCCAGGGTGGCCTTCATAAATATTGTGTACACATCCTTAACACAAAGCTGTTTTTTCGTTAGCGGGATGAGAGCCAGGTGACTCGGTTGCAAAACCAGCTTATTTATAAGCACCCTTAATTGTATATATTTAAAGATAGTGCTCAAATCCAACCCATATCGTATCTGGATTTCCTTGAATGGAACAACCCCATTCTGATAGGCGATGTCGCCAATCTGTTTTATTCCTACCTTTTCCCATATTTTGCTTATGTTATCATAAAAAGGGGCAGGGAAGGCTGGGGATTGCCACAACAAAATATATCTTTGAATTCTAGGTATTTCCATGTGCTTACTAATCTTCCGCCATATATTCCAGGCAGCTCTTATAATCTTAAAGCGTGTTTTCTTATAATAGCTTTCTTCCAGCTCGCTTAATACTAGCCCTGGAGCCAGTTTGCAACTGCTAGCTCATAGATAGATGGCGGTGTCTCCTTGTTCCCCTCCACTACCCCGACCTGATCCCATCTTTGTGGCCTGAATAAAATATTCATGTTTTGCAGCTGCCCAAAAGTAGTTTAAAAGATTAGGAACTGCCAACCCCCTTGGTGTTGTGGTAAGGTCATAAACTTTAGAGATCTCCTAATTTTCTTAAAGCCCCATATATATTGAGAAAAGATTCCCTCTGCCTTTTTAAATATTATAATTTTCGGCTCCACAATGATGCATTGACATAAATAAAACACCTTAGGAAACTGACATTTGCCCTGCTGATAACAGATAAGTGTAAATTGTCCAGTCTCTTCAGGTCCCCCTCCATTTTTAAAAAAAGAGGAGCCGAGTTTATTTCCCCTGTCTTGCCAACCTCTGCAGTGATAACTATACCAAGATGAGTAGCTGAATCTTTCCTGCGTGGATCCTGAAATTGCGTATTTCTGTTGCATACAATCTGTGTTTTGTTGGTATTCAGGCTGTAGCCTGATTGTTTCACAAATTCTACTGCGAGCCTTTCAATCTAGTCTATAGCGCCTTGTGAATCTGGGGTAACGACTGCGATGTCGTCTGCGTAGGCTAGTACTTTCGCATTATAGCCCTGGGTTACCATTGGTTTGATTGATTTATCATCCAGCCTCAAAGGGCCTTTATACAGGGCAAATAAAATAGGGGAGCATGGGCACCCTTGCCTCATCCCCCGAGTGATCTTAATCCTACCCGATTCCTTTACCATTAGCTGCATTTTTGCATGTTCTTCAACATACATAGCCTGAATGGCCGTTATTATTCGCGTACCAAATCCCTTAGCTCTTAAGTTTTGCCACAGATAAGCCATTCCACTTGGTCGAATGCTTTTTGCGCATCCAACAATATCAGGGACATCGGGGTCCCTGTGGCTTCAGTGATGTTAAATAAAGAAATAACCCTTCGGACATGGTCCGTTGTACTTCTACCAGGGATGAAGCCATGCTACCATGGGCTGACTAAGCTCCCGAATATTGTGGACATTCTTAGGGCCAATATCTTAGAATACAGTTTCTCATCAGTGTTGATTAGAGGTAATGGTCTATTTGCAGCGGAGTCTGTTGAATCCTTTCCCTTCTTCAAAAATATCACGTTGTTAGTTTCCTGCCAAGATTGCGGCGAGACCCCCGTCTGTTGTACTGATAAGAACAAATCCAGCAATAAAGGGGTCAATTCTGTCTGTAGAGTTTTATAAATCTCCATTGGGATCCCATCCGGGCCTGATGCCTTGCCTGCAGCCATCGTCCTTAAAGCCTCAAGGACCTCATTCATTGAGATATCTGCTTCTAGCTCCAGTAACTGAGGAGACACATTCTCCACTCCTACCCCATTCCATCTACTATGAAATCCCTGGAGCAGTAGAGATCCTGATAGAAATCCATAAGTATTTTTAATACTCCTGATAGTTCTGTAGCTATTGTTTCATCTTTCCCTCTTAATTGTAGAATATTGTTTGCTGCTGCTCTTTGTTTTGTTCGGAGTGCCAGATGTTTCCCCATCATCTCCCCATACTCGTAGTTATCCTGAGTTGCCGTTTGAAATCTTTCCACCACTTTTTTATTATAAATTCCATTAATTTCAGCCTTAATCCTAATTACTTTTAACTCTAATCTGGTTCGTTCATCTTTCTGCTTTTGTACTATGGCAGCGATATGATGTCTCTCATTCAAACTCAATTCTTCTGTAAGTGCCTGTATCTTGTCCCTCTGTTGTTTCTGGTGGAATACCGCAAAACTTGTTATTTCACCCCTAAGCCCCGCTTTATATGCATCCCATACATTTTCTTTAGATGTGCTATATCTATTAATATCAAAAAACTGTTTAGTCCACCCCCTAATGTGCTCTATAAAACCTTCTGTAGCTAGTAGCTTTTTATCGAACGTCCACTTTAACGAGCACTTTATATATGCTGTCATCTCGATGCTCATTACTAGTGGGTTATGGTCCGACAGGACCTAAGGGAGTCTTTTAATCTGTGCTCCCTCTAAGAGGGAGACTGATACCAAAAAGTAATCAAGTCTGACATATTTCCTATGTGGGCAAGAAAAATAAGTAAAGCCCGGATCCCCCATATTTTTACATGCCCACATATCTACCAGGCCATGACTTTCGGTAAGTGTTTTTAGAGCCTTATAAACCTGTGGTTTGTCCCTGTATACCCTCCCTTGCCCCACATCTACATGGATATTCAGGTCCCCACATATGATTAAAGGCGCTGGCCAGGATGCTAATTCAAGTCTCCAATTTTAACCACATCTCCGCATCGTCGACATTAGAGCCATATAGAGTGCAAATAGTACATTGATTTGGTATAAAAGCAATGGCCCATCAACCCCATTTGTCTGACTTGACTTGGCTAATAGGTAAAAGTCGCTGAGAGACATGTATAGCCACACCTCTAGTATTGGTGGACTGAGCTGGACAAATAACTTGAGAATACCCTGGTAATATATTAATCCCTCTTTTATGCCATGGAATGTGTGTCTTTTGCAGATATATAATGTCAGCCCTTATTGCTCAAAGCATTTGCCCAGCATTATTTCTTTTACCCCTTTCATTCAGCCCACCAATATTAATTGTGGATATAGTCAGCGTACCCATATTTTCGGCTAACTTGAGTCCTGTGTAGCCCTTTCAGCCACTCTCTTGCCATCCTTACAGTATGACGACTCCTGCTGGTATATCTTAACTTCTGTCCATCCGCATTGATTTCCTGGAATTTCTGCCCCCTTGTCCCCCTCACCTCCCCTCCCCTCCTATGCCTCCCCCTAGCACCCTCTTTCCCACCCTCCCATCCCCCGCTAGGTAAGGCCACAGACCTCTCTAGGTCTGTGTGCGATGAGTGGTGGCCCCTTCCCTTGTGATGGCTTACTGTAGCATTTTATTCTTTAAATTCACCTAAGTGTCATACCTGGACCCAAACGGTCACCACAACCCCCCAAAATTGCTGTGCTTTACTCTAATTCGCTAAAGATTTTTTTTTTACCTCCCTTTTTTTCCTTTTTACTTTTTTCCCTCTCTTGCCTTTCCCTTCTCTCTTTTCCTCCCTTCCCCTTCTTCTTTACATTTTCCCTTCTCTAGGTTATTCTACCCTTATATCCATACTAAGTCTATATGATCACCAAAATGGTCCTGGAGAAAAACATTATTTAGTCCAATCTCTAGACAATATTTAGACTATTCTAGCTATCAGAGAAGAGAGACAAAAGCCAAAAGATTCACCCCCCTGTGTTCAAGAATTCCTTAGCCTTGATTTCTGATATAAAAAAATGGGTTTGATCTTTCCAGATGACTTTCAGTCGAGCAGGCGGGAGAAGAAAGGCCTGGGCTCCCTTCTCTTGGAACTGGGTGATCATTTGCCGAAAACGCCATCTTCGCTCCACTATAACGTGGTAGAAATATGGCCTGGTAAAAAAAGTAAATCCATTGGCCGCCTGCTGTGCTTCTGCTCTTGCCTTCTCAAACACGTTCTGCCTCATCAAAAAGTTCCCAAAATACACCAGAAGTGCCCGAGGTTTGGCGTCTCGGCGAACTGCCTGTCGCATATTAAAATTTGATGTGCTCTTTACACTTCTTGTGCCCAGTTCCATCCTGCCAGCTCAGGAAAAGATTTCTCGAGGAGCTGGATCATAAAAATACGTGCATCGGAGCCTTCCTTCCCCTCCGGAATTCCGAGGAAACACAGGTTATTCCTTCTTTGTTGATTTTCTCCTTCCTCAAGTTTCCACTGAATGTCAGTGAGTTGCTCCTCATGCGCAGTAACTTGTCCTCTTAAGCCTGCAATATCCTTTTCCAATGCAGCCGTCCTAGTTTCAAGCTCAGTCATCCGGTCGCTTATGTCATTACAAGTTTTAGCAATTTTTCTAACTGCACCTTGAAGCTTCCAGTTTGCGTTCTGGGAGTGTTTGCTTTCCTAACGGGCTTCTTCGCTGTATGCCATTACACATTGCAGTATGGACTCTAGGGTGGGAGAGAGTGCCGGTGACCCCATTAGACCTTCTTCTGAATTAAGCTGCTTGCTGACCCCACCAATTGGTCCCCCGTAGAGTAATCCCCTCTAAGATCGGCTTGTTTGGGGTTACCGGTTCTCCCAGACCGTGGGTATGGCTTTCTGGCAGGTGTAAACCTATCCCTGCCTCTCCCTTCTGTTCCGGAGATGCTTTCTTCCTCACTTGATTCTGAGTTAGTCCCATGGCCTAAGCCCAGACCAGACCAAGTGGCATCAGAAAGTGAGAAAGTCATTTGCTTCACATTCAATATCCTTTACCCTGCCTGCCTGCGGTACCCTGCGCGGCTTGGGGGCCCTTTAAATTATTTTTCTGTCATCCTTGTACTTAGGTGCTGCCCAGAACCTTCCTCCTGCTGGTTCGCTGTTTCATTTGGTATGTCAGTATGCTTTAAACCACCAGCTAGCCCTACATCGCCCGGACACTCATTTCCAACATCAGCCAGAGTAATAACTTGTGCCTGTAGTGTTATAGTCTCTACTCCCCCTGGTTCTGGCATTCTCCCATGGCCCAGTGGTGGCTTACCTGATGTACTTTGTCCATTAGAGCCATCTTCTACGGCCAATTCAGTAACAGTGAGCTGCTCCTTTTGCAAACCGGAGACTGAGCTGCTCCCCGTGCCCCGGAACATGTCGATGATTGTGGTGGGCCGGGGTGGCTGAAGCTGAGCGCCCACCCCCTCCCTTTCCCATCCAGAGGATTCTCTCGCCTCGCTCGCTGCCATCATCCCTGCGCAGCCATGACCGGCACTGAATCTGAATCCGTAAGGCTTTGCAGGTGCTGCTTCAGGGACTCCACCGCGGTGGGCGGCACTGGTCCTGCTTTTCCCTTTGTGCCCATCTTTGGAGCCATGACATCCACTCCTGAGTTTGTTACCGGACGGCCGCCAGTTCTCCCGCTCTAGTTTTTGATTAGGGCTCCCAGTTTTATGGTATTTATTTTTTTGCCATTTCCGTCTGTATTTATCCATATTTATTTTTGGGGCATTTTATCTGTATTTATCCATATTTATTTTTGCCACGAGTAAAAGTCGACGCTGCATGTATGTATTTTTCCACATTTATTTAAATTGACATTGCACACATGCACTCAGTTATTAATTAACACTATACATTTATCTGAAAACGTTGCCATTTGCAGAATGTCCCAAATACACTTCAAAGTTATGGATCTAAACAACCCTCAAGAGGTCAGAACCACCTCTGAACATGCGAACATGCAGCAGTGAGGGAAGATCTTTATAAGCACTTATACTTTTAATAGATGTATATTTCATTTTAAATAAATAGATTGTCTGTCTTTCTTTCGTGAAGCGCACCAATCCTTAGCCCAAAATCACAGAGGAAGAGGATATGGAGTCCTCAGTTAATGCTGCTAATTTTTACTGCTTATGCTGTTCAACGATCAGCTTACAAGATTAGAGTTTAAAGACCATATGCCAATGTGCCAATGTGACACTAGAAACTCTTATCGTGTAGCGCTTTTGCAAAGAGTCATACTTGAACAGTATAAGATGTCTATAACACAAAGGATCTCTGGTATAATGTCCAGAGAACTGGGGGGGTTTGGAGAGGAAAATTGGAGTATATCCTCCCTACAATTATCTTATCACAAAAAAATACTCCAAAAATACTAAGCCTGAGAGTGATTTTCAGGTAGTGTAGCACACAAGGAACTTAGGCCTTGTATGCGGTAGTGGGGGCTGAACAACTGACCACTAAGGGTGTGTTGGACCTGAAAGTCATGTCCACATGTATTGAGGGAAAACACTAGTTCTTTTTAGTTACCCTCACACACCCTAGTGGTGTCATGCTTCATCATTGGGTCACCCCGACCCCTAAAAGTCGAGGTGGGCTCGACCACAGTGTTGGGTAGCTCTTTGATAGATGAAGGATGGGGGATTATAAGATAAAATACCTCAATCAGACCCCTGGTTTCCCGTGGGCATATGTGGAGTAAGGGACACCACATCTTACAAAGGATGCTATAGAGGCTATAAAATACAGTGGCGTAGCTAGCTAGGGATTTTCACACTCGGGACAATCCCTCAGTTTGCCGCCCAGATTTGGTAAGAGCAAGGGGGAGGGGGGTGCTGGTGAAAGAACACGACGATCGTGGTAGGTGCGGGCGACAGACGACAACGAGCAGGGGACATTTACAGAAGCCGACGAGGGAGAATTAAAAAAAAACAATATAGTGCAATGAATCACCCCGCAGTGGAATCTCGGCGCTAAAGTGCAGACCCAGATGAGAGAGGAAGAGAAGAAATATAGTTAAAAGACAGGCCAAAGCAGAAAGGGCGCGAATATGACACAGGAGCCTATTCCAATGAAAGGGACCCAGGTATGAGAAAGATCGACAACATGCCATTTTAATAACGTTCTAGAGTCGATTCAGAGGACTCCTTGCACACGCAAGCTAAGCTCTCTTGCCAAAAAAAGGTTGCATGTGAGAAAAGCAATGGCACAACTTGATGTTTAAATATGTTGCATGGCTGGATTTTCTGTAATCTTAACTGCAAGGTCGAGTTTGGGAATTAATGTTTTTGTGGGAATGTCAGAGGAGTAGTCATTACACCCACAAAGATCTAAGTCTGTATTCACAAACATTTGGAATGCCTCTCCCCATGCTCACTGCACTTTTAAACTTACACCTCTCCTTCGCACAGAAGTAAGTGCCACAACTTCATTTTCAATGCCTGTAGATAACATTCTTCGTAATGAGAGGAGCAAAATCTTGGACCCCCTAATCTGATGATCACTGACAGTCACACAAATACTGAGGGGTACTTAAGAATGCATGACAAGACAATGTCGACAAACTGTTAATATTAACAATAATGTATGTTAGACCTGGCACCTTGGCGTGAGTCTCCCTTCCACTTTTTGCTGATGTGCCTCCGATGTTTTGCTGGTTTTCCGATACTCAGGGCACTGCGCCACGGCTGATCCGTGCCGCAGTGCAAGTGCTCCCTACTGTAAATTGTACATACGATTGGTATCCCTGATTGGTGCATTGGATTTACTGTTAGTCCCTAGTAAAGCGCACAAGAGAGTGCCGGGGCTTGTAGATGCCAATACTGCTGGTGGGCCTGCAGCGCTGGTTGCGCCACCCACCGAAGCAGCCGTAAAGATGTGTCTGGGAACTGCGACCGCAGAACCCGCGTGCGGTCCCGTACTGTCACGCTAGCTGGGCAAGTGTCCCCACTTGCCAGCACCGACCCTTCCCTTGACTACATATTAGTCACCCCTATGGTAGGCCTGCGGGCAGGGTGCGTTGTAGGTGCAAGGTAGGACAAGCCCTGATGTGCGTGGCATGTCCTAGTAGTGACTTACAACGAAGACCGTATTTCACTATTGAAGGCTACCTGCTCCATTAGGCCAGACTGAGCTGCGAGGATTATTACACCCTATAATCCCCGCAGGCTCAAGGAGCATGGTAGCGAGTCATGTTTAGTATGCCTGAACTCAGGATGATAAGATATTTCTTGTAGTCAAGTTTATTTTAATATCCTGGGTTTGCAAATGCTACTTTTAGAAAGTTAGCCTTTGCTTGCTTAACCATTTCAGCCGCCTCTGCTGGTATGTGTATCTGACTGTCTGGGATGTGTGAGTGACAGGGCTGGAGGGTTGACAGGGGGTGAATGCGCAGATTACACCTTAGTGGGAGGTAGGAGTGCCTCTTGACTCGAACTGTCACTGTGCTCGACCACCACAATGCTGGCTCCACCCTCCTGGGGAGCGGCGGATGACTCTGCCGGCACCTGGCCCAGGAAGGGCGAAGCCCCCATCAACAAGGTACTCTGGCCACCCCTGTCCGGACAATGCTGGCTCCACCTCCTGTGGGGCGTCTGATGCGCCTGCCCCTCACACTGAAAGCAGAAGCCGGAGTACACCCGCGGGGGTACTCCAGAACTGAGAGTGGCTATGCAAAGGCCCCCCTGGCCTGCGAGAACAAAGGAATTGGCCTATAAAAGAAGGAGCCCTGCTCCTTGAAAATTAGATCCGGTTTGGGCCACAGAAGGACTCTGCCCTACGAGAAGGACCGTGAGAGACAAGGAAGGGTGCTGACTCTTGCCTGTGTCTGGTGCCTTGCTGCTGAAGGAGAGGAAGACAAAAAGACTACAAAAAGACTTTTGCTCTACTTGTGCCAAACTCTGCTAAAGAGATCTCCAAGGGCTTGCAACTGAACTTGCCCCCTGACCAGCGTCCCAGGACCAGTGGACGCTACCCCCTGGGAAGAAAGCGACTGCGGGTGCACTGACGGAGGAATCTCCTCTAAGGCATCAACGACCTCCCGACCACCGTGACCGGGGCCCAAAGCAACAGCGGAAGCAAAGTGAGGACCAGCCGCCGCTGGCCCGAACACCGTGACCGCAACTGCACCGGGAACCCGAGAGCAAAGCAAAGGAGGACCCGTCCGGTCCGAGCTCTCGAGGTGACTGCATAACGAGCAGCCACTCACCTGCAAAGACGGACAGTTGCCCTACGAGAATCCGCAAGGTCGGTAGCCTGCCCGACAGCCCAGCTGTGAGCCACAGCTGCACCGGCACTTGGCTGGGTACGTCCTGCACTTGGGGACCGTACTGCCACTTGCCACCACCGCACAGCCGCCGCCTCCAGGGTTGGAGCGGACGACGAGGAGAGGACCCTGCCGCCACAGAACACCGCTGCCCCGGATGACCAGTGACCTGCTCGGGTGAAGAGCCGCAACGATCAGCGACCCCGGGAAGGCAACGCGACGTGGGACAGATCCCCTGGAAGCCGCCGGCTCCACAAGAACTTTGAGTAACACCGGCCTACGGGCCTCAAGAGAACTGCATAAGAACTGTGGTAACCCGAATTGAGTAACCTGCAACCGTTTTCATAAAGTATATTGACTGTATTCGCAAGCCTGCTTAAAATCTATATAAAGATATATATTTTTACAGAATACAGTCTGGTCTCGTTGTGTGGTGGGGTGGTTGTGAAGGTGTACTGTTACAGGTGTTTAACCCTATGTGCCCCAAAGATTAGCCTACGACTGCTTAAGCCACACTACCTAGAGGGTAAGCAGAGGTTGTCTGGAAGGTAACCCTCAGCCCTGACGAGGAAGAGAGAGTCCCTGCTTGTCGCTAGTGTTGCACTGAGCCAACTAGAGCCTCCCCCTTCCTACATTGGACGCAGCGGTGAGGATTTCGAATTTACACTTGCGATAGTTATACCTGAGCTTCTGACCACTACACCAGGATTACGGTCCAGTTACTAAACCACAGACTTTGCTTGTTGAATTTTGCTGAAAGAAGATTCCGAGTGCAGAAGCCATGCCGGGCACAAAGAGCCTGGATGGAGCGGAGTCCACGACCTCCGAGGTGTTGGAGATAGAGTGGGATGCCGCAAAGCTGGACAAATACTCAAAGATGGAGCTGAAGTTTTTCTGTAGGAAACTAAAGGTTCCGCACGCTGGTTGCAAAAACAAGCCGGAGCTCTACAAGGCCCTGAAAGCCTGGGTGGAGTCCAGAAAGACCCCGGAAGAGCAAGACGTCCTCGCCGAGCAGAATACGACGGAGGAGCAAAATGCGCTTGGGGATCTGATCGATCTAGAAAGGCAAGACAGCGAGCACAGCTTGGGTAAAGGCCTGTCGCCAGAGGAGCTGGCGGACAGGAAGGAAACCCGGAATCACGAAAGAAAGTTGGCAGAATTGAAAATTCAGCTGGAGCTTGAAACGAAAAGAATGGCGCTGGAAGAGCGAAAGCACCAGATGGATTACGAAATAAAAATGAGGGAGATAAGTCTCAAGGAGAGAGACTTGGATCGGCCTCCCTCTGGTGGCAGCACATCGCCAGTGCAGGTAGAGTCAAGAGTGCACATCCCGAAGGACGTAGTTAAGGAGTTCTTTAAGGGAGATGACATAGGACAGTGGTTTAGGGCATACGAGGTAGCCATGTCCTCCCACCGGGTCCCTGACAAGGATTGGGGAGCGGGGTTGTGGGGAAGGTTCCTTAGCGAAGGGAGAGATACCTTGCTAGATTTGCCCGTTGAGAATCAGAGATCCTATGCCCACATGAAAGAAGCTTTATTAAACAGGTACGGGCTTACCCCTGAAATGTATAGACAGAAGTTTAGGGGATGTACTAAGCGGCCTGGGAATATGTATGTGGAGTATGTGACTTACTTTTGCAGAGCACTGGATGGTTGGGTGAAAGGTAACAAAGTTAATGATTTTCAAGGTCTCTTTGATTTAATTGCATGGGAGCACTTGTCTGATCACTGTTTTCCTGAGTTACGCCAACACCTGATCGATAGCAAGCTGTCCAACCCGAGGAAGCTTGCTGAGGAGGCGGACCGCTGGCTCAGCACCAGGGTCCACAAGGGTCCCGTGGGAGATTCCGCCAAGAGTGGGCAGGGTCCCCAGCAGAAGAGTGGGGGGGGACAAGGGGGGAAAACAGAAAGGGTTCCAAAAAGGCCCCCAAAGTAGTTCCCAAGGGAATCCGCAGCAGGGTTCTCAGCCTCCCCCACCCCCGAAGCAGAATGGGGCCCCGACAGGTAAACCTGTTCCAAAGGGGCCCTTCAATTGTTTCAAATGTGGCGAGCCTGGGCACATATCCAGTGACCCCAAGTGTCGCCTATTTGGAAAACCCGCACCCACTGGTGCTCCGCCCCGACAAGTGACTAGCACTCACCTGGGAGAAGAAATGATGGCCCCGGGGGGTGGAGATCCCGTTCAGATGACCCTGGTCTCGTTAGGAGACAGCGAGATGATCCCTACGAACTACCTGCCCTCAAACACTAAGAAATATGGGCAGGTGATGATCATCAATGGTAAGGAAGCTGAGGCTCTTAGAGACACAGGAGCCAGTGTGACTGCAGTGAGGCAGCACCTGGTGTCCCAAGAGCAGGTTGTACCCCATGCCTACTGTAGGGTTATCAACGCTGATAATTCTGAGAGTCAGTGTCCGATGGCTCAAGTTCCCTTCGAGTGGGGGGGGGTCTCTGGTACTCTGCAGGTCTGTGTGAGAAAAACCATGCCTGTTGACTGTTTGCTAGGGAATGACTTGGAGCACTCCCCTTGGGAAAAGGTGGAGAAAACGACTCACCTGCGGATGGTGGGTCTGCCTGACTGGGCGTGCGTGACCACCCGGTCGATGGCAGCCAGTAAGGGTGATCGAGAGGTCCTGGGGCCTGATGGAGAGGCCCAGGAACCGGCCTTTGGGAGAAGGCGCAGGGGGCACGGGAAACCGGCCCCTGAAGTTCCTACGGTCCAGGAGGAGGCAGACCTTGAGGGGGATGCCCTGGAGCCTACGGGGTAACAGATCGCCGAACTGGGGGACCTGCCTGAGCTGACCCATTGGCAGCAAGAAGGAGGACCCTCCAGGGAGGAATTCTGCAGGGAGCAGAAAGAATGCCCTTCTCTCATGGGTATGCGGCAGCAGGCTGCAGACCAGGCCAATGGTGTTCAGGCCAAAACACATTACGTGTACTGGGAGAACGACCTCCTGTATTCGGAGCCTAAGGCTGCTGAACCTGGGTCAGCCCGTGTGCTGGTGGTACCCCAGAAGTTCAGAGCCTTCCTACTGGGTCTGGCTCATGATGTGCCTTTAGCAGGACATCTGGGGATGGACAAGACCTATGACAGGCTTGTCACCCACTTTTACTGGCCCCAAATGCACAAGAGTTCCGATGCGTATTGCAGAACCTGTCCAACTTGCCAGGCAAGTGGGAAGACGGGAGGGAAGAACAAGGCTCCCCTCCAACCCTTCCCTGTGGTCGGTACGCCATTCCAGCGAGTGGGTATTGACATCGTTGGGCCTCTGGACCCCAAGACAGCCATGGGCAACAGGTTCATCCTGGTCTTGGTGGACCATGCCACCCGGTACCCTGAAGCCATCCCTCTGAGGACAGTGACGGCTCCCGTGGTGGGGCGTGCACTGATGGGAATTTTCTCACGAGTAGGATTCCCTCTAGAGGTGGTGAGCGACAGGGGGACCAATTTCATATCGAAATATATGAAGTCCCTTTGGCAGGAGTGTGGCGTAACGTACAAGTTCACCACACCCTACCATCCCCAAGGTAACGGGTTGGTTGAAAGATTCAACCGAACCCTCAAAGGCATGATCATGGGCCTGGAAGGTCTGATGAGGCATAAGTGGGACGTCCTCTTGCCATGCCTGCTGTTTGCCTATCGCGAGGTACCACAGAAGTCCCTAGGGTTCAGCCCCTTTGAACTGCTGTACGGTCACCCCGTGAGAGGACCACTGAGTTTGGTAAAGGAAGGCTGGGAGCAATCTCCCAGGAAACCTCCCCAGAATGTATATAGCTACATGCTGGCCTTCAGAAACCAAACCAGACGCTTCAGACAACTTGCCGAGGCAAATCTGGAAGCGAGCCAGGAGGAAATGAAGTGGTGGTACGATCAGAATGCCACTCTGGTCGAGCTTCAGCCTGGACAGGAGGTGTATGTCCTGGCCCCAGTGGAGCCCTGTGCCCTTCAGGATAAGTGGACAGGACCATTTGAGGTTGTGGAGCGCAAGAGCCCCGTGACATACTTGGTGGACATGAAGACGCCCAGGAACCCTTTGCGGGTCCTACATGTCAACCGCCTCAAGCCCCACTTGCGAAGGTCCGAAGTGGGCATGTTGTTGGCAACCGATGACGGAATGGAGGAGGAGTCGGAGCCTCTTCCTGACCTCTTGGTGGCCTGTGAGAAGGATGGGTCAGTGGATGGAGTTAACCTCTCACCCTCCCTGACCGCCGAACAACAGGAGGACTGCCGCCAGTTGCTGGGGCAGTTTCCAGACCTGTTCTCCCTGGTTCCGAGTGTCACAGATTGGTGCGTCCATGATGTGGACACTGGAGACAGCTTACCGGTGAAGCATAAGGCTTACCGGGTAACTGACAGGGTACGGGCCTGCATCAAGGAGGAGGTCTCCAAGATGCTTGCCCTCGGGGTGGTTGAGTCTTCCAGCAGTCCTTGGTCCAGCCCCGTGGTCTTGGTGCCGAATGCTGCTGCGCCGGGAGCCACACCCGAACTACGGTTCTGTGTGGACTACAGAGGACTCAATTCAGTCACAAAGACTGACGCGCACCCCATCCCCAGAGCTGACGAGCTCATTGATCGGCTAGGGGCTGCCCGGTTTCTCAGCACGTTTGATTTGACGTCTGGGTACTGGCAGATCGCCTTGACCGATGGGGCAAAGGAGAGGTCGGCATTCTCTACACCAGATGGGCATTTCCAGTTCCGGGTTATGCCATTTGGAATGAAGAATGCCCCTGCCACCTTTCAGAGATTGGTCAACCAGGTGTTGGCTGGACTGGACGAGTTCAGTGCCGCCTACCTGGATGACATCGCGGTGTTCAGCGGCACCTGGCCCGAACACCTGCGACACCTCTGGGAAGTGTTGATGGCCCTGCGCAGAGCAGGCCTCACAATCAAGGCAAGCAAGTGCCAGATTGGGCAGGGTTCAGTGGTGTACTTGGGACACCAAGTTGGGAGTGGCAAGGTAGCCCCCTTGCAGCCCAAAATCGAAACCATCCTGGCTTGGGAACCCCCCAAGACCCAGACTGCAGTGAGAGCCTTCCTGGGGCTCACTGGGTATTACAGGAGGTTTGTCAAGGGCTATGGCACGATCGTGACCCCCTTGACAGAGCTGACTTCGAAAAAGCAGCCCAGGAATGTGATTTGGACTGACACCTGTCAGAAGGCTTTCGACACCCTGAAGACTGCCATGTGCACGGCGCCCGTGCTCCTGGCCCCCGATTTCTCCAAGGAGTTCATTGTGCAAACAGACGCTTCAGAGCATGGTGTAGGGGCTGTTCTTTCACAGATGACTGAGGAGGGCTTTGACCAACCCGTAGCCTTCATAAGTCGGAGGTTACTTCCACGGGAAAGTAGGTGGAGTGCAATAGAGCGAGAAGCATTTGCTGTGGTATGGGCGCTGAAGAAGCTAAGACCCTACTTGTTTGGGTCTCACTTCCGAGTTCAGACGGACCACAGGCCCCTCAGATGGTTGATGCAAATGAGGGGTGAGAACCCGAAACTGTTGAGGTGGTCCATTTCTCTACAGAGTATGGACTTTACGGTGGAACACCGCCCTGGCACCGATCACGCCAACGCTGACGGTCTGTCCAGATTTTTCCGCCTTAGTGATGTGGAACTCCCTGGGGAAGGGTAGTTCCCCCCACATTTCAGCTGGAGGGGACACATGTTAGACCTGGCACCTTGGCGTGAGTCTCCCTTCCACTTTTTGCTGATGTGCCTCCGATGTTTTGCTGGTTTTCCGATACTCAGGGCACTGCGCCACGGCTGATCCGTGCCGCAGTGCAAGTGCTCCCTACTGTAAATTGTACATACGATTGGTATCCCTGATCGGTGCATTGGATTTACTGTTAGTCCCTAGTAAAGCGCACAAGAGAGTGCCGGGGCTTGTAGATGCCAATACTGCTGGTGGGCCTGCAGCGCTGGTTGCGCCACCCACCGAAGCAGCCGTAAAGATGTGTCTGGGAACTGCGATCGCAGAACCCGCGTGCGGTCCCGTACTGTCACGCTAGCTGGGCAAGTGTCCCCACTTGCCAGCACCGACCCTTCCCTTGACTACATATTAGTCACCCCTATGGTAGGCCTGCGGGCAGGGTGCGTTGTAGGTGCAAGGTAGGACAAGCCCTGATGTGCGTGGCATGTCCTAGTAGTGACTTACAACGAAGACCGTATTTCACTATTGAAGGCTACCTGCTCCATTAGGCCAGACTGAGCTGCGAGGATTATTACACCCTATAATCCCCGCAGGCTCAAGGAGCATGGTAGCGAGTCATGTATAGTATGCCTGAACTCAGGATGATAAGATATTTCTTGTAGTCAAGTTTATTTTAATATCCTGTGTTTGCAAATGCTACTTTTAGAAAGTTAGCCTTTGCTTGCTTAACCATTTCAGCCGCCTCTGCTGGTATGTGTATCTGACTGTCTGGGATGTGTGAGTGACAGGGCTGGAGGGTTGACAGGGGGTGAATGCGCAGATTACACCTTAGTGGGAGGTAGGAGTGCCTCTTGACTCGAACTGTCACTGTGCTCGACCACCACAATGCTGGCTCCACCCTCCTGGGGAGCGGCGGATGACTCTGCCGGCACCTGGCCCAGGAAGGGCGAAGCCCCCATCAACAAGGTACTCTGGCCACCCCTGTCCGGACAATGCTGGCTCCACCTCCTGTGGGGCGTCTGATGCGCCTGCCCCTCACACTGAAAGCAGAAGCCGGAGTACACCCGCGGGGGTACTCCAGAACTGAGAGTGGCTATGCAAAGGCCCCCCTGGCCTGCGAGAACAAAAGAATTGGCCTATAAAAGAAGGAGCCCTGCTCCTTGAAAATTAGATCCGGTTTGGGCCACAGAAGGACTCTGCCCTACGAGAAGGACCGTGAGAGACAAGGAAGGGTGCTGACTCTTGCCTGTGTCTGGTGCCTTGCTGCTGAAGGAGAGGAAGACAAAAAGACTACAAAAATACTTTTGCTCTACTTGTGCCAAACTCTGCTAAAGAGATCTCCAAGGGCTTGCAACTGAACTTGCCCCCTGACCAGCGTCCCAGGACCAGTGGACGCTACCCCCTGGGAAGAAAGCGGCTGCGGGTGCTGACCATCGCCGCAGCACTGACGGAGGAATCTCCTCTAAGGCATCAACGACCTCCCGACCACCGTGACCGGGGCCCAAAGCAACAGCGGAAGCAAAGTGAGGACCAGCCGCCGCTGGCCCGAACACCGTGACCGCAACTGCACCGGGAACCCGAGAGCAAAGCAAAGGAGGACCCGTCCGGTCCGAGCTCTCGAGGTGACTGCATAACGAGCAGCCACTCACCTGCAAAGACGGACAGTTGCCCTACGAGAATCCGCAAGGTCGGTAGCCTGCCCGACAGCCCAGCTGTGAGCCACAGCTGCACCGGCACTTGGCTGGGTACGTCCTGCACTTGGGGACCGTACTGCCACTTGCCACCACCGCACAGCCGCCGCCTCCAGGGTTGGAGCGGACGACGAGGAGAGGACCCTGCCGCCACAGAACACCGCTGCCCCGGATGACCAGTGACCTGCTCGGCTGAAGAGCCGCAACGATCAGCGACCCCGGGAAGGCAACGCGACGTGGGACAGATCCCCTGGAAGCCGCCGGCTCCACAAGAACTTTGAGTAACACCGGCCTACGGGCCTCAAGAGAACTGCATAAGAACTGTGGTAACCCGAATTGAGTAACCTGCAACCGTTTTCATAAAGTATATTGACTGTATTCGCAAGCCTGCTTAAAATCTATATAAAGATATATATTTTTACAGAATACAGTCTGGTCTCGTTGTGTGGTGGGGTGGTTGTGAAGGTGTACTGTTACAGGTGTTTAACCCTATGTGCCCCAAAGATTAGCCTACGACTGCTTAAGCCACACTACCTAGAGGGTAAGCAGAGGTTGTCTGGAAGGTAACCCTCAGCCCTGACGAGGAAGAGAGAGTCCCTGCTTGTCGCTAGTGTTGCACTGCGCCAACTAGAGCCTCCCCCTTCCTACAATGTAAAGAAAAATTTAAAGAATAAAGAACTGTTGCAATGCAAATGCTTGTTTTTGTTGTGAGCCCTGCAGTATGCTCTGCTTTTCATTCATGCAGGGGCAGGGCTCACTGCACACCTCAGGAGAGTTCACGCATCGGCCTAATCGCTGTAATCATGCAGATGCAGTGATTAGGCTTAGAGAAAGAGGTGTCAGTAAAGGAAAGATGATACTGGCCAGAAACACTGCCCTGACAGTCTGCCGCCTCATAAAGTGATGAGTGTCAGCCCTGCGAGGTGAAGCAACTCTCTGCTGGAGCACGGCAGCTAGTATTTTCCTGTTTTTAAATATAAATACAAATAAAGGAAAACTTGTTTTCCGTCTGTATTTATATGTAAAAATCAGTTTAAACGGAAAACCGGGAGCCCTATTCTTGATTCGTGCCAGCTCCAACTCCAGACCGTGGCAGCCAGTGATCAGCTGTTCCACGATCCGTGCCAGCACCAATGCCCCGCGCCTAATCCTGGGTAAGTATTGCTCCCTCAGTGCAAGCTTCTTTGTGGTGGTACTTCTACACGGGGTGCGCCATTTAGGTCCACTGTGTCCTCTGTGTACTACAATTTAGCTCCGACTCGCCTTCACAGAGGTAGCCACCTATGACTGACTTCACTCGGTCACCATCTTGGCCCTGACCCCCCAAATGTATTTATGTATTGAAATAGACCTGGAGGATAAGTCCTAGCGATTTCCCATGGATAATCTGTTTTGCATCATGTGTTTAGCACAGACTTCATCAATAAAAAATTCTGCATGTGTGAGTTTTTGGTTTGCATCAGCCAGACACATTAAGACTTGTCCCCCTCATTTGCTACAGATATCCACTCGTGTTTTGCTAACCGTATACCTCAGTAGGGCATCTGTTGATTCTTCCTTAGTATCTGTAAGCTGCTCGTGTTGTAATTCAGGCACTATTTTCCTACTTTCACCCTCCAGATGTTTATGTCCCCCCATAACAAAAAAAAACCCAATAACAAACAAGCATTAGAACAGGCAGTTTGAAGATGCCAGTGTTGCAAGGACAAAAACACTAGAAGACATTTTTTATGTTCATTCTTTTTTAATAGGGTCGTTCAGTTGTACATAATGCCTTCTTGGTTATATAACTAAGGTAACAGAAATGCTTATAACAGTTTTTTTGAATAGCTTTTCAACATGATGCACAAGAACCACAACGCTCTCCAACATAGCTCAAAGACATTGGCAAAGCCAGTAGCTCTGGCTAAACACTTATATGGTCCCAAAGGCAAGACCTCTTGGCTTGGTCAATGCTTGTTCCTTTGAAGGGGATGTTTATGCAATACATTCTTTCATATGGTTAGTGTGAGAATCCTATTGTGTTCAAATTGTTTGCCACTAATGGCGATGTTCATGGTATTCGCCATATTGATGGATAGCTTTAGTGCAACATTTCTGAGCCTGGAATACATCAAAGCTTTCGATGGGACATCACCCAATGTACATAATGTATATAAACTGAGAAGACAAACGTTTGTTTTATTGGAGCAAGTAAAAGTCTCAAATGATGTATCTTTGTCTGGAACTCTCTTAGAACAAGTGTGTAAGGATTTTTTAGCTCAATTTTAAAGTGAGTTTGTTATACAACCATTACTGAGCAGAGAAAGTTACCCTTGACTTTTCCATTTTCCAGTTTTGAAGATATTTTTGTTTAAGGCCACAATTACACCATTAGTCCTATATGGTGCTGCATTTCTTACTCTAGATGAAATTAGTAATTAGTATACCATCAAAAGTTTAGTCCGTAAGATGTTGTTTGGCCTCCCTACTAATAGTATTCTTCAGGTCATGCAGGTAGAGTTCAGATTAGTTTCAGGGAAGAACGTTTGAGACCAGATTATCGCTTGTCACAGAGAGTTTTCTTTTATCAAAGGCTTGCATGACTGCTCCACATATGAGTTAATAATAGAATCTTGACCTTAAATTGATACCATAATTATTAACATTAAGCTTATTTGTGCTAGGAATATGCATTACTTAGAAGGTAAGAAATATGTGACTTTGATTAGTAGGAATCAGAGGGATGTTAATGGAAGTTTATTCTTAAATAATATCAACAATATAAAAATACACCAGGAGCTATTGAGAATCTGGGTTGGGATTAACACATCTGTGAATGGACAAATCAAAATAGCAAAATTGCTATTAAAAAGGGTATTTGTATATATGAAAGTATGATGAATTGTAATATTGAGCATTTTATATTTCATTGTTTTTTAATTTTAGGGGTGCATTGAAAAAATGTACATCTTATGTTTTCTAAATATGCTTTTTCAAGCTAGCCATTGAGATATCGGTTATTATGGCACAATTTATATTTTGGTAGTCAGCACATCCACCGCCAGGGAGATGGAGTATTTTACTCCATTGCCCTGGCGTAAGTCCCAACTACCTAATCTATAACTGTCTATCGGACATTTAATACATTGATAGGAACCATTGTCAAGGAGCTGCATAGCAAAGTTACCTATTTTATTTTCAAAAACAAAGCCACAAAGCATGGTTTGTTTTTGAAAATAAAAATAAAAACAATCCTTTCTCTCTCATGGTGAGGGGGGTATTTTGCAGTTTTTACATCTGCTTACCACCAGGGTTTTCCTAGTGGTGACTGGCAGTGAAAACTGACCTGTGTGTCCACCCAGCTAAATTAGATCAACCACTGTCAACCTTTAGTCCAAGAGGCTGTTGGATGGGTCTAACTACAGTAGCGAGGGAGTAGTCTCCACTATGGTTACATCAAAGGTCCACCCCCATTTAAATCTTGCGGGCATACCCTTTCCACCAACATAAAGATTGGGCCCTGTGTCTTCAATAGGCTTAGTAATAGTCTAAGAATATTATTTCTAGTCTGTGAAAAAAGTTAAAATATATACAATGGTTGATTTTTATCAGTTGTGCAGTTAGTAATTCTTTGAAAGTGGGTTTCTTTTTGGCAGAGGTATGTACCCTGTCAAAGCACAAACCACAATCCTAGTTAGGGTTATTCGGATACACATGATAAATTAGAATATATGACGATACTTCGCAAACTAAAATAACGCATACTTTTACAACGTTGTTTTTAGTTAGCAAGTACTGTTACAATGCATTTTCCTACAATGAAAACCATTACTTCACGTTAGCTTTAAAATGCATTAGAAATGTCTTTACAACAGATCCCAATTCCCGCATAGATTTAAAAAACACATGAAAAAAAAATAACTCCCCAACACTACACTCATTTCTACATTCATATACACTACCCTACATAACACACACTCCACAACACTACCCTATAACACTACCCTACACTACACAACACTGCACTACCCTAAACACTAAAACACTGCCCGAAGCATGATCCTGCCCCTAGCCTCCGTTCTGCTCCCTACACTAAAACACTACTCTGCACAACCCCTGACACTCCTCTAAACCCTAAAACACTACCCTACACTTCACAAACACTACAACACTATCCTAAACCATAAAACATTAACCCCAGCTCGACCCTCCCCCTACCCCCAGTCCTCTCCCTACATTGAAACACTACCCAGCACGACCCCCGAACACTACCCTAAACCCTAAAACACTACCCTACACTAACACTACAGCACTACCCTAAACCGTAAAATAATACCCCAATCACGACCCTGCGCCTGCCCGCAGTCTGCTCCTTACACTAAACACTTCCCTACACAACCCCCAACACTACCTTAAACCCTAAAACACTACCCTACAATACACAAGCACTACAACACTACCCTAAACCCTAAAACACTAACCCCAGCACGACCCTTTCCCTACCCGAGCACGCTCCCTACACTGAAACACTACCATGCACAGCCCCCCAACACTACCCTAAATCCTAAAACACTACCCTACACTACACAAGCACTTCAACACTACCTTAAAACATTAACCCCAGCTCGACCCTCCCCCTACCCCCAGTCCACTCCCTACATTGAAACACTACCCAGCACGACCCCCGAACACTACCCTAAACCCTAAAACACTACCCTACACTAACACTACAGCTCTACCCTAAACCGTAAAATATTACCCCAATCACGACCCTGCACCTACCCGCAGTCTGCTCCCTACACTAAACACTACCCTACACAACCCTCAACACTACCCTAAACCCTAAATCACTACCCTACAATACACAAGCACTACAACACTACCCTAAACCCTAAAACACTAACCCCAGCACGACCCTTTTCTTACCCAAGCCCGTTCCCTACACTGAAACACTACCATGCACGGCCCCCCAACACTACCCTAAACCCTAAAACACTACCCTACACTACACAAGCACTTCAACACTACCCTAAACCCTAAAACACTACCCCAAGCTTGACCCTGCCCCTAAGTACACTCCGCTCGCTACAGTGAAACACTACCCTGCATGACCCCCTCGACACTACACTACACTACACAAACACCACAACACTACCCTAATCCCTAAAATACTAACCCCTGCATGACCCTCCCCCATCCCCCACTCCTGTCGCTACACACAAACACTACCCTGTACGACCCACAACACTACTCTAAACACAAAAACACTGCTCCTCAAACACAAACCCTTTAAAAATGCACAGCCCCTCTTACCTCTCTCTCCTCTGTGCACGTCCCTTGTCCTCGGCTGCAAGCGTTGTCAATTAAAAAATGCCCCATCCAGCGCAAAGGAGCCTGCAGATCTGCCCGGGGAACAGCACCTCTCCCCTACTTTCATCATCGCTGCCTCCTCTCTGCCATCTTGGCACTGGATCCTCACCAGGGCCTCTCCCCGCCATCTTGCCGTGTCCACAGTCGCAATCATACACCCAATATCTTTGCTCCGGGTCCTCACCAGCGCCCCTCCCCGCCATCTTACCGTATCCACCCAATACAACGCAAGCGTTGTAACAGCGCATGCGAAGTAATAACATGCCTAGTAAAGGCTACTAGTTGTTACAGCGCATGTGTTGTTACGAATGGGTTGTAATGGTATGCGAATAAACAGTTGCGTACTAATGGCTGTTTACCGATAAATTAACTTGTGCTCACACTCTGATAGCTTGGCACAAAGCAGTAAGCTTAACTTAAGAGGCAATGTGTGAAGTATTTGTGCAAAACTTCAAACAGTAGCACAGTGAAAACACCACAGAAGGCAATGCATCGTGCAGTCGGCAAGCGATGTACTGGATCCTCGCAGATGCATCGGAAAGGAAGGTACCACATCGCATAATCAGCAAGCAATGTCCATGATCCCCACCGATTCATTTGTATCATTGGAAATGTGCCCGTTCTGATTGGCGCAACATCATCGATGTGTGGGCTCTGGCAGTTGCAGCACTTTATACCCACTTCAAGGAGCCCAGGACTAGATTAGCACCACTTAGTAGGGCAAGAATTGCAGCAAGCAAAGTCCAAGTGCTGTTGCAGGGTTGATGAGAAGTCTTTGATTACCCTGAGACTTAGAACTGCGGGTAAGTCATCATGCCCTTGGAGTCATCCTGGGTTCAAGTGAGATGGGTCCAGTCCATCCTTAGCAGGTCAGAGGGTAGCAGCCAGCAGGGCAGCACATCAGTTAAAAAATTCTTCCAGAGCAGCAGTCCAGAACAGTGGCAGACCTTGTATGAGCACAGCTGTACTTCCTCCTTGTTGAGTTCTTCACAGTTCCAGAAGTGTCCTGACTTGGTAGGGTCAGAGACCCAGTACTTATACCCTGTTGTGCCTTTGAAGTGGAGGTGACTACAAAGAGGGTCTTTGAAGTGCACAGAGATCCTCCCTTCAACCTCTGATTCCAGAGTCACTACAGGGGGTTAAGCAGCCCCTTTTATGGGGGAAGGAAACAGCCTATTCAGGTGAAGGAGTCAGCTTCTCCCTCTCATCCTGCCCAGAATCACCCATCAGGATGTGGCTGGCTCATCAGTCACATCTATGCTCCCTTTGTGTGTGGCTGTCTAGAGGGAATGCACAAAGTCCAGCTGTCACCCACCGCAGATGTTTATTGGAGACAGTCTGCAGGCACTCAGGGCTAGGAGCACAAACATTTCATCTTTCTAAAAGGGACATTTTTAAAAGTGTAGTGATAAATTCACCTTTAACAGTAGAGAGGATGTATTATTACCATTCTAATTATATGAAACATGGCAGATCTAATCCTTCTCAAGCAGGAATTATAACTTCAAAGTGTAATAAGGAATTCCCACTGTAAACCCATGAGAGGGGTAGGCCTCATTGTAGTAAAATACATATTTGGGAGTTTTTCACTACCAGGACATGTAGAACTTAAAAGTACATGTTCCACCTTTTAATTACACAGCACCCTGCCCTATTGCTACTCAGTGCCCACCTTAGAGGTGGACTCATATGTAAAAAAATGGATAGTTTAAGGCTTTACAAGGAGTTTTAATGCCAAGTCGACATGGCATTAAAGCTGGGCACACAGACATGTTGAAAGGGCTACTGGTGTGGGTGGCACAATCCGTGCTGCCGGCCCACTAGTAGCATTTAATTTACAGTGCAGGGGCACATGTAATGCACTTTACTATGGAGTAAATTAAATATGCCAATGTTACTGTATAAAGTTCCTCTTTCTGCATGGTTAGCCTCACTTTTGGGCCTGATGCCAGATGCCTGAAAGCACAGCACACAGCCCTGTGTGCCATGTCTCAGATTCACAGCATAGGGTATAAGCAAGCTACCCCTACCGCAGGACTTCAGCCCTAAGGCAGTGTGCACTATATCCTATATGTGGGCCGATATGCATGAGAAGATAGGCCCCTACAATGCCCATCCTATTCTGTGATGTTGTAAGTGAACAGGGAAGCCATAAAGAGTACATGGGATCGATACTCATCAGTACAAGTTTTCTAGCTCCATAATGGCTTCTCTGATTTCAAAGGTGTTTGGTACTAAACATCTTGTCTTAATAAATCCTCACTGATGCCAGTGTTGGATTTATTAATAAATTCACAGAGGATACCCTTTTAGAGGGTCTCCTGAAACCTAACCAAACACTAGTGGGGTCTCTGGCTGGTTTCCACCAGGCTGCCACCACCAAACATGTTTCTGACCACATGGGGTGCGAGCCAGTGCTCTCAGAGGACAGAAACAATACGTTCTCTGGGCATGGGTGTTTCACACCTCTATTAATCAAATGGATTAGGAGGAAATTCTGATCCCTTCAGTTTCCTTATTTTAAGCTTAACTACTCAAGGGGGAAAGGATCACTTGTCCTGCAAAACGTGGATATGCAGAAAATATCTGGGGTGTCTCTGGTAAAAAACCCTCATGCATGTGCTTTCAGAATCGTGGTAGTGGTATATTTTGGTTCTCCGCTCTTCATACACGTGTGTGCATAATCATAGGGTTAGTTTGGTTATGCAGCCTCCACCAGGAGGTTCTTACCCATGGTTAAAAACAGTAGTGATCTAGTGATGTGGGTAGTGCTCGGTTTAAAATACCCGGACAGCCAGATATTTCACTTTATTGGGTCTGGATTCGGGTAGCCCATGAGGGAATGTCAATATGCATGCGTTCTGTGAATATATTAGGAATTCTAACGCACTAGTAGTCAATAAAAATGGTTTACATGTTTCAGCCCGATCTGCCAGTTTAGGACTTATGGGCTTTCTTCAGGACCAACTGTGATTAGTGAAAAAGTCAAGAAGTTACAACAATCATTTGTCTTATTGTAAACAGTGTGAGAAAAAGGGAATTTTTCAACCTGTTTCTTTAGAATGTGGTCACAATGCACCTGTAAAACATACAGACATAAAAAAGGGTAAGGGTGAGGGGAGACACATACATGTAGCAATTTTCTACAGACAATTTATTTAAAATCATGATTGATTTTGTAGTAGCTGAAAGGTTGCAATACTTTATAGACCCTTTAGTAAATGACTGTGTCAACTCTCTCTTTCGCCGCAAAGTATGGCATGCACAAAAGTAATCGCATTGGGATGTGTTAAATGTAAATGTAAATTGATACTTGTATAGCGCACTACTCACCCGCAAGGGTCTCAAGGTGCTTGTACGAATAACGCTGTGGAACCCATTCTGGCTTTCCCTGTGAGGCGTCCATTCCTGGCCACCCCCAAGGTGGAGGCCAAGCATCCTTAGCGTTGTGGGGGCCGTTGTGGAGATTAAGCAAGCTATTGCCCTGAGTTGCAGAGTGGGACTCCATGATTGGAATAGGCACGAGGCGAGAATTATCAGTCCCATGGAATTTTGAGCCCAAGACCCGCCGAGGCGGAGAATTTAACCCTGGTCCCGGGCTAGACCTCTGCATCAGGGTCTGCCGCTCTAACCATTAGGCATGCCGATGAGACGATAAAACTAGCGTCATCGCTTAATTGCACTGCTCAAAGTTAGATATGTGCGCGCCTAGGGTATCGTGAAAATACCTGCAACGGCGTGTGGGAGCATTAACTTCACCGGGTGCATTACGTTAATGGCGTAATAGTTGGTTAGGACAGTTGTTAAAAGACATACCTTCAGTGTGGAAATTTCACACTTCTTTCGGTTTTTGTAGGGGTTCGAGGGGGCTAGGCTATAGAAAGAGGTAAAGGAACATTAGTTTGTGTATACTCGCGGTTCCAAGTAGGAGAGACTGGGTGGAGGAACTCCTCTGGTACCTTTAGCTCCTGTCCTCGAACGTCGCATGTGCTGACTCTGCCCCCGTAACCCGGAAGAAGCTATAAGTCGCTAACGGGTCTGTTTTTAAAGAACATTCTGTCATGGCCACTGAAAGCAGACTCACTCGATTAATGCGAGTCCATAGTGTTTGATAATCTTGTCAGAATTTTAAGTAGATATGAACACGCTAAGCTCACAAAAAAAAGTCAAAATTTGAAACAGATTTGTGAGCCGCAATTGAAACTGTGAAAAGACTTAGCTGCCAAACGGGAGTCTTTTTTCGAGCTAATTTGCATACATTTGTTAGCAGAAAAAAGAAAAAAATGGGCCATGTGGGTAATTGTTAAAAATCTATCCTCAAACTGAATATCATATTAAAAGTTCCGATGTTTTGGAATGAGGCTGCTCATCTCATCCAGTGATGTTATCACTGGTGCAGTTGCTATCGCCCGGGAAAAATCACATTGAAGATTCTCCTAAACGTTAGACTATATGGGAAAGGCCTTCATTCGGGCTCCTATACGATATCATGATGGAATAGGAGATTAACTTCATCAGTAAGGGAGAGGGGGAAGGTTTTACCAAAAGTGGGCGGGACTCAATGTGGTCCACGGGGATGAGAAATAGGTGTGAGTGTTCAGGATTCTCATTATGACAAAAAATCAGTAACTATAGCTGTCATTGTATCATTCAGTTTAGCTAGGTGGAGGAACAGTTTTATTTTACCAGGCTCAGCCAAGGAATATTATCATTGAGGCCTATGGAGTCCGTTTTGAGTCTGTGGACCCAGCGTTGTTCCTTTTCGAAAAGGATCTTTTCTGCATTCCTGTCTTTGTTAGTTAGGGTTTCTAAAATGACCCAATTGAGTTCCTCTACTGCATGGCTTTTTTCCAAATAGTGATTGGCCATTTTGGTGGTGCTTTTTTTACATTTCACGTTATTCTGATGCTCACATATTCTCTGCTTCACCTTTCTACATGTCATCCCGATGTATCGCATGCTGCACGGGCAAGTTATCATATACACCACGTGACTGGTGTTGCAGTTGGTATGGTGCCTCATGGTCCATTTGAAATTCAGGAGGAGTTGTAGTTCTTTTGTTGGTTGGGTTAGGCTGCAGACCAAGCAGGAGCTGCAGGGGTAATGGCCTGTGACATATAGATGTGTTCTATCTCTTGGTTTATTGGGGGGTGGTCTCGTATGGACAAGAATGTCTTTCGAATTACGGCTCCTCTTGTTGGCGAACCTTGGTTTTGGCTATGTCAATGTACCCGACGTTAAGATCCTCCAGTTCTTGTTAATTATCTTCTTGACATTATTAGTCACAGGGCTATAGGTCGTGATGCATGTTATAAATTCTTCTTGTGCTGTTTTTTCTGTAGTTTCCAGTAGACCCTCTCTATTTCGGTTGTAAGCCTGTTTCTTACACTTGCTGATTACATTTCTGGGGTAATTTCGATCTGCAAGTTTTTGGCAGAGGTCATTAGCTTGCACTTTGTACTCGTTGGTCTTGCTGCAGTTTCTCCGCAATCTGAGAAACTGACTGTAAGGAAGGTTCTCCCTTAGAGAGCGGGGTGGAAACTGTTGAATGACAGTAAACTGTTCTTTGCTGTTTCCTTAAAAAAGTACTTGTTTGCAGAATTCCTGCTTTAGCATATATTGTAATGTCTAGAAAGTCCAGACTCTGTTGGTCAGCACTATAAGTGAATTTTAGACAATCGTCTTTAGTGTTGATCCAGGAGTGGAAGTTTCGTAGACTGTCAATATCCCCATTCCAGATTAACAGGATATCGTCAATATACCTTTTCCAGAATAGTATTTGATAAAGGAAAGGATTGTTCTCATTCTGGATATACGTCTTTTCAAAAGTGCTGACGTAGAGTCCTGCCACGCTCGGGGCAAATGCGATGTCACCTTTGAAATCCACCCAGGAACCCCCAGATAGTGGGGTAGGCTAAGCCCCCTTTCCTGCTCGACTTGTGGCAGGAGAAAAAGCAGAAAAATTAGTTAGATGGGTACAAGGGTCCCCCTCTTCAAATTCCACCATCTTGAGATGGTGAGAAAACCTCCAATCAGGGCTAGGGTAGTGTCTCTTCCCACAGGAAGTAGTCACTAGAGTGTGTAAACACACTAAAAGTAAGTAGCCCATTGGTGGTACCTTTCTCTCCTTGTGACGCCCCTAAATTCAGTATTTAGGTGGGTCCCTGAGACCTTGACTATTGACCAAAAGAAGACAAAGGCAGAAGATGTGCTGCTGATTCAGGAACTGATCCCATTTGCAGAAGTATCCCGTCATTAAACACGGCCAACTGCAAAAGAACTCGACAACTGTGGTCTGCCGTTCCTATCTGAAAGCTGTGCAGCCTTCACCAATTGCCTGGGATCTACCTATGGACCAGTGGTACTAGTTCCCGGTACACCGCCGGTAAAAGACAGCCACGAGGTGAAGTCTGGTACAGACTATGCCAACTCGATTCACGACTTCACCCAAAAGTTGCTGCAGCCAAGGCCTGTTGGTCACCAGTTCAGTAACTGTCCCTTTCAATGCATTCACCAGCTTGAGGGATCCTCAGAGTACCTGCGACCAACACTGGAAACAGCCCAACTGCTGTGAGCCTGTATCCACTTTTGGATGGTGTCCACTGCTTGAAAGCTTCAATTTGGGCACAACCGCCCGACTTCCACTGACTGCCATCACTGCACCTGTAGCTGAATGCCCCCAGTGAAGATAAGATTTTATTTTTCCTAATTGGTCTCGGATTTATTCTTTAGTGCGTGTCTCATTTATTGCCTATGTGTGTGACAATAAATGCTTAGCACTGCCCTCTGATAAGCATAACTGCTAGCCGACACTACCACAAAAAGAGCACTTCAATAATTTGCTTTTACCTTTGCACACCTATTGGGGATCCACTGGACTCTCTGCACAATGTACTTCAATTTAGTGCACAATATGGAGAGCCAGCATCCTACAGTTACCATATGCTGGGGAGAGCACATGTCTTTAGCACTGGTCAGCTGTGGTAAAGTGCTATGGCCAACAAAAATAAATCAGCAAAAAGATGAGGAGCACCACACAGAGGGCCCGATTCACAGAACTAACTTAAGACAAAATCTTAAATTACTACCATTTTGGTATTCACAGAAGGCACTTACTCATTTTGGTATTCACAGAAGGCACTAACTCATTTTGGTATGAACAGAAGTTAGGAGCCTAACTTTAGAACTCCTAAATGCCTTCTCTGAATACCAAAAGTTTTAAAGTTAGGATTTATTTCAGTTTAGGAGTAGTAAAGTTAGGAGTCCTAACTTTAGGACTCCTAAATGCCTCCTGTGAATACCAAAAGTCTTAAAGTTAAGATGATTCTTAGTTTAGCAGTAGTAAAGTTAGGACTCCTAACTTCTGTGAATACCGAAATGAGTAAATGCCTTCTGTGAATACCAAAATGAGTAAGTGCCTTCTGTGAATACCAAAATGGTAGTAAGTTTAGGATTTTGTCTTCAGTTATTTCTGTGAATCAGGCTCAGAGTCTGTCAGGTCTAATAGTAGCAACAAATGAAAATCCTATAAGCTTCTCTTTTCTAAAATAAAAAGTAACATACCTGACATTGAGGGTAAAAGAAATTAGCCACTTTTTAATTCTACAGGCAGCCTTCAGCCTTCCACCACTATGTACTAATTTCTGTGATCTTGTCCCCATAACTAGAGAAATGTCCATTGCATGTACTCAACTTTACTAGAGAACACTACTTGCTTTGATGAAAAGCAAGGCCAGAATCTGAGAAGCGCTCATGTTAGGAGATTGCTGACTCCTTTCTGTGGCAATTCAAATACCTTTCCTTGCATTTCAGTGCCTCGTACTTTTTTGATGCAACTCATATGCACTCACGGTAAGAGACATTCTCTGATCCATCACTGAACAAAATGCTCAATAAAAAGCCCACTATTTGTTGTTCATGGCTGTGGGCCAGGGACTATTTTCTAATTTAGAAATGTTATGAAATGTTGATGGAGAAGGAGGCTAAGCGGTCATGACTGTCAGAACTCACAGTAGGCTATAGCCTCGGAGCTGGTCATATCCTATATTGAGCTCTGTGTGTTTGTGAATGTCAAATGCTTTTCCAATACATCTGTAAAATAGAGCAAAAGGTTTATGGTGAAAAGGCCAATCTATCCTTGGTATTAACAGCGTCTGTCAGCCACTCTCAGACCCAGCTTCTAGAAGAGCAGCACTATTCATATGGTTGCTATGGAGGAATGTCATATTGACGTGAGAACACTGTGAGTAGGAAGAAAGAGGGCGGCTGATGGAGCTATCCATCGAGCATGTCATTATAGAAAAGCATTAAAAAATAAAAATGTAGACAGATTAGCAGGATACGCATCTACAGTGAGAAGCATATAGCAGTGTCGTGAGGCATTGGGTTATAAATTTGGGTGGGCGATGTATGGAAACAAGCTTTTTGCAGGACCCCTCTTTGTAACCTCATTTGGACTACTAGCTGCTGGTTTTTAGACTCTGAGTGCACTGAGTCCTACTATATAAAGAAAGTTAGAAGGTACCCTGCCAGTTATTTATAGAGGTCCCAACTGGGGGATCCTACTGTGATAAAGTGAGGGGGTGATTAACTCAGAGGCTGAGGCTGCACAGGACAAAACTAAGTCATTCCAACCAAAATAGACAACATGTTGTGAAAAAATACATATTTTTTTATTATTTTCTTTCTTCTTAAATATATTCAAAAGACATACATATATAGATTTAAATAATCAGTGATATTTCATAAAATACATAAGCAAAATTCTTTTCAGGATTAGGGCCTGCCCACACTTCAATCAATCTACCACACTCATTCACACAGGGAGTTTCCTAGCTACAATAGGGACATTCGACTCTCATTCATTCATTCTTATAGTCCTGGCGCAGGCAACAATAGATATTAAATAAGTTGCCTAAAACGGGGGGTTAAACCAGGAGGATGGTATTAATACGGGTCCTGATGTTTTCTTGGAATGGTTGCCGTATTCCTGGGACAACGTGCCGACGCGCGTTTCGGTGGAAGGCCAATGTGGCCACACCTTCGTCAGGGCCAAGGTAGTATGCTGGGCAGGGGTAAGGAGTAAAAAATCTGTTTAGGTCATTGGAGACTCCTACGAACTAAGTGTCATCTTCACCATTTTTAGGAGGGGGTAAGTTTCTTTTGTCACCCAAGATTAAGGAGTCCACCCGTGGCCCCTCCTATAGGGTTATCAGATCAATTGATTCGGATGAATCCTATCACTTCGGACAGACAGAAATATCAGGTCCTTCTTTCGGTTTGTTGCTCAGTTAGTTAGTTATAGCTTCTTCGTTAAATGCTGACGGGCATCAGGATGAGGGATAGTAGCTAGATATTCCTGTATTTTCTAATCCTTTATTTTCGATGCCATAGATCGGGTAAAGAGATATATAGTGCGTCTGGTATCTCCGTAACTTCAGAGTTAATTCGAGCCCGGCTTTAATTTATGGATTCCACCGACAGAGTTTTAGAACCATCGCGGGGGACCGCATCCGCGGGTTCCGTCTAATAGTCGGTCGTTTTCTTTCGATGGGGTTCCGCCGGCTGCCTCGGTCGGCCAGCTTCGTGATACAGGACACTAGTTCCCGGTACACCGCCGGTAAAAGACAGCCACGAGGTGAAGTCTGGTACAGACTATGCCAACTCGATTCACGACTTCACCCAAAAGTTGCTGCAGCCAAGGCCTGTTGGTCACCAGTTCAGTAACTGTCCCTTTCAATGCATTCACCAGCTTGAGGGATCCTCAGAGTACCTGCGACCAACACTGGAAACAGCCCAACTGCTGTGAGCCTGTATCCACTTTTGGATGGTGTCCACTGCTTGAAAGCTTCAATTTGGGCACAACCGCCCGACTTCCACTGACTGCCATCACTGCACCTGTAGCTGAATGCCCCCAGTGAAGATAAGATTTTATTTTTCCTAATTGGTCTCGGATTTATTCTTTAGTGCGTGTCTCATTTATTGCCTATGTGTGTGACAATAAATGCTTAGCACTGCCCTCTGATAAGCATAACTGCTAGCCGACACTACCACAAAAAGAGCACTTCAATAATTTGCTTTTACCTTTGCACACCTATTGGGGATCCACTGGACTCTCTGCACAATGTACTTCAATTTAGTGCACAATATGGAGAGCCAGCATCCTACAGTTACCATATGCTGGGGAGAGCACATGTCTTTAGCACTGGTCAGCTGTGGTAAAGTGCTATGGCCAACAAAAATAAATCAGCAAAAAGATGAGGAGCACCACACAGAGGGCCCGATTCACAGAACTAACTTAAGACAAAATCTTAAATTACTACCGTTTTGGTATTCACAGAAGGCACTTACTCATTTTGGTATTCACAGAAGGCACTAACTCATTTTGGTATGAACAGAAGTTAGGAGCCTAACTTTAGAACTCCTAAATGCCTTCTCTGAATACCAAAAGTTTTAAAGTTAGGATTTATTTCAGTTTAGGAGTAGTAAAGTTAGGAGTCCTAACTTTAGGACTCCTAAATGCCTCCTGTGAATACCAAAAGTCTTAAAGTTAAGATGATTCTTAGTTTAGCAGTAGTAAAGTTAGGACTCCTAACTTCTGTGAATACCGAAATGAGTAAATGCCTTCTGTGAATACCAAAATGAGTAAGTGCCTTCTGTGAATACCAAAATGGTAGTAAGTTTAGGATTTTGTCTTCAGTTATTTCTGTGAATCAGGCTCAGAGTCTGTCAGGTCTAATAGTAGCAACAAATGAAAATCCTATAAGCTTCTCTTTTCTAAAATAAAAAGTAACATACCTGACATTGAGGGTAAAAGAAATTAGCCACTTTTTAATTCTACAGGCAGCCTTCAGCCTTCCACCACTATGTACTAATTTCTGTGATCTTGTCCCCATAACTAGAGAAATGTCCATTGCATGTACTCAACTTTACTAGAGAACACTACTTGCTTTGATGAAAAGCAAGGCCAGAATCTGAGAAGCGCTCATGTTAGGAGATTGCTGACTCCTTTCTGTGGCAATTCAAATACCTTTCCTTGCATTTCAGTGCCTCGTACTTTTTTGATGCAACTCATATGCACTCACGGTAAGAGACATTCTCTGATCCATCACTGAACAAAATGCTCAATAAAAAGCCCACTATTTGTTGTTCATGGCTGTGGGCCAGGGACTATTTTCTAATTTAGAAATGTTATGAAATGTTGATGGAGAAGGAGGCTAAGCGGTCATGACTGTCAGAACTCACAGTAGGCTATAGCCTCGGAGCTGGTCATATCCTATATTGAGCTCTGTGTGTTTGTGAATGTCAAATGCTTTTCCAATACATCTGTAAAATAGAGCAAAAGGTTTATGGTGAAAAGGCCAATCTATCCTTGGTATTAACAGCGTCTGTCAGCCACTCTCAGACCCAGCTTCTAGAAGAGCAGCACTATTCATATGGTTGCTATGGAGGAATGTCATATTGACGTGAGAACACTGTGAGTAGGAAGAAAGAGGGCGGCTGATGGAGCTATCCATCGAGCATGTCATTATAGAAAAGCATTAAAAAATAAAAATGTAGACAGATTAGCAGGATACGCATCTACAGTGAGAAGCATATAGCAGTGTCGTGAGGCATTGGGTTATAAATTTGGGTGGGCGATGTATGGAAACAAGCTTTTTGCAGGACCCCTCTTTGTAACCTCATTTGGACTACTAGCTGCTGGTTTTTAGACTCTGAGTGCACTGAGTCCTACTAATCTGACCACAGTGCCAGTGTTCTGACCAATTACAAAACATATGTCGACGTACTTTCCACAATTGTCAAGCACTAACTTAATTGTCAGCCTTGTTATGGCACCCAGACTACCAAGGGCATGTAAGGCAGAGTGTCCATCCAGGTCTGCAGTACTGTTAGTGCCACCTTGAGTGTGACAGAGGAGAAAATGGCTTCCAGTCTGACACTGCAGACTGAAAGGGCGGTGGTTACACTATTAGCCAGACTTTGCCATTTAAACTAATGGCAAAGTCACTACTTCAGATGATAATATACATAAATCTCCTCTAAGGAAGACAAATATATCCTTATAGCAGGGAGCTGTATATATGGTTAAGCAAGACATACAGGTTCAGCTAAGTCCTAGCAGCAAAACTCTTAAAGTTGTTTGTTTTGCTGGGGAAAAGTTAATAGCCCCATTGGCTAACACAGGGTTACCAGCAGACAGGAGGAAACGGAATCACTGACTTATGTGACCTCATTCACCCCCAACTCTACACGTATCAAAGGGATCATTAAAAAACACTGGGGCATCCTAAAAACAGGCTCACTAGACCTCCAGATGCCGAGATTTGCTTTCAAAAGGACACAGAAGCTTAAGGATGCAATAATACACACTAGACCCAGGAACCAAGTCACCAACCCACAAAGAACCCTTTGGGATCTCCCCGCCGTCAAAGGACACTATCCATGCGGGGGCTGTTCCGTATGCAAACAGACTAGAGTGGTTAAAACCATCACTTTAACCAACTCTTTTACATGGACACTGAACAAACACACTAATTGTAACACCTCCAGATGTATATATTTACTCACTTGCCCCTGTGGTGGTATTGGGGGGGAGTTTATCCAGTGAGGATGTGAGCCAGGAATACCACCACTCTCAAACAAATGAAAAGAGTGACTCCCGCTCCCTGGTACACTCCGACGCTCAAATCTCTGCGACAGGAATGCAAGAGAACAGAACACTCCTGGAGGAAGGATAAATCTAACGAAAAGAAGGACGCCTATCATACTGCATTGCAAAACTATAAAACCGCCCTCCGCAATACCAAAAGTCTGTTCTTCCAAGAAAGAATAGAACATTCCGCTAGCTCCAGTAAGGAATCTTTCACTATTTTAAAAGAACTTCTCAAAATCCCTGACCCCGGACCGAGAGACCCACCAAACCCCAAGGCAGATGAGGAAAAATGCTACAAGTTAGCTAATTTCTTCAAGGAGAAAATCCAAAAAAACCTCGACTCCATTCCATCTACAAGTCCGAGCGAGGGAAAAGAAGCCAACAACTCTCCTACCCCCCATGTCTCACTTCCTGGGGACAAGTGATGGCTGAAGAGGTCGAAAACACGCTGCAGATCATTAAAAGCGGATCTCCCAGGGACGCTGCTCCGTTACGTATTCTCAAAAGGGTAGCACCCACGATCGCTCCCCCCCTCACCCACTTCATCAACGCCTCTCTTCAACAAGGAGTCGTCCCTCCCAGCTGGAAGGCGGCAGTCGTCAAGGCACTACTAAAAAAACCCTCCCTTGACCCTGCCGACCTAGCTAACTACAGACCAATCTCCCTCCTCCCAGGAACTAGCAAGATCGCGGAAAAACTTGTGAACAGAAAACTTTCACAATTTCTGGAGAGCAACAACCGGCTTAAAAGCTCACAGACGGGATTCCGCCCTGGGCAGGGCACCAACATCGCCCTCCTCATGGCGGTGGAGGAGCACAGAGCACTCTTAGACGAAGGAGGATCAGTGGCAGTGATCCTCCTCGACCTCAGTGCGGCCTTCGACACCATCAACCACCAGCTCCTTATTCAACGACTCAGGAGTGTTGGTGTTGAAGGGACTGCTCTGTCCTGGCTATCGTCCTTTCTGAGTCAACGCTCCTTTCAAATCTGGGAGAATAACATCCGCTCCTCCGACACTCCCCTCCAATGTGGTGTGCCTCAGGGCTCCTCCCTGAGTCCCACATTATTTAATATCTACATGTCCCCATTGGAGGAGGTTGTTATTCCATTCAGAGTGAGCATCGTCAGCTATGCTGACGATACACAATTAGTGGTGTCCCTTTTTCATCCTAGCCAACAACCTGCGGACCTTTACAACTGTCTGACGCAGACACAAGGATGGATGAACAGATCATCTCTGAAACTTAACGGTTCAAAGACTGACATTCTCCTCCTTGGTCAGAAGGGGCCCTCTCTACCACAGAACATCTGGCCACCTTGTCTAGGCCCGCTCCCAGACCCGAAACCAGAGGTAAAAAGCCTGGGCGTTTGGCTCGATAAGGATTTATCATTTGCAACACAAGCAAAAGAGGTAGCCGGGACGTGCTTTGGGCTCCTCAGGTCAATTCGAAAGATCCTGCCCCTACTCCCCCCTAACTCTCAAAAACTGCTGATCCAAGGCCTGATACTCTCTAGGCTCGACTTCAGTAATTCCATCTACTTAGGGGCTCCAGAGGCAACCCTGAACAAATTACAAAGGGTCCAAAATGCAGCGGCCCAGATCCTCACTAACACCCCTGCCAGAGCCTCGGCCAAACCAGCTCTGAAGCGTTTCCATTGGCTCCCGGTAAGAGAGCGTGTGAAGTTCAAGGCCCTCTGCCTGGCACACAGACTGCTCCAAAACAATGGCCCCCCAAGCCTAAAAAACTTATTAAACCATATAAAGCCCCTAGATCCCTCCGATCCGATCAGGAACATCTCATCGTCATTCCCAGAGTCAACAAGGCACGAATAGGTGGAAGGCGCTTCTCGGTCCATACTGCACGCCTCTGGAACGCCCTACCCCGCGACCTGAGAACTGAACCCAACTACCTACGGTTCAGGAAGCGATTGAAAACCCACCTCTTTCCTTAATCCTGTCCCCCTCCCTGCCCCCGCTGACCCGTAGTTGTACTGATCTTAGCGCTGGGATACTTACGGGTGACTACGCGCTCTATAAAATTAAATAATAATAATAATAATAATAGTTTGACTGCAATCGAGGTGAGTGACCCCTTCGCGGGCGGGGAGCCGCTGCGGTCCACGGTGGGCGGGGACACTCTGTAGACTGCCATTCGTGATGCTGCAGGGTCTCTCAGCCTCTCTAACGGAGCCGTGGAAGGGGTCCGCCGTCAGTGCTGCAGGTAGTCAGTGCCCTAACTAACAAACGGCCCCTCAGAACAGGGACTTATATCGACAATATACCATATCTTTTTCCCAAGCAGGGCTCCTACTATTGAGGCGCCCCACGAACCTCCCGCCCACCTTGAAGCACCTCGCATCTATGAGGGAGGTGAGTTTGGGCACATCTGACACCAAGCCTTGTTGTTTTGAACATCCCAGCGATAACTTGGTGCCATTCCAAGCGGATGCTATCACCACTTGATACTTATACAAACACCATAATGAGTGAAACATAGTGAGAGAATATGTTGCTTTAAACCTGTTTTTACAAACCTGTTATTTTACGTGCGTTTTACCAAATGCAACATCCCTGTGACCACTCTATCACATTATGACAGCGCCTGATGACATTAATTAATGCATAGACAATGTCTGGCCACCAACATGGGTCCAAATTGTATGAGAGAAATTACCACTGTATCATGTGTGTTTTAGTTGTTTTTAATTATATGACACTGTAATTACATTGCTTAGCTAGAAGGTCTGATAGATAAGGAATGAGAGTATAGAGCTGTTTGGAGATAACCAGGACACCACGTTCTTAACGTACTGTTCTCCTTTGTTTTATATCCCCAGCTCCTCTTCTTTCAGACTACACTAACTTAGATAGGTGGTTCCCTCTGAATGGTAGCTCCTTATTTAAAAGCACCCTTTAGTGTAGATACTCAACACCACACCCCTCCTTTTTCACAGATTACACATATATAGGTCCTGAACAATTGCCAAGGTGCTATCAGACCAACAGGGCAAGAAACATGTTGACCCAAAGAGAAGAGCAGATTAGTTATTGAACATCCCCCGACAGGGCCGGTGCCTCTTTTCTGTATATATTTCTTTTTAGTAAGGTGGATTACCAACCAGAATAAAACATATCGCTTTGGAATAGCCACCCTTTTTTAACTCACCCCCACAGCACAACACACTATCTACACACACACGGGCCACACACCCCCACTTCATCTTACGGCAAAGGAACAAAAGATCTGAGATAAAGAGCCCCTTCGAGGGTGCCCGTTGAGCATTACAGTGCCGGCTCAATGAGGAGCAGGTCCATATGATGGCGCATGACACCTAGCTTGCTAGGTGTGTGAGGACCCTAGTTCTGCAAAAGCGGGATCCCCGATCCGTCTACCTCCTTTCTCTCTTCCTTAACTCACCACCACTAATTAGTTGATAGGCGATTCTGCAACACAGAGGAACAGCTTTCTTTTTCTTTGAAAATTACCAGCAGACATCCCAGCCTGGCTATCTTCTGAATTGAACTACTTGACTGGGAAATGTAAGGTATCCAATTATTTTTGGCATTAAATCTGACTTGATTTTCAAGTCATGATTAATGTCATTATTAAGGTTAAGCAACTTTTAGAAAGTTGACACTCTGTGCCCCAGGCGGGTCCAGCGGCCTCTCACAGGCTCTGGCACATAAACAGCTTCATGCCTACCTGGATAGACATGAGAATGACTCCCATGCTTAGGAAAAAAGGTAGCTGCTGCCGGGTGAGGTGCAATCTCCCCTCTCAGGAAGGTCACCCGGTGTGTTAGCCAAAAGGCGAAGCCGATTTTGAAAGGTCGCTTGTGACAACACTCCTGAGAAGCCTGACTTTTGTTCATGCAGACAAGTTGGTGATAGAGCCAGAGAGGGAAAACCCTTTCCCAAACAGGTTTTCCCATGGGCGTGTAGCCCTTATGTAGCCATAGCTCTTCGGTGGGCTACCATGCTCCACACAGTCAAGAGAAGGTCCCAATATCTTGAGAGTGGCAAGAATATTGCACTCTGGGATACCAATTGTTACACATCACTGGAACTTTGTCACCAAGGAGGAGGAGACCTACTAGTCCATTGGCTAGTGAGTGCGTTGTCCCCTCAGAGCACATCCTTGGACGAAATGAGCCCCCCTGACACCTTTGTACACATAGAATTTGGAGAAACAACTAAAGAACGACTGCCCTGCTGCCCTTGAAACTGCCCACAGAGAGACTGCACCATCAGAAGGCCTGCACCAGCTGCACTTTGATCTACCAAAGTTTGGACTGTGCCTGGGGATCCTGGTTCGAGGAAAAATTGATTCTTAGCCCTAAATCGAAGCAGTGACTCCGAGGGTGATCCTCGAGGTTGCTGTTTTCGGAGATACTCGTATAAGTCAGAGGCGTCTTGCTTGAAGGAAGAAAACTATTTAAGTGCATTTAGTAGGCACGCCCTGATCTGTTCACGCAACGTTGCGGCTGGACCACACAGCAGATTCGCGTATGGACGACGTTCGAAACTCTGTCAAGCTTGAGAATCTTTTACGCACTGTATTACTCATGGATTCCGGCCCATCATTTTGCGATCTATAGCGACGCCTGTTTGGAGGTCTACGAGCCTCCTAGTGCCAGCTGTTGCAGTCTTTGAGTCTGCCTTGTCAATATTGATCTGAATTTTCATATAACGTGGGATCTTCTTTGAAGGCGTCGACGGCGTTGCGCCTAAATTGTTTGCTGTTCTGATACTATCCAGTCCCCCCATTACCTACTGTTGAATGCTGGATGAAGGTGTGGCCGTAGATCTGGCATGGCACTGAAACGCTCGTTGGCGTTGTCCTATCCTGTCCGGTAATTACGCTATCTGGTCCCCAGTTTCCTACTGGGAAGACAACACAGAACAGTGAAAGTGTGCTACATCTGAAATCTCGACGAGGATGAGTGATGAATTGTTTGATGAAGATGTGGGTATGTGTGTTGGTATGTGATTTGAGTAGAAGAGGTGAATGTATTTAAGTGTCTTTGATTGAATGAAAGATTTTGAGGGTTGCGTGGGGCCTTACAGCTTTGATTTGATCACTGTAGTTATCTGTTTTTTGATTATGAAACTATCTATGATATGATGAACTTAATAATGAATTAATTTATGAAAACTAGAAGAAAAAATCTTTATATATTTCTATTATGGTGTTCTGTTGATTATGTGGTCTGGTGGTGCATGTTAATGAGCTCAATTCTGCTGACTTAAAACCTTGGACTCTGAGCCATCCATATAAATTAAAGGGGGCAGACTTCTCTGTTTTTGATAGTATTTGTTCTCCCCTGCCGGTCTGCCCTTGATTAGTTCCCAGGGGGCCCCTACTCTTTACAGGTCCTCTCTGGACTAGAAGCAAGCTTCCTAGGACCGGTTTCAGGCTTTCAGCCCTCATCAGCCTGGATAGCTTGACTTCAGTGGCATGGAGAGCACAGGACCCATGTCTGGGCTCACCATGTCATTCCATTTTGGACCCAGTCATATGCAAATCAGTCTTGACCCTGCACCCAATAGGAACAGTCCAGCCCCCAACTGCCAAGCCAGGTCTTCCCTTGACTGGAAAAGCATCCTAGGACCAGTTTTGGGCTTTCAGCCCTCATCAGCCTGGTTAGCTTGACTCCAGTGGCATGGAGAGCAGGGGACCAACGTCTGGGCACACCTGTCCCTCTCGGGGTGACAATTGCAAAAAGAGCAATAGATAGACAGAACGCAGAACAATGTCATACATTCATCTCAGTAAAGGGATCTGAGCCTAGGTAATCTTTTTTTGGCTCACCATGCCATTCCAGTTTGGCCTCAGCCATATACAAATCATTCTTGATCCTCCGCCCAATGGGAACAGTCCAGCCTGAAATGCCCGGCCAGGTCCTCCCTAAGCTGGAAACAAGCATCCTAGGACCGGTTTCGGGCTTTCAGCCCTCATCAGCTAGGATAGCTTGACTCCAGTGACATGGAGAGCACAGGACCCACGTCTGGGCATACCCATCCCAATTGGGGTGACAAATGCAAAAAGAACAATTGATGGACAGAACGCAGAAAAATATCATACATTCACCCCAGTACAGAGATATGGGCCTAAATCCATTGTTTCTCTGCACACCATGCCATTCCAGTTTGGAACCAGCCATATGCAAATCAGTATTCACCCTGCTCCCGATGGGAGCAGTGCATACCTGTCCCACTTGGTGTGACAAATGCATCAATTGTGTGTCTTTTACTTTTAGACAATTGACATTTACTTTCTTCAGCAATTTGGTATTGCTGACTGTCTCTATTCAGTCTGGGCTGGATGACAGCTGGGCTTTGTGTATTCCCGCTAGACAGCCACAGACAAAGGAAGCTTAGGTGTGTCTTGACGGGCCATCCTGGAAGATGGGAGGAAGGTGCTGGGCAGAGCCTCAAAACGTAACCTCTTCGATGTGGCGCGAATTGCGCAGCTGTGCTGGGACATTCCAATCCTGGGCATGCCTCCGACCGCCCCCGGTAGTCATGCGCACACCCCCACCATGAGGTTAATTATTTTTCTCCTATCCTCACACAAAGGACTACTTAACCAACCATTGTAAGCCTGGAGCCCGGGCAGGAAAACAGGGCCTCTGTGCATTTCAAAGCTTTCTTTGACGGTCCCTCCACTTTAAAGACGCAGCTGGGTATAAGTGCTGGACTTCTGACACCATGACTTCAGTACACTTCTGGACCTTTAACCACTCTGCAAGGAAGAAGAACTGCAATGCTGCTGCAAGGACTGCCACTGTGCTGCACTGCTGCTTTGCTGGAATCTGCCTTGCCGTGCTCTTGCCTTGCAGAGTTGCCCTGCTGCCTGCTGTTCTCCTACCTGGATGAGAAGTTCTGGATCTGCATCAATTGAAACTAAAGTGACTCCAAGGGCTTGCTGGCTTGCCTTTTGTTCTAAATCTCAGGGACATCAAAGACTTCATCTCATCCTGCTACAGCACCTGGACTTTGCTTGATGCAACTTTTGCCCTGGCAAGTGGTGCAATGCCAGTCTTGGGCCCTTGGAAGTGGGTATGAAGGGCTACTATGAAGGGCTACGGCAACCAGAACCCATGCATCCTCATAGGAACCAATGAATACTCGCCTTTGCATGATTCAGAACCAGCACATTCTCATCATGGCGTAAAGCAGAGCTGGTGCATCGCCATCGAAACCAGCACATCTCCTTCGGAATCGCTGCATTGTCTACTGCTGGAGCAGCACCCTTGCAATGCATTTGGAATCAGTGTCTCCCATTCAGAACTAGGGCAGAGACTCAGTTGCACAAAAAAAATCAATGCATCTAGTCCACTGCATAGCTCAACACAGACACATCACTTCTGCTTCACCTCGCATCTTCCATGACAATGACACATCCTTGATCAACGTACATTGGTTTAGCGGGCCCAAGTGGGGCCCTGTATCTAGCCCACAGTCCCTCATGGTTGGTCTTAACTATTGACTTTGTCCCTGTCCAGCATGACCAGCTATCCTATTTAAGCGCTTATTGCTTCTAAGCATATTTTACATTTATTCTTTGAAAATTCATATCTCGATTTCTACTTATTGGATTTTTGTCATTTTGGGCTTGTTTTGTTTATAAAATTATAATCTGGGTTTCTAACCTCATGTTTAGTTGTTTTGTGGTGTTTTCCCTGTGTTTTTTGTTTGAAGTGTTGCACCAATAATTTACACATTGCCTCTTGGGTTGAGCCTGACTGCTCTGTGCCAAGTTACTAGAGAGTGAGCACAGGATAATTTAGGGTGTGTTGTGACTTACCCTGTCTAGGATTGTGGTTCCTGCTTGGAGAGGGTGCATACTTCTGCTAACCAGAAGCCCAATTTTTAACTAGGGCTTGGAGGTGAACTACTCTCTGTTCACTGAGTTTGCAGAGTTTTCTGCACTCTGCGGAGCACATGGTATTACGAAAAGCTCAGCTACACATAGTGGAGTTGATTCCTCACTCGCGCTTGTCAACATCAAGTTAGTGAGTACAAGAGAGGAAAATCCACGTCCTGGCGAGATTTCCCAATGTAGGCAATCACAGATGGTTGTGACCGCTCACGTTGAGAAACCTTCCATTTGCATTGAGACAGCTGCCCCTAGCATAGAAAATCCAATTTGCAGGCCAAGAAAGGAAGCAGCACCCTCTTGTTCCGCGCATGGTGCAATTTTTGCTGATTTTGCAGCGCAGGACAAACACCCAGCGCTGAAAATCAACGTGAACAGCAGGACCAAATGCACTCCGCTGCATAGCGGAACTCCGCAAACTCTGCCAAGGCCTATTTCTAACACATAGCTACCAAGCAGTTGAGTTCAGGTCAAGTTGACAAGTGTTGTAGGTATTCTTTGAGTTTGAGTTACCTGTGAAGATCTGGGTGTATTATATGATATGGCTAGGTAGCCTTATCATGGAATACACTTGCAAAACCTTTATTGGGTCCAGTCTGGCTCATTCGCAAACCTTACGCTCCATCCTTGCTAGCTGAGGCTTCGAGCAGCAAGGCTTAACAAAGGAACTTAGTGTGAAGCATTTAGCAGCACCAAACAACGGAATAAGATAGTGGCACAACAAGAAAAAACACAAAAACAATTTATAAAAATAGAGCGTGATTTAATGAATTTTTTGAGTCCTTGATCATCAAATCCACTGGAGGATTCCAGAGTTATGGATTTTTAAATCATTAAATATATAAATAAAGGCCTGATCACTGTGCCACGGGCCCTACCCCCAGAGGCCAGGCCTTTATTTATATATTTTTTTAAGGGAAGGGGGTCGGGCAGCCCTATACCCTGGGCCAGGCCTTCATCTCTGATTTTAAATAGTGAGGGGGGCCAGCGCCGCCCCCCTCCTGGGCTGATGTTGCCTCGGAGACCAAATCCTCCGGGACAAGGCCACCACGGTGTGGACCACAAGGGGAGCTGCCAGCTCTCCGCCTCCAGCAGCAGCCGACGTTGCTTTTGGACAGATAATACTGCAAACAGGCAGCTCCCTCTGTCCAAAAGCAATTCTGTTCCGCTTCATGAAAGCGAGCACATTTTCAATGCTCCCGCTTCCATGATGCAGGGCTACCGCCATTCCACAGCAAACTGCAATGTCCCGGGGTGGCTTCCCTGGGATATTGCTGGAGCTGGCCCTGGTGGGTGGCAGTCCCCCGGGCCATCTACTGCTCCAAGGGGGGGTATGCGTCACTCCTCCAACAAAAATTAAGCCCCAGGGAGGTGGTATTCTCATGTGGATGCACGGCCCTTGTATGCTATTAAATATAGAGTTGCCAATGGGGAGGAGGTGGTCCCCGTACCTGTATTGGGGGTTAGAGCTCCCACACAGTATTTTTAAATATAGCCACGCCCAGCCCCCACATTTCAGCCAGTTAGCCCTGGGGAGGTAACGGTCCTAGGGGCTGTGTGGGAGGCCTGGAGCCACCGGTGCAATTTTTAAAATATAGGCAATAGGAAGTGGCAGTCCCCGGGGCTGTGGGGAGGCTTGGTATGGCCTCCGGGATTTCAGACAATTAGCGCCGGGGAGGTCACAGTCCCTAGGGCTGCGCAGGGGGGCTGGAGCCCCGTCCATTATTTTTAAAGGTAGCCCCGGGTAGGTGGCAGTCCCCAGGGCTGAAGGTGGCATAAATGGACCCCCATCATTATTTTTAATTACCCCCATGACCTGATCCACCCGGGGGCCTAATTAAACAAAGCATGGAAACCCACGCTTTGTTGTTTTATAATTTAAAAATATATATGGTCACTGGGGGGTCTAGGGGGTCAGGGTATTTCTACCCCCCTTTTCTTTATTTTTTTTATTTTATCTCGGTTTAACCGAGTCACAAGATGGCCTCCAACACTCCCTGGTGTGAAGTGTTGGCAGTCAATCAGATCTGGGGCAAGAGATCGCGAGGGGTCGCGCATCCTCAGTGGCCACAGTTGAATATCTGAATTTTTTTTACATTTCTCAGCAACTACTCAACTGATTTACACCATTTAACAGAAAAGTAACTTTCTAGACCAAGCGCTAACTTTTAGCAAAATTTGATGTAATTCCATTCCGCAGTTCAGGCTGTAGCTGTGTTTAAAGTTTCCAATGGAAATTAACAATGAGAGAAAGCATTTTGGGCCCCCCTTTTTTCTCAGCCCCTGCTTGATGGATCACCCCAATACTTTAAAGACAGCAGCTGAATTGGCTGGTGTATCGTTTTGAAAATTTCACAAGAATTCGTCAAACAATGAGAAAGTTATTGGCAAATGAAAAAACACTCTTCCTATGGAAACTACATCCTAACTATAACTAATTAAAGATTGAAGTGATTGAGTCCATCCAAAGTTGGTCACTGTTAAAGCTCTTTATTATTCATTTATATTAAAAATGGCCAAGCAGCCAATGCGGTTCATTCAGCTTCAGTGGACTCCAGAATTCGAGTGTTCGAACATGCGGATTTTGGAGTCCCTGTATACCCACGATATGCAGTACAGGCACTGAACAACAGTGAACTTGCCCTAGATACAAGAGGGAGAAGTTCAATTGTGGGCGTTATCCTTGAACAAGACGACGTTGTCTTGGTTCCCCACAAAAATAGAGATTGGACTGTGATACAAAGCCCTGATGAAGTCCACTGAAGCTGGACGAAACACGTTGGCTACTTGGCTGTTTGGCTGTTTTTAATATAAATGAAGAGTAGAGAGATTTAACAGTAACCAACTTTGGATGAACTCAATCACTTCGATCTAGAATTGGTGGTACAATCCACATTTGGTAACAAACTTAATGTTGGTCTTGGAGACTGCTCTTTGGGAACATCAGGAGCAGTGGAGGTGCACACCATAAGAGTAAAATACTCAAAGTACTGGACTCGTTGCTGTGGGGGATCTTTTTTGTCTGGGGGAGGTGCGTTACATGTGCACAGAAGTGTAGACGGTAGGGCTGCTGTTTCAGTTTTGTTTTGTATCCCAACTATAGCTACCTACTTTTGACCGCCCGTAGGTAACATATATATATTCGCAATTACCTTCTCGATATTTTAGTCCTCCTTATTTTTGACATGGTATTCTGTCCACACGATATTTATGTTTCTGATATGTTGTCCGTGATCCATCCTTTTTTAACTACCTTGGCATTTTGTTGGAGAAAAATAGATCCGAAGACAGGCTACTTACACAATGGGCCCAAAAGATGGGCACAACAGAAGATTCCATATTCAGAGTTGCAAAAAGGCTAGGCCACAAGCACGTCAATGACATTGTCAAACTTTATGAAAGCAAATATATATCGGTGGGCACTTATAGAGCAGAAGTCTGGGGCTTTATTGCTTGCACGAAACTTCATGTAGTTGAGAATTTTTGTGCCGGCTTTTGGTTATTTCCAAAATTTCTCAAAGTCTGGAATTGGGTATAGGGTTCATGGAGGTTTGAATCTCTATTGCACCTCTGTTATTATGGATCAAGCTGTGGAGCTCCACAAATGCAGAATTTATGAAGAAGGTATTGCTCGATTGCCTAAAATTAGATAACATGACTGCTATCAGTTGGCTGACTAATTTATGCGACACCTTTTTTAGCTTGGGGTACAGTCATATTTTTGAGGCACCGCAAAATATAAGCTCCAAACTTAAAATGGAAGTTAAAGGGAGTGATAAAACTTATAAAGAGGGAATTAGATTAGAAAAGTCCTTTGATATGCCTGCAATTACAACATATATGCAGATTTCTTCATCACATGATATGGAGCCTCACCTGAATTGGATAGCATGTCCAGAGTACACATGTTATCTCACTAGGTTGAGACTTCCTTGTGGCTTTCCCACTAGTGGGTTCCTGCCATGTTGTTGCTGTAGGATCTGCATGTTTGTGTGAGGTGCCTAGACTGATTCCGGATGCCTCCGCAGGATATGTTGGCCTAGAGACCATTAGCTCACAGTGCCACCATATGCCCCCCCCCCTAACCTACCAGGGAGTGACTGGCTTCTGGCAACCACTGAACATGACAACCCTGACCCCTCGGGGATCGCGGATACAGATGAGGACCCTTCGCTCAGTCACTCATGCTTAATTGTGCTCAGAGAAATATACAGAATACAAAGTGGGGCATTTTCAATATATTTATTGAACCAACGTTTTTCTGGTATAGAATACATGTGCTGCGATAATCGGTAGACGGATGCAAATGAAAGTGATTACAAACAACAAAAGTGTAAATAGTAGATACAGTTTTACCATGGTGCTAAAAGAGTATATATACATGCGGGCATATAAACAAGGCAGTAATCTGGCAAATTCCAACTACATAAAACCCTACTCTAAGTATACCTAGTGTCTGTGTAGGTGTGATGCCAAGAATCCCCCCAAGGGACAATCCAACCCCATTACTTGGATGAGAGAAAATGTAAGAGCCCGTCTTGGTCATGAACTGGACACCTCCATACAGAGATGTCAGATGACTGCGTGGTGTAGTCTCAGCATGCAGGGACCCTCGGCGCCAGCTGAAGTGCCTCCTTTGCTAATCTTATGGGATGCTCTTTATTTATAATAGAAAGCAGCCTTGCGATGCAATTGATATTAAGGATATGGCAATAGCCCTGTTGCCCCATGGATGTATATAGAAACAACATTTGTACATACTGCGTAGAAGGGCCTTGTACATGATGCTCAAGGCATCGTGATAATATTGTGCGAAGCTAGATGTGTAAAGAAAGTAGTTTTGGAGAAATCAATCCAAAATTGCCATGCACGCAAATATGTGCAAAAGGGCACAGCAGAAATGTTATTGTGAAAAATAGGGCCATGTAAGTAATGAGCAGCTTCGCTACATGGGCCTAGCCAGGGTACATAACAATGTTGCCTGTGTGACTGTGTTAGTGCCAAATCTGCTGCGGATTTTATGTTCTTTTGTACTTTATATGGCTCCTTTTTTTTTAGCTTTTTACATTCTTCCTACTGCATAAGCACCTTAATTCTTATAAAGAGGGTTTAATCTATTTGCAAACTTTACAATCACTTGGTGTTTGCACTGCTGTTCTTAGCTATATCATTGCTGCTATCAAATTGAGAAGAACGTATGCACTTTAATGACAAATTGTTTTATGTTGCTATTAAAGTTTCATTTATATTTTTGAAGTTTTAAATGCTTTTATTCTGTGCGTTTATGGTCAAGCTATGACAGAATGCTGAATACAGATGATTTTGACCATGTATATGTATATATGCGTCTACAGGGGGTGTCAGTCTCGTGCTTTAATAGACAACAACAAAGCAGGACAGTGTCCTGCCACGACTGCATCTCAACCCACTTGGGGTTTTATATGTGTCTCCATTGAAGGGAAAGACAGTGCACCCACTTGGGTAAAACTTTTCACGCACTAAGGATCCCAGAAGGCCATGGCGGTGGCCAGCCCACCTGGGCAGGGACTAATTATTCAAAAGGTGAGTGAATAATGGGCTTTCTTTTTCCACAAGACAATGCTGTTGAAGAAGGGACATTCCCGAAACATGTTTGGCGTTTTAACTTTGTGAAAATGTACTCCTGACTGGGAGCCTGCATGCATGATGTCAATTAAATGAACAAAGCTCACTTACTTATATGTATATATATATGTATATGTATCATCATCAAGAATTGCAAAACATACAAATTCTTTAGAGACAAGACTGATTATGAGACAGGCCAAATTTTTACTTTCTCTAGAAAATATGAGGCCCTAAGAAAAAACAAACAAGCAAACAAACAAGGGGCCACTGCTACTAAGAAAACGAGTACTATCACTGAAAAAAATGCTACTGGATCATCCATGTCAGAGGACAGTTCCAATCCCGACAGTGACCAGGAGAAGGATGAACAGGCAAGGGCAGCGGGACCCAAAAACACATTGGATGAAGAGCTGGCCCTTTTTTGCGAGGACAGAAGACAAACCTTGCGACCTCGGACAAGACAACAACATTACGCCGCGCAAAAAACATCAAACGACGAGAGCGGAGAAAAGCAAACAAACACAGGCGCAAACTGGAAAAACAAAAACAAAAAGAGAGGAGGGTGGAACAAAAAGTAACCGCTCCCATGGATGTTGATAAAACCATTGTCAACCTCGCGGGTATAGAACTCAGTGAAAAAGAGAAAGAAATCTTGAGCCTGGGCCTAACCTATTGTCCAAAAAGGGACTTTAATTATGTCAATACAAGATTGGATGTCTATAAAAGTACTAGAAAACTCAAACTCAAAAAATATTTCACTATAAATAAATTTGAAAATGCACAAACAACTTTGCCAACAAACGAAGAAAATGGCGCCAGCCAGGCAACAGTGGCACTAATGGGAGAACTGGCCGAAATGTGGGGGTCAAGTACACCCCACGACAGTGAACAAGATGTATCTTTGACTGGCAGTGATAGTCTTAATGTACCCATGGACCAACGGATAAAGAAACCTCTAACCAGTTTTAGGGCCAAATCTACATATACTCCCATCATGCTCAAAGATTCCATAGATCTATTTCATGAACAAGTCACCAACCAATTGAAAGATCTGAATACCAAAATACACAGAGGCAGACATAAATACAACAAAGAAATAGCGGACTACAGGGCCCTGATCCAAACTACAGAGCAATCGGAACGTAATCATCAGAGCGTCAGATAAGGGTGGGAACATCGTGTTGCTCCAGAGAGAAATGTATGTGAATGAAGCACTTCTACAACTTAATGACAGAATGTGTTATACCAGATTTTCCAGTGCAGAACTCAAAAATATGTACTCAAACTGCTATAAAAACCTTTCTAAATGGAAATCAAAGGGTCTTATCACCAACCAGGAGCACAAATTCCTACTAAATGATTACCCTGTGGTACCGACTATATACTTTTTGCCCAAGCTTCATAAAAATCCCACAAATCCCCCGGGACGTCCTATTATTTCAGCTAGGAACAGCTGTTTGGAACATATGTCCCAGTATGTAGTTTTTTTCCGGCAGGGGGAGGTTAAAAAACTCCCATCATACGTCAGCGACACGAGCGATTTTTTGAACAAGATAAAGAATATTCAGTGGCAGGAAAACTACATACTCATCGCTCTGGACGTCTGCTCGCTGTATACCAGCATCGTACATACAGATGGACTAAATGCTCTAGACTACTATTTGCAGAGATCTTTACCCAACATGCCTGAACATAGGATGATGTTGTTAAAAATGGTTAGAATGTGTTTGAATAACAACGTCTTTATGTTTATTATTCTGATGTACAGGCAGTTGCGGGGTGTGGCCATGGGGGCCAGCTTCTCCCCCAGCTATGCATGTCTCCACATGGGCTGGTGGGAGGAGATGGTCCTCATGGTCTCACACTCAACAACTATGCGGACTCAGGTAGTTACCTGGCTACGCTTTATTGATGATCTCTTTGTGATCTGGAAGGGGGACATGTCATCAGCAGAAAATTTTATCTCTGACCTCAACGACAACAGTCTAAACCTCCAGTTCACAGCCACACTGAGCAAATCTTCCATTACATTTCTTGATACTGAGGTGCTTATAGAACAGGGCAAGATAGAGACAAGATTACACCGCAAGACAACAGCCGGTAACTCTACTCTTCACGCTACTAGCTGTCACATTAAGCACCTCATAAATAGCATTCCCTATGGCGAGATGCTACGCCTTAAAAGGATACACAGCAGGCAAACAGATCTAGATCTGGCACAAAGGGATAGCAAAATAAGATTCTTAGCCAGGGGGTATTCGCCCAAAATCATAGATGCCGCAATCTTGAAAGCTAATCAGAAAGACAGATCTCTACTATTGGCTGGCAACTCATCTTTAAAAACAGCTCTTGAGGATACTACCATTACAAATTGTGAATTCCGATTCATTGTACAGTACAACACCCAACACAAGGAGATAGCTAAAATCATCAGTAAGAACTGGCCATTGGTCCTGAGTGACCCAGTGATAGGGAGGGATCTCCCTAAGAGGCCCAGCATAACTTACAGCAGAGGGCAGTCGATGAGGGATGAACTGGTCAAAACCAGCCCTGAGGTACTGGAAGCATCAACCTGGTACTTAACCCATGCAGGCTTTTACAATTGCAAAGTCTGCAAAGCATGCCAACAAGCTATCAACAAAAAGAGCTACCATTCCCCTTTTGATAGCAGGGAACACAAAATCACCAAATTATTGACATGTAAGACGGAATTTGCCGTCTACGTGTTAATATGTCCCTGCAATCTGCTGTACGTCGGGAGCACCAAGCTCCCAGTACACAAAAGAATTTTGCAGCACCTTTGGGCAATTGGGAACCAGGATAATACTTATCCTGTAGCGAGGCATTTTAAGTCAAAACACAGCTCCAGAAGCAGTGACCTCAGATTAAGCATGAGCGAATTTTGCGGATCTCGCGTTCGCGAATTTTGCGGATTTGCGGATTCGCAATCCGCAAAATCCGCGAATTCCCGCGAATTTGCGGATTTTTTTTTTTTGTGTTCGCCCGTGTTTCTGCCAGTTCGCGAGGGTTTTTACAATTTCGCAATTTGCGAACTTACCTGTCGGGTCGCAAGTTTTGCGAACTTGTTGTTTCTACGTGTCCAGCCTGTTTGGGACACTCTTCTTCATCACTGCCACTCTCTGTCACCACTGCCACTCTCTGACTACTCATGCCACCCTCTGGCCCACCCATGCCACCCTCTGTTTCATCACCACACCCTCTGGTTGTCCAGTGTACATTATTTTCGGCAAAGCAAAGCACACCTTCCCTGCCTCAAGTGACCTGAATTAATTTGGGGCTGATTAATGTGTCACAGAATATTTTTTTAGCTGGCACCTGCTTCCTTAGTGCGCCCTGATTAGTGATCTTTTGAACTTGCTAAGTGCTTTCATTGTTGCAAAATTAGTTACAACACCTGCCCTGCCCCAACTGACAATAATGAATTAGGGGCTGATTAATGGATTTTAACTTCCAGCCTGGCTCCTGCTTGTCTCCCTTAGCTGTAATTCAGGACCTTTGTGGCATATGTGTAACTATTCTGAGGTTCAGAGCAGGGTCACATAATAGTTTCAACTGGCAACTGAACTCTGGAGGGGCCCCTCAGGAAGCACTACAGGAAATGGCTACTAATGATGAGCCTGAACTTTTGAACCTGGTAAGTAGTTACTTTCAGTTTTGCTAAGATCGTATTTCTGCAATTTTGCACTTATTCGCGGGGCGCGAACTCACGCGAACAGTGCGAGCAGTGCGAGCAAAATCCGCTGCTCGCGGATTTGCGGATTTTGCGGGAGATTCGCGAATCTCGCGGATTGCGGATTTCCCGAAAATCCGCAAAATCCGCGAGCGGAACGGATTTTCCGCCCATGCCTACCTCAGATACTATGTGATGGATTGTGTACAGGCCAGTAGGAGAGGAGGCAACAGAGAAGACAAACTACGCCTCCTCGAGACACAATATATCATTGAGCTTAACACCAAGCATCCCTCAGGCTTAAATATCACAGAGGATTTATACACCTGCCTATAACAAAATTTACTCAAGTGCTGTATGGGCCTCCTCAACATAGAGAAATATTTTAGATTATTTATGTCCTTTTGTACTTTTTTACCATACCTATTAATTAGTATTTATATGAAGATTTTTAGACATGTGACTCATATTCATTTATTCTAGCCTTTTATATATAAAAAAACAACCACTCTAAGGTTTTTTATAGGTTCTTTTATGAATTATGAATGGTTTTATGTCATTTAACTCCCTGGGCTATTTTTGGTATAATGTATAAATGGTCTTACATGAATGGTTTTTATATTTTCTCTAGTAATGTACACAATGAAAATGTGATCACTGGTAGGACGATATGCACTTGGATAATAACATGTATTTTACAGAGATTATTTTCCTATACCTATTGTGCAATATCGTTTCAACTAATTGAGAATATGTCCTCAGACACCTGGAAGCTTTTCCAGTTATTTTGCATTTGCACTTTACAAACATTCTCCATGACTTTTCAGTCTGTATTTATCACTTGACAATGTATGAACATGTGGGGCTCCACATGGGTATTTGTCATAATAGCATGGTTCCTATGATAACAGTATTTTACCGATATTATCACTAGAACTTGAACATCAAAGAATGTCGCACTTCAACCGACAATGAATTTTAATTGCTTTTTTTGTCTTAAATGACAAACACTTTTTGGTTTAGCTCACTTTTAATTTATTATCACCAAGCACTTATTTTGCACGTTTTATCATGTCTGCAGTTGGTCATTTAAACATTAATGTTGAAATATATTCCATTATGCTACAATTTTTGAATGCATTAGCAGATATTAGAGCAAAAAGAGAGTAGTCCTTAGGGAACTAACTCTTCTATTTCCATTGTATTTGTAGTCTGACCTGCATAGGTAGAATGTATTTAAACGTGTTTCAGGTGATTACCTGTGTCATGTGATCAAGCGCTCTGTGAAGCGCGAAACGCGTCGTGATGACTAGGGGAATACCACTGGCTGAATAAATCATCTTTGCACTGAATTTTGGGTTCGAGTCCGTTTTTGGCAGCTGGCTGAGAGCTCTGCGCTACACCGGATTATTCCTGGAATATGTGTATGTATATGTATATGTATATATATATATATTTATATATATATATATATATGTGTGTATATATATATATATATATGTGTATATATATATATATATATATTCACAGAAAAAACCATAGGTTATAGTCGATATATAGTTAGGAATTTGCATTTACAAAACCTTGAAAATTCAATGAAAAAACCATTGGTTTTAGGCCATATATAGTTAGGGATTGAAATTCCATATATAGTTAGATGCGCTAACTATATATCGCGCACCCGCACCCGCAATCCACTGCTGATGATGTCACATATTACATCATTCATGACATGGTTAGTGACATCACTGATGACATCACTGATGACATCTCAAATGACATCACTGATGACATCACTGATTACAACATCCAGTGACTGTATGTTTCTGTAAAGTTAAAATATGTTTTACATATTGAAGAATGAGTGGATATATAAGTGTCTGGATGAAGGATTTACTAGGTGCATGACTGACTGATTGAGTGAGTGATTAAATGTGTCTCACTGAGTGCATGGGTTAGTGACTAAACTGTTTTAATTTGTGCATCATTATATCTGTTGTTCTACAAACTGATGCATATGTTGATCAGTAGCTATATGAGTAACTGTATGGGTTATTGATTGGTTGTCCAAGTATTTGTATGGGAAACTGAGTGTGTGTGTATGGGTGGCTGGGAGGTGTGTGACTCTGTACATAGATGTGTGAGTAGTTGATTCACTATATGTATGGATTCAAAACTGCATGTGGAAACAGCTGTATGGGCGGTTGACTGTGCATGAGTGTATTAGTGAGTGAATGGATATCTCAGTGCTACATGTCAAAGTAAGTACATATGTAAAACACAGTACATGTGAGAGTTGACATCTATAAATAACTGTGCATAAGAGCCAGTGAATGTGTGAGTGGCTGTATGGATCATTGTGAACATGTATCAGAGATTGTATAAGAGAGTAAAGTAAATATGTGTTAGTATATGTTTGAATAAGTAAGGTGTGTATAACTGTATAGTTGAGAAAATGGAGGTGTGATTGATTTTTGGCATAACTGACTAGGTGTGTGAGTAACTCCATGGATGAGTGACAGTCTGTGACTGTCTGTTTACACTGATTGTATCTAAGGTTATATTAGAGTCTGAAGAGGTTCATGGTATTATCACATGAATGATATCATCAGTGATGTGATCAGTCATGTCAAATGAGATGTTATCAGTGATTTTATCAGTGATGTCATTTGAGATGTCATCAGTGATGTCATCAGTGATGTCACTAACCATGTCATGAATGATGTAATATGTGACATCATCAGCAGTGGATTGCGGGTGCGCGATATATAGTTAGCGCATCTAACTATATATGGAATTTCAATGGTTTTATGCGAGTAAAATAAGGTTTTCTAAATGCAAATCCCTAACTATATATGGCCTAAAACCAATGGTTTTTTCATTGAATTTTCAAGGTTTTGTAAATGCAAATTCCTAACTATATATCGACTATAACCTATGGTTTTTTCTGTGAATTTCAATGGTTTTTTAATAGCAAATATCAAAAGCTGTCAAATGTCAAGTACGTGATAGGTAAAAACGTTTTCGTGTTTATGCACGCTGATGTGCTTTGAACGCTGCCCCCCCCCCACTCCCCTCTTTTCTCTTAGTAGTACTCTCTCTTTGCAGATAGTGAACGGTAGTTAACGCAGACCTTTACCCCTGTTGTAATCCGTCGTACCTGCTTGTCTCTCCATTTGATTGATTATTATCCAAGCATTTACTGTTTTAGAATTGGTTCTCTTTGGATCATTCTCTATTTACAAACAAGCACAAAGTCGCAATACTCTGTTTAGTCTTTGCAGATAGTGAAAAATCGTGTAAAAAAATAAAAGTAATCGAGCAAAATCAGTAGACCACTAATTCGATCTCTTTTTGACCTCGGTAAAATACAAACATTAGGAACAACCCTTCATGAGAAATAGGAAAATAGTGAAATGAACTGAGCTCCACACCATGAGGGCTGCAAGACAGCTCGACTCCGCCACCCACCCCGCCCAAAATAACGACAAACCCTATGCAAATATTATAAATATACACAACACACCAGCAAAGAAACAGGGTAAAACATTTTATTAAATAACTATTTACATAACTATTTTATACTTTTTATTGCCCGATCCGGCTAGCTCAATCGATCGAGCATGAAACTCATGCACTGATAGCAAGCGTTGAGAGTTTGTAGAACGATGGCTTCAGATTTTCCACATACGGTGTAGTGGCGCGAACTGGCAGGGGGCGTTTGGATTCTACCCCTTCCCCAAATAAGATTTTCATACGTGAATGTTCGTTCATGCTTTTTGTCCCTGAGTTGCTTCCATGTCACTGCCTTACACAAATGGCATAAGTCCTGGTTGTTGAGTGCCATACTTCAGAGTTCTAAGCAGCTCTTGTAACATTGTTTAAACCTTATTTGCACCTGCTGCAGCTTCACTATTCAAAGTAAGTGGGGTCCATTTGTGGACCTGACTGCATTGGAAAACAATGTGATACGGTGCCTCCCTAAACCGCTTGACGGAGGCCCCCGAGGGGCGGTGAGATGGCGCGGACTGAGAGGGGGCGCTTGGCTCCTGCCCCCTCCCCAAGTCGTGTTGCCCTGGTGTGGCCTGAGATCGCCCCCGGCATAGGCGGCCGGCTCCCGGGGTCCGGCGGAATTTTTTCCCTTTTGATGACTCTTCCATTCTGGACCTTGTCCCACAATCCGTTTGACCTGAAGACACGCTGTCGTGGGGCGCCCCTTTACCGTTTTAGTTGCCATTCCGCCCGCTTTTGGTACTCTGTGCCTCTTCCGCCATTCAGCTGTTTACCGCCCGCTCTTGCAACTACAACGTCTCGCTCACCATGTAGTTGAGTTGCTCCCGCTCTTAAGATTTAACCGAACTTTTTGGACTGCTGAAAGCGGTTGTATTCCGACCGCTGGTTGGTGGAGACATTTTGACTATATTCTGGACCTGCATTGTCGCGTAATGCGTCATATGACGCGACGCGTTAGCGCACCCGGAAGTGCTCCGGTGCGCAAGGCGCAGCTTCCCGGAAACGATCCAGAGCGCGCCGCGCAGCGCGTAACGTAAGCATAACAGGTCATGTGACTTGTTAATAAAACTTTTCATTGGTTCATTTTACTTTTGTTTTCCTAATGATGTAAGACTAGGTCATGTGACCTAAAAATAACACTTTTCATTGGATTAAAAAAAATTTTTTCCCAAACGATGAAAGCCCCACCTTGTTTCTGGATGTTTCAGACTGAAGCTGGCGTCACCATGAGAGCACCACCATCTCGTAGCTCCGTCGTGGCCATTCCGCAAGCAATCATGGCAGCCGCTCCCCACCGGAAGCCTGCGGGAGTCGAAGGCCCCCAAGACTTTTGTACAATCTTTAAGGCTGAGGGGACGCTTTCGAGAATGGAACCCAAGCCCTGGCAGACAAGCGTCCGAGTTCCAAGGTGTCCCAGGGCCATTTTACTGGACCAGGCCCAAATCCGAAGAGCCGGCCGCCATTTTAAGAGTCCTGTGGAAGCCGCCTATCGCTGCACCGCAAGAGTGGGAGCAACTCAACTACATGGTGAGCGAGACGCTGTAGCCGTAAGAGCGGGCGCTAAACAGCTGAATTGCGGAAAAGGCACAGTGTAGCAAAAGCGGGCGGAATGGCGACTGAAACGATAAAGGGGCGCCCCACTACAGCAGACAAGCCTCCGCCATGTGCTTCAAAACTGCATATGTATCTCGTGATATCAAGGTTCGGCAACCAGTACACAACAAGCAGTTACGAGTCCCATTTACACCGGCACCATTTTGGGCGCGGCCGGGCAGGTCCAGGATCTAGTCAAACATAACATATGAGGCTGACGTCTCTGAAGCAGTTGACGAACAGCAGGACATAGCAAATAAACATGAAGTCTCTAAAGCTGTTAACTCACTGCAGGACAAAACAAGTAAACCTGAAACCTCTGGAATAATTGTCGCTCAAAAGAACAACACACAAAACTCTGTAGAGCCTGAAGAAAAAAAAACAGAAGGGCACTGTAGTTTCAGACACACTTAACACTAATGACTAAACAAAGATATCGTCTGTTTATGAAGCAGTTATCATCTTCACAGAATTGACAAAGAAGTGTGCAGACACCAATGCTATTAAGAAACACAAGGAAATCCTAACGCATCAGCATTCTCGGAAGAGGTTGACACAGATAACATCTTAAGGAACAAAGAAAGACCTGTTCACTCTTGACACCCCAGGTGCTGTGTATGTTGCACTATAGTGCTGCATCGAGAAAACGGACAACCCTATTGATGTGGATTTTTCATTATTGATTATTGTAAAGAAATGGCGACTCCCCCCTTTAGCAGATTAGCTAAATGTTTGCATAATTTAGGCATAAAAGTTATATTATTGTTGTTGTTGTTGTTATCGTTATAGTTCTGGTTAATTTGAAAAAATGGTTAAATATATTTACAGTTTTTGTTGCGTTCGTTATATTTAAAAGTTAATAAAGTTTTAAAATCTAACTTTGTTGGAGTGCTATATATGTTTAAAAAATCGGGTGAATGGGGCCTTGAATCGGGTTATTGTCATGTGTGGGCTTTGCAAGTGTACTGCTACAAGATCGGATATTTCAAACTCAAATGCACGTTCTTTTTCTTACCTTTCCGAAGCATGGAGCGCAATAGCAGGCAGAGAGAGGGTGATGCACGTGTTGAACACTGCCTGGCCTGGCAAGTTGCTGGCAGTGCCCCCCCACCCGCTCCTGAAAGAGGGCACACACACACCGCCGCCCCGAGTACTTCACAAATCTTTAAAAGACCATGCGCTTGTTCATGAGGCTTAAATGGTTTATCACCCCTTCTAGAACCCCTGCATCGACCCTCTGACGTTTCCTGGAAGAATTAGCACGTAACACAATACCAAGCCCTGTCAGCTGAAACCCCCCAGAAATCATGGGGCATATTATCAAGGGGGTTTATTTCCGCTTTTTTGGCTTTAAAAGCCAAAAAAAAAGAGATAAAATTATCTCCCTATTACCAAGCTGTCGCTAACACCAGTTAGTGACATCTAAAAGGAGATAGCGACCATCTTGGGCCCCGCTTTGCATATCAGTGATATTTATCACTAATGACATGCAAAGTGGGCGTGCCAAGATTTTAGCGACTGGAAACAGTCCCTAACCATCGCTATCTCCTATTACCAACTTTTGGAGATATTCGCGCTAAGCGCGAATATCTCCAAAACCTAACACCTGCCCTGAGCAGTTTTTAGCCATGTTATCCAATGGGAAGTGGATAACATGGCTAAGAGCATTTGCTGGATAATGCATGAATATCGCTGACTTTTCAACGATATTCATGCATTGCGGCCGTTTTTTATCGCATTTGCGATAAACCTTGCTAATAGCAAGGTTTATGTGCGATAAAATTCGCCGATGTGCGGCGATAATTTTTGTCTCTAAACAAGTTAGAGACAAAAATTATCGCTAGTTGTTGGTAATATGCCCCCGGATTTTTCCTTGCAGGAATCGGGAGGCGAAAGACTAGCACTGAAATCAGTAGTCTCACGCCTGAATCGGGAGGGTTGGCATGTCTGGATACTCTACAGCTGGGGCCATAAACTACATCCGCAGGGCTAGGTGATAGCCTAGGTCCGGCCTGGACAATCGGACACAGAGGAAGAGGAGTGTCAGAGGGTGCGTTAGTGAATAGGGTGAAAGGGAGGTGTCGGGCGGGCACAGGGTGTGATTCTCAGAGAAGAGCAGCGCAGATGGGGGGAAGTATATGGCCCATGCATGAGAGAGAGAGCGGGGGTGACCAGTGCGTGGGGGAGATGCTTGCGAGGGTGGGGAGCCATGCTGAGGATCGGCGGCGTGCAGAGAGTGGGCCTGGTCAAGGCATCTAAAATGGCTGCCGTGCACGACAAAATTGTGGCATTGGACAAAAACGCAAGATGGCGCAGACAATGTTTATCAATAAGGATTCATTTATAACAAAATATTTACTCGCAGTGACAAAATGGTGGTCAACACTTCCTGATTTCCATCGAATCGAACGTTAACAAACGTCACGCAGCAAAAAAAAAAAAAAAAGCTCACGCACAGAGCAGTTTTTAGCCATGTTATCCAATGGAAGGTGGATAACATGGCTAAGAGCATTTGCTGGATAATGCATGAATATCGCTGACTTTTCAGCGATATTCATGCATTGTGGCCGATGTGCGGCGATAATTTTTGTCTCTAAACAATTAAAACGAAGCACAAAATGGCGAATTCCCGTTTCGCTACCAGTTTGCGGCCCAGTTTGCAGCCCGTGAAGCGCTTCTACCGTGAAAAATCATTTTTTTTTATTTTCCCCACGGGACCCTTTAATAACCCCAACAGCATTCCTAGGGGGTCAAGAGGGGTATACCTTGCCCCCTTTCAATAAATTCCCCCTTCGTTTATCACCTCTTCTTCTCTCTCGATCCTACCGAGAGATAAGATGGCGGCCGCTCCGGACTGTTTAGAATGTTGACAGACACCGGAGAGCCAATCAGCTTTCTGCGCGCAAAGTTCAGTTTCGCGAAAAGTAAGCGAACCGGACCGCAGCCCGGAGCGCTGTTACAGATATATATCTTGTTTTGAACGTTAATTTCTCAAAAACTACTGGAGCACATATCTTGAGACCTAGCAAAGGCACATCGGGCTAACAGTCCCTACAATTTTGCCAAGTTTCGTGCAAATCCATTCAGCCGTTCGAGCTAAAAGTGAGTCCAACCGCCCTATGGAAATTAACATGGGAAAAACGCGTTTTGGGACCCCCCTTTTTACTCGGCCCCCCCTCGACAAAACCCCCCCAAATTTTCAAGGGCTGCTCAGAAACAAAATGTGCCATTTTCCTGAAAATTTCAGCCGATTCCGTCCACAAACGCCAAAGTTATTAGACATAGAATTTTCAAAAATCCCATAGGGAATAAATCCTAACTATATATACCTACTGGCGAGACGCCAGTAGGTCATATATATATATATATATATATATATATATATATATATATATATATATATATAGTTAGACCCGGCACCATTGGCATGGGTCTCCCTTCCATTTTTGCTGTTGCCTCATGTGTTTTTGCTGGTGTTAGATGCCTTGGACACTGTGCCACTGATGTCCAGTGCCACAGTGCAAGTGCTCCCTATGTAAATGAATGTATTATTTGGTGATTCCCTGATTGACTATTTGGTTTACTTGTCAGACCCTAGTACAGTACTCCAGGGGTGCCCAGGGCTTGTAATCCAAATGCTGCTAGTGGGCCTGCAGCACTGGTTTGCCACCCACAGAAGCCGCCTGTAAAAGTATGTCTAAGGTCTGCCATTGCAGAGCCTGTGTGCAGTCTGGTACTGTCATGCTGACTGGGCACGTGCACCCACTTGCCAGTCCCTAAACCTTCCCTTTTCTTCATATAAGTCACCCCTATGGTAGGCCCAAGGGCAGGGTGCATTGTAAGTATAAGGTAGGACATGCCCTGGTGTTTGTGGCATGTCCTAATAGTGAATTACAGCCATTTTCATTTTTCACTATTGTAAGGCTACCTGTTCTTCATAGGCCAGAATGGGCTGTTAGAATTGTTACATTTTATAATTCTAACTGATTTAGAGAACATGGTAGAAATTCGAGTTTAGTATGCCTGAACTCAGAATAATAAAATACATTTTTTAGTTAAGTTGGTTTTAATATTCTGTGTTTGAAAATACCACCTATAGAAAGTTGGTATTTTCTTGCCTAACATTTCAAGTCTGCCTCTGCTAGGTTGTGGATTCCTCTATCTGGAGTTTGTGAGTGACAGGGCTTGGGGATTCCAGGAGACAGGCTGGGGCAGCCCAGTGGTGAATAGAGAGATCTGCATGTAGATGGGAGGGAGGAGTTGCGCCTGGGACCTGAATGGGGCTGGGCCTTCCCTCTACAATGCTGGCTCCACCTCCTGTGGTGTGTCTGATGTCTCTTCCCTGGACACTGAAAGGGGAGAAGGAATCCTGTCAACAAAGTGTTCTGGGGCTGTGCTTGCCTTCCATAATGCTGGCTCCAACCCCTGTAGGGCGACTGATGTGTCTGCCCTGCACTGTGAAAGGAAAGAAGGAGTCTAGTAAACAGAGTGCTCCAGAACTGGTTTGGACTGGGCAAAGGCCCCTCTGCCCTCGGAGGACAAAGGTTTTTGGGGTATAAATATTGGGACCCTGATCCCGAGAAATTAGATCACTTTAGACTACAAGAAGAAACCTTTGCTGAGGAGACGAACCTGAAAACACTGAGGAGTGACTATCCCTAAGCTGAAGTGCTGCTTGGGGGATTGGCCTGCAGTGGGTGCCTGACTGCCAAAGAAAGGAGAAAGAACTTTGTGTGCTTTGCTTTCAACTTGTGAAGGATCTCCAAGGGCTTGGAACAGAGCTTGCCTCCTGCTGAAGTCTCAGGGACAACTGACTTCACCCACCAGCTCCCCAAAAGTCTTCCTAAAGTGCCTGCAGTTGTGCTGGACTTTGTGGGGGATTTGCAAGTCGCAAGGAGCTGGAAGCATGACTCAAGATCGAGAATCGTGTCGCAGAACTGCCGCTGTCGCTTCACAACACAAAGCGCCCGCATCACCAGAGAAGAGAATCGACGTCGCAACAGATGCCAACGCACCACCGGGAAGCGGATCGCAGGAGAGAAGGATCGACGTTGCATCACACACCGCCGCATCTCTGAGAATCGAGAAGCAGGGCCTGTCAAGGCTCATCGCCAGAGAAGAGGATCGACGTCGCCATGGACGCTGCTGCATCACGGGGAGGAGTGTCGCAGGGCCTATCGCGGCTCGCATCGTTGTGGAAGCAACTCGCATTGCCAGTAGAGAGGATCGACGTCGCCGCAGATGCCACCGCATCGCTGGAAAGCTTGTCGCAGGGTCGGTCGCAGCTCTCATCTTGTAAAGTATCTCGCATCGCCGGAGAAGAGGATCGACGTCGCAGCAGATGTCACCACATCACCGGGAAGCGTGTTGCATCAAGGAGAGAGCGTTGTCTTTATTTCTTTGCACCTGAACTTTGCCGCATTTCCATTGCTGCAACATTACTTGTTGTGGAAGCGCAACGCATCCTAAGGTACATTGACGCAAAGTGTCGCATCTTAAGAACTGAACGTAACTAAGCTAAAACTACCATCTAAAAGTACAGTATTGTAGGTTTTTGTGGTTTATTGGTCTTGTGGTAACTCTATATAAAGTATACTTATTTTTTATATAAACCTTGTGTGATGTCCATTTGTAGTGTTGTCACCGGGTTACTGTATGTGGTCACAAATGCTTTACACACTGCCTCTGAGATAAGCCTATCTGCTTGTGCCAAGCTACCAAGGGGTTGAGCAGGGGTTATTTAGGAGTGTAATCCTCTTATCCTGACAAGAGGCAAGGGTCTCTTTTTGTCACAAGTACCTACCTGTGCCAACTAGAGACCCCCAAATCTTACATATATATATATATATATATCATCAGAGCCATTTTATCTAAAAGTTGGTCTATATTAATGACCGATGGTGTCCTAGCACCTCAACTATCATGCGGACCCAACATCATCTATCGGAAGGGCCCTTCCATGCGCCAACATGTATCTAATCCATTCCCTGAACTCTTGAAAACTGAATCTTAGTTACAACCCCCGCCGGGGGTTTACCAAATGTTCTAGTTGTAGAGCATGCAAGTTTGGCATCAATACTATACAAGTATGCAATACAATACAATACAATACATACAATACAAGTATGCCACTCCGTTTAGTCCGACTCTGTCACCAATCAAGGGCATCTTTAATTGTAAGACGGAGTATGCTGTTTATGTTCCGTCGTGCACCTGCGGCCTGAGGTATGTTGGGAGTACCAGGTTTCAGGTGCATGTCAGAATCTTGCAGCATCTCCGAGCCATAGTCAACAACGACAGCTCCTATCTTGTCGCAAGACATTTTAAGATGATGCATAATAACAACCTTGAGTGTCTCAGGTACTATGTATTAGCTGCTGTCCCCAAACCACGCAGTGGGGGCGACAGTGACAAGATGATTAGACAATTAGAATAAAAAATGATTCTCGAGTTGGACAGCAAAGTGCCAAATGGCCTTAACACAACGGAAGATCTATATCATTTTTTATAGATTATGCAGCTTTTCTTCCATCCATCCATACCCCATCTTAGTTTGGTTCCTACTAATATTAGTTTAACTATGGCCACCTCCCACGCTCATTTGATGATTTACTGTTTCTTGGCCATTTTTTTAATTGTACATATTTTCCATTTAGATGCAGAAATAGATTTATAGTTTTTACTGCACCATGGAATTCACCTTGGGTTTTTGTTTTTCTTACAATACACACATAAATGTTAACATACACTTTAATACAGTCTTTTATGATCTTAAGAAGGGCTGCCATCTTCATTGATGTCCCTACTGTCTTCTTCTATTTATAGTAATCAGATATTTATATTTATTGCTGTAGTTTGTTTTAGTATTTATACCATTTTTGCGTATTTTGCACAATTATGATGTTTACATTTATATATGACCTGTTCAAATTTTTAAATATGTTATTTAATCTTGATCATTTTTCTTCTACTATTTATTGATTTTAAACCAAATCGATATATTATTATCAAAATGCATATATTTGCACAGTCAATATGTTTACATTTGCGATATACAATGCACATTTGGTACATGTTTACATTTGCATTTTTTGCACAAATGCTATTCAGACTACCTCGTTAATATCCTGCATTTAGGCAGGTATATTTTTTTATGAAATTGACAGTAGAGATTATTGTTCCTGAATTTATTCGGTATATGAATTGCTTGATGGGTTAATATTTTCACTTGTTGCCCTTCCGTTACGAACCAGAGAACTACAGACATTTTGAGTAGTACGTTTTCTATATCTATGATCACATGGTGTTCACTATTGCATTTTAAAAAAATGGCACACACCAGCTAGACTATCTGTGAGCAAGGGCATCCGCCCGAAACGCGTCAGACTGTTGTGCTGTGGTGAAATAAAAACATATTTTGCCTGAAATTTTGGGACTCGCTGTGGTTTCTGTTCGCCAGAGCTGGAGGTGCAGGGCCAGTATTTCTGAATATATATATATATATATCCACACTGACGAAGGCAGCACGCCGAAACGCGTCTGTGTAGAGCGCCTGCAAAAATAAATCTTGCATGGTTGAAAGGTCCCCTCGAGTGCTGTTGTTTTCTTCGAACGGGAAGAGAAGTTGGAGCATTATATATATATATATATATATATATATATATATATATATATATATATATATACACACACATATATATTACCTACTGGCAGTCGCCAGTAGGTAGTTATAGTTAGGGTTGTTTCCATAGGAAATCCGCAACATTCTATTGGGAATATCTTTGGCGCCGGTTGAGGAATCTGCCTGTAATTTTCCTTAAATTTGCCTCGCTGCGCTCCGCTCCTTCCCTGAAAGTTTGGGGGGTATTCGTCAAGCGGGGGCCGAGTTAAAAGGGGGGTCCCTAAACGTGTTTTCCCCATGTTAATTTCCATAGGGCGGTTGGACTCACTTTTAGCCCGAACGGCTGAACTGATTTCCACAAAACTTGGCAAAATTGTAGGGACTGGTAGCCCGATGTGCCTTTGCTATGTCTCAAGATATGTGCTCCAGTGGATTTTGAGTAATTTAGGTTAAAAAAAATATATATATCTGGGCTGAGCCTAACCACACATCTGATCTGATTGGCTGTCAGCACTTCATCCAAGAAGTGTTGGCAGCCATCTTGGGACCAATATTCATGATAGCAACTCATTAAAAAGCATTGTAGTTAATAGAGGGTTTTAGGACTTTAGTTACATTATAAATCATTTGTTGGTGGTACCATACTAATTTTAGGAATTGTGGTGTGTTCTAAGGTGATTTTACCATGTGAAAAAGCCTTCTGCTGTGATATCATGAATCATGTTTGAAAGAAAACTAATATCTCATGATTTTCCCTCAGTGGTTTGGAAGGGGATCTATAAGCTAAACTGAAAGCATATTTTCTGTAAATTCACATTATCTTTCTCAGTCATGTGAGAATGAAGTCTGACATTCTCAGTTAAACATGTACATCCAACAAGGAAAGAGACTGTCAGTTGATTCCTTTGTGTTCTACTGCAGTCTCCTAGAGTGTTCTAAAGAACAACTAGAGCGCTAGCAATCCTACTTATTACAAAGGTATAGCACACCTGAAGCCATCGTGATGGGAATAAAGTGGTAACTCTTAAAACATTTAATTTAAAAAGGAACAAAATGAGGGGGTATATTATGCCATAGAAAGTATTATTAGTGCTGCAGAAAGAAAAATTAGGGAACATTTTGAGTGACTTCTCAAATCCTCTTCTATTTCATTAAAAAATACTGACATACAGTCTCCCAAGATGGTCACCAGAGACAAAAGAGCCCAAATGTAGCCCAAATATCACCCAGATGTAGCCCAAGTATAGCCCAATGACAGAATGTCCCAGAGTGTTCTAAAGAACGACTAGAGCACTGACAGTCTTACTTATGACAAAAGTATGGCACATCAGAAGCCATCTTGATTGGAATGAAGTGGTAAGTCTGAAAACATTTAATTTAAAAAGGAACAAAACGAGGGGGTTCATTTTGCCATAGAAGTATGATTAGTGCTTCAGAAAGAAAAATTAGGGATCATTTTGAGTGACTTATCAAATCCTCTTATATTTCATTAAAAAAATTCTGACATGCAGACTGAAACATGCACTTTGAATACCAGCAGCAGACTTCCCTGGTGAGCAGTAGCTTTACAACAGTGATCTAATGAGCAACTAGAGTGCTAACATTCAAAATTTATGGGAAATGTGTGACACATCTGAATGCCTTCTTGATGGAACCAAAGTAAACAAGCATTGAAAATGCAATAGATCTCGCCCTCGTTTAAGTTAAAGCCATTCTGTTTGTAATGATGTTGATCAGTAGCTATATGAGTAACTGTATGGGTTATTCATTGGTTGTCCAAGTATTTGTATGGGAAACTGAGTGTGTGTGTATGGGTGGCTGGGAGGTGTGTGACTCTGTACATAGATGTGTGAGTAGTTGATTCACTATATGTATGGGTTCAAAAGTGCATGTGGAAACAGCTGTATGGGCGGTTGACTGTGCATGAGTGTATTAGTGAGTGAATGGATATCTCAGTGCTACATGTCAAAGTAAGTACATATGTAAAACACAGTACATGTGAGAGTTGACATATATAAATAACTGTGCATAAAAGCCAGTGAATGTGTGAGTGGCTGTATGGATCATTGAGAACTTGTATCAGGGATTGTATAAGAGAGTAAATATGTGTTAGTATATGTTTGATTAAGTAAGGTGTGTGTAACTGTATAGTTGAGGAAATGGAGGTGTGATTGATTCTTTGCATGACTGACTAGGTGTGTGAGTAACTCCATGGATGAGTGACAGTCTGTGAGTGCCTGTTTACACTGAGTGTATCTAAGGTTATATTAGAGTCTGAAGATGTATTATCACATAAATGATATCATCAGTGATGTAATCAGTAATGTCAAATGAGATGTCAGTGATGTCATCAGTGATGTCATTTGAGATGTCATCAGTGATGTCATCAGTGATGTCATTTGAGATGTCATCAGTGATGTCATCAGTTATGTCACTGACCATGTCATGAATGATGTAATATGTGACATCATTAGCAGTGGATTGCGGGTCCGCGATATATAGTTAGTGCAACTAACTATATATGGAATTTCAATGGTTTTGTGCAAATAAAATAAGGTTTTTTAAATGCTAATCCCTAACTATATATGGTCTATAACCTATGGTTTTTTCAGTGAATTTTCAAGGTTTTGTAAATGCAAATTCCTAACTATATATGGTCTATAACCTATGTTTTTTTCTGTGAATATATATATATATATATATTTACATACTCATACATATATATATATGCATATGCATATATATGCATATATATATGTGTATATGTGTGCGTGTAGAGAGAGGTAGAGAGGTAGAGGTGTAGAGGAGAGGTAGAGGTAGAGAGGTAGCGGTAGAGAGGTAGAGACTAGTAGAGAGAGAAGTAGAGAGAGGAAGAGAGGTAGAGAGTAGAGAGTGAGTAATAGAGAGTAGAGAGTGAGTAGTAGAGAGTAGTAGAGAGCAGTAGAGAGAGTAGCAGAGAGTGAGTAGTAGAGAGTAGTAAAATGAATAGTAGAGTGAGTAGTAGAGAGTAGTAGAGAGTGAGTAGTAGAGAGTAAGTAGTAGAGTGAGTAGTAGAGAGCAGTAGAGAGTGAGTAGTAGAGAGTGAGTAGTAGAGAGTAGTAGAGAGTGAGTAGCAGAGAGAGAGAGAATAGTAGAGAGTAGTAGAGAGTGAGTAGTAGAGTGAGTAGTAGAGACTAGTAGAGAGAGAGTAGTAGAGAGTGAGTAGTAGAGAGTAGTAGAGAGTGAGTAGTAGAGTGAGTAGTAGAGAGTGAGTAGTAGAGAGAGAGTAGTAGAGAGTGAGTAGTAGAGAGTGAGTAGTAGAGAGAGAGTAGTAGAGAGTGAGTAGTAGAGAGTAGTAGATAGTGAGTAGTAGGGAGTGAGTAGCAGAGAGAGAGTAGAAGAGAGTACTAGAGTAGTAGAGAATGAGTAGTAGAGAGTGAGTATTTGAGAGTAGTGGAGTAGGAGAGAGTAAGTAGTAGAGAGTAGTGTAAAATATTCCAAAGTTTGGCACAGCACCACTTGCACAATAAGTCCAATCAAATCATATCACTTAGAGTCCTTATTGAAGCGCTGAATCTTGGTGTATATTCAAATGCTTTTATTTTCCTTAAGTTTATGTACCACAGCCAGCAGAAGCGTTTCGTTCTGTACAACAGAACTTCTTCAGGGCGTACTTATTTCCTTCAAGTCATGTCGGTATCCTGTAGTCATTTAACTAGATATTTCTTCCAAATGTTAGACGAGACGTAAGTACATTCTTATTCAAAGTGACTAGGTATCAATTTTACCCACACAATTCGGGCAGACTTGAGTAATTTATAGCATCCTCAAAGCCAGTCTTTCAAAAATTCCAAAGTATAGGACATGATAATCCAAATCCAAATGTTTCTCAAGAAATGTCATTTTCAATCGTTCGGAATATCGGTGTTTGGGCAGATATGACCCAGGGACCCCCAGTATGCAAGGGGAATTAGTCCCCCCTCTGCAAACGCGCCAGTGGCCTGCGTTGCAGAGAGGTGTAAAGAGGGGCATAGCCTCATTACAGATCTGTGCAATGCAGCCCCCTGGCGCATACTGGAGGTTCCAGGTGGGCTAGTTTGCCCCCAGGAACCCCTAGTATGCAAGGGGAATTAGTTCCCCCTCTTCAAACATGCACGGGGGCTGCGTTGCAGAGAGGTGTAAAAAAAGGTATGGCCTCATTACACCTCTCTGCAATGCAGCCCCCTGGCGCATACTGGAGGCTCCTGGTGGGCTAGTTGGCCCCCAGGGACCCCCAGTATGCAAGGGGAATTAGTTCCCCCTCTGCAAACATGGGAGGGGGCTGTGTTGCAGAGAGGTGTAACAAGGGGCATAGCCTCATTACACCTCTGCAATGCAGCCCCCTGGCGCATACTGGAGGTTCCAGGTGGGCTAGTTGGCCCACAGGGGCCCCCAGTATGCAAGGGGAATTAGTACCCCCTCTTCAAACATGCATGGGGGATGCGTTGCAGAGAGGTGTAAAAAGGGGCGTGGCTTCATTACACCTCTCTGCAATGCAGTCCCCTGGCGCATACTGGAAATTCCTGGTGGGCTTTCAGGTCTTATATAGTTAGGAATTAGCATTAAAAATACCTTTGAAATTCACTGAAAAAACATAGGGTTCAGGCCTTATATAGTTAGGAATTAGCAGTTAAAAAACCTTGCAAATTCATTGAAAAAAACATAGGTTTCAGGCCTTATATAGTTAGGAATTAGCATTTAAAAAACCTTTGAAATTCACTGAAAAAACCATAGGTTTCAGGCCTTATATAGTTAGGAATTAGCATTTTAAAAACCTATAAAATTCACTCAAAAAACTATACGTTTTAGGGGTGTTATAGTTAGCTGGACATTTCACTCATACAAAACCATTGGAATTACTCATATATAGTTAGTTGTTCTAACTATATTTCGCGCTTATATAGTATGCGCTCGGGTGCTTCCGGGTGCGCTTACACCGTGCGTATCATGCGGACGCGGCTACGCGATACGTCACGATGATGTTTTCGTTGGCGGTAATAGCGCAAACGGGATGCTCACCGGTACGCACACCGGGGCGCGCCGCAAGACTGCGCTTTCCGAAGAATGAAGAATATACATAAAAAAATAGTATTACATAAATATACAATATAGGATTCATTATAAAAAATATTTTGTTTGATAGCAATAGAAATTTGCTATTAAAAAACCTTTGAAATTCACTGAAGAAACATAGGTTTGAGGCACTATATAGTTAGGAATTAGCATTTACAAAACCTATGAAATTCACAGAAAAAAACATAGGTTTCACACCAGTTATAGTTAGGAATTAGCATTTAAAAAACCTATTAAATTCACTGAAAAAAACATAGGTTTCACACCAGTTATAGTTAGCTGGACATTTTACTGACATAAAACCATTGAAATTCCCAAGTTATAGTTAGTTGGACTCACTATAACTTGTGCGCCTGCAATGCACTGCTGATGACGTCACATATTACATCACTCATGACATGGTCAGTGACATCACTCATGACATCACTCATGACACCATCCTTGTGACAGAGTGACAGACCTCCTTTCAGTGTAATGTAACCCTTGAAACACATATTCAAAAATAGATACCCATACCAGTTACAACAACCAATTCAGTAATACCACCATCTATATACACATCCACTTATTCACCAACAGTTCTATATAGTCACTCATACATATATTCACTCATCATATGTAGTGAAACACCTATACATCCTGTTACACACCGACAGTTATCCAAAAGTTACTCACACACATGATCACACATGCAAATAAACTATTGAACATCCATTTATTTGCATATACTGCTATACACAAACTACCACCTTACTTCTAAGGAAACTTACACATACTTACTCTCTTAAACAATCACTTATAGAAACACATACTTATTTAAACAAGAACTCTTTCAATCTCTCACTCTCACATATACTCACTTATATACATCAATACTCACATATACTAGATTAAAATATATGTAGTTACTGATAAAGACACTAGTGAGACAGTCATTCACTCACTAACACACACATATACACACTCATCCACCCATACAGTCCTGCACATATGCTGTCTTCAAAACACATACAAACAGTGAGTCAGTCATTGATGCATCTATGTGCTAAGTAACACCCCCACCAAACCATACAGACACTCATACTGATACTAAAAAAAACATCTAATAACCCACATACACACACATGTAGCTACTCACCAACCCATGCAGCCACTTATACACAAAGTGAAACACTGATACAAACATTTAAATATTTAAACAATACTCGCTAATATATGTATTCGCTAAGATACACTTAATAAGCCAGTTACCCAATCATTTTTTTTTTAAATCCATTAAGACACTTATTTAAACATTTATTCTCAATCGACCTTTACATATACATATATAAAACATATTTATTTTTGAGAAAGACACACATTTACTGGATGGTGTCATCAGTGATGTCATGAGTGATGTCACTGACCATGTCATGAGTGATGTAATATGTGACGTCATCAGCAGTGCATTGCAGGCGCGCAAGTTATAGTGAGTCCAACTAACTATAACGTGGAAATTTCAATGGTTTTATGTCAGTAAAATGTCCAGCTAACTATAACTGGTGTTAAACCTATGGTTTTTTCAGAGAATATATATATACATATGTATACATATATATGTGTGTGTGACATGCGGTTTGTGCTGCACTCACCCGGCTGGCGGCACTTCTGACAGAAAGGTTGTTTTTCTTGAAGTCACATGGTGCAACATAGTGTGAGTTGAACTTTCCCCAGACCCACTGTGGATTATATTGTCCTTATTTTTACAGCGTGTTGGTGACTCACTGGAGTAATACTTCACTACAAAGACCATCAGGCTCAGCGAGAGGCGACGCCCACTGGGGCAGGTGGAATGAATATAAAAAAACAAGTGCTAACCACATGATGTGAATGGACGCTGTGCCTCTGATTAAATGCTTTTTCAGCATGAAACGCGTCAGGCAACCTGAACTATGGCGGTTGTTCACACGCTTTGCTGCAGCTTCCTGAAATAAAACAGAGTTGTACCTACCTGCTGCTGTGGCTCTCCTGAATGGGAAACTCACTTTGTTAGATATATATGTGTGTATATATATATATATATATATATATATATATATATATATATATATATATATATATATATATATATATATATATATATATATATATATATATATATATATATATATATATATATATATATATATATGTATATATACACATATGTATACATATATATGTGTGTGTGTGCACTTCAAGGTACGTGTGCACTTCAAGGTACGTAGCTGTAGAGTTAAGAATAGAAAACCCATACTTACCTGTGTGCACTTAACTTCTCGATATTTTGGTCTTCCATATTTTTGACACACTATTCTGTCCACACGATATTTGTGCTTCGGATATTGTGGCATTGATACGCGTGATTGAAGCTCCTGTCACTGATGTTGATAAAGCCACTGTTTATTATAATGGATTCCATTGGTAGTGGTGCTGAGTTGGATTTGATGGACAGTAAAGTTGGTTCAATGTCAATTTCGGAAGTATGTAGTCACAATGGAAGGTTAAATATTTTATGGCAAGTGAGCTGCTCGTTATTACAGAGCTACGAAAAGCAGGGCAGAACATTGAATGAAAATGAAGAACATTCATAACCCTGTGTAATAAACTCTCTTGGAGGCTTCCACAGAAAATTCTACCCCTAAAATCAGAAAAAGAGAGCATTGACCTCCCCATCTCAGAAATTCGTATGGTCTGTAAATCAATCACTCATACACCCTTCCTCCAAGAACAAGAAATGGCATCAGTGATTATCGGGGAGCTAAAAGCAGTCCTGGGAATGTGTTGTCACCAGCCTAATATTATACTAAATGCAGGAGTTCGACCATCTCCATGAATCTTAGGGGTGCAAAATATATGTGTTTGCAAGAAAATCATTTCAGATCCAGGGACTGTTAAATAGGATGGAAACTGCTGACATTTGCATCCATCAAGCCCTAAAATCATTCAACCTAGAAGGGGGTTGCCATGTGATCCATATGGCCAGTACAGCCATAAATTGCACACTCCGTAGAATCATAGCTGTAGATTCAAATGTGTATTGTAAATCAGATTAGAGCCTGTGTTATTACACAAGTGAACACTCTTCTCGCTCGAAAGTGTTCCCCCTACAATTCTTGACAGCTCTCCAGCTTCTTCTCTTCTCTACTTCACTGTTCTCTTCAAGCAAAATACCAGCCTTGTTCTCATGAACTCCACAGAGCCAGTTTGGGAGGCGTTGAGTGGTGCAACAGCAACAACCTGGATGGCCCATTAAGGTTTCCCTCTCAAAGCCAAGAATTCTCTAAACTTGAGTTCTGAAGAGGTGCCCCTGATTGACCAGAATTTGATTGCAAGGTGACTGAGAGAAAGAAAGCTGCAGCACGGCATGACCTACAGCTTTAAAACAAGTTTTTAACTTTAGAGAGGATAATAAAGAAGAATATAACGTTCCACAGCTTAGTGTCCCTAATTAGCAGGAGCTGGACTTAAACTAGCACGGATTAGCCTTAAACCAGCAGGGACCAAGAAAAAAGCCTTTATTGAAGCCGACTGATCTGGCATTAGCCAGATTGAGTTAATTGTCAGTCTACCCGTGCTACAAGCCATGCCTTCTTACTGTCATCCTTTAATCTTCTCCCCTGTAATACTAATCCGTTCTCAGGTGAAGTCCAGTTTGATTTTTCTGTCCCTCCCTGTGTTTGTCTATTAGCAGTATGTACTAAAGTGAGCAGACAGGGACCATGAAATCTCATTTTCTGTTTTAGGTAGAGGTTGTGTGGCAGTGTGTAATAAATATAAATAATGCACACCGCTTGCGGTTTGGTCAGTGCTGCCTTGGAAAGGGCTGTATGCTCTCTACTGCTCCAGACCCCAGCGCTGCTTTTTTAGCTCAGATAATTACAAATAAAGAACCCCTTGACTGACAGCATATAAGAGCCTGCATTACCTTACATGCACCTCTTTGAAGTACACTACATCACAATGCATTAACTTTCTGTTTCTGCTCCCAGAACCTAGCTACCTCTTCTCTCATGAATTGACTGTATGCACGACTTTTGATCATGAGCAGAGATCTGCTGTCTTTTGGATGGGCTTGTGCTACACAATCACCATATACATATACATACATACATACAGCCAGTCACAAATAATACGCATGACATGCAAAATTTGTGTTTTTCTCTTAAAATTGCATGCTTGGCCATGTAGGAGTGTCTCTCAAAGCACTTGCACATGTTTTATACAGCACCCATCTACCAACTACTTGGCCTGTGGTTGTGGTTTTGTTCACGAAGAGTCATTGATGGTGGATGTTTGTCGATAGACATTCCCCAACACACTAAGGGTTTCATTTATTAGGCCCTACCAGCACTATTGCACCAACGGAATGTCACTTTTTTGACCTTCTGGTCGCGCAATGTGCCACTGGCATGTTTATAAGGCCACGTAACTCCAAGTTACATGGCATTTCATATCCTTATAAATATGTGCCCCTTTCATGCAGAAAACTGCATGAAAGGGGAGTTCCATGGCTGTGGTGGGGGCGTTCCCAACAACATCCATGGATTTTCCACACTGCCCCAGATTTATGAGAAATCGTAAGTCTGAGACAGCATCAACACCTTACGCCTCCCCAGGGGAGGCATAAGGGATGCACAACCAGGAGAAATATCTGCAGCACACATAGAAAGAGGAAAAAGCCTCTTCTGATTGTTTTTATGCAGGAAGGCTTCAGTTATTGATATAACTTTTAATATGAGATACAATTGTAGCTTTGCAAACATTAGTGAAGTACTTGGGTGAGTGGGTGTGTGAGGTGCATGGGGCTGATTACATTGTTGCATATATTTGAGTTGATTCTGATGTCAGGCTGCCGAATTCCTCATTTACCTAATCCTAGAGTAAGGGTTTAATAAAATTGTTTGGGTCAGTAAGGGGCACATATACAAAGGCTTTTTGAGGTCACAAATGGATTGATTTTCAGAATTGGCCCATTTATGAATGCAAAAAGGCATTTTGACATGTACCAAACCCAAATCGTGATTCCTGTTGCCAAATCATAATTTGGTTTCACAATTTGGTATTATGGTGTTGAGGGCATCCCTTCTTAATACCAAATCGCAGTGGTATGTATGAGTTTTCTTTGCGATTAAATCTGGTTGCCAAACATTTGCATTTTACCACCAAGTTCAACTTAGTGGTCCTGCTGTGTTAATGCAGGTTAATGGTATGTGCAGAATCTATTTTCGCTCCCATAAAAACACTATCCTGGATTCACATAGTGCATTCTACACTAACGCAAAACAAGTTTAGATTTTCCAAAATTGGTACGTTACAGACCAACAAGATATTATCAGAATAATTTTTTCAACAGATGTGTGCCACTCTTTGTGACACTGTTTGGATCTATAGTGATTTGAGAGGAGTAGCGCCCAAGCTGAGTGTCTGTACTCGACATGAGTAAGTGGGGCACCATACTCTTGTGCTGCCTTGTCAAGCCTGGTTTGAGTATGGTGCACCTTGACTGGTGGAGCGCCTAGAGGTGTGCATTCTCAGTTAAGTACTGTCGATGAGCCACAGCAGAAGTGTCAGATTGAAGTCTGCCCTCATCTGAAATGCTCTCAGTCCAGCCCAGCACGTGTAGTACTAGAACATTGGTGTTTATGAGTATACATAGTTTTAGAAGCCAAGGTGTGGATACAGCAGTGCCCACTACTAAGACTTGTGGATGAGAGTATGATGGTCTTCAATGCTTCCATCTGGGTGGAGGAGAGTGAGATGGTCTTCAAAACTTCCTTCTAGATGAAGGGGAGTGTGACAGCCTTAAAAAGTTCCTTCCTTCTGTATGGGGGAGAGTGAAACCATCTTCAAAACTTCCTTCTGGGTGTAGAAGAGTGAGATGGTCTTCAAAACTTTCTTCTGGGTGGAGAAGAGTGAAAAGGTCTAAACTTCTTTCTGAGTGGAGGAGAGTGAGATGGTCTTCAAAACTTTCTTCTGGGTGGAGAAGAGTGAAAAGGTCTAAACTTCCTTCTGGGTGTAGAAGAGTGAGATGGTCTTCAAAACTTTCTTCTGGGTGGAGAAGAGTGAAAAGGTCTAAACTTCTTTTTGAGTGGAGGAGAGTGAGATGGTCTTCAAAACTTTCTTCTGGGTGGAGGAGAGTGAGACGGTCTTCAGAACTACTTTCTGAGTGGAGGAGAGTGAGATGACGTTCAGTGCTCTCTCTTGGGTACAGAAGAATTAGCTTGCTCATTACTTTACCCTATGTTGGGGGAAGTGACATCAAAATCAAGTCTGTTTTACCTGTCATTTTTAGAGCAGTGAGGAGTAACTGACAGGGTTAGGTGAATTATATTTAGAACGAAGAAGTGTGTAACATCCATAAGCGTAAACATGACTTTCGCGTGTTTCTCTTCTCTTAATTATCTGTAACAAAAACCTTCAAATTGCACAGTTTCTGCTATTAGTAAATTGAGCCTGAGAAAAATTGCATGATTATTCATATCACAGCTTCCTACAGAAATGTGTCCTTTTTGTGCCCGAGAGGATTTCTGAAAGATAATAGGACAATATGCCTATTTCCATCAATGTTAAAACATTTTAGTCAATTAATCACTGGGGTGTTGGGGTCAAGTATGTCCCACTGCTTGCGGTGCCCACACACATCAAGTGGTAACCAGATATCTGCCTGTGCTTGACTTCCATCATATCATAGATGAGCTAGGACGCTAATCATGACATGTCGTACCTTACCACCTCACCTCTGCCTCAGGAAGTAAAAAGAGCAAAAGAGGTCACACAATCTTTGAAAACTCATGGGCCTCATTTATGAGGCCGTGCATTACTTTTACGCCCTGGTGCGTCACTTTTTGTGACGCACCAGTGGCGTAAAACATGCGCCTTGTTGCGCCATATTTACAAAGTGACGCATCTAGGTAGATGCGTCACTTTGTAAACCCCTGCGCCACATTATACCTGCGCCAGGTAGAATGTATGCAAGGGGGTGTATTGACGCAAGGAAGGGTCCTAGAAGTGATGCAGTGAAATCTATCAGATTTCACTGCGTCACTTTTAGGACGCCGTTGCGTCAAAATCTTGCGCCTGCCTCACAGCAGGCGTAAGACTGACGCAGGCCCTTTCACATGGGGCTTGCCCTATGTGAAAGGACGCATTGCTGGAGTTGCGTCACTTTTGTGACACACTCCAGCAATGCGTCACTTTTGCGCTTACAGATACGTCAGAAATACTGACGTATCTGTAACTCCTTACGACATGATGCGTCATACATTAAATATGACGCATCAGGAATGTCGCAAGGAGTGCGCACTGAGAAGTGACGCATCGCTGCTTTAACGCAGCGATGCGTCATTTCTCATAAATGAGGCCCCATGTTTTCAAGCTAGCCTGTGGCAGCTAGAGACATCATACCACCTCTGCACCCCAATGAAGACAGCACCTTCAGCTAATATGCCCAAGCTATGAGGGTCATGCAATGTGTTATTGTTTTACAATACTTGACCCTAGAATCTACGGCTTAAAGATGGTCACATTGTTTAACAGTAAATTTCTAAATCTCACAAATTGTCACATTGTTTTCAGATCATTTATCCTGCATTACAAGGGTCAGGTGCGGTCTCCTTATTTCAGTGTGTACATTTTTCTATCTAAATTTGTGATAAGAAGTTTACTGTTTCATTCATGGGTACTAAAACTGACAGCTACAAATTGAGTCAATGCTAAACATTTTCCCGGGTATTTTCCCAGTCCTAACACCTTAATGACAATGAAAAAACCTAAGGTATTTTTTTCCCGTCATCTAAGAGGTAAACCTGTTCCTTCTTTACCCTATCCATATAACAATTAACTTTCCTTCCTTTGCTGTTCTTTTGTCTTATCAACCTTTTCCCACATCTCTACACTACTCACTGCACTTACGTTTACTACCTTTGTGTGTATACCCCACGGCTGCTGTCACCCAATCATGTGTTTTCACATCTTCTATGAATTTTCCCTAATATGCATTTTTTTAACATAAACATTAATAATTGCAACCTTGAGAAAGCCCTAACTGTATAGCACTAGGAGAGAAGCACATGTCGGCATCATATCCTTGAGGTGGCAAGACATCTTAGAGATTTCTTTGCCTATATTTGACTAACACTACCAATAATCTATACTGATAATAAAGTCTACTAATATAATAAAGCAATGGCGATATCTTATATATAATAATCTTGAGCGGTGTCACAGTCAACCTTCTTAAGTTACTGCATCATTTCCTAACTACTTTTGAACACCTGTTAATATGTGCAATGTTTCTCCAACCAGCAATTGTAAGGTGCATCCCCATTACATTTCCACAATTCAAACCTGGCAGAAATGGCCTGACAGCTGCGGTGGTATGTTTATTTTGATTGAGCAACGCCAAATTTCCACATTACTCAGAAAAAAGTTAGAGTAGGTGATATGCATTACGCTTGGTGAATTCCGAACTCAGGGTCTCCTACCAGCACTTTTACACCACCGTAAAGTCACTTTTTTGACTTTCTGGTGGCACAATGTGCCACGGCATATTTATAACGCCATGTAAAGCCACTTTGTGTGGTCTTTATTGGCCTTATACATATATACATATGTGGCCCTTTCACCCAGTAAACTGAGTGAAAGGGGCGTTCCATGGGTGTTGCTGTGGGTGTTCTCACCCAACACCCATGGAACCTGACACATTCCACGATTTATGAGAAATCGTAAACCTGGCAATACGTCAAAAACTACCGCCACCCCAGGGGTGCCGTTAGGGAGGAGCAACGGGGAGAGATGTTTTATTTCTCCTTGTGTTTTCCTTTTTCTGTGTGTGCTGCATTTTGCAGCACATATAGATTAAAGAAATCGCCTCTTGTGATTGATTTTGTGCAGAAGGTGCCCCTTCCTGCACAAAATCAATCAGCCCTGCAACGCAGGCACCGTTGTACCATGGTGAAAGGGTGCCTGTGTTGGCGCACGGCGGCCCACTGTGCGCCTGCGCTGGGGAAAAGGAAAGGAATGCGCTGTATCACATAGATACAGCGCTTTTCTGTCCTTTTGTTTTGACATAGGGCAGCGTTGCAAGACTCCTTGCGGTGCTGCTCTGCACCAAAACCTCATAAATGAGGCCCTCAGATTTTATCAGGAGTGATAAATGCTGAGGGCCTCAGTTTTGAGGTTTTGCCATAGGGCCTTCTTGCTATGCTGCCCTACGGCAAAAGAAAAGGTCAGGAATGTGCTGTATCTATCAGATATGGCGCCTTCTTGTCCTTTTTTCCTGTCCCAGCGCACAATGGGCTGCCGTGCGCCAACGCAGGCACCTTTGCTCCGTGGTGCAAGTGTGCCTGTATTGCAGGGATTAATTTTTTTATGCAGGAAGGGAAACCTTCCTGCATTAAAACAATCAAAAGAGGCTTTTTCTTCTTGTTATGTTTGCTGCAGAATGCAGCACACATAGAAAAAGGAAAAAGGAGGAGAAAGATGTTTCTTCTTGTTTTGCCTCCCCTATGCCTCCCTGTAAGTTTTTGGCCCTGCCTCAGAGTTGCGATTTCTCGTATATCTGGGGCAGTGTCAAAAGGCCATGGATGTTGCTGGGAATGCCCCCAGCAACATCAATTGCATGCCCCTTTAACACAGAAAACTGTGTTAAATGGAACAATATTTACGAGGCGGCATTAAGACAAAAAAGTGGCTTAGTGCTGCCTGGTAAATATAGAGCAGGCTCCTGTGCCTCGCCGGTGCAAGGCCCCGACTGTCCTTTGGGGATACTCCTCTTCAGGCCTTTAGACTTTGCACGCCATAAAGACATCAGACTGACTTCTGAGGACCAGCTGGGTTGGATAAAATGAGTAAGATGTCAAATTACCATGGGATTTGGAATCTAGTATGAATTTCCTAATTAATCGGTGCCAGGATACCCTGCCAAGTGAAGAATACACTATAAAAACACGTATACCAAAACGTAACGTAACATAAATTAAGAATTTCTGAAGAAGTTGAGAATCTGGCTTGCATCAACTCGATTATAGCACTGAACAGGCACATGGCCCCTATGTGCGCTAAGTGTGGAGGGCTGCCAAGCTCTTGCAGGCATGATGGCACTAGGAGTACCCCCAGGTCCGCCCGGTCCTCGTCCCCTTCATTGAAACAAGTGAGATAATCCTGTCTCAGAAACAGAAAAAACAAATGAAGGAACGCTGTCCCTACCCCACCCACTCCCCCTGGGAGCACATAAACGTACCAATCCCAGCCTTCGTCCTGTTCTTTTTTCTGGGCCCAATTCACAGAACTAACTTAAGACAAAATCCTAAACTTACTACCATTTTGGTATTCACAGAAGGCACTTACTCATTTTAGTATTCACAGAAGGCACATAGGGCCAGATGTAGGTAGCCCTTTACTGATCGGAATCGGCCGAAAATACCGATTTTCGGCTGTTTCCGATCGGTAAAGGGCTATGGAGATGTAGGGGCACATATTCGGTAATTTTACCGAATCGTTATTATTACCGAATCGGTAATAAGTACCGATTCGGTAATAATTACTGAATCGGTAAAATTTTCCGATTCGGTAATATTTACCGATTCGGTAAAATTACCGAAAATGCTATGTGGGTAGCCAATTTTCCATTGGCACATGGCTTACAGAATCGGTATTTTACCATGGAATACAAATCCATGGTAAAATACCGATTCCTGTGTACATGCACATCTGTGCATGTACACATGTGCCATGTGACAGACAGACGTGCCCTTGGGGCATGTCTGTGTGCCACATTGCACACATGCCCATTTTGGGGGTGCTAGAGGGTGTCAAAGTGACACCCCCTGCACCCTTGACAAATTCGGTATTTACCGATTCGGTAAATACCGAATCGGTATTTGAATTGAATCCTATGGGCTTCAAGGCCCATAGGATTCTATAGCAAATACCGATTCGGTATTTACCGAATCGGTAAATACCGAATTTTTAAGGATTCGGTAACATATCCAGATGTTGGGACCTACATCCCATTTACCGATTTTGAAATACCGAATCGGTAAAATTCGGTATTTCAAAATCGGTAAATGGGATTTACCTACATCTGGCCCTTACTCATTTCGGTATTCACAGAAGTTAGGAGTCCTATCTTTACTACTGCTAAACTGAGAAAAATCTTAACTTTAAGACTTTTGGTATTTAAGAGTCCTAAAGTTAGGACTCCTAACTTTACTACTCCTAAACTGAGAAAAATCCTAACTTTAAGACTTTCGGTATTCACAGAAGGCATTTAGGAGTCCTAAAGCTAGGACTCCTACCTACTGTGAATACCGAAATGAGTAAGTGCCTTCTGTAAATACCAAAATGAGTAAGTGCCTTCTGTGAATACTAAATTGGGAGTAAGTTTAAGATTTTGTCTTAAGTTAGTTCTGTGAATCGGGCCCTCTGTCTTTCGAGAGTTAAGGGCGAGGCAAGAGCCTGGGCGGCTCCTGCATCCTTACATATTTTGTTGCTGGGCAGCGGGAACATGGCTACTTGACTCCCTCCCTGGCTCGTGTGGGGGCGTCATGCTGTTTCCTCGTGGTCTGGGTTATCGTCTTGTGGCGAGGTTTCCGGCTGTGGGGTCTGCTCCACGACTCCTGGGTTGCCGGGCATGTCTGGGCGCGGCTGTCTCCAGGGTTTATGCTCCGGCGGCCCTCAGTTGGTGGGGCACTCCCAGTGTGACATTGCCTGACTTGCGTGGGATGTGGCAGGAAGTCAGGCATATCGAGGTCGGTCAGCTGCGCGGCGGGGTGTTTGCTGCTTGTGCTTAAGTTACCGGCCCAAACGTGAGTACCACATAGCTGTGTTGTTCTTTCTGAGTAAGCCTCGTATCTACGGGCTGTTTTCTATATTACTTGGACTGTACGTTTGACCTGTTTGGCTGCTGGTGGTGGTATCTGGCTGTTGCTGTTTCCGTCCATATTTCTTCCCAAAGAACTGTTCCGTTTCCCTGCTAAGGGCCCCAGTGACTCTGTGGATTGATCTACTTCTGGGATCATTTATAACAAGGACTGGGGATGCCTGGTTTCCTGATTGCTTCCTGGTCTGTGTGCTCCTGGTTTCTTCAGATTTTTGTGACATCCTTGTGCTGTGGACATGGGCAAACATTCCAGGAAGAGTAGGCATGTAGATCTCTCCTCCTCTTCACTTCTGAGTCTTCTTTCTCACCTTATTGGCACACTCCAAATGGTGCAGGGAGGGGAATGATACCAGGACTAAGTGTTTGATCAAGGAAGCCTTACAAGAAATGGGGGGTGGTCCCCATTCCAAGAGCTCAGTGCATGCTCTGCTCTCACATTCTTCTGACTCTGGGAAGGATTGGATGGGGAGGGAGGAGCACTAGGGCAGGTACATTGACAAAGAAATGTTGTTGGACCTACTGCAGCACGTAGAGTCCAACATGGGTTTTCTTGCGATGATACTCCCAGTTCTTTTGGGGGTTTATTACTGCACCAGTTTCAGAGCACTGCCGCAGTTGTTGTTCCGGTCAATCCCTACATCCATGAGGTTCTTAAGAGGGAGTGAAAGGACCCTGATCAAATCATGCTTCCCAGATTCATGGCAATACTATACTCTCTTCAGTATATGTCTAAAGAGCTGCCAGGCTCCATTCCTATTGATTAATTTGTGGCAAGTCTGGTGGGTCGTACTTCTTTGTCCAAAGATGAAGTGGTCAGGGATTCTGTCGACAAGAAGGTGGATGCTTCCCTTCGGAAAGTTTATTCTAGCCCCATCTGGATCTGAGGGCAGGCATCTATGGGACTTATGTCGCTCAATCAGTTATTTCCAATATCAAGGCTGCGTATAGGTCCATGGATGATACTTCGGACTGTTCAAGACTTCTGGAACATATTGAGAGGCAGCTGGAATGCCACTCTGATATTTCATTTGACGTGGTGAGGGTATCAGCCCTTACTGGGGGAACTTGTTGGGCAGCTTGCCACAATTTGTTTCTGAAGGGCTGGAAAACGGATTCTGCACAGAAGTCTTAGCCCCGTCACTTGACCTTTCAGGCTACCGTGATGTTTGGTGAAGAGTTGGAGGGCAAGCTACATAGGCTTTATAATGAGAAGAAGCATTCATCCTCCTTTAAGCATTCCTCCGCTGCGGCCGTATCTTGTAAGCCTAAACCCTTCTTCCATCCACCCTCCAGAAGGCAGTTTTCACGTGTCATGTTTTTTTTTGTTGTAATGTACCTTTTACTAATGCACTCTCCCTACAGAGGTTCTCTCCTTTAATGCTCAGCCTGTGATTAGGTCATATAGAATGTTGAGTGGGTTTGTATGTGGAGAGAGTCAGTTGGTGTGGAAGGGCTGAGCAGTGGAGAGCCTGCTCCTGGTGGGGCACTTTAAAGGATCTAACGTACATCTGGTCACCTGTAACTATGAAGAGATCTTGAGAATAAAGTAAAGATCTTATTATCTACATCACCTGGTATACTCATCTTTCTTCACTGTAACACTGGCGACGATTTAAAGAACCTTATATGGACTTTTGGAATTAGCAAGACTGAGGCAACTAAAGAAATTAAAGACTTTAAGGTATGAACATTTCTCTATGGTATGGAAACTTTATTTGAATGAAGCAAACTGGCATCTACCCAAGCCCCACCAGTGACCCTGTCATCGGTCGCCCAGGTGCAGCCTGTGTAACTTGCTGTAACCGGTATTAGATGAACATCACTGCTACTACTTGCTCTCTATCTTGACCTGACTGACTTTTCAATGGTATTGGCACCTGCAACTTGAACTGCTTTGAAGTTAATGTTTCAAGTGAATGCCTCAACACTCCAGAGGAGAGCAGCGATGTGTGCTGGGATTTGGCAGCAGTGAATGGCGGCTGTGACGTTTACAGGGAAAACTAGTAACCCTAAGAGCATTGTAAAGCGTTGTAAAGCTCATACACACGTCTTGGATATTACTGAGAATATTTTGCTAACGGGCGCACCAATTTGTTTTGTGAGTATCGACAAAATGTTTCTTGTTTATGGAGTCTGCTGTGACATCCATACTATGGCTAGGGTCAACTGCCATGTTGGGATTTAAAGCACAGAGTCGCGAGCCATGAATAGAGCGCGCGCGATCTTACCTGAAGTGTCTTCGTGGGATTCTCTTTATCGTCATGGTTTCTTCGTCGTTTGCCTGCTTTTGGATGTCGCATGCACTGACGTGCCGTGAACCTTCCAGCACGACGTGCGCTGCGTGCCCCCATCTCGTGGTGGGCGGTCTTCCTTTCTCTTTCTCCTGTATGTTTGCCGGTCACAGAGTGTTTTCATGCTTGCCGCAATAAATAAAAAAAATAAAAAACAAGAAACGTTTTGGAGAAAGAAGGGTTTTGGCATGGCGGATTCCGGGACTACACGAGGAGTAAGATATCTCAGTTATTTGAACAACGCAAAGTCTTTTGGTGAAGTGTGACAGACTGTTGCCTTAAAGGAAAAGACTTCTTTTCTTTTATTTCAAAGCACATACAGTGCAGAGAGGTTCAAAAGTTGCGCTCGTAAGTCTGTATGTTCTATTGTCTCATCTATGGTATTTTTCAACCACAAATTGTGTGATCCTGGGCACATTTGAGATTAATTTGCATTTTACGGGGAGTTTGTCCCTCGGTTGCTGCAAACCCTGGACTCTGGATTTTGCTAGCATATGGAGTGCCATTCGGTTGCTGCAAACCCTGGATTCTGGATTTTGCTGGCATATGGTGCGCCATTAAGAAGGACTACATGACAAGGAATTTCGGGTGAGTGATCGCTCACCGGAGTAAAATACTTTCTTTTCTTCATTTTCTTAATGTGATGTTTCCTTCTGGTTTGTGTTTTGTATTTGTGTGTTTGCAGTATCTCTCTCTTGTGTCTTTTCTGGTCGTAGGATATGGGGTGGTGAGTGCACATTAGATGAGGTGTTCATTGTTATGTGAGTGTTATAACTGTATGCTAGATTTTCTATTTTTCATGTTTTGATTAGTTTGTTTTGGGTTCAAAGATACCCTATATTGTTGTGGGTTTAATGATACCCATAGTATCTGCGACAGTGTTTTGGGGTTTAAGGTTACCCTAGATTGTCATGGGTTAAAACCCATAATATGTTTGCCTTGGGTTTGAAGAAACCCATCATATGTTTGCCTTGTGTGAGAAATACTCATTATCTGATTGTTTTGGATTTAGAGTTACCCATAAAATATTTTGACTGTGTTCTGGGTTAAGGGATACCTTGGTTTGATTTTTGTTTTGGACTGTGCGTTATTGATACGCATCTAGAGTATTTTTTGGACTGTGTGTTACGGGTGCACACGTGGGAAGTTTACCTCTTGTGTAGCTTCTCCTATTTGGTTTTGCTGTTACTCTGTATTTGGTTAATGCCTCTAGTAGGTGTTTGGACTGTGCAATTTGGTTGTGCACGTTGAGTTTGGTGATTCTCATAATATATTTGCTTTGGGTTTAAGCAGACCATAATATTGGTAGCTTTGGGTTAAAGGATACCCATTTCTTTTGGGTAGACCTGGTTCTGTCATTGGTTTGTGCAGTTGAGGGTTGTAGATCCCTCTTCTGCTACAGTTTTGTGCCTTAGTTTGTGGTGCATTGGCTACTCATTATTGTACCGGTAGTTTGGGGCGTGAGATAGTTTCCACTGGTTTTGAAGGATGTTTTTATTTAACTTGCATTCTTGTTTTTTGTGATCATTATGGAGGGGAGATGGGTGTAGTATCTTAGTTATCTCATGCATCCTCCTTTGTCCTCATTTGTATGTTTGCCAACTTTCATGCATTTTTTGTTATGATCATTATAGCAAGGGGTGATGTATAATTTTGTTATTATTGCATTCTCCTTTGCTGGAACGTGTGTTTTATCAAATTCACACATGTTGATTGTTTTCCATCATTATAAAGGGGGAGATGTGTTGTAATGTACCTTTTACTAATGCACTCTCCCTACAGAGGTTCTCTCCTTTGCTGCTCAGCCTGTGATGAGGTCATATAGAATGTTGAGTGGGTTTGTATGTGGAGAGAGTCAGTTGGTGTGGAAGGGCCGAGCAGTGTAGAGCCTGCTCCTGGTGGGGCACTTTAAAGGATCTAATGTACATCTGGTCACCTGTAACTATGAAGAGATCTTGAGAATAAAGTAGAGATCTTATTATCTACATCACCTAGTCTACACATCCTTCTTTCTTCTTTGTAACAGTTTTCTTCTTGGAGGGTTTAGGACAAGAAAGCTAAGTTCCTTCCTGCGAAGCCTCATTCCTGACTATCTGGCGTCCGATCATTTTCAATAAGGACTGGGGATGCCTGGTTTCCCGATTGCTTCCTGGTCTGAGTGTTCCAGGTTTCTTCAGATTTTGTGGCATCATGGTGCTGTGGACATGGGCAAACATTCCAGGAAGAGTAGGCATGTGGATCTCTCCTTCTCTTCCACTTCTTAGTCTTCCTCCTCACCTTATCCGGTGCACTCCAAACGGCACAGGGAGGGAAATGATACCAGGACTAAGTGTTTGATCAAGGGAACCTTGCAGAAAATGGGGGGAGTGGTACCCGTTCCAAGAGCTCAGTGCACGCTCCGCTCTCACATTCTTCTGACTCTGAGAAGTATTGGATGGGGAGGAAGGAGCACTAGGGCAAGTACATTGACAAAGATATGTTGTTCAACCTACTGCAGCATGTATAGTCCAACATGGGTTTTCTTGCGATGATGCTGCCAGTTCTTTTGGGTGTTTCTTTGGGTGTTTAGAGCTCAGTGCACGCTCCGCTCTCACATTCTTCTGACTCTGAGAAGTATTGGATGGGGAGGGAGGAGCACTAGGGCAAGTACATTGACAAAGATATGTTGTTCAACCTACTGCAGCATGTATAGTCCAACATGGGTTTTCTTGCGATGATGCTGCCAGTTCTTTTGGGTGTTTATTACTGCACCAGTTACAGAGCACTGCCGCAGTGGCTGTTCTGGTCCATCCCTACATCCATGAGGTTCGTAAGAGGGAGTGAAAGGACCCTGATTGTATTATGCTTCCCAGATTCATGGCGATGCTATACCCTCTTCAGAATATGTCTAAAGAGCTGCCAGACTACATTCCTATTGATTCATTTGTGGCAAGTCTGGTGGGTCATACTTTTTTGTCCAAGGATGCGATGGTCAGGGATTCTGGGGACAAGAAGGTGGATGCTTCCCTTCGGAAAGTTTATTCTGGTCCCCATCTGGATCTGAGGGCGGACATCTATGGGACTTATGTTGCTCAATCACTTTTTTCCGATATCAAGGCTCTCTATAGGTACATGAATGATACTTCAGACTGTTCGAGACTTCTGGAACGTACTGAGAGGCAGGTGGAATTCCGCTCTGATGTCTCATTCGACATGGTGAGGGCATCAGCCCTTTCTGGGGGGGCTTGTGTGGCGGCTTGCCGCAATTTGGTTCTGAAGGGCCGGAAAACGGATTCTGCACAGAAGTCTTAGGCCCTTTACTTGACCTTTCAGGCTACCATGATGTTTGGTGAAGAGTTGGAGGGCATGCCACATAGGTTTTTTAAGGAGAAGAAGCATTCATCCTCTTTCAAGCATTCCTCCACTGCGGCAGTATCTTGTAAGCCTAAATCCTTCTTCCATTCACCCTCCAGAAGGCAGTTTTCTCATGGTCATGGGGGGATTTTCTTCTGGGATGGGTTGCGACAAGAAAGCTAAGTCCCTTCCTGCGAAGCCTCATTCCTGACTATCTGGCGGCCGATCCCAGATTCTCGGTCAGAAGTCGACTTCAGTACTTTCTCCCGGCTTGGGTACAATCCTGTTCAGATGCGTGGGTGATGGACTTTGTGAGACTGGGTTATCTCATTGAATTTCCGAGGCCTCCTCCAGACTCAGGGGCCCACCCGACTCCTTGGCCATCTTGTCTGACCAAGAGATTTGTTCTGTCTCGAGGGATACAGGTTCTGTTGGAGAAGCGGCTGTTCAGGTGGTTCCTCCTCTGGGGACGGGGAAGGGGTTCTACTCCATGATTTCCATGGTGCCCAAGGTGACAGGGGGATTCGGTCTGGTACTGGATTTGAAGGCTCTGAACAAGTTTGTATTACACCTGCCTTTCAAAATGGAGACCCTCCAATGATTGATTCCCCTGGTTCTCCCGGGACACTTCATGTGCACCCTGGATCTTCAGGATGCCTACTATCATGTCCCTGTTCACACCAGTTCTTGCGGGTTTCTGAGGTTTTGCCTTCAGGACCGGCATGATCAATTTCAGGGTCTGCCTTTCGGCCTGAGTTCGGCCCGCGAGTATTCACCAAGATGGTGGCACTGTTGGTGGGTTCTTTCCATCTTCAGGGTGTCCTGATCTACCACGGTTGCTGATCCATGCTCCTTCTTGGGATCAGTTGTTGCGGGATCAGGAGTTGGTGTGTTTGGCGTTGAGGGATTTTGGGTTTCAGCTGAACCTCCCCAAATGTCAACTGGAGCCCTTACAGGACCTGACATTCATAGGGGCTCGCTTCCGCACCAATCTGAATCGGGTGTTTCTACCTGTCTCTCGGTCGGTGATCCTGGGTTCCCTTGCTTGTCATTTTCTGGAGGTGGATTCCTTTCTCGTCCACCTCTTCTGGGTCTTATGGCAGCAGCCGTGTTCATGGTACCTTGGGCGAGGTTTCATCTATGCCCTCTTTGGTTACATCTTTTGGCCCATTGGGATCCCTTGTCTCACAATATGGCCCTCTTGGTTCCGGTGTCTCCGTCTGTCCTCCCTGCCCTGCATTGGTGTACGGTGTCGGACAATCTAGCCAAGGGTTTGCCTCTGCAGCCCTCCCCTCCGGTTGCCCTGACAACGGATGCCATTGTTTTGGGATGGGGCAACATTGGAATTGGATTCCCTTCAGGGTCATTGGTCCCTTCGGAGGGGAGGAGGTCTTCGAATTGGCGCGAGTTGATGGCAGTGTTCTGGGCTGTCGGGGTTCTGCGATTGGTTGTTCAATCACAATCTGGTGGTTTGTTCGGACCACATGGTGACAGTGGCTTACCTGAATCATGAAGGGGTTGTACGGTCCAAGTCCCTGAATGCAGTGGTGTTCCCATTGTTTTGTTTGAATGAAAGGGCACCTTTTGTCTCTCTCAGCTGTTCATACCCGGGCGGTGGACAATGGGGTGGCAGACGCCCTCAGTCATTATTACCCCGACTCCCAGGAGTTGTCTCTGACTCCGGTGGCCTTCTGTCTGGTGTGTGAGAGGTTTGGACTTTCCTTTCTTGACCTCTTTGCTTCCCTGCACAATGCTCAGCTTCCTAGCTTCTACTCCTAGGCCCATCAGGTGAGGCTGGGGGGTGGATGCCCTGACTATCCCTTGGCATCTCGCTAGTATTATGCCTTTCCACCCCTTGCTCTGATCCCCCGGTTTCTGTCTCGCCTGATGGAGGACCAGGAGATGGTGGTGGTGGTCCCATTTTGGCCCCCACGGTCTTTGTTTCTGGCTCTTTGGTTGTTGGCAGTTAAAGGTCCTTGGGTATTCCCGTTCTTTCTGTACCTTCTGCAGTAATCCCCAATGTTGTCCCTCCATTGGCTTTGACTGTTAGTCTGGAGGTTGAGAGGCAGGGGTGGAGGAGTCGTGGTCTCCCCAAGCCTTTATCTTTGGCTATTTAGCAGTCCTGGAAGCCTTCTACTCTCCGGTTCTATGGTAGGCATTGGGCTAATTTCCAGCACTTTTGTCGGGCCCTGGCATTGCCCCTCTGGTTTGCCCCCTGCCTGATGTCCTTCGATTTGTCTGGGAGGGGTTTGAGAAGGGGTTGTCTGTCTTCACTTTGCAGGCTAAGTGGGTGGCTGTCAGGGCTTTTCATTCCCATTAGGTGGATTTGTCTGATGTGGATGACTTGGTTTCTCCTTTGCTGAGGAGTTCTTCTCTGTCCCATCCTGTGGTGAAGCCTTCTTTCCTTCTGTGGGACCTCCCTTTGGTGTTGCGGACTTTGGTTGCCTCTCCTTTTGAGCCTTTGTCGGAGGTTGATATAAAGTTAGTTACGTTGAAAGTGGTCTTTTTGATGGCCATTACTTCGGCCAGGTGCCTTGATGAACAGGGTGCCTTGATGGCTTGTGAGTCTTCTTTGTCTTTTTCTGCAGATGGGGTGGTCCTAAGTTTGGATTCTTCCTTTGTTCCCAAAGTTCCATCTCAGTTTCATCACTCCCAGGAGTTTATGCTGCCTGCTTTAGGTTCGGAGCAGGTTGTGGCCTGGGATCTTCTTTGGGATTTGCTGGATGTTTGCTAGGACGGATCTATTTGAATCGCACCCGTTCTTTTCGGAAGTCTGACTCCCTGTTTGTGTCTTTCTGGGTTTCCTCTCGTGGGGGGTGTGCTTCTTCTTGCTCCATTGGTCGCAGGCTGAAAATGGTCATTGTGTTGGCCTACTTCATTTCTGGTTCCCCTCCTCTGGCTGGTGTGCAAGGGCATTCTACTTGTGGGATGGCCTCCGGGGCTGAGGTTCATGCGTGTCCCTGGCTGAGATCTGTAGGGCGGCCACCTGGGCATCTTCTAATACCTTTGTAAAGTATTTTCGCATTCAGAATGTACTAGGGGATGATGGTAATTTTGGTTTGGGGGTTCTTTAGGCTGTGTGTTCCTGATCTGACTTCTTTTGCCTGTTTCAATAAATCACTGGGTTTTAATGTTGGCCCTTTGTTCTGGTGATTCATTGTTGGATGATGGCCGATTGCTGCTTGGGTATTCTCACTTGGTTCAATGAAGGGGACGAGGACAGGACAGAGCTGGGGGTAATGTCCTATTACCTACCGGTAATCTTCATTACTCCTGGTCCTGTTATCCTCGTCCCCTTCATTACATCCCTCCCTCCCTCCTGGAATTGCCGGCCTTCATCTGGGGCTTGGTAGTTCAGGGGGAAGGATGAGATTGGTACGTTTATGTACTCGCGGGGGGGGGGAGTGGTGCTGGGCCAGGATTTCTTTTTTCTTTCTTATGTTGGTGAGATAGGATTATCTCACTTGTTTCAATGAAGGGGACGAGGACAATGGGACCAGGAGTAACGAAGTAGTAAGACATTATTGATCAGCTGATCAGCAAGTGTCAGTCCTGAGAGGGCAGAGGAGAGGAGAGGGAAGCATTAAATGAAAGCTTTAGCTGCTTAGAATGTTTTAAAGTTATATCCTCTGTACTAATTCTGGGACAAGATATATTGACGTAATAGTGCCACTGAAAATTATCTCTATTCGAAGCCTAATGAAGCTCTGCAGGGGAGACATAAAGAAGCCCTGAGCGCCCCGTCACAAGCCTCTCACATTGCAGCTACCACGCACTTCATTTAAATGGCATTATCCCTCCTGAGCTCTTTTAACAGAGAAGTGCCTGCAAAATCCCAAATTGCCAGCCAGCTGTGAGAACATGATGGCGGAATGCCTTTCATTATGGCGAGGACACACTGTTCAATCTGCAGGGCGGGAAACACTTAATTGCAGGGGCAGATGGGTATGCAGAGGTATGTTTGAAGTCAGCCTGTGTTACACTTTCTGGCAAAAAGCTGTACCAGCGAAATGATTGACGCATATTTAATTCATATGCACCCACCTCTGAAAAAGTCATTTTAAGAGTGCGAGAACTAACATTTCGAGATAATAGCTAATGATTACAAGGTCCATTATTTTGCCGTTATGGATTCTTAGTGGGGGCATTATGGCCATCGTAAAGCAATTCTAGAGTTAGTGAATTGATTTTACAACTTTTATTGATTTTGGTGATTTTTTTATCTGATGCATGGAGTCTGAATATGCACGTGTGGACGGTTTCATTGCTCCAGTAACGTTCATTGTTGAGTCATTTATTTAAAAAATGCCGGTTTTATAGACACCACGCACTACCAAAAAACACCTGAGAGTGCCCGACTATTACTTTTTTTATTAAACATATATGCCTATATATTTGACGTAGCTGTAATATAAAATTACTGGTATATATATTCAGAATCGTGCAGGAAATAGATTTAATGTATTGTTTGTAGTGCAGCATTGGTATAGCACTTGCTACTCCTATGTGGGGTGCTGTAGGGCTTATCCAAGTGACTAGCAAGTTACACCCTGTAGGTTGTGTGGTAAATAGTTAATGAGAATAGAAGTTTGGTTTACATGTTATGGGATGCTGCGCCTGAGGTGTGATGCATGAGGTTATATGGGAGAAAGATGTACACATTTCAATTGCAATAGGGACTAAAACATGCAGGGGCATATTTGCAAAGAATGTGACGGAGCATGTCGTTAAGCCTAGAAGGCTAACAACATGCTCTGTCACTTTAGAAAAGAAATGCTGCATCATATTCACAAGAATATGGTGCAGTTCTGCGTTTCCCCCTGCGCTGGCGATAACTTCATCTGCTTAGCGCCAATGCAGGCATCCTTAAACAATAGTGCAAGGCTGCCTGTGTTGAGGAAGAAGATTGTTTATGAGCAGAAAGGTCAGTCAGTCAGTCAAGTTTCTTTATTCGATTAATAAAAATCAAAAAAGATGGACACATAATACATTTCATCATTACATCATTACAACAAAACAAGCACAGTACATTGATCTATTGATTACGAATTTAAAAAGTGTAAGAAATTCATACAACCATATTTCATAAAATCAATACATATGGATGGTATCTAAAAGTTATAAAAAGTTATAAAAAGTAATAAAAACATCATATATGCTAAAAATGATCAAATAATAATTAGTGAAGACCCTGAGTTTGAGCGATTCTTGTTAATGCGTACTCCCGCAACTAAAAAAATTGCTACATGGAATGTTACTTTTGCGGTGGGTAAAAGTTGCAGGAACATGAGTGCTGGCCTGACCTGTACAAAGCCTGCCTCACGCAAAATTGGTAGCAAGTATTTTTTCCTAATCATGGTGTAGTGATCACAAACCATAATAAAATGTAAACTGTCCTGAACTAAAAAATTATCACAGTCATAGGGTTTCACATTCTCTGGTATATCCCAATTTTGATAATGACCAAGCATTAAATGAATAAGGTTAAAACGAAATCTGATTAAAATAAATCGATTAAATGGTCTGGTTACTAAAATAAGGTAGGGTTCAATGCCCGGGACAGTCATTAGTGTGTAGTTCTTTCTGACAAGTGGCTTCTATAGTTCAGTTTCTTCCCATTCTGATATATACATATTAGCCAAGGTACTTTTTACGGTGTTGACATCTGCTTTTGTAATACATTCTGGGGAGAAAAAAAGGTCAGGACGACCCGCTTGTGTGAGTTGTAACTTTACATATCTCACCCATTGGATGTTTAAGGCTCTATCCAAGGCTAAACAATCTTTAAGAATTATATGATTTAATGATATCTCCTTGTTGAGTCAGGTTTTTAGCCAGCAAGTAACTGGGGCTAACTTTAATGCGTCTGTTATGTAACCCAGACCCAGTTCCGCGTGTAGTGAGTATATAGGGGTGGAATTAGGGACAGAAAGCAACGATCTCAGAAATGTATTTTCCACCTTTTGAATCTTGTCGTGGTTTGTGTGTCCCCAGATGGCGGAGTCATAATAGGCTATAGACAGGCATTTTGCTTTATATACTTTTATATTAGCCTCCATTGTGCGGGCTCCCAGCCTTTTCGTAAATCCAAGCAAAGCTGCAGCCGCTCTAGCTACAGCGTTGCTTTTTGAAAGTTTCTGGGGGCCCCAGGTTACTCTATCATCAAATAAGACTCCTAAGTATGGAAAAGATGGGACTCTCTTTAACTCCTGCCCAGTACAAAAAAAAGTTTTAGTTTTCTTTTTTCTACCTGCAGCTTCAGTGATCATGATCTGCGATTTCTGAGTGTTAATTTTCAGATCTAGAGAGGCCATAAAATTACCAAAAGAATCCAGTAGACGGCTAAGGGCCACCCCTGAGCGTGCCAAAAGAACGGCGTCATCCGCGTACAGGAGGACCGGGATCTTTGTCTCTCCTGCACGCGGGATGTCCAGGGATGCGTCCGCCAAAGCTGGCTCTAGGTCGTTAATGTAAAGTGTGAAGAGGAGGGGAGCTAGGATACAATCTTGCCTAACCCCCCTCTCTGATTTAAAATGACAGGTGCACCTGCCCTCCTTGGTGACTCTAACCGAGGCCGAAAGGTCACGGTGAAGTTCGGCTATATAGCTAACCAGTGGGGGATCAAAGCCCATGTCCAAGAGGACCCCCCACAGCTTTGCCCTGTTAACAAGGTCGAAAGCTGAGGAGAGGTCCATAAAGGCCAGGTACAGAGACCCCCCCCGGTGATCGAGTACTTATTTATAAGGAGTTCAAGATTAAGACACTGATCCAGTGTGCTCCTGTTTGCCCTGAAGCCATATTGTGCATTTGACATAATCCCTTTACCATCGAGCCAGGTGGCCAGTCTCCCCAATAACACTCTACTCAGGATTTTTACACTGGAGTCTATTAGCGAGATCGGCCTATAACAGGCTGGATCTCCCCTCAGACCTTTTTTAAAAATTGGGATGATTATCGATGTTGCCCAAGACTCAGGAAAGTTATAGTCTCTTGTGGCATTAAAAACATTAGTAAGAATTTTGGCCCAAAAAGTTGGTGCGCATTTGAAGAGATCGGCGGGTACCCCATCTGGGCCCGGTGCTTTGTTCTTTAGTGTGTCATTTATGGCTTTCTCCAGTTCCTCAGCCCTAAAGGCCGGCACCATTACTACATTTCCCGAGTACGTTATCTCACGTACAGTAGTGTGGGCTGGATGACTGTATATGTTTCCAATGTGTGCCACCCACTGTTCATCCAGAATAATGCATTCTACTCCATGGTTCTCTGTGCCTGAGAAGTAGGGATGATTTATGAATGACCAACATTTAATAAGTGCGATAGATAGTCCTTTATAAAAATGTCTATAGTTTCGCAACTTTGTAATAAGCCAGCTACGCAAGCGTTAAGTGAGTCCACGATATCTTTAGCAATGCTCACGAGTAGTGGTTCTATTCGTGAGTTAACCAATTCCTCCAGTTTGTCTCCCAAGAATGCGTTCATAATTTGTCCTTGATCTTGATCTTCTTGCAAATGTTTCGTTTTACGGACACATTTTTTGGGTTTTGACTGATCCGGATTTGGAGGCTTCCTACGCCTGGGCTCCTCCTCCGTTGATAGTATAATTGTATTGGTGACGATGTCTTATGGTATGTCAGAAACAGGGATTGTGTTCTCGTGTGGGGATTCTGACGGGGTAGGATGGGTAGAGGACTTGCTGGTAGTGCCATTTATTCTTTCTAGTTCCAGAACCTTTTCAGAATTTGCGATTTTTTCGTTTATAGCCCCCATGGCAGAAGTTAAATAGGAGATGATGGTGTCAGCCTTACGTGGAACTTTAGCATTTTTAGTACCAACTCCCTCCACTCCCATCAGTTTTTGCTTACCCATGGTTAGCAGGTTAGAGGGGTGGCCCGGCCTGGCCCCCTCCGGCCCCTGATGGCCCGCCCTCTGCCCGGGCTCCCCCCGGCGCCGTCCGCGTGCGTCCCGCGGGGCAGCAGGCGCCTCTAACCCTCGTAGCGCCTCCGGGCGCAGGAATGCCGTCACAGGTGTTGCGCCGGCAGCCGAGGCAGCTGGGGAATGTAGTTCCCGCTGCGACCGGACCATCAGGGGTGTAGCCAGCAGCCGTTGCCCTCACGGCGCGGTTGGGGTAAAGGAGATGTCGGTGTCCCAGCAATTGTCTATGCAAGCCGTTCCCCTCACGGCGCTTGGCACTGACAGAGTCTGCTTTTTAATGTGAGTGGGCCTTGGAACTGATCTGCTCCGCTACCCATAGAAAGTCAAGCTGTACTGTGGGGCGCTTTCCTTTTTTCTCTCTATAAACTATGGGCTTTTCATTTCATCACTTTTGAAAACTGCTGGGCCTGCTAGCAAAGGCAATCCACGTGCTGTAAAGTTTTTTGTTTGTCTATGTGGGACTTTTGCTTGTTTGGATTAGGCTGATGAAAGATTTAAAAATAATATTAATGCAAGTATTTGAGCACAGATGCTACCAGTGAAGCCGACAGTCAATATTCACAAGGTTGAGACGGTTATACACAGGTGGTGACTGCACTGGCAGATCTGGAATACAGCTTCAACAACTCGTATCAAATGGGTCACAGACAACAGAGCATTCATAAGCTGAAACTTGGATCTGTTTACCTGCATCTCAGTCTGCCAGGAGTTAGGCAATGTGAGAGAGCACAGAGCAGCAGGGCCTGGCAGTCTGGGCTCCCGGCATCACGGGTAGCCTGATAGAGTTCATCAGCAGTATTTCCTTTACTTTACCGTCCATAAAGTGAAGGTAATACCTTGTCGCTGGACTGGAAAAATGCAAATATGGCTTGTGAGGCACTATCTATCCTTTCCTTGATGTTTCTGATATGAAAACATCCGACCGTTTCGCCTCCATCTCCCGCCCTCCTGCAAATTTCTCTTTGCCTTTCATAAGCTCTTGTTCTTCTCCCCACTCATCATCTCTATCCTACCACTCTACTTTGTCTTTTATTCCTACTGCCTCCTTTTTAGGTCTCGCTATAGCCCAGTGCATGCTCTGGGCTAGCAAGACATTTAGTAAGCCGCTTTTGAAGTGCTTCCAAAGCGGCGACCAGCTTACCCTCACGCGCACAAGCATGTGCACGACGTGCACAACACTTTTTTCCGTCGCGCGCGCGTGCGCACAACTCACGCTTTTTTTTTAATTATTTCATTTCGCGGCCAATGCTTGATTGTTTCCATAGTCGCTTCTTACAGACTACCTGTACCTGCGACGTCGTTGGTTTAACTGTGGATGCAGCAGACACAGTGGGTGTTGCAATAAATCTTGTGTCACTCCCTGGTCTTTAACTGCTGGCCTTGGTATTCTTTTCTAAACCGTTATCTTCAGGGTTCATCCCCTCTGTTCCCCTCGTAAGATAGAGTCACTCTGGCTTCAGTGGAGGGCAGGGTGGGCATGGCCTGGTCCTTCCAGGCTACCCTAGCACAACACTGCCAGCCGGCCTAGATACTGGGAGTTATACCGGGTCAGCTATGCCTATTTCCATACATTTATTGCTGCTTTTTTCTCAGTTTTCTCCAACTTCGTATTTCGCATTAAATACTTCCCAACTTACATCCCCACCCTTGTATTTTCTCCCTAATATACCTACTCTTATACTTCAAGTCTTTATTTCCCAATGATTTTTTCACCCTTAGAACTGCACGTTGATTTGTCCATCTTTTGTTTCACACACATCCTTCACTCTCAGAACTCCTCTCGGGCTCACCTGGGTGTGTCTGCATGTGTTTGTGCCTTTCGACGAGACTGAATGTGTATCTGTATGTGGGTTGACTGTGTATGTGCCAGTGTCTGTCTTTGCGTCTGTGTGTTCTTGTATGTGTGTGTCTGTGTCTCAGCCTGTGTGTGTATGTGTGTCTGCATGTGTATCTGTGTAAATATCTGTCTGTCTGTCTGCTTTCTATCTTGCTATCTTGCTATTGGTCTGTCTGATGGCCGGCGAGTCTATCTACACACACTCAGTTGATGCACAGAATGTAAGCTGCTGTTTATTACCATTGTTGAGTGGGGGAGAGGCCATAACTCACGAGAGATGAATCCTGAAGTGGGTCACGTGCCCCTTTCAAAAATTGTGGTAACTAGCATATTACAAACTGCACATATGCATAAATGGTTTATGCAATGGCATTGCTCATGTGGGTTTACCAGTGCCAGGATGGAAGGGGTTACATTTGTGCCATGGGCAACCCACCGTAGAAGAGGCCGAATACTGTGCCATACGGTTGTAACGTAATCTGTGAGGCCATAAACAGTGACCTACCCACATCACTTTTGCTATATTGTTGTAATTTCATGAGATTTGAATTTTGCATTTTAGTAATAAATGTTAGAATGTGTGTTTATTAATACATTTGCTTGAAATAAAGTTATTAGGCCACATTTGTTTTAATTTCTGTGGGATTCAAGTCAAGTCAAGTCATAAAATTTGTATAGCGCACTACATACCCAGAGGGTTTCAAGGCGCTTAGGAAGGGGAGGAGGATTATTTGTCAAATATCCACGTTTTAAGCTGCTTTCTGAACGCTAGGTGATTCTGGGTGAGGCGAAGGTAAGCGGGGAGTGAGTTCCAAGTTTTGGCAGCCAGGTATGAAAAGGATCTGCCTCCCATGGTGGTCTTGTTGATGCGAGGTACAGTGGCGAAGGCTTGGCTGGAAGAGCGAAGTTGGCGGGAGGGGGTGTAGAAGGACAGTCGAGAGTTGAGGCAATCTGGTCCGATGTCGTAGAGTGATTTGTGTGCGTGGGTTAGCAGTCGGAAAGTGATCCTCTTATTGACGGGTAGCCAGTGGAGGTCTTTAAGGTGACCAGAGATGTGTTCGTTGCGTGGGATGTCTAATATGAGCCTGGCTGAGGCGTTTTGGATTCGTTGTAGTTTCTTCTGGAGTTTAGCGGTGGTACCTGCGTAGAGGGTGTTTCCGTAGTCCAGTCGGCTAGTGACTAGAGCGTGGGTGACTGTTTTCCTTGTTTCGGAGGGGATCCAGCGAAATGTTTTTCTGAGCATGCGAAGAATGTTAAAGCAGGAAGATGATACGGCGTTGACTTGTCTGTTCATTGAGAGTGAAGAATCCAGGATGACGCCAAGGTTCCGTGCGTGGTCTGTCGGGATGGGTGCTTTTCCGAGGGCTTCCGGCCACCAGGAGTCGTCCCATGCAGAGGGGGATGTACCTAAGATGAGGACTTCTGTTTTGTCTGAGTTCAGTTTCAGACGGCTTTGTTTCATCCATTCGGCGACTTCTTTCATTCCTTCGTGTAGGTTAGTTTTGGCGGTGCTGGGGTCCTTGGTGAGAGAGAGGATCAGTTGAGTGTCGTCCGCGTAAGAGATGATGTTGAGGTTGTGTTGGCGGGCGATGGCCGCGAGGGGGCTCATGTATACGTTGAATAGGGTGGGACTGAGTGAGGATCCTTGAGGTACGCCGCAAATGATTTCAGAGGCCTCGGACTTGAATGGTGGGAGGCGGACTCTCTGGGTTCTTCCGGTGAGGAACGAGGTGATCCATTCCAGTGCTTTTCCTTGGATTCCGATGTTTCTGAGGCGTTGTAAAAGGGTGCTGTGGCAGACTGTGTCGAAGGCTGCAGAGAGGTCGAGGAGGATGAGGGCGACTGTGTCTCCATTGTCCAGTAGAGTTCGAATGTCGTCTGTTGCTGCGATGAGGGCGGTCTCAGTGCTGTGTTTGGCTCGGAAGCCAGATTGTGAGGGGTCGAGTGATTTGTTGGCTTCGAGGAAGTCGGCGAGCTGGTTGTTGACGGCTTTCTCGATGACTTTGGCCGGGAATGGAAGAAGTGAGATGGGGCGGTAGTTTTTGAGTTCGGTGGGGTCTGCTGTTGGTTTTTTCAGAAGGGCGGTGAGTTCAGCGTGTTTCCAGTCTTCTGGGAAGGTAGCGGAGTTGAAGGAGCAGTTGATGACGTCTCGGAGGTGCGGTGCTATGACGGAGTCTGCTTTGTTGAAGATGTGGTGAGGGCATGGGTCTGTGGGGGATCCGGAGTGGATGGAATTCATCAGGCGGATGGTGTCCTCAGTGGAGATTGGGTTCCAGGCGTTGAGGGTGTTTACGGGGGGAAGATGGTCAGCAGATGGTAGGGTGGGTTGGCTTCCGGGTTGGTTGTCAAAGCTGTTGTGGATGTCAGCAATCTTGTTGTGGAAAAAAGAGGCTAGGGAGTCGCAGAGGGCTTGAGAGGGGGTGATGTCGTTGGAGTTGGCCGAGGGGTTGGAAAATTCCTTGACGATGTTGAAAAGTTCCTTGCTGTTGTGGGCGTTGTTGTCAAGTCGATCCTTGAATGCTGTTTTCTTGGCTTTTCGGATCAGTTGGTGGTGAATACGGGTGGCGCTTTTGAAGGCGTCCTTGGTGCTGGTGGATGGGTCTTTTTTCCAGGCCTTTTCCAGGGAGCGGCAGAGTTTCTTGGACTTCTTGAGATCATCGTTGAACCATGAGGCCTTCTTGTTGCCTAGTTTGTGTTGACGTTTTTTCAGTGGTGCTAAGGTGTCGGCGGTGTTGGATAACCAAAGGGTGAGGTTGGAGGCAGCTTCGTTGGCGTTAGAAGAGAGGGCTGGGGAGGTTCGAAGGAGCGATGTGGAGATCTGATCCGTGGTGATTTTGTTCCAGTTTCTTTGTAGAGTTGGTTGGAGGTGGATGATGGGTTTCGGCTTGTTGTAGGTGAAGTGAACGCAGCTGTGGTCAGTCCAGAGGAGATCCGTAGTGTGGCTGAAGGAGACATGGTTGCTGGAGGTGAAGATGGGGTCGAGTGTGTGACCTGCGATGTGGGTGGGGGAAGTGACCAGTTGTTTAAGTCCGAGGTTGGCGAGGTTGTCTAAGAGGGTGGCGGAGTTGCGGTCGTTGATCTTTTCAAGGTGGAAGTTGAGGTCTCCCAGAAGGATGTAGTCTTTGGAGGGGAGCGCGTGTGGGGTGATGAAGTCCGTGATGTCTTCACTGAATTTTGCGCGGGGTCCTGGTGGTCTGTAAAGGAGGGTGCCTCTGAGTGTGGTCTTGGGGTCGATGTGGATCTGGAAGTGAAGGTGTTCGGAGTTAGCGAGGTTGGCGTCGGAGCTGGTAGAGATGCGGATGGATTTCTTATGGACGATAGCGATTCCTCCTCCTGTGTGGTCGGTGCGGTCCTTGCGTGTGATCTTATAGTCATCTGGGATAGCGATGGCGATGTCAGGGGCGGAGGATGCGTTCATCCATGTTTCCGTTAGGAAGGCGACGTCAGGAGAGATGGTGTCTAGTAGGTTCCAAAGGTCAATGGCGTGCCTGTGGACCGAGCGGGTGTTGAGAAGGATGCATTGTAGGTGGTTGGGGTCGGGGATCTGTGGTGTGGTCGTAGCGGAGATGTTGTCGGTGCCGCTAAATTTGCAGGAGAAGCAGGAGAACGGTCCATGGGTGCGTCCAGGAGCGGCTTGGACGCAGTTGGGGGCGCGGCCGGGGTTAAGGGCTAGGAGGGTGGCGGCATCGTAGGTAGTGCGGGGGGGCTGGGGAGCGCGAGGGGCAGGGGGTCTGGCGCTGGGCGCGGTCCAGGCGCGGACAGGCGTAGACGGGCTTACCTTTGGCGCACCTTCGGCGCGGTTTGGGCGCGGGCGCTGCGCGTGGACGCTGCGCGCGGGAATAGCTGTCATATAAGGATAGTGGAGGGGGAGGGGCGAGGGCGTCTGAGCTGGGAGGCGGGGCGGGCTCACGAGGACGACAAAAACAAACAAAATGGAGGCGGAGGGGGGAGCACAGCGGAGCGCTGGGGGCAAACGCGCTAACCGAGTGATAAGACCAGACTTCAATAATTAAGGTGCACAACAGGCAAAGCGGCAACAGGGCAGACAGTAGGCGGTGGTAATTGACAATTTCAGCTCGCAGCAGCACAACGATAGCAGTTAGGGGCAAACGCGCAAACCGACTGAAATGAGCCGAATTAAATAATAACAGTGCACAGCAAGCAAGGCGGCAGCAAGGCAGGCAGAAGGCAGCAGTAGTTGGCAATTTTAGATCGCAGCAGCACAACGATACCAAGAGTCTTCAAGGGACACTGGGAGCGACCACCACTCAGCCCGAGGGAGAGGAGCGAGTCACGGCGACTGCAGGTAGGAGAGCGCTGTTCTACTTAGTGGGAGGGCGTCTGAGCTGGGAGGCGGGGCGGGCTCACGAGGACGACAAAAACAAACAAAATGGAGGCGGAGGGGGGAGCACAGCGGAGCGCTGGGGGCAAACGCGCTAACCGAGTGATAAGACCAGACTTCAATAATTAAGGTGCACAACAGGCAAAGCGGCAACAAGGCAGACAGTAGGCGGTGGTAATTGACAATTTCAGCTCGCAGCAGCACAACGATAGCAGTTAGGGGCAAACGCGCAAACCGACTGAAATGAGCCGAATTAAATAATAACAGTGCACAGCAAGCAAGGCGGCAGCAAGGCAGGCAGAAGGCAGCAGTAGTTGGCAATTTTAGATCGCAGCAGCACAACGATACCAAGAGTCTTCAAGGGACACTGGGAGCGACCACCACTCAGCCCGAGGGAGAGGAGCGAGTCACGTGGGTGTTTTGTAGGAAAAACACACATGCACCCACCCACCACCCCTTGGCAGTGGGACAATTGCTTGGAGCAATTACCAGAAAACACGTTCACACATGTATTACCAAAGTGCAAGGGCCAAATTCAATGTTATCACAGAATACCGTAATTGACCTAAAAAACGCACTACTTATTTTTTAACGTGTCGCTTGTGGCAGTACAAAGGAAAACAATTGAGGTACTGGTGACAAGGCATGTTCATTCTGGTTATATCTCATCATGTTCATTTAATCTCTTAAACCCTGGTTATCAGCAAATACCTTTACTTATAACTACTATGCATGCAGATGTACAGCATAATATGATAATGCTTACTATTGTTAGGAGAGGGAAGTGGCATCAAAACTAGGGCCACTTAAATTATGTGACACAGGAGCACCATATATGCGGCAGGGTTGACTACATTTTGCACCAAAAAAGGCATGGTATACTGTATAATGCGGCACATTCTTACAGTATTACTTCAATATTTTGTCATTTGTTCACATGGTTACACTGGGCAAATATTTAACCCAATTAGTACCAGTTTTATTACCAAATGCGTAAATAAGCATATGGTAGATGACCAGTTAACCTTTGAAAATAGTCTTCCAAAGTGTGAAAATACATGTTGCCACTATTTTTTAAGTAACCTGTGATTTTACTAGAGATAGAAACAACTTTTTTGTAAAAATCTGCAGATTAGGAGTCAGATAATGGATTACGCGGTAGATGCGGGAAATCCTTAATTATGCGAGAAAAGCCGCAGAGTCACACAATTCCAGTGGCCCTAATCATGACCCACTCAAAGATTCACCTCTCATGAACCATGGCCCCTTCTTACGCTCAGCACTGGTAATCAAATGCATATTACATTTTGCACGTTTGTGTGTGTGAGTAAAGCACTTGGGACCCTGCAACACATGCGTGAAAGCCTGCCTCTAATTTCCTCGATATAGGCTAGTTCTTAAGTATCTAGTTATCTTTAATAAAGAAATGGCAGAGCAGCTAAACTGCGAGGCAGCTGCCATGGTGAGAACCAGGCCATAGAATGTAATAAAACTGCAGTCCAAAAAACAACAAGCACTGGCATAGACAATAGGTCTCGCCTTTGGGACCTTATGAGTATTTAATTATGCAGCACAATATCCTTGGTGCAACATCAACTGTTGCATGGCTAAACACTTATAAGGTCCCAAAGGCGAGACCTATTGGCTATGCCAATGCTTGTTCTCCTTGCTTATCCCTGCTTCTGTATTTCTCATTTTATTCAATCTGTATTATCTTTCAACTCTGTTTGCGCTCCCGTCATTGCTCTTACCTTATACCTCCTTTTATCTCCTCCCCTTGAACACCTCTTGCTCCCCTTTCTTTCGCAGCCATCACTTCAACTCCCATCTTGGTCTACCCTTTGTCTGTCCCTCTGCTCTTCTCCTTCCATACTTTCCCTTCCTCTCTTCTGTCTCATGTTGTCTTTCGTTTCTCACTGACATCCCCCTCCTTTACTTGCTCTGTCATCTCTCTCTATTTATCTGCCATGTATCTCTCTCTGGTCCCTCTCCTTCATGTGGCTCTCTTCATTCTTACATTTTTCTTCACCATTTTGTCTCAAACACAGTTTCTCCTCTCAACTATTCCTTCTGTTCTCTCTACGTTTCTCTTTCTCCCTCTTCACTCTTTGCTCCTCACTGCAGGACTGGACAGGCCGTGCGGACATCTGGTGTTTCCCTCGAAGGCTGGAAGGGGTGAGGTCTGGCTTTGACACTGGGGAGAGTTAATTCTAGCTACTAGCAAGCCTTCACTCTCCCTGCCAGGGGTAGACGCTCTCACTACAAGCAAAAGAGAAATATGACAGCCAATTTATGCATTTAAAAAATAGAACACTCTACTTCAAATTGACAGGAACACTGTGAACTATTTTGTGGCTTTCTTAATTGTCACAGACGGACTGCATTTAAAAATAAACATAACATATGGGTTTAAAGCATCTGCTGCACGGCTCTTGGGAGACCCAGAAAGTTCTGAGGTGTAATAGCAGTAAAGTAACCCTGGTGGTCAGTTAATTTCCTAGAGCGATCGATTTGCACTTGTGTCATAGCTTTGACTCCTTCTATAAAAGCATATAGGGGTTAATGTGCCTGTTCCAAGGCAGGGTGTGTAACAGTCAGAGGCAGAGTACAGATTTTGTTCATGTAGACAGTTCAGTGCATTACTCCTTCTGGTACAGAAATCTTGATGTGACCTCTTAGTCACATATTACAATCCTTGAAATTGAGTTTAGTACCTTAAAATTGGCATGATGGAGGTGCTTGCAAACTGCAAAGTTTAGAACCTTACTTTTCCCCCAATCTTTTGATACTCTATGTTTGCTAAAGAGGCGCTTTTGGGTAGCAAAAAATAATTTTTAGTAACTGCTACCTAAATAGTTAGTAGTATAATTACTAATATAGAAAGATGCGTCTGACATTCTTATAGCGTGTGCAATTAAAGCTTAGCAAATTTAAAAAACAAAACTCCATTTAAATCATAGGGCCCGATTCGCAAAAGTAATCTGAGACAAAATCCTTACTTTACGACTTTCAGTATTCACAAAAGGCATTTAGGGGTAGTAAAGTTAGGATTTTGTCTTAAGTTTTGGTCTTAAGACAAAATCCTAACTTTAGTGAAACTTAAGTTAGTATTTTGTTCTAAATTTGTCTTAAGTTTTGGTCTGAACACAAAATCCTAACTAAAGTTTACCTTAAGTTAGGATTTTGTCTTAAGACCAAAACTTAAGACAAACTTAAGACAAAATCCTAACTTTACTACTCTTAAATGCCTTTTGTGATTACCGAAAGTCGTAAAGTTAGGATTTTGTTTCAGATTACTTTTGTGAATAAGGCCCCAAAGTTTATAGCTTGAGCACTTGTAAAGTGTCTTTATTTCCTGGCATAAAGGTGTTAAGTTCCAGCTAGCTCCTAGCCAGGAGGGATTCAAACAGTATGAGTGCTAATGGCTCTTTAAGGGAGGTATGTTGTGTTAGGTGCATCTGGAACTTAAATATAGAGCCATCCCTCATGCCCCACTGCGTATTCATTTTGAGAGGCACAAATGAAGCACGATTTAAGGGGTTTATTTACAAGGAGCTTGCACAGCGAATGGGTCAAAACCTTTGATGCATTGCTGGTGCTGTCTGTACTCCATATTTACAAGCTGACCTATAATGGAGAAGGTGTCACTGTTTGGAGTCCTGCGTCAAAAGGAACCTGCGTTGGGACCACCTGCATCACGTAAGTATTAAATAATGCAAAGTGAGGGATCCATCGTAATTTCCACCGTAAAACAGACACATGGATATTTGTTTACAAAAGTGATGCATCTCTTTCTTGAGTCATGCAGAGGCACAATAGCGTCAAAAAAATTCCTGCCCTGGGAAACCCCCATGTATGAAAAAATGCACTGACATTGGTACATAAAGAGAAGCCAGCGAAAACAGTGTGGGAAGCACAACTACACCCAGGAGATGATTATTTGCAGCTGGGAGTCGCAAGGAGATGACCACCACCATCACCCCGCCAACTACCTATCCAACCCCCACTTGCTACCAAAAAAGCAGCGCAGGGAGGGAGCACGTTTATCACCAACGGACAACCATAATTGATCTAAGGGAGGATGAGGTCATCACTTATTATCGGCTCAGGAGGGAGTCCATTGCCCAAATGCTACACTAGATAGCGCCAAGGCTCCAGGCACAAACTCCCAGGGCTACCAATATATCCCCGGGAGAAGCTCATGGCTGTCCTACACATGTTGATTCCAAAGGGGATGATGGACAGAGCATTTGAGCAAATCAAACACTCACTCCCAGTCAACTGATCTGGGTTTAATCCATCACCATTCTTTAGCTCACTCCACCACCCCAGTTCAGACATGGCCATATGCAAATCAGTCAGACCCTGTGCCTCATGGGAACAGTCCAGCCCGAACTGCCAAGCCATGTCTTCCCTTGACTGTCACCCTCCTGAGACAAAGCATAAGAAAAATGAGAGCTCCAAAATGTTGGGCTCCTAGACCTAGTTTATGTAGTGGTTGCTAATCTGTTTGTGATCAGTGTAACCAAGAGAAAGAAACATTTCTTTCTATTGTCCCCTCACTCACCATGTCATGCGGTTCGGAGGGGTCAGCAGCTAGGTAATTCCTCGCGGTTTCATCAACAAGGAACAGTGATTCCAGAGGGTGACCCGCCCCCCTCCGTGACCATGAAGTGCTAACATGCACATTTTCAAAACCAGGATTGAGTACAATCTTATGTATTTCATCTAGTGACGCATGATATTATTGCTAGCAGCATTACATATTGCTTTTGAATTTCATTTTATATTAACCCCTTCGATGCTCATGACGAGCTCAGCTCGTCATGAGGCACGGTTGAGCTGTGCTCTTGATGAGCTTAGCTCGTCATGAACAATGGAATAACTCGGGACCCAGCACAGGAGGGGAAAACCATAAGCAGCAATGGTGCTAATCCCTAAATAGGGCCTATCGGAGTGGCATATACAGGGCTGGTCCCTGTATGGTCCTGAAGAAAAGCTAGGGGTAGCTTGAAACATGTCGACCGTGCGCTGATCCACTCCTTACTAGAGGTTGGAACACAGTGACAAACCCCATTTTTAATATACCGACCTAGGAGCAGAATAAAATTGTTGAGGCCCACTAGTACGGTATTTTTAATTCACTTACACCCACTCCACCACACGTTTTGCACCACACATAGTCCTTCACAAATAAAGTGCTCCTATGTAGTTCGTCAGTCGCAGCACGCCCCTTTTCGTAGAGAACTGGGATGGCCCCAATGATGAAGCATGTCACCGTGGGGCAACCCCGGTGAGTGAGGGGACACTATAAAGAAATTTGTCTTTCTCTTGTTTACACTGATCAAATAGATTAGCAACCACTACATAAACTAGGTCTTGGAGCCCAAAATGTTGGGGCTCTCATTTTTCTTATTATAAGATACAACATTTTGTAAAATGAGCCAGTAGAGTTACACGTAAGGAATGACATATCCAATAAACAATATGTGTAGGTCAGGCAGTATTACAATCACCTATAGCACAAGTGAAGAAGTTAGCCATTACATTGGTGAAATTACAAATGACATGAAACGTCAAAGGCGAACAAAAAGCATACATTATCTGCATATGTTTGGCCAAGCGGTACAAAAGGGGGTGGGGATGGACGGAGCATCTGAACCAATAAAACAAATACACCCAGTCAACAGATCTGGGTTTAATCCATCTCCGTTCTTTAGCCCACTCTGCCACCTCAGTTCAGACATGGCCATTTGCAAATCAGTAGAGCCTGTGGCTCATGGGAACAGTCCAGCCCGAACCGCCAAGCCATGCCTTCCCTGGACCGGAAACAAGCTTCAGAGGACCGGTTTCTGGCATTTCAGCCGTCTTCAGCCTGGCTTGCTTGAATCCAGTGGCAAAGTGAGCAAGGGACACACGTCTGAGCATACCCTGCCAACTTATGGCGAACAAAGTGGTACAAAAGGGGGTGGTGATGGACGGAGCATCTGAACCAATCAAACACTTACACCCAGTCAACAGATCTGGGTTTAATCCATCACCGTTCTTTACCCACTCTGCCACCCCAGTTCAGACATGGCCATATGCAAATCAGTCTGACCCTGTGCCTCATGGGAACAGTCCAGCCCGAACGGCCAAGCCATGCCTTCCCTGGACCGGAAACAAGCTCCTGAGGACCGGTTTCTGGCATTTCAGCCATCTTCAGCCCGGCTTGCTTGAATCCAGTGGCATAGTGAGCAAGGGACTCACGTCTGAGCATACCCTGCCAACTTATGGCGCACAAAGCGGTACAAAAGGGGTGGTGATGGACGGAGCATCTGAACCAATCAAACACTTCCACCCAGTCAACAGATCTGAGTTTAATCCATCACCATTCTTTAGCCCACTCTGCCACCCTAGTTCAGACATGGCCATATGCAAATCAGTCTGACCCTGTGCCTCATGGGAACAGTCCAGCCCGAACGCCAAGCCATGCCTTCCCTGGACCGGAAACAAGCTTCCGAGGACCGGTTTCTGGCATTTCAGCCGTCTTCAGCTCGGCTTGCTTGAATCCAGTGGCAAAGTGAGCAAGGGACTCACGTCTGAGAATACCCTGCCAACTTATGGCGAACAAAGCGGTACAAAAGGGGGTGGTGATGTTCGCCATAAGTTGGCAGGGTATGCTCAGACATGAGTCCCTTGCTCACTTGGCAGTTCGGGCTGGACTGTTCCCATGAGGCACAGGGTCAGACTGATTTGCATATCGCCATGTCTGAACTGGGGTGACAGAGTGGGCTAAAGAATAGTGATGGATTAAATCCAGATCACTTGACTGGGGTGAGTGCTTGTGTTGTCAACGCTCCGTCCATCATTTCCTTTGGTTTTTCTATGTTTGGCCAAGAGCATTCCTGACAACAGCCACACAGCCTTATTTCAAACTGGTCTAATGTAACATTGAAACATAGCATCAATCGATTGCACCAGAAGTGGGCACAGGGGATGCAGCTCTAGTACGCGCCCATTGCAGGAAGGGCTCCCATATATCCATTGGTCTTGAAGTCGGGGCATCAGATTCCGGAATATTCCAAGTTGTGTATGGGCATATGTCACATCAGACAACCAGTCTTTAAAGCTTGGTACCTTCTGTCTCCCCCATCGAACAGCCACTTGCCGCCGCGCGTAAAGTAAAAGAAGTGCATGCAGCTTGCGCTGTTTAGGTGGAGTGTCCTGTACACATCCAAGAAGACCTATTGTCGGGAAAGGGGTGTCTGTTCTGTCAATTATCTGTTTTATTGCCACAAATATCTCCTGCCAAAACACAGTCAAAAGCGGGCAGTCCCAGGCTATATGCAGGAATAATGCTGGTGCATATCCACAGCGCCAACACTTGTCATCTTCTCTGAGACGCATTCGGTAGAGGCTAATTGGCGTCCTATAATATATATGCAAGAATTTAAAATGAATTAGGCGTAGTCTGTAGTTTGGGTAAAGCTCAGTTAGCTGTCTGCAACAGAAGTCCCGCTGTTCTTCTATTACTGGAGGGTCAAGTTTACTATTCTACTATTGCAGGGAATTTGGCTGGACTATTAGAGCAGTGTTCTGCATGCTGGTGTATAAGCACGTAACTAGTTTACGCAGGGAAGATGTTTTCAGGATATTCTCTAAGGCTGGCAATGTTGGGGGAGCTTTGGGAAAACCCACCCAGAGTTCACAGCATGCAGCTCTCAATTTATGGTTATAAAACTGCTCTGCAAATGGCACATCCCGGTCTTCAGTTCTAATAGGTGGAGGCCTAAACTCGCCATCTGGGTAAAAGTCTGCAAAGGTGTGTAATGGCATGTCTTTAACCAGGATTTTATTCAGCCCCCCCTCTTTATGCAAGGCAGCATTGGATTACGTGCCAGCAGTATGGATGGCGCATCGAGCATCGGGACGTTAGCTATTTTCTGTAGTGCGTGCCATGCCCATCGCAGAGTACCTGCTGTGTCAACATTTCCTTTGGGACGGTTCAACCTCTTGTATAGCGCTACCTCGAGTGGTACCGGTCCCACAGCGTCAATTTCCACCACCACATGAGGCTGATATGGCGTCCGGTGTACCCAAAAATGGAGAAACTGGGCCTGTGCACATAATGCATAGAGTCGCAAGTCCGGGGCTCCCAGTCCACCCTGCTGTAATGGAAGTGTGAAGAGATCCCACGATACCCTGGCTTGTCCACCTGTCCATACAAGGGAGACCAACTGGGATCGCACGTTTCTGAAGAAGTGCACATTTACAAACAGGTATAAGAATTTCGGTAAAATGATCATTTTCGTCAGCGCCATTTTCCCTGCAATAGATAAGAGCAGTTTAGACCAAATTGCAACCTTACCTTCCAACTAAGTATATGCCCTTCCAAAGTTCAAATTCCAAATTTCCTGTAGATTACGACTCATCCACACCCCCAGATATTTAACTGCTTCAACCTCCCATTTTAACGGATACTCAGACGACACCATTGGGGTACCATCAGTCAAAGGAAGAATTACCGACTTTGCCCAGTTAATGGAGATGCCTGCTAATCCTCCGAACCTGATAAACTCTCGAAGAACCGGATCTAAATTTATTTCGGGGTTAAGGATGTACAGGGTCACATCATCCTCACAAAGGGATATTAGTAGGCTACGGGAAATTAAACCTATTCCCCTTGCAGTATGGTGTTGTCTGATTCTAGCTGCTAGGGGTCCATGGCAATAGCAAATAGTGAGGGCGAGAGTGGGCAACCCTGTCTCGTGCCTCGCGATATCTGAAAGGAGTCAGACACTAAACCATTTACTCTTATCCGGGCCTGCGGTTTTGTATACAATAGTTTAATTCAATTAATGAACAGGGGGCTCAATCCCATGCGTGCTAATATCGTAAACAAGTATGGCCACTCAAGTGTGCCAAACGCTTTTGTTTCGTCTAAAAAAATGGCAGCGGCATGGACACTTGGGTGGAGATAGTGTAGCACTGAGAACAATGTTCGCAAGTTGTGTGATGTCAACCATTCAGAGATAAATCCCGACTGGTCTGGGAGAGCAATCATTGGAAGCAGTGGCTGAAGTCAATTTGGCAGCAGTTTGGGATTGATCTTAACGTCTAAATTGATCAAAGACAATGCCCTGTATGAGTCAACCTCAGTTTACGCCTTGTCTGCTTCAGAAGTGTCATGACAACTGCTTCTATCATGAACGGTGGAAGAATTTCCGCCTCCGGTGCTTCTTTGAACACTGCCAGTAGTCTGGGAGCCAGTTCCTCTGCATATGTTTTGTAAAAGGTGGTCGTCAAGCCGTCTGGTCCAGGGGCTTTATTTAGTGACAAACTCTTTATTACCTGTGTGATATCCTCCACCGTAATGGGGAGGTCCGTGTAGACTCTATGTGCATTATTAAACCACTCCAGGGCAATAGAATCTAAAAATTCCTGCATGCTTTCCAGGCTTGATGTCTGGGTGGCTGTGTATAAGGAAGAGTAAAATGTATAAAACTCGTTGAGAACCTCTGATTGGCCCCTGATGGTGTCCCCACTAACACTATTTATCTAGTGTACAAAGGCAGTGGATTTGGATTTACGTACTATACCCGCCAGCATGCGGCCCGGTCTGTCTCCCTCGCCATATCGCCTTGCCTCAGTGTATTTGCCCAAAAATGTGACCTCCCTTTGGGACTCTTCCTCATATTCCAAAAGTTTTGTCTTCAGACTCGCAGCTGTGGCGGGGTCGGTCTTAGAATAAAATTAGCTTACAAGTTCCCTTATCTGCCCTTCTAAGTCTGTTAAAGTGCCCCTGATGGCCTTAAATACACCCGCCTGCCGTGCTATTAATTGTCCTCTAATCACAACTTTAAAGGCGTCCCACAGCAAGGCTTCGGTGGCCACCGACTCAGAATTAAGAGCAAAATATTCTGTAACATCAATCTGATTTTCTCTTTGAAGGCCTTGTCTATAGTGCATGAGGGGTCAGTCGCCAAGTGTAATTGCGCGGGGGTTAGTCTCGCAAAGATAATTTAAGTAAACAGGGGGCATGATCCGATAGCGAAAGTGCCAGGTGGGATACTTCAAGTGTCCAGGTGGCAACATCTCGCAACACTAACCAAAAGTCTAAGCAGGACTATGCTGCATGCTGGCTAGAAATACACGTTCCCTCCCTGAGCCCGGGGTGTCGGACCCTCCAGATGTCTAATAAGTCACTGTCAGATATGATGTCTTGTAGGGCCGTACTAGCCTGAGGGTGTAGTGAACAAGCTGAGCCCTGTCTATCAGAAACATCATTCAGTATGGCATTGAAGTTACCACCCTATATTATTGTGTGGCAGCCTTGTGCCTGTATCCGGGACCAAACGACTCGGAAAAAGTCGGGTGAGTTAACATTTGGACCGTATACCGGTGCCAATATCATATATCTACCACCCAATCGTCCACTCAAAATCACACATCTGCTCTAAGTATCTACATATGTATTATTCCCCTGCCAGTCCACTCCCTTATGAATGAGTTCTCCCACATCCCGTGCATAGTTGCAATAGACAGGTGAATGCGTCACTCCCCATCTGCTATGGTGTAGTCATTGCAAAAGTTTTACATTAAGGTGTGTTTCCTGCATAAAGCAAATATCAATATTGTGTCTCGTCAAATAGGCATGTACCCGTCTAGCCTTCCTCCCATTGTTTATCCCCCTAATGTTCCACGTGATAATATTCAATGTGTTAGTGCGTGCTCCCATAGGAAGCGGTCTCCTACAGCTCTCATACCTGACCCATGCATATTATGAATATTCCAGTGTAACATTTCTAAGTGTCCGACATCTGCATACTGGTATAAAACTAAACAATTAAACCCTGCCTCCACCCTCCACCCACTCCAACCCCCCAACCAGGTTGTGGCATACCCTACCCAATTCCAAATGTGGAAAACTGGTAAACAAAATATAGGGAGTCTTCCCAAGGGGGCGAGGTTAAGCCGGCGGTCTCCCCCATCTGCACAGGGTGGCCGGGAGTAATGCAGGTAGGCTAAACGTGGCATCTGGTGATACCAAAGGATCATAGTTAGTTAGCACCCCTGGGCCGCTAGGGACCAGCACCCTGCAGTAATGAACTCTAATAATTTGAACCATATGAGACCTCCCTTCCTTTATAAAAATTGAAAAGCAACATAGCATATGTAGAACACTACAAGTAGATTTAGGCAGTAGATTGTCAACAAATTAGTCATTGTCACTAAGACGGCCTTCGAGTCTCCCTCCCCAGCCCCAGCAGCTTTAGATTTTTTACCACGAACATGCTTAGCGAATTTTAGAGCAGACTTAGCATCTGCGAAATAGTGCGCAGTGCCATCATGTGAGACCTTTAGTTTAGCCGGGTATAGCAGGGAGTAGGGGATCTGCGCCTGCAGAAGAATACGTTTAGCTGGAAGAAATTCCCTTCATGCCGCCTGCACCACCGGGGTGAAATCTGGGTTAAAGGATATGTTATTTCCTTTGTGATTGATTTGCGCTTTTTCTCTCGCCAAGCGCAGGATAAGATCTCTGTCCTGATAGTTTAGTAGTTTGGCCAGTATTGGTCTCGGTGTTCCAGAGACCTGTGAGCCCTTTTAATGACAAACAATGGGGATAAATGGGGGTCAACTAGCTCATGTAGGAGGTCTGACACAAATACCTCCATTTTTGAGATAGTGGTGGTCTCCGGAATACCGGTAATTCGGAGGTTGTTTCTTCTAGACCGCGCCTCCAAATCATCATTCTTGGCCCTAATGTATGTATGTATGTATGTATGTATGTATGTATGTATTTGAGCTTATATAGCGCACAGCTACCCACAAAGGGTTTCCCGGCGCTTGCTTAGGGAACCCGTCCTGGTATTCCCCTGTGAGATAACCCTGGCAGGGTATCCACAAGGTGAAAGCCAGGCATCCCGCCGCGAGGGGCCGTTGTGGAGATTAAGCAAGCTATTGCCCAGAGTCGCAGAGTGTGAACCCGTGAGTTGAGAAGGCACCGGAGCCAGAATTATCGAGTCCGTGGAATTTTTTGAGCTCAAGACCCGCCGAGGCGGGGAATTGAACCCTGGTCCAGGGCCGATCTCAGCTTCCGGGTCTGCCGCCTCTAACCCCTAATGAGGCATAATAATTTGTCCATATGTAGCAGTTGTTCCCTTGTTTCAGCTAGAAACTCATGGAATTCAATGTGCCTGTTCTCCAAACTATCAAGTCTAGTTTCGTGCGTGGGCACTTGGTTTTTCACGGAGTTCAGCTGCGTGGTAAGAGTGTCTAGTTTTGTGTCTATGGTGCGCAGACTGGAGCGCATCTCTAGCATTAATGTCCGCAGATCTTCCCCACGGTCCTCTGGTTGTGAGCCTAGGCATGAATCACTTTGCATGTCTGCGTCATGTTCAGTGTGTCTGGCGGAACGTTTATTCTCAAAGTTTAGCTTGGGTTGCTTTGTATCTGGCTTACCCATGACGCCACCAATTAGCAACGCGCACTATATGTGCACCACTCCAATGCAGCGCTTCCGGTCACCTTCAGCTGCACACCCAACACCTCAACGATCAGGACACCTCCAACTCTACTAATCAGCTAGCTCCACCTAGCCTGTTTTTGCCACTGACCAAATCCACCACCAAGTGCATCGCACACTGAGCTCTCTTGTAGTTGTGATCAGTGTCCCCTGTGTTATATCTCCGCTGGGCTTCGGGCACTTTGTCCGTGTGCAAGCAAGGGTAGACAAGGCTCTCACTTAATATCTGTGTCTATCCGTCCTGGCATAACAGCTTTAGTGAACATGGGTGCCCAGCTGTAGCACAGGCTCACTGTTTTTACCCGCTCCTTGTTTAATCTGAGTACTGTCACCAGTGGTCCTGCTCTCAGCGCCGGACCCGCTGTCTCCTTCCAAGGTATAGCGCAAAGGGATCCCCGGGCTTGTACAGTCTATACATGTAACGTTGGGATTATTTTTATGACAGAACGACAAGTATTAGAAGTGACCCCCAAAACAGCTGTAACTGACCTGCATATGCGCACTTCTTAGGGTCCAAAAGAATTACCGGCCATTGCAGAGCTACCACGCGGTGGGTGCAGGTGTTGGGTCGTCAAAATGGCAGTCACCACTACCAAGCACAGAATCCTCTGAATGGACCCGAGGGAGCTAATGTTCCCATGCTTGTCACAACCACGTGCAGGGGAGTGCACTCGCCGTCGTGGCTGTTGTCCAGAGTGTTACCTCCACACCGCCATGCTGCCCACCTCCAGGGCCGCCACCCCGATCCCAGGCTAGTTCCCCGCAGCTTCCATTCCGCTCCCTCGCTCCATTTCTGAAGGCCTGCTTGTTTACCTCATTTGCCAGCCACCTTTTCTACGAGTGATTCCAGCATCCTGGGGACGACACTCGAACCAGCACGAAGTGTGGATAAATACTTGTCGCCGTCTCCTCAGCGCAACTTTATCTCGGAGTCAGGGGATCGACTATAAATGGCGCCAGTCTCTCCCAGCCCCGCAGGCAGCTGCAGTTTCCTGGTACTCCTCTGGATCGTGGGGGGTACCTCAGTCTCTCCTGCCCCCCTCAGGATCTCTACTTAGGTCACCTCCTCCTTTGGTCCCCAGCGTCACCTTTCGCCGATCTGTGTAGTACCGTCCCAACAGGCCCTCTCAGCCATGGGCTCGATTATGGAAATAGCCCGGCCTCCGCCCGGCCCACGACTCCGTGCTCCAGCCGCTCCGCAGTTCGGCCACTTGTAGCTGCAACTCCGCTGCGTCAATGCTCATATAAACAACACCACTGCGGGCACCAGGGTCCCCCCAGTCCAGGGTACCCTGTTGCACCACTATTGCCTCACCATGTCCAGGATTTATGCAGGATTATTCCCCGGCCAGCGGAGCTCGCTTAAGAAGCGGCCATTTCGCAGCTCGGCGAGCCACGCCCCAAGGAAAGGTGACACTTGAGTCAGAAAGTTGACACTCAAGTAGTAAATGTGACCCTTCAGGAAATGAGACGCTTGAGTAGTAAAGGCGATGCTTGAGTAGGATAGGTGACACTTTAGTTGGAAATGTGGTGCTCAAGTAGGTAAGGTGACACCTTAGGAAACATGACGCATGAGTAGTAAAGGTGACTCTTGAGTAGGAAAGATGATGCTTTAGTAGGAAATGGGCCACTTTAGTAGGAAAGTGCTGCTTTAGTAGTAAAAGTGATGCTCTATTAGGAAACCTGCCACTTTAGTAGCAAAAGAGACGCTCTAGTAGGAAATGTTCTGCTTTAGTAGCAAAAGTGATGCTCTAGTAGGAAACGTACACTCTAATAGGAAAAGTGATGATCTGTTCATAAAACGTGACCCATCCAAGCAGGAAATTATGCAATGGCTCAGCCATGCTGCAAACCAGAAAATGTGAAGTTCATTTCACTTAGCTTGCAGTCTTTTTTTCTGTGATAGCTAGTGGATGTATTTGGTGTAAGCTATTTCAAATTGGTGTGTGATTTGGTCTTGTTGGTTTCTCTGCTGTCTCTGGCCTGTAAGTTTACTGTAATTTGGAACCACTATAAGTTTATTTTAGGGTCAGGAAGGTAAGTTAAAATTAAAGGGCTGGTGCTAATCCTACGTAACAAATATCTAGTGGGGATAAGTATGCTCCCACTGCTCTCAGTCTGTGAAGATCATGTGTTGTTGAAATAGGTCAAAATGTTTCCCGCGTGTACTGGATCCCTAATGGATCCTCTGTGCCCTTCGTCAGAACCATGAAAAAATAGTGAAATTGAAGAAAAATGTCAGTAAACCTGTGGCAGTCAGGGAAAGACATCCTGTACTGCCACCATACCTCTATTCAAGGCCAACAAGTGTCTTAGCGCTCAGAAATACGTGTTATTTGTGTTCTGGAAAACCCAATCCCTCCGTTAGTGAAGGCTGGTCTCACCAGCGAGTGCTGCGGGTATGGAGACCGAAATGTGTCTCCTACTGAACAGCGCATGTATACCTGCCCACCCGATCTGGACCGCCGGCAGGTATACGTGCGCTGTTCAGTAGGATTAGCTCCAGCCCTTTTATTTTAACTTGCCTTCCGGACCCTAGAATAAACGTATAATGGTTCCGGTTAGACTGTTTTAACATCACATTCATTCACCTACACTTTGTCCCCACAGTTGTTGCATGAAGCATTGACTGATTGATCACATATCTCTTAGATTGGTAATTTGCCCATTGCCCGGTGGATGGAGTAGATCTCCGGTTTATGTTACTAGCTATGTGGCATGTTTCACCTGTACTGAATTTGTGGGTAGTCATCTGTCCAGTGTGGTCCTTGTGTTTGATGTTTATGTCTCCATAGTGGTTAATGCTTTATGTGTTTCCATGTTGAGTGATAATTGGGGTAGGGAAGTGTATATGTGAGTATACAATGTTCAGTTTAATGAGTTTAGTTGGTGTTTCACATTTACTGGTGCAGTAGAAGTGATGTGATAACGTGCTACTCATGGCTGAGGCTTTGCTCATGGTACTTATTCAACACTTGTCATGTGTCATTTCCTGGTCATTTTAGTAGACAACAAAAATTATGTTTGTTGTGGTAGAAGAGATTCCTTCGATTATTTTTGGACTTAATTTCCATGCAGTAACAGTGCCCTTATGTTAGTGGATTCTGTGCAATATGTTACATTATATATATTTGTTTTTAGTTCATTGGCACTAGCGGTCCCGTTGCTTCCAGTGTACGAACAGTCACCTTGCTTTTGCCGTAAGTTGATGGACTCTCAACTTGGCATCCTTGTTACAAGACATGATGCAACCCTGATTGTTTATTGGGTACCAGTACCACTATAGGCACTGCCAAGTCTGTCTGTAAATTCTTGGTTGCAAGCAGTTCTCTCACATTCACTTTGAGTTGATGAACTGTACATTCTTTTTTTATTGTGTAAATTTGAGTTCCAAGCTGACTCTAAATATGCTTCTCAAGTGGTAGAAGACTAGATTTAGGTTCCTAGGCTTTGCTATCTCTATTATTTAAGAGCAGCTGTCTTGGCTTTGCTTTCAGTTGATGGGTTCTGCACTTGATGTATTTATTGTACATGAAATGTCATTCCATGATGAATTTATTATGGCTTGCTGCAAGTGATGTGTCTGATGATGTGCAGTGTCATTTCACGTTGGCGCTGAGTTAAAGGGCACTGCGGGAGAAGTCTATTAGGGGAGCAGATGCCACCCCGCACAGGAGAGTGTGGGAGAAGCTATGAAGTCAGTTTACTATCTGGAAGTTGGAACTGTCACTGTCACTGAACTACTTGAAAGTGCCTCATGGATATTTGCTCACCTGTTTTCCATCCCCTCTACTTTTTGTCCATATTCACATTAGTTTGCTTCAGTGATGCCAAATAACTAAGATCAAAAGTCCTGCGAAGTCACTTTCTGTGATGTCACTTCTTGCGACGCAATATGCAATTAGAGGGGCCTCACATCTTTCCTTTCGCCCGGGGCCTCAAAAGGCCTAGGACCGGCCCTGCCCCACACCTGTATGGACAACTGCAGCAGCTCCTAAAAAAGATCTTGATAAAGAGCCCTCTCGTAGGGCCCGTGGGAGACTGAAGCACCACCCCCACGCATAGCACCGCCCGTAGATGAAGAATGACACTCGCAAGGGCAAAAAATGTATAAGGAGGAATTCCCCCCATTCCTATTCTTCACCTCACCACTACATTTTCTTGGAGACACTACTTATTAACCATATTGGGTTTTAGAGTTTCTTTCGCTACCTTTAGGAACAGCTACCTTCCATTGGGTTTATATTTATTCTTGGGAGTATAGGTACTGGACCTTGTCCTTTTTTCATAATTGCTCCCCATCCCTCCTTCTTGATATTGTATGACAAATCATTCCCTCATCGCCAACATTTCAATCAGGCCCTTCATCTTCCCCTTCATTTATCCAGACCAAGCTTATTTAACATATACAGCCACATGCATCAAGTGATTTAGGAATCGCAAACGGTGCGTATCGCAAAATTCGGCCGTTTGCGATTCCTAAATCACTATTTGGGATGCATCAATCAAAAATACAAGAAATCACTATTTTTTGCGATTTCTAAAAATGCAATTGCATTTAAGAAATCGCAATTTGTGAATCCTTAAATGCAATGCATGACACCTAAAAAACAATTGTGACTTCGCAATTAGGAGGAAAAAATTACCATGAGGTTGGACCTCATGGTAATTTGCGAAAAATCTGAAAAATGCAATTTTGTGCATTTTTCAAACTGTCATGTTGTGCACACACATGCCCTTAGGGCATGTGTGTGCACAACATATGTGCATAGATTGATTTCAGGGGTGCAAAAGGGTGTCCTTTGGACACCCCTGCACCCTTAAAATCGCAATCTCAATTTGCGATTAGTTATTTGCGAATCGCAAATTGAGATTGTCTTCCCATTCATTCCTATGTGCCTTTTGGCCCATAGGAATCAATGGGAAGGGATTCCTTAATTGCGATTCGCAAATTGTGAATCGCAATTAAGGAAAAATAAGGAATTGCTAAAAAAATTGCGAATTTTTGATGCATTGCCGTTTGCGATTCCTTGATTGCGATTCCTTAATTTTCGCAATTAAGGAATCGCAAACGGCAACAATGATGCATGTACCTGATAATGCCTAATAGTATGGATGACATGTGACTCCTATACCTTGTAATCTTCTATACCTTGTAGTCATAGTCTTAAGCAGCATTTTTTATATAGATTGATTTATACACTTTTGTGACTTATTTTCTCTTTATAATTTGTTTGTAATGTAAAGCACTCTGTCAGTATGAATTTGGATGAGTAACACTATAAAATACATACATCTGAGAGGTGCAATGGAGAGAGTAAGGGCCTCATTGAAGGGTGGTAATAAAGGAATCTGTAAAGAGAAGGGCACGGGGTGCCATCAAAGATTGTCGCACTCGGTACCGCCAACGCTAAAGCTGGCGCAGCCGCTCACATTTTGAGTTGCCAATTTGAATGAGACATTAGTTTCTAATTTCACAATGGCATCATGTAAAGCAAACAACAATTTCATCACACAAATATAATTACGGTGTATTTGCATTGCATCGGAAAAGCTAATTGACTATGCTGTTTGAATGCATAAATAAGCGATGCACAAGTGCAAGTTATTCCAAGGGGTGCAGTTACTTCACCAACTCATCAGCTTTAATCATGTTCCTCATATAATGCACCTCTGCCAGCAATAACTGCCTTTAGCTGTTAGACTAATGTTGTAGGCAGAAATAGCAGTGGAATTGTTGAAGTGATGGAGGTAATGCCGTGAGTTTAAGCCCACAGAGTGTAAGATGACAGGAGGTTGGGAAGGACGTTCATTCAGCCACACGTCATAAATAAGCCCTTCTAAAACACAGCAAGGAATCATTTAAGACACAAAGCAGTGAAGATAACACACATCCACCTACTGAGGCTGGAAAAGAAGAGGTGCAGACACTGTCACTGAAAATGTTTTTTTTAATTTTTGATCAGTTTATCTATGGAACGATCTCTAATTATCGGTGGAACGCTGTAACCCGTGTTTTTGAGGTCATATTGTTTGAATTATTGGCATGCCCAGCCAGAGTCAGTTTGAGGCATGTTCAAAGTGGATAACTACCTTACAAGGGGCTCTTTCGTAAAGCAATAATGATGAGCAATAAAATGATTCTTTGATGCTCTTTGTTTTATTTTGTTTATTTTGACAGCTGACCCTGCCTGGCCATCTCTAACCTTAATTCTTGCACTATCAGGAATTTGGTGGCAATTAAGTTAAATAAAAAAAAATCGTTCTCTCACTCTCTCCTAAGTTAACCACTACATCACACCCTCAACTTTCTCAGTCAATCTCAACATCTCTAAATATTTCCCAGTTCTCTTTATCACCTGTCTATCACACCTCTATAGGACTATCCTTCTCCAAACCTCACCCTTCTCTCACTGTGCTTACCTCTCTATCTCTCTTTACCCCTCTACCTCAACTATCTGTCAACCTCCCACCTGTTTTGCATCTCACTCTTCTGTTTTCAGACTATCTCTCCCGTTCTCTCTCTCATCAACTTCGCCTCTCTCAGTATTCCTTCTCTCTGTTTCGCTCTCGCTCTCCCTTTTCAGCTCTCTATATATCCAATTACTCTCTATCTGTGTCAGCCTTCCCTCGAGTTTATTTCTCTCAATCTCACTTTTCTCTCTACCTCCTTTCTCTCTCTCTATCTCATTTGTACCTATTTCTTCTCACTTCTCTCTAATCCACCTCTCTCTAGCTCTCTATCTAACCTCAGTTTAACTCACCATTAGTTTACTTCTTCACCTCTCCACCTTCTGCATATTTTTAACATTCTTTCTCTACCTCACCTCCCTCCTTACTTTATTCTTTCTAGTGAGCTCTCTTTCTCTAATCATTGTTCTTGCTCCAGTATCACGTTCTCTCTCTTTGTTTTAACTCAACCATCACCTTTCCACCTGTCTCGTTATTTATATTTAAATCACCTCGTTTCTCCCTCCCTCTCTACTTTGTCGTTATCTCCTCCTTGCTTCCCATCTCCTTATCAGCCTCACTTTCTTTCTCTACTTTAACTCTATGCCTCTACTTTACCTTTTTTATTTTACACTCCTACCTCTGTCTTTCACCAATCTCTCTGCCTTCCTCTCTGCTTCAATACTCTTGTTACCTGACCTACTATTCTATGCACTTTTCGATTTTGCTTTTCTTGCTATCTCACTTCTATCTCTAGCATACATCTCTCCATACATCTAACTCTACATCACACCTCTGATTTCCTCTATCAGTCTCTACTTTTTCGAACCTTTTTTTCTATCTCACCCACTCCTCTTTCTCGCCCTTTGGTGTCCCCTCCTCTTTCTCAACATTTCCATCTCTCAGCCTCACCTATCTTTCTCCCAGTCTCTTTTTCTATCTTCATGTTCCTTTTTCTATCTCCCTGTGACTTTCTTTCTGGCTACCACACCATTTTCTCTTTACCTTACAACTCCCTGTGCCTCACCTATCTCTTTATTGTATCTCTGTTTCTATCTCATTTTTACTCTACTTTACTGCTATCTCTCTTTCTCCCTCCCCCTCTCTCTCTCTCTCTCTCTCTCTCTCTCTCTCTATATATATATATATATATATATATATATATATTCACTGAAAAAAACCATAGGTTTAACACCAGTTATAGTTACCTGGAAATTTTACTGTCATAAAACCAATGAAATTCCACGTTATAGTTAGTTGGACTCACTATAACTTGCGCGTGCAATGCACTGCTGATGACGTCACATATTACATCGCTCATGACATGGTCAGTGACATCACTCATGACATCACTGATGACACCATCCAGTGAATATATGTGTCTTTCTGAAAAATAAATATTAGTGAGTAATGTTTAAATATTTAAATATATATATTAGTGTTTCACTTTGTGTATAAGTGGCTACATGTGTTGGTAAGTAGCTACATGCGTATGTATATGGGTTATTAGATGTTTCTCTTAGTATCAGTATGAGTGTCTATATGGTTTGGTGGGGGTATTACTTAGCACATATATGCATGAGTGATTGACTCTCTGTTTGTATGTGTTTTGAAGACAGCATATGTGCAGGACTGTATGGGTGGATGAGTGTGTATATGTGTTTGTTAGTGAGTGAATGACTGTCTCACTAGTGTCTTTATCAGTAACGACATATGTTTTAATCTAGTATATGTGAATATTGATATATATAAGTGAGTATATGTGAGAGTAAGAGATTGAAAGAGTTCCTGTTTAAATAAGTATGTGTTTCTATAAGTGATTGTTTAAGAGAATAAATATGTGTAATTTTCAATAGAAGTAAGGTGGAAGTGTGTGTATAACTCTATATTCAAATAAATGGATGTTCAATAGTTTATTTGCACGTGTGAGTATGTCTGTGAGTAACTTTTCGATGATTGTCGGTGTGTAACAGGATGTATAGGTGTATCATTTCATATGATGAGTGAGTATATGTATGAGTGGATGTGTATATAGATGGTGGAATCACTTGTTGTAACTGATATGGGTATCTGCATTTTTTTGTAAATTTCAGTTTCTATTTTTGAATATGTGTTTGAAGGATTACATTACAGTGAAAGGAGGTCTGTCACTATGTCACAAGGATGGTGTCATCAGTGATGTCATGAGTGATGTCACTGACCATGTCATGAGTGATGTAATATGTGACGTCATCAGCAGTGCATTGCACGCGCAAGTTATAGTGAGTCCAACTAACTATAAAGTGGAATTTCATTGGTTTTATGACAGTAAAATTTCCAGGTAACTATAACTGGTGTTAAACCTATGGTTTTTTCAGTGAATTTGATAGGTTTTTTAAATGCTAATTCCTAACTATAACTGGTGTGAAACCTATGGTTTTTTCAGTGAATTTCATAGGTTTTTTAAATGCTAATTCCTTTGTATATCGAGTTTCTAACCTTTTTTTTTTTTTTACAATTTGCTGTTTTTTTTTAAGTATTCATTTTTTTATATAATTTTTTTCTTTTGTGCTCTGGGTGCGCGCTCCGGGAAGCTTTCAGCTAAGCTCTCCGGTAAGCTTTTCGGTGAGCTCACCTGAAAGCGCACCCAGAGCGCTACTGTCGTTCGTGAAAAAAAATATGAATGAAAAGTTAATAATAATGCAAAACATTTCGTACCATACAAATAAAATTAGTTTTTTTTTATAAGGAAAATGATTATGCATTTCTGTAAAAGTTTGATGACGTCACTTCGGCGCGCAACGTAAGTGCCCTCGGAAGCGCCTACGTTCGCGCCGCGTAAACGCACGCAAAAGCGCCTACGATCGCGCCACGTTTGCGCCCCGGAAGCGCCTACGATCGCGCTGCGTAAACGCACCCGGAAGTGCTCCCGAGCGCGCAGCGTAAACGCGTCGGGTCATGTGACCCTAAAATAACACTTTTCATTGGTTGCTAACAGTTTTTTTTACAATGAATGAAATCCCCACCCATTTCCTTCACTTCTTCTTTCACTTTTGTGACTGAAAGACCTGTTTTTTGCACCTGGATCTTTTGTGAATTACCATGGCTGCCAGAGAATCCAGCAGTGAGGATGAACCTGAGTTCATCAATGAAGAGCCTCCTACCCCAAAGGTGAAGGAACATTTCATCTGGAAATTTTCTAAGTTTCCAGCAGACCAGAAGAAGGTGAATGCACCGAAAGTGGAGTGCAGGATCTGCAAACAGGTCCTGTCACGGGGTGACCCCCAAAAAAAGTACTCTTTTGGGAACTTTACCATGATCCGACATGTGGAGAGGAGGCACCCCCAGAATTTTGCCCGGGAAAGTGTCAGGGCTCTGGCACAAGAGGTTCCCAGAGGTTCCCAGAGATGGGGCCTCTACATCAACCGGAGGAGCAACTTCTTCTGGGAGAGAGCAATCGCAGGAGCAGGTGCCAAACATACAACCTGCATTTAACCATGGGGTCGTCAGATGCAGATACTGCAATCAACTCCTCACCTAAGTGTCCAGCTCATGGTTCGAGCATTGGAGAACCATCGCTGCCCTTCCCACCCCTAATTTTTTTGTTTTCTTTTTGCTCCTGTTGAGCAGTTTCCATTCCCTGTTTTTGTTCCTGTTCAGTTAAAAGAAGAAAACCAAAACTTCTTTTCAGAACTACCTCCAATTCTCATCAAAGAGCTATATTCTTAAAAAAATGAAGAGTAAGTGAAATATAGTGCATTGATAATTGAAAGGAGAATGAGTAAGAAAGAACAGAAAGGTATGAGAGGTGAAAGGAAGTGAAGTAGGAGGAATGAAAGAAGGTGAGTGTTAGAAAAGAAAGTTATGAGAAGAAGAGTGAATATGGGGAATGTTGATATTCAATGAAAATGTTGAAAAAGAACAGGAGTGTTGAAGGATAAGAAAAGATGCATTGCTGGAGTTGAAGGTAGAAGGCTTCATTTATGAAGCCATGCGTCACTTTAACGCCACCAAAGCATCACTTTTTGTGACACAACATTCCAATAAAAAATGCACCTTATTTATTCATATTTACAAAGTAGCGTTTCTTGGTAAATACATCACTTTGTAAACCCCTGTGCCACATTATTCCTACCTCAGGTGTAATGTATGCAAAAGGGACGTATTGACGCAAGAAACGGTCGTAGAGGTGACACAGTGAATAAACTGGAGGCCTCATTTCTGAAAAGTGACGCATCGCTACGTGAAAACAGCGATGCGTCACTTTTCTGGACGCACTCCTTATGACATTCCAGATATGTCATATTTAATATATGACTAATCAATTCGCAAGGAGTTACAGATATGTCAGTATTTCTGACGTATCTGTAAACACAAAAGTAACGCATTGCTGGAGTGCGTCACAAAAGTGACGCAACTCCAGTAATGTGTCCTTTCACATGGAAAAAGCACCATGTGAAAGGTCTACTGTGAAGCAGGCGCAAGAGTTTGACGCAACAGCATCCTAAAAGTGACGCAGTGAAATCTCAAAGATTTCACTGCGTCGTTATTACCAAGCTTTTTCGGGGGAACACCCCCTCTGCACGCATTATACCTGACGCTATTTTTAAAAAGTGACGCATCTATGTACATTGGTCACTTTTAAAAACTCTGCGCCACATTATATCTGCGTCAGGTATAATGTATGCAGAGGGGGCAATCCCTCGCAAAAAGCTTGGTAATAACGACGTACTGAAATATATGAGATTTCTCTGCGTCACTTTTAGGATGCTGTTGCGTCAAAATCTTGCGCCTGCCTCGCGTCACTTTCATGTTTACAGATATGTCAGAAATACTGACGTATCTGTAACTCCTTGCAACATGATTCGTCATACATTAAATATGACACATCTGGAATGTCATAAGGAATGCACACAGAAAAGTGACGCATCGCACCAACAGTGTAAAAAAATGTGCCTCGTTGCACTATATTTAAAGGACGCAACAGCATCCTAAAAGTGACGCAGTGAAATCTCAAAGATTTCACTGCGTCGCTATTACAAAGCTTTTTGCGGGGGAACACCCCCTCTGCATGCATTATACCTCACGCAGATATAATGTGGCGCTTGATTTTAAAAAGTGACCCATCTACCTAGATACGTCACTTTTTAAATATAGCGCAACGAGGCGCATTTTTTTACACCACTGGTGCGATGCGTCACTTTTCTGTGCGCACTCCTTATGACATTCCAAGTAACGCATTGCTGGAGTGCGTCACAAAAGTGACGCAACTCCAGTAATGTGTCCTTTCACATGGAAAAAGCACCATGTGAAAGGTCTGCTGTGAAGCAGGCGCAAGATTTTGACGCAACAGCATCCTAAAAGTGACGCAGTGAAATCTCAAAGATTTCACTGCGTCGTTATTACCAAGCTTTTTGCGGGGCAACACCCCCTCTGCATGCATTATACCTGACGCTATTTTTAAAAAGTGACGCATCTAGGTACATGGGTCACTTTTTAAAACTCTGCGCCACATTATATCTGCGTCAGGTATAATATATGCAGAGGGGGCAATCCCCCGCAAAAAGCTTGGTAATAACGACGTACTGAAATCTATGAGATTTCTCTGCGTCACTTTTAGGATGCTGTTGCGTCAAAATCTTGCGCCTGCCTCGCGTCACTTTCATGTTTACAGATATGTCAGAAATACTGACGTATCTGTAACTCCTTACAACATGATTCGTCATACATTAAATATGACACATCTGGAATGTCATAAGGAGTGCGCACAGAAAAGTGACGCATCGCACCAGCAGTGTAAAAAAATGTGCCTCATTGCACTATATTTAAAGGACGCAACAGCATCCTAAAAGTGACGCAGTGAAATCTCAAAGATTTCACTGCGTCGCTATTACAAAGCTTTTTGCGGGGGAACACCCCCTCTGCATGCATTATACCTCACGCAGATATAATGTGGCGCTTGATTTTAAAAAGTGACCCATCTACCTAGATACGTCACTTTTTAAATATAACGCAACGAGGCGCATTTTTTTACACCACTGGTGCGATGCGTCACTTTTCTGTGCGCACTCCTTATGACATTCCAAGTAACGCATTGCTGGAGTGCGTCACAAAAGTGACGCAACTCCAGTAATGTGTCCTTTCACATGGAAAAAGCACCATGTGAAAGGTCTTGCGTCAGTCTAACACCTGCTGTAAAGCAGGCGCAAGATTTTGACGCAACAGCATCCTAAAAGTGACGCAGTGAAATCTCAAAGATTTCACTGCGTCGCTATTACAAAGCTTTTTGCGGGGGAACACCCCCTCTGCATGCATTATACCTGACGCTATTTTTAAAAAGTGACGCATCTAGGTACATGGGTCACTTTTTAAAACTCTGCGCCACATTATATCTGCGTCAGGTATAATGTATGCAGAGGGGGCATTCCCCCGCAAAAAGCTTGGTAATAACGACGTACTGAAATCTATGAGATTTCTCTGCGTCACTTTTAGGATGCTGTTGCGTCAAAATCTTGCGCCTGCCTCGCGTCACTTTTATGTTTACAGATATGTCAGAAATACTGACGTATCTGTAACTCCTTGCAACATGATTCGTCATACATTAAATATGACACATCTGGAATGTCATAAGGAGTGCGCACAGAAAAGTGACGCATCGCACCAGCAGTGTAAAAAAATGTGCCTCGTTGCACTATATTTAAAAAGTGACGCATCTAGATAGATGCGTCACTTTTTAAATATTGCGTAACAATGCGCATTTTTTTACACCGCTGGTGCGTCACAAATATTGACGCACAGGCGGCGCAAAACTGGCAGCGCAAGGCCTTCATAAATATGGTCCTGGATTTTCCCAGTGCTTCGCTTCCCGGTGCGCGTACCATGCGCTTCCCCCGCGCAAAACGAAAAAAAAAAAAAAAGGTAATGCCCCGCAGGACCCTATTTTAGCCCCCACATCAAACCTAGGGGGTCAGAGGGGGTCTACTCTTCCCCCTTATGGTCATTTGCCCCTTTTTTTTTCAAACCCCTTGTGTCTCGATTTTACCGAGACACAAGATGGCGGCCGCTCCAGACTGTTTAGAATGTTTACAGACACCCAAGAGCCAATCAGCTTTCTGCGCACAAGTCGCGTGTCGCGCCAGGAGCGCACTCCGGTGCGCGCACCGGAGAGCGCCTATAGATATATATTTTTTTTTTAACCTAAATTACTCAAAATCCACTGCAGCACACATCTTGAGACATAGCAAAGGCACATCGGGCTACCAGTCCCTTCAATTTTGCCAAGTTTGCTGGAAATCCATTCAGCCGTTCGGGCTAAAAGTGAAATCGACCGCCCTATGGAAATTAACATGGGGAAAACGCGTTTTGGGACCCCCCTTTTATCTCGGCCCCCGCTTGACGTATCCCCCCCAAACTTTCAAGGAAGGACCGGAGCTCGACGAGGCCATTTTCAGGAAATTTTCAGGCAGATTCGTCAACCAGTGCCAAAGTAATTCCAAATAGAATTTTGAGATTTAACATTGAAAAAAATCCTAACTATAACTACCTACTGGCGACCGCCAGTAGGTAATATATATATATATATATATAAATATATATATATATATATATATATATATATATATATATATATATATATATATATATATATATATATATATATATATATATATATATATATATATATATATGCATATTTATATATACTCTGAATAAAATAAAGGTTTCAGAGACTTTATAGCTCGGCTCAGATTTCACTCATATAAAACCAACAAAATTCAGAAGTTATACTTACTTGAGCTAACAATAACTTACGCCCCCGCAATCCACTGCTTATGACCTCACATATTACATCACTCATGACATGATCAGTGACATCACTGATGATACCATCCTGTAATGTAAGCATTTTGTAAATGTTTCTGAGACTTAAAGCTACAGCATAAGTTAAATTACTGGTCTTTCTGTACTAGTAATTAGTCAAACTCTTTCTAACATATCTCAAATAAAGGGTGAGTGACTGTTTGCATCAATGTGTGAGTGGATATCTGAGTGACTGTATGAGTGGGTTTGTGAGTGGCTCTATGGATGTGTTAGTGGGTATGTGACTAGCTATATCGGTCAATGAGTGGTTGTATTGGAGAGTGAGTGGGTATGTGAGTGGCTCTATGGGTGACTGAGTGGCTTTGAGAGTGGCTGTAGGAGTGAGGGAGTGGGTGTGTGAGTTGCTGAATGAGTGAGTGAGTGGCTGTTTGAGTGTGTGTATAGTTGAGTGAGTGAATGTGAGTGGCTATATTGGAGATCGAATGTCTGTGTGAGTGGCTGTAAGGGTGAGTGAGTGGGTATGTGAGTGGTTGTATGGATATGTGAATGGGTGCTTAAGTGGTTCTGTGGGTGTTTGAGTGGGTCCATGGGTGAGTGGCTTTATGGGTAAGTGGGTGTGTGAATAGCTGTATTGGTAAATGAGTAGGAGTGTGAGAGGCTGTATGAATGATTGTGTAGGTGTATGCATATCTGTATGCGTGAGTGAGTACCTGTGTGAGTGTCTGTATAGCTTATAGATTGGGTGTGTGAGTAACTGTAAGGCTGTTTTAGTGGTATGTAAGTGTCTGTGTATCTGTAACTGGATGTGTGAGCGGCTGTATTGGTGAATGAGGGTGCATGAGTGGCTGCATGGGTGAGATAGTGGGCATGGGATTGGCAGTGTGAATGAGTGGATGCGTGAGTGGCTCTATGGATGAGTGATTGGTTATGTGAATGGTATGTGAGGCGTTGTGTGGGAGTGGGTGTTAGAGAGGTTCAATAGGGCTGTGAGTCGGTGTGTGAGTCATTCAGTGGATTATGTCATCATTAATGTAATTTGAGATGTCACAAGTGATGTCACTGACCATGTTATGAGTGGTATCATATGTGAGGTCATAAGCAGAACAGTGTGGAGGTGTAAGTTATAGTTAGCTTAGGTAAGTATAACTGCTGAATTTCACTTTTTCTGAGCCTAAATATAACATCACTGGAACTTTTCTTGTTTTCATTGAATTTCTAAATGTTTTAAATTATATTTCTTAACTTTAACGTCCCTGTAATCTTTCATTTTTTCAGTGAATTTCTTTAGTTTTTTAAATTCTATTTCCTAATTATAAAATCCCTGTAACCGTTTTTTTAGTGAACATCTATGTTATTTTCTAACTGTAACCTGTAACCTTTGAGAGTGAGTGCGCGAGTGAGTACACGAGTGTCTGAGTGGATCTGTGAGTGGATGCGTGAGTCTCTGAGTCAGTCTGTGGATGGGTGTGTGCGTTCTGAGTGGGTCTTTGAGTCGGTGTGAGTCTCTGACTAGATATGTGAGTGGGTGAGAGAGAGTATGACTGAGTCTGTAAGTGGGTGCATGAGTGTCTGACTCGGTCTATGAGTGGGTGTGAAGGTGTCTGAGTTGTTCTGTGAGTGGGTGCATGAGTTCCTGAGTGGGGTATGCTCTCTCTCTCTATGTTCATATTCTACATATTTTCTTCTCGCTTCTTTCCTTTATTTTTCCTCTTTCTGCACATTTTTTTACCTTTATTCAGCCCCTTTCTGAGCTTTATTTAGCCTCTTTCTGCCAGTTTCTGGCCTTTATTCTCCTCTTTCTACTCATTTTCTACCTTTATTTAGATTCTTTTAGCTTGTTTCTGACCTTTATTCTGCCTTTTTCTGCTTCTTTCTCAACTTCATCTTGTGTTTTCCTGCTTGTTGCTGACCTATATTCTGCCTCTTCCTGCTCATTTCTAACCTATATTCTGCCTCATTCTGCTCATTTCTGACTTCTATTTTAAATCTTTCTGCTTATTTCTTAACTTTATTCTGCCTCTTTCTGCTCATTTCTGACCTTTATTCTTCCCCTTTCTGACCTTTATTTTGCCTCTTTCTGCTTGCCTCAGGACCGCGGAGGAAGCCTCAAGGCCACTGTGGCCCCAACCAACTCTCCACCCCCTGGGGATCCAGCATTGATGCTGCATGGAGGGGGCTGCTGGAAAAGCAGCCCTCTCTATGTGTTGGCAATAGTTTCATCTCTTTCCCTGCCTGCGTATCTGTGGGCAAGGAAAGACATGAAACCTCACCTCCAGTGAGTGGGAGCACTTTCATAGCTTCCACCCACTAGAACTGGATTGTTTGCTGTAGCTTGGCAGAAGCTGTCACATCTCCAACCAAGCAAAAGCAAACAGCTATGTCCCAGGGGTGGGCACCCTGGAACATCGCAGGAGTCGGCCTGGGGGGGGGGGGTGCCAATCCCCAGGGCCAGGTATGGCTCCGGGAAGGGGGCCCCACTGCCACACTCCTTTTGTTTGCACTTGCCGCCCTGGGAAGGAGGTGGTCCCCAAGGCCAAGAATAGCCCTGGAGTGGGGCTGCAAGGTCCACCTCCATAAAAAATAAAGAAAGCCCTGGGGAGGTGGAGGTCCACAGGATGCATGGGTCCACATGGCCTCCTGCCAATTGTTTTAATTTCCCCACTTAGGTGGTGGTCTCCGGGACTTCTAGAAACCTAGGAGGGGGCCTGCATGATCCCCTCCTACATTAAAAACAAAGTCCCGGGAGATGGTGGTTCCTGGGATGTTTTGGGTTCCAAGCAGCCTCCCAGGACATAGTTGCAAAAGTCTTGGGGAGGTGGTGGTCTCTAGGATGCATGGGGTTCCACACAGCCCCCCACTACATATTCACATAAGCCCCATGAAACTGGTGTTCCCCTGGACCCTGGGGTGGGGGACACACAGGCCCTCCAACATGATTTTTATAATTAAATCCCCAGGGAAGTAGTGGTCCTGGGGCCTGGGTGGCATCAGCACGCCCGCTCAAAAATTGCATTAGCCATGGGGAGGTGATGGTCCCTGAGACATTATGAAGCCCATGAGGCCCCCTCCATTTTTCTAAAATATACTCTGCAGGCCCCTGGGACCTAGCCCACCAGGGGCTTCAGTATAAAGAAAAGTTGGACCCCATGTTTGTGTTGTTTTTTTAGCCACAGATTTACAGCTCTGTCTTGTTTCCATGGTCATTTATGATTTTCTTAATTTGTTACGTGTTTTTGGGCCCTTTTGATGTCACAGGGGAACCCGAGGAACACAGTTATGGGGTCTGGGTATTCCTGCCCAGCCTCCTTTTCTTTTGTTTTAAACATTATTTTCTGTGGCTTGTCTGCAGCCAAGTCCCAAGATGGCTGCCATTAGTGATTGAAGTGTTTGCAGCCAATCAGATTTCAGCATGGGGACTGCCGGATCCGCCCCTATATATACAAATATTTTTTTTTCAATATCTTAAAAACCTCTGAATGGATTGACACCAAATACATTTTTTTAAAAACATTCTTTCTGGACAAAGAGCTGGCTTTCTGTCAAAATTGGTATAATTCCTCCTTGCGGTTCGGGCTGTAGTCGTGTTCTAAATCCATATGGGAATTAACATGCAAAATACTATTTTTGAACCTCCCTTTATTTGGCCCCTGTTTGATGGATCAACCTGAAATTTTCAATGCACTAGATTCACCAGTCAAAGTCAAGATATACACAAGCCATATATATATATATATATATGCATGCAGAAACCGTCTGGAAACCGGTAAGGAGGCACTCACTCAGGCAAATTTCAGTTTTAGACCAACTTCTTTATTGTCAGCATACTCGTCTTAACCCAACGCGTTTTGCCTTCAGCCGAAGGCTTGATCAAGGGTGTTGAGCTCTAACACGAGCCTACTTTTATTTTTAGTGCACAGTGAAAAAAACATGACAGTGAAATGCATTGCATTGTGGGTAATGTAGTTTTTCACGTGAAAAAAGTGTTAAAGTGCTCAATTTACAATAAAATTGCATGGAAGAAATTGTTTGGATTTTTATGGACAAATTAGAACAATATTTTTTATCGTTCATGTTTTTAAGTCTTGGTGACTGACATTCTCAGCTATAGATGTGTCACAATACATACTCTCTGGTGAGTGAATTCCACAGTGATAACAGGTTAGTCAGTTTTGTCATTTGTGTCTCTCAGTACATTGGTAATTGTGAAAGTATCAACTCTCTAGTGAGTGAGTCCTCCAAAGTGGTTATTTGATGACAACAATGTTGTAATTTTCTATTTCTGATAGTTTTAGTTTGACAGTTTGATTACAGATGGACATGTAATTCTTCTGTCAGCAATGATCTTGTTTATTTTAACTTCACAGAACCAAATCAGCGACGCGTTTCGAGCACAAGTGCCCTTGTTCACGCTGCAGTGAAATGAAACAATCACAAGCCTTTTTAACAATATGCTAACACTCTGTTACCACCCCCTGGTGGTAACCTCCCGTGTCACGTGGGTAACAACAGTGAAAAAAGACTTTGGCTGCATAAATCAAATGTAAACAGCACATTTAAAACAACAGTCTCAGGTTAAATCCACATAGAAAAAGTAATTAGAGCACAGAAGAGATGTGATTAACTGGTTAAATATATATATATATATAGCTTTGGGCGCTGAAGAAGTTGGGTGTCTGCCGAAATGCATTCGCCATTGTACAAAATTAAAAGGCTTCCAATCGTTTCCTCCTGGGTCTCTGCTTCTTTTCTTGGGAAGGAGTTTCTTGTGCAATATAAATACATATATATGTGTGTATATATATATATATATATATATATATATATATATATATATATATATATATATATATACACACATATATATATAAATATATAAATATATATATGTGTATATATATATATATATATATATATATATATATATATATATATATATATATATATATATATATATATATATATATATATATATATATATATATATATATATATATATATTCACTGAAAAAACCATAGGTTATAGTCGATATATAGTTAGGAATTTGCATTTACAAAACCTTGAAAATTCAATGAAAAAACCATTGGTTTTAGGCCATATATAGTTAGGGATTTGCATTTACAAAACCTTATTTTACTCGCATAAAACCATTGAAATTCCATATACAGTTAGATGCGCTAACTATATATCGCGCACCCGCAATCCACTGCTGATGATGTCACATATTACATCATTCATGACATGGTCAGTGACATCACTGATGACATCACTGATGACAACTCAAATGACATCACTGATGACAACATCCAGTGACTGTATGTTTCTGTAAAGTTAAAATATGTCTTACATATTGAAGAATGAGTGGATGTATAAGTGTCTGGATGAAGGATTTAGTAGGTGCATGACTGATTGTATGAGGGAGTGATTAAATGTGTCTCACTGAGTGCATGGGTTAGTGATTAAACTGTATTAATTTGTGCATCATTATATCTGTTGTTCTGTAAACTGCTGCATGTGTTGATCAGTAGCTATATGAATAACTATATGGGTTATTGATTGGTTGCTCAAGTATTTGTATGGGAGACTGAGTATGTGTGTGGGTGGCTGGGAGGTGTGTGACTCTGTGCATAGATGTGTAAGCAGTTGATTCACTAGGTGTATGAGTTCAAGAGTGCATGTGGAAACAGCTATATGGGCGGTTGACTGTGTGCATGAGTGTATTGGTGAGTGAATGGATATCTCAGTGCTACATGTCAAAGTAAGTACATATGTAAAACACAGTACATGTGAGAGTTAACATATATAAATAACTGTGCATAAGAGCCAGTGAATGTGTGAGTGGCTGTATGGATCATTGTGAACATGTATCAAGGATTGTATAAGAGAGTAAATATGTGTTAGAATATGTTTCAATAAGTAAGGTGTGTATAACTGTATAGTTGAGGAATTGGAGGTGTGTTTGATTCTTTGCATGACTGTCTAGGTGTATGAGTAACTCCATGGATGAGTGACAGTCTGTGAGTGTCTGTTTTCACTGAGTGTATCTAAGGATATATCAGAGTCTGTAGAGGTTCATCGTATTAACACATGAATGATGTCATATGTGATGTTGTCAGTGATGTCATTTGAGTTGTCATCAGTGATATCATCAGTGATGTCATTTGAGATGTCATCAGTGATGTCATTTGAGTTGTCATCAGTGATGTCATCAGTGATGTCACTGACCATGTCATGAATGATGTAATATGTGACATCATCAGCAGTGGATTGCGGGTGCGCGATATATAGTTAGCGCATCTAACTATATATGGAATTTCAATGGTTTTATGCGAGTAAAATAAGGTTTTGTAAATGCAAATCCCTAACTATATATGGCCTAAAACCAATGGTTTTTTCATTGAATTTTCAAGGTTTTGTAAATGCAAATTCCTAACTATATATCGACTATAACCTATGGTTTTTTCAGTGAATTTCAATGGTTTTTTAATAGCAAATATGAAAAGCTTTAAAATGTCAAGTACGTGATAGATAAAAACATTTTCGTATTTATGCACGCTGATGTGCTTTGAACGCTGAATCCCCCCTCCCCTCTTTTCTCTTAGTAGTACTCTCTCTTTGCAGATAGTGAACGGTAGTTAACGCAGGCCTTTGCCCCCGTTGTAATCCGTCGTGCCTGCTTGTCTCTCCATTTGATTGATTGTTATCAAAGCATTTACTGTTTTAGAATTGGTTCTCTTTGGATCATTCTCTATTTACAAACAAGCACAAAGTCGCAATACTCTGTTTAGTCTTTGCAGATAGTGAAAAATCGTGTAAAAAAATAAAAGTAATCGAGCAAAATCAGTAGGCCACTAATTGGATCTCTTTTTGACCTCGCTAAAATAGAAATATTAGGAACAACCCTTCATGAGAAATACGAAAATAGTGAGATGAACTGAGCTCCACACCATGAGGGCTGCAAGACAGCTCGACTCCGTCACCCACCCCGCCCAAAATAACGACAAACCCTATGCAAATATTAAAAATATAGACAACACACCAGCAAAGAAACAGGGTAAAACATTTTATTAAATAACTATTTACATAACTATTTTATACTTTTTATTGCCCGATCCGGCTAGCTCAATCGATCGAGCATGAAACTCATGCACTCTGATAGCAAGCGTTGCTACTGATGCTATGCAGACCAAAACTGGTTTTCAGTTTGTACATTTTTCTAGATTTTTCAATCCAAGGTTGGTTGACTTTGTAGAACGATGGCTTCAGATTTTCAACATACGGTGTGGTGGCGCGGACTGGGAGGGGGCGCTTCGCTCCTGCCCCCTCCCCAAGTAAGATTTTCATACGTGAAAGTACGTTAATGGTTTTGGTCCCTGAGTTGCTTCAATGTCACTGCCATTCTCAAATGGCATAAGTTCTGGATGTTGGGTGCCATAGTTCAGAGTTCTGAGCAGCGCTTGTAACACTGTCTGAAGCTTATTTCCACCTACTGCAGCTTCACTATTCTCAAAGTAAGTGAGTGTCGTTTGTGGACCTGACTGCATTTGAAAACAATGTGATATGTTACCTTCCTAAACAGCTTGACGGAGGCCCCCGAGGGGCGGTGTGATGGCCATGGACTCGGAGAAGACGCTTGGCTCCGACCCCCTCCCCAAGTCTTATAGCACTGGTGTAGCCTGAGATCGCCCCCGACATAGGCGGCCGGCTCCCGGGGTCCGGCGGAACTTTTTGCCTTTTGATGACTCTTCTATTCTTGACCTTGTCCCACAATCCGTTTGACCTGAAGACACGCTGTAGTGGGGCGCCCCTTTACCGTTTCAGTTGCCATTCCGCCCGCTTTTGCTACACTGTGCCTCTTCCGCCATTCAGCTGTTTACCGCCCGCTCTTGCGACTACAGCGTCTCGCTCACCATGTAGTTGAGTTGCTCCCGCTCTTGCGGTGCAGCGATAGGCGGCTGCCACAGGACTCTCAAAATGGCGGCCGGCTCTTCGGTTTTGGGCCTGGTCCACTAAAATGGCCCTGGGACACCTTGGAACTCGGACGCTTCCCTGATAGGGCTTGGGTCCCATTCTCGAAAGCGTCCCCTCAGCCGTGAAGATTCTACAAAAGTCTTGGGGGCCCCCGACTCCCGCAGGCTTCTGGTGGGGAGCGGCTGCCATGTCTGCTCGTGGAATGGCCACGACGGAGCTACGAGATGGTAGTGCTCTCATGCTGACGCCAGCTTTAGTCTGAAACATCCAGAAACACTGTAGACTACCAATTCGATCAGTTCCGGTAGCGCCCCAACATGACCCGGAAGAGAAGAACTTGCCCTCCCCTCTTTGACTGATGGTTCTTGTTGCCTGTCCCCTCTGTTGTCATTTAACAGAACTTTTTGGACTGCTGAAAGGGGTTGTGTTCCGAACGCTGGTTGGTGGAGACATTTTGACTATATTCTTGACCTACGTTGTCGCGTAATGCGTTATATGACACGCCGCGTTAGCGCACCCGGAAGTGATCCGAGGCGCGGCGCGCAGCGCGTAACGTAAGCATAACAGGTCATGTGACTTGTTAATAAAACTTTTCATTGGTTCATTTTACTTTTGTTATTTTAATGATCTAAAGCTTGGTCATATGACCTAAAAATTACGCTTTTTATTGTTTTCGAACATTATTTTTTTTTAAACATATGTTATAATATTCCAGGCTAATGTACTTTCCCGGAAAATTTACAACTGTCCTGCAAGTAAAATATATTCCTTTTTCGAGAAAAAGGGCGTTTCTTCGTTCCATGACGGAGCCTTTGAGTAAAAGAGACTCGGCCTGCTGTCTTAGTCGCCGATACGCCTGATTATCAGATTCTTATCGATCACTTTATGTTGCAGAAATGAAAAACACAACTTCCCTTGACCATTTATCTTTACTGCGTTCCTACATATTATACCTTTTATCCGTCATGTAATTGGACTACTTTATTTCACTTGCCTTTTACTGATTCGAAAACAGTGACTAAAAGTAAAAACTTTACCAATGTAAATACTACTACCATGTTTTGTTTTAAAAACCTTTATTGTGAAAATGTCAGTATACAAATACGGGCCTATAACCACGTGGGCCGACCACGGAGCAAACTGGAATCGTATATAATGAGGAGACATTTACATTATGGAGGAACGTAACGAACGAGCCATTAGGTTGCAAGAACTAAGGTGTCTAACAGTTGCGGAATCGGTGGACGTACATTTTGTAATTAAAATACGACAGGGCCACTTACAAAAAAGTTATCTAGATATACATTTGCGTGCAAGTACCATGGGTGACGTTAATTCGAACTTTCAATAGTACAGTAATCAATAACACATCAGAACTTAATATCAATAGGGATGTCGAAATATTCAATCAATTCTCGTCCCCGCCCGCCATGAGCATCAAAACTGCATTCATATCTCGTGATATCAAGGTTGTTCAACTAGTACACAACAATGAGTTACGAGTCCCATTTATACCGGCGCCATTTTGGGCGAGGCCGGGCAGGTCCAAGATATAGTCAAAATGTCTCCACCAACCATCGGCCAGACCAGAACCCCTTTCGGCCCTTTATGCTACAAGATGGTGTCTTCCATTCAGAAAATATTATTGGCAGCATTTTGGAAGGAAACATAAACAGCCGTTCTCCTAGTGAGTTTCACATTGTTACATTTAGGAAGAATGTTGAAGAGTAGTATGTGGAAAATCTGAAGCCATTTTTCTACAAACTCTCAATCAGCCTTGGATGGAAAAAAAATCCTGAAGAATGTACAAACTGAAAACCAATTTTTGTCTGTATAGCATCAACAGCAACGCTTGAGTCAACTTTGTGTCAAGCCGCCATTTTCATTCACTCAATAGCGTCCCGCTGCACACATTCAGGGACCTGGTCGTGTTTTCAGATGAAACAGATTGTAGGACAAGAAGCAGAAAAGAAAAGGAAAAAAGTTCCGCCGGACCTCGGGAGCCGGCCGCCTATGTCATGTGCGACCTTTGGCCTCACCAGGGCAATAGTGAAGCTGTAGCAGGTGCAAATAAGCTTCAGACAGTCTTACAAGCACTGCTCAGAACTCTCAACTATGGCACTCAACATCCAGGACTTGCCATTCGGATCTTGGCGCCTTGTGCTGGTTCCGACCTATTCACACATCGGTCCACTACTGACATCACCTCATAAGCCAACGGGACACCCCACGCCGACTTTCGGCGCAGCATTGTAGGATGGCCACACCAGTGCGGCAACTTGCTGGACACCACCTCGGTGCCATCCGGATCTCGGCGCGTTCGAGTCACTGTACCGCAAGAGTGACCGCAACTCAGCTGGACACGCCGTCTTTCGGCGCAGCATTGTAGGATGGCCACACCAGTGCGGCAATTTGCTGGACACCACCTCGGTGCCATCCAGATCTCGGTGCGTTGTGCTGCCTTCGGCCTACTGTAGCCGCAAGTGCGGACGCAACTCAGTTGGACGGCGAGTGAAACGCTAAGGGGCGCCGCACTGCAGCCGAGGAGCCTCCATCTTGGGGGAGACGCACAGCCCCCACTGACTGACGCGACCTCACAGGCCAACGGGGCGCCCCACGCCGACTTTCGGCGCAGCATTGTAGGATGGCCACACCAGTGCGGCAATTTGCTGGACACCACCTCGGTGCCATCCGGATCTCAGCGCGTTGTGCTGCCTTCGGCCTATTCGCACATCGGTCCGCTACTGACGCCGCCTCACGTGCCAACGGATTTTCTACGCTTTTTGTAGCCCTATGCCGCATAACAGGTCATGTGACTTGTTTATAAAACTTTTCATTGGTTCATTTTACTTTTGGTTTCCTAAAGATGGAAGGCTTGGTCATATGACCTAAAAATAACACTTTTCATTGGTTTAGAAATTTTTTTTTTCCCAAACGATGAAAGCCCCACCTTGTTTCTGGATGTTTCAGACTAAAGCTGGCGTCAGCATGAGAGCACCACCATCTCGTAGCTCCGTCGTGGTCATTCCGCGAGCAATCATGGCAGCCGCTCCCCACCGGAAGCCTGCGAGAGTCGGGGGCCCCCAAGACTTTTGTAGAATCTTCACGGCTGAGGGGACGCTTTTCGAGAATGGAGCCCAAGCCCTAGCAGGCAAGCGTCCGAGTTCCAAGGTGTCCCAGGGCCATTTCAGTGGACCAGGCCCAAAACCTAAGAGCCGTCCGCCATTTTAAGAGTCATGTGGCAGCCGCCTATCGCTGCACTGCAAGAGTGGGAGCAACTCAACAACATGGTGAGCGAGACGCTGTAGCCGCAAGAGCGGGCGCAACTCAGCTGGATGGCCGCCACCTGGGGAGGCCCGTTCACGCCGCCTCCCCCACGCTTTCCCCCGGGCCGCCCCACGCCAATTTTCGGAGCAGCATTGTAGGATACCAAAACCAGTGCGGCAGTTTACTGGACATCACCTGGGTGCCATCAACATCTCAGCGCGTTCTGCTGCCTTGGGACTATTCGCACAACAGACCGCTACTGACGAGGCCTCCCCCGCACCACCCGGGACGCCCCACGCCAATTTTCGGAGCAGCATTGTAGGATACCAAAACCAGTGCGGCACCCAGGCGACATCACCTGGGTGCCATCCAGAACTCAGCACGTTGTGCTGCCTTGGGACTATTCGCACAAAAGACAGCTTCTGACAATTGTTGCTTTTTTTGGTGAAAAATGTTTAAATGTTTTTACAGTTTTTGTTCCGTTCATTATATTTAAAAGTTAATAAAGTTTTATAATCTTACTGTGTTGGAGTGTTATAATTTTTTTTATAAACGGGTGAATGGGGCCTTGAATCGGGTTATTGTCATGTGTGGGCTTTGCAAGTGTACTGCTACAGGATCGGACATTTCAAACTCAAATGCACGTTCTTTTTCTTACCTTTCCGAAGCATGGAGCGCAATAGCAGGCAGAGAAAGGGTGATGCAAGTGTTGAACACTGCCTAGCCTGGAAGTTGCTGGCATTCTCCCCCCCCCCCCGCCCGCTCCTGAAAGAGGACACACACACACCGCCGCCCCGAGTACTTCACAGATCTTTAAAAGACCATGCGCTTGTTTATGAGGCTTAAATGGTTTATCACCCCTTCTAGAACCCCTGCATCGACCCTCTGACGTTTCCTGGAAGAATTACCACGTAACACAATACCAAGCCCTGTCAGCTGAAACCCCCAAGGAATCATGGGGCATATTATCAAGGGGGTTTATCTCCGCTTTTTTGGCTTTAAAAGCCAAGAAAGCGGAGATAAAATTATCTCCCTATTACCAAGCTGTCGCTAACACCAGTTAGTGACAGCTAAAAGGAGATAGCGACCATCGTGGGCCCCGCTTTGCATGTCAGTGATAGTGCCCTGAGCAGTTCTTAGCCATGTTATCCAATGGGAGGTGGATAACATGGCTAAGAGCATTTGCTCGATAATACATGAATATCGCTGACTTTTCTGCGCATTTGCGATAAACCTTGCTAATAGCAAGGTTTATCTGCGATAAAAATCGCCGATGTGCGGCGATAATTTTTGTCTCTAAACAAGTTAGAGACAAAAATTATCGCTAGTTGTTGGTAATATGCCCCCGGGTTATTGCTTGCAGAAATCGGGAGGCGGGAGACTAGCACTGAAATCAGTTGTCTCACGCCTGAATCGGGAGGGTTGGCATGTCTGGATTCTCTACAGCTGGGGCCATAAACTACATCCGCAGGGGTAGGTGATAGCCTGGGACCAGCCTGGCATCTAAAATGGCTGCCGTGCACGACAAAATTGTGGCATTGGAAAAAAGGCAAGATGGCGCAGACAATGTTTATCAATAAGGATTCATTTATAACAAAATATTTTATCGCAGTGACAAATTGGCGGTCAACACTTCCTGATTTCCATCGAATCGAACGTTAACAGACGTCACGCAGCAAAAAAAATAAAAAGCTCACGCACAGCCGCTGGAAGAGATGTATCAACATATATGAGCCTCCTCAGCCACCCTCATGAAACATAGGGGATTAGGATACGTCTCCCGCACCCCCTTATACCTAGTAATTTAATTAAAACGAAGCACAAAATGGCGAATTCCCGTTTCGCTACCAGTTTGCGGCCCAGTTCGCGGCCCGTGAAGCGCTTCTACCGTGAAAAATCATTTTTTTTTTATTTTCCCCACGGGACCCTTTAATAACCCCAACAACATTCCTAGGGGGTCAAGAGGGGTATACCTTGCCCCCTTTCATTAAATTCCCCCTTCGTTTTTCACCTCTTCTTCTCTCTCGATCCTACCGAGAGATAAGATGGCGGCCGCTCCGGACTGTTTAGAATGTTGACAGACACGGGGGAGCCAATCAGCTTCGCATCGCAAAGTTCCGTTTCGCGAAAAGTAAGCGAACCGGAGCGCAGCCTGGAGCGCTGTTACAGATATATATCTTGTTTTAAACGTTAATTTCTCAAAAACTACTGGAGCACATATATTGAGACCTAGCAAAGGCACATCGGGCTAACAGTCCCTACAATTTTGCCAAGTTTCGTGCAAATCCATTCAGCCGTTCGAGCTAAAAGTGAGTCCAACCGCCGTATGGAAATTAACATGGGAAAAACGCGTTTTGGGACCCCCCTTTTTTCTCGGCCCCCCCTCGACAAAACCCCCCCAAATTTTTAAGGGCTGCTCAGAAACAAAATGTGCCATTTTCCTGAAAATTTCAGCCGATTCCGTCCACAAACGCCAAAGTTATTAGACATAGAATTTTCAAAAATCCCATAGGGAATAAATCCTAACTATATATACCTACTGGCGATAGCCAGTAGGTAATATATATATATATATATATATATATATATATATACATATATATATTTAAAATACAAAAATTCACTGAAAAACCCATAGGTTTCAGGGACGTCAGAGTTAGTTGGAAATTTCACTCCTACAAAACCAGAGATTTTGCCCATTATATATAACTCGCGCCCCCGCAATGCACTGCTGATGACATCAAATATTACATCACTCATAACATGGTCAGTGAGATCATTGATGATAACTTTAAATATGTTTTACATATATATATAGGCCAAGGTGTATTGAAGAATGACAGGGTTTATGACTGTCTGAATGGATGATTTATTAGGTGTGTGACTGACTGTATAAGTGAGTGATTAAATGTGTCTTTCTAATACATGGGTGACTGACTAATTCTATATGACTGTCCGTATCAGTCTGTGAGTTGGTGTGTAAGTGGTTGCTTAGGTTGATGAGTAGCTATATGAGTGTCTATATGGGTTTTTGATTGGTTGTCTGAGTACCTGAATGGGTGCCTGAGTGTCTGTGTGGGTGAGTGGGGTGTTTGTAATTCCCTTCATGGATGTGTGAGTGGTTGATTCACTAGGTGTATGGGTTCAAGAGTGTATTTGTGAGAGCTGTATGGGTGGGTGAGTGTGTGTATGGGTGTGTTGGTGATTGAATGGATGTCTCAGTGGTAATATGTGAGTTACTACATATGTGAAAGGCAGTAAATGTGAGTGTTGGAGTATATAAATGACTACATGTGAGAGTGAGTGATTGTGAGAGTGGATGTATGGATGAGTGTCTGCTTGTATCAGTGATTGTATTAGAGTAAATATGTGTTAGTGTCTGTATAAATAAGTGAGGTGGTGTGTATAACTGTGTAAGTGAGTACATGGGAGTGATTGATTTTTTGCATGACTGACTAGCTGTGTAAGTAACTCTATGGGTGAGTGGCAGTATGTGATTGTTTGTATGGGTGTATCAGTGCATATGATAGTAGCAGTATTGATGAGTGACTGCATGTATGAATGACTGTATGGATGAGGGAGTGGATGTGTGCGTGGACGTAGGAATTAGTGAGTGGGTATGTAGTAACTGGTATTGGTGTGTCTATGGTTTAGAAAATGGTAGCCTGTATTTTAGAGGGAGTGTATTAAAGGTTATATCAGGGTATGAGAAGGTGCATCAGATTATCACGTGGATGATGTCATCAGTGATGTCATTTGAGATGTAATCAGTGATGTCACTAACCATGTCATGAGTGATATAATATGTGATATCATCAGCAGTGCATTGCGGGGGCGTGAGTTATAATTAGCTCAACTAACTATAACAGGCGAATCTCTCTGTTTTTGTATGAGTGACATTTCCAACTAACTATAACGTCCCTGAAACCTATGTTTTTTTCAGCGAATTTCAAAGGTTTTTTAAATGCTAATTTCTAACTATAAACGTCCCTGAAACCTATGTTTTTTCATTGAATTTCAAAGGTTTTTAAAATCTAATTTCTAACTATAATGTCCCTGAAACCTATGTTTTTTTCAGTACATTTCTAAGGTTTTTTTAATGCTAATTTCCTACTATAACATCCCTGAAACCTATGGTTTTTTAATTGAATTTCAAATGTTTTTTAAATGCTATTTTTTCTAACTATATCGTCCCTGAACCCTATGTTTTTTTCTGTGAATTTCTAAGGTTTTTTAAATGCTAATTTCTAACTGTAACGTCTCTGAAACCTATGATTTTTTCAGTAAATAAGTACTATTGTGCTATTTATCAATAAAACTCTTTTCAAAGTTTACCACTACATACAATAAAGTAAACCAAAAAAACTATTATGTAATGAAATGTATTTCACAAGTTACACTGTTAGTTTTTTAAAGACTACAACATAATTTAACATTTACATACCATTTTATGTTCCTTTTTTTTCTGTACTCACAATTTTTTTCATTACATCCTTCTTCTACGGGATGTCTTTTATTTAACTCAACACCTTCAAAATGTGCACAGATTTACATCTCCTACAATATTCAGAACAAATATGTAAACTATTTTCATTTCAGCGCAATTTTTCTGAATGCAATACCAATCATCCAAAATATTAGTCCCAATACTAGTTATAATTAGTAATTGTTTCTAGTGCTCTCTTCTTTCTGTTCACATTTTCCCAATAGGCCAAATATTGTATTCAAAACTTTTTTTAAAATATCTAATATGAATTTGTTAAAGCATGTTTACATCTTCCCAATAGGCCGAATGATGCATTCAAAAATAATGCTTCAAAAATATCAAATATGAATTTGGTAATTCACAAGGCAATCTCAGTTTTATTTCAAAGTGTCTATCATTGCAATATGCCCATCCTTTATCTCACTTTAAATACACAGTATAGTGTCCAGATGTCAAAGTAGGTCCAGCATGGGAAATATTAGCCACTATTTAAAACGTTCTTCCAGAAATAGATATTTGACTGGCAACAACATTTTTAATTCTGGTTTCCAGTTTTCTTCCATTTGCTCTACAACGTTGTAGCATTAAAATCTGATATTTTCCATATCATTCTATGCGTAATGTAGATAACATTTCCGATTCACAATGAGAGCATTTCATATCATGGTTTGCTGCTTTTACTAGTTTGTTAAAAGCTACAGATTTGCAGTCAGGTATTTTTAAGTATATGGATTGTTCGGTGTCAACTACAGTGCTTGAGGTTAATGAACACTGTTCATATTTATGATCCCGTTTGTAACTTAGTCCAAATAAGTTTTCAAACTGTATTCCTTCATCTTCTAATACTCTAAGCATAACCATCAGAAATTCGTGTGCATCTTGTTTTATATTAAGACTGAAGGTCAAAGAACCAGTACATATATCCAAGAGTTGGCAAATACCACAAGCAGTATGGATTTTATTTCTGTCAGTTGTCAATTGTTGAAATACATTATAAAGTGCCGAACATAATCGTTTTTGCTGATTTCCCATAATGTCATGATGAAGATCTTGAAGGTAAAATACAACATGCAGAATAACATTACCATAGCAGTTGATACCTGAACTATTTTCCAATTGGTATCCCACAACTTCATCAACACTTTCCATTTTCTGATTCTTTATACCTTTTCCTGTCTCTTCGACTTTTTCTCTGCTTTTCAATTGCACTTGATTCTTTAACATATTTTCATTTTGAACACACAATACAAGTTTCTCATAAATGGGATATTCACCTAAATTTGGTGCATAAAGTCTTCTTAAACAATTATATTCTCTAACACAATTTACTTCAGCACTAATCTTGTCATCGAAATCAATCAAATACAAACCAGACCATGTTCTAACTTGGGATAATGCAACATATGCCATTCGTTCTTTGAACACAATACTTCCAATATTTACCAAAGCACTATCTACACTTAAACCTTTAGATTTATTAATAATTACTGCATATGCTAAAGAAAAAGGAAACTGTTTTCTGCGAACATACAAGTCTTTTACGAACAAACAACCTGTTGTATCTGTTCTGTCACTTGTACATATATTTATTTCTGTTCAATATTTGGTTGTCCTTCCAAGTTTTCAAATATATGCTGTGCTTGTTACATTGCAATTTCTACTTCTTACATGGCTATTGCTACTTCATTTTTGTTATTGGTTGTCCCAATGGATCTTGACTAGCTGGACCAGAACTTTGACTATCTTGACAACTGTTGTTAGCTATTTTAGCTGCGATAGTCTTTTCTTGTTCAATTGCATCATTTAACATTTGAATGTAGATATGTAGGGAAAATTGTACATGCAATGCTATCTTTACATGCATAAAATTATTTTCGTAGCAGTCAAAATATCCAAGTAATTCAGTCTCTTACACCATGGCTTGAACAGTTGCAAAAGTGATAAATAGAAAAATTCTCTCATACCTGGAGTTTATCAACTGAGTTTTCTGTGGTTAATAAGATTTCCTTTGGCATGTTTTACTAAGCAACCGTCACATCCAATTACTGCATATTTTCCTTATTTTAAATTCTGTATAACATTTCTTTTAAAGCTGTAATGTTGAAGTATTTCATACAGACATAGCTCTTCCAGATGTGGACTCCTTTTTGGATAGTATGTATCCAGCATATTAGTTTTAAGAATTTATGTACTTTCATTCACTGCTAAGTATTCAATGTCTTGTAATATAGGGGAAAAGAATTGGCCTACTGACTAGGGCGGTCATCCTTGAATCTGGGGAACGGGTTTGAGTCTTGGCAGTGACCCTGAACATCCTGTGATTCTGGGCAAATCACTTAATCTCCCCTTGCCTAGCAAAAATGAATGTGTCCTCATGTAAAGCAATTGGGGCTATGTAAAGTGCTCTGATACCCAATACCAGGTTAAGTTTGCGCTATATAAAACTCCGTAAAAAAATAATAATGTTTTCAACACTCTATTTAAATGGTCAGGCAAGACCTAAACTTACCCAAATGATTCCTCACAACTTTGAATATAAACTGGAAGAGCACAATCAATCTGAACATTCATAGGATCCAATTTCTCTGTGGGAAAGCATTTTCAAGCTAAAGATGTATCATTTTTTGCTAAGGCTCTTCTCTTGTGATTTTTTTCCCACATTTCTTTCATCTCCGTCTTTTCTGATTTCTTTATATATGTAACATAGCGTGCAACAGCGATTGAGTTATCTGCAACATATTGAATGTCCATGTTTGCATTCCACATTTTCAAAGTAACTGAATTGTAGTCATTAATATACTTTGACTGTTCTGTTCTTTTTAAGTTGTCAATATTCTTCTGAGATTTCTGAGTTATTGTATGCCTTACAGCAGACATAAAAGTATTTACTCTTCCTGTAGAAATTCCTGGATGTGGGAATCCAAACCGACACTTGGTATAAAATGTTTCTTTAGACTTGTATTTTCATCAACAGTACTTTCCATAATGGTGACTTTGGAAACACAATACTTGTTGTCTCAAGCTTTTTCTCCTCCTTCACTTTGAATCTCACAGGTTACATATTGTTCGACGAAAGACAATACTGTTTCATCAGTATCCGTTCCAAACTTCGGAGCATTCCTTATCCATAATAGCATGTGTATATGTGGAGCACCTCTCGCTTTATACTCTTTTCGCCAATAAAATCAATAACTTCTCCAAGAGGACAATTATTTTTATTGTACATTAAAGACATCATAGCTTGAAACCTATGATTAAAATACCTGCACACATTTACAGGATCCAGTGAACACAGTTCTCCAGGTGTCTTCATTTCAATATTTTTTATATTGGAATTTGCTTCTCGTAGAAATTCAAGTAAGTCTCCCCATGCATACTCCGCACCGCTAAGTGTTACATACCATGTTGGGGTACCTACATTTCTTAACATACACTTAAGTTCACCATGATGACGAAACCAATACTCATTGGTTCCACGTTGATATGCAATCAAATTAATTAACTGTGCTTCTAATTTTCATTTTTCGTTGAACTTTGTCCATGAATTCTTTGGCTGAAACAAGTGTTTGATGAACTCCAGTTTCAAGTATTTGGTTTACTGCATACGAAAGAGAAGACAAATCACTTTATTTATTAGACTTATAAAGCGCACTATCACCTAGCAGGCATCCTGGTGCTGGAAGCTCAAAAGAAGGACAGGACAAAAGTCAGACGGAGCAGGACAGTCGGATTACATCACTTGGGAAAAAGCCGAGTTTTAACCTTTTTCTTAAAGGGGAGAAGCTCCTCAGTTTGCTTAATCTTGCATGGGAGCAGATTCCATAATTTGGCAGCAGCCACCTCAAAATATCTACCCCCTGATCTAACCTTCTTAAACCTAGGCACTCTCCCCAGCCTAGCTGCTGAAGAGCGCAGCCACCTGGCTGGGGTATACCAGGCAAATTTAGCTTGCAGGGGTAGAGGACCTATTCCATGAAGTGCTTTAAAAACTAGGCATACGGCCTTAAATTTTACCCTCTGTCTCACCGGGAGCCAATGAAGTTTCACCAGGGCTTCCGGCGCATGTGCTCTCCTAGGAATCTCCAGGACCAGCCTAGCAGCCGCTGATTGCATTCTTTGAAGCCTGTCCAACAAAAAGCCAGGGGACTCCAATAGTAGGGAATTACAGTAATCTATCCTGCTAAGGAAAGTACACCTGACCACTTGGGCGCGCGCCTGAAGTGGAAGTAATGGCATGATCTTCCGCAAAGACCGCAGGATAGCAAAACAACCGGAGGTCGTTTTGTTAACATGAGTCTCCATGCTTAACTTCTGATCAAGCATAACCCCTAAGTTGCGGACTTATTCCCCTGGCCGCACTGTGGTCGTTGTCTCAGGGGGCCAAAAATTCTCTGGTAAAGGACGGGAGATCTTATTCCCATTGCTGAAAAGCACCTCCGTCTTCCCAGCATTAAATTGAAAAGAGTTGTTCTTCAGCCAGTGTGAGGTATCCCGCAGACAATTGTGGAATACCTCCACAGGAATTGATTCTTCTCCCTCAGAGGAGAGGATCATCTGTGTATCATCCACAGGGTTTATTATCTTGATTTTATAGGCTTTGATAAGCAAGATCAGAGGTCTTAAGTATTGGTTGAAGAGGATGGGGCTAATTGCTGATCCCTGTGGCACCCCATGTGGAACATGAGAAAACCCATATTGAAAAGGAGGCAAGGACACCACCTGCTGTCAGTCCTGCAAGAATGACCGAAACCACAGCAGAGCATTACCTCTCACCCCGCATCACTTAAATGGCCCAGTAAAATCTCATGGTTAACCGTATCAAAGGCGGTAGACATATCAAGCAGAATCGGAACCGCTGCCTGTCCCCTGTCTGCACGCCTTTGAAGCTCGTCCACGGCGGTGACCAATGCCGTTTCGCTCCCATGAGCTGGCCGGAAGCCAAATTGATCCCCCTCTAATAAGTGATGCTGTTCCATGTGTTTTGAGAGAGTAGAACTGACCATATGCTCACAATTTTGGCTGGGAAAGGCAGCAAGGAGATTGGTCTATAATGTTTGGAACAGTCAGGGTCTAAGGAAGGCTTCTTCATCCGGGGAGATATCACAGCCTGCTTCCACTGGGGTGGAACAGTACCAGTGGCAAGAGTTTGATTACAGATTAGGCGAAGAGTCTGAAATAATTCCTCCTCGTACTCCTTCCAAATCTTGTGTGGCACTGGGTCCATAGGAGATCCAGAGGAAATCCCCTGTGCCAGCCCACTAAAGGCTTCTCTCGTCAGAAGTGGAAGCTCTAGTAAAGGTTCACCCAACTGCCAAACTGGATCGTTAGTCTTATCAACCGGAGACCCGTGTCCGGTGGCCAAGAGTCCACCGCTCTCAGGGGAGTACTCCAAATCCTCAGTGATTAACTCAATTTTCTCCTTCAAGAATTCGGCAAGACTCTCACAGAGCTCATGAGACGGGACAATAGAGTTCTTGGTACACTCAGGACTTGTGAGACTGTTTAGTATGTTAGAAATACTCCTAGAGCTGTTAGTAGCATTACAAATCAAGGACAAAAAGTAGTCAGCCTTAGATTTCCTGATCAGACTCTTATATTCCGAGATTTTATTCTTCCACTGCAGCCTATTAGATTCCTCATAATCATGCCTCCAACTTCTCTTTGCTTGTTTATAACCCCGCTTCAGATTTTTCAATGGGTCATTAAACCAGGGGGCAGAGGTTTTCCTCTTAAAACTACGAAGTTTAAGGGGGGCATAAAGCTCCAGTGACACCATAATTTTTGCGCAGAGTGAGGCGTAGTTCTCCTCCACTTGCTTATCCAGAGCGAAACAATCTCCAACTTTAAACACCAAATCAGAGGACTTCACTCGAGCAAGAGCCTTCCAGTCTCTGCACAAAAACTCCTTAGTTACCTGAGGATCCCTAGTCTGGGAGCCCTTAATTTTGACATACAATACGATGAGGGAATGGTCTGTCCAATCCATAGGCAAGATTTCCCCCATAACCAGTAAGTCTGGAACAGAGAACACCAGATCGAGGAGGTGCCCCGCTTTATCAGTGGCTTCTTTGACTTGCTGAGAGAGACCAAAACTTTCGCAAGATTGGAGCAGATTTACAAAGCCTAGGTCTAAGGAACCATTCAACCAAAGGTTAAAGTCCCCCAGAATTATCAACTTATGGTGGGTAGCTGCCATGTTAGTGAGGGTAGCTAGTAGCGTTTTTTGCTGCTGAGCACAAAAGGCCCCATAAGGTCTATAACATAAAACACTAGTGAAGATAGTCCCGGAGCAGCTTTGAATAGATAGGCCCAACAGTTCCCTACCATCGGCAGGGTACATGTTAATGGCTTCATTCTTCCAAGTTGCTTTAAAAATGACTCCTACCCCCCACCCCTCCCTTTTGGCCTGGGGAGATGTATAAATTTGAAACCAGATGGACAAGCCCAGCCGGGATCAACCATGCAATCAGGGTGAGTCCAAGTTTTCGTCATGAACAAGACGTCAAGCTCATGTGTCTCTATCAACAGCTGGATCAAAAGGTAACAAAAGGTAAAATATATATGGAATGCACTGTCAAAATCTAGGATCTTCAGAGTATAATCTTGTTGAGTGATATTCTGAAGCTAGAATCTATACAGATTGCTCATCAAATCGTCCACCTTGTCCAGTGGAGAACAGCTGTGGAAAACAACAAGTTTTAACCTTTTCTCCCATACACTCATTGAAGTTCTCTTTGCTTTTTTCATTTGAAATAACTCAATGCTGTTTCCTATTACTTCTTTTGAATATAGAGGACATATTGTGTAATGTTCATAAAGCTCTTCACTCGTCGACTTGTCCACTTTCTCTATTTCACCACTTGCAATTTATGATTCATCTTCTAAACCTATCACCTGTTCATCAACATTTACAGTTTTATAATAAATATTGTTCTGTACAAGATATAACGTAGGCTTTTGAAGTTTATTAACATCTACAAACTCTTGTTATTTTGTCTGACTCTTTGTTGGTACACCGTATACTAGAATAACTACTGGCTCATTTTCCTCTCCGTCTCCACCAACAGTTTAAATACTTTTCTTCAAATCTAAAGGCAAATACACAACTCTTCCTTTCAGACCTCTTTGTAAGTCTGTTGGTGGCAGTTTACCTGTTTTAGGCTCCTTGCGAATTATACCTTGAATTGATTGAACAGATTGAATAAGAACTTACTCATATGTATTCAAATCTGCCAGTTTCTCTGGTATAGGTACTAATTCTAAATTGTTATGTACTCATCTAGCTGGCATTTTGTTCTCTACTAAGCTTTTAGTAGCAATATTTACAAATACGTTGATTAGTACCTAATTCAATTCGACCTTCCACCAACAAGTAACCTCCAAGTTGTGCCACCTATCATTGTTGTCCTTTTCACTTTTTAAATACAAATTAACATTCCTCGTTTGACTTTTATGATGAGTACGACTACAACAAATAGAAACAAAGTTTGGTTTTTCAGAACACACTGTCTTAAACTTTCTAATTTCTTCTTCAAACTGATCAATGTTAATCTCTATCCCATGTTCCTCAGCATCTGCAGTTGTTAAACTCTCAGTTTCTACACACTGCTGTTCTGAACCCTTACATCTCACTACTCGGCAACTACTAACAATGTTGGGCCTACCCAAATGCAAACCAGAAACCCTTTCCCTGTCACAGTTGAAGGTCTCACCATATTAATGAAAGGAAGCATGCATCTCTCTGTGACTTTTCCTAGTGGCATCATACTTAAAGCAAACATACAAATAGATCTATACCTGTGTTTTATCGGTATCACATATTCCGATACATGACTTGGGTGAAAATACATGTTGAAGCATAGACATACCTCAGCAAAGTTAAACTGTTAAGACAAATCATCGGGCAATGTAAATTGGGGCAATATGTAAGTTGCAACTGTGTGCGTTTTTTTTCTATAGCATAGTAGTCAATTAGGACATTCGCTGTGCTCATCACATGTCCCCAGAAAGCAAGTGAGGATCAACGCAGATGGGCCTCTGTTACCTTCCTTTTACAAACAAGGGGAGAGGAACTAATAAAGACTGGGAGGAAAGAGGAGGAAAGAGGAGGGGGGTCATGGGACATGTCATTCCCAGTCTCTCGGTATGCTGTACCTGTGATGTATAGTTTATTGCTCATTTCAGTGGTATTTGGGCATGCCACTACACCACTCAGCACGCATTAGGATTATATTGGATTACAACTTAAAGAAATTGGAATATGGGAGGTGTGCATCCCCACCCCCATGATTGTACCTGTGATGTAGGCAGCTTCAGCATGAGCAGGAAGCCTCACAATTACCTAGAGTTATATTCACGTGTGCTTCACCAGTGTGAGCAAACACGAACACCAAGTCGGTAGCCAACATAACATTTTTTTCATCTCCCTGAATTTAATAAAGCATGTCCTTGTTAAAGCCCCCCTCCAGTATTTTCCCACAAGGTTCAATATGCAGAAGACAATTTCTTGTACATTTTCCTGGCCTTTTTTGGACCCCATTTCATCCCTGTACCTTAGTCACAAGACCATGTAGTCCTTGCAACATGACACACTGCACTTGTGTGGCATTCAACCGATTGTGACTTTCTCTGTAATGCACAGATGGTACCAACAGCCCAGTGAAGGTGTGAGTGCTATTTTTCACGGTAGATGGGCCTCTGTTACCTTCCTTTTACAAACGAAGGGAGAAAAAACGATAAAGAGCAGGAACGAGGGGGGGTTCAAGGCATGTGTCATTCCCAGTCTCTCTATCTGCCACCCCTGGGATTGATGCAGGTTCAGCACAAGCAGGAAGCTTGACAATACCTTAACCTATATTCATGTGTGCTTCACAAGTATGCACAAACCAATGCACGAAGTGTGCAAACAACATTTCATTTATTTTTTAATCTCACTGAAGTTAATAAAGCATGTCCATGTTAAAGCCACCCTCCCCCGTATTTTTCCACAAGCTTCAATCGGCAGAAGGCCATTTCTTGTACATTACCCCGACCGATTTTGGACCATATTTATCCCTGTACCTTAGACACAATACCATGTAACCCTTGCAACATCACACACTTCCCTCGTGTACCACTGAAACCGATTGCAACATTCTCTGCCCTGTACAGATGCCACCAACAAGCCAGTGAAGGTCTAGGTGCTATTTTTTAGAGTACATGGGCCTCTCTTACCTTCCTTTTACAAACAACAGGAGACGAACCGTTAGAGTGCGGGAAGAAGGACGGGGGGCTCAAGGGACATGTCATTCCCAGTCTCTCGATCTGCCACCCCTGTGCTGTAGGCAGGTTCAGCATGAGCAGGAAGCTTGACAATAACTTTACTTATATTCACGTGTGCTTCACAAGTGTGCAAAAACCAATGCATGAAGTGTTCAAACTACATTTCATTTTTTTCATCTCACTGAAGTTAATAGAGCATGTTCGTGGTAAAGCCCCTCCCAGTATTTCTTGCGACAAGCTTCAATCTACAGAAGGCCATTTCTTGTGCATTACCCTGGCTGATTTTCAACCTCCATTCATCCCTGTACCTTAGACACAAGACCATGTAACCCTTGCAACATCACACACTGCACTCGTGTACCACTGAAACCAATTGCACCTTTCTCTGCGCAGTACAGATGCCTTCAACAAGCTAGTGAAGGTCTAAGTGTTATTTTTCAGGGTACTTGGGCTTCTCATACCTTCTTTACAAATGACGGGAGACAAACCGTTAGAAAGTGGGAGGAAGGAGGGGGAGGCTCAAGGGGTATGTCATTCCCAGTCTCTTGATCTGCCGCCCCAGTGATGTATGCAGGTTGAGCTTGAGCATGAAGCTTGACAATACCTTAACTTATATTCACGTGTGCTTCACAGGTGTGCACAAACCAATGCACGAAGTGTGCAAACATTTCATTTTTATCTCACTGAAGCTAATAAAGCATGTCCATGTTAAAGCCCCCCCAGTATTTTCCCACAAGCTTCAATCTGCAGAAGGCCATGTCTTGTACATTACCCCAGACGATTTTGGACCCCAATTCATCCGTGTACCTTAGACACAACACAATATAACTCTTGCATCATCACACGCTGCACTCATGTACCACTGAAACCAATTGCAACTTTCTCTGCACTATACAGATGCCAACAACAAGCCGTTGAAGGTCTAAGTGCTATTTTTCAGGGTACATTGGCCTCTGTTACCATCCTTTTACAAACAACGGGAAAAGAACCGTTAGAGAGCGGGAGGAAGGAGGGGGGCTCAAGGGACGTGTCATTCCCAGTCTCTCGATCTACTGCACCTGTGATGTGCGCAGGTTCAGCACGAGCTGGAATCTTGACAATACCTTAACGTATATTCACGTGTGCTTCACAATTATGGACAAACCAATGCACGAAGTGTGCAAACAACATTTAATTTTTTTCATCTCGCTGAAGTTAATGAATCATGTCCGTGTTAAAGCCCCCCTCAGGATTTTCCCACAAATTTCACTCTGCTGAAGGCCATTTTCTGTACATTACCCTACTGATTTTGGACCCCAATTCATCCCTGTACCCTAGACACAATACCATGTGACCCTTGCAACATCACACACTACACTTGTGTACCACTGAAACCCATTGCAACTTTCTCTGCACTGTACAGATGCCACCAACAAACTAGTGAAGGTCTAAGTGCTATTTTTCAGGGTACATGGGCCTCTCTCACCTTCCTTTTACAAACAACGGGAGACAAACCATTAGAGAGCGGGAGGAAGGAGGGTGGGCAGGTCAAGCGACAGTTCATTCCCAAACTCCTGATCTGCTGCTCCTTTGATGTATGCAGGTTCAGGACGAGCAGGAAGCTTGACAATGCCTCAACCTTTATTCGCATGTGCTTCACAAGTGTGCACAAACCAATGCACGAAGTGTGCAAACAACATATATTTTTTTATCTCACTGAAATTAATAAAGCCTGTCTGTGTTAAACCCTCCCCCCAGTATTTTCCTACAAGGTTCAATATGCTAAAGGTCATTTCTTGTACATTAACCTGGCAGATTTTGGACCCCAATTTATTCCTGTACCTTAGACACAACACCATGTAAACCTTGCAACATCATACACTGCACTGGTGAACCACTGAAACCGATTGCAACTTTCCCTGTGATCTCTCACACATTCATAAAACTTATCTCTTATAAAGAAACACCCCCACCCCCAACTGTATTAATATACAAACATACCTATTTCTCTTACATTGACCGGGCCAATTTTTGATATTAATTCAACCCTATACCTTACGCGCAACACCATGCAGACCTTTCAACATGAGACTGCATTCCTCATTTACCCAAAACACTTAAATATATACGGTGCACTACAACAATACCTTCCCAAACACTCATACGAAGTAACATAATCACTAATCCCTTTACCACCATGTATTTCACCTAATCTGTCTTTTCATTCTTCACTACTCAGCAACTACTTAAAGTGTTGACTCTATGCAAATGCAAATCAGAAACCCTTTGCATATCACAGTTGAGCGTGTCACCATCTCACTGAAAGCATGCGTATATGGAGCTGAATCATTTCCTAGTAGCACATACTTAAAAGAAACATACAAATAGATATATACCACTGTTATATATTCATCAAATCTTCTTTTGCACAACACATGTAAAAATACATATAGAAAGGGATGTGTCATTCTTAGTCTCTCGATCTGATGGCATTCTAATGTCTGCACATTCTGCACGGCCAGGGACTGTGACAGTTGCTTACACTTATACACAAATATAGCTCACCAGTTTCAAAATTCCAAGCACCACGTCTGCATGCAACATTTCTTTTTTTTTGTATTTTCCTCAAGTTAATAAAAACTGCCTCTTCTAACCCCCACCACTATTTTCTGACAAGTAACATTGTGTAAACGTGCAACAATTTCTTTATGTTGCCCAAATCCATTTTGGAACCCAAATTACCCCTGTACCTCACTTTCAAAACTATATACTCCTTTAAACATGACAAATTGCACTTCTTCCTCGAAAACTCCTTAATATATGGGGTATTTGTTCAGCAACTACTCACATGCTATGCACATTGTGTAACAAATGTGAAACAGCACACTTCAGTAATACTATGTTATTTACCCCAAAAACATATTTTCAAATTTAAAAATATCGTCTCAAAGACTTAACCACTACTACACAATATATAACACACCTTATTAATGTGTAACTCACCTGTGTAGTAGGTATGCAAATTTCGAATTTCACAAATGCATGCAATATTTTCTTTCTCAGACAATAAATGTAATTCTAGACTCTCGTCAAGAATAGAACAAGTAATAGCAACATTCCCCTCTCTTTCCGCACATAAATCCATGTACATTACAAATCAAAATCCTACCTTCATTATTTCAAATTGAAAAACACATTCCTATTGGTTACTCATATTAACCCTCTCTAACACTCTTTTAAAACGCCCCAAACAGGTTCTCTTATTTCTCTTATTTGTAGAATGCATATTATACTTTTCTTCCATACATGAAGATATCATTGTATCTTAAAAGAGAAAAATAGTGCACTGATCAATAATGATCCTACTCTTTCTTTAAAAAAAAATATCATAACTGAGAGGTAAACAAGACAGCTTTTGGGCAGCTACAGACTATAATAATTCTGAAATCAGCCAAGGTGTACCGCTTATTCCACATCTTTATTAATACCCTCCAGTTGCATCGTACCATACTCAATAGTCATTTTTTTTATTCCAGCCTTCTTAAATCACGATTCTTGTTCCCTCCTCTTTCTGATAGGGGTATCCTATCAAGAGCACATGATTTGAGTAAACCAGCGCTTCTTATTGTGACATTCTTTAAAATGCCGGTCAATAGGATATTGCTTGTCCTCATTCGTGATTGCCCGCATGTGCTCCCATATATAAGTCTTTTAACTTGATGAATAGTACTGCCAATATGAACTAACTAGCATGGGCAAATAAGAGCATAAACACAGAAATCTGATTTGCAATTCAGATGTTTTGAAATAACAAATGGTTTCTGGATTTTCGAGACTTTCACTTGTTTACAATTAGTGCTATTTCTACATGCCTTGCAAGTGTAAAATCCTTGCACTTTGAATTGAGAATTGGTATCTTCAGGCAGCATACTCTTACCCAGTATATCTTTCAATGCTGGGCATCTTCGAAATGTGATGCTGGGATTATCTCCCACACACTTCGCCATAGTCTCATCTGTGCTCAACACACTCCAATATTTTCTCATACATTTGCGTACTTCACCCACCTGATTACTGAATGATGTGATAAATCTAAGAGTGTTTCCATCCTCTTTATCAACAGTTTTAACTCTTAGTAACTCTTCCCTCTCCACTTTTTTCAAATTTTCACATGCTTTATTGATGACTTTATGGGAAAAATCTAGTTCAGCAAACCTTTTCCTCGTGATTTCCATTTCCTCTAGAAATGTATTATCAGAACCACAGTTCCAGCATGCCCTCAATAGTTCCCCATACCGTATGCTGTTAATGAGGTTCAATGGGTGGCAACTTTCAGTATGTAGTAAGCTGTTGCCAGCTGTTTTCTTCCTTTAAAGCTTACTTTCTTGTCGATTTTCATGCACTTGTACCTCTGCGTCAAGGAATTCAATAGATTTCCTATCCATAGAACATGTGAACTTTAAATTCAGGTTGTTGGTGTTGAGGGACTCTACAAAATCTAATGCTTCATTTTCATCTCCACTCCAAACACAAAATATGTCATGTATATACCTTGCCCAGAGGGCAACATGGGTTTTAAAGGCATCAATGTTATTGGCCACCTGCTCTTCCCACCAGCCTAGGTAAAGACCTCCACAGCTGGGTGCTAAGGAGGTTCCTATCGCCGTTCGCTGGGATTCGGCAATAGATTGTGTGATCAAAAATGAAGAAATTGTTAGTTAAAGAAATCAACATCATATTCAGTAACATTTCTGTATGCATTAAACAACATAATGGACGACTCTTTAAATAGTACCGGCAGGCTTCTAGGCCTAGCTCATGGGGTATACATGTATACTAGCTGTTCACATCAAGTGTCAGCAATAACATTCCTTGTTCCCAATTGACTTTTACAATTTGTCTTAAAAAGTCTCCTGTGTCCTGCACATAAGTGAGGGTAATGATTGAACTTACGGTCTTAAAAAAGAATTGATATACTTTGAAATATTTTCATACATGCTACCTATAGAAGACACACACAATTGGCCTGCCTGGAGGATTACATTTATCCTTATGGACTTTAGGCAATAAATACATTGGAGACAACTTTGGGAATTCACAGTTTATCAATTTAAACTCATCATTAGACAAAAGTTGTTCATTTTTTCATTTCAAAACACGTTCCCTGTAATTTTCATTACTTGTCTCATAGTTTTTTCTATAACTCTTGACATAGCTTGTATTATCACTTAGTTGTCTGTTACCTTCATCTAAATATATTTTATGGGACCAAACAACTACATTGCCTCCCTTGTCCAATTTTTTAATGACCAGGTCTCTATTATTCTGTAGTTCCTTAATAGCTGTTTGTTGCCCTGAAGTTAGATTACTGAAAAAATATACTTTCCGACTTGCTAGTTTTTAAAATTCCTTCTGCACTTCTCAAATACATCCGATAGCTTCATTGTGTATCTGTGGGACAAAACTAGACTTGGGTTTAAAACCACTTGAACTTGCCAGATCAATGATAATGTCTTCTTGAGCTAGACTTATTAATGGGTCATCTACCCAATTATCTACTCCACCCAATTCTCTAAGTGTTTGTAATGTCTCAATATCTTCAATAGCTAAGTTGGAATCTATGTCTTGATCTCTTGGTACCACATGCTTTTGTCTGTATTCATGCCATTTATTTAATTTCAATTTATGAGTAAAGTAAAACAAATCAATTCTACTTCCCGCGTAATCAAACATTTTGGTGGGACAGATAGTTAAATCTAGGGATAGTACATCGGTTTGGTTATCAGTTAACAGAATATTAGATAAGTTCAGTACCACAAATTTGTCCTTCATTTTGATGCCATTTTTCCTCTTGTTTTCATTCCTTCAAAGGTTTGTATACTGCTTTGCTGCTTTACGCCTTGCTTTGCGCCTCTGGCGTGGCAACCTCGACTTCTTGCTGCTTGGGGACTTGCTGATTCCTGTCTCCCTCTTTCAATGATGTTGAACTCTTTTAAAATTCTGGATCATACCACTGTTGGTTCATCATTTTCTAGGGTTCCATCACCTGAAATTCCAGCTGATGCTGCTTCTACCTGCAGTATCAGTGATGTGGTGGCCACTTCATTCACACCAATAGGATTTCTATTAGCTGTATCTTGTGTTGTCACCTCCTTGATGTTGGATTTTCTGAGATGGTCACATTTTTTACCAAATGTTTAGATTTGTCCCTGGTTATAGTCAATCTCGTCCCTATGGAACTTGAGTTGTTTTGTTATTTTGATCTTTCCTTCCTCCTATTTAAGGCGTATTTTGAGCTTATTCATTTCTGTTTCATACTCATTGTCTGAACATTTCTCTTTAAGAATATATATATATATTACTGGCGGTCGCCAGTAGGTAGTTATAGTTAGGATTTTTTTCAATGTTAAATCTCAAAATTCTATTTAGAAGAACTTTGGCGCCGGTTGACGAATCTGCCTGAAAATTTCCTCAAAATGGCCTCGCGGCGCCCCGGTCCTTCCCTGAAAGTTTGGGGGGATTTGTCAAGCGGGGGCTGAGATAAAAGGGGGGTCTCAAAACGTGTTTTCCCCATGTTAATTTCCATAGGGCGGTCAACCTCACTTTTAGCCTGAACGGCTGAATGGATTTCCACCAAACTTGGCAAAATTGTTGGGACTGGTAGCCCGATGTGCCTTTGCTATGTCTCAAGATATGTGCTCCAGTGGATTTTGAGTAATTTAGGTTCCAAAAAATATATATATCTATAGCAGCGCCCCGGTACGCGCACCGGGGCGCGTACCAGGCGCGCCACGCAACTTGCGCACGGAAGGCTGATTGGCTGTCGGGTGTCTGTAAACATTATAAACAGTCCGGAGCGGCCGCCATCTTGTGTCTCAGTAGGATCGAGACACAAGAGATGGCCAAAACAAAGGGGAAATTGACCATAAGGGGGCAGAGTAGACCCTCCTAGACCCCCTAGGTTTGATGTGGGGGCTTTAAAAGGACCCTGCGGGGCAAAAAAAAAAGTATTTTTTTTTTCTATTTTTGCCGGGGGAGCGCCCGGTACGCGCACCGGGGAGCGGACCGGGGAGCGTACTATGGGGAAAAAAGAATGACAGACTTTTCAAAAATTGCATGTTTATTAATTGTTCTTTTTGTTGTTTTTTATTTTTTTTATTTTGTATTTAGGTACCAACATGTAGGTACCAATGCAGAGTCTAAAATTTAATATACACCGTCTCCTTTGTAGTTATCTTGCATGTTTTTACAGACGTTATTGTGGTATATGGAATTCATACCATTGTCTGTCAGGAAAGCAGAAACAATATGGAGGCAGGAGATGATAAAGAGATGTTAAATACACATTGGAGATAATATAGTAGGAGAAAGGAAGTAACTATGGGCAAACTTACTATGTAACACAAAAAAGTTGCACAGTATATTTTAAGTCCCACTTTATATTATATCTACTTTGGTACTATTTCATAATTTACATATAAAAAAGAATAATGTCTCAAACAATTTTTAATTTTTAAATAAAAATTTATTGTTGTGATTTTTCAAAATCTAAAAGAATTTGCAACATTAATTCATCAGGTATGTCCTCCTTTTCATTCCAGGATTCAATTTCTTCTACACAATTAATTAAGTCTTGGTCCAGAGAGTGATCCAAAAAGTCTATTTCATCTTTGTCTTCCTTAGGATTGTTTTCCATATTATTTTCAAATGAAATATTAATTTCATTTTGTCCTTCCATTTTCTTGTTGTAAATTGCAAAAAAATATATATATATCAGTAGAGATAGGGCACTGCTTGGTTTAAGTTCAGACAGGTACTTGTGAGTTTTTAACAGTGAAGTTATCTTTGGGCAGTGTATGGTTTCAGGCAGGAAGTAGAACTATTAAAAAGTGCCTGTGATGAAGCCTAAGTAAATTCATAATTATACCAGAGAAGCCTAACTCAATCCATAATTATAATAGACAAGCCTATCTCAATGTCTAACTCTTACAGAGGGACAGTATATAACTATCTGAAAACGTTTTCCCAAATTAACTTAAAGTGCATAACATAGTTCTCCTTTCAAATTAACAACTTCCCTTTTTCAAATTAGTTGAAGTTTTCTGTCAAAAAATTTTCCAAATGTACCTTAGGTAGTGTTAGTCAAAATGGCTGTGTTTCCCTCTCATTTTTCATATATATTCATGTACTTAACCAATCAAATGTCAGCACATAAAAGTACAAAATGTAAGTAACATTTTAATTGGTTGAAAATTCAAACAGTTTCATATGTGTTTTTGTCATGTAATTTACTTCAGGATATTTAGACAGGGCTACAGCCCAAATGGCTCAATGGAATACCACCAAATTTGGGTAAATGGTAGGGACTGCTATGTAGTAGGGCGTATTCTATATTTGGTGTAAGTGTCTCCAGTGGTTTTTCTGTAAATTACTTTCCCACCTTTTTTTGGGAGCGCTTACCGGTGCGCGCCCCGGTACGCGCACCGGCAGCGTTACGGGAGTCCTCCATTTTGTGTTTCGGGTAGAATTGAGACACAAGATGGAGGACAAACAACGTTGGGAATGGGTAGAAGGGGGCACGGTAGACACTTCCTGACCCTCTAGGTTTTCTGAGGGGGGTTTAGAAGGCCCATTTATGTCCCACCAAAAAAACCATTTTTCATTTTTCGCGGGGGAAGCGCCCGGTACGCGCACCGGGGAGCGTACCAGGGAGCGTACTTTGGTGAAAAATAGTGAAAAAAGTTTGAAAAAGAAAATCATTATGAGTGATCAGAGGTAGGGTAGCTCTGAAAAGAGCTTTTGGGTTCTGTGGCTGATTTAAGTACCTACAAGTAGGTTCCAATGCACAGTCGTAAATTCAGGAGGAATATTCTATTCCCCTCATCTGAGAAGTGCACACCATCTCCTCTGTAGATGTCTTGCATATTGTAACGCAAGTTGTTGTTGTATATTGAACCCATTCCATAGTCTCTCATGTAAGCAGAAACAGATTTATTCACATGTTTCCGTGCTTTCTCAAATTGTGGACAAAATTGGTTGGACCAGTTCCATTTCTGTCTTTGGCATATATTGGAATATACCAAGGCAGTTTGTGGAAAAAGTGTCATCAATTGATCAAAGGTGTCCTTTAAAAGCATTTCCAGACCAACCCCAGTCATAATGCCCAAATCATTTCTACCACAGTGCACTATTAAGAGGTCAGGGTTTGGCAGATGCAAAAAGGTTTTCACCAATGGTAACAATTGGTGACATCTCAATCCTCTCTGGCCAATCCACTTGATTTCCACATTTGATAAATCAAGGTTGTGATAATTTCTGCTTGCTGCATACCTTTGAGCCCAGTGGATGTAGCTATGTCCAATAATCCATACAGAATACATGATGAGAGAAGGTTCTGGTGCAGTCAGATGAAGTGTGGGAATGAAATGGCAGTTGGAACAGTAGGAGTTTACAAAAAAAAATTGTGGAGTTTCCCTGCTGTTGAATCACAAGCAATGATTGGTGGATTCAGATAGTTGAAAACTGAAAGTTAGGGTGCATGGTTGTGTTGTGTGTAAGAAACAATTTGAATGGTTAAGAAAAAGTCACTAAAAGCAATAATGCCCTGGATAAGCTGGTGTATTGAGAGGTCAAACATCCTTGCTGACTTAATTTGCAACATTGTAGAATAAACTTTTGAACCTGAGAGTTCAGGTAGGAGGGAGTTGCTATGGTAACAGATAAAAAGGTCTGAGAGGGGGAAGGGTGTTGGTTTGAAAATAGTGAGGGAAGACTTTTGATTGGTTGAAATAAGGCATATGTGTGTAGAATTAGAGATTTTCTATGCCAGTCTTGGTTTCAGTGTATTGAGTGCACACCTTTTGCTCTGCTAAAGAAAAATTGGTGTGTGTGTCTGACACTGTTCTCAATCTCCCAAAGCATTTGTAAAGATAAGTAATGATTCATTTAATTTAGATAGAGACTTGTTTGCTCTATGGAGAATATTTGGAAGCAGATAGTGAACTTTCAGCAGTGAAATTGATTGCTTGTACATAGGACTTGTGCTGTGTTTGTAAAAAGTTACTTAAAAAACGATGTCGGGGTAAAAGAATGGCTTTTAAATTTTTGAGAAGTAATTAATAGTGTTTGCCTCATTAAATAAATATATTTGAACCTTTTAGAACGATGTCACTTGCATTACCTCGGATTTGGAAGCAGATTGAGATTCTTTTTTATTGGTTTGTGGCATGTTTTTGGGAAATGCTTGCTATGAACATTTGCAAGATAGGGGATTTGTATTTTGTGAAACAGTGAGGTTTCAGTAGTGAAATTGAATGCTTGTACATAGGTCCTGTGTTGTGTTTCTAAAATGTTATTCAAAAAACGATTTTGGGGACAAATCAATGGTATTTACATTTGGGCTTCATTTATGATTGCTTTGTGCTGCCGGTGCATCACTTTAAACATGGGAAAAAAGTGAAGCTCTGGTGGCGCAAGGCCTTCATACATAAGGCCCTGAGTTTCTTTGCTGTTGGTTTGTGTCTTGCTTTTTGATAATGCTTGCTATGAACATTTGCAAGATAGAGGATTTGTACTTTGGGAAACAGTGAGGTTTCAAAAGTGAAATTGAGTGCTTGTACATAGGTTCTGCGCTGTGTTTCTTAAATGTTATTCAAAAAACGATTTTGGGGGAAATCAATGGTATTTACATTTGGCTCTTATTTACGATTGTCTTGTGGCACCAGTATGTCACTTTTAACATGGGAAGAAAGTGATGCACTGGTGGCGCAAGGCCTTCATAAATAAGGCCCTGAGTTTTTTTGTTGTTGGTTTGTGTCTTGCTTTTTGATAATGCTTGATATCAACATTTGCAAGATAGAGGATTCGTATTTTGTGAAATAGTGAGGGTTCAGTAGTGAAATTGAGTGCTTGTACATAGGATCTTCGCTGTGTTTCTAAAATGTTATTCAAAAAACGATTTTGGGGGAAATCAATGGTATTTTCATTTGGCCCTTATTTATGATTGCCTTGTGCTGCTGGTGCATCACTTTACACATGGGAAAAAAGTGACGCTATGGTGGCGCAAGGCCTTCATAAATAAGGCCTTGAGTTTGTTTGCTGTTGGTTTGTTTTTTGCTTTTTGATAATGCTTACTATGAACATTTGCAAGATAGAGGGTTTGTATTGTGGGAAACAGTGAGGTTTCAAAAGTGATATTGAGTGGTTGTACATAGGTTTTGCGCAGTGTTTCTTAAATGTTATTCAAAAAACGATTTTGGGTGCAAATCAATGGTATTTACATTTGGCCCTTATTTATGATTGCCTTGTGGTGCCGGTACGTCACTTTTAACATGGGAAGAAAGTGAAGCACTGGTGGCGCAAGGCCTTCATAGATAAGGCCCTGAGTTTTTTTGTTGTTAGTTTGTTTCTTGCTTTTTGATAATGCTTGATATCAACATTTACAAGATAGAGGATTCGTATTTTGTGAAATAGTGAGGGTTCAGTAGTGAAATTGAGTGCTTGTACATAGGATCTTCACTGTGCTTCTTAAATGGTATTAAAAAAACGATTTTGAGGGCAAATCAATGGTATTTTTATTTGGCCCTTATCTATGATTGCCTTGTGCTGCCGGTGCATCACTTTAAACATGGGAAATAAGTGACGGTCTGGTGGCGCAAGGCCTTCATAAATAAGGCCCTGAGTTTGTTTGGTGTTGTTTTGTTTTTTGCTTTTTGATAATGCTTGCTATGAACATTTGCAAGATAGAGGATTTGTATTTTGGGAAACAGTGAGGTTTCAAAAGTGATATTGAGTGGTTGTACATAGGTTCTGCACAGTGTTTCTTAAATGTTATTCAAAAAACGATTTTGGGGGCAAATCAATGGTATTTACATTTGGTCCTTATTTATGATTGCCTTGTGGCACCGGTGCGTCTCTTTTAACATGGGACGCACTGGTAGCGCAAGGCCTTCATAAATAAGGTCCTGAGTTTTTTTGTTGTTAGTTTGTTTCTTGCTTTTTGATAATGCTTGATATCAACATTTGCAAGATAGAGGATTTGTATTTTGTGAAATAGTGAGGTTTCAGTAGTGAAATTGAGTGCTTGTAAATAGGATCTTTGCTGTGTTTCTAAAATGTTATTCAAAAAACGATTTGGGGGGCAAATCAATGGTATTTTCATTTGGCCCTTATTTATGATTGCCTTGTGCTGCCGGTGCATCACTTTAAACATGGGAAATAAGTGACGCTCTGGTGGCGCAAGGCCTTCATAAATAAGGCCCTGAGTTTGTTTGCTGTTCGTTTGTTTTTTGCTTTTTGATAATGCTTGCTATGAACATTTGCCAGATAGAGGATGTGTATTTTGGGAAAAAGTGAGGTTTCAAAAGTGATATTGAGTGGTTGTACATAGGTTCTGCGCAGTGTTTCTTAAATGTCATTCAAAAAACGATTTTGGGGGCAAATCAATGGTATTTACATTTGGCCCTTATTTATGATTGCCTTGTGGTGCCGGTACGTCACTTTTAACATGGGAAGAAAGTGACGCACTGGTGGCGCAAGGCCTTCATAAATAAGGCCCTGAGTTTTTTTGTTGTTGGTTTGTGTCTTGCTTTTTGATAATGCTTGATATCAACATTTGCAAGATAGAGGATTCGTATTTTGTGAAATAGTGAGGGTTCAGTAGTGAAATTGAGTGCTTGCACATAGGATCTTCGCTGTGTTTCTAAAATGGTATTAAAAAAACGATTTTGGGGCAAATCAATGCTATTTTCATTTGACCCTTGTTTATGATTGCCTTGTGCTGCCGGTGCATCACTTTAAACATGGAAAATAAGTGACGCTCTGGTGGCGCAAGGCCTTTATAAATAAGGCCCTGAGTTTGTTTGCTGTTGGTTTGTTTTTTGCTTTTTGATAATGCTTGCTATGAACATTTGCACGATAGAGGATTTGTATTTTGGGAAACAGTGAGGTTTCAAAAGTGATATTGAGTGGTTGTACATAGGTTCTGCGCATTGTTTCTTAAATGTTATTCAAAAAACGATTTTGGGGGCAAATCAATGGTATTTACATTTGGTCCTTATTTATGATTGCCTTGTGGCATCGGTGCGTCTCTTTTAACATGGGACGCACTGGTGGCGCAAGGCCTTCATAAATAAGGCTCTGAGTTGCTGTGGTATAAACTTTAATATGTTGCAAATTAGTGTTTATATCGTTTGCTTTTTGTCATTACTTTGTTGTTTGCTAATAGTGGTCTTTAATGTGTTATTTTTTTCAGAACCACAGATTGAAATCAACATTTTAAAAGCAAGCAAAAATGCCGTCAAGGCAAAGGAGTAGAAAAAATACCATAAGTAAAAGAACATAATCATCAAAGGAATTAAAGGAATCCTCTACAACAAGTACTTCAAAAAACACCAGAAAAGCTCCTGGTAAGACAATTAAGTCTTTTCTTTGCAATTTATGTAGATCAAAAAGAAATGTTAACGGTAATGTGAAGATCCAGAAATTGAGTGCATTGATAATGGAAAGGAAAATGAGTAAGAAAGAACAGAAAGGTAAGAGAGGAGAAAGGAAAAGAAGCAGGAGGACTGAAAGAAGATGAGTGTTAGGAAAGAAAGTAAGGAGAAGAAGAGTGAATATGGGGAATGTTGATATTCAAAGAAAATGTTGAAAAGGAACAGGGGTGTGGAAGGATAAGAAAAGATGCATTGCTGGAGTTGAAGGCAGAAGGCCTCATTTATGAAGCCATGCGTCACTTTAACGCCACCAAAGCATCACTTTTTGTGACGCATCAGTCCAATAACAAATGCACCTTACTTATTCATATTTACAAAGTGCTGTATCTAGGTAAATACGTCACTTTGTAAACCCCTGCGCCACATTATTCCTACGTCAGGTGTAATGTATGCAAAAGGGATACATTATACCTGATGCAGGTATAATGTGGCGCAGGGTTTTAAAAAGTCTTACACCTGCTGTGAGGCAGGCGCAAGATTTTGACGCAACAGTATCCTAAAAGTGGCACAGTGAAATCTCATAGATTTCACTGCGTTGCTATTACCAAGCTTTTTGCGGGGGAATGCCCCCTCTGCATACATTATACCTGACGCAGGTATAATGTGGCGCAGGGTTTTAAAAAGTGACTCATCTACCTTGATGCGTCACTTTTTAAATATAGCGTAACAAGGCGCATTTTTTTACACCGCTGGAGCGATGCGTCACTTTTCTGTGCGCACTTCTTACGACATTCCAGATGGGTCATATTTAATGTATGACGAATCATGTCGCAAGGAGTTACAGATACGTCAGTATTTCTGACGTATCTGTAAACACAAAAGTGACACATTACTGGAGTGCGTCACAAAAGTGACGCAACTCCAGTAATGCGTCCTTTCACATGGGGAAAGCACCATGTGAAAGATCTTGCGTCAGTCTTACAACTGCTGTGAGGCAGGTTCAAGATTTTGACGCAACAGCATCCTAAAAGTGACGTAGTGAAATCTCATAGATTTCACTGCATCGCTATTACGAAGCTTTTTGCGGGGGAACGCCCCCTCTGCATACATTATACCTGACGCAGGTATAATGTGGCGCAGGGTTTTAAAAAGTGACCCATCTACCTAGATGCGTCACTTTTTAAATATAGCGCAACGAGGCGCATTTCTTTACACCGCTGGTGCGATGCGTCACTTTTCTGTGCGCACTCCTTACGACATTCCAGATGTGTTATATTTAATGTATGACGAATCATGTCGCAAGGAGTTACAGATACGTCAGTATTTCTGATGTATCTGTAAACACAAAAGTGAGGCATTGCTGGAGTGAGTCACAAAAGTGACGCAACTCCAGTAATGCATCCTTTCACATGGGGAAAGCACCATGTGAACGGTCTTGCGTCAGTCTTACACCTGCTGTGAGGCAGGCGCAAGATTTTGATGCAACAGCATCCTAAAAGTGACGCAGTGAAATCTCATAGATTTCACTGCGGCGCTATTACCAAGCTTTTTGCGGGGGAGCGCTCCCTCTGTATACATTATACCTGACGCAAGTATAATGTGGCGCAGGGTTTTAAAAAGTGACCCATCTACCTAGATGCGTCACTTTTAAAATATAGCGCAACGATGCGCAATTTTTTACACCGCTGGTGCGTCACAAAAAGTGACACACAGGCGGCGCAAAACTGTCGCAAGGCCTTCATAAATAAGGTCTCGGATTTTCCCCGTGCTTCGCTCCCCGGTGCGCTTCCCGGTGCGCGTACAGGGCGCTCCCCCCCGCGCAAATCGAAAAAAAATATTTTTTTTTAATGCCCCACGGGACCCTATTTTAGCCCCCACATTAAACCTAGGGGGTCAGGAGGGGGTCTACCCTGTCCCCTTATAGTCATTTCTCCCTTTTTTTATGTCACCTCTTGTGTCTCGATCCTACCGAGACACAAGATGGTGGCCGCTCCGGACTGTTTCGAATGTTTACAGACACCGTGAGCCAATCACTTTCCATGCGCAAGTCGCGTGTCGCGCCTGGTGCGCTCCCCGGTGCGCGCACCGGAGCGCGCCTATAGCTATATATATATTTTTGAACCTAAATTACTCAAAATCCACTGGAGCGCATATCTTGAGACATAGCAAAGGCACATCGGGCTACCAGTCCCTACAATTTTGCCAAATTTGGTGGAAATACATTCAGCCGTTCGGGCTAAAAGTGAAATCGACCGCCCTATGGAAATTAACATGGGGAAAACGCGTTTTGGGACCCCCCTTTTATCTCGAATCCCCCCCACACGTTCAGGGAAGGAACGGAACGCCGCAAGGCCATTTTGAGGAAATTTTCAGTCAGATTCGTCAACCGGTGCCAAAGTTATTCCAAATAGAATTTTGAGATTTAACATAAAAAAAAATCCTAACTATAACTACCTACTGGCGACCGCCAGTAGGTAATATATATATATATATATATATATATATATATATATATATATTGCCTACTGGCGGTTTCGATAGCAAAAACATTTTTTGTTTACTTAATAACCTTAGCGCCATTTGACACATTTTCACAAACGTTCCAAAACTAGTTTGTCACCCACTTCAGCTGCTGTCTGGAACGTTTTGGGGAGATTCGCCAAGTGGGGACAGAGAAAAAGTGGGTTCCCAAATGTGTTTTACCCATTAATTTTCCCACAGGGATTTTAGACATGACTACAGCCCAAATTGCTGAATGGAATTACACCAATTTGGCAGCAGACTAGATCTTGGTCCAGAAAGATCACTTTTTGTAATTTGCTGTAAAGCCTTTCAGTAGTTTTGAAGTAATTAAAAAGAAAATATTTATGCATATCTAGAGACGACGATGGTCTGTGTATCTGAACGATCTCATACTGAGGTCTGAATGACTGCCACCACTTCAACCAGGAAGTGGTGGCAGCCATCTTGGGAATCAGGACAAGAAAAACATATGGAAAAAAGCAGGGGGCAGGGTAGGGATACCCTAACCTCCTAATGCCTGGTCAGGGGGTCCTACAAGGACCCAGCCAAGGGCCAAAAATGTTTTTTTTATTTGTGCCACAAATTCACCGATGATCCACATTAAAAACAAGCGTGGTCTCCCAAACTTGTATTTGTTAGCCCCCAGGTGAGCCAGGTCTCGGAGAAAAGGGGTTTATATTATTATGGGAGGGGGTGCATGTGACACCTCCTTCTCGGGCTGATTTCAGCCAAAGGGACTCCATCTCTCAGGGCCGGCCAAAGTTTGAAAGGGGGATGTCCACCCCTGGGAGATAGCGATTTCAGTGTCCACACAGGTACAGGCAGGAAAACCTGTGTTTGCTCTCGCTTGGCGGGAGCAATTTCAAAGTCTCCTCCAAGCAAGAGCAAACACAAAGTCCCCTCCCAGCTGGCGGGAGCTTTAAAAATGCTCCCACCAGTTGGGAGCAGGCTTAAGATCTGTTTACTTGCCTACAGTGATGCAGGCAGGGAAACAGACTTGAATATTGCTCCCGCCGCAGGGAGCAGCATTGTTTGTTGCTCCTGCCCACAAGGAGCAGCATTTTTCGCTGCTCCTGCCAGCAGGGAGTAGCAGTCTTTGCTGCTCCCTCCGGGCTGTAGCAATACCGGTTCCCGATGTATTTGGGGAGCTGGCTGAGGCTGCTGGGGCCTTTGAACTCCCCTGCGGCCCCCAACCCGGTGATAGCCCAGGGTGGGTACCATATGGCCCCCTCCTCCTTTAATAATTGGCCGGGCCTCAGGGTATGGGGTCTCCAGGGCTGATATCAGCCCAGGAAGAGGGGCTCTGTGCCCCCTCACTATTTAAGGGAACTAGAACCATGCCCTCACCTTGCACTTCAAATTACCTCACATAATACATCACTCATAACATCTTCCATAACATCATTGATAATATCACTGCAACATTTGCTGTATAATTATTGATAAGAAAACTGTGCATGGAGGGGTTGTGCAGTATAGTTAGTTACCTTAGGGCAAGAGTTATATTTACTTGAGATTATTCTCGCCCATCGCTTTCCATGAGCCAGGCTTCAGCCAGGCTTCAGCCGAAATGCATCAGGATTGGATCCATTCCTTATAAAATCACTTTGTACAGTCATCAAGAGTGACAGTGACTGTTCTTTGCAGATATTCTAATACATATATATATGTGTGTTTATATATATATGTGTGTGTGTGTGTGTGTATATATAGATATGTCTGAGTGTATATACATATATGTACAAATATGTAAATTTTTAATGCAATGTATAAACTACTTATTTCAAATTTTAAAATTATATTATTTTCTATACATTTAATATATAAATAAAATACTTATAAATCAGTATTTATTATATGTACAATATCCTTACTTTTGGGCGGCATTCACTTCTAGTATACTTTTGGCACAATGTTTTTCATCATTACATTGTAAATATATAAACAGGATATTTCTTTAGACAATATTTTTGACATAATATTCATGTTTTCGACATTTTAACATGAGAACACAAAGACAGTTCAGGGTCTTTTACGTTTGTTTGCCAAGTCTCTTCCCAGAAACCTAAACACAAAGAAATCTAACACTTCCCTAACCGTCACACAAGGAAATGCCTAAACCTTTTTAAAGAAAAGCCTCCCTTCTCCCAGTGTGACTGATCTTTGACCATGAGAGACACAGGTGCAGTTGTTCTCTCAGCACATAGGGACGATTTTGTGAGTGCCCTATTCCTCCTGGTTATTCCCCGAACACATCAACATAGTGGTAGGAGCTCCCTACCCCGCAAGGAGAACAACAAAATAGTTATGCAAATACCTGCAAGGCCTTATGGTGAGGTCCTTTTCCACTAGACAGTGTGCTTCCAAACTACCTTAGATGCAGTTACCCAGTGTCAGCTTTTCTCGTTCCTTCCTTTTAAAACTTTTTATGCATTCACAGCACGACTGAGAGCAGGTGCCTAAGCCCTCTGGATGCACCCACTCCTTTTGATGGACCACATCCCTGCCCCAAGTTTGGATGTTCTATTCTCTTCCTTGAAGGGTCGACACTGCACTTTGGGAGCCGAGGAGGATGGTCCAATTCTCTCATTGTACCTCATCAGCATCGTGGTTGGACACTGAGATTGTGATCTGGTGTTATGGCAGCTCAAAAGAGTCTCCCCATCTCACAAGTCTACAGCCACGGGCCATTCCTTGTCGACAAGTTAGTCATGGCATGGCGACAATTCTCCACTTCTCCACCTCTGAAAGTGTAAATAAATTTGTATAATGGGGGAGAGCAATTCCGCCGCGCAGAGGAGCGCAGAGGAGCAGAGGAGGCACATTACCGGGCATTGAGAGTCTCCTGGGTCCCTAACGCTGCAGTCTTGCCGCGCCGCTTTGCAACACCGGGCGGCCTGCGGCTGGAGACTACAGCTCCCAGGGAGACTTGCGGCGACTTCCGGTTCGCCGGTACAAGAGAAGGACGCTTCCTCGGTGGAGCGGGGGAGAGCAATTCCGCCGCGCAGAGGAGCGCAGAGGAGCAGAGGAGGCACTTTACCGGGCATTGAGAGTCTCCTGGGTCCCTAACGCTGCAGCCTCGCCGCGCCGCTTTGCAACACCCGGCGGCCTGCGGCTGGAGACTACAGCTCCCAGGGAGACTTGCGGTGACTTCTGGTTCGCCGATACAAGAGAAGGACGCTTCCTCCGCGTCGCGGGACGCGCGCGGGCGTCGCCGGGCGGAGCCCGGGCAGAGGGCGGGCATTCCGGGGCCGTCAGAGGCAGGAGGAGGCTGGGCTGGGCCAGAGACCCTGTGAGTAACAAACTGTGCTTTTCTATTTATCTGGAGCAGTGTCGGATAAGGTTGTGGGACTTTACAGGCTTATACCCCGATAAACTGGTCATATGATTCCTGGTGACATCTAGGCATTGTCAAAGCTGTAAATCAACTCCGTTTAATCTTCCATAATGTCAGGCACAAAGAAAGACAAGGTGGTTACGGGGGCAGGTTCTATGAACAATTTCCTTGTTAAAATGGTGAATAAAATCAACGATGACAGAAGGGCTTCTTTGGGCAAAGTTGCTTCTCTAGATCATGACCTCTCTCCAGCAAGAGCAACTACGCCGGAGGCACCTCCAGAGATCGAAAATAGCACTGATTGTGTGTTAGGGGAATAAAACGCATCTAATTCAGCTAGCGTAGTAGTAGCTTTGATCCACCAGGCCCCTGATACTATAACACTTGATACAATAATGCTTGATAAATTATCTTCTGACTCTGAGGAAGAGGTAGAGGTAGCGGAAGGAAGTAAAAGAGAGAGACCTGTTAGAACCTGTAGAAAGCAGCAAAGCAAGAGGGGGGGTAAGATCACCCACAGGAGAAGAGGGGACACTCACTTGCCTGATAGTCACATCTCCCCTAAAGCCAAATCGAACGCAGAGAGTAAAAAGGAAACTAGCATCACCTTGAGCCCTGAGCAGTTTGGTTTGCTAATCAAAACCATAGAGGCCACTTTTGATCTAAAACTTAAGGATTCCATTGACTCCCTTGCGGCCAAATTGGATACCGCAAACGCGGAGATAGTAAGACTAGGAGGTCTGTTGGACCAGCAGTTGGCCAATCTAGCTAAGGCTAACCCCCCACTCCCTTCAACTAGTACAGTGAGCTCTGAGGTTGTAGGGAAAAATGCTATAAAAGCCTCCAATCCATCTCCTATGATCCCTCAGGTCAATAGCACGGATAACAACCTTACTGTCCCCTCAGCCACTTGTCCCTCGCCAGTAGACTCGGCTGTAGACACGGCTAGGAGCCATCAGAGATCAGGTCTCTCATACAACACGAATGCCATACAAAGTAGGCGCAATAATTCTATTAATCTACCCCCGGATTGCGCCCCCTATGTCGTCGTGTTGGCTAATGTTCCAGTGCATACCCCAGGGTCTACCGAGCCACAAGAGGAAGTTCATGATTCCCTCAAAAACAAAGTGGTGGCTTGGCTGAGTGCTAAATGTGGTTTCCCTACTAAATTTGCAGGAGACATTATCACGACTAGGAGGGTAAATTGGATCGGTCCCTTGAGGAAAACTTGTAGAGGGGATTGTGTGGTTGTGAACTTTAAATACCCACAACATGTGGCCACAGTCCTCCTACGGGCAGCATCTCTGATGGAGGACAGCAATGGTATTCAAGTGCGCCCGTTAGGGTATTTTTACAATCATGTCAATTTAGCCTCCTTGTCCAGACAAAGACTAAGTCCATTTACCCCGGTGGGGCCCAGATCGGCTCCTCAAAGTTTGTTTCAGGGACGCGATAATCTTTTTACCTTTGGTCCCCCTATCACAACTCACAACAGATTCGACGCTCTCTCAGGTCTCGATCTTTGCGATTGACGGGGTGCCGGAGAGGGTACAGTGGACGATGTCACAGTGGATTCAACACCAACGGTTCATGTACCTTCTTCTGTTGCGGATGGTAACAGTTCAACAGAGATCACATCTGCTAAAGGGGACACGGTCAGACTGTTATCCTGGAACATCGCTGGTTTGCGGTCTAAGAAGGGAGACCCAAACTGGGAAAATTTCGTAAAGCTCCACGATATCATTGCCATTCAAGAGACTTGGGACATGGAGTGTGATTACTGGTTGGACGGTTTTACTTCTTATTTTGTACCTGCTTTGCCTTCCCCTGCAGGCCGGAACAAAGGAGGTCTTTTGACGCTGGTATCGGTGAACATCAAGGGCAAAATCACCCTGATTGACTGTGCCTCTCATAATTTCCTTGTACTGGAGATAAAATTAGAGGATGGCTGTAAATTGCTTCTTGTTAATTGTTATAATGCACCCACGAACGGTCACCCAGAAACTGTGCATTTTACATGGTTAGCAGATTTTTTAAGTCTTTACAGAGACAAACAATCCACTTTGTGTCGATTTATTTTAATGGGCGATTTTAATGTTCATTTGTGCTCACATTGTGCCCTAGTGGATGAAGATGGGCCTGATAGCGTGTCCCCCCCTCACCTAGAACATACACAGAAGGGTTTGGCACTCGAAAATGTATTACTGGAAAATGAGTTGTATGAACCAGAATTCTACGATAAGAGTACACGGGTTGCCACTTATACGGGAAGGGCTAGTGATTCGATAATTGATTTTATTTTTGTTTCAAGAGGTTTTCTTAATTATGTGATTTCATATAATGCAATTGCTATGCCTATGAGTGACCATAATCCTGTGGGGTTGGAGCTAGTGAATAGCTCCTTCTTGTTAAAATCATCTGTCACCCATCGGTCCATATTGCCTGTTAAGGATAAGGATCAGGGGAGAAGAATTAAATGGGAAATGGTTGTACCTGACAATTTTTTCTTAACTCTATCCTCTTCAGTTTCTGAAGAGCTAAATGTGTGTGCCAACCCGTTAACTGGGAGCAAGGAGGTTATATCTTCCTTTGAAGGTGTTTGCCGGTTTGTGTCCACTTGCCTCACAGCTAAAGGTCAGGGGGGTAAACATAATTCGGTGAAAGGCTGGTTTGATAAAAATTGTAGCAAAGCACACAACCGCCTTAAGAAAGCCCTTAATACTCGCCCAAGGGACAAAGCGCTAGTTGCGCGATTAAGAAAGGATTTTACTATGGCCACTAATTTGCGTAAAAATGAACTAAAGAGTAAAGCCTGGGAAGAATTAATGGATAAAGCCACCCTAAAAAACAGTGCTAAGTTTTGGTCAATTATTAACACTCCTTTATTTTCAGGTGACCAAAACTCAGCACTGGAACTAAATATATCAGAGGAGGACTGGCTTTGCCATTTTGAAAAAATTTATGATAGTAATGGGGAGTTGGAACCTTTCACAATCCCTACTACTGAGATCCCCATGGAGCCTGTGAGTTTTGACACAATTGAGGTACTTAGAGCTATAGAGGATACAGCAGGAGGCAAGGCCCCGGGCCCCGATGGAGTGCCAGCGGATATGTTCAGGGCAAATCCGTTGTTTTGGGCCAATATTTTAACGAAAGTTTTTAACGCCTCTGCCGCAGTGGGATTCCCTCAGACCTGGTCTCTAGCTACAATTGTGCCAATATTTAAAAAAGGGCAGAGAGGAGACCCAAAATGCCACAGACCAATATCGTTGTTGGACTCCTCGGTAAAAATCCTAGGAAAGGTTGTCCTAGCGAGAATATCCGCGTGGGCTAAGGGGAACAATATTCTGTCCGAGGCACAATACGGATTTAGGTCAGGGAGGAGTACTGAGGATCAATGCCTCAATCTCCACCTCATAATTTCTAAATATACTAGAGCAAAAGGGGGAAGTATATTCCTTGGCTTCATGGACTTGTCCACAGCTTTTGATCTTGTTAATAGATCTAAGCTGTGGGCAATGCTCCTGAAGATGGGCCTCGATAGTTCCTTGGTACACTTTCTGGCGGAGCTCCATAAAGACCTGAGGGCCCGCATCAGAATGACAACTGACGGAAAGTGTACTGAGAGTTTTAGATCAACTAGAGGGATTCGTCAGGGTTGTATACTGGCGCCAATGTTGTTCACGTTATACGTGAACTCTTTGGAGGATGACCTAACGGCCGCCTCAAAGGATATTCCGAGCATGGGGGGTGCACCAATTCCGGTGCTCCTCTATGCCGATGATGCGGTGCTAATAGCCAGGACCCCAGTTGCCCTGCAAAAGTTACTCGACTCCTTTAGTAACTTTATGTCCAGTCTTGACCTGGTGGTTAATAAGAACAAATAGCACACTATGTCAGCAGGATGTGGTAAACTTAAAGAAAAAACCTTTTTTTGCGATGGAGAGGTGATTACAAGTGTTAAAGTTTTTACCTACTTGGGAGTGATTTTTGACCAAAGGGGAACTTGGACACCGCAGTTAACATCAAAAGCGAATGCGGTGAGAAAATCATATTCTGCGATCCTGGGGTTCACTAAGAGATTGGGGGGGAAACCAATCCAGGCTGTCCTGGCCGTTTACAAAGCCAAGACAGCCGCGATCGCTAGATACGGGGCTGCAGTCTGGGGTTACGCTAATTCTAAAAGCATTCAGACAGAGGAAAACAAATTTCTTCGTTCTCTGTTGGGACTACCCCAGTCAACTGCCACTCACTCTTTACATCTTGAGCTGGGTTTGGGTTATATTCTTGATATAATTAATCTAGCTCCACTTCTGATGTGGATCAAGCTCTGGCTCAATCCGAACCTCAGCCTTAATCACAGGATAATCAAAGACTGTCTTATATTAGATCATAGGAGGGATATTCAGTGGCTGTCATATGTTGAGTCCATGGCCGCAAATCTGGGACGCCCTGAAATCTTCAACAGTCCAGAATCCCTGTGCAAAGCTGATTTGTTGTGGGTGAAGACCAATTTCATCAGGTTACGTATGGCCGAGCGTGAAGCGGATGAGTTATGTAAACCCTCTGTGAGGGCTCATGTATTGATAACCCCATCTTTTGAGTTGGCTCCTTACCTGGCAGTGGTCACTACTTCCTTTCATAGGTGGCTACTGTCCAAATTCCGTTTTAACCAAATTTATATGGTTCTGCGGGACGAGAAAGACTGGTGTAAGCTCGAGGAGTCGTCCCCATGCAAATGCGATGGTTTTTCCACCCAGGATAATGCGCATTTTTTGTTCTTCTGTTCTTTTTATCACGAACCTCGTACTCGATATTTAAAATTAATTCTGAAGGAGCTGGGTTTTAGGCAGTACAAGCCTGTGCTGTTATATTTACAGATGATGCATTCCCCTGTAATTATGTATTGCACTGCTAGCTTTTTGGCTGCATCTGTTAGATGTAAGAGATCAAGGTTAAGATTGGAATCACAATCGAGGACAGATACTTGAATTCATGTTTACTGTAGTGTTGAGTGCAAACTGTAATGAATTTTGTGTAAATAATGCCTTTTTAACTTGCTTTTAATTCCACCTACTGTTTAATACTGTATTAACTGTTTTTAAGATATATGAATGTATGATATTTGCTGTAGAATACTTTTATGATTTTAATTAATCGAATAAAGTGGACTTTGACTTGACTTGACTGGCCTGCAAGGCCTTGTGGTGAGGTCCTTTTCCACTAGACAGTGTGCTTCCAAACTACCTTAGATGCAGTTACCCAGTGTCATCTTTTCTCGTTCCTTCCTTTTAAAACTTTTTATGCATTCACAGCACGACTGAGAGCAGGTGCCTAAGCCCTCTGGACGCACCCACTCCTTTTGATGGACCAAATCCCTGCCCCAAGTTTGGATGTTCTATTCTCTTCCTTGAAGGGTCGACACTGCACTTTGGGAGCCGAGGAGGATGGTCCAATTCTCTCATTGTACCTCATCAGCATCGTGGTTGGACACTGAGATTGTGGTCTGGTGTTATAGCAGCTCAAAAGAGTCTCCCCATCTCACAAGTCTACAGCCACGGGCCATTCCTTGTCGACAAGTAAGTCATGGCATGGCGACAATTCTCCACTTCTCCACCTCTGAAAGTGTAAATGAATTTGTATAATGGCACGCATATGAAACGTTTTTTTCTGAATCATGCATAATACATTTATTATATTCCACCTCTCAAAGTAATGAGGAATTGCTCAACTTGCATTTGTAGTCCTTTGAGGTGAGGTAACGCATGGTCAAACAGGCACACCATGGTGTTAAACTAAATCCTGCTTGGAATCTTCTTTCACTTTGGTGCACTCCTGTGTACCGAGTCGAATAGGCATGGACAGATAGCAATTTGAAATGCGCATGTGCTCTATTACAAGCATTATTAGTTTGGTAACAGATTGAGTTATACATCACGTACCCCACAGTACACAGTGATGAGGAATGTAGTTCTAAATTGCTCAAAATGCTAGTTTGTCGACATGAAGAGTTCTAATTCTGTTCACTAGCTTGATTCAATGTGGTATAGTGGGAGAATATTGTTTTTTTTTATAGGAGCTGGTTTTGAGAAGCCACCTAATAATGATGAAACACGGACAAGTCTAAAGACCGAGTGGTGTAATGTAATTACGGGAATTGATTATGACAGCAGTCAGAGGTCAGTTATAAGCGGTAAGTATCCCAGTAGAATATGTATTGCTCATCTCGTTCTGTTGGATTTGATTTCCTACACAGATCCCGAACTAGTATTATTGCTAGAAACTTGATTCTCTCCAACACAGTTGTGGCCATTACAACTTACCGGTGAGGGGTGAGGGGGGCACACAGGGAGGGGGTTGACATACCTTTGCATTTGCCGTCCCGTTCCGCGTGCTCCGGCAATGTTGCGATTGGCTGGGACGCCGACCCCACAGGTGTGTATGGGGAGGCCATTTTCTCTATGTAGGCTGCATGCTGCCTACATATAGGTAATGCAGAGTACATATGAATGGTTTGGTCGGCCACTCCTCCCCTGGACTCCAGCAGACCTACCCACCCGCCCCCAACAGCCATACCTTTCTGCTTTCTCGCAGCGCAAGAAGCAGAAACATAAAATGGAATTTAAAATAGCATTTTATGTTTCTGCTTCTCACATTGCGAGAAACCAGTGGTGCAACGCTCCTCCACCCAAATGGAGGACCACCCCTGCTCCAACACTTCATGATAGAGGCCATTTTATCCAATCATCTATGTAAAAGTGGAATAAGCTGCTAATTTCTTTGAGTGCATGACGCAGTTCATGAACGTGGTGCACGCACCTCTAATCAGGTCACAAAAATACTTGAGGTTGGTGAACAACTCAAGCCCTGATTGCAGCATTCTCAGGACTTGCTCCTAGGCTACTTGTTCTGAAATAGTTTTCAGATTCACTGTTCATTAGCGGCCCAATCATAATCATGCACCATTTCCATGAATGAGGTACGAGGTAACATTTAATAATAGAACTGGCTGTCTTGGACCGAGTCTGTAAATGTGTCACGACCAGTGTCTACGATTCATGTACATTTTCCAATGTTGCATCCTGGTCAGGTAGGTTGTAAAGACCAATAAAAATTAGCTTTTAATCTTCATGAAGTTAAGAGATGTAAATAAGGAATCAATTCTCGGAGAAGAGTGTCCAGATTTTCTGTAAGTTGTTTGGTGTTGAATTATAAGCCTTCTTGACTTATGCCAACGGGCATAGAAGATTTGAGAATCTCAGAGAGTTCCTGCTAGTAAACATGGCACTCTGCATGGTGCAAACAGCAGTCTGAGTTTCCTGAACCAGTGGCAAAGCAAATTAGATTGGGATGGCCTGCAGGGAAGAGTTATCCATAGGGAAAGTTGGTCAATTCACCCTTGCACAATAGTGCAAGGGTGCAAGGGTGCATTCCTTTGCACTAGCATGAAGGGTTTCCCACTGCCACTAGTTGAAAAGCAGTGCAGCCAAATATGATGTTGAAATGCAGCGGCTTTGCAGTCCCATTGTGTCATAGCACAGCAAGGTGCAGAGCAGGCTAACAATGCACCACAACAATTAAAGGAACATATGCCTTCTTTACTTCCATTCATCTAAATTTATGGACAGGTTTGTACAGATATACAAGTAAATGTGCACATCCTCACTAGAGGATGTATAGCTGTGTTGACACCTCTGAATCTTTCCGAATATGATGAAATTGCATTACTTCAAATGTCCTATATGACAACAACTGTTGTCCTTAGTCTGCCATGATTACAGACAGTGCAGCCTACTGTCTTTGTGTGGTTGTAATGGTCAGGTCCTGCAATTGGCCTGTTGAACTTCATCCTTACAGAACTCTCCCTGTTGGACTCAATCAGTGTTTGTGGCTGCAACCTCATTGCAACTATCTATTCTACAACTGTTGTCACTGCACTCTGCCCTTGCTATGTCCCATCCCATAAGACAACATGTCGTTATCAACATCAGATTTGGATTACTGTCATTCTTCAATTAGAACTTGTCAGGTCATATGGAACGTGAAGAGAGGCCATCTGGAAAGTGGAAGTTGATTACAATCAGCACCAAGAAAGGTGGAAAGAAACATGCTGGCCTGCCTACTTCATCAACCCGACAGAGGCACACACATCCAATGCCTGGCCGTTCAGGTGTACAACAAAGGGGCACACATCCCCAGCCATCTGCAGTTCCAGGTACATCCAACCAGGATCTGAGGTTCTGTATTTCGCGACTTTGTTCGTGTTCGACTGCCATTTTGCGACTTGCCTCCATTTTGTGTTGTCCTCACTCAGGCAGCACAGCCAGCCAGGTATTTCTTTGTCGTTTTCCTGCATTCACATACTAAGTAACCTTTTCGCCTCTATTTACTAGTCTAGTGTCAGGGTCTAGCCGAGTACAACAATCCATGTCTCATTAACTAATCCCCGTCCAGACTATCTGTAGGTTCGCACCATTCTTTCTTGAGTCTATCTTATCTGCTGTCCTTCGCCATTCCCTCCATGAACTCTCTGATTCCACAACTGTCCTTCTTAAACCTACAAATGTGTTTCTTCACCTGCAAGTTGGATTGTGTGGGTTCATTTGCAAATAGCTTAAGGGGTTGGGTAACAAATACAGCCGGCAACCAAGCTTGTTTGAAGTTACGTAATACTTTGCTTTCCGAGCCCCTCGCCTTTGTCTAATTTGTATGTCTTGGGATTCTTCATTGTGTATCTCAAATGTATATAAACCCGTGTGCCACGGAGTTTGAGAGCAGTCTCCTTTGAACATACTTTCTGTACTTCAGGGACATCTGTGCTGGCTGCAGCTAATAAAATACGATCTTCTACGCCAACAGAGTGACCGGTGTCTCTGTTCGACCTGGCAGGAGAACTCGAAGATTTAAGCGTAACCTGCGCCGCCGGGCCCTTTAGGCTCCGGTTCTTCAGAGCAATGCGCTACACTAACCTCAAGTCAACCCCCAGATGCCCCATCACAGAGTGGTCAATCAGGTACAGTCACCCAATTCCCTTCACCCAGTTTGCATACTTTTTTGGACATTGTTTTGGGCTTTAGTGATAAGTGCAGTTTTAGTTTAGAGCTAGTATAGTGTTAGGTGTAGGTAGTTGTTAGGATTTTCAGATTTTTTCCGTAGTGTTCCGTTTGTTTTTTTTCGTTAGGGTTTGATGTGTTCTTTTACTTGTTCTAATAAAAAAAAAAATATATATATATATATATATATATATATATATATATATATATATATATATATACATATATATATATATATATATATTCACTGAAAAAACCATAGGCTTCACACCACTTATAGTTAGCTGGAAATTTTACTGACATAAACCATTGAAATTCACGTTATAGTTAGTTGGACTCACTATAACTTGCGCGCCTGCAATGCACTGCTGATGACGTCACAGATTACATCACTCATGACATGGTCAGTGACATCACTCATGACATCACTGATGACACCATCCTTGTGACAGACTGACAGACCTCCTTTCAGTGTAATGTAACCCTTGAAACACATATTCAAAAATAAAAACTAACATTTTCAAAAAAAATGGAGATACCCATACCAGTTACAACAACTAATTCAGTAATACCACCATCTATATACACATCCACTCAATCACCAACAGGTCTATATAGTCACTCGTACATATATTCACTCTTCATATGTGGTGAAACACCTATTCATCCTGATACACACCGACAGTCATCCAAAAGTTACTCACACACATAATCACACATGCAAATAAACTATTGAACATCCATTTATTTGCATATACAGCTATACACACACTACCACCTTACTTCTAAGGAAACTTACACATACTTACTCTCTTAAACAATCACTTATAGAAAACATACTTATTTAAACAAGAACTCTTTCAATCTCTCATTCTGACATATACTGACTTACATACATCAATACTCACATATACTAGATTAAAACATATGTAGTTACTGATAAAGACACCAGTGAGACAGTCATTCACTCACTAACACACACATATACACACTCATCCACCCATACAGTCCTGAACATATGCTGTCTTCAAAACACATACAAACAGTGAGTCAGTCATTGATGCATCTATGTGCTAAGTAACACCCCAACCAAACCATACAGACACTCATACTGATACTAAAAAAAATATCTAATAACCCATATACACACACATGTAGCTACTCACCAACCCATGCAGCCACTTATACATAAAGTGAAACACTGATACAAACATTTAAATATTTAAACAATACTCGCTAATATATGTATTCACTAAGATACACTTAATAAGCCAGTTAACTAATCATTTTTTTTTTAAACATCCATTAAGACACTTATTTAACCATTTATTCTTCCATCGACCTTTACATATACATATATAAAACATATTTATTTTTCAGAAAGACACATATTCACTGGATGGTGTCATGAGTGATGTCACTGACCATGTCATGAGTGATGTAATATGTGACGTCATCAGCAGTGCATTGCAGGCGCGCAAGTTATAGTGAGTCCAACTAACTAGAACGTGGGAATTTCAATGGTTTTATGTCAGTAAAATTTCCAGCTAACTATAACTGGTGTGAAACCTATGGTTTTTTCAGTGAATTTAATAGGTTTTTTAAATGCTAATTCCTAACTATAACTGGTGTGAAACCTATGGTTTTTTCAGTGAATTTCATAGGTTTTTTAAATGCTAATTCCTAACTATATATAGGGCCTCAAACCTATGAAATGTAATATTTTTTATAATGAATCCTATATTGTATATTTATATAATACTATATTTTTTTTTGCCCTGGAGCTTTCCAGGTGCACGCCCCGGTGAGCGCACCGGAAAGCGCAGTTTTCCGGCGCGCCCCGGGGTGCGTACCGGTTAGCGTCCCGTTAGCGCTATTGCCGTGAATGAAAACATCATCGTGACGTATCGCATAGCCGCGTCTGCGTGATACGCACGGCGTAAGCGCACCCCGAAGCACTCAAGTGAATACGATCGCGCAACGTAAACATCCAACATGCTTACGCGCCGTGCCCGGGGACGCGCCCGGGGGCGCGTCGCGTAAGCGCGTCGGGTCATGTGACCTGAAAATAACACTTTTTATTGGTGCAGAACAGTTTTGGTTTCCAAATGATGAAAGCCCGGGTCATGTGACCTGAAAATAACACTTTTCATTGGTTCAGGACAGTTTTTATTTCCAAATGATGAAAGCCCCCACCTTTTTTTAGGTCTCGCGACCTATCGATGCGCACAAGCGCATCGAGCGGAGAGAGAATTCAAGTGGCGAAAATCATCGTCAAACCAAGGGCTTTCAGCCCCGCGGTTTTCATGCAGTTCACGTGAACCACGTGATTAAACATGCACACGCATTCCCGGCCGCACAGCACATCAAAGGGCTTCTCCTCCCCTAATTATTCATGGCCGGCCGCAGTCTAGCTGTCTTTGATTCTATTTACTCTTTGTCCGTCTCTGTCTTTGCCTGTCTTTCTCTCTCCGAGTGTCTCTCGCTTCAGCCCTACCCCCACACACACTAACTTGTTTATGATTCTTTTTCTTCTCCCCCTGTTCTTGTCTCTGTCTCATCTCCGCCCCCCACTCCCCTGGCACGTAGCATTTTATTTGGAAGAATCAGGCCTGCGTGCCTTTCTTCTACTGTGGCTCCCCAAACCATTTCTTTATTGAAAATTAAACTTTCTTAGGCAGCAGCATGCCATGCTTGATGTTCATGACCCCCGCCCACTTTCTCCGTGGCTCGAGCTGCCTCCTTCTTCCCCCTCAGGAGAAAGGCCTGCTGCCTGCACCCGAGCCGCGCTCCTTGCACCAGGAGACTTGAAAAAGCACTCCCCAGCTGACGTGAGAACTGACCTACAGGATCATTCCACGCAGATACCCGCCCACTTTCTCCGTGGCTCGAGCTGCCTCCTTCTTCCCCCTCAGGAGAAAGGCCTGCTGCCTGCACTGTCTCTGTCTCATCTCCGCCCCCCATTCCCCTGGCACGTAGCATTTCATTCGGAAGAATCACGCCTGTGTGCCTTTCTTCTACTGTGGCTCCCCAAACCATTTCTTTATTGAAAATTAAACTTTCTTAGGCAGCAGCATGCCATGCTTGATGTTTATGACCCCCGCCCACTTTCTCCGTGGCTCGAGCTGCCTCCTTCTTCCTCCTCAGGAGAAAGGCCTGCTGCCTGCACCCGAGCCGCGCTCCTTGCACCAGGAGACTTGAAAAAGCACTCCCCAGCTGACGGGAGAACTGACCTACAGGATCATTCCACGCTGATACCCGCCCACTTTCTCCATGGCTCGAGCTGCCTCCTTCTTCCCCCTCAGGAGAAAGGCCTGCTGCCTGCACCCGAGCTGCGCTCCTTGCACCAGGAGACTTGAAAAAGCACTCCCCAGCTAACGTGAGAACTGACCTACAGGATCATTCCACGCAGATACGGTATGAATAGCAAAGGGGAGGCAGGTCCATCCACACAGCATGTCCCTCTCCTTCAATGTATAGAGCTCTTTGCTGCACATTGTGCGTTATGTTTGTGCTCCTGGGTCGCTTTACTCTTTGAATTCCAATGCATATTAAACCATTGCACCTCATGTAAGGTTTACAGCTGATGTACTTCCATTGAGGGGACACTTAGAATATGTTATGTCAGGGTTGGTGGCCTGGGTGTGGTGGGGTCAGGAGAGCACATTCTCAGCCCTTGATTATTAGCCAAGCTCTCATTGTACGCCGAAATTCACATCTAAAAAAAAAATACACATTCAAGGTTGTTTCCACAGCTTTTTACACCTCTGGGTCGACAACAAAGTGCTGCTGCATGAATGTTGCGATTCATACAAAAACTGTAAAGATTATTTTATTGCAAACTAGCGAAAACAAGAGATGGGACTGCTTGAAGCCCAAAAACGTGCGTGGAAGTAAGGAGCCAGCTTTGGTTACTTTTTTGCTTGCCACCATTTGTAGTTTGACTTTTAATCCCTTTAAACCAATGAGAATCCCAGCTACCCCACTAACAACGAAGCTGCTAGTGGTCAGGATGCTGTGAGCTTTAGAGGCTGGTAGAAGAAAACATTGGCTGGAAAAGATGTCATTATGCTGCAAGAAATAGCACATTAATGTACATTTGTTTGAGTGGGTTTAAAATGCAGGAGGACTGACATCCAGACATTTAAGTATGTATAAACCATGCTTTGGCAATTCACATGTGTCTGTTTTAAGTAGATACATGGAGGTACCGATATCCCATTATTAAATATTATAAGCAGAAAATGTAGCAAGGTTTACTAACAACACAATGGGTACACAATGCACACATCTATAGCAACTGAAAACGAAAGCTGTCTATAGCCAAACTCCAAAACCAGATAACATTTCACAAAAAAGTGGATAAAATAGTGCCAGATTTTACTAGTTAACTTCTATGGCTTCGAAGCAGTTTGTTTTTGTAATGCTACGACACCATTATTGAACTAACATTTATTTTTATTAAGTTAATTTAAAACTAAAGTAAATAGTGAGAGGTTAAAGGTGCACCTGGAGTGTGCTCACTTCGTATTGTATGCATGGGTATGTTTGTCAGAATTAGTCATTGCCATGGCTTTGTGGACAAAAGAAGCTGCACCTTTTTCAGTTTGTCTCCGTGCGTGCGTCTCCCTCGTGGTTTTCCCCCACCACTCGTGTTGTTCTCTCCCTTGTCAACCCAACCCACCCCCCCTTGCATTTCCCGTACTTGTCTTTATTTTTTTCCTTTCAATTCTTTTTTTCTCACGTATATTTTTGCTTCTTTTTCCTTACATTCCATTATTTTCCTTTGTGTCTCCCTTTTTCATAGGTAATGTTTCCTATCCCACTGTTCCGTTGTTCCTTTTCTCTTTCTTTCGTGTGTCGTGTTGGTGACACATTATTTAACTTTGTCTCCGTGCGTGCGTCTCCCTCGTGGTTTTCACCCACCACTCGTGTTGTTCTCTCCGTTGCCAATAGGTCTCGCAGTAGGAAAGTTGGAGCTATTACAATTGCAAATAACAATGCCTTTTATTTTTGTTTTAATTTAAACACATAAAGGGCTTTGTCATTTACAAAACAAATAGCTCCAACTTTCCTACTGCGAGACCTATTGGCAACGCCAGCGCTTGTCCTTATTCTGACTTTGTCCTTTGACTGAGGAAGACCTGTTTGGAGATCTGTGACTAATATTTTGTACTTTAAAATGGCTACAGTAGCACAGTAGCAGCAGCAGCTGGAGCATCTGCACCTTCACCACCAACACCACCACCAAGAGGACCACCACAACACCACAGTGGTGGAGATGAAGAAGAGGAGGAGGAGGAGGAGAAGGGGGGTAGGACATTCCTACCAGAAGACAATACCCCATATAGGCCAAAGCAGCACATTGTATGGGAGTTTTTTTCCATCCCAGAGGGCAAGAAGAAAGTAAATGCGCCAAAGGTGACTTGCCAAATCTGTGGCATTGAACTTTCAAGGGGGAACCCTAATAAGAAATACTCATTTGGCAATAACACCATGATTCGGCACATGCAGCGCAAGCATCCCAACAACTATGCTGCGGCAGAGGTGAGAGAACTGGCCAGCAACCCTCCCCAATCTTCACCCAGCACCTTCAAACAAAAGCAACCCACTCCATCGGGACCAAAGACAAGGGAGATGGTCCCAAACATACAACCACAGTTTGGGGAATACAAGATCTCTTGTATATTTTGTGGTAAGACCATCACCTATGGTGAGCAAAGCATAAAGCTCATCAACCGTACTGGTGACAACCACAATTGCCCCAAAAAACAATAATTTTTTCCTGATTTTTTTTGCTCCAGTTGAGCCGTTTACAATTCCCTGTTTTTTGTTTCTCCCCATAAAAATAACAAAATAAATATAAAATAGTTCATAAAAGCCAAAAAAAGTACAAAATGTTCAAAAAACCATTAAAAAAATATAAAACAAAAAAGAGAAAAAAAACAGTTCTTTTTAGAACTACCTCCAATTTATAAAAAAAGGCTACATTTTTTAAAAACTCTGTCATTCTTTTTTTCCCCATGGTACGCTCCCCAGTCCGCTCCCAGGTCCGCGTACCAGGCGCTCCCCCACGCAAATCAAAAAAAAAAAAATGTTTGTTGTCCCGCGGGGCCCTTTTATAGCCCCCACATCAAACCTAGGGGGTCAGGGGGGTCTACTCTGCCCCCTTATGGTAATTTTCCCCTTTGTTTTTGCCACCTCTTGTGTCTCGATCCTACCGAGAAACAAGATGGCGGCCGCTCCGCACTGTTTGGAATGTTGAAAGACACCTGAGAGCCAATCAGCTTTCCGCGCGCGAACTCGCGTAGCGCGCTGGTTAGCGCCCCGGTGCGCATACCAGGACACGCTTATAGATATATATATTTTTTTAACCTAAATTACTCAAAATCCACTGGAGCACAAATCTTGAGACATAGCAAAAACACATCGGGCTACCAGTCCCTACAATTTTGCCAAGTTTCGTGGAAATCCATTCAGTCGTTCGGGCTAAAAGTGAGGTTGACCGCCCTATGGAAATTAACATGGGGAAAACACGTTTTGGGACCCCCATTTTTTCTCGGCCCCGCTTGACAAATCCCCCCCAAACTTTCAGGGAGGGACCGGAGCGCCGCGAGGCAAATTTGAGGAAATTTTCAGGCAGATTCCTCAACCGGCGCCAAAGTTATTCACAATAGAATGTTGCGATTTCCCTATTGAAAATAATCCTAATTATAACTACCTACAGGCGACTGCCAGTAGGTAATGTATATATACTCAAATGACATCACTGATGAAATCACTGATAACATCTCATTTGACATTACTGATCACATCACTGATGATATCATTCATGTGATAATACGATGAACCTCTTCAGACTCTAATATAACCTTAGATACAATCATTGTAAACAGACACTCACAGACTGTCACTCATCCATGGAGTTACTCACACACCTAGTCAGTCATGCAAAGAATCAATCACACCTCCATTTCCTCAACTATACAGTTATACACACCTTACTTAATCAAACATATACTAACACATATTTACTCTCTTATACAATCACTGATACAAGTTCACAATGATCCATACAGCCACTCACACATTCACTGGCTCTTATGCACAGTTATTTATATATGTCAACTCTTACATGTCCTGTGTTTTACATATGTACTTACTTTGACATGTAGCACTGAGAAATCCAATCACTCACCAATACACTCATGCAGATAGTCAACCGCCCATACAGCTGTTTCCACATGCACTTTTGAACCCATACATCTCCTGAATCAACTGCTCACACATCTATGCACAGAGTCACATACCTCCCAGCCACCCCCACATACACACTCACTCTCCCATACAAATATTTGGGCAACCAATCAATAACCCATATAGTTACTCATATAGCTACTGATCAACACATCCAGCAGTTTACAGAACTACAGAAATAATGATGCACAAATTAAGACAGTTTAGTCACTAACCTATGCACTCAGTGAGACACATTTAATCATTCTCTCATACAGTCAGTCATGCACCTACTAAATCCTTCATCCAAACACTTATACATCCACTCATTCTTCTATATGTAAGACATATTTTAACTTTACAGAAACATACAGTCACTGGATGTTGTCATCAGTGATGTCATTTGAGATGTCATCAGTGATGTCATTTGAGATGTCATCAGTGATGTCATCAGTGATGTCACTGACCATGTCATGAATGATGTAATATGTGACATCATCAGCAGTGGATTGCGGGTGCGCGATATATAGTTATTGCAACTAACTATATATGCAAATTTCTATGGTTTTGTGCGACTAAATTAAGGTTTGTAAATTTTAATCCCTAATTATATATGGTCTATAACCAATGGTTTTTTTCAGTGAATATATATATATATATATATATATATATATATATATATATATATATATATATATATATATATACCACCAAAGTTGCGCCGGTAACTGAGCCACATGCACTTCAGGGGGGGTCAGTGTAACGGGACCGGTGCCCCCCATTAATGTTCCAACAACACCCCACTTGCCTTACAAGTAGGAACACCGACACCAGGCTGAAGGTTAAAGGAAAATGCTTTTATTCCGTGATGAAAGGCTGGCAAGTAGGTGAAAATAAACCCAACGCGTTTCTCCTCCCAAAGAGGCTTGATCACGGGCACAGTCTCTGCTTTCACCTCGCCTCACGCTTTTCCGGAAGGTTCAGTGTTCTCCCAGAGTGCACTTTTAAACAGGTGTGTCCATTTTTTTATCCACGAAGAGAAACAGCAAGTTGCAACTTTATTGTTCCTTATTAAAGCAAACATGCTGCCTTTAGTTCTTTAAGTGGGGTGTGTTTAAAAATGCCAAGTTCGTTTTTCAATCTACTTATTCACCTTTTATCTTTCTCACGTTGCACAGTCCTTCCCTCAGTCAGCAAGTAGAAAATCCATCTTGCTCCCCATGCTCGCATTTCATCCGATTTTCATTTGGAAAAGTTCCGTCCTTATTCTTTGAAAATGCTAGCAGGCTGGGCTCATGTAATTTAAACACCACCAAAGTTGCGCCGGTAACTGAGCCACATGCACTTCAGGGGGGGTCAGTGTAACGGGACCGGTGCCCCCCGTTAATGTTCCAACAACACCCCACTTGCCTTACAAGTAGGAACACCGACACCAGGCTGAAGGTTAAAGGAAAATGCTTTTATTCCGTGATGAAAGGCTGGCAAGTAGGTGAAAATAAACCCAACGCGTTTCTCCTCCCAAAGAGGCTTGATCACGGGCACAGTCTCTGCTTTCATCTCGCCTCACGCTTTTCCGGAAGGTTCAGTGTTCTCCCAGAGTGCACTTTTAAACATATATTTTAAGGCTAGACATTATCTGAGGTTATCATAAAAATAGTGTTCATTTAGTTTTAATAAGTGTATATTACTGTTAAAAGCAATTGCGCGAAGCGCAGCGTACGCCGTACGTACTTGCATCGCAAGCGCACCATACATGACTCCAAAACAAGAGATTTGATTAGTTCATAATACTTCCTATTCTAACTGTTGAAGGACCCCACCCATTTTAATCATTCTTTTTTCACCTTCACTGAAGAACCATCTGTTTTGAGAAGTTCCTGTGTTTTCCAAAACATCTTTATTATGGCTACACAGCAGAATGAAAGTTTAATTGAACACTCTTTAGAAGAAGAACTTTTGCAGGAAGACCCAGCCCCAAAGAGGAAGGATAAATGAATCTGGATTTTTTTTCCTTTCCAGAAGGAGAAAAGAAAGTGAATGCTGCCAAGGCCACCTGTAAGGTGTGTGGGACCATGCTCTCTAGAGGTGATCCGAATAAAAAATATTAATTTGGAACCGCCAGCATGGTGAGACATGTGAAGACTGCTCATCCCCACAATTATGTGAGAGCTCCATGCAACAGGCTGCGGGAAAACCCTCCACCAAATGTAGCCAGCACTTCCACAGCACCATCGAGTATGCATCCGGACATCCGTCCCGATTTTGGAGACCTTATCATTCTTTGCAAATTTTGTAAAGAGACATTATGTTATGCAAACACTCCATTGATTTGAGTTGCAGACACAAACAAGAGCACCGTTGCTCCCGCCATTAAGTTTTTTTTGTTTATTTGTTCAAGTCACACACTGTTTTCTTTTTTAAACTGTTCAAAAAATCCAATTGAATGGATAAGCACATACTGCTGAATGGGTCACTACAATAGTGCAACAGCAGTGACAGACTGGTGAAAGTGTAAGGATACAGAGTGGAGAATTGAAGATGTGAAAAACAAGTGTGCAAGTGGATAGAAGACTGTATGCATACAGCATACGGCTATGAAGCAGTCCTTGTCCTAAGGCCTACTTCGCTACATGAGTACTTGGGTACTGAGTGAATGATTACACTACTGTAATTAGAGCGTTTGAGTGAATCTATAAGTGTTTGAGTTTTAGCACACTGAATGATTAGTACATACCGCTGAATGGGTCACTTAAGCAGTACAAGGGCAGTAACAGATTGTTTGCTGGAAGTGTAAGGATACAGACTGGGGAATATATATTGATTAAGGTATAAAAGACAAGTGTGCAGGTAGATGCAAGGCTGCATGCATAGAGCATAGGGGTTTCAAGCAGTCCATACCCTAAGGTGTAGTTAGCTGCCCACAAGAACACCATCCGCATCACAACCAACACCGACGACACCCTCATAGCCGCTGAACACCTGCACTTCCAGATCCACACCGACCCCAAGACCACCCTCAGAGGCACCCTCATCTACAGACCGCCGGGACCGCGCACACATTTCAGCGAAGACATCGCCGACTTCATCAGCCCGCACGCCCTCCCCTCCACAGACTACATCCACCTCGGGGACCTCAACTTCCACCTGGAGAACAACAACGATCGCAACACCACCACCCTGCTGGACAACCGGGCCATCCTCGGACTCAAGCAGCTGGTGACCACCCCAACCCACTACGCCGGCCACACGCTTGACCCCGTCTTCTACTCCAGCAAGGACATCTCCTTCAGCCACGCCACCGGACTCCACTGGACGGACCACAGCTGCGTCCACTTCAGCTTCAAAAGGAACACGAACCACCACCACCAGCAACAGGCCCCATGCAGAAGCTGGAACAAGATCACAGCCGACCAGCTCGCAGCATCCCTGAGCTAGAACCCTCCCGCCACCTCAGCGAACCCCAACACTGCCGCCATCAACCTCTCGAGGTGGATCAACAACTGCGCAGACGACCTCGCCCCACTGAGAAACCCTCCCAGCAGACCCGGCAGCAAGAAAGCTTCCTGGTTCACGGACGAACTCAAGAGCTCCAAGAAGTACTGCAGAGCCCTTGAGAAAGCCTGGCTCAGAGACCCGACACCAGACAACATGACCACCCTCAAGCTCGCTTCTCGAAAACACCACCACCTGATCCACAACACCAAGAAAACTGCATTCAAGGAACGACTGGCCAACAACACCCACAACAGCAAGGAACTCTTCAACATCGTCAAAGAGCTCTCCAACCCCAGCGCCGGAAACAACAACATCTCCCCGTCGCAAGACCTCTGCAACTCACTCGCATCGTACTTCCACAACAAGATCGCAGACATACACAACAGCTTCAGCACACAGCCGACGCACCCTACGACCGCACCAGCACCCCCCACCACCACCCTCCGTGCTTGGACCCCGATCAACACCGAAGAGACCATACGCAGGATGAACTCCATCCACTCCGGATCCCCAACCGACCCCTGCCCTCATCACGTCTTCAACAAGGCTGACTCTGTCATCGCACCCCATATCCGAGACATCATCAACGCCTCGTTCGACACCGCAACCTTCCCGGAGTGCTGGAAGCACGCCGAACTCAGCACCCTCCTAAAGAAACCATCAGCCGACCCCACCGACCTCAAGAACTACCGCCCCATCTCGCTGCTCCCGTTCCCTGCCAAAGTCATCGAGAAGACCGTCAACAGACAGCTGGCCACCTTCCTCGAGACGAATGGATCCCTCGACCCCTCGCAGTCCGGCTTCCGGGCGAACCACAGTACCGAGACCGCCCTCATCGCAGCCACTGACGACATCCGAGCCCTGCTCGACAACGGCGAAACAGCAGCCCTCATCCTCCTGGACCTCTCTGCGGCGTTCGACACTGTCTGCCACCGCACCCTATTGCAACGCCTCAGCAACGTCGGAATCCAAGAGAAAGCACTGGAATGGATTGTCTCCTTCCTCGCCGTAAGGACACAGAGAGTCCGCCTCCCCCCGTTCTGATCAGAAGCCACCGAAGTCATCTGCGGTGTACCACAAGGATCGTCACTGAGGCCCCACGCTGTTCAACATCTACATGAGCCCCCTTGCGGCCATCGCACGCCAACACAACCTCAACATCATCTCCTACGCCGACGACACCCAGTTGATCCTCACCAACGACCTCGACACCGCCAGAACCAACCTTCACGAAGGGATGAAAGATGTAGCCGAGTGGATGAGGAACAGCCGCCTGAAACTGAATTTGGATAAGACGGAAGTCCTCATCCTGGGATCATCGCCATCCGCCTGGGACGACTCCTAGTGGCCCCCTGCCCTGGGCAGCGCACCCAAACCAACGGACCACGCACGCAACCTGGGCTTCATCCTGGACTCCTCCCTCTCCATGACCAGACAAGTCAACGCTGTCTGCTCGTCATGCTTCAACATCCTACGCATGCTACGGAAGATCTTCCGGTGGATCCCCACCGAAACCAGGAAGACGGTCACCTATGCCCTCGTCACCAGCCGATTGGACTACGGCAACTCCCTCTACGCTGGAAACACTGCCAAACTCCAGAAAAGACTTCAGCGGGTTCGGAACGCCTCAGCACGACTCATCCTGGACATCCCCCGATGCAGCTACATCTCTGCACACCTAAGAAACCTGCACTGGCTCCCCGTCAACAAAAGAATCACGTTCCGACTCCTCATCCACGCCCACAAAGCTTTCCACAACCAAGGACCAAGATACCTCAACGACCGCCTCAACTTCTACACTCCCACCCGCCAGCTTCGATAAACCAGCCACGCCCTCGCCGCCGTCCCCCGCATCCGAAGAGCCACAACGGGAGGACGATCCTTCTCCTACCTGGCCGCCAAGACGTGAAACTCCCTCCCCACCCACCTCCGCCTGACCCAAGACCACCTCGCCTTCAGGAAGCAACTCAAAACCTGGCTGTTCGAGCAGTAGCAGGCCCCCTCCACAAGCGCCTTGAGACCCTCCGGGTGAGTAGTGCGCTATACAAATGCCTTGATTGATTGATTGATTGATTGCATGAGTACTTGGGTACTGACTGAATGATTACAGTTCTGCAAGGAGAGTGCCTGACTAAATTTGTAACTGCTTCAGTTTGAGCACAGTAAATGGATTAGTACATACTGCTGAATGGGTCACTACAACAGTGGAACAGCAGTGACATTGTGCTTGGTAGAAGTGTAAGGATACAGACTGGGGAATTGAAGTGCAGGTAGATACAAGACTGCATGCATACTGTATAAGGGTTTGAAGCAGTCCATGTCTTAAGGCCTACTTCGCTGTATAAGTACTGGCTACTGACTGAATCAATAGAATACTGTACAGAGAGTGTCAGCGTGAATCTATAAGTGCTGGAGTTTTAGTACAGTGAATGGATTAGTACATAGTGCTAAATGCTTTATTAATATTAAACAATACAATTAATCTTCAGACATCTCATATTTTAACACAGCTTCTAAAAGGAGTTCATCTGGTACTTCTTCGAGTTCATACTGCTAGTTTAACATTTCAGAGTTTATAGATTCCAGTAACTCTACATGAACCAGTGCTTCCGAAAAATCAGCATCATTGCTTACATTTTCAAAATCACAGGTGATATCTGCAGTAGTGATGTCCTCTAATTCAGGCTCGCTGCCTGTTATAGGTAGATTTCGTACTTCAATTAAACTGTTGCTCATTTTCAATGTGTCTTCGGTAATATTCTCCTCTTTATCCATAACAAATCTGTTATGTTCTAGGTCCTTGCACAACAACATAAACACTTCACTTTAACAGTTTTCTTGGTACATAATACAAAAGTAGGTTTATCAACTATTTTGGGCCCAAAAACATATCCTGTTCTAAAGTTTTCATAAAATTCGAAACCAGTCACTGCTTATGACTATGGAAAATGACTCAGGCTCTTATACTAAAATGCAGTACTAAAAAATGTAGAATATGTCTATTCACCTTACCCCTTCCAAACTAGTAAATGTGCTTTAGTAAAATGTAAAGGATACTGTTTCTTGTCTAGAATAACAATGTGAATCTGTGTGTATTTAGGTACCATTCTCACACTAGTTTTTTAACACTTCATATGTTTTCACACACATCAATCCTTAAACATCTATCTAATACTCACCTTTTAACATAATTAGAAATTAGTCATTGCTTATATAAGTCAAAAATACTCACAGCAACAGCTATAGAAAGCCCCTTCAACACAAAGTATTGTGTATAATGAGGACATATTTACATAGAGAAGAAAAGCTACTCACAGTGACTTATCATGTCCTTCTAAATATGAAAGAGTATTTGAAAACACACTCTGTGACATATTTAATGTTGAGCAATTTGGTCTCTTTTAATCCTGAAAGTCCCTGGTCTTTACTAGCCAAACATGTCTTTCTATTTAATACCATACAGGTTAATGCAGAGACCTGTTCTCAAGCCATGTCCCATTTTATACACTATGACATCTTAGCCTACCACTATCTCACTGTAAGTAATACCTTGCGTAATCTTCCCAATGTCCCAAGCGCCAGCACACCTTTCCGATGGTAGCTTTACGATTTACAAATGCTAGCATTTTTTTAATTAAGAAGCATAGTAATAACAAATATTAATCAGTTTTTTTCTTCTATTGTAAACAATATTTTTTTAATGTCTTCCATTTAGATGGTTTTAATCATGAGAATGCAAAAATCACAGTTTACAGAGTAACACTTTTTAAACTCTCCAACGTATGTAGATAATAATGACCTTATTAGTGTTACTATGGAAATCGAAACCTTTACAGCTTCACAGTTTGTAACTTTTCCCAACACATGCAGAAGTAAAACAGTTAAAAAGTCAGCACGTGTAAACTGTAAAATGTGACATCTACATAGGCGGAGCAAATCTTCCTTCCATAGACTTTTAAAGAACCAAAAGCTATATAAACCACACCTACTGTGCAATTAGTTTAGTTTTTGCGAGTTATTTCTGAGTCGCCTATCTGTGATGCAGGTTCCCTTTTCTAGCATCGGATTCTTCTTTTGCGTCAACATATTCTGGAGTTGTAAGTTGTTTCAATATTGCATAAGCATAGTACTTTGTTATAATTTGTGGCTATTTGACAATATTTAAACATTTATATCTAGAAAAAAATGTTATTGCAATTTTTTCGATTTTTCTCTGTAACGTCAGCAGCTTGTTCTCAGAAACAGATAGATTACAACAAACATTGCTCCTTTTCTGGCTCCTTTCAGCTTATATATTGTGACTTTCTATATTATAATGTTCACACTGTACTTCCCTTGAGAGGTGTTGGTGACCCGTCGGCGCAAAACCTAAACCTTTACAATCAACGTCACCATCTTCCAGTTGTTACTGTGTTTTCCCCTAGAGATCATATACTGTTAATATGTATATTATAACATTAACAGTTATGCGGATCTCAGGGGAGTTCATGATACGTCGGCACAAAGAGTAAAGATAGATAAGCAACGTCACCAGCTTTTGGTTTTTAGTCTGTTCCCCCCTTGTGATCGTATACTGTGAAAATATATATATATATATTATAATTCTCACAGTCATGATCTCAGAGGAGTTTATGACCCGTCGCCACAAAGATCAAACATTTTCACCTCCCGGAGAAAAGAAGTTCAGTAAATAATTACAGCTCGAAAGTATTTCATTATGGATGTTCTGTTAATTAGATAACTTTATTTTCCTTTTCTTTTTACTGTAACAATGGTATCAATCGTTATATATTGTAATGGATTGTCCTATTGTTACAGAAGAGGGATAGGAGATTTTTCAGCACCATCAGTGATATATATCTGTATATATTTTGTTTCAAGAACCATATTTTACGAAATTGCAGAATAAAAAATATAGCTATCATGCATACTTTGTTACTTTAAATATTTAATAAACCCTACATTTCTGAATGTTATTTTCTAATTTCTATTCTTATTTGTGGTTCCCATTTACTTTCTCCCTAAAGAATATATCGGACCAGTACTGTGCATTATAAGAGTACCATCCTATATATTCTTAAGTGAGTATGTGATTTGTTAGCGGAACAGTGTGCAACCTCTAAGCACTACAACAGAACGTTCTTGAATCCAAAGAATACAAATTTGAAAAAAAATAATGCATGCATTTCTATGTAATATGAAGTCACTTGTATTTAACTGTTTTTTACTTGTTCTCTTGACCTCAGATAATGTAGTGCGGGAGTGTTTGCTGTAGCACTTCTATTTTACTTTATCTAAAAGTAACTGATGCCCTCTTACATTATAAACAATATCGGGGAACACTTTTACAAACTGTAGCAGAAATAGGGAGGGTGTGGCCACGCTTAACTGATATTTTATTAAATTCAATTTTTAACTCTCACCCCTTTCATATACACAGTGACAGTTTCTGAAGAAAGTTTATTTGTATTTGCTTAATAAAAACTGTTTCAAACCTAGTTTGAATTTTTTGCTAAGCAACCACACCTCCCAATCAGAAAAGTAAACACCACATTATAAGTAAATAGTACTCCTAAGAAGTATGTCACCCGCAAACTTGATTAAAAAAAACAGCGCAAGACACTGTAATTTTTCTGCCGTGATTTATACACCACACAGCACTTATATGAATGACCCTTGAAACATATAAAAACTATGTTTTCCCTCATAATCCCTCTCCACCACCTTATAAGCACTGCACACAGTTAATAGTGTTCCTAACCTGCCCTCTAATACTTTCTTTTCCCATACTCCTTTGGAAGTGCGTCACAAAATCACTCACAACAGTGAACCGTTCCCACCCAATAAGGAGCAAACTTGTGATTGGAACACATTAGCCAATAAAATATCCTTGTTGTTCCGCAGAGGAGGAAGGAATGACTTCCGAACCCTCTACTTTTAATACTTCACAGCCAATGAACATTAAGATTCATAAGGTCCCGCTTGGAACACGTTACCCTGATACTCTGCGAACAGGAAGGAATCACTAACAACACTTTCACTTTCAACAGTTTACAGCCAATAAACATTAGGCTTAGCTTAGGAAAGTCCTCCTTTAAACACGTCAGCCAATCAGATGTCCCTCCTACTCCACAGAGTAGAAATGAATGGCTGACAACACTTCTACTTTCAATAGTTCACAACTAACCAACATAAAGCTCAGAAATGTCCTCCATACAACATGAAAGGCAATTACATGTCCTTGCAACTCTCCGGAGCACGAGTGAATTACAGAAAATACTTCTACTTTCAATAGTTCACACCCAAATGAACATTAAGATTGTTGTTAGAACACCTTGGCCAAATAAATGTTAAATTTGTATCATGCACACATACAGAACACACCATCCTACATATTAATAAATTGCCTGTAACAAAGTGACTGTATCTGTAACAAAAGTGAACACTGCCTAAAAAATAAACATTATTCCACATTATATTAAAGAAAAGACGCAATAAGCTGCATTGTTGTTTTCCCGATATATTTTTCACAGCCTACGGCACCCCCCTTCAACGTGAGTGAAGCCCCAGGACTGTGAGGGCATCAGCGAACCCCTGCTATTATTTTAATTATATTTTCTACTGACTTCTATGACTAACGGTTCCTATAGAAAAAATGTAAAACTCCACCAAGTAACTATTTCTATTAGCAACATAGTGTGGTGAACTTCTAACCTCTGCGCTCACTAAACTGATCCATGAACTGTTAAAAGGCAGAAAGCCGTTTGGTGGTAGAGTTGAAAGGTACTAGCTGCACAATAACCGTTATATTTACCCTGGATCCTCTACAATACTGAAAGGAAAGCAAATTAAAACAAAACACTGTGTTCCAGATTTACAACCCCCTTGCACCACTTTCGCGTCTAAGGCCCCCCTACAAAATTCTTTAATAATAAAAACGAGTTTAAATATAGCATTTTAGAAATTGTATGAAAGTTAAAAAGTATAGAAAGAGGCACATTTACATAAACATGTGACGCAATAAAACAGTGCAAATGAGAACACCTGTCAACTGAAAAACGTGACTTAAAAGTAGGAGGAATTAGGGAGTGTTTGTCGTAGCACTTCTATTCGACTTTATCGGAAAGCAAAAAAAGGCCAAACATTTAAAAAAATGATGGAGAAACACTTATATAATGTAAACTTAAGAAATGACTGCTTATGTTAAAATAAAAGAAATGTGGTCCAACGAGTAATACCCATATAATGAATATAAAAGATTCAATAGAAATATTTTGAAAACTTGTGCATGTTTTTAAATACCTTTACAGTCAACAAACTCGTAAGCAGACTACACACTTTTAGTTAAAAGCACCCTACCACTACTAGTTTTTGAAACGCATTGTAAAATAAAGTGCGTCACAAAATGGGCTACATACATGGTGAGAGTATCATAACGTCGCATAGAAAAAAAAGGCAATCAAAATTACCATGAGGAAGGTACAAGTAACCACACTACAGCCAATCAAATGTTTTTCAAAATCTGCGCAAGTAAAAGGATTGGTTTCTAATACATCTTCTTACAATGTTTCACAACTAATCAAAAAGAGGTGTAGAAAGAATCTTTTTTTAACATACGAGCAAATCAGATAACCTTGCAAGTACACATAGTGAGAGGCAATTATTAAAGATGACTTGCTTTCGCAAGACCCCGAAAGACTTCTTCCAGAATAACTACGCACTTCTCTGCCAGGACACATTTAATGATTATGCAGGCTCTCAATACAATAGAAACAACAGCTACCCTGCCAGAGTATATTTCAAGGTCCCAAGGGGATCCTTAAGTATAGGTAAATGGTGACAAAAAATATGTATCAGAGCCAATTATACATCAAACAGAGTTCATTTTCCCTTTTTTAAAATATTTATTTATTGAATTCATATAAAAGATTCATATAAGTGCTTAGGATTAACACAGATTAGTTTAGACCCAACCTATCATATAGGATGGAGAAAAAGGATTGTTTTTGTAGTTTTTACATGATCCATTGGTTGAGCCAAGAAAGATGCATACATACAAGTCCCACACACTCCCAGACTCATCCACTAAATTCACACTTACTTTCAAACTCACTAATTACAAATATACACAGTCACATACATAACACTCATAAAGGAACATCAAGGCCGGCAGAAGGGATATCTTATGGCTGCTTAGGCTACAGTCAAATTGTGGAGGCACGTAGATGGAGGAGAAATAGTTTTACAAAGACTACACTTTGGGCCATCCACAATAGTCACGTGTGGGTGGCTTTTCCTCCTGTAAATATAGAGGAGTCCCCTGCGCCACCAGTACGTCACAAAAAGTGATGTACTAGTGGCGCAGGGAGCTTATAAATCTGCCCTGCAATATCGAGAACTCACCTCTATGCAGTGGGAGTGTATGTAATATACTACTTTGGAAGAAAAACATCGCACAAACACCTCCTTACAGTGGAAGTTAAAAAAACACATTATCCTGAGTATACAAATAAATAAAGCTAAAATATACGTCTGCAGTTGTATGTACTATGCTATTACAAAGTCTACATTCTATCTTTCAGATTATAAACTGGAGGGTGCAAAATGAACCAGCAAGTGCTTTGACACGAAACAGAGGCAAAAGGTGAGCTACGAATATTTTCTCCAGTATTAACAGCTCCATTTATAACTTTCTCTCTCCCATGTTTTAATGTCATTTTTTCTCTCTTTCTCTTTCTCTCTCACATCATTTCTCTTCCTCTTTTAAAGTTATGGACGCTGCTGTCTACTCTGACGTGTAGAACCAAAGCTAAGTTGAAGTTGTGAATTCTGCTGGCCACAGTGTTTATATAAGATATAAGCCACTGTGGCGGGCGCATCCTAATGGCAATGTCAGGACCCCCGCCCTTTAGGCGGGCGGTCCCGAGTTCGGTTAGGGTGCCCGCCATCCTAATGTGCCCCCTAAATTTCTTTTTTTTTTGCATGTTACCTACCATACGTCTATTGGAGTCCACATCACATTTTGTTTATTATATTGTTTTATTAAAGTTATGTTTCTAGTTCTTTATTGTATTTGTATCTTTAAATTACGTTTCTAGTTAGTTATTGTTGTTTTAATAAAAGATAATTAAAAAAATATAAACTTTTTTTATGGGGGTAGCGGTACCCAATAGAAATGATATTTTTAATTTGAAGTATAATTCTGAGACTAACTCTTTACCAGATCTGTACCAGAGTCTATAGCTACAAGTAATGGTTCCAATCCAAAACTTTAAAAGTACAACACCATTAGCAACATAGTGTGGTGAACTTCTAACCTTTGTGCTCACATAAGTGTTCCATGAACTCTTACTATGGTAACAGGCAGAAAGCCGTTTGGGGGTAGGGTTGAAAGATACTGGCTGTACAAAAACCATTATATTTACCCTGGATCCTCTGCAAGACAGAAAGGAAAGCAAAGTAAAACAAAACACTATACCAGATTTACAACCCACATGCGCCACTTTCGCGTGCAAGGACTTAGTTTGAATTTTGAAAGACGGAGCAGTGAAATCTGTTCTCACTCTCAAAATCCAAACAAGATTGCATTTCCACATGCAAGTTAGCATCTCCCCATGTGTAAAAGCAATGCCAGCTCCCAAAGAACGCGGAAAGCCAGCCGGACCGTGAGGGTATAGTTGCTCCCCTCACGGTCCCCAACATTTCTTTATACGACCCAGGGGATACGATCCCCTGGAATATTAGAAAATTCTGATAGGAGCTATTTTTTAACAGAAAAAGTAAAAGTTGCACACCCAGCTCAGTGCGGCCCCCTGTTGTGCACGCCCTGGATGCACGACTCATAATCTGTATAGTGTGCAACTCCAGCACCTTTGGTGCACAACTTCTATGCATTTGGGAGCTGGCATTACTTTTCCACAGCAGGAACTATTAACATGCACCTACCCATGTAGAAAAGCAATCTGATTTAGATTTTGAAAGAGAAAACATATTTCCTTGCTATGGGAGGGCGAGATGGGCACCCCGGAAAACTGCAAAATCCAGCCCTCCCACAATACATAAAGCAGTGGTGGTCCACGAGGCTTTGAAGAGTGTACCATTTTACTGTAAAAAAAATATATCCCCTATAAGTAATTTTTATTATCCCCTGGGACCCCATCCCCCGGGGCTTACATGAAACGTTGGGGACTGTAGAGGGAGCCCCAATGCCCACATTGATTTTCCTCAGGGAGAACAACTAACATGCTGCTCCCCCTGAGAAAAAGCAATCTGCTTTCCTATTTGGAAGAGAAAGCAGGTTAACCTGCTCGCTCTTCCTAATAGGACAGCAGTTTCCAATGACAGGGTGGGAGCTGCGAGGCTCCCGCCCTGTCATTGCAAACGTCAGGAGCCAGTCCTGGGGGATGGCGGTCCAAAGGTCCATCTTGGGCTCCAGGAGGGGGGGCCACGGGAACCCCTACAACACTTTCAAGAAGCCTGGTGGTGGCGGTCCCGAGAGCTGGGGGGCCTCAGAGCCCCCCCTTAATTCATATTTTAAAGCCCCGGGGGGTGTCGCTCCCCAGGACTGGGGGACTCAGACCCCGCCTCAATTAATATTTTGAAGTCCCGGGGGTGGCAGTTACCGGGGCTGGGGGTCCTCAGAGCCCCCCCTCAATTAATATTTTAAAGCCCCGGAGGTTGGCACTCCCTGGGGCTGAAGGGACCTCAGAGCCCCCCTCAATTAATGTTTTAAAGCCCCGGGGAGTGCAGGTCCTCGGGGCTGGAGGGACCTAAGAGCCCTCCCACACATATACATTTACTGCGGGGGCCATTAGCCCCCGCCACACATATATTTTTAAAAAAGCCCCAGGGGTAGCAGTCCCCGGGGCTGAGGGGCCCCCCTGGTCCCCGTTATAATAAACTACATTGCCCCCGGAACTTGGCCCCCCGGGGGCTAATTAGCACTAAAGCGGGCTTCAGGTTTTCTTTTTTTTTCCACGCCATACGCGTATCATACGCGCATCTCGTGATTTAAAAAAAATTAGGCCTTGGTGGTCCTTGTGAGACCCCCTGAGCAGGGCTAGGGGGTCAGGGTGTTTCTACCCTGCCCCCTTTGCGTATTTTGCTCACTTGTTTTTCAGTTTTCTTGTGCCTTGATGTATATAAGTGAGTATATGTGAGAGTGAGAGATTGTAAGAGTTCGTGTTTAAATAAGTATGTGTTTCTATAAGTGATTGTTTAAGAGAATAAGTATGTGTAAGTTTCCTTAGAAGTAAGGTGGTAGTGTGTGTATAGTTGTATATGCTAATAAATGGATGTTCAATAGTTTATTTGCATGTGTGAGTATGTGTGTGAGTAACTTTTGAAATACTGTCGGTGTGTAACAGGATGTATATGTGTATCACTACATATGATGAGTGAGTATATGTATGAGTGACTATATAGAACTGTTGCTGAATGAGTGGATATGTATATAGATGGTGGTATTACTGAATTGCTTGTAACTGGTATGGGTATCTCCATTTTTTTGAAAATGTTAGTTTCTATTTTTGAATATGTGTTTCAAGGGTTGCATTACACTGAAAGGAGGTCTGTCACTCTGTTACAAGGATGGTGTCATCAGTGATGTCATGAGTGATGTCACTGACCATGTCATGAGTGATGTAATATGTGACGTCATCAGCAGTGCATTGCAGGCGCTCAAGTTATAGTGAGTCCAACTAACTATAACGTGGGAATTTCAATAGTTTTATGTCAGTAAAATTTCCAGCTAACTATAACTGGTGTGAAACCTATGGTTTTTTCAGTGAATTTAATAGGTTTTTTAAATGCTAATTCCTAACTATAACTGGTGTGAAACCTATGGATTTTTCAGTGAATTTCAAAGGTTTTTTAAATGCTAATTACTAACTATAACTGGTGTGAAACCTTTGTTTTTTTCAGTGAATTTCATAGGTTTTTTAACAGCAAATTTCTATATCTATGAAATGTAATATTTGTTATAATGAATCCTATAATGTATATTTATGTAATACTATTTTTTTTATGTATATTGTTCGAGGTTTTTTTTTTTTGCCCTGCGCGTCCCGGTGAGCGCACCGGAAAGCGCAGTCTTGTGGCGCCCCCCAGGGCGCGTACCGTGAGCGTCCCTTTAGCGCTTTTTCCGCGAACGAAAACATCATCGTGTCGTATCGCATAGCCGCGTCCGTGTGATACGCACGGCGTAAATGCATCCAGAAGCACTCGAGCGCATACGATCGCGCAACGTAAGCATCCGACGCGGTTACGCGGCGCGCCCCTGTGCTCGCCGCGGGGCGCGCCTGAAGGCGCATAGCGTAAGTGCGTCGGGTCATGTGACCTAAAAATAACACTTTTTATTGGTGCAGGACAGTTTTGGATTCCAAATGATGAAAGCTAGGTCATGTGACCTGAAATTAACACTTTTCATTGGTTCAGGACAGTTTTTTTTCCTAATGATGAAAGCCCCCATCTTTTTACCTCATTTTAACTTTGTACTTTGAGTGAAGAAGACCTGGTTGAAAGACCTCTCTGTACTTTTTGGGAATGAAAAATGGCTTCAGTAGCAGCAGCAGCAGGAGCATCTCAGCCACCACCACCACCACCACCACCAAGAGGACCACCACAACACCACACTGGTGGAGATGAAGAAGAGGAAGAGGAGGAGGAGGAAGAGGAGGGGAGGAGGACATTCCTGCCAGAAGACAATACCCCATATCGGCCAAAGCCACACATTGTATGGGAGTTTTTTTCCATCCCAAGTGGCCAAAAAAAGGTGAATACGCCAAAGGTGACTTGCCCAATCTGTAACATGGAACTTTCAAGGGGGAACCCTAACAAAAAATACTCATTTAGCAATAACACCATGATTCGCCACATGCAGTGCAAGCATCCCAACAACTATGCTGCGGCAGAGGTGAGAGAACTGGCCAGTAACCCCCCCCCAATCTTCACCCAGCACCTCAAAAAGAAAGCAACCCACTCCATCGGGACCAGAGACAAGAGAGATGGTCCCAAACATTCAACCCCAGTTTGGGAAATACAAGATCACTTGTATTTTCTGTGGGAAAATCATCACCTATGGTGAGCAAAGCATAAAGTTCATCAACCCTGCTGGTGACAACCACAAATGCCCCAAAAATCCATAATATTTTCCTGTTTTTTTTTTTCTCCAGTTGAGCCGTTTTGAATTCCTTCTTTTTTGTTTCTCCCCATAAAAATAACAAAACAAATATAAAATAGTTCATAAAAGCCAAAAAAAGTACAAAATGTTAAAAAAACATTAAAAAAATATAAAACAACAAAAAGAAGAAAAAAAACAGTTCTTTTCAGAACTACCTCCAATTTATAAAAAAAGGCTAAATTAAAAAAAAAACTCTGTCATTCTTTTTCCCCATGGTATGCTCCCCGGTACGCTCCGCAATGCGCGTACCGGGCGCACCCCCCGCGCAAATTGAAAAAAAAAATGTTTTGCCCCCGCGGGGCCCTTTTATGGCCCCCACATCAAACTTAGGGGGTCAGGGGGGTCTATCCTGCCCCCTTTTGGTCATTCCCCTCTTTGTTTTTGCCACCTCTTGTGTCTCGATCCTACTGAGACACAAGATGGCGGCCGGTCCGGACTGTTTGGAATGTTTACAGACACCCGAGAGCCAATCAGCTTTCCGCGCGCGAACTCGCGTAGCGCGCTGGTTCGCGCCCCGGTGCGCGTACCGGGGCGCTTATAGATATATATATATTTTTTTGAACCTAAATTACTCAAAATCCACTGGAGCACATATCTTGAGACATAGCAAAGGCACATCGGGCTACCAGTCCCTACAATTTTGCCAAGTTTCGTGAAAATCCATTCAGCCGTTCATGCTAAAAGTGAGGTTGACTGCGCTATGGAAATTAACATGGGGAAAACACGTTTTGGGACCCCCTTTTTTCTCGGCCCCTGCTTGACGAATCCCCCCCAAACGTTCAGGCAAGGACCGCAGCACAGCGAGGCAAATTTGAGGAAATTTTCAGGCAGATTCCTCAACCGGCGCCAAAGTTATTCCCAATAGAATGTTGCGATTTCCCTATTGAAAATAATCCTAACTATAACTACCCACTGGCGACCGCCAGTAGGTAATATATATATATATATATATATATATATATATATATATATATATATATATATATATATATATATATATATATATATATATATATATAATATTACCTACTGGCGGTCGCCAGTGGGTAGTTATAGTTAGGACCTAGTTTCCATAGGAAATCCACAACATTCTATTGTGGGTTCCAAAACGTGTTTTCCCCATGCAATTTTCCATAGGACCTTTAGCCAGGGCTACAGCCCGAACCGCTAAACGGAATTACACCAAATTTGGTCATGAGACCGGTCCCCTATCCCTTCATAAAAAATGTAGCTGGTACACTCCTTCTAGAAGTCTTCGCTCCTCTTCGGCAAGACTGGTGAGGATACCTAAATTTAGAAGAGTCAGAATGGGAGGTTGACTGTTTTAAGGTGCAGCGGCTAAGCTCTGGAATAGTCTGCCCTGTGAAATCAGACAAATTCAGGAGCTACTCCCGTTCAGAAAAGCCATTAAGAACTGGCTATTTCCCGCACTCTAGTGCCGCCATACTGTACACACTCTCACTCCTTGAGCTGTTCAGCGCCAGGATGCCTGCCAGGCGATAGTGCGCTTTATAAGTTTCATTTAAAAAAAAAAAAAGGTAGAGTTTGGTTCGCAGATTTTGCTTTTTGGTGTAAATCCATTCAGTAGTTCCTGAGAAAATCAAAAGTAAAATCATTGTGATATCTATAGACGAAGTACAGTACTCTGTACTGTACTCTGTACCTTCCCGAGCACGAGCTGCATGGTCATTGGCTGTCAACTGTCTGTCAACACTCCAAACCAGGAAGTTTTGGCAGCCATCTTGTGCCTCGGTAGAACCGAGGCACAAGAAAGCAGTGAAACAAACGTGCAAAACACGCAAAGGAGGCAGGGTAGAAACACCCTGACCCCCTAGGCCTGCTTAGGGGGTCCCACAAGGACCCCCAAGGCCCCAACATTAAGAAAAAAAAAAAAATCGCTGGGTACGAAGTACCGTACTTTGTACTTTGTACTGTACTCTGTACTGTACTCTGTACCTTCCCGAGCGCATACTGGAGGTTCCTGGTGGGCTACTTGGCCCCCAGGGACCTCCAGTATGCAAGGGGAATTAGTTCCCCCTCTGCAAACGCTCCAGGGGGCTGCGTTGCAGAGAGGTGTAAAAAGGGATGTGGCCTCATTACACCTCTCTGCAATTCAGCCCCCTGGCGCATACTGGAGGTTCCTGGTGGGCTACTTGCCCCCAGGGACAACCAGTATTCAAAATTATTTCCCCCTCTGCAAACGCGCCAGGGGGCTTTATTGCAGAGAGGTGTAAAAAGGGGCATGGCTAGTTGGCCCCCAGGGACCTCCAGTATGCAAGGGGAATTAGTTCCCCCTCTGCAAAGGCACCAGGGGGCTGCATTGCAGGGAGGTGTAATGAGGGCACGCCCCTTTTACACCTCTCTGCATCGCAGCCCCCTGGCGCATACTGGAGTTTCCTTGTGGGCTAGTTGTCCCCCAGGGACCCCCAGTATTCAAGGGGACCCAATCCCCAACTTGGAACAAGCTACAGGGTGCGTTTGTACAGTGGTGAAGGTAGGGGGCAGGGTTTGAGGTGATGTGAGTGCAAACTTGCCCTGTGCCGCTTTTTAAGTTGGGGAATTAATTCCTCTTCGATCCAGAGGTCCCCTAGGGGGCAACTAGTCCAACAGGTATCGCCAGTAAGCGCCACGGAGCTGTGTTGCAGAGTGCTGTAAAAAGGGGGCGTTCCCTCTGAACACCTCTCTGCAACACAGCTGCCTGGCGCATACTGGAGGTACCTGGTGGGCTAGTTGGCTCACAGGGAACCTCAGGATTGAAGAGGAATAATTTCCCAATCTAAAACGCGCCACAGGGCGTGTTTACACACATGTTACCTCATTCCCCACCCCTTCCTTCACTATTGAGCAAAATATTCCTGTAAAATCAGCCGAACTACAAATTCCGATTTACTCACCTGTTATCATAAGAAACGTCAGTGCTGCATCTTTGAGCGCACTACTGATCCTGAAAAGTAATTCTAACCATACTTACAGTATCTTGAATTTCCTTCCATAGGCTAACATTGACTGGTTTCACTTGAAAATTTTTCTAAGTGTGGAGTTTTGTAACTTGAAAAAATTCCTCTAAAAATCAGTCGAACTACGAATTCCAATTTACTCACCTGTTATCAGGAGATACCTCAGTGCTGCATCTTTCAGCTCACTACTATTCCTGAAATGTAAATTTAACTGTACTTACCAGTAACTTGAATTTCCTTCCATAGGATATCATTGCCTGCTATATAAAATATATATAAATTAAAAAAAATTAAATAGAAAAATAATATTGCAATTTCAATATTTTTAAAAACATTTTTTTTCAATTTATATTAAAAATATGTAATGTAATTTAAAAAATAAAATATCTAAAAATAAATACTTTAAAACAATGTAGTAAATTAGTATAAAAAAATTACAATTAATACATGGATGCATGGATGATGTCATCAGTGATGTCATTTGAGATGTCATCAGTGATGTCATGAGTGATGTCACTGACCATGTCATGAGTGATGTAATATGTAACGTCATCAGCAGTGCATTGCGGGAGCACGAATTATAGTTAGCTGAACTAACTATAACAGGGGAATATCAATGGTTTTGTATGAGTGAAATGTCCAGCTACCTATAACATGTGTGAAACCTATGGTTTTTTCAGTGAATTTGCAAGGACGTGGCTGAAACCTATGGTTTTTCAGTGAATATATCTGTATTTTTAGTTGGTTCCTGTATAGGTTAGACTGTCTTTCTCCCATCCCTGGATGTGCCTTAAGGGGGAAGGTTGGTTGATGTATCATATATGTTGTAATGTGTATAGTATTAGGTAAGCTAGTTAGTTTAGTATGGGTTTAAAATAATGCAAGTTAGAATAGTGTTGTTTAGGATAAGTCAATATTATTAGTTTAGGTTAGTAATTGTGTATTTTTTATAATAAAATCCAACTGGTTAATGGTTTGTGCTGTCAATGATTGTTGATGGGTTGCCATGAACTGGTGATTTTGTAGTTAGTTACAAGAGATTCATCACCAGCACAATCGATTTGAATGTCTATAAATGTAATTACAACATCTTCAAGGGACAGGCTACTGTCATTCTGCAGTTTGAATGTGAGTGAATCCAAATGATTGACATGTAGGGTTCCAAACTTTTGAGATTGTATTGGAGTGGTCTGATGAATAAGTATCCATACGGTACAATTTTGCAGGTACAGATATACTCATGATGCACTGGAGGCATTGTGCTCACACAGCATTGGTTACATGATGTTAGTATGTTGTTAGGATCTTTGCTAATCCCTGTCCCCATGACAGCTTCACTTTCCATGCGGAAGTTCAGGGCTATGTGCTTTGTATTATTTACTAGTCATCCTAAAGCCCCTGCATGTGTATTAACACAACCTTTTACATTATGGACAACAGTACAATATATTTAAAATACAAGTGCAGGGCAGGGGGTGTTGAGATGGGTGTTACACCGACAACAGCGCTAATATTTGATCCAGAAACACACTTTGACATAATCTATCCGAAACCATTCCTCTTCTTACAGCAAAATTGATTTGTCATCATATGAGGGAATTCTGTTTACATGAGTAATGGCATGACACCCATCAAAACAACCATTGTCCACCCTATTGACAATAAGTACATATTCTAAGTATTCCTTGTTTGCAGGGAAGGTTTGAGCCACTTCATGTGACTTGACACTGACTTGAGAATTGTTCCTAGTCATGATTAACATCCAGAGCATAGGGTGAGTTTAAGTTGCTGCAAAAGTGTTGTCTTTGAGATCTGAGGCATTGGTAGATTCACACATGTCCAGACTTCTCACTGCCTATTAGGGACACAAAGTCAGCCGATCCCCTTTCCCAAATGGCCCTTAGTAGTACTGGCTACATGGACCGTGCATTGTTGACACGTTTAAACGTAAATGGTCACAGGCAACACACATCTTAGTGACATAAGTGCCTTTATTTACATTTTTATTTATATGTGAATTCACTGAGATAGCAGATTGGCCCAGTTCTTTTGACAACAATCCCCACATTGGGTACATGCCAAGTGGAGGGCCAGACAGAGTTCTTGGGGGGAGACCATGTCCAGAGACATGTTGAGGAAGAGGCAGAGTTCAGTCGGCACACTGATTGTAGTGTCATTGGCAACAATGGCCAAATAGGCAGTCCATAATAAAGTCCAAGGTGAGTGTAGCAGATTAATTCAGAGGATAGTGGAAGATGATGTTCCGAGGCAAGATAGTAAGCACAAGACCAGGCATTAACTGTCCATTTTACATAGATGAATGCTACTGCTGACCTTTTCATCTGAATATTGATTCATCCACATCTTCCTCTTCTGATAGGTCATGTGCCTCCTGTGAGCCTGATAGTGGATTGGCAGAAGCACTGTGTGGCAGTGACACATCAGGGGCTAAGAGGTGGATGTTGAAGGTGCGGCAGCATTCATCCGTGCCAAATAATGAGGCATCACTTCAGTGATAATAAGCTGCAGGGCTTGCAAGACTCCAGCAACATCTCTGTGGTAGGTAGCCATGACAGCTAAGTGGCAAACCTGCATCCGGTCCATGCTCTCCATGATCTTTCGTAATTCACCCAACTCCTTGGTGACATCGCTGGAGCCACTTTGATTGGATAGTTGTTCTTGTCTCTGAGTAAGGACTCAAGCAATTTCAGCCATGGAATGCTTGAGAGCATGGAACGGACTGTGGGCACCTCTAATGGACTCTAGGTGGTCCTTAATGGGACTAAGATACCCATGGATCCCATCCAGTTTTGCCACCGGGCTCTCCTACCCCACTCACACCTGACCAGCCATCTTTTGCTTGACTTCTACCGCACTATGTTGAAATATTAACAGTGGGTCCTCAAAGTCCTGGGAGACAGCTGTGGTGGTAGGTGCTGGCTGCTGGGTGTTTTGTGCTGCTAGTGGGCCAACCACAATGCTGCTGGATGTCCCTGCTTCTGGAGATGGGCTGCCAAAGGAGTCGAGCAGCTCTTGGAGGGTGTCTGGTTAATGGTTGAGATGTCTTCTTTCTCTACATCATTGAAGAGTGGGACAGGCTGCTTAATAGGAGGTGATGTATGTGTTTGTCAACTTTGGTCAGGCATTTAAGCAGTTGACAAGCATAGTGCATGACAATGTCCACTCTCTATTTTAAAAAGCTAGACCTATTACATTCAGCTTTGTAACTCATCCTACAACATCACCTATGTGACATTTGGATTGATCATGATTTTGGACAGTTTTTTTGTAAACCAACCGTGAGGGGCCTGTTTCTACGCACAAGCTGCACCTGTTAAATGCTCTGTTCAGTAGTGGTGCTGGTTGTTTTATATCATTGACAATGCAGATTGGATCAGAGTCTTTACACTGCATTGCGGGTTTGTCACCCCTACTCAGTCAAGTTTACCTGTTCGTTAGAGGTGTATATTTGACTGCACCCTACCTTGATGTTGGCACTGCCACATCATTGTAAGTGTGGCAAGAGGAGGGCAATAATGCACCTGAGATCAAGGATGCAGCGATGTACGCCATGATATGACAAGTACATGTGCTTGATTTTCCATACTCTGACAAGTGTCCATGTATTTGAAGGTGGATAATCACATTTACACATGTCATTCACATTGATGTATGTTGATTTGCAGGGAGGGAAACCTTCTTGTTAATTGTCAGTTATTCACTCTATCCAGTCACCCCTGCACTGTGGTGCATTGGCGATAGTTTGCAAGCTGGAGGACATAAGACTCAGAGGCAGGCTTAGGAAATGTGTACATTGTTGCACTGCAAATGTTTTTCTTGCCTCACGGGGGTATAGTTACATTGAAGTGAGGGAGTGAGGCCCTAGCCCTAGCCCTTTGGGATTAATGCTGCATTCCGCCACTTCAGAAACAAAGGCCTACACCATAGTTACAAGATTATAGTGCAGCCCTGCATTTCTCCCTGTGCTGGCACTTATCTTATCAGCCTAGGGCCAACCAGGCACCTTTGCACCGTAGTGCAAGGGTGTCTGAGTTCAGGGGAAGATTGTTTATGTGCAAGGAGGGACACCCTCCTGCACATTTACAATGAATGCCAATTTGCTGTTTCTAATTGTTTGGCTGTTTAAGATCAGGTTTTGGCTGGTCTTAAATTTTGTGCGACCTCCTATTTACACCACCCTTGTGAATAAGGGGAAGCTTGTATTTCGATGGTTGTTGCGGTGGGACACCCACTACTACAAGCATTACCCTCCCCTTTCACGCTAAGTGAAGCGTGTAAGCGTGAAGCATGTAAGGGGCCCTAATTACAAGGCAGCGTTAAGCCACGCAGAATGCAGGACACATAGAAAGACTAAAAACAAGGAGAAATAAACACACTTCTCCTCTTTATGCCTCTCCTTTAGAGGTGCAGGTTTTTATAGTTCCAATATTATATTGGCATTTTAAAGCAACATAACATTCAAGTATTGCAGAAACCTTGTGAGGCATAAAAAATGTACCATAGGACATAAGTAATAGAAGGAGTACATATAAGAACCACCGTGAGGATCAGCAGACATACTTAGGTTAAACGATACTACTCATACTGAGACTACATTTAGTGCATCAGTGATTATCAACCCTTTGAGAAATAGGTAAGTATGGGCAAAATTTGCAAATTCGCATTCCGCGAATTCGCGCGGAAGCGAACTCGTAATTCGCAAAATCCATGAATTCGTGCAAATTTGCTAATTTGTTTTTTTGTGTGTTCGCAGGGGTTTTTGCCAGTTCGCGAGGGTTTTTTACAAGTTCGGGAACGCAAACTTACTTGTGTGGTCGCAACAGTCGTGACCATGTTGTTTCTACGTGTCCGGCCTGTTTGCGACCCTGTGGTTCATCACGGCCACCCTCCGGTTTATCACTGCCACCCTCTGGCTCACCACTGCCACCCTCTGGTTCATTACTATCACCCTCTGGTTCACCACTGCCACTCTCTGGTTCACCACTGTCACTCTCTGGTTCATCACTGTCCCCCTCTGGTTCACCACTACCACCCTCTGGTTCACCACTGCTACCCTCTGGTTCATCACAGCCCCCACTGGTTCACCACTTCCACCCTCTGGTTCAAGACTGCCACCCTCTGGTTCATCACTGCTATCCTCTGGTTCATCACCCTCTGGTTCACCACTGCCACCCTCTGGTTCCTCACTGCCACCTTCTGGTTCATTATTGCCACCCTCTGGTTCGCCACTGCCACCCTCTGGATCATAACTGCCACCCTCTGGTTCATCACTGCCACCCTTTGGTTTGCCACTGCCATCCTCTGGATCATCACTGTCCCCCTCTGGTTCATCACAGCACCCTCTGGTTCACCAGTGCCACCCTCTGGTTCATCACTGCCATCCTCTGGTTCACTACTGCATCCTCTGGTTCATCACTGCCACCCTCTGGTTCATCACTGCCACCCTCGGGTTCACCACTGCCACCCTCTGGTTCATCAAAGCACCCTCTGGTTCACCACTGCCACCATCTGGTTTAAGACTGCCACCCTCTGGTTCATCACTGCTATCCTCGGGTTCATCACCCTCTCGTTCACCACTGCCACCCTCTGGTTCATCACTGCCACCCTCTGGTTCATTACTGCCACCCTCTGGTTTGCCCCTGCCACCCTCTGGATCATCACTGCCACCCTCTGGTTAATCACTGCCACCCCCTGGTTTGCCACTGCCACCCTCTGGATTATCACTGTCCCCCTCTGGTTCATCACAGCACCCTCTGGTTCACCAGTACCACCCTCTGGTTCATCACTGCCACCCTCTGGTTCTTCACTGTCACCCTCTGGTTCATTACTGCCACCCTCTGGTTTGCCACTGCCACCCTCAGGATCATAACTGCCACCCTCTGGTTCATCACTGCCACCCTCTGGATCATCACTGCCACCCTCTGGTTCATCACTGCCACCCTCTGGTTCAAGACTGCCACCCTCTGGTTGATCACTGCCATCCTCTGGTTCATCACAGCACCCTCTGGTTCACCACTGCCACCCTCTGGTTCATCACTGCTACCCTCTGGTTCAGCACTGCCACCCTCTGGTTCATCACAGCACCCTCTGGTTCACCACTGTAGATTATGGGGGAAAGCACACCTGCCCAGCCTAAACTGAGATGAATTAATTTGGGGATGGTTAATGTGTCACTAAATTTGAGCTTCAAGTCTGGCACCTGCTTCCTTAGCTGTAAGTGCTTCCTGTTGCAGTTTTATTTTTTTTACAGGAGCATTGTGCCATACTTGTAACTATTCTCTGACCCTGCTTTGAGGGTCAGAGCAGGGTCCGAGAATAGTTGCAAGTAGGCAACTGAACTCTGGAGGGGCCCCTCAGGAAGCAGTACAGGGAATGGTTACAAATTAGCTTGAACTTTTGCACCTGCTAAGTGCTTTCAGTTTTGCAAAATTTGTTTTTCTATAATTTTGCGAGATTCGCGGGCGCGAATTCGCGCAAAATCGAAATCGCAATTCGCAAATTCGTGCAAATTTGGGGACTGGTTTTTTGTTTGCGTGTTCGCAGGGTTTTTTGCATCTTCGCGGGCCGCTTGCAGCGCAACGACCGCAAAGTTACCCATGCGGTCATACATGGGCGCGGCCATCTTGTGCGTGTTGTGTATTTCCGTTTCAGGGCGCTATTGTCAATCTCGCGTTGTGTGCGGCGCGGTATCACGAGTTCGCGTGTGTTTTTGCGTACTCGCGGGGAAAATATCGCGCAAACTTACCCACATGGTCCTCAATCGGTGCTGCCATCTTGTTTTTCATCCATCGCTATGGTTCTGGGAATGCTTTTCCTATCCAGCTTCAATCTTTGCCATCCTTTGTTTGTTTGACGTTTTTTAAATCTTTTTTACTTATTATCTATCCCTCTATTTTTTGAGATCTATATTTTGTGTTACTTTCAAACTACTTTTTTTGCCTCTTCTTTCATTTACTTTTTGCCTATTCTCTTTCCTAGTTATTATTTCCATTCCTGTCCAGGACCATGGCAAAGGGAGCCGGGAAGGAGAAATGGAAGGGTCCCGCCCCCCGTACCTGGCTCCCATGCGTGCGATTGCGGGGGGAGCAAGTCACAGCCCGGGAGATCTTCAGCGCGGAGGAGGTGGCTGCACTGGTTTATTATGTGCAGCGCCGCCTTCCCAAGACCATCGCGGCAGGCGGCAGGATCGCTAGCGGGTACAGCATCGGAAGCTGTGGGAGAAGGTGTGCCGGGCCATGTATAAACACTCTCGGGTCCGGCGCACCTACAACCAGGCCACCCACCGCTGGTCCGACCTCCTGGACCGTAAACACGACCTGCTCGACCTGCTAGGCGTCGAGATCCCCGGGCTTGGTGAGTAGTAGTCGCTATTTAATCACTACTCTGTTTTCTCCTGCTCTATGTTTTATCATATTGCAAATTTTTGTTTTTTCCAAAGAGCAATCATGCTGCTGATTAAATTGTAGGTAAATTATGTTTCAAAATGTTCTGTGATGGCATTTCAGGTGCACTGCTCTCCTGCTCAGTGGCGGTGCTACTATGCTTATTTGTTTTCGATTTTTTGTGCTCATTTCATTGGACTGAGTAATTATGTATGAGTGTACTTTACAGAACTGCATAATGCTGGACACTAAGTGGCATATTTACAATTACTGGCGCATCCCTGCAAATTAGCAGGGATGCGCCAGTAATTTTGCGCCCACCTCCACCAACCATGGTACGCCGCATTTACAATGCGGCGCACCATGGGGCAAAAATGACACCGAAGCGTCATGCATCTGTGCCCTAGAGGCAGCGCATTGCTGGAGTTGCGTCGCAACCATGACGCCGCTCCAGCAATGCTCTGGGGTGCCCTATCTCCCCAATGCTGCATCGTGTGCTTCAAGCAAGGGCAGGGTTTTGAGTGATGCAGCATTGGCCTAAAAGTGACTAAGTGAAATCTTGTAGATTTCACTCAGCCACTCTTAGGATGCGTTCCTGCGCAGGAACGCACTCTCTTGCGCCGGAACGCCCCTTGATGGCTCAGGGCTTACAACGTGATGCATCTCCCAGATACGTCAGGTTGTTAATATACCCCACACCATGGCGCCTCTTTTGCGCAGCTGCTGCGTCACAAAAGTCACGCAACGACGGAGCAAAAGAGCACAAGGGACTTGTAGATCTGCCCCTAGAGACTCAAGTCCAGTCCTTTCTTTGTACAACTGCCACTAAGAAGAGATAGTGGTGGTGGATTGATAGTTTGAGTATTTTAATGACTGGTTATGTAGTAGAAAACTTACTTTTTTTGTTTTCACTGGTCTGCAATCACAATGGATTTTGTCTGTCACTTTGCATGCTGTGTAGTGCTGCCTGCCAGTCCTAGTCGAACCTTTTTGTAGTTGGTTTAGTGAGTTACATACCTTTCCAAGTCGACGGTTCGCGAATCCAGCAATACTAATATCCTAGTAGACCACATCAGATAGGTCAATAAATGTAGTGTAATTGTTGTCTATTTGCTATTTCCCCAAAACAATTTGTTATTGTTCTTTTGAAATGTTTGATTTGGTTGACAACAATCATCCATGTTTGGGTCTTTCGTTCATGTTGTACATCAGCTTCCCCCAGGGGCAAGAGGACAGAGGAGGAGGTAGCAGCGCCGGCGGCGGAGTACCAGGAAGGCCAGGATCGGTCTGGCGAGGGCTCCTCTGCTGGCCCCAGTAAGTTTTCATGTTAATATTAATAATTATACTTCCCTATCTTTTAGAGTACCTATTTTTTACTAACGTTCCTCATTCGATTTTTTCTAAATCATCTTTGATCTTCTTGTAGACTGTTTCTAAATTCTTATCCTGCCTCTACTATGACTCCCTGTGGTATTACTTGATTATTATTATTAGTCTGTCTGTGTAGCTAACTAAGCTTGCAATGTTGGCAAAAGGTGTTAAACGAAACTCCCATTCTATTCAGCAATAGCTCTATGCACTGAGTGCAGTCCTCTGGGTTGTCCATAATGTCTTTTGAAGTCTTCTAAATGTTTATGCTTTGACAATTCCCAACAATAAACTGTCAATGACCACCAAGAAAGAATAAGATACTAGTTTACTTTTTGATTGGATAGGAGGACAATCCATACTACTATTGTTGCAGGGACAATTCTGCACAAACAGAACTATGGACACTAAATAATGAATTGTTTATCAATTATATTAGGCGCAGTTAGACTTTCCACATAACTCAGTCATAACAGATTTTGAACCCCCAATCTCCTTACTGACTAGCTAGTGTGACAGAGTCATTTAGCTCCCTAATTCATCGATTATTGATCCCCAATGATGGTTATCCAACCCAGGACATAACATAAGACTACGGAGTCAGAGTCCAGAACTGTCAGAGCCACGGACTCATGCTTGCAAATTGCAAACCCTTTCGCTCACTCACTCATGACTAAAAACCACAGAGTCTTTGTAAGTTTTAAAGCTTTATTAAAAGTAAAACCATTTATTAAAATCAAGTTCATCATCATACAACATAAACGGTGGATTGAAAATGGAAAAGTGCTTAGTGATTTCACACAATAATTGTGGGCGAGCCCTCACCTGGTTGGAACTTCGTTCAAATCTTCTTTGTGGTGCTGAATCGTTGCTGACCCCGTCCTAGTGATGATGATCTGATCTTGCTCTTGTTCTTAGAAGGGAAGCTTCTGTCTGTTATGAGAAAAACGGTGCGTGTTAAAAAGCAAGCATTCATCAGTTGTGCCAAAAAGTGTAGCAAGACAACACCCTTCCCTGAAAAAAAAGTGCAATTTTTAGTTTTGACTAGACAGTCACAAATTATTAAATTGGTTTGTGTAGTCGTAGTGACATTTTTTCATTCCTAGACAAAATACTAGGGAGTGGTGTATAAGGCATCTAAGAATCTGAAATGTATTTTCTAGGCGGAACATCGCCACAACCATCCACCGGTGCCGGGGCCAGCGCGGAGGTGGGCACTCCTGGGTCGAAGGCGGTGCAACAGCCAGAGGAAACTGCTGTGGGGGATGCCACGGTAGTAGCGGACAGTGGTAAGCTATTATATTCCTTACTTATTGAGATTGCAGACTGCAGAGTGTGCTCTCTGCACTGGTGTGTATGTTGTACAGTACAAGTATACTATACTGTTAAGAAGACTTACAAATATAGAACTAGGGGGCATATTATCAAGCCTGTGCGCTAAAATTATCGCCGCTTTATCGGCCGAAAACGGACGATAAAGCGGCGATAACGGGCTTGATAATATGCTCTATGGAATTCCAATCGAAGCACATGTTAGATGTGAAGACATCTAACATGGGCTTCGATTGGAATTCCGCAGAGCATATTATCAAGCCCATTATCGCCGCTTTATCTGCCGTTTTCGGCCGATAAAGCGGAGATAATTTTAGCGCACAGGCTTGATAATATGCCCCTAGGTTTTTATCAACCGGTAGTAGCCTCCTCTAAATTGACTTCAACTCAGCTGTGAAAGTTTTTTCGAGAACCCAAGTCAGATCAGAGATGAACTTAATGGATGGGATGAACGAAAAGGGAAAGAAGGGTGTATGTAAGTGTGGAAGGACGAGCGAGTTAAAAGTAATGATGACTGGCAAAGAATGATACGTGTTTTGAATGCTGCCCAAGGTGGCTGGGAATATGATGCATGGCCGGTTGAAGGATGAAGCAAGGATGGGTTAAAGGAGAAAGGGAAGAGGACTGCCTGGGTGGGTGAAACAGAAATTATATGTGTGCGCAATATATCCTTTGGTTGAAATTCAAATGCAAGTCAAGCACGAATGCATGGCTTGCGGTTTCCAAAATAAAATGAAAATTTTGTTTTCCCGTGAGAAAAAGTAGGGTTTGTCCAGTTGAGACATTAAGAAGAATGATTGACATTTACTTTGAATGGATGGATGCCTGGATCATGGTACTATCTGACTCATAGATAGCATATGTGTATGTAGAGAGAGTAGACGGTCACTGGATGAACTAAGTGTTGCTTTGAAGAGCATGTAACACCGCACCCGCACGTCCAATCCAGTGTAGGAAAGGCAAGGAAAAGAAGTTGTAATTTTGACGAATACTACCATGAATAGTAGCGATAGTTTGTATTGCAAGCATAGCATATATCCGGCGATTACGGGGGCCACTCACTACCTCTGTTAATAAGTTTAGTACAACTCTGTCATTCATGTGTGGCCTATCAGTGTTCACTCAATAAAAAACAAAGCACCTAAAGTCATCCCATATGTAATCAAATACATATCCTGTGAAGGGATAGATAATCATATTATTTATCTTCTTCATTTTCCTTTTCTAGTAGTCATTGGCACTGTAGGGTGAAATGTAAATTAATTAAGCAGTAGCCCTTGTAACAGAGTATTCTCAGTGCCACCTGTAATAGAAAAGTAAGAGCTTCACCACCTGCATGTACTGGACTGGTACAGTAACGCAAGCCTGAGTCATCATGGCGTGCGTCTGTTTTTTTCGGGTGCAAGTTGACGGCGCTGGCATTATGCCGGCTTCCAGAAGTTTACGTACCAATTTCGCTAAAGAAGAGAGAAGAATAAGACTGGTGTACTGTCATATTCGACTCTAATGTAGTGAATCCATAGTGCTCATAGAATTGATTTCTAAAACTCCCACTAATGTTAGAGCAAGGCTGAAGAAGTGGGAGGTTAGATAGATACAGGCCACAAATGTTATGTACTGTGCTTGCAAGTTGCTAGTTCTACTGTGACACAACTTTCTGCTGAATTATTTTATGTTAATCTTAAAGAGCATTCTTTCTTTCTTAATATAGATGCTCCTTCCAAACTGTCATGGAAGGAGCTGGCTAGACGGGCCCAGCAACGGAAACTAGAGGCAACTGTCGCCGAATATCGGCGGCTATTGGCCCAGGAGGAGGAGGACACGCAGTCGACCTCCACAACATCCACAGCGACAGCTGCATCCTCCTCCGCGCTCCCTGGGTCTGCCAGTCAGCGCAGGCCTCCAGCGGTACGGAGCCGTGGTACCGCAGCCACCCGCCACCACCAAGCAGCCAAACAATCAGCTGCCCCCCACAGCAGGTGCAAGGCACACCTGCACTGCCTAACCCCCAGGGTGTGCTACCTTGAGCAGGAGCAGAAGAAAATGAGAATCCTCCTCAAGAACCTCCGCAAGGAGCATGACCACCTGGCCCAAAAAGTACACCGCCGGCGGCATTAGAGGAGGAGAGACTGTCCCTTGCCCCTTTTTTAAAGACTTTTGGGGGGTGGCAATTGGGAGTTGGGTTTTTTGGACTTTGGGGACTTTTTATTTCACGGACATTCTTTGGGGTTAGGTAGGGGGGGGTGGGTCGGGTCTTGCGGGATAGTTTATTTTTCTTAGGGATATAAATAATTATTACTTTCAACTTAAACATAGCGTAAGTGTTTTTACTGCAGTTGAGGCTGGAGGGGGGGGGGTTAACTGTAAGTTTGTTTTCCTGAAACTTAAGTGGCTTCTTGATTCAAATTGTGAAAGTAATTGCCCAAATGTTTACAAAAGTAAGTGCCTCTCACAGAGTTAGTGAATTCAATTGTCCTAGGACTTTACTAGTCCTACCTCCAGTCTCTCGTCTCTCCTACTACTCCATTACTCTTCCTCCCCCCAAACGCTTCTCTTACCTGTAATTCATGTTTGAAAATAGGTCTAGGCACAGGGCTGGCTGCATGGCAAATGGAGATTAAGGTTGGCAATCCTGGGGGGTTGAAATGGCATCATTGCGGTGGTACTAGTGGTGGTACACAGTGGCAGTTGCAGCATATGAAAAAAAAGAAACTGAAACGTTGACTGGCCTGAGCGGAGCATTAGAACGGTACAATAGATACTATAGCACGTGACAGTACACTAGAACAGTGCCATAATGTAGCCTTACAAATGCTAAAGTATTGAAAGTATAACTACTACTTGCGTGGAATTTGACATTGGCTACTACTACAAGAAATAGTACTGAAGGTGAATGACACAGCAGCGTAATCATTTGCCACGTGTAGGAGAAGGATGTTCTTCATGATCAATCCAGTTGATGGCGCCCATGAAAATCTGCTTTGATTTGCCAATAGTCATGGGTCTGTGTCAACCTGAGTAAGAATATATGCTCAGATTCCTTCACCAGCCTTGAAATGTAATTAATTTTCAGTTGCTTCGACCTTATCCTCCCCAGCAAGTGTGTGGAATTATTGCTGTCATTTACTCACACATCAATGAAAACCACACAGCCCGGGGTAAGAGGGTTAGGGTTTGGAAATCGGATGGGGATGGGTTTTTTTGGGAAAGTTTTGTTGAGAGAGGGAAAAAAAACACAGCATGGACAAACAACAAATGAAGATAAACAAATCTTTGGATACGAAGATATCTATAAATATTTTAAGGTACATAAAGAAAGTGCATGCACCACTGCAGGCATGAAGTTGATTGCTAAATGGATGGTTAAGTTACTTAAACTAAGTAGTACTTCCTAATGAATGAAAGAATGCCACAGTACAGGGCTGCAGTAAATATTCGTTTTCACTTGCATATCTCTGCACTCAGAGAACCACTTTGTTCATTAAATTAGTTTGAAAAATAGCAAAGTAAAACTATACAATGGCTGGAGGGATGAATTTAGAAGCAGGGAGCAAAGAAATGCAGCATCACACTCATACAAGTTCACAGCAATAACATTACTTAAAAGATAAGTAGAAAAGAATGGATACTGTTACTCTGTATGTTGTTGTATTTGTCCTTTTGAATTTGGGAAGTTGCATGCATCCAGCCATTCCTCTTATTTGCGGTACTCGTCCGTTCCATCTGACTCTCCGTCGATCAATGTTGGATGACCAGAAGACACCCTGTCCACTGCCTGCCTGGCGGACGCTGAATTGCGGCTCACTAATGTGAAGCCTGACTTCATCCTTTTTTCATTGCAAAGGGTGAAAGCCGCCCTGTAAATGTTGATGGAAAAACAGTAAGTGATATTAAAACATCACTGAGAAAAAAATATAAGGTACGTACGCTGTGTAGTGCAAAAAGTCACACTTTCAGTTTCAGAATCGACAGTACAATAGTTTCGAAAGGGCGTACTCTGAGTCTCCTTTTGAAGGATAAATAAGTATGTGCGAATTTTGCGGGTCTTTCCCCTCAAGCTAGGTGTACTGTAAACTACGATTTTAGAACAAAATTAGACCTTCCCAGCAGTGCTCCCAGACCCTTAAACCCAGATGCTAAAATGTAGAATACCCCCAATCAGACCCCAAAAAACGTGCGATACTGCTACCTGTCTGAGGCCCAGTGGAAAATGGTTACAAAACGTCCTTTGAAAGTAAAGTTGGCCCAAATCCCTCCTTTCCCACCATGGATTCTCTTCAAACCACTTTCAACCAAAATTAGACATTTCTCGACAAGTGCTCTTAGAGTAGGCCCCAGAACCCCGTTGCCAAAATCTCGAAAACCCCCAAACACATGCAATACTGCTAACCCTAACGATCCCTAAGTTAAAAATAGTATCAAACGATTTCTTCAACTAGGCCCTAACTCCCCTTTGCCACTATGGATTTTTTGCCGAACCACTTGAAATCAAAAGTACCCATACCCAGCGTTGCTCCAAGACCCCAAAAACCCCCCAAACACCGGGAACCCCCCAAGCAGGCCACCGAAAACACGAAAGTGAGCGAAAACTCTGAAAAGTGAAAAACTTTTCCAAGATGGATTTTCTCCAAACCACTTTTATGCGGTATTAGACCTTCCTAGCAATGCCCCCAGACCCATCAATCCGGGCGAAAACAAGTTTAACACCCCCAAACAGCCAAAAAGCAAAAATGCAAAAATGGGGACTTTGACAAATGTATGCCTAGTTCCCAGATCACTCCGTACGCGCTCTGCAGCTAGGCCCTAACTCCCCTTTTCCACCATGGATTTTCTTCAAACCCCTTGCAATAAAAAGTATCCATACCCAGCGTTTCTCCAAGACCCTAAACCCCCCCCCCACAAACACCAGGTAACCCCCCAAACACCCCCCCAAATATGCTAAAGTGAGCTAAATGTCTGAAAATGGAAAAACTTTTACACCTCCGATTTTCTCCAAACCACTTTTATCCGGTATTAGACCTTCACAGCAATGCCCCCACACCCATCAACCCAGGCGGAAACAAGTTTAACACCCCAAACAGCCAAAAAGCAAAACCGCAAAAAGTGACACTTAGAATTATTTAGCCCTCAATCCCAAATCACTCCGTGCACGCTCTGCAGCTAGGCCCTAACTCCCCTTTGCCACCATGGATTTTCTTCAAACCCCTTGCAATCAAAGGTATCCATACCCAGCATTGCTCCAAGACCCCAAAACCCCCCCACAAACACCAAGACCCCCCCCAAGCAGGCCCCCGAAAACACAAAAGTGAGCAAAAACTCTGACAAGTGAAAAACTTTTTCACCATGGATTTTATACAAAACACTTTTCTCCGGTATTAGACCTTCCTAGCATTGCCCCCAGACCCGTCAACCCAGGCGAAAACAAGTTTAACCCCCCCCAAACAGCCAAAAAGCACAAATGCAAAAATGGGGACTTTGACAAATTTATGCCTAGTTCCCAGATCACTCCGTGCGCGCTCTGCAGCTAGACCCTAACTCCCCTTTGCCCCCATGGATTTTCTTCAAACCTCTTGCAATCAGAATTATCCATACCCAGCGTTGCTCCAAGACCCCAAACACCCCCCTCCCACAAACACCAGGAACCCCCCAAGCAGGCCCTCAAAAACACGAAAGTGAGCGAAAACTCTGAAAAGTATAAAACTTTTTCACCATGGATTTTATCCAAAACACTTTTCTCTGTTATTAGACCTTCCTAGCAATGCCCCCAGAACCGTCAACCCAGGCAAAAACAAGTTTAACCCCCCAAACAGCCAAAAGCAAAAATGCAAAAATGAGGACTTTTACAAATTTATGCCTAGTTCCCAGATCACTCTGTGCGCACGCTCTGCAGCTAGGCCCTAACTCCCCTTTGCCACCATGGATTTTCTTCAAACCTCTTGCAATCAAAAGTATCCATACCCAGAGTTGCTCCAAGACCCCTAACCCCCCCCCCCCCGAACACCAGGAACACCCCCAAACAGCCCCCCGAAAACACTAAAGTGAGCAAAATGTCTGAAAATGGAAAAACTTTTTCACCTCCGATTTTCTCCAAACCACTTTCATGCCTAGTTCCCAGATCTTCATCTAGATCTACATCATCTAGACCTTCACAGCAATGCCCCCACACCCGTCAACCCAGGCGGAAACAAGTTTAACCCCCCAAACAGGCAAAAAGCAAAACCGCAAAAAGTAAAACTTAGCAAATTTCGGGCCTACCTGGAATTCAGTCCAAATGCACTGTGGAGTTAGGCCCTAACCCCTCTTTTCCGCCATGGATTTCCTGAAAAACAAATGCAATTAACATTAGACTGTGCCAACAGTGCTCCCAGACCCCAAAACCCACCCACAAAAACCTAGAAGCCCCCCCAAACAGCACCCCAAAGACAGGCAATTGAGCAAAAATGGAAAACATTTTTTGCCATGGATTTGGTCCAAAACACTTGATTCCGATATTAGACCTTCTGAGCAATGCCCCCAGATCCCTGCAGCCACCCGCCAAAGAGCAGAACACCCCCAAACAGGCAAAGAGCAAAAATAGGCCTACCTTCAATTCAGTCCAAATACGATCTGCAGCTAGGCCCTAACTCCCCTTTTCCACCATGGATATTCTGAAAAAAAAATGCAATTAAAATTAGACTGTGCCAGCAGTGCTCCCAGACCCCAAAACCCACCCCCAATAACCTAGAAGCCCCCCAAACAGCACCCCAAAAACAGGCAAGTGAGCAAAAACAGAAAAACCTTTTCACCATGGATTTGGTCCAAAACACTTGGTTCCGATATTAGACCTTCCGAGCTATGCCCACAGACCCCTGCAGCCACCCGCAAAAAAGCAGAACACCCCTAAACAGGCAAAAAGCAAAAATGCAAAAACTCATACTTAGAACATTTTCAGCAAACCAGTCAACATCGGTCCAAACGCGCTCTGCAGCTAGGCCCTAACTCCTCTTTCGCACCATGGATTTCCTTCAAATCACTTATAATTAAAATTATGCTATCCAGCAGTTCTCCCAGACCCCCACACCCTCCCCCACAAATCTAGAACACCCCAAACAGCCCCCCAAAAACATGCAATACTGATATATTCAAAACATGGCAAATTGCGCTGTTCACAAAACATTGCTGTTTTCAGCACTTCCACTACTTCGATCCTCTTGAAACTTACCTGGACAGTCACTTGTTCCAGCGGTTCACAAGAATCTCAGCAAGGCAGAACAAAATCGAACCACTGCGCTCTTTGAAGAAGAAGAAGAAGAAGAAGAAGAAGAAGAAGGTCTACAACTAGTTTTCACTTAGTTTTCACCCAAACACATGCGCCCGCAAAACACCCAAAAAGGCCAAAATTATGCCAATTCTGGACCAAAGAACACCAAACCCCCCTAAAATATTGCCAACATCATTATGAACCAGCCTGCATTGGGCCCGAGCCCTAGAAACAGCGTGAACCATACCAACTTAAACCCAAAAACCCGAGTAAATCGCATTGAACCCTAAACCATAGATATGCTTTGTCTGTCTGTGTCAAAGAGCCTAGGTATGGTACATCAGGAAGATGCTTCACTCAGTGGTGCCTGCCTTGACCATCTGCATGGTCCTGCCTCAAGCATGGGCCAAAAATCTGTTCCGCTCAAGAATTTGCGATTTTTCGGTACTTTTGCGAGATTTGCGAAATACCGAAAAACAGCAAATTTTGCAAACATAACGGATGTTTGGCCGAAGCTTCAGGCAGAGCCATGCAGAGGGTCAAGGCAGGCACCACTGAGTGAAGCAACCTGATGTAGCATACGTAGGCTCTTTGTCAGACAGACAAAGAATATCTAATTGTATGCAGCAAGCCACATAGCCCCAATTTTACATGAACTGCTGTCTGGAGTGGACTCTGCCTGGCATAACAACAACAGTATACTGCCTCGCTCTCGACCAATATATACCACGGTTAGACAGACATGTAGTCCTGCTGTAGTAGTTGTTGTAGACTGGTTTACCTGTTTGCCACTCACGAATTGGCCATAGTTCTTCCGTAAACCGACGCTGATGATCCATCCATCCCAGTGAGTGACTGTAAAGAAAAAAGATATATTATTTAATCAATCATCATGGTATATTGGCAAGTGAGTCCGCTCCAAGGACATTTTGCATATTTTGTGAAATGCAATATAGTGGCCTCTGAATTAGAAGTATAATTTTGATTAAACAAGGTAAAAAAAAACAGAGTTGTTGACATGAGTTACAATTACTGTGTGAAAGATTAAATAATAACTAAGACAAGACATATGAATCATCATTTCATGCACAAAAACAAACAGTAATTGGTTTCATCAGAGCCAGACAGCCATCACTGTGCACTGCATGCCATCTTCTCAATTATTCATTACCTGTTCTACTTTTTGTCTGCATCTTCTTCAGAAAGTGAGGACCCACAGGGCAGCCTCTCCTGTCAATGTCAGAAGTAACTCTGTCAGCAATCAGCAAGCATGTAGTCAGTCAGTAATTTCAGTCCCACTTGAGGGGACTCATCGTAATCCATCCATCTGCCTTGAGGGAAATGGATAGGGGAAGTCTGGAGAAGGAGTATAAAGGAGCATGATTGAGTTGTGAACTTGTGAACCTCAGGAATGCAGACTGAAGCACCTTCAAATCAATAAGGAATATAAGATGAAGACAGTGCTGATGACGGACTTGTTGTGATTAGGTGATTAGAGTTTTGTTGCGGTAAAAGTTGCAAAACAAAGAAAGACACACAGGAATAAAAGTGAATGAGGACAAAAAAAATGAAGTAATTTTCAGGGCTCGGTGTCAGGGAAGTAGAGCTCGTCCTCAAACTCCATGAATTGAGACGGGAGGAGGTCAGGTAACAGAGAAGAACTTCTGTCACCTAAATCGGTGTCCTCTTCTTCCTGCGTGCATTCACGTACTTTGTAATCTGGAGGTATCAAGTGCTGATTCATCTTGATCAGTGTTAACCTCTCCACATTTTTGGCCAGGAGGCGGGTCCTTTTTGAAGTTACAATGGCACCAGCAGCACTGAAAACCGTTCAGAAGACACACTTGCGAGTGGGCAAGACAAATAATTTGTAGCCAGTTTGGTGAAAAGTGGCCGTAGAGCCATTTTCCTGTACCAATACAGCAATGGGTTCGTATTAACAAAGACCTGTGTTGGGTCATCCAGATAGGCCTGCACCATCAACTCAAGGTTCTCCATGGTTGCTCCACTTTGCGTACCATCTGTGGCCTTCTCAGCACTGGAACGAGCAAACCCTTGATGAGTTAGCCAATCCTCTTCTGACAATATTATGGCTGGGCCTGGTGCAGGTGAGGATGATGATACGGTTGCTGCTGGTGTAGTTAACAGCTGAAAGGGAAAGTGACTCCCTTCGCCCACAGATTCAGAAGTGGAACTTGACGCTGGATGGCCTGCTGATTAAGTTGGACTTCTGAAGGCTCCTTGAATTTTCTGGCGAGCTTTTTCGAACCGACTGGCTGACACAGCTAGCCAATGTTTGTACTTTGAAACATCTGCTTCATCAAAAGGAATTAATGCTTTGCTGGCCACAGCCTTTTTGTACCGTGGATCCAGAATAGTGGCACAAATGTAATGTTGTTCTGTATGTATGTTTTTAAGCCTTTCATTGGCAACTAGGCCGCTTAATAACCTCTCCACCAACAGATATGCATCTTGCTTTCCAACCTCATCTCTGAACGTTGAAGACACTGCCTTCAGTTGGTGCTCTAGCATGACCAACAATGGGATAGCTTTGCTCAAAGAACAGTCCTCCCTGCTGACTTCACGCGTGCAGACCTCAAAAGGACTAAGCATGTCTGTCAGGCTTTTAACTAGCTGCCATTCCTTCAACTCTAGCCTCATGTCTTTCATAGTAGAACCTAGTTGAAAGACATAGTCATTGATTACCATGCACTGCTCAAACAGACGCTCAAGCATGTAAAAGGTTGAGTTCCAACGTGTTGCCACCTCCTGGATGAGTCCTTTGACTGGCACTTTACGTTCATGTTGAATGCTCCTCAGCTCCTTCCGGGCCTTAAAAGAATGGCTGAAATGTGTGCAGATTCTTCGACAGGTGGTCAGTAACTTCTTGACTGTGTTTTCATTTTTCAAGAAATCTTGAACAACCAGGTGTATACAGTGAGCTAAACACGGCACTCTGAAATATTCAACTTCCCGCATGGCCTTAACTATATTACTGCCATTATCTGTTGAAACATAACCAACTAAGCAGAGACCTTACTGTTAAACTCCTCCCAAACGTTTTTTGCAGTATGAGTTTTCTCCATGGCAAACATGGCTAATGTTGCATGTTTCCGAATAGCTTGAAAAACTGTGTCCAGGTCAACAACTGCACTCGACTTGCCTCTAAAACCTGAAAAAGTCCTTGCAAAAGAGACCCAGTGTGCAGTGATGCACATGTAATCAAGGGCTTGGCAACTGGTCCACATGTCTGTTGTCAAGTGGATAGTGTGAACAGCACTCCTCTGCAAAGCTGCCCCAATCACCTCTAACACATCTTGATGTAGTGCTGGAACCGCAACTCTGGCAAAATAGGACCGGCTAGGTACCTACCATTTAGGGCAGACTGTTGCCACTAATTCTATAAACCCCACCCCTTCCGCGAATGGTGAGCTGGATCACTTTACGTGATGATGATGATGATGATGACGCCTTCAAACCAGTTAGGCCCAGGGATGTAGTTTTTCGCATTGGTGTCTCTCCCACGCTCTTAGTGTGCCCCATAGATGTTGCAGGGGTAGAGGGTGTGGGTGATACCACTGCAGTGCTGCTGCCAGCAGAACTGGGTGTATCAGAAAAAATGTCTGTCGTTCCTTCACTTCCTCCCTGCGCGATCAGCCTCTCGTCATCATCAGATGCAATATCAAGGGATACATTTGGATTTGTTTTTCTTTTTCCTTCCTCGATCTTCCTCATGTGTGCTTCCCAAATGATAGTGTGGTGCTGCTTGAGATAACCTCTCTGGCCTCCGGTACCATAGTTGGTACCAAGCTTACCCCGACTTACGGATACTTTACAAATCGAACAAACGACCATGTTTTCCGCCTTTGCGCTAACAGTAAAGAAATCACAAACTGGGGACTGGTGATGTCTGCTGAAGGTGGAGGTGCTACTCTGACTTTCAATGCCAGATGAAATGGAGGATGGGCGTGGCTGAATTCGTTTCTGTTGTTCACTTACAGCACCACTACTTGAGGTCGAGCTGGATGGAGGCCCATGCCGGCCCTTTTGACTAAGAAAGAAGGAAGCTGTAGGTCGTGTTGGTGTTGTAGTTAACGGTGGTGGTACCAGTGCCACGCCGCCCATATACCGCACAGCAGCCATTCGGGATAGGGTCAAAATGTGTGTCTGCTGCATGCCCGCTGGGGCTGGAGTGACGACTGTGATGACTGGGTCGTCGTCAGACTGTACATCAGCAGCAGAAGACACCACTTCTTGTTCGTCGCCATCACCCAAAAAGTCAAAGCTTTGCGGGAGCCTTTCTTTTAGGCTTAGCTACCTCATGGCGTGACTCACTCTCAGACTGCATAGCTGGGTTACAATCATGATCAAGGTTATCAAAATGAAGGGGGCTTGAAGAAGAACTTGTAGTAGTAGTAGTATCCCTCCTTGTCCTTTTTCTTGCTAGGGATCTGGAAGACAATGGATATTCATCATCAGGAGGAGTGGCTTCTCGTATGATACCTCCTCTTCAATTTCAATTTCCTGATGTGCCCCTACTTCTGGAAGAACAAGCGTTGTAGGCTGTTGTCCCGCTCCATGAACCTCTAGCTGCACCTCTCCATGCACCTGTCCTTGCGCCTCTCCTTGCGGCTCTACTTGCGCCTCTCCTTGCGGCTCTACTTGCGCCTCTCCTTGCGGCTCTACTTGCACCTCTCCTTGCGGCTCTATTTGCACCTCTCCTTGCGGCTCTACTTGCGCCTCTCCTTGCCATGTACTTGCGCTTGTACTAGTTGCACTAGTTTGTGTCTGTGGTTGTTGAACACTCGTCAGCTGAGTTACACCCGGCGTTGATTGGATGGTACTTTCTTGTGATGAGCCAAGATCACTGGTCGATGGTGATTGAACAACCAAAGTAGCTGCCGCAGCAGCACTCATGGTGGTCTTGGATCTAATTTGGCGTGCTGGCACTGAGCCCAATGAAGCGGAGGTGCTGCTTCCAGCTTGGTCCCCGGCGGACACCGCTGCTGCTTCAGGCGTAGGTTTTTTTTCCCAAAAAAGGTGTCGGTGGGCACACCAGTCTCCTTGGTAGGTGGTGCCACTTGCTTCTTTTGCTCCTTCAAACTGGCAGTGGCACTGGCAACTTTTTTCGCAGAGGCGCTACGGCCAACTTTCTTTGGGGCCATCTTCTTGAGATGTCAGAACAGCAGGCCGCAGTTGCACGAGTTGCAGAGTTGTCTTGTCCGTCACGTGACGTTGTGCTGCACACACCGCTGCAGGACTTCTTCAATATGGCCCCCACCCACATGGCCAGGCCCCAACACCAACCCAAAACGTCAAAAAATACTCAAAAATCACCACAACCCCATGCCATCCATGCCCTCAATGATGTTTAAATTTAAGACACCCCACAGAAAGACTAGGCCCATGCACCACTGAGTACCCCTGGGCATAATGGTAGAAAGCAAGGCAAACTGGGTGCAGGCCTGAGCACACTGTCTGGCTTCAAAATGACCCCTTGACCCCCACCACATGGCTAGGCCCTGCCTGTACCAGGCCTCAAACTGGCCCCCACCCACATGGCCAGTCCCAACAATACCCCAAAAAGTCGAAAAAAACTCAAAAATCACCACAATCCCATGCCACACATGATGTTTAAATTCAAGACTCCCCACAGAAAGACTAAGCCCATGCACCACTAAGTACCCCTGGGCATAACAGTTGAAAGCAGGCAAACTGGGCGCAGGCCTGAGCACACTGCCTGACTTCAAAATGGCCCCTTGACCCCCACCACATGGCCAGGCCCTGCCTGTACCAGGCCTCAAAATGGCCCCCACTCACATGGCCAGGACCAAACACCAACCCAAAAAGTCGAAAAACACTCATAAATCACCACAATCCCATGCCATCCATACCCTCAATCATGTTTAAATTCAAGACACCCCACAGAAAGACTAGGCCCATGCACCACTGAGTACCCCTGGGCATAATGGTTGAAAGCAAGGCAAACTGGGTGCAGGCCTGAACACACTGCCTGGGTTCAAAATGGTCCCTTGACCCCAACCACATGGCCAGGTCCTGCCTGTACCAGGCCTCAAAATGGCCCCCACCCACATGGCCAGGCCCCAACACCAACCCAAAAAGTCGAAAAACACTCAAAAATCACCACTATCCCTTGCCATCCATGCCCTCAATGATGATTCAATTCAAGACACCCGACAGAAAGACTAGGCCCTTGCGCCACTGAGTACCCTTGGGCATAATGGTTGAAAGCAAGGCAAACTGGGTGCAGGCCTGAGCACACGGCCTGGCTTCAAAATGGCCCCTTGAACCCCACCACATGGCCAGGCCCTGCCTGTACCAGGCCTCAAAATGGCCCCCACCCACATGGCCAGGCCCCAACACCAACCCAAAAAGTCGAAAAACACTCAAAAATCACCACAATCCCATGCCCATCCGTGCCCTCAATGATGTTTAAATTCAAGACACCCCACAGAAAGACTAGGCCCATGCACCACTGAGTACCCCTGGGCATAATTGTTGAAAGCAAGGCAAACTGGGTGCAGGCCTGAGCACACTGCCTGGCTTCAAAATGGCCGCTTGACACCCACCACATGGCCAGGCCCTGCCTGTACCAGGCCTCAAAATGACCCCCACCCACATGGCCTGGCCCCAACAACACCCCAAAAGGTCAGAAAACACTCGAAAATTACCACAATCCCATGCCATCCATGCCCTCAATGATGTTTAAATTCAAGACACCCCATTGAAAGACTAGGCCCATGCACCTCTGAGTACCCCTGGGCATAATTGTTGAAAGCAAGGCAAACTCGGTGCAGACCTGAGCACACTGCCTGGCTTCAAAATGGCCCCTTGACCTCCACCACATGGCCAGGTCCTGCCTGTACCAGGCCTCAAAATGGCCCCCACCCACATGGCCAAGCCCCAAAACCAACCCAAAAAGTCCAAAAACACTCAGAAATCACCATAATCCCCTGCCATCCTTGCCCTCAATGATGTTTAAATTCAAGACACCCCACAGAAAGACTAGGCCCATGCACCACTGAGTACCCCTGGGCATAATGGTTGAAAACAAGGCAAACTGGGTGCAGGCCTGAGCACACTGCCTGGCTTCAAAATGGCCCCTTGACCCCCACCACATGGCCAGGCCCTGCCTGTACCAGGCCTCAAAATGGCCCCCACCCACATGGCCAGGCCCCAACAACACCCCAAAAGGTCGGAAAACATTCGAAAATCACCACAATCCCATGCCATCCATGCCCTCAATGATGTTTAAATTCAAGACACCCCACAGAAAGACTAGGCCCATGCACCACTGAGTACCCCTGGGCATAATGGTTGAAAGCAAGGCAAACTGGGTGCAGGCCTGAGCACTCTGCCTGGCTTCAAAATGGCCCCTTGACCTCCACCACATGGCCAGGTCCTGCCTATACCAGGCCTCAAAATGGCCCCTACCCACATGGCCAGGCCCCAAAACCAAACCAAAATTTCCAAAAACACTCAGAAATCACCATAATCCCCTGCCATCCTTGCCCTCAATGATGTTTAAATTCAAGACATCCCACAGAAAGACTAGACCCATGCACCATTGAGTACCCCTGGGCATAATGGTTGAAAGCAAGGCAAACTGGGTGCAGGCCTGAGCACACTGTCTGGCTTCAAAATGGCCCCTTGACCCCCACCACATGGCCAGGCCCTGCCTGTACCAGGCCTCAAAATGGCCCACACCCACATGGCCAGGCCCCATCAACACCCCAAAAAGTCGGAAAACACTGAAAAATCACCACTATCCCCTGCCATCCATGCCCTCAATGATGATTCAATTCAAGACACCCCACAGAAAGACTAGGCCCATGCGCCACTGAGTACCCTTGGGCATAATGTTTGAAAGCAAGGCAAACTGGGTGCAGGCCTGAGCACACGGCCTGGCTTCAAAATGGCCCCTTGAACCCCACCACATGGCCAGGCCCTGCCTGTACCAGGCCTCAAAATGGCCCCCACCCACATGGCCAGGCCCCAACACCAACCCAAAAAGTCGAAAAACACTCAAAAATCACCACAATCCCATGCCCATCCTTGCCCTCAATGATGTTTAAATTCAAGACACCCCACAGAAAGACTAGGCCCATGCACCACTGAGTACCCCTGGGCATAATTGTTGAAAGCAAGGCAAACTGGATGCAGGCCTGAGCACACTGCCTGGCTTCAAAATGGCCCCTTGACCTCCACCACATGCCCAGGTCCTGCCTGTACAAGGCCTCAAAATGGCCCCCACCCACATGGCCAGGCCCCAAAACCAAACCAAAAAGTCCAAAAACACTCAAAAATCACCATAATCCCCTGCCATCCTTTCCCTCAATGATGTTTAAATTCAAGACACCCACATAAAGACTAGGCCCATGCACCACTGAGTACCCCTGGGCATAATGGTTGAAAGCAAGGCAAACTCGGTGCAGGCCTGAGCACACTGCCTGGCTTCAAAATGGCCCCTTGACCCCCACCACATGGCCAGGCCCTGCCTGTACCAGGCCTCAAAATTGCCCCCACCCACATGGCCAGGCCCCAACAACACCCCAAAAGGTCAGAAAACACTCACAAATCACCACAATCCCATGCCATCCATGCCCTCAATGATGTTTAAATTCAAGACACCCAACAGAAAGACTAGGCCCATGCACCACTGAGTACCCCTGGGCATATTGGTTGAAAGCAAGGCAAACTGCGTGAAGGCCTGAGCACACTGCCTGGCTTCAAAATGGCCCCTTGACCTCCACCACATGGCCAGGTCCTGCCTGTACCAGGCCTCAAAATGGCCCCCACCCACATGGCCAGGCCCCAACAACACCCCAAAAGGTCAGAAAACACTCACAAATCACCACAATCCCATGCCATCCATGCCCTCAATGATGTTTAAATTCAAGACACCCCACAGAAAGACTAGGCCCTTGCGCCACTGAGTACCCTTGGGCATAATGGTTGAAAGCAAGGCAAACTGGGTGCAGGCCTGAGCACACGGCCTGGCTTCAAAATGGCCCCTTGAACCCCACCACATGGCCAGGCCCTGCCTGTACCAGGCCTCAAAATGGCCCCCACCCACATGGCCAGGCCCCAACACCAACCCAAAAAGTCGAAAAACACTCAAAAATCACCACAATCCCATGCCCATCCGTGCCCTCAATGATGTTTAAATTCAAGACACCCCACAGAAAGACTAGGCCCATGCACCACTGAGTACCCCTGGGCATAATTGTTGAAAGCAAGGCAAACTGGGTGCAGGCCTGAGCACACTGCCTGGCTTCAAAATGGCCGCTTGACACCCACCACATGGCCAGGCCCTGCCTGTACCAGGCCTCAAAATGACCCCCACCCACATGGCCCGGCCCCAACAACACCCCAAAAGGTCCGAAAACACTCGAAAATCACCACAATCCCATGCCATCCATGCCCTCAATGATGTTTAAATTCAAGACACCCCATTGAAAGACTAGGCCCATGCACCACTGAGTACCCCTGGGCATAATGGTTGAAAGCAAGGCAAACTGGGTGCAGGCCTGAGCACTCTGCCTGGCTTCAAAATGGCCCCTTGACCTCCACCACATGGCCAGGTCCTGCCTATACCAGGCCTCAAAATGGCCCCTACCCACATGGCCAGGCCCCAAAACCAAACCAAAATGTCCAAAAACACTCAAAAATCACCATAATCCCCTGCCATCCTTGCCCTCAATGATGTTTAATTTCAAGACATCCCACAGAAAGACTAGACCCATGCACCATTGAGTACCCCTGGGCATAATGGTTGAAAGCAAGGCAAACTGGGTGCAGGCCTGAGCACACTGTCTGGCTTCAAAATGGCCCCTTGACCCCCACCACATGGCCAGGCCCTGCCTGTACCAGGCCTCAAAATGGCCCCCACCCACATGGCCAGGCCCCAACAACACCCCAAAAGGTCGGAAAACATTCGAAAATCACCACAATCCCATGCCATCCATGCCCTCAATGATGTTTAAATTCAAGACACCCCACAGAAAGACTAGGCCCATGCACCACTGAGTACCCCTGGGCATAATGGTTGAAAGCAAGGCAAACTGGGTGCAGGCCTGAGCACTCTGCCTGGCTTCAAAATGGCCCCTTGACCTCCACCACATGGCCAGGTCCTGCCTATACCAGGCCTCAAAATGGCCCCTACCCACATGGCCAGGCCCCAAAACCAAACCAAAATGTCCAAAAACACTCAGAAATCACCATAATCCCCTGCCATCCTTGCCCTCAATGATGTTTAAATTCAAGACATCCCACAGAAAGACTAGACCCATGCACCATTGAGTACCCCTGGGCATAATGGTTGAAAGCAAGGCAAACTGGGTGCAGGCCTGAGCACACTGTCTGGCTTCAAAATGGCCCCTTGACCCCCACCACATGGCCAGGCCCTGCCTGTACCAGGCCTCAAAATGGCCCACACCCACATGGCCAGGCCCCATCAACACCCCAAAAAGTCGGAAAACACTGAAAAATCACCACTATCCCCTGCCATCCATGCCCTCAATGATGATTCAATTCAAGACACCCCACAGAAAGACTAGGCCCATGCGCCACTGAGTACCCTTGGGCATAATGTTTGAAAGCAAGGCAAACTGGGTGCAGGCCTGAGCACACGGCCTGGCTTCAAAATGGCCCCTTGAACCCCACCACATGGCCAGGCCCTGCCTGTACCAGGCCTCAAAATGGCCCCCACCCACATGGCCAGGCCCCAACACCAACCCAAAAAGTCGAAAAACACTCAAAAATCACCACAATCCCATGCCCATCCTTGCCCTCAATGATGTTTAAATTCAAGACACCCCACAGAAAGACTAGGCCCATGCACCACTGAGTACCCCTGGGCATAATTGTTGAAAGCAAGGCAAACTGGATGCAGGCCTGAGCACACTGCCTGGCTTCAAAATGGCCCCTTGACCTCCACCACATGCCCAGGTCCTGCCTGTACAAGGCCTCAAAATGGCCCCCACCCACATGGCCAGGCCCCAAAACCAAACCAAAAAGTCCAAAAACACTCAAAAATCACCATAATCCCCTGCCATCCTTTCCCTCAATGATGTTTAAATTCAAGACACCCACATAAAGACTAGGCCCATGCACCACTGAGTACCCCTGGGCATAATGGTTGAAAGCAAGGCAAACTCGGTGCAGGCCTGAGCACACTGCCTGGCTTCAAAATGGCCCCTTGACCCCCACCACATGGCCAGGCCCTGCCTGTACCAGGCCTCAAAATTGCCCCCACCCACATGGCCAGGCCCCAACAACACCCCAAAAGGTCAGAAAACACTCACAAATCACCACAATCCCATGCCATCCATGCCCTCAATGATGTTTAAATTCAAGACACCCAACAGAAAGACTAGGCCCATGCACCACTGAGTACCCCTGGGCATATTGGTTGAAAGCAAGGCAAACTGCGTGAAGGCCTGAGCACACTGCCTGGCTTCAAAATGGCCCCTTGACCTCCACCACATGGCCAGGTCCTGCCTGTACCAGGCCTCAAAATGGCCCCCACCCACATGGCCAGGCCCCAACAACACCCCAAAAGGTCAGAAAACACTCACAAATCACCACAATCCCATGCCATCCATGCCCTCAATGATGTTTAAATTCAAGACACCCCACAGAAAGACTAGGCCCTTGCGCCACTGAGTACCCTTGGGCATAATGGTTGAAAGCAAGGCAAACTGGGTGCAGGCCTGAGCACACGGCCTGGCTTCAAAATGGCCCCTTGAACCCCACCACATGGCCAGGCCCTGCCTGTACCAGGCCTCAAAATGGCCCCCACCCACATGGCCAGGCCCCAACACCAACCCAAAAAGTCGAAAAACACTCAAAAATCACCACAATCCCATGCCCATCCGTGCCCTCAATGATGTTTAAATTCAAGACACCCCACAGAAAGACTAGGCCCATGCACCACTGAGTACCCCTGGGCATAATTGTTGAAAGCAAGGCAAACTGGGTGCAGGCCTGAGCACACTGCCTGGCTTCAAAATGGCCGCTTGACACCCACCACATGGCCAGGCCCTGCCTGTACCAGGCCTCAAAATGACCCCCACCCACATGGCCCGGCCCCAACAACACCCCAAAAGGTCCGAAAACACTCGAAAATCACCACAATCCCATGCCATCCATGCCCTCAATGATGTTTAAATTCAAGACACCCCATTGAAAGACTAGGCCCATGCACCACTGAGTACCCCTGGGCATAATGGTTGAAAGCAAGGCAAACTGGGTGCAGGCCTGAGCACTCTGCCTGGCTTCAAAATGGCCCCTTGACCTCCACCACATGGCCAGGTCCTGCCTATACCAGGCCTCAAAATGGCCCCTACCCACATGGCCAGGCCCCAAAACCAAACCAAAATGTCCAAAAACACTCAAAAATCACCATAATCCCCTGCCATCCTTGCCCTCAATGATGTTTAATTTCAAGACATCCCACAGAAAGACTAGACCCATGCACCATTGAGTACCCCTGGGCATAATGGTTGAAAGCAAGGCAAACTGGGTGCAGGCCTGAGCACACTGTCTGGCTTCAAAATGGCCCCTTGACCCCCACCACATGGCCAGGCCCTGCCTGTACCAGGCCTCAAAATGGCCCCCACCCACATGGCCAGGCCCCAACAACACCCCAAAAGGTCGGAAAACATTCGAAAATCACCACAATCCCATGCCATCCATGCCCTCAATGATGTTTAAATTCAAGACACCCCACAGAAAGACTAGGCCCATGCACCACTGAGTACCCCTGGGCATAATGGTTGAAAGCAAGGCAAACTGGGTGCAGGCCTGAGCACTCTGCCTGGCTTCAAAATGGCCCCTTGACCTCCACCACATGGCCAGGTCCTGCCTATACCAGGCCTCAAAATGGCCCCTACCCACATGGCCAGGCCCCAAAACCAAACCAAAATGTCCAAAAACACTCAGAAATCACCATAATCCCCTGCCATCCTTGCCCTCAATGATGTTTAAATTCAAGACATCCCACAGAAAGACTAGACCCATGCACCATTGAGTACCCCTGGGCATAATGGTTGAAAGCAAGGCAAACTGGGTGCAGGCCTGAGCACACTGTCTGGCTTCAAAATGGCCCCTTGACCCCCACCACATGGCCAGGCCCTGCCTGTACCAGGCCTCAAAATGGCCCACACCCACATGGCCAGGCCCCATCAACACCCCAAAAAGTCGGAAAACACTGAAAAATCACCACTATCCCCTGCCATCCATGCCCTCAATGATGATTCAATTCAAGACACCCCACAGAAAGACTAGGCCCATGCGCCACTGAGTACCCTTGGGCATAATGTTTGAAAGCAAGGCAAACTGGGTGCAGGCCTGAGCACACGGCCTGGCTTCAAAATGGCCCCTTGAACCCCACCACATGGCCAGGCCCTGCCTGTACCAGGCCTCAAAATGGCCCCCACCCACATGGCCAGGCCCCAACACCAACCCAAAAAGTCGAAAAACACTCAAAAATCACCACAATCCCATGCCCATCCTTGCCCTCAATGATGTTTAAATTCAAGACACCCCACAGAAAGACTAGGCCCATGCACCACTGAGTACCCCTGGGCATAATTGTTGAAAGCAAGGCAAACTGGATGCAGGCCTGAGCACACTGCCTGGCTTCAAAATGGCCCCTTGACCTCCACCACATGCCCAGGTCCTGCCTGTACAAGGCCTCAAAATGGCCCCCACCCACATGGCCAGGCCCCAAAACCAAACCAAAAAGTCCAAAAACACTCAAAAATCACCATAATCCCCTGCCATCCTTTCCCTCAATGATGTTTAAATTCAAGACACCCACATAAAGACTAGGCCCATGCACCACTGAGTACCCCTGGGCATAATGGTTGAAAGCAAGGCAAACTCGGTGCAGGCCTGAGCACACTGCCTGGCTTCAAAATGGCCCCTTGACCCCCACCACATGGCCAGGCCCTGCCTGTACCAGGCCTCAAAATTGCCCCCACCCACATGGCCAGGCCCCAACAACACCCCAAAAGGTCAGAAAACACTCACAAATCACCACAATCCCATGCCATCCATGCCCTCAATGATGTTTAAATTCAAGACACCCAACAGAAAGACTAGGCCCATGCACCACTGAGTACCCCTGGGCATATTGGTTGAAAGCAAGGCAAACTGCGTGAAGGCCTGAGCACACTGCCTGGCTTCAAAATGGCCCCTTGACCTCCACCACATGGCCAGGTCCTGCCTGTACCAGGCCTCAAAATGGCCCCCACCCACATGGCCAGGCCCCAACAACACCCCAAAAGGTCAGAAAACACTCACAAATCACCACAATCCCATGCCATCCATGCCCTCAATGATGTTTAAATTCAAGACACCCCACAGAAAGACTAGGCCCTTGCGCCACTGAGTACCCTTGGGCATAATGGTTGAAAGCAAGGCAAACTGGGTGCAGGCCTGAGCACACGGCCTGGCTTCAAAATGGCCCCTTGAACCCCACCACATGGCCAGGCCCTGCCTGTACCAGGCCTCAAAATGGCCCCCACCCACATGGCCAGGCCCCAACACCAACCCAAAAAGTCGAAAAACACTCAAAAATCACCACAATCCCATGCCCATCCGTGCCCTCAATGATGTTTAAATTCAAGACACCCCACAGAAAGACTAGGCCCATGCACCACTGAGTACCCCTGGGCATAATTGTTGAAAGCAAGGCAAACTGGGTGCAGGCCTGAGCACACTGCCTGGCTTCAAAATGGCCGCTTGACACCCACCACATGGCCAGGCCCTGCCTGTACCAGGCCTCAAAATGACCCCCACCCACATGGCCCGGCCCCAACAACACCCCAAAAGGTCCGAAAACACTCGAAAATCACCACAATCCCATGCCATCCATGCCCTCAATGATGTTTAAATTCAAGACACCCCATTGAAAGACTAGGCCCATGCACCACTGAGTACCCCTGGGCATAATGGTTGAAAGCAAGGCAAACTGGGTGCAGGCCTGAGCACTCTGCCTGGCTTCAAAATGGCCCCTTGACCTCCACCACATGGCCAGGTCCTGCCTATACCAGGCCTCAAAATGGCCCCTACCCACATGGCCAGGCCCCAAAACCAAACCAAAATGTCCAAAAACACTCAAAAATCACCATAATCCCCTGCCATCCTTGCCCTCAATGATGTTTAATTTCAAGACATCCCACAGAAAGACTAGACCCATGCACCATTGAGTACCCCTGGGCATAATGGTTGAAAGCAAGGCAAACTGGGTGCAGGCCTGAGCACACTGTCTGGCTTCAAAATGGCCCCTTGACCCCCACCACATGGCCAGGCCCTGCCTGTACCAGGCCTCAAAATGGCCCACACCCACATGGCCAGGCCCCATCAACACCCCAAAAAGTCGGAAAACACTGAAAAATCACCACTATCCCCTGCCATCCATGCCCTCAATGATGATTCAATTCAAGACACCCCACAGAAAGACTAGGCCCATGCACCACTGAGTACCCCTGGGCATAATTGTTGAAAGCAAGGCAAACTGGGTGCAGGCCTGAGCACACTGCCTGGCTTCAAAATGGCCCCTTGACCTCCACCACATGCCCAGGTCCTGCCTGTACCAGGCCTCAAAATGTCCCCCACCCACATGGCCAGGCCCCAAAACCAAACCAAAAAGTCCAAAAACACTCAAAAATCACCATAATCCCCTGCCATCCTTTCCCTCAATGATGTTTAAATTCAAGACACCCACATAAAGACTAGGCCCATGCACCACTGAGTACCCCTGGGCATAATGGTTGAAAGCAAGGCAAACTCGGTGCAGGCCTGAGCACACTGCCTGGCTTCAAAATGGCCCCTTGACCCCCACCACATGGCCAGGCCCTGCCTGTACCAGGCCTCAAAATGGCCCCCACCCACATGGCCAGGCCCCAACAACACCCCAACAGGTCAGAAAACACTCACAAATCACCACAATCCCATGCCATCCATGCCCTCAATGATGTTTAAATTCAAGACACCCCACAGAAAGACTAGGCCCATGCACCACTGAGTACCCCTGGGCATATTGGTTGAAAGCAAGGCAAACTGCGTGCAGGCCTGAGCACACTGCCTGGCTTCAAAATGGCCCCTTGACCTCCACCACATGCCCAGGTCCTGCCTGTACCAGGCCTCAAAATGGCCCCCACCCACATGGCCAGGCCCCAAAACCAAACCAAAAAGTCCAAAAACGCTCAAAAATCACCATAATCCCCTGCCATCCTTTCCCTCAATGATGTTTAAATTCAAGACACCCACATAAAGACTAGGCCCATGCACCACTGAGTACCCCTGGGCATAATGGTTGAAAGCAAGGCAAACTCGGTGCAGGCCTGAGCACACTGCCTGGCTTCAAAATGGCCCCTTGACCCCCACCACATGGCCAGGCCCTGCCTGTACCAGGCCTCAAAATGGCCCCCACCCACATGGCCAGGCCCCAACAACACCCCAAAAGGTCGGAAAACACTCACAAATCACCACAATCCCATGCCATCCATGCCCTCAATGATGTTTAAATTCAAGACACCCCACAGAAAGACTAGGCCCATGCACCACTGAGTACCCCTGGGCATATTGGTTGAAAGCAAGGCAAACTGCGTGCAGGCCTGAGCACACTGCCTGTCTTCAAAATGGCCCCTTGACCTCCACCACATGGCCAGGTCCTGCCTGTACCAGGCCTCAAAATGGCCCCCACCCACATGGCCAGGCCCCAAAACCAAACCAAAAAGTCCAAAAACACTCAGAAATCACCAACATCCCCTGGCAATCCTTGCCCTCAATAATGTTTAAATTCAAGACACCCCACAGAAAGACTAGGCTCATGCACCACTGAGTACCCCTGGGCATAATGGTTGAAAGCAAGGCAAACTGGGTGCAGGCCTGAGCACACTGCCTGGCTTCAAAATGGCCCCTTGACCCCCACCACATGGCCAGGCCCTGCCTGTACCAGGCCTCAAAATGGCCCCCACCCACATGGCCAGGCCCCAACAACACCCCAAAAGGTCGAAAAACACTCAAAAATCACCACAATCCCATTCCATCCATGGCCTCAATGATGTTTAAATTCAAGTTGTATAGATTTCCGGGGTTGTATAGATTTCCGGGGGCAAGATGGCCGCTGCAACGTTGTGCTGAGAGGTCGCATTTTCTTTCTCTCCCATAATGAATTGATGTATCGAGAGAAACGCTGTGCTACTCATGAAAACTACTTCTAATGGAGATCGGACGTTGTTGGCTTAAAGGAATATCTCTTAAGAAGCAAACATTACGAATCGGACAGGCTTGGGTCCGAGTAAAGGAAGTAATATTGAAACTCTTAACCGGGCATCACATGGCTCCTAAAATACCCGTACGTGTTGCTAACCAAGAGAAGGTGAGTGAGAGGGGTAAAAAGTTACCTGACACCCCAGCAACAATGAAGACAGGGACGGCTATTAGCTCGAAGGCGGATACTCCAGCAGGAAAGAATACCGGCGCGATCAAAAAAGTATTTCCCCCTCCTCCGTCGGAGAAAGTAAAGAAAGGAGAATTGCGGAAGCAGAGCTTGATCTCCAAACCCAACAATACAGGGGAGACCCGCTGCGTGAACAAAGGCAATCCAGCGGAAGGGGACGAACACAAGTCTCGAGAAACGGGAATGCGGCACCCTACTATGACGGAGATTCTGACAGCAAAACTCCCCGAAGCAGCAGCAGCAGAGATGCCGGATTCCCTCCGCATAACAGACGCTGTCACCCTGGCTGCAGGAAACGTCCTCGAGGACGTAGCTGACGGCGAAGATTCTGTGAGGGCGGTTGCTAGGCAACGGACTGAGCCAGCGCCGAAAGTAAGCCAGAACATTGCAGTAGCGCAGGCTGGCGGAGTACACGCTGGAGAGGAGCAGCCACAGACGCTGGACAGAAATGAAGGTAAAGGGGAGAGCGGAGGGGAGCTGGATAGTGGCGTGGGGAACACGGGAGGTACAACGGGAGGCACTACAGCCGATATGCTCGGAGCCCTAATGCTAGTGGAAGAAGAGATAAATGCCTCAAAGAAAATGACTGGCTCATGGGGTAGCCGAGAGAGCTTAGTAAATCAGAACCTCTTAGGAGAATTAAATAGTAGCAAACATCCCCAGGGGGGTGGAGACTGTACTTCTCTAGAAGGGGAAGGCGAATTCTACTCAGTGAACGAAGATTCGGAGTCAGCATCATCGTCAGAATCTAACACAGAGGAAGATGATCAGGAGGGCACCGAATCAGGTATTAGCACGTCGGAGAAAGAGTCCACAATGAAGAAAAGACATGCCAAATTAGAGAAACGGCTTCTATGGGACTACTCAGCAACCTCAAAAGTATACCAGGAGGAGGATGCACATGAAAGCATGGCGGAGGGAGCATCAGCTGGCAATATCCCCTCCCAACGGGACCCTTTTCATACCCTGTTCGTGACTCTTAAACAGATGCAAAGCGAAGCAAGGGCAGAGAGCGCAGAGCGAGACAGGCCTCAAAGAAAATTCAGAACAGCCTAAGGAAGGTCAATAAACTATATGATGAACTGGTGGACCGGGTAACAGTGGTTGAGGAGCGCACAGGCAAGCTGGAAGATGATGTTGGGAGATGGCAGTCATTCAAGACAGAGCAGGAAAAAATGGCAGAGGATATGCGTTGGAAGATGGAGGACTTTGAAAATAGACAGAGGAGGAACAATGTCCGTTTGCTGGGTGTGGCGGAAGGGTCAGAAGGGCAGGATGTCAGGCAATTCGTGATAAATCTTTTGAAGGGTGCATTTTCCAGAATCCCAGTGGCAGTGGGAGACAGAAATACAGAGAGCGCATAGGTTCCCATTCACAGTACGAAAAGCTGGGGGTACAGGAGGAGGAGCAGGGAGGGATGGCCAGAAAAACCACCCTAGGGCAATATTAGTGTATATTGGGAACTTCCTGCTCAGAGAGGAGATTGTGAGTAAGGCAAGGCCAGAGAGTAGGAGGACTTTTGAAGACAACACCTTTTTTGCCAGGCCTGACTTCTGTCACTTCACTGTAGAGAGGAGGTGGAAGTTAAGGCAGATGATTGCTCCCTTTCAAGCTCTTGGTATGGAAGCGTATTTACTCTACCCAGCCAGACTCAAAGTAATTGTGAGAGGGAAAACCTGGATGTTCACCTCTGAGATCAAAGCTGAGCTCTTTTTAGAAGAAATGAGGAAGCAGAAGGGGGCTTAAGAGGTATGGATATGTACAAATGAATCTGGATAAGAGAGAGGGGGATCTATGGGGAGCACAGCAAAGTAATTGAAATTAGTGGGGGAGGGAAGCGACTTGCACAACCTAAGGCGGGCACACATAGGTCAGTTGACCTATTTGCCTGTAAAGGGGAGGGGGGGCAGAGCAGGGGTGGAGAGGGAGGGAGGGGGAGGTTGTGGGGGGGAGGGGGTTGGAACGGCAACATTTTTTTTATGATTTGGCACATTGTTATGTATTTAAGAACTAGTGAAAGTCTACAGTCTGGTTTCATGACGACAAATAATGTTTATCTTGCGTGGTATTTAGTAATGTTAGCACAATGGCATGTAGGATAGCATCAATCAATGTATGTGGTCTAAATAAGCCGAATAAGAGGATGAGAGTTGCAGCGTACTTAAAAACTTTACGATTAGATTTGATATGTCTACAAGAAACCCATATAGAGTTAAGTAGGACATATCTTTTGGAGCAACTAGGGTTTAAGTTGTTGGCAAGCTCTAAACAAGAAACTAGGACCAGAGGTGTAGCAATTCTGGGTAGACAAAGGGATGTGGTAGTAGGGAAGAAGAAGGAAGATAAATGGGGAAGATGGGCTATCTTAGAAATATGTTTTAGGGGGCAGAAATTAACACTAGTTACAATCTATGGATCCACAGAAGATGACCCAGATGTATTCCAGTTCCTTGATGCAGAGTTAGCCCAGTGGTCTGAACCCATAGTATGCTGTGGAGATTTTAATATTCACGATCTAGAGAGCTCATTTACACGAACAGATGCGACCTACAGAGGTAGGAAAAGGAAAGTATTTAGGGCTCTAACAGATATGGTCTCACATAATGCCCTGGTTGACCCTTGGGTAAAACTACATCCCCACCTTGATGGAAGCACCTTCTTTTTTGCCCCACATAAAGTAATGGTTAGGCTTGACTACTTTTTAATAACTAATTGTTTATTATCTGAGACACAAGTGGAGAAGCTACCCAGGGTGATTTCAGACCATAGTCCGGTGATTCTTACCATTAAAAGTAACCAAACACCAAGAACACCTACACAGTGGACTTTCGAGAGAGGCCTCTTAAAGGATCCTGTATATAGGGAGCATATGACGGATTGGATCAAATGGTTTTGGGATATCAATAGGGGGACAGCAGCCTCAGGAGTGGTCTGGGACACATTCAAGGCGGGAATAAGGGGAGAAACAATTAGCTTCGTCTTGGGTAGACAAAAGAGAGAAAGGGAAAAGAGAGAGGAGGTAGGACAGAGATTATTAAGAGAGGAAGGAAATTTAAGTAGGGCTATAAGACACAATCTACCCTTAGAGGATTGCCTGCTTAGAATTATAGCTCTAAAAGCTGAGGCAGTGAAAGGACTCGCTAGGCAGGCGGCAGATAATTTTTTGACTAAAAAGGAAAAGACATACGAACTTAGTGAGAAGGTGGGGCGCGTGCTGGCAATTAGAACTAGGCAGAGAGCAGCTGAAGCGGGAGTAAAAGAATTAAGGGATGCGCAGGGGAATATGGTTATGGAGACTAATTTAATAAGAGAAGCTTTTAGAAAATTCTATGCAGATTTATATACTCCAGAAGATCCACCGAACCTAGTGGAGATTGATAAATATCTGAGTGATATCTCCCCACCAATGATGTCCGAAGAAGATAGGGAGATACTAGATGGACCGCTACAGCTAGACGAATTTGAGGAAGCTCTTGGTAGTTTACCGGCAGGTAAAGCGGCAGGGCCAGACCAAATTCCGCTTGAATGTTACCAAATATTTAAAAATGTGCTTCTGGCAGATATGTTCCTGATAATGCAACAAGCACAGATAGGGGAACCCAGTCCGGAGTCATGGGGAGGGGCTGATATAATAGTAATTTTGAAAAAAGGGAAGCCACCAGAAATACTAGGGTCATATAGGCCAATCACATTAATGAATTCGGATATTAAAATTTACTCTAAAATCTTAGCAAAAAGGCTGGCTGGGATCATCGAGCAGCTGGTAACCCCCATCCAGCATGGATTAATTCCTGGAAAAGGGACTACGCAACATGTAAGGACTGTGGTTACGATGTTTGACTCTGCTGATATCTTAGGGGACCCTGTTGCAGCACTCTTCCTAGATGCCGAGAAGGCATTCGACAGGGTCGCCTGGGATTATCTTTGGCAGGTTATGAGGTGGTGCGGGATGGGGGAACCTTTTATAAAAGCTATACGGGTACTTTACAACGCCCCAGCAGCAAGAATAAGAGTGAATGGAGGGCTTTATGATAAAGTAAAAATTGCTAGGGGGACTAGACAGGGATGTCCCTTCTCTCCCCTGCTGTTTGCGCTATATTTGGAACCACTACTGCGAAGGCTTGAAGCTAATCAAGAGATACCACCAATTAGGATAAATAACTGTACGGTGAAGACCTTACGCAGATGACGTAGCAATTTTAACTCCTAACCCCACCTTAGCTATAAAAGAGGTGGAGATAGAGGCTCAGAGGTTCGGAAAGATATCAGGGTATAGTTTAAATAGATTAAAAACGCAGATTATTAAAAATAGATATACTGCATGTATTGATGACAGGGTGGTTAACTCAGCAGTATATTTAGGGGTGTTATTAACGGCGAGCCTGGATAAGATAGTAGAACTGAATTTGGCCCCTCTAATTGATAAAGTCAAAAAAGATTTAGAGAGGATGAACAATTTGCACCTTTCTCTTATGGGATGTACGAATGTAATCAAAATGTTAATTTTGCCTAAATTTTTATATTTCTTTCGCTCTATCCCTTTAGTTTTTGAGGTTAGATGGTTTAATTTGTTAGAGAGGGTACTTAATAGATTCATATGGGCACATGGGAAAACCAGACGGGCCTACAGATACATGACCCTTCCAAGAGAGAGAGGGGGATGGGGGCCCCTGATTTTAGGTTGTATCAAATGGCTGCAGCATTGCAGTATATGCAGGGGCTAATCGGGGGTGGAGGAAGCGATATCGGGGTTACGACTATGTCCACAGAAGTCTATTCTATCACATTGGGGGCAGAGGCAGAAAATAATTTCTTAAATAGAGTTGAGTTTGGATACCATAAAAGGACTAGATTTAAGACTGTAGTGGCAGCATGTAGGATATGGAATGCATTCCTAAAAAAAATGGGTCTGGGAAGATATAATAGATATGTTAGGCTTTACAAGAACAAATCTTTCCCGGCAGAAGTATTTGCAGATTCGACAATGCTGGGTTGGACTCAAAAAGGGATAGAACAGATTGGGGATTTAATGGATGGGGAGGGGATAGTCCAGTTTGTAGATCTTATTCTCAAGTATGGGATTGAGAGGAAGGACTTCTTCAAATACCTACAGGTAAGGAGCTTCCTCTGTCGTAAGCAAGGTGGTAGTGCGGGGTTTAACAGTAACGAAGTATTGGAGAAAATAAAAATAGGAGTGGACTGCACAATTAGATCTTTTTATGCATGTCTAGCAAAAAGTAAGATGGATGACTTAGAGAAAGTTAGCAACAAATGGGTTAAAAAATTGGGTGGGGAGTCTGGAAATTTTCAAGAATCCTTGGACTTGGGATGTAATATTCTGTGCTCGGGTCCCCGGCAATCGCAGCATTACAAGACTTTATTTTCGTTGTATCATACTCCCGCCAGAATAGCTAAATGGGGAGGCTCCACCGGCACTACCTGTCCACGCTGTAATGCAGGGGATGCAGATATTATCCATATGTTTGCTACCTGCCCTCAGCTCTATACCTTGATTAAAAATGTAGAAGATTTTCTTGGTAACACTCTTGGCATACGAATTAAATTGACACCTATGATGATATTGTTTGGGAGAGATAATCAGGATGGATTTGACCAGAAGGAATTTATGTTTATAGCTACTGCAGTTTTGAGATTGACAATAGCAAGAATATGGTTAGACAAGATACCCCCAGGAATGCAAGTATGGTTGGCAAATCTACTAGCTAGTTATAATCTTGAGAAAGCTATATATGCACGTAAGGGGAAAAGGTGGAGGAGTCTTGGGCTGAAAATTTGGGAACCAATAGCCAAATGGAAAGAAAGGATGGCACTATAAGATAACGTAACAGAATAGGAAATTTAGAATCTTAAAATAAGTTTTATGATATCTTTACATTGTTTATATTGTTTAAAAATTCAAACCAAAGAAATGTAAAATTTTGGATGGGGAAAAAAAAAATTTGGAAAGGAAACGTTAAATTGTATAATGCAAATTGTAAAATGTACAAATGTATGATGTGTAATACAATGTGCATATTAAGAAAAAGTTGAGGGGGGAATAAAATATATTTAAAAAAAAAATAATTCAAGACACCCCACAGAAAGACTAGGCCCATGCACCACTGAGTACCCCTGGGCATAATGGTTGAAAGCAAGGCAAACTGGGTGCAGGCCTGAGCACACTGCCTGGCTTCAAAATGGCCCCTTGACCCCCACTACATGGCCAGGCCCAGCCTGTACAAGGCCTCAAAATGGCCACCACCCACATGGCCAGGCCCCAACAACACCCCAAAAAGTCGAAAAACACTCAAAAATCACCACAATCCCATGCCATCCATGCCCTCAATGATGTTTAAATTCAAGACACCCCACAGAAAGACTAGGCCCATGCACCACTGAGTACCCCTGGGCATAATGGTTGAAAGCAAGGCAATCTGGGTGCAGGCCTGAGCACACTGCCTGGCTTCAAAATGCCCCCTTGACCCCCACCACAAGGCCAGGCCCTGCCTGTACCAGGCCTCAAAATGGCCAGGCCCCAACACCAACCCAAAAAGTCGAAAAACACTCAAAATTCACCACAATCCCATGCCATCCATGCCCTCAATGATGTTTACATTCAAGACACCCCACAGAAAGACTAGGCCCATGCACCACTGAGTGCCTGCATAGACTCTTTTCAGCACGTAGAGAAATCCTCGCCTTACCTGCTTGGGAGCCCTTGTTGAGCCGCCGGCACTGCTGCCTTCACTGCTGCTCCATCGCTCCTTGCCACTTCCCCCCACCGCAGCCTCTCTCTACCTGTGCTGCCGCAGTGAGGGGGAGTGTGACACTACATCCACCAGAGGCCTCCGCGACCGGAAGTCCGTTGAGGCGGAGCGTGCCAGGAGGCGCTTAAAAACGGCATTCACCAGCTGAGGAGCGGGTGCCTGCATTGACTCTTTTCAGCACGTAGAGAAATCCTCGCCTTACCTGCCTGGGAGCCCTTGTTGAGCCGCCGGCACTGCTGCCTTCACCGCTGCTCCATCGCTGCTTGCCACCTCCCCCCGCCGCAGCCTCTCTCTACCTGTGCTGCCGCAGTGTGGGGGAGTGTGACACTACATCCACCAGAGGCCTCCGTGACCGGAAGTCGCGTTTAGGCGGAGCGCGCCAGGAGGCGCTTAAAAACGCCATTCACCTCCCGCATCGCTGGAGCGCGCGGGGCCGCTCCGGGCTAAGCCCGGGCAAAGGGCGGACCCTCTGTGGCCCTCAGGGGACCGAAGAGGACGGGACGGGCCACCCCCTTGACATCCTCTGCCGCATACAAAAGGTGAACTCTGTTTATTTTGCAGTATAGCTGATAATCCAGGCGTAACCTTGTACATACTACACACTATTCCAAGTAAAAGGATGTCTAAAACTAGGAAAACCCCTGTGGCCACGAGAACTACGACAAGAACTAAAAATGTCTCCAACACGCCACTACCATCCTTAACTGCTATTGATCTTATGATCCAGAAAACGATCGGCGTAGTGGCGGATGCAATACAAGATACAGAGAGACGCCTTTCATTAACTCCTGATTTGTGCTTTCCCGATCTTTCTTTGCATACCACCGATTACATTAGCATCGTGGACAACACAATGAATTCCCAAGAGTCCATACTAATGCTATCGTTTACGGGGCTCCCAAGCTCTCAAACTAGAGATAACACACCATTAGATCTGCTTACACCTTCTATAGGTAACAGCAGGGATAGTAGTTCTATGCTGACCTGCAATCACGGCGATAATACACGTTTTCCGCCCACAGCCTCTCCAGTCCCAGGGCATGTACCCGTGGGGGGCTTACCTCCTATAACACAACCTGCCCCTGGAAAAATTCATGTTATATCAAATGTAAATCGGCGCTGTGGGAAAAAATGTAAAACAAAATCTTTAACGAGGAAAATGTATCGCCCAATAGCCAAACAGAAACACTCCACCAAGGATATCTGGTCAAACTTTAGACTGGCTAACCTTGCCACAAAAACAGTAATCCCGGGCCTACCACCATCTAGCCAAGGTCTAGGACCACTTCTAAGTGAAAAGCGGGCAGTGCATACAAATATGGTAATACACCAGACAAACACGCGTTGCTTGGACCCCAAGCTTCACTTTCACACAGCACTCTCTGGTTCTTCATTCAATGTAAAATGAATTTCGTCACATATTATTCATGGGATTGTCTTTTATTGTTTCTCTTTTGATTTATCATCTTTAGGTAATTATTTCATCATTACCCTCGTTTTTTCATGTAGTCATTTCATATTTAAATGTACATTTGCCCAATGCATTTCAAGCAATAAATGCCCTTCCTCAGGGGACTTCGTTCTGAAAGAATAACAATATGTCGGTACATTCTCACAACCATATTTTCAAAAGCATACACAATTAATATAAACAATTTATGTCTGTCTTTGATTTATCAACCTTATACCCCTGTGATAAAAACCGTGATTTTTGTCTGTTGGTACATGTTTTACTTTTTACAGAATTAAGATGCATGCATACGTGAACTACCCTTCACTAGGATTTGTCACTGACCTTCTCTCTAATGTTCTTGAGACGTGTGCATCTGAAAAGTAAATGAACCAAATGTTCAAGATAACCCACACTGTCAGAAGTTTACACTAACGCGTTTAAAAATCCGCGTTCACAAACTATGCGTCTACATCTCCTATTTGCTTCTTACCGGGTGTTTTCGCTGTTCCGCGTTTACCGCGATTCCTTCTCCCTTCCGGGTTCGTGTGTGTTTCGGCTAATATCGTTCACTGTGTTTAAATCAGGTGAAAAATATAAGTGATGATAAAAATCACCGGTTAAACTAAAAGTAACAGGAACATGTGACAGCAGCAATCTAACATACATGCTAAGATGCCCATGTGGATTGTCCTATGTTGGCAAAACCCAGAGAAAGATAAAAATCAGGCTCACGGAGCACAAGAGTAATATCAGACTGAAGAACCCCAAGTCCACAGTGGCAGTGCATTTTAATGAAGCAAGGCACAATCCTTCGCAACTCAAATTCTGTATATTGGAGATGATAAAACCACAAGCGGGTACAGACACAAATAATGTACTGTTAAGAAGAGAAACATTTTGGATGAATTTTCTATGTACATTACATCCGAAAGGACTAAATGAACGGATGGAACTGAGTTGCTTCATATAGACTGTTAAAGATGAACATAAGATGTAAATATAGGTTGATGTGACTGGAAGACATGGAGTAGATATATGCACTTTCATTAAGAATATTTGTATTATGCTGTCATTAATTATCATTAGTGTTCACAATTCGATTTTTATCATCACTTATATTTTTCACCTGATTTAAACACAGTGAACGATATTAGCCACATTGCACAGTTTGACATTAAAACCGAGGTTTTACATACACGTCAGCCAAGATAGTATTAGACATAAACAAACCACGTCCGTTTTCTAGCTTGCTCACCCACTGAGGCACATGTCACGTGATTACGCGACCATAGAGTATTAAGGATAGAGCGACGCACGCCGAAACACACACGAACCCGGAAGGGAGAAGGAATCGCGGTAAACGCGGAACAGCGAAAACACCCGGTAAGAAGCAAATAGGAGATGTAGACGCATAGTTTGTGAACGCGGATTTTTAAACGCGTTAGTGTAAACTTCTGACAGTGTGGGTTATCTTGAACATTTGGTTCATTTACTTTTCAGATGCACACGTCTCAAGAACATTAGAGAGAAGGTCAGTGACAAATCCTAGTGAAGGGTAGTTCACGTATGCATGCATCTTAATTCTGTAAAAAGTAAAACATGTACCAACAGACAAAAATCACGGTTTTTATCACAGGGGTATAAGGTTGATAAATCAAAGACAGACATAAATTGTTTATATTAATTGTGTATGCTTTTGAAAATATGGTTGTGAGAATGTACCGACATATTGTTATTCTTTCAGAACGAAGTCCCCTGAGGAAGGGCATTTATTGCTTGAAATGCATTGGGCAAATGTACATTTAAATATGAAATGACTACATGAAAAAACGAGGGTAATGATGAAATAATTACCTAAAGATGATAAATCAAAAGAGAAACAATAAAAGACAATCCCATGAATAATATGTGACGAAATTCATTTTACATTGAATGAAGAACCAGAGAGTGCTGTGTGAAAGTGAAGCTTGGGGTCCAAGCAACGCGTGTTTGAATCTATTAATACCTCCCATGCTCAGAGGGAGTATCACATTCAGCACCAACCACATTATTGAAACTGAATGAACTTAACAAATATCAGAATCAACAAAGGAGTGCAGAACCACACCCACAGAGGTTGTTTCAATACACCAGACAAGCCAGACAGACCAGTTACCGACAACGAATAAATCCCTCCTGAGTGAAATAGAAACCTTAGGTAGGTCTCTTTTGTTGCCTATCAGCGAGAGAGTTATCAACCCTATAGAAGGCATTAGGGAAATTTGAGAGGGCCCAAAACTATGCTTCGACCAGCTTGTTAAAAATACTGAAAGCATCAAACTTGACTACCACTTTCATACTGGCAAGTAACTCCCTTAATTCAATTAGCACCAAAAATGCGAGGGCCAAGAAAGTTACACAAAATGCTGCTACCAAACAGCCTCAGCTCCATTGTCAGGGTGATACAGCCCCTACTAAACTAGTAACAAATCCACACGTAGATGACAATACACCATTGATAGTTGCTACAATCCCGAGCAGTGTCCCAATCTTGCCTGTAACTGAAAATGATGAAAGCGAATGGGCCGCTGAGGGCTCCCCTGCCGAGCTAGTTAAAGCTGACACAGAGCCCCTGCGCCATGCCAAAACTCCAAACCTGATCACAACTACAAATACAGCAGGGGAAAAACTGTTAAAATCTGCGGCATCCAAAAGACCCCGTCATATAAACCTCCCTCCTGAATCCAACCCATACACCATTGTTATGATTGGTGTACCCAAACTAGTCGGGGAGAGGTCAGAGACCCAAGAGGAATTAAAAAATAAGGTGAGCCACTGGCTATCCACACACAGACCGATTCCCCATGATATAAACGGTCAAATTTCCCACGTGAGGAGGGTAGACTGGGTGGGCACTAGATTTAAATCGACTGAGGGCGACTGTATTGTGGTTAACTTTAGGGATAGTCGCATGGCTAGTTTTATTAGCAGCTGGAGTGGTGGCCCGACAAATAGCCTGATCCGCATGATGGATCTAAGCTATTTCTACCCATTTAATGTTTCTGGCCCAAATAAAGTACAACCCCAGTCGATCCACGGACGGGGGGATGTTTGAGCCATCAGTCCACTATCAACCAAGGGTAACTCCATGGCACCATGGCCAGGTCATCACAACGGATCTTACACACCAAAGGCAGGAACCACTATGGGAGAGTAGGCCTAAAAACTATCTCTTAACATTTCACGAGAGAAGGGAGTTTTTACCCCATATACATCAACGAGATTACTCACACCCATTTCATTTAAACATGCAATACGGGGTTACCATCTCAAATACATTTGATGCCTTTTAGGCTCAAGATTACTTGGATGAGATTGACTGACTAACAGCACTCTCGCCCCTACCTGCTCATTCTGACTCCTCGCAATGTGTAGCACCACCTAATATATTAAAAATTGTTAATCCAGCGAGTGCACCAGTTTCCACATTAGAGTCAGACATAACCTGTATAGCAGAGCCTCTAATACACTGTCCTGAGAGCCCGCTCCTACAAAACAGGTTTATTTCATCACATCCTATCACTAAAGTTTACAGCCCTGCCCTCACTGAGGTCAATCACTCGCTTCCTATCAGTGCAGCACATGCAGTTGTAGTGACAGGCCAAGGCAATCAAGTTCAATCTTCCCCCTCAAACTTGGCCCAGGAAATAGGATCAGGCTATGAGGCACCTAGCATTATAAAATGTCTATCTTGGAACATAGCTGGACTGGCTGTCAAGGTAAAGGATCCAACCTGGGTGGCATATATAAGGAACTATACCGTACTGTGTTTTCAAGAAACGTGGGTGGAAGAAAAAAATGTTCACATTGAGGGCTACCTGAGCTTTTTTTCACCAGCAGCCCCGTCGAACAGTGGTAGATCAAAGGGGGGCCTGGTAACATATATTAGCCTTGCACTTATCTGCCAGGTCACCAATAGACAACCTGAAAATAGAAACATTCAAGTTTTGGAGCTTAGGAGGGGTAAAAGGGCACTTACCCTGGTCAACTTCTACAATGCAGTAACTCCACAAGGGGAGTGCAATATCCTTCAGTTACACACCTTTCTGAAAGTAAAGCGGCGAGTTTGCCCCGAAATATATTAATTGCTGGTGACTTTAATGCACATCCCTGTGGCAATCCAGAAGTGACATCCATGGGCTCCCTAGGTTGTAATAATAGGTCAGGTTTCCATTTTGATCATTCCACGCTTGTCAATAACCTAATTGATGATATGAACCTAACTGTTGCTGTGTCCATGACGGCCGTTTCTTACATCTTTGATGTTCCCACTTATAAAGGCTCTGGTCGTGGTTCCTACATAGATCACATTTTACTTTCCATTGACCTTGCAAATCTAGCCTCTGACTTTACAATTCAAACAAGTATTCACAGCGACCACAATCCTATTTCCATTGTAGTGGGAGCAGGTATTTTTGAGCAGCGGAAGACGCGCAAAGGCTGTGGGTCTCTAAAGTCGATAAATGGAAATCGCCGATTGAAATGGTCAATGGTGAACAGTGACATTGTGTATAGCTCAATTAACACCAGTTGCGGCCACAAACTTGGACTTTGCGTTTCTCCAACCACATCGCCTGAAATGACCCTAATTGCTTTTTCTGCTGTGGTACAAAGAGTTGGTCAAATGTTAACTGTACCAGTGAAGGGTCAGTCTGATTGCCATCCAAGATGGTTCGACCAAGCTTGCTCCAAGGCCGGACGAAATCTTAAAAAGGCTTTAAAGTCTAAACCAAGGGACTCTGCCTGCATTAAAACTTTGCGAGCTAAATATAAGGCAACTCTGGCAGCTCGGAAAAGAGAAGTAAAAGCACGCACCTGGGAGTCTCTGCTCGATCCTACAACCTTGGGTAACAGCTCAAAGTTTTGGAACATTATTAACAAACCACTGTTTGATGATCCTAGTGACTCAGTGCTTGGCACTAATATACCCGAGGAAGAGTGGGTCTTCCATTTTAGTTTAATTTTTAAAAGTGATGAGCCACAAGTGGAATATGACGTTACAACTCCTGAGGAAGTTTCTTTGTGCTTTACAATTGGGGAGGTAGAGAAGGGCATTCGGGGTTTAACCTGTAATAAGGCTCCTGGCCCCGACGGCCTTCCCCCTGACCTATTTAAATCCAACATCCATCTATGGGCTCCGGTTCTTACTGCAGTAGTTAATGCAGGAGTATTAACTGGGTGCCCAAAGTCTTGGGGGTCTTCAACCATAGTACCTGTATTTAAGAAGGGTGACCGTAACAGTGCAGTATGCTATAGGCCTATTTCCCTGATTAACTCAGTTCCTATGGTAGTGGGGGGTATAATTTTAAATAGGCTGGTAGCATGGGCAAATGATAATAATGTAATGTCGCCAACTCAATACGGGTTCAGACCAGGTCACTCAACGGTCTCCCAGTGCCTGAATTTGTATTTAATTAATGGCAAATATACTATGGCCAGAAAAGGTACTGTCCACATGGCCTTTATGGACCTATCGTCCGCCTTTGATTGCGTTGAGAGAGGCAGGTTTTGGGACGTCCTGTCAAAAATGGGGGTCGAGCAAAACCTGATTAGTTTTCTGGCCGACCTTCATTCGGATACTAGACCAAATGTCCGTTACACCCAAGACATGAAAGTAACTAGGGATATTAGGATAAATCGGGGGGTTAGGCAGGGGTGCATTTTAGCCCCGTTTCTTTTTAATCTTTATATTAATGAATTAGAGGAGCATCTTTTAAAAACAGGCACAGACTACCCATATATAGGAAGGAAGGGCGTGCCCGTCCTGCTATACGCGGACAATGCCGTCCTAATTTCTAGAACCACAATTGGCCTCCAAACCTTGTTAGACTCCTTTTTTGTATTTATGAACTCCCGAGGCCTGAGTATCAATAACTCGAAATCATTTGTTATGAAGACAGGATTAGGCTCTAGAAACATTTACTCCTTTTCAGTAAATGGTGAAAAAATACCGACAACAAAGACCTTTTCGTACCTTGGTGTTCTTTTTGACCACCAACTAACGTGGGCACCTGCGGTATGAAAGAAGAAGGGTGAGGTAGTGCGGGTAAACGCAGCAATATTAGATTTCGCAAGAAAAATGGGAAATAGCCCGGTGGCTGCTCTGTTGAAACTATACCAAGCTAAAAGCACTGCCGTTGCGTGCTACAGGAGTGAAATATGGGGTTTTGTTCCCCTAGGCGATCTTGAGGTTACCGAAAATAACTTCCTAAAACAAGTATTAAGGGTGCCAAGGGGAACGGCTAATTTCTCCGTTCATGAAGAATTCGGTATGCCCTATTTAAGCGACAGAATAGCTGCTAATCCCTTGCAGTGCTGGCTAAATTGCTGGCTGAATGCAGACATACCCCTCACCCAAAACATCCTACATGAAGCACTATCATGGGAAGGGAGGTATAAGATCCCTTGGATAAAATATGTTAGAAAATGTCTTCTTGAAATGGGACGGCTGGATCTCTTCCTAGCCCCGGAGTCAATAACTAAACTAGATGTAACCTATGTGAAGAACACCATTATGTCATCTAGGTACTTAGCTAGGGAGGAGACAGAGCTTAAGAAAGACAGTGTGAGGAAGCATGTTTTGACAAAAACCTGTCTACAAATGGAACCCTATTTATCTTGGCCCATGTCTGGTTATGAACGCTTCTTGTTGTCAAGGTTTCGTTTTGATTTGTTTCACTTACTGCTAGCTGTACCAAGTGAGGCCCACAGAGGTCAAGTGCTGCCAGCTTGCGGCTGCGACAGTAAATCTCCGCAAGACCTGGCACACTTTTTATTCATTTGCTCTTATTATACAGTACCTCGTAAATTGTTTTTAAAACCTCTTCTTAAACAGCTGAATTTTGCACAAATCAGGCCAGCGCTTTATTACCTTCAAATGGTAAACTGTGACTGTACCATGTTTGTATGCAGCTTTTAAAATTAGCACTTAAGTTTAGAAAAAGTATGGAAGGTTAATTAATTATGCTACTGCAAGTTATATCATATTATCTAATCGTATATTTTTAACTACATATTCCGCTTGTGTCCTTCCCTTTTTGGTAAAGTCTTCTATTACAATTTTATCTGTGTCAAATGTATATGTTTTGAAATGCACTTTTATGATTGTTAAATGCAAACAATCGAATAAAGATATTTGACTTGACTTGAGTACCCCTGAGCATAATGGTTGCAAGTAAGGCAAACTGGGTGCAGGCCTGAGCACACTGCCTGGCTTCAAAATGGCCCCTTGACCCCCACCACATGGCCAGGCCCTGCCTGTACCAGGCCTCAAAATGGCCCCCACCCACATGGCCAGGCCCCAACAACACCCCAAAAAGTCAAAAGACACACACAAATCCCCACAATCCAATGCCAGCCATGCCCTCAATGATGTTTAAATTCAAGACACCCCATAGAAAGACTAGGTCCATGCACCACTCACTGCACCTGGGCCTACTGGCTAGTGAGGCTTTACAGGCACCCCCCAAAAAAAATCAATATATAACAGTGAGCTAAAATTCCATGACATAAATGAGAATTAAGTGAACACCTTGGCGCGGCCGCAATTCTTTGCATGTGCGGCGTTTTTTGAAGTGGGCGGGTTTTTGATGGCCCCCAGCCGTCATCAGCACACGCCCACCGTAGTGCATGACGGCTGGGGGCCGCCATCTGCATCGAAAGGGTTAAAAAAAAATCACAGAAACAGTTGTATCATGCACCCATGACTAACCCTGGGCCTACTGAATACTGTGGCTACCCACCACAATATATATTTTGTTAAAGCTGTGAAAAAAGTTTTAGAAATGTAGTTGCCTCAACTGCAATGCCCCAAACAAACAACACCAACTTACTTGTAAAATCTCAAGTCCAAAAGTGATCTAAACTCCAAAGTCCAAAAAGTCCTCAAATACAAATATCCAGCAGCAGTCACAAAAAGTAATCCTTCCAACTCCACAGCCAAATGAAAAGTGACCAGGACATGGACAAAGCACTGGGAGGAGCCTGCTGGAAAGGAACAGGAAATTGGAGACTCTTGGGCACTACCTTCCTCCCACCCTACCCCAAAAAATGGACTCCTGCACCAAAAAGTGCAGCCAAATTTCAATCTGAGGAGTTATTCTGATCAAAATCATCATTTTTCAAGGTTTATGCTTCCTGCGGTAGATTTCTGTGCAGATTTGCAATTTTTGCAATTTCGGGAACGCGAGCTGTTCAAATCTCCCGCCGGAAGTCAGCTGCGCGCCGCATCTACGTGTTCGGCATTGTTTACTCCCGCAATGTGTGAGCGCGGGCCTTTATGACGTACTCACATTGTCAAACTCTCACTGTGCAAGATGGCAAGCCGCGATAACGTAATTGCGTTCGAAAAACTCTCGCGCAATCACGCAGCAAGATCGAAAATGGCGCAGCACACGCAAAACCAGGAGAAAAACAACTCGGTGGACTCAGAATCAAGGTAAGTCAACGAAGCGCGCGCGATATTGTATTTTTCAAGCGCAACCAAGCAAAATAATTCGTAGCTAGCGAATTTGCGGATTTTTAGGCAAATTCACGCAATTCGCGAAATCGTCAAAAATCCGCAAATTCACCCACAAAACGGATTTTATGCCCACGCTTAGAAATAGGCCCCCTTAAAATTGAAGAATGGGGAATAGTATATGTTATGCATTAGGGCCCACATGCATCAAGCATTTTTGTAGTCGCAAATGGTGCGATTACTTGAAATCGGCCGTTTGCGAATGCAAAAGTGCTTTTTGGGATGCATGAAGCAATTTTAGAATTCGTAACATTGTTGCGAGTTCTAAAATTGCGGGTGCTTTTAAGAACTCGCAGATGTGCGATTTCTTAAAAGCAATGCATCATTACTTTCACAAGTGCAAAGTCGCAATTAGGGTGCCAAATTTACCGAGTGGTTGAACCACTCGGTAAATTTGGAAAAAGTGTTTAAAATGCTGCAAATGTTTTTTTTTCTACATTCACATTCATGTTTCACACACACATGTCCTTAGGACATGTGTGTGTGAAACATGATGCGAAAAATACATTTCAGGGGTGCATGGGGGGGTCCTTTGGACCCCCCCCCTGCACCCATGAAATTTTCAAAGTGCCACTCGCAATTTGCTGATGCCTTCCCATTGACTCCTATGGGCCTTTTGGCCCATAGGAATCAATAGGAATTGCGAAAATGCACTTAAGAATTCGGTATTCATTTGGGATTCGGTAAAAATTGCGATTTTTACCGAATCCCAAATGAATACCGAAAACAATGATGCATAGCATTTTGCACTTCTTAATTTGCGATTCCTTATTTTTCGCAAATTAGGAAGTGCAAAATGTAACAATGATGCATGTGGGCCATTGAGTATAAGTTATGTCTGCTATTTGAATAATATGCATGGTAAATACTAGTGTAACCGGAGGAATGATTGGGCAATGCAGAGGGGAAAAAGGGGAAAGGGTAGTGGGCATGGGTTTTTGACGCATTCCTAGGTCTACCACTTCTGGTAAAACTAGGAAGGATTCCCAATCCATGGATATTGCATGGTAAGCCCAAAGCAACGCCCCTGGAAACACCTCCATGTTGCAGAATAATGCAAAGCAGTGATTTGCGCTGTGTTTCATTACTCAAGATTTCTGAAGCCACTAAAGGCCACGTAAAGTGGGCTTGTGTGGCTTCAGAAATCTAATTTTTAATTTGCATCGCTCTTGCACGACGGTTTGTGGTGCAAGAGTGATGCAAAGGGGATCCTAAATATGCCTTTTAGTGCTTCATTTAGATGAACAATCAAAAAGTGCCCTAGTTGACTTAACAAACTACAGTCTTCCTACAGATAGTGAGTTTAGTATTGAAAACAAACATGATATACAGATAGGAGAAAACATTAGTCTTACTAATAATTTTCTCTTGCTTTTTTATGATTTATATTTCTCAGAATTTTTACTACATACCACGATAAACGTTTTGGACAAGTTAGCAGCGAATACAAGTTTGTCCATAAAATCAACAAAAGAATCCAGAACCTTTTGTAAGTCATATCTGGTTCTTGCTTTCAGAACAGAGTTGTTATTGTATAGCAACTCAAGGACCAAAAGTGAGCCTGCTAAGGGTATATCCTTCGCATGTTTGGTCAGGAAGGGATATAGTCTATTGACATAGAAAATGAAATGAAAAGGTCCCAAAATACAACCTTGCTAATTTGCCTGCTTAAATCAAAAGAGGTTGTGCACTTATTCCCTGAAATTGACCTCACCTACGCCTGTACCTGCCACCGCCCATTGCCATTGCAGAGGAGCCTGAGGACTGCATAGCCCAGAGAGCCGCGGGGGCCGCTAAGAGACCGCCCCTCCACTCCTCCCTGTACCGAGGCCGGTATTTAAACACCTTGCGTCTCCATTGCTCTTTGCCATTGCTGAGGAGCCTGAGGACTGCATAGCCCAGAGAGCCGCAAGGACCGCTAAGAAACCGCCCTGCCCCTCCTCTCTGTACCGGAAGCACTTAAGCAAGTACCTGATTCCGCAGCGGGGACGCACGCGGTCGCGCGCAGGTCGAAGCCTGGTCTAAGGTGGGGCCGTTTGAGCCCATTCGAGAACGGCTCGAGGACAGGACGGGACACTCCTCTAAGATCTATACTGGAAGGTTAGTGTACGCCTAACCCACATTGTCATCTTGTATTGGATTATAATAGCTTAAATTGGTCCCCTTAAAGGCATCGTCTGTATTGCATTATGGCAGCTACTATGGGTAGGAAGGGAAGAAAATCTGCCGTAGATGGCTCCATAGTGGGAACCCTTGATCAATTTCTAATTAGAGCCTCCGCTGTTCTAGCCAAAGAAATTGTACAGACTGAAAAAAGAATCTCATTGGATATTGCTTTTCAGAAACGTTCATCAATGGGTACCTTGACCGGTGCTCAATCCCCGCTACAATCTCATTCTTTAGACCTTACAGAGCCTGGCTGTAACAATGAAGGGCAGGGGGAAAGTGTATTGCTTCTGGGAGAAAGCCAGCCCTGTCCCCCTGTAAGTGATGAAGTAGAAGAGAGATTAAGTGATGGACTGTATTCCCTTCCCTCTACGCCACGGGCATCTTTGGCATCACGAGTTAAGACCCGCTCAGCTTGTAATTTTGAACAAGGGCGGACACAACCAATAACAAGTCAAACACTTAAAAGGAAACACGGGGGTGCAAACGCTAAAGGGAAGAATGCCAAAAATCTGAAAATTAAGACAGCTGACAAGGATGCTGGACTATCGGTGCTCCATAGCCCGGTCTTCGACTCACAAATTGGTGAAGCGATAACACTGCCCTCGACTCGCGGTGATAAGTGACCGGCGGAGCTGGGGTCTGACTTTAGGATTCAGCTTGAATCTATCTTTAAAAAAGCGTGCCTTCCCATTTACGATAGGTTGGACATTATTGAAAATAGATTAGTATGTCTCAAACTGTCTTTTGCATCGGCACAGGCACGGTCTTTACCCCGGGCTTAAGGTCCCACTGGTTCTCAACCAAATTTGCCAAATGATGAGAATTTGACTGGCCATTCCAAGGGTCAATTGAACATGAGTAGCCCTGCTGAACATCGAGAACCCCCTGGTTACAGTACAGAATCCTAACCCCCCTCTCCCATCCCTGGGAAATCAAGATGTAGCTAGCCAACCTGCAATAGGTGGAGGGGCTGTGACAGGGGGAGCTAATAGGGTGTTATCACATACCTCCCAATTAAACATGGGTAAACCCAGTGTGCACATAGAAAAAAGACCTCCCCCTTGAATCCATCCCCTATGTGGTGGTGCTTGCGGGTGTCCCCACTTTAGGCGAGGGAAAAATGGAGTATAGGGACCTAAAGAATAAGTGTATTCACTAGCTTAATTTAAATCGTCCCTTACCAATGAATGTATCGGCGGAAATTCTCTTTGCAAGACGTGTAGATTGGGTGGGTGCACAGAAACACTCAATAGAGGGAGACCGCATAACTGTTAATTTTAGGGACAGAAGGGCAGCGGAACACATTCTTTATTGGTATGGGGCAAGCACAGTGAAGTCAATACGTCCCTTATCTGTTATCTATTTTTATCAAGCACTGTAGAAGCCCATTGGAAATATGTTGCCCACAAGAGAAATAGAGCATAGGGGCAATGAAGGGGGTATAAGGCTGTTTAACAGATTTGAAGGGTTGTCTGGGCTGGAGGATTGCGATTGACAATCCTCCCTCTCAAGGATTGGGATAGGCCATATGGAGCACAGCCAGAAAGGATCATGTAGGGAATTAGACCGCACTGCAGCCAGTGTTAATGGCCATGTTGATAGAGCAATCCCTCGCCTCAGTGGAACTGATCTAGAAATTGTGAATGTCAGCCAGGGCCATATGTGTGTAGTAATTCCATCACATATGCACACAGGGGATTTAACAATCACGATTCCGCACACAGGACCTGACCATGTAAGCAGTCAATGCGTTTTTCTGGATGGTCCGACCCTTGGTGGTGGAACGTCACGCTCGGTTGGGAGCATTTCAATGATATCTTGGAATCTCGCGGGTATGGGTTCTAAGCTAGCGTCACCCAAGTGGCCTGATTTTATTGAAACCTTTGACATCTGTCTCTTTCAGGAGACATGGTCAATTGACCCTGTTTTTCCGCTTGGGCTATCTTAATTTTTATGTTCCAGCGGTTAAGAAAGATAGGGGGCGCCCAGCAAGTGGGCTAGTTATATGGGTCAGACAAGACCTGAACTATAATATGGTGCAAGTCCCAGCCAGTAGCAATGACATCCTAGTAGTGAGACTTAGTGCTCCTTCAGGTATTAGGCTAGACATTTTTAACGTCTATGCACAAGGCAATACGGGGGGGGGAATCTGAGGTCTTAACCGCCCTAGAAGGGTTACTGACGTTCATGCCTTCTAGTACCCTGCCGCTTATTGCAGGAGATTTTAATACTACTTTCGAGCCTTTAGGGCATGATGACCAGTGCCTTACAGAGGAAGAAGATTCTAGGTGGAATATTCCCCACCTGGAATTGTCACCTATAAAAAAAATGGACGGAGGTGGCAATCCAACTGAAAGGCTTGTGTTTGGGTAACCATTTGAGGGTGGCTAATGGACGTACATCATCAGATAGGTTGGGAAATAATACCTACGATAATGGCCACAGGACAAGTCGTATAGACTATTTGCTTGTTCATCTAAGACTGTGGCGTTATCTTAGGGATATGGTGGTAACTGGTAGGATAGAAAGTGACCACAACCCACTTACATCTGTTTTTAATCTGCCACTAGTTAAAGGTGCATCAGTACAACAGGAGGATACAGTACTAGATCTTGTTTTAGCAAACGATATGCGCCACTTAAAGTGGAGTAAAATAGTTGACACCCCAGAAACCATAGCTTAAATCAAAAAGGACGTAACCAAGGCATTAGTTGAATTGGAGTCTAGAGATGCTGGAGCGGATTCTCGCTCCTTTGTGTCTGATGTCCATACAAACCTCTTTGATCGCTTAAAAGCCTATTTTTGTAAGCCTAGTGCGGGGAAAAAAATAAGAGTAAAAAAAAACAAGATTGCTGGTATAACGAGGCATGCCGAAAAGCTCGGCTTAGTCTCGGTAAAGCCCTAAGAGTAGGGGACATATCTAAAGTAAGGGCAGCTCGGGGTTGGTACAGGAAGACCCAGGTTGAGTCTAAAAAGTCCTGGGATGACGATAAGTGGCAGGAACGTAAAGATACCTGTGTGCCTAAGAATCCCACACTGTTCTGGGACATACTTAAATGGGATAGGGGAGGTTGGCCCGATCGCCCTCAGAACAATGTGGCCCAGCATGCTTGGGTTTATTACTTTAAACCGCAGTATGCAATAAGTAGTGATGAAGAGTGCTATAGCTTATTTGAGTATACCTACTATAATGAGGTGTTTTTTACCCCGGAAGATGTAGATAAGGCACTAGACGCAGTTTCGGGGGGGGAGAGCCCCGGGCATGGATTTTATTCCGGCCGATCTCTTTGTAAATGATAAAGAATCCTGGCGATTATACATTGCCCTTATTGCGAATGCTATTGCACAGGGAGCTGATGTTCCCCCCTCATGGAAGGGGCAGAAATTATCCCAGTGTTCAAAAAGGGAGATAAGTCTGAAGCAGGGAATTACAGGCCAATTAGCCTAATAGACTCAGTACAAAAAATAATGGGCAGATTGGTTTTGTGTAAGGTGCAGGCCTGGATTGATGAAAAAGACATTTTGAGCCCAATGCAGGCTGGCTTTCGCCGCCTAACCAGTGCGGTTGATCAAGTTTTTCGTTTTATCAATCTGTACTGGAGGACAGTGTTACTGGGAAAGGGGGCTCTGTATGCTGTCTTCGTCGATTTGAGGTCAGCTTTTGATCTAGTACCACGTACGAAACTATGGCAGGTCTTGGGTGAGATGGGGATGGCCCCGGAGCTGTTGTCTCTTATCGTCCGGCTTCATGAGGATAATTTTGCCCGGGTACGATGGGGGGAGCGGGGAGAGGTTATGGATGCCTTCCCAGTTGGCAGGGGTGTGAAACAGGGATGCGTCATGGCGCCAACCTTGTTCTCACTGTTTGTCAATGGGGCGGCTGACTATCTCTCCATGGCCCCCACGGATGCCCCGGTGTTGGCAGGCACTAGAATCCCTATCCTCGTGTTTGCGAATGATACTTTGATTATTTCAAAGACACCGAGCGGTCTCCAGAAGGCCCTCCATCGATTCGAAGAATTCTGCCACCTGCGTGGCCTGGAGATAAACACTGCAAAAGACTAAGTTCATGTCTTTTAATGTAGTTATGGAGAACAAGGGTACCCCATTAGTAAAACCTGGGGTTGAAGTAATGATAAGGAAAACAATGGTTTTTGGTGGCCTCAAAAGGACCTCGTGAGGTGGAGTATAACTATAGTACTAGAATTAATCCTGGGAGAAAGTTTTGTAAGGTAGCATACATATAGAATACTTTATTTATGTTTTTATAATTTTATGTTTTTCAGGTGCTCACACATGTGACAAGGTGCTTATAGTGACTGAGTGAAATTTTTTTTAAAAACTATATACAAGGTGTCACAAACAAGGGTATTCCCCAAAAAATATATACAGTAAGGTAGGGGAGTTTCCTCAAATGGGTCAACGGCGTTTCGATCTAAACAATTCTAGATCATCATCAGGACGTGAGCTTTCTTTGCAAGGATGGTTGAATTATTTTCCATCAGGTATTGGAGATCAAAGTTCTTTGGCTGTTGTAACTAAATCCAACTGCTCTGCGTGCGAAGCAGCGAGGCAGAGATAGCGGAGCCGCGTACCACGGAGATGAATTCCCGCCGGGATGTTTGGACAGCCATTATCATCGGATCCAATCCGGCTCATATTTATTATTTAACTCCTGCAACCAATAACGGAATATTATCGGAAATGTTGAAAACTTTATAATTAGACCAAACCTCACCCTGAATTAATTTCTCTAGCTTTGACAAGAACACACAGAGCAGTTGGACTTAGTTACAACAGCCAAAGAACTTTGATCTCAATTCAACCATCCTTGCAAAGAAAGCTCACGTCCTGATAATGATCTAGAATTGTTTAGATCGAAACACCGTCGACCCATTTGAGGAAACTCCCCTACCTTACTGTATATAATTCTTTGGGGAATACCCTTGTTTGTGACACCTTGTAAATAGTTTTTTTTTTTTAATTTCACTCAGTCACTATAAGCACCTTGTCACATGTGTGAGCACCTGAAAAACATAATTGTAAAAACATAAATAAAGTATTCTATATGTATGCTACCTTACAAAACTTTCTCCCAGGATTAATTCTAGTACTATAGTTATACTCCACCTCACGAGGACCTTTTGAGGCCACCCAAAACCATTGTTTTCCTTATCATGTCTTTTAATGAGTACAAAACATATAGAGGCAGCGTGTACATGAACAACTCTCCCCTAGAACAGGTCGAATCTTTTACTTATTTGGGCGTCACCTTACAGAAGGATATGCTTTTGAAAAACCAACTTGATAGGGCAGTTTTGGCGCATAGGCAGCAAGCTTGTAGGCTTCTAGCAAAATTTAAAACTTCTATAACTAAACCAATCAGCACAGTGCTATATATCTCTAGGATGAAGGTGCTGAGCTCTGCCCTATATGGAGCAGAGTTGTGGGGACTTGAAAATTTAAATTGTCTGACTGTGTTGGAAAATGCTTTTTTACGAAAAGTGACTAGTCTCCCCCAAAGTACCCCCCTAGGCCCTCTATTTTTGGACCTTGGAAAAAATACCTTGGTTTATCTAGCAAATCTCCGCCCATTAATATACTGGCATAGGCTTTGGTGTACTGAGGAACTATCACACTACGCTAAGGTTCTTATGGATGTAATAAAAACCGATTCATTCCACAAAATTAAATGGTTGATGGACATTTGATCCCTGTTAGTGAAGTTGGGAATGTCAGAACTTTGGAAAGACCCCTTAAATGTAATGTTTCCATCTAAGAAAATTTTGAAAGAAAGGTATTGGGAACTGGTATATATGTCAATGACCCAACAAGGTCTTTCAACCCACCTGGCCGGTTGTTTTCTTGATTATAAGTCCTGCCCGCAATCTGAGAAATATTGGGATCTCATCAAAAAATCATATGACCGCAAACTGTATTTCCAATTCAGGGTGGGTGCTCTCCCAAGACGTGAATTTACCTCAAAATAGGGGGGGCTATTGATGATAGATGCGGCAAGTGTTCGGACCATCGTGAAACAGTGGGTCACATTATGTTTGTTTGCCCACTATATGCCGCACCGAGGAGCATGTGGATAAAACCTATCTGTAAGTTGATGGGCACCAGAAGGCATGCTACAGCGCTGAGGATTTTGAGTTCTGACCCTTCCCCTCCTGTAGCCATTGCTGTGGCTAGGTTTTTGTCCCGGGCATGGTCAATACGCTGTAAGACAATGTCCCAAGTAGCAATAGATTGACGGTTTATGGACCCTTTAGCAAGCAATATGATGTCTCTGGGTTATTGTAGCCTCGCTAATTTGAATAATGTGTTACGTCTCCGTTGTTAACCTTTGATATTGGCTCCTGATTTGGAGTCGTATTTTAATTGTATAATGAATTGTTGATTGTTTTTACATATTTTATTGGGGTAGAGTGATCATTTTAAAAAAATTTATTCGATAGTTATAATTGGATTTAATTGTATCTTAAATATTTATTACTTGGTTTTATATGTAAAAGTGTGTTTTCTATTGTACTTTTATGACTTAACTGTCGAATAAAGTTGTGAATCATAATCCCATTTGATATCTCAATAAAATTATGATTCATCTACACCCAGAGAAGACACACTAACCATCATTTTGATCTGTTATCTATGTTAAAGGCAGAACACTGGTCCAAAAAAGCCAGATTGATTAATTCATTCGTAGCAGGTATATACTTGTTGACAAGTAAATACAAATTAAGACTTTGATCAATAGTCCCAAGGTTGGGGCAAAAACCAAACAATAGCTCCGATATTACATTATTTCCATGTACCATTGTGACAACTTAAACATCAATATTTGTGCTGCAAATTTGATATTAGAATTAATCAATGAATTTGGTCAATAACAAGCAGGATCCCATTTATTGCATTTTTGTGAACTGACATTATGATAGACTGAGACCAGGTTTGGAGAAGCTTGGAGGATGAAGAAACATAAATTGTTTTAGTAATAATTAGCAGCCGTAATTTAATATTATGTTAATATGGTTCAAGATGAAAACCCATCCGGCCCTGGCATCTTCTCCCTTGGACTAATGGCAGCATCATCTACCACATCTTCATAGACAAACAAGAAAGGGTAAATAAACAGGGGACGTTAAGGAGTCGGCTGTCAGTTCAGAAAACTCTTTGTATACCAAATAAATGTAACTGAAGTGAGAGCACTATTATTAAGGAAGAACAGAGGCTATATGTGTGAGCTTGTTTCTACCTACTAGAAACAAAGAGTCAATAATTCCAAAAGTCAACATGATCATTCACAAGACAGTCTGGTTCAAGTTTTTCCCATGCATTCATTCTAAGATTTCCTTTCCTTGACTTAATGGCCAGTTCACAAGGCTACCTCCAGGCTCTGATTTCTGCATTTATTACAAGGAACCTTTTTTAAGACAAAATGCAACTTTTGAAGTGCCCGAGTACCAGTAGCATCAAAGCATTTTGTACAGTTTTGTACAATTGTAGGAGGTACATTGTGCTTAGAAGTTAGTAGATGTTTAACAAAAGATGTGACCTGACCAAAACAAGATATTTTTGAGGTAAAATTCTCTTCAACATTCAGACAACAAATGTTTGACTTACAACTTGATAGTATGACTTGTAACACCGAATTAAGATTCACTAGTTCCTATTTGATTCTGGGACCTTGGCTGGTTATTCTCGTTAGCAGAAGGAAATATTGTTACCTTTACAATTTGATCAGGCGACAGAAATGTAAAGAGGGTTGTGACTACTCAAATCGTTAACGGAGATAGTAGAGTTGTTAAAAATAATAGTCAGCCCAGCAAACAGAAAATTATAATCAATGGTACAGCTTCTCCCTGTAAAAGTAGGGTGTTATCTCAAAATCACGAGGAGTAAATTCATAACAGTTTAGTAACTTAAAACAGGTACATATTATTGAAAGCCACACACTGCAGATCAAGTGAAAAATGAGGAGGGCTATCATCTGATAGATCGTGTACAGGCATACATTAAAATGACGGGCTTCGCGACCCAAGTACATATTGAAAACCACCATGATCAATATAAAATGACCTCTAAAAGTCATGTAGAAAGGAATATATTGAAAGGAATGGTCAGATGTTTTATTAAAAATATAATTATTGAAATTCACAACTAATAAGAACATTTTTGTTTCTAGTAGGAATCGATATAGCCAAAAAATCCTAAGAATTGGTATCAATTTCACAGAAACCGGTGGCTTTTGGAGAATAAGTTGCAGGGACAGAACACGAAGTATAAGCTTCCAATGCAGAGCTAGAGCCTAAACTAGATTGCTGTACGAATATGACTCCAAACTATTAATAAATTAGTGCCAGCCAGGATGTCTCTTAAAGTGTCTACCTTTTTCTCCTTTACATTATAGACTTGTATTGATTTAACTTGTGGAAACAGCTCTCAGTGAGAGAGTGTTCTGTCTCTTAAATGACCTCCAAAAGAATCAGGGATATGCTTCCGTTAAGACATGTATCCATAAAGACAACTGGCTACATTAGGCAGACTGGGCTTCAGAAAGTGAACCCATGGCTCAAGGCCATACTGGGAACCCAAAGCAGCCCTGGCAATTTTGTCCGACCTGCTTCTGGGTGGGTGGCGGGCTGTGCAAGTATGAAGCACTGCTGCTTTTATTACTAGGGGCTGATATTGCAGCACCACGGCAAAACCGGCCCACAGTCACAAAACCGTCCCCCATCCTGTCAAAACCAGCTCCCACTGTTCCAGCCTCCCGAGAAAATGCCAATGCCTTCTACGGCCAGTCTGGCCCTAATCTAGCCTGAACTTGAAGCAGCTTGGTGAATATCGTTGTCAAATGACAGAATGCTTTCGAGGTTGAAGGTCATGAAAGCATTTCTGTGATCTTTTGAAGAGGGCTAAGATCGAGCACACTATAGGGTTAAGTGTTTTGGCTTCATACTAAGGACCTGTTTCTGTCTCCTTCAATTATTACTTAATCTGAGTGAACTTCACTGTTCCTCTAATAAAATAATTATCCAGATATTCTTGAGAGAACTTCATACTGTGTGTGTTTGTGCATAGTTAACAAGTGGACTCATGCCATGAGGGACACATTTGAGGACATTTGTCTTTTTACCTACAAAGGACCTTTGCATTCTGCAGCAACCTGTTCTGCTTTCCCATTAGAGGTATGTATTGTGCTGTTGGCTAATAAACACTGGGGTGTGTTTCTTGTGCCTGACATGAAATAAAGCCGCTTGGCAGCTATGAAACGTGAAAGTTAAAATCTACTGATTGGGGTTAGAACCCGGACTTCAGCGTTTTTGCCAAGAAAATGATTACAGCTCGAAAGCATTCCCCATATATAGAGTTTCTTTTAGAAGGGAACAGGTAATACAACAGAAAAACAAAATGCAAAAAAAAATAATATATATAGCGCCTCAATATGATGTGGTTCGGACCGCAACCACCAGCCTGTCAGATGCGGTCCGAATCCACATCTACTGCTGTGGTCCGACCGATGCATTAGGATGCGTGCGGTCAGAGTCAGCAGTCGGAGGAACCGACCGATGCCTTCCGAAAGGCTCCTGGACCCCGTTGGTTGGTCGGAAGCTCCTCATAATCCCTTAAGGATGGTGTTTCCGCCGTCGGCATTATGATTAGGGCTCCCGGTTTAATGGTATCTCTTTTTTTAACATTTCCGCCTGTATTTATCCATATTTATTTCTGAGCCATTTTATCTGTATTTATCCATATTTATTTAGTGCATTGCAGATAAATGAATTTGTAAAACAGTACATTTCCATATTTATTTAACTGATAGACGCACAATCATACTTTAATGTCTGTCGTGTTTTAGCTATTTAAGCTGCCAAATACTACATAACAATACATTCACTGGTAAATATTAGCAATATACCACAAATGTAAGTTGACTAATGCCGTTATTTAGAGACATTTTATCCTGTTTTTTAACTTCCCATGCTGTCCCCCTGCTCAACTGTTGGGCTATAATTCATGAAAGACAGCACAGAGAGTCACTTAAAAGGAGCCCAGTTTTCTGTATTTATCCACTTTTAAAAATAAAGGAAGACAGAAAACACATTGCTTTCTTAAACACATTGCTTTCTTTCTGTATTTATCTGTAAAAATCTATAAAAACAAAAAACCAGTAGCCTTAATTATAATGTTGGTTTCCAACTGCCTTTCCATGTCAGCCTTTCTGACATGGACAGGCTGTTGGAAAGCGACACTGTGGGCCACTAGCAGGCCCCCCTTCCCTCTGCTTAGGGGCCTGGGGTGCACCTAAGGTGCCCCCCTGAAAATCCTACCACCAGGTGCACAGATTTTCACAAACTCCCATTTCTCAATGGGAGCTTGTGCTGCGGGTGGTTGCTGCCCGCCGCACAAGCTTCCATAGAAAAAATGGGAGTTGCGACTGCACCATGTGCAGTCACATCGTAATCAGGTTTTCGGGACCGCCGACCTATGGTTGGGCGGTTCCCTCACTGAAACTGTATCAGTCTGAGGCAACTCTGACTGACATCATAATCAGGGCCTTTGTTGTTACATCAGAACTGGTGTGACTCCTAAGACAGAAACGAGAATTGATAGAAAGGTAAGGTCTCCCTTTTGTGTTACCTCCAAGGAAATTGAGTTCCTGTGAGTAATGTGTCTAAGTAAATTTATCAGGGTATGCAGTTCCCAAGGTGGAAAGGCAGAGAAGAGGCTAGGAAGGTCTGTTACCTGACCCTATTGTGGAGACAGGGTGTCTCCCATTTTGGGGAGTGGGGCCCTCACACACCCAGCTGGGTGTCATGCTTCATCATAGGGTTTCCCCTCATCAGGCCGGCGCTGCAAGGCCTGACGGACACCCGATGAGGGGCTCTTTTTTGGACACCTTTTTATCCCAAGCCATTAGGCGCAGTGCAGGTAGAGGGTAATTATGCTAATGTGTTGCCAGCTGCTTCCCCCGGTCGATTGCGCTTCAGAGAACCAGCTGCCAGTGTGTATAACACATATTTAATTGTCTTAGCATTTTTGCTTGACTGCTTTGCTGTTGGTTACCTTGATTACTTTGTTAGTTTGGGGGAAAGCAGCAGGGCCGGACTGGGAACCACAACTGGCCCTGGCAAAGTGCTCAGCCGCCCCCCCCCTCCCCCTACCCCCTCCCCACTCGGGGAGGGGGGGGCGGCCGAGCACTTTGTTGGGGCCGGTTTTCGGCCGATTTTGTTACAGCTGCAAAAACGGCCCTGTAACAAAAACGGCTCCCAGGGGCCCAAAACCGGCCCCCACCCATGCGGGGCACCGGGGGATTGCCCGAAGCCCGCTATGGCCAGTCTGGGCCTGGAAAGCAGTGCTTTAATAGCATATGATTCATGTGCCGTCCGGAATGGATGAAGACTTGATATACACCGAGGTAAGCTGTGTCAGCCAGGATTTCACTGAGTGACGTTGTCGGAGCCGCCCCTCATTAGGCCTGATATCAGAGAAAAGGAACCTATACATTTTCAGACGTGCGAAGCCCAATTGGGCTATATTTGGGTGTTTTTTGGGCTACACACGTCCAACACTTCCCTAACAGCTACCGGAGCTCAGAAAGCCCTGATTTTTTGGTCGGAGAGTAGTTTTCTCACCTACGCCTGACCGGCTGCAATAAAAGTCAGCCCTGTGAGTGAGTGCACGCTCCAGGAAATCAAATTGCATAGTTCCTTGATGTCCTGTTGCTGGGACTGCAATAATTAGAGACTACTGCACTGCTGAGGAGCTATGTTCATTCCTAAGAATATTTTGAGCGCATGTGGGTTGGCTCCCCCTTGACTTCTCCACTAAATAGACTTTATATATATTTTTTCGTCCCTAATTAATACTTTTGAATACAAAATGGATGATTGGGTCAGATTTGAGGATGAAAGGGATGGACCCTACTATGAATAACTGCAGGACTCTGTATTGGAGGATAATATTGTTGAAGCTCTGGACACCAACAGGGTCATTGAGAATACTGTACAGCAGGCATTAGCAGAAGCTATAATAAAGACAAGGCCAAACCAGCAGCATGGCCTCATGCATATGCCCTAGCTAATTTACCCCAAGGTCCCATGAATGAGCATGGTTATTGTATTCCAGCTTCCACAGATGTAGGAAAGGCGAAGCACAACTGAAAAGTGCACATCAACACTGACACCACAGACACTGACTCTACTGAATCAGACACGATTCACATAAAAAGAAGAAAGCAAAGAAAACCATCATTCTAGTGCTCAACACGGTGTCCCATAATCCATCCACTCCATTACATTTAATCCTGCAGACATTATACACCCACACTTCTCAGACTGGGCTCCAGCACCACCAGAGGTAGCGGGTTATCTGCATGAGAACCTCAGGAAAGGATTTGATAAAAAAGATACGTAACCGACTGCTGTCGGAATGCCCGAGACCAGACTTTCAGATAAAGTGGCAGAAACACCAGGCATTGATGCCAGCATGTTTCCCTTCCTAAAAAAGTTTACACATGATCCCAAAAAAGGTATCAACCGTGCCTGGCGGGGCTGCCACGACAAGCTATTAGATGTGGCAGACCCACTAGCCAAGATCCTAGAAATGGCCCTAGTGACCAAAGAATCAAACATTCCAGTGGACCCAGATATACTAGCTGGCTGGACGCAACGAGCAGTATGCCTTCTGGTGAATATGAATTGCACCATTTCCAAAGAACGTTGCAAGTCTCTACTCAGGAGAATGGACTCTAATTTAACAGAACTGGCTTCAGCTGAACCAGTTTCCTTAGCTGAGGGTAATCTTTTCAGAGATAAATTCGTCAAAGACGTCTCGAAATATGTAGGTACATTTACGTCTTTTGACAAAGCTCAACCCAGCATCAAGAGGGTTTTTCAGGCAGGCCTTTTTAACAGGCGACACTCGCCAGGCCGTACCTATTACCAAGGTCCCCCCAGAGGAGATTACGGATGCGGCTGAGGATATTGGGGCTCTACCCGAGGCGGCACCTTCTATCCAACAAGGCAAACATTCAACAAACGCCGCTTCAATAAAGTGGAAATAGAGTGGGATTCTACTACCAGAATTCCACAGGTAATACTTATTGACATGTAAGAATTACCCTTGGAGGTCGTACCCAATTCTTCCTGCACAACTGGGGGTCCCGGTCAGAGGATGCATGGATATTGTAGATGATACAAGGGTTTCATTTGGAGTTTTACCAGACTCCTCAGCAGTATTTTTATCCAAGGGAACTCAATTTTCCCCAAAAGAATGTGTTTTTATAGACTCAGAAATAGAAGAATTGCTGCAGAAACACACGGTTGCCTACTGCCACGATGGGCCTTGTGGATTTTGCAGCAACATCTTCTTAGTTCAGAAGAATGGTGGTGGACATAGATTGGTATTAAATTTAAGAGACTTCAATCACTTCATGGTGTACAAGCACTTCAAGGTGGGGGGTATCCATGTTCTAGCAGATCTTCTCAAGAAAGGGGATTGGATGGTCCGTTTAGACCGAAAGGATGCATACCTGATAATCCCTATTTCACGTCCACATCAGCGTTTCCAGCAGTTTCAATAGAGCAACCAGTGGTTGGAATATTTGGCCCTTTCTTTTGGGCTTTCCTCAGCTCCATTGTGTTTCACCAAAGTGATGAAGCTAGTGATAGCTCATCTGCAAGAGCAAGGCATTCATATGATAATGTACCTAGATGACATACTTATCTTGGCCCAGACACAAGCATTAGCCAACCTGCACTTACAAATAACAGTGTCACTCTTGCAGAAACTGGGATTTGTCATCAACGAAACCAAGTCAGTCCTTTGCCCATCTCAGGCGATGGACTTCCTATATTTCATCATAGATTCTCAGACAGCTCAGCTTCCCAGATCAAAATTACGAGATCTCAAAAAAGAACTGACATCACTGTTAGCCAAACAGAGGGTATACCTCAGGACAACTGCCAGAATAGTGGGGTCACTGGTGTCTTCATTACAAGCTATCTTTCCAGGCCCACTGCACGATTCGTATCTTCAGAGATTAAAAAGCCAAAACCTTCAGAAGGGTTTATCGTACACTGATCTGGTCCCGTTGACAAAGGAAGTCAGGGAGGAAATTCAATGCTGATTGGGCCACTTAAAAGCGTGGAACAGCAAAACTATCTTCCGCTCCCAACCAGAAGTCATAATAGAGTCAGATGCCAGCCGATGGGGCTGGGGAGCACATTGCGGAGATGTCACCACCAGAGGAAGGTGGTCACTCCAGAACTATATCTTCACATCAACTGTCTAGAGTTGTTGGCAGAGTTTTTTGCAATACGGACACTTTACCTCAAAGAAGTCTGTTGTTGTATCCTCCTCAGGATGGACAATATCTCGGCAGTGAGGTATGTCAACAAGTTGGGAGGTACGAGATCATACCTTCTGCTGGAGATAGCCAAGGACTTTTGACACTATTGCCTGAATCATTGGATATCCTTGGCAACGGAGTACATCCCGGTCCAATCCAATACAGTTGTGGATTGGAATTCCAGATATCTGAAAGATTAGAGCGACTGGCAACTCCATACTTGCCTGTTCCAAAGGCTACAGACAGTGTGTGGTCCTTGCAAAACAGATCTATTTGCCTCCAGATTGAATCAACAACTGCAAGCCTTCTTCCGTTGGAGGCCAGACCCGTTACCGAGAGCAACGGAAGCATTCTCCCAAGAATAGTAAATGAATGTGAATTATGCAAGTATGTTGGTGCTTGGAACGGCACGTGGATCTCGTGGGTGTGGAGTTATCCCATGTTGTGAATTGTCCATCAGACAAAGCGTCAGTGTGTTTGTCCTATCGGTCAGTTAATAATTTCAGATCAGCAGTTTCAGAAGGACATAACCAGGTGGATGGAAAACCGGTAGGTATGCACCCAGTGGTGTGTAAGTTAATCCCGGGCGGGTAACTACGGTCCGCCCATGGAGTTTGCGTAGTTTTGCCTACTCCGTGTTCTGCTGTGAACGCGGAGTTCAGGCAAAACTAGGACTCTGTGGCGGAGCATAGTTAGCCGGCTCCTCCACCCTCTCAAAGTTATTAAAAATAATGAAAAAGGCATGACAATTATTAAAAAGGCACTTACCTGCTGTGTCTTCCTCGGCTGCCTCCTACTTGCAATGGCTGCTCTCTCCTGCCTCCTCCCACTGAATAACCCCTGCGTGCACGTCTTGTGAATGTGCGTGCACACGCGCAAGACGTACAATGTAGGGGTTAGTGTAAGTTGCTTAAAGGAATCAGAGTGTTCAATTCTCCAAAACCAAAGTATTCATATTTATGGGATGTCTCTTTGGTCTCAGGCCCTCTTTGACAGATGGCCGGATAATGCATTTTTATCCAGAAAACAATTGTCTTTTAATCTGGCGATGCTTTTGTGTTTATCTGCCTGCAGACGTTCTTCGGATGTGGGAGTTCTGAATCTTACAGGTGAAGTATTCACTCCAGAAGGTATGTCCTTTACCATTACGGGCTGGTCAAAAACTTTTTCTTGACGTAGTATAGCTTATAATGCTTTTCCCAACAATGTTAAGTTATGTGTAGTTCAATGCTTAAAAGCTTATGAAGAATATACAAGGCCAGAGGGTTTGACACAATTATTAATTGCATTGCAAAAACCATTTAAACCAGTATCGTTAACCAGCCATATGGTTAAAAGCAGTCATGAAGGAAGCAGGTATTGATACCCAGGTTTTTTGGGCTCATTCTGTATGTGGAGCCATGGCATTTAAAACTTTAGTGCTAGGTTTAACCGTTCAAGACATTATGAAATCTACTGATTGATTATCAGAATCTACATTTAAGCAATTTAATATAAACCGGTGGGTGATATAACTACTGTGGAATTTGATAAGAGTTAAGTGAGCAATAATCGGAGCCTCCGTTCCTGTAATAGAATAACATATTTGCTAGCATTTGCATCAAGAATTTTCAATTCTTTTAAGGACACGGAGGCGAGGATTTTCCCACCTAGTTGTATTTCAATTGTACTTGCAATAAAATTACTCACCCGTATGTAGTATGCATTTCGTTCACAGAGATAACGGGTTTCTTTTTTGTTCCATTCCAGGTTCAGAAAAGAAAGCAGAGTGATTTTTTCTTCTGGTTGAAGATATTGGACATCGTCCCAGCTCTTGGTTAAGAAGTTCCTACATGTAGGGTAATGGACGACATTGTTTTTTTGGTTGATGATTTGACGCACTTGGATTAAAAGACTATCGAGCAAAGAAAGAGACTCTTGGGAAGGAGATGGTGGCTCTCATAGGGTCTGATGAGACATTACTGGTTGTGAAGCATCATGGAAAATATAGTTTATTTTAATGTTGAAACGTTTTCATTGGCTGCTGTGAATTTAGCAGTAAAGAAAGAGAAGCAATAATCCTCACCTCCGTCTCCTGTAATAGAGTTAAACATTCTTGGCACGAATGCTAGCACATTTTTTATTCATCCTCACAGAGATAGTTCCAAGATGGACTCCTATTAACATTCAGTGAAACATCACACACTCCATTCTAACCCTAACACCTACATGAAGAGTAAATATGCACTCTTCATCTTTATCTGTTGTGGGTGCATTGAAGGATCCAGCTGCAGGCACTTGGGATGAGCTGACCTTTTACTTAGAGAGGGTAGTACGACTCTCTACTGTGCAGGTGATATGCAAAAAAGTGTATTCCTTCTACTAAAATCATGTGGTGAAACAACAGCATGTTCCCTCATCCCACAAGAGGACAGTAGACAGTTTTAAAGGAGGTTGTACTTTGTGTACCGCCCCTGACATCAGAGGCATGATCAGTATTCTCAATGAACAAACCAATACATGGGAAGCCTTAAGTGAACGTGTGTGGTTGCCATTTTAATGTCCTCCCAGCTTAGGTACCTGCCAATGACTATGCCACACACAGAGTTTAGGATTAGATGTCTTTATTCATTTACATGTAACCACAAACTCAGCATTCTAAACATCTGTTCACTTCACTCTGCTCTAAAACGTATGTCACAGTTTTAAGGAGTCCTTCAGGAGCCAAAAGGGTTCAACCATTGCCATCTCACACATCACTACATTCATGTTCACTGAGGTAAAAAAATAAATATATATATATATATATATATACATATAAATTGTGCAAGCAGACTAGCACAGAGCAGGGGTGAATGTTCTCCAAATCCATACAGGAAACATTTCCGGCACATTTTGTAACAATGACTCTGAGTTGCCAGCAGCAGGGCTGATATGGCTCCACTGACTGAGAATGTGCACATGTGTACTCTCTTGTTTGCTGTGTTGCAGTGAACACATGCAATATCTAGAAAAATCACCAATTACATTTGTCTATTTCCCCAAAAGCAACCTGTATCATATTATAACTAATTCTTAGAGTAGCCCTATTTTATCCTTATCTTAGGTTAATCAACATACACATTAAACATGGATATGAAAGCTTTATGCCGCTACGCTAGATAAATGCATGTCGATGGATGCTTTGTAGGAAGGTACCTACCCAGCCCGGATGAAGCCAACTGACCCAATTAGGTACTGTGAACTGCTAAGTCATGTTGGCAACAAGCAGTGGGTGTATGGAAAAGGAAATTCAAAACAACATCTCATATTTCTCTTCTTAACCATAACCCCAGGTACCTAAAAATATAAGAGATAACCTTTGGGTTAATCCTGAGGTATTTTGATTTCATTTGAAGGGCCATATGCATCAACACATTTCCCCATAGACACAAAATGGGCAAAACCCTTTGATACATCTGGCCCTTGGATCCCTACTACTATCCAGTTAATACGTATATTGAACTCCCTCAAAAGGCTGCATTCAACCCAGTGGTGCTTATCTACTGGGTTAGGAGAGGGAAACAAATGATAAAGTATGCCACAAAAATTGTGCGTGAGAGTTCCTTTCCACTTTTGGTGTTGGACCGGCAGCCATCTTGCTGCCCCATATTTCCATGGACATGAAAAGCCACCCTATGTAAATATGGCCTGTTTAAATGCTGTACTTTGCGTTAAACTGGTGTTCCGTGGATTTTGCTGTGGGTGTAACCACGAACACCCATGGAATCTGACACATTCCCAGATTTATGAGAAATCGTAAACCTGGCAATGCATCAAAATGCTACGACTCCCCAGGGGATGGATTGGGAGGTGCAACGAGGAGAAATGTTTTCATTTCTCCTTGAGGAAATTACCTCTCATCATTGTTTTTGTACAGGAAGGTATTCCTTCCTGCACAAAACAATCTCTCCACATCGCAGGCACCCACTCACCATGGTGCAAGGGTGCCTGTGTCAGCGCATGGCAGCCAATTGTTGCGCCAGCACAGGAGGGAGCACCGGGATCTGTCATATCGGTGTAGATATGACACATCCCTTTCTTTGTAAGTGACTCAGTGCGATGCACCAAAATGGATTGCGGCACAGCACTGGATCACTTTATTGTAAATAAGTCCCTATATTTACTAATGATAAAGAATGCCAGGAAAATGTGGGTGAGGTTCCCTTTACAATCTTTTGATATTGATGATACACTAGGGACCCAATAAAAGTGTTTGACCTACTGTCATTCTTTTTGTAAAATATAGCACAACTAAGGTAATTTGTCACTGCTGTCCTGGGGTCTCCATATTATTATTGCTTCAAATAGAAAACCAAGCACACCCCTTTGGCAATTGACTCTCATAGTAGCAAAGGCAAAGCAGCCAAAAGCTCCATCAGAGGTAACATTGATTGAAGCCTCAGAACTCAGAAATGCATATAACAATTGATACATTTTTGTTCAGTCAGTGACTATTTTTTTCAAAAAAAGAAAAAACAATTTAATGCAGACTAATCTACATACATAACATAGAATCACAACATTACACACAATTTACAGTTGACAAACTTGTATACTAAACTGATCATATTGGAAATAATGCTTTAAAATCCATCACAGGGTGTGCAGCTAAGCAAATATAACTTAGGCCTACGAGTTTTGTCAGGGAAGCAAACAATCAATAATGAAGGGCCACTGTCTTTGGCACCAATATTTTAGAAATAACTATGTTTGCCTTTTATTATCTAAAACCAAATCGCTCAGCTTCCTCACGCTATTCAAAATTTCATTAACTAATGAATACTTAAGGAATACACCTTTTGCACCAAACAAACTACATTTCACAATGGAAATTATTTTCCTCATAATTTTCGAAAAGGCTATCAGCCAGATGCATCATTGAAAATTGCGATCGCAAAGGGCCAGATTCTGAGAATCTGGCCCTTTGCGAGCGCAATTTTTGCTTTTGGGATTCATCATCCTAAATGCAAAAATTGCTAATAGCAAAATCGCAAAATTGCGAGGATTTGCATTTAAGGAATCTCTATTTGAGATTCCTTAAATGCAATTCATTAACCATTTTTAATTTGCGAATTCGCAATTTTTGGCCGCCATTTACCGCCAAGTCTGACTTCGTGGTAAATAGCGAAAACTTTGGAAGCTTGTTTCCGGTCCAGGGAAGACATGGCTTGGAAGTTCGGGCTGGACTGTTCCCATGAGGCACAGGGTCAGACTGATTAGCATATAGCCATGTCTCAACTGGGGTGGCAGAGTGGGCTAAAGAACGGTGATGGATTAAACCCAGATCTTTTGACTGGGTGTGAGTGTTTGATTGATTCAGATGCTCCGTCCATCACCACCCCCTTTTGTACCGCTTTTGGCCGCCATAAGTGTGGCAGGGTATGCTCAGACGTGAGTCCCTTGCTCACTTTGCCACTGGATTCAAGCAAGCCGGGCTGAAGACGGCTAGAATGCCAGAAACCGGTCCTTGGAAGCCTGTTTCCGGTCCAGGGAAGACATGGCTTGGCAGTTCGGGCTGGACTGTTCCCATGAGGCACAGGATCAGACTGATTTGCATATAGCCATGTCTCAACTGGGGTGGCAGAGTGGGCTAAAGAACGGTGATGGATTAAACTCAGATCTTTTGACTGGGTGTGAGTGTTTGATTGATTCAGATGCTCCGTCCTTCACCACCCCCTTTTGTACCACTTTCGGCCGCCATAAGTGTGGCAGGGTATGCTCAGACGTGAGTCCCTTGCTCACTTTGCCTCTGGATTCAAGCAAGCCTGGCTGAAGACGACTGGAATGCCTGAAACCGGTCCTCGGAAGCTTGTTTCCGGTGCAGGGAAGACATGGCTTGGCAGTTCGGGCTGGACTGTTCTCATGAGGCACAGGGTCAGACTGATTTGCATGTAGCCATGTCTCAACTGGGGTGGCAGAGTGGGCTAAAGAACAGTGATGGATTAAACTCAGATCTTTTGACTGGGTGTGAGTGTTTGATTGATTCAGATGCTCCGTCCATCACCACCCCCTTTTGTACCGCTTTTGGGCAACAACATAGACTAAGCCCTCCATTAGTGTGCTTTCTAAGATATCTCTGACCTAGATGCATGGATAGAAAGGGTTTGAAGCCTTTTGCTCCTAGTTTGAGATCTAAACCCCACTTCATTAGTTGCCCTTCCAGCACTGCTGAGTTCCCTTTTTTAGATAACATTCTCCTGAAGGGCATACTGGTTGCAACTTTTCACACCAGTGTGTTTAGTTTCTTCCCTCAAAGCAGATTCATCTGCTCCAGGAGATTTCGTTTTCAAGTTCCTTGGGCACCTTCTTAGTCACTTAAAAGCTAAGCTGAAGACACAACACACCACACTCTCTTCTGGGGGATAAAGTCTATCCTCGTTTTTTAAATCTGGCACTTCCTCCTTTTCTTTGGGCAGTCTATAGCATTTCTAGCAGCCATCATGCCCAGCTTGTTCTCACATAGAAATAGCCATAGCTCTTAGCCCTGATGCTCAATTAATTGATATTTACTCTACAGGGTCAGCTATCTCACTGGGCCATAAGAAAACTAGTGTACTGACCTATGTTTTGACTGCATATGTATCTGAATTTGTCAGACTGCAATATGTTTTCCACTGGTTCACCTCTTGGACTGGTTTCAAGCAGTTATTGAAATTGTATGTTCTCCTCCAGACTGGTCAAGCCACAGTCTTTGCCCTCTTATGTTAACATGAAGGAGAGGTTGGGCTAAAATGTCCTTATCAGGGGTAAATCCAAAACGAAAGTACAAAAGAAGGAGCTGTTCACCCATTTCACTACCTGTTAGCCTGTGGAAAGTCACCCTTCTAGGGAATTTTGGAGCAAAAAGGACAGGTAAATGTCCCTAACCTTCATAAAGTCACTCTGTCTCCTATCTCCCACACATGAATACCTGGTTCACCTCAAAGGACCTCCAGAATTTTCCTACAATCTACATTCATGTCAGGCATCATCCATCCATCATATGCACCATACATAGACATTAGTGCCTGGTTTACTTCAAAGGACCTCAAGAACTTTCCTAGAACCGACATCCCTGTCTGTTTCATTCGCTTTATCCTCCATCTCATGCAGCATAAACAGACAGAGGATTCAACATTGATTCCTGCCCCAACAGAGAAAAGCATTTCCGATACACCCCATGCTCACCAAGGTTCACTCTTATTAGTTTCTCTTTGAGAATCAACACACTTTTTTTCTGTGCACAATTTCTTTGACTGTGTGTGCCTTTCAGTGTATTAATGAGCCCCCATGTGAGTCATTGTGTTGCACATGCTATCAAGCTTGATGGTAGTTGGAACATTATAAGGCCACACAAAAAGCAACCACAACTATACAAATGTAAAGTAACAATATTAGCAATATCTATTTGCAATTAGGCAAAAGCTTATACAGAACTACTAAAAGGGCGTCCAGATGTGCGGTGAGCTTCAAACCTCTTTATTTATCCTCCGTCCACCAGCAATTGCCGACCTCCCCTTAAGCCAGCTCCATCCAACATTCTGCCCCTACACATCCCCCTTCCTACTGAACAAAATTAAAACATGCAAAAGAAAGAAGAATATATATATACAAAATGAAATTAAAACAATACATCAATTGATATAAATGGAAAAGGCCTAAAGGTGAACACGTGACTGAACAAGTACAGTGCTAGAAAACAATGGATCAATACTTTTAATAATCAATTAATTTTGCCAGACGCGACCTCCCTCTGTCAGATACTCACTCAGTGGCACTCCCTTTGGTCTGAGTGGCATCAATGTGTACTCCCATCTTCCACCCAACATACTCAGCTTTTGAATTGGGTACTAAAGAATAAAATACGTGTTCCAAGTCTTCCCATTTTCTAGTACCACTACATGATCCTTTACCTCCACAACCTGGAATGGTGCAGAAAAATGTGCCCAACCCTTGCAAACAAATCCGGGTCCCTCAATCCTCACCCTGTGCCTACCTGGACAGCCAATAACCTATGGTGTTCACTAGTGGAACCATACTTCTCCTGTACAGCAGACCTCACATCTGCCACGCTTACTATTTTTGCTGCATCAATGGTTTTCTTATCCATCCACTCTTTATTCAATTTGGAACCCACAATTTTCCCATTCAATAAAGTAAAGGGAGACATTCCTGTGCTTATGTGGGGAGTAGTTCTCATAGCCCACATTTCATTCATTGCCTATTTCCAATGCAAGCCATTGATGAGAGAAAGCTGTAATTGTTCTTTATTGCTACAATTTACTCTCTCCACAAGACCATTGCTACGAGGATGATAGAGAGAAGTTATAATATGCTTTATACCTGAATTATCAAGAACATTTTTCAGCTCTCTAGATGTGAACTGGGTCCCATTGTCAGTTACCAACTCCTCAAGGAAACTTTCCTTAAAAAATATTTCCTTGAAAAATATAATGATAGCATCAGAGTTCATGTTGTTGACAAATTTCACCTACGGCCATTTCGACATATAGTCTATCATGACCAATGCTTACTTAGGAGTACTACCCATAACACCAAAGCGACCAGCGACGTCAAAATCCACTTTAGTCCATGGTGTGTTTTTAACTGAAATGGGATTGGCAGGAGATGGACAAGTTTAGTGATTTGTCATCGAGGTCACACGTACAACAATTTCTGACAAACCTTTCAATAGCCTCGTCAAGACCAGGCCACCAACATTTTTTTCCCTTATCCTTCTTTACATTGCCCAACTTCCAAAATGCCGTTTGTGCGCCAGATTCAGTATTCTTTCCCGTAGGCACCCTGGAACAACCAACAGCCCACCCCTGCACAGAATGCTCCTGAAAAATGGACAACTGTCTCTGGGGTATTCCTGATCATGGGCCAACCATTGACCACAAACTTTATCACTTCTTGTAATGTTTTGACATTTAACACTGCTTTCAACCATTCCTGCTCCGACAAAGCCCCCTCCATGGTATCACTAATCAAATTCACCACACACCCCATTTCACGATCCCCCACATTCTCTTGATCAGCGGCGGTTTCCTCATTGAGGTGTGGGGCGTTGCCACTCTGTTTGTTTTGTTGCCCCTTGGTGGCTGGAACCCATATTAAAAGTTTAAGACACAGTGCCACTGCACTGTTGCTTTTATTTCTTCACTTCTCAGTCCAGGCAGAGTTTGCCTTGCTTAGTTTGTACATGAGAGTGAGGATGGGCACAGAGGCGTAGCTAGGGGATGGAGCTTGAATCAAATGACAACACACTTTAGGTCGGCCTGGGGTGAAGTCAGCATGTGGGTTTGGACAGATGCCTTGCTCTGACCAGCCCAACATGCGCACTTGCCACTGCAGCAATGCTCAGAGCCTAGTGGATCACATCCACAGCCGCCAAGTCTTCAAAGGAGCGCTGGCTGCCCAAGACCCAGCCAATCAATGCATATGTTGCTCTCTTGCTATTTACAGCTAGGGAGCAGCGTCTAGATTGGCTCAGGAAGAGTGGGGCTAGAGTGCCAAGCTTGTGAGTTCCCATGCACGCTCTTAAAGTCACGAGTGGTCTATGATAATGAGTCAGCCGTGGGAATGTGCTGTGATGGATGGTGAGTCACTTGTGCAAGGTGTATCAGTGCAGCTCAATAATGTGTATCATGGGGGGGTCATGAATAAGAGTGCAGTTATAGTATGTTGCACTAACAAACTGCTTTATCAGGCCATCACTGTCAGGTGCTTCCATCTAGTTCAAGAAGGGCAGGACAGCGCAATATCGAGGTGACCTAATACCATCAATAGCTGTAGGATTGATCCCGCCTCACCCCCTCCTCACATATTCTGCCATTACCACCAAGAGGTGTGGCACGAGCACAAGAATCATTAAGCACTGTTCCCACATATAACCGGGTGGACAAAAACAGAAATCCCCATAGACGCCTTGCCAGGGATCAGTGTGCAGAGATAGGCTGCGGCAGTGACACACAAACTCTATATGGGGATTAATAATTGGTGCAGATCTTAGGGTGGGCCCCACTCACATCGAGGATTCTGTACAGGGCATCAGCATTGCCCTCCTGACACTCACCGGGCTCATTGTTGATTGTAGCGCCTCCTGTGATGGTTACATGAGTTGTGAAATAATTTTACAACTCATGTAACCATCGTGGGAGACACTACTGAAAATAAACCCATAACACCTGAAACAGCGCTCAAAACAGATGCTGACACCTCAGAAAACCGAAATCAACAACCCTGCTTGTATTTCATGAGGCAGCGTACAGAGAAATAGGGTTTCTCTTAACAGAAAGCCTGCCTCAGGCACTATGGTGAAGGAGAGCACCATTGTGGGACCCTATAGTGTCTACACAAAGACCCTACTAAAAATAATATCGTGAGCATGAGAGATGCAAGAGCCGTATATATTATTTAACCCTTAGGCCACAGCGGTAATTTCGCTGTGTTGCTGGGGGGAGGGGTGGCCGCGCGGCACCGCCATGCTCGTGACGGAATCACTCCGTCACGAGCCACGGACTCGCTGTGCTTGTGACGGAGTGGTTCCGCGTTCATTAGAACGGCCGCGCAGGCACGGAATTCCTGCAGCGTAGGTCGGGCGGCCGTGCTGTGACGGAACCACTCCGTCACCAGCACAGTGCGTCCGTGGCTCGTGACGGAGTGGTTCCGTCATGAGCACGGAAGGAGTGAAAAGACTATTCCCAGAAGCCTGTCCCTCCTATTGCAATCACTGCACTTTTGAGAATAGCCCACGTTTGTGCATGGCAGACCTGTATCATATCACTAAGAACCTCACTATCCTCAGCCGCAGCTGCCGCTCTTTAACTAAGCACAATGCTGAGGGGTTTCATCTCCTCCAGGACCAATTCCCTGAGGTCTTATTCCTTACAGAAACTTGGCATTCTGATGACTCGGTGGCAATTCCGGCCCTGGCCCTTCCAGTTGGGAATCGCTATTATATATAAAGCCGCCTATACCTTCAGCCTTGTCCCCATAGACATTGCCAACAGCGAAAGCGCTCTCTTTAAAATCACCTTGACAGCAAATTTTCGACTCACTGGGCTTCTGATCTACCCCCCTCCTGGCCCATTGGCTACTTTCAGAGAAGTACCTGTCAATGCCATCACCTCACTGGCCCTTCAGGCAGCCAACTTCAACATCGTGAGGGATTTGAATCTCCACTTAGAGTTGAAGGAGACTACGGATATTAGTGTCTTCATGGGTGACATGGCAGCATGCCAATTAGTCCAACTGGTCCCAGGATCCACACACATAGCTGGACATCTTCTGGACCCTATCTTTTCCAGTCTTCAGTCCTTGAAGGTGCTACCACTCTTCCCTATGCCTTGGACAGACCCTTCCTTATCCTGATGCGGCTGTCGCTAGTGGGCCCTAAATTACAGCCTTACCACATTCCCGAACTCAAGCGCCCCTTGCATAAACCAGACGAGACTGCCTTTCTTGCCACCTTAAGCACCCAACATCCAGAGAGGTCCCAAGCTCTGGACACATACATCCCGCTTAAACTCCCCTATAATAAATGCGCATGGGCTAACGTTTGGTTTAATGAATTTTTGATACTTGCCAGGAAAAATTGCATGGTCTTAGAGCGTGCCTCAAGGCGATCCTGTGACCCTCTGGCTAAGACAGAGTACAGAGATGCGATTAAGGCTTACCATAAATTGGTCCACAAGACTAGGGCATTATACTATACTAACCAGATAACCTCAAGCAATAACCTGACTAAAACTATCCTCTCTCTTGTAAAGGACCTGGTGAAGCCCTCCGCTGCCACTGACAGCACCATATATTCTAATCTGAAATGTGAAGCACTGGCTAAATTCTTCCTGGAGAAGTGCCAAGGCATCTACAATAGCTTCCACCCGAGGAACATCCCTCGGGGCACAGGTCAGAACGTGCCGGCAAGATCCGACTCCCAATCTTTTACAGTGCTCCCTCCAATCTCCCATCGAGCCTTGAAAGCACTGTTTATCAAATTGAAATCAGGTTCCCCAGCTAACCCCATGAAACCAGACGCCTTCCGGAAATATCAGCAATGTCTCCTGCCTGAGTGCTTGGAGTAAATGAATCTGGCCCTTTCCTCAGTGGTGGTCCCTAAGCCTTGGAAGTACGCCAAGGTCGTTCCCCTAATAAAAGAAAATCACTAGATATCTCCATGTCAGAAACTTCAGTCCTATCTAGCTGCTTCCTTTTCTGTTCAAAATCTCGGAATCGTATGTCAATTTTCTACTAACTTCTTACCTGGAAGCCAACCCTATACTTGACATCTCTCAAAGCAGATTCTGGCCTCGGCATAGCACTGAGTCCACTTTGCTGGCAGTCACGGAACAACTACGGACCTCCTTGGATGACGGCAGAACCACAGCATTAATCTTGCTGGATCTGAGTGCACCCTTTGACACTGTCTCCCATGAGATCCTGCTCCTGCATCTGGAGGAGATCGTGTCAAGGGCGCAGCTCTCTCATGGTTCTCTTCTTTCCTGAAGGATCAGACCTTCCAAATGTCAGCCCCTCCCTTTCACTCTCGCACGCTTCCACTGTGCTGTGGGGTGCCCCAGGGTTCAGCATTAAGCCCTACTTTATTCAATGTATATGTGAGGCCGCTGGCTCTGCTGGCCAAACTGGGGGCATCTCCCTGGTGTCATACGCTGATGACACCCAGCTGGTGTTTGCCTTCTCCGAACAACCTAATGCCAGGATTTGGTGAACTTTTTTCACAGGATCTGGGAGCTTTCTCAGAGTGGATGGCTGCTAACTACTTGCAGCTCAATTCGTCCAAATCTGATATTCTTCTGGAAGGCAGAGATCACCATCCTTGCGGCAATGTATGGTGGCAGCCTGCTCTCGGAGCTCCCCCCATACCCAAACCAGTGGTGAAAAACCTCAGCATAATGATGGACAGCGATCTCACTTTCGAACTTTCGAGACCAATGCCAAATCAGTGGTGGGGAAATGTTTTGGACTGTTGCAGGCTTCAAACCTATACTTGGTCTCTTTGACTCCAAGACTCATCAACTGATCATCCAATCTTCTGTCCTTGCTAGACTATATTACTGCAATGTGATCCTCTTGGGAGCTACCAAATCAGACCCTCCAGCTTATCGCGATTTCGCGATTTGCAAAAAAATCGCGAAATCGGCCGATTCACGCAAATGCCGCGATATTTACATAAATGCCCGCGAAATCCGCCGTTTCCGTGAGCCGCCAATCAATGGAAAGGAGGAGGGTCCCGCAGCAGGCTGTGGTCTTTGCCGAGCAGCACTATCACTCTCAGCAGCTGAGAGCCCCATCTTCACCGCGCCAGCCCCTGCTGAATCGTCCATCCTCCCGCTATTCCTCCTCATACTCACAGGGCCCGCAGATATCCGGGGGTTTATCTATACTGGGCATCGCACCCTCCTCGCTCCTCCTCCGGTGTTTCCCGCAGGTCTTCAACCCCCACAGGTCGCGGTGGCCGCTGCCATCCACCCCGAGTACAGGCAGCCCTGCGGGTACCGGCCGGCCAACGCAGAGACGTAACAGGACGTAGGGCAGACCCGTGGTAACAGATTACTCTAGGGTCAAAGACAACTCCAGGGACACAGGGCAGTTTCCGGGTCGCAGAGCAGCTACAGGGACATAGCGAGATCCTTAGGAAAAAAGAGAAAATCCGGGATCACAGGCCAGCTTTTGGGTCATAGGGCAGCTACAGAGTCACGGCGTAGTTCAGGGTCATCATTACTGCAGCCAACTGCAGTAAAGAAACATTGCAGCTGGCAGGCTATAACTTAGACACTTACAGCTGCCGTCACCTAGCCCATGCTAGCTTTTTAATATCTTTTGGCAGCAGAAGGAGTCACAGAAAAGGAGGAAAGTTGGCACTTCCCAGCACACTTTGTGCAATATTACGGCAGGCAGTGCCCAGCTGATACCTTCGTTAGTGGGATGTGCGTTTCCGAATGTATATTTCAGCAGACAGACCTTGGTTTTGTGCTCTTTTATTTTTTGGTCGCCACACTGTAGACTGCTAGCCAGAGAATACTTTACTGAGGGCAGGTGGAGTTCGCGGCGAAGTGTACCTGACAGACAAGAACCGTGCGCCAAATGAATGACAAACACCATGGTCTGATAAAAAGTCAAAGTCAAACACGAATGTGTTCATTCGTCAAAATTACCTCATTCACAACCAGGAGCAACATTAAATTGGTATAAACTTTCTTTTTGTTTATCAGAGATGCATAACAGTACAACCGGCGCAGCACGTAGCACGTCAAATCAGACACATGTACACGTGGTAACAGATTACTAGGGTCAAAGACAATTCCAGGGACACAACTCCAGGGACACAGGGCAGTTTCCGGGTCGCAGAGCAGCTACAGGGACATAGCGAGATCCTTAGGAAAAAAGAGAAAATCCGGGATCACAGGCTTTAGCCAGAGTTGGAAATGGAAAATAATTACTTCGGGAGTGGAACCCATAAATTGGAGGTCAGGGGTTGGCACGAGAGGGACGTGGAGCCACCAGAGGGGGAATCTTGAAAACAGTCAACTTATACATGTATTTATTTTAAAGCTGCCACGATGAGATTTGCAACAAGGCCACATGTAACAGTAAATATTTTTTGGTATACTTATTTAGTCACAAAGGGCTTAGACTGCATTTTAAAATAAAAATACCTGCTGCAGAAATCTCGGTGTTGCCAACAATTATCAGGGAAAAATATTAAAGGTAAGATAACGCTAGTGGTTAATGCACTTGCGGGTGAGATCAGTGTTCTGTCTACTCACAGTTTTGACTCAAAGTAGCGAAGAGGGTCAGGGGCGTAACTATACCTGAAATTCAAGGGGCAGGGGCTAAGACTCACAGCGAGGGATGACTCAAGCGCTGGTGGCAGCTGTTACAACAGCCATTTTTGGTGTATTCCCCATATCCTCCTTCTCCATGAATTCCCACACTACCACTCTCCAACAGTGCACATCATCTCTCCACAGCCTCTCTCTGACATACATTTCATACAGTCCACGCACACTGAGTGATTTTTATTTATTTTATTTTATTTCATGCATTTTTATTTAGTGCAGACTTTACCCAAAGGTGTCAGAGCGCTTTACAATAGAACAAAGTACGTTACATAAGGAGAGTGTTACAAAATTTACATGTTACAAAACAAATGAGCAGTCACGCAAAAACACACAAAGCAAAAACACACTAGGATGACGATTGCCAGGGCATAGATCATAAATTTACCATAAAGAAAGGACTTCCATGAGGGACTTGAAGAAGGATGTATTAGTTCTGGAAGTGTCTTTGGAAGAGAAGAGGTTTGAGGTCAGTTTTGAAGGTCCGGGTAGAGGTGGTGGTATGGAGTAATGGAGGTAGCGAGTTCCAGATTCTCACCGCATTGCCAGAGAAGTATCTTCTCCAGCCCCCAGCCCAGGAACATGGAAGCGGGAGCGGTACCCCGCCGGCAAGCAGGAGACAGCCAGCGAACAGCGAACAGGTACGTCCTTCACGCCGTACTTAATAAAAGTATTTTTCCCTTTTGTGGGGGCCCGCCGCACACGGGGCACGCGGCAGGCCCGGGGGGGGGCAAAAATCCATGTTTTTTAACTTTGTTTTACCGGGCATTATTGTTTTTTACATTATAACCAGCAGCACAATACTGGTCTAGATTTGGAGTGCTCAGAAGAACTGAACGTACATGGCCAAGATTAACATGCCTTTTAACCAAAACAAATGGGCTGAATTCTAAATAAAGAAAATGTACTTTGCTCCATGTTGGCAAATAACTCAAACAGTGAGATATCTGTGTTTGTTGTCGATAAAAACCCAAAATAAAATGCCGCTAAATGCCGCTAAATTTTCAATTTTGTGCCGCTAAATTTTCATTTTTGTGCCGCTAAATTTGCCAATCCATGCCGCTATATCCTGGGGGGTCTGCCAAATCCATTGTTGAAAGGCTGCAGCGTGTTCAGAATGCTGCTGCTCGCACTATCTTTGCCCTCCACAAACACTGTCATATCTCCAGTCACCTCTGTTGACTACACTGACTCCCTCTCGAACAGAGAGTGTGCTTCAAAACACTGCATCACCCACAGAATCTTGGGAGGCATCACCCCCAGAATCTTGAGTGATTCATGCTCCTATTATGCTCCCACATGCACGCTTCGCTCAGCAGATTTGCTCCTGGCCAGAGTTCCTCGGATACACAGGGCCAGAGCAGGCGGGCGTTCTTTTATGCTGTTGGCTACCGCCCTCTGGAACTCCCTTCCTATCAACATCCGCAGCACATCTTACCTTTAGCAGGCTGGTGAAGACATTGCTATTCACCCAATGGTAATCTCTCCTCTGTTCTGTCGACTAACTCGGTGTTCGTCTCAGCGCTGCGACGCCCCGTTGCAGGGGCAGCCATGCGCTCTACAAACACCTTAAAAAATAAACAAAATAACAAAACATGTTAGTGGGACCCTTTTAGCCATACAGTGCAACACAGCTAAAAGCACAGTTATTTCTGAACTGAGTGCTGCACTACAGACACGTTGCATGAAACTCTATACTGAGACAGTCACTGTACTGGAGCACCTGGAGTGTAGAGACATACAGGGCTCATTTATGCACTCGCTTTACTGTAGACCTCCAGGAAGTGTGGGCAGAAGAGGTCATTAATTGCTTCATAAAACTCTGTTTTGAGGACGTCCGACCCAGGTGCTTTCCCATTGGATAAACTCATATTGGCATGGCGTCATAGATCTCATCAGCAGTCAAGGGTTTCTTTAAGGCTGTCGGTAGTCATGTTCAAGCCAGGCACAGCTAATGTTGTCTAGGTAGTCTGCATTTATTCATTGTTAAATTGTATTTCAGAAGTGCAGAGGCGTAGGTAGTATTCTTTGATTCCAGATACACTAATGGCTGTAGTTAATCTAAGTTCCTCTTTCTAAATGAAATGTTGTGAACATTGTAAATTTAAAAGGACACCAATTAGGAAAATAGAGTTAGGTTTCGATGTCACATTTAAATTTGTTTGTTTTTAAGTATATGTCTTCGTATTGGAGTGCCGTGTTTCATGAAATCAAAACCCTGAGAAAATTGTACAAGATCAAGCCGCTGCCATAGTTCTGACAATTCAGGGCTGCACAGCTGGATACAGGAATGATTGTTTCCAGGAACAAGTAAGGTGATTGTTGCATTGCTTGGATGTGCGTGCTGCTTAGGGGCTTAACGTGTCATAACATTCCTCTGGCCTCTACATCGAGGCTCAGACTGCCATAACCGCCCCAAAAAGTCTCCAATGGATCGTCCTATTAGTACTACTATGCATTAGCATAATGCTCCCACCGCCTGTTAGCAATATAAATGGCAAATATCATGTCTCGTCCCAGCTCCCTCAATGCATGTCAGCACACATATGTCACTAAGGTTGTGTTCATGGATTAAAAAAACATGGCTTTTGGGTGTCCAGAAATTGTCAGTTGCAGACCTCTGCTTGCCATGAGGTCTCTTTTCTCTTGTACATTATACTTTGAACCGGGTTGCCTCCAGGCATGTATCTTAGGGCACCTTTGAGAGCTCTGGGACTGATACTGAAGGCAGTGTGAATTTCTCATAGTGCCTGTTAGTGGGTCAAAAAGGTGTTCAGAATATTTGGTCATCCAACCCTAGGCCTCTATGCTGAATAAACAGAGCAATGTTCACTTATTGTAGTGCTTAAAGGTGAGTTGGTGAGTGGTGTATTTCGGGGTTGAGAAGAGAAGGAGATGAAAGGGAGTGCATCCAGGACTTAGTCAAAGGAGGCTGCTGAAAATAAGATTTGCATATGGACGAGACATAGAGAAAAGAGGGTGCATGTGCCTAATGTAGAATGAGCATAACAGGCATAATTGAGAAACTCTGAAAACCACTACCCGTTCCACAGGCCTCAAAGTCTGTTATGAAGTTCTCTGGTTACAGTGCTACCTACGTTGGATCTGGTGGTTTAGTGGATTAATGAGTCCAGTGTAGGGGCCTGTGTTCGACTTCAGGGTCACAGATTGAAATCCCAACATTTACACTCAGCCTTTCATCTTTCTGAGGTTGGTAAAATGAGTATAATTGAATTGGGTAACAATAAACCTCTGTTATTCAGCACCAAGATACCCTTCTGGGCGAGCATTTGCTTAAAAAATATATGTTATATGGAATCTCTTTATTGATGTCACAAATATCATTTCACAATTGCTTTATTGACTGTCTTGCTTTCTCCGTTTGCTCACTCTTCTCCAAATTTTCCTTGAGGGAGAATCTCACCCTCCTCACCCTACTGAGCCCCTTGTCTGACCGTTAGGTATGCTCGCTTCACTCACTTGCCAAAGGGCACTCATCCAGAACTTTTACGTCTCACCACTTTCAAATATCTCCAGCGACCACTGCTCTTGATCCTCCTTGATGCCTTCCAATGGCAATCTCCAAAGACAATCAAAAACATAGGGGCATATTATCAAGAAGGGCGTTAAAATTATCGCCGTTTTAGCGGCAGGAAACTGCCGCTAAAGCGGCAATAATGGGCTTGATAACATGCCCTTGAGAATTCCCATAGAAGCCCGTGTTCACACCAGAATATGGGTTTCTATGGGAATTCACAAGGGCATATTATCAAGCCCATTATTGCCGCTTTAACTGCAGTTTCCTGCCGCTAAAGCAGCGATAATTTTAACGCAGTTTCTTGATTATATGCCCCATAGTTTTTTACACTAGGCACATACTCCAATCTCTAAAGATATTCTTGCAATCTTTTTTGTCACTTGGTGCTACGTGGAGTTGCTCTCCCACCCACCCTTGGTGGTGAACAGGTGCAACAAGGGTTTGTGATCAGTTCTTAGGACAAACTCTTTTTCCCCACACAAAGTTTTTGAAATAATGTACACCCCACCAAATGGCCAATGATTCTTTCTCTATTGTGGAGTAATACGACTCTGCCCCTCGTAATGTCCTGGATGCAAATGCAACGGTCTCCTCCTACTCATCGACCCCTTTTTGAATAAGTACTGCACCAAGCCCCACAATACTAGCATCAGTGGTTATGATGCATAAATCATTATTGTCAAACATTTTGAGGGGACCAGCACCTACGATTTCCTTTTTGATTGATTCAAAGCCATTATCACAATCATTGTCCCACACATATTTCATATTTTTCTTCAGGAGGCTGTGTAAACCACTAGTCTTATCAAATTCTCTTTTAACAAAGTTAGAGCAGCACTCCACCAGCCCGAGAAATGAATGAAGCTGGTCTTTGTTCTTGGGTTTAAGTACACATTGAATGGCATCAAGAATTTTTACTTTAGGTTAAATTCCCTTCCCAGATACATGATGACCCAAATAATGAACACCTTCCTGTGAAAATTTACATTTCTCTTTTTTTGACTCAACCACAGGCTTTGATAATATTGAGCACCGCCCTCACCCTGCTGTCATGTTCTGCAACTGATTCCCCAAAAATAAGGATTTTATTTTGAAAGAACATGAAACCTTTGATGTTGCTCAAGAGATAATTTCTTAACTGCTGGAAAACAGTGGATGCTTACGCTAACCTGAATAACATTCAGATATACTGAATGCCCCCTCAGGAGTGATAAATGATGCTGAGTTTCTAGAATTCCTACTGAACTTAATGTTGTGATAATCTGAAGATACGTCTAGAAAAGTAAAGTATTTGGCATTACCCAAAGCTGGCAACATTTCGTTTATATTGGGTAAAGGTTGGCGAGCTACCTAAATATTAGAATTTTGATCCCTAAGATCCACACAAAGCCTCATAGACTTATCTTCTTTACGCCCAAGAATAATGGGTACCAACCATACTGAACCAACAATGGGTTCTATTATGCCAGCAGAACATAATTTATCCAGTTTGATCTTTAATTCTTCACGTAAACCTAATGGTAGCTTGTGCACCTTATGAGCTACAGACTTCGTGGTATGCTTTAAAACTATGCATTATTGGAAACCCTAAAGTTTCCCCAACTGTTCACTAAACACCTCGGGGTAATCTTTGACCCATTCCTCAGCTCCTAATTGGTTGACCTGTCTGGGATTGGAAAGATCAATTAAGGAATGGATACAAAACATACTATCACCATTTTGTTTAGATAGCGCTATGTAAGGATGATTGGGGTCTAAAATAATTCTTACTTCACCTTGTTCCTCCCAACCTAATAAATTGGCACCATCCTTGACGATGTAAATCAGCATCAAATTTCCCCACCACTTCCACTGTTTTGCCCCCATATGTGAAAATCCTAATGCATGATATGGACAACAGTGTTTCCAATTTCATCAAAATCCTTTTCGTTCAGCAAAGTGAAAGGTGAACCAGAATCCGCTAAGAGTTTTAGATCTCCCTTGTTCACAGAAATTATGCAAGATGGAGGCTTCCTTTTCCATGAACCCTCCATAGATGATATCTCCACAATTACACTCTCTTCTTGGCCTGTCTAGGATAAGATTAGAACAGTGTTGCCATTACCGCCAGAGTCACAGAAATCCTCTTTAATGTTCTTGACTGACTGTGAGGGAGTGGATCTTTGACCAATATTTGTTCTGCATACACGTGCAAAATGGCCTTTTTTCCCACACTTGAAAACACGTTTGACTCAATGCTGAGCAAAATCTGGCATTGACCAGATGGGACCTGCTACCACAGCGGAAAAACATTTGTTTTCACCCATTTCAACTTTCTCATTCCTGGATTTTGATAAGTATCCTTTGGCAATGCTGAGAGAAACAGCAACGTTTTCCATTATTAGGTTGCTTGAGATTTGATTTAGTGTTACGATATTTCACCTCCATGGGTTTAGTACACTTGTTCATTTATTTCATGCAAATTTGTGAATGTTTAATACTCCTCATCAGCTTCAACAATGATGCTAAATCAGGGTCCTCGGTTGATAGAAGCTTTTCCTGAACTTTCTTATTATTAGTTCTTTCAATCACTTGATCCCTAATGATTTCATCCTTGAATGTTGCAGCCAGTGTTCTGAGATCTGCAACAAAATCGCCAATCGAATCTCCTGGAAATTGGAAGCATTGAAGATACAATGTTTTTCTTTGGATTAAAACATTTGTCTAAGGTACTTATAAAGGACGCATATTCATCAATTGCTGTGAAGAATCACCGTCCTTCCCACCCAATGTAAAAGCACTTACAATTTCTAATGGTCGTGCTTTCAAAATATTCCGGCCTTCAGAACCTAAATTGTAAACTAAAAGTATTTTTTGTTTTTGGAGGTGAAAGGATCCCCATCAATCACCTTCAAATAAGCTTCAAAGGTTTCTTTTCATTGTTGCCAACTCAATGGGGGAGTACCTGGTACTTGTAGAAATGGTGCTGTGCTAACATTCTCTCCATGAAATGATTACAGGTAGGATAGTTGCTACGAAGATCTAGCCACAGTGTGTTCTGTTCCGAGGTGTACTTATACAGGCCGGTTTAAAATTGTTTTCCTTTCTTTTCTTTTTTTTTTGTATTTGCGTTGGCAGATTTTCAATTTATTTCTATTGGTGTGCCTTTGACTGAGGAATGATGCAGGCAAGTAACTCTAGATACTTTAAGGTGAAGGCAGACTTACAATATATATTCTTAATGGTGTGCCTGTCGCTGAGAACGAATGTAGGCAGATTTACAATATGTTTTCATATTGGTGTGCCTGTCACCAAGAAACAACGCAGCAGATAAATATGGAAGAAAAACCTATGGAAATGGGTGATTCGTCCTCACCCAAGAAGGCCGATACTTTATACATGCAGTGCATGTGTTCTTACAGGAGATTGCGCTTGTTCCCAATCATCTAAAACGGCCGCTGAACATGCACAGTAATTTCGGATGACTTGCGCAATGGCATAAAGTGGCAGCGCAGGGACTGCTTATCCAAATATGATGGCTCAGAATTTGGCAGAAAACTCCCCAGGTGGTGCTGCGTGGCCAAAAGAGTCTCCACTGACCGCCGTCAATACAAGGACCATAGACACACCTGGCAGTGTGGCGGTCTGCCCTTAGACAGGAGCACTGGCAACCGGTGAAGTCACCTGTTGCCTTATGGAAACAGAAGCACAGCTGGCAGATCATCGCCACTGAAAGGACGTCCAGCCGTGCCGTGAGCTTCAAACCCCTTCATTCATCCACTGTCCACCAGCAGCTGCCAACCTCCCCCAAACCCAGCTCTGACCCGCGTTCCACGTTCCACACAGGGAACCAACCATCCAACAGTCTACCCCTACAACTACTTTATAAGTATGTCTCATTGACTAAAATGTTTGCAGGTGACATGAATGCTGATAAACAGACCATGAGTTCAAGTCTGGGTAAGGCAGGATAGAAAACAGAGTATCATAAAACGGGATATTAGTAAGCAGTACTGAAGCATATAGGCCTACATTAAAAAAATATTATTATTATTATTATTATTATTATTATTATTATTATTATTATTGTGACACTACAACCAAATTCAACACTTTAAGATTTGAAGATGAAGTCAGGATTCACCCCTAAGTATAATACTCCTGCAATTCATACATTTAGAGTCAAAGAGATTAGTAATGATTGAAATATTATTAAGCGATTATCTGAGAGATCCTGGATGGCTCTAGAATGACTCAGTGGACCTCTGCGCATTGGATACAGAGCACTTACCCAAATTCAGCTGCAAATGAGGCATGAGCTAGATGGCGGTTTTGCAGCATATTACATAGATTTCTAATTAATAACAATTCTCCTCTTCAGCTTCTGTAGAGATGAATGTAGGTTACATAGGCATTAATATTAGCTTATACTATATTTATGTGTGCTTTACTGCTAAGCAAGGCAGCAATATTTTTTAGTGCAAAACCAAGGGTCTTGCTAGCAATTAAGAGCCAAAGCACGAGCTGATCCCTTGAAAGATTTGAGGGCATATTCTCAAGGATTTATCACAGAGTTATCAGCACTTTATCGCAGCCAAAGTGGTGATAAATGTTTCGCCCCATTCACAACATAGTGCTAACAGCTGATATCTGCAGTTTACCTATGATAGCAGCCGCAAAAAACATCGCCACAGATGACCCCGGCAAAAAACGCTAGTGAGATGCAGAGTATGCGTTCCTGTGCAAAAATACGCAACAACAACAATCCGCAGAATTCACAATGACCAGCCAGACCGTTGATAAGAACCCAAAACAGGCGATAAGGCACATTAGCAGCAGCAAATTAACACCTGGCCCGACCTGGTGTAAAGTTGGGCAACTACTTGTACCAGAAAAGGGAGCCCAGGCCACAGCCACACCTGAAGAACCACAGATGCCATGGAGCCAACGATCATGCAGCACGGACACCCAAGAGTACCACAACACCCTCTGCCACCACCCCACAGGACCGCCCACCCAGCCTCCCGACAAAGATATGTTACATCAACTGCACAAAATCATGAACAAAACAATTCGCCTAATGTTGCACAATTAAAACAAGTAACATGCATGTGTTGTCACAAAAAGGAGAATCACACATTCACCTTCGAATTACCAAACAAAACATTTTATTAAAAAACTTCGAAACAACAAGTCTGAAGACTCATGGCGGGTCTCCTCGGGACAGTCTGTAGGTCACAGCCTGCAAGACAAAAATCCTGATAAGAAGGTGTGACATGCGCCCATCAAAGGACAGAGAGAGCACAAAAGAGAGAGAGGGAGAGAGAAAGAAAGAGAGGGAGAGCGAGAGAGAGAAAGGCGAAAAGAGAGGAAGAGAGAGAGAAATAAGGAAAGAGAGGGATAGTGAGGGAGAGAGAGAGAGAAAGAGAGGGAGAGAGAGATATATACAGAAAGAGAGAGAGAGGGAGAGAGAGAGAGAGAGAGAGAGTGGGAAATAAGGAAAGAGAGGGATAGTGAGGGAGAGAGAGAGAGTGCAAAGAAGAGAGGAATAGGGAGAGAGAGTGCCGACACTGCTCACCGAGGCCTCACTGCTCATCTGCTGGCAGTGGTGTGTCTCCAACCATGTGCCGGTATGCACTGCAGTTCAGCAGATACCTCATCTGAAACAGAGTCCAGATTCATGAATGGCAAAGTACATACAATTGCACACGCCATCTTCGCTTGTCCGCCACTGCGCACCTAGCCTGCTGCACCCCAGCGGTGCATGCCCACCCCTGTGCACCCATGCCTCACTGCTCACCTTCCACCACTGGTATGTCTCCAAGAGGGCCCTCCATGTGCTGGTGCAAGCCCCAAGCCCGGGGCCCACGAACATGACACCCTCCACATCATGCAGTCCCGCTCTGCGGGCCACCAGGTCTCACACTTGAATCTGGGTCATAATTTTACTATGGCAGAGATGATATCAGTGCACACGGCATAATCGTAGGCTGAACACCCGCTCAGCCCTTTAGAAGCCATTAACTATGTGACCCACGAGGCAATGCCACATGGCAGTAGGCCAGCACTGCCCGCTGGCTCAGGTCTACAATGCGGTCCAGCAGGGCTCACAATGATCCTCACCAATCCGGACCACCAGGACTGGGCATCATCGCAGGCTGCACACCCGCTTAGCACTTAAGGTTCCCCTACCTCAGTGCACCAAAAGTCACCGTCCCATGGCGTTGTGTCTGTGCTGGCCGCAGTCTATCCTGTGCCACCAAGTCTGTGCCCTGCAAGTCATGGACCCTCTATAATTGCGTATCGTGTTGCGGACACCATCATGTCACCTCCGGCCCTGGGAAATGTGATGTTGCAAGGCAATAGACCCTCATGCATGAATAATAACCACACAGATACACCCAGAGAGACAGTGGAAATGGCATCGAGCATATTCACCCGGCCCCTTTTATTGGCAGGGTCACATGTCTTGTGAAGCCTGTGCTGGATGGGTGTGGTGTGGGTGTAAACCAGCCATGAGGGAGTGGCTGTGGCATGCTGACAACTAGACCTGTGATCAGCAGATCACTACAGGGAAGACTTGGGACATGTAGAGTTGTCGTCCCCTCTGTGAGAGTGAGCGGAATGGGCAGGCCTGTCATATGCCAGTCCAGCATAAGGGTTTGAACAATGACCCCAGGGCTCTGGGCATGGTTCCGTACTGTGCTGGACAAGGCAGAACTAAAACTTGTGTCTCTGTTACAGTGCTGGCACCACCCAGACCACATTCTGTAATGTGTCACCCTGTGACCCAAGTCCAATGACATAAGCTACATGGACGTAAAGGGGAGTCAATGACTCTACATTCATCCATACTTCCACACTTGAAAGCTCATAGACATGACACATCTGTGTGATTATGAATATTTAATGCACATTCAGTGGAGTGTTGCAGCTGGAGCAGTACAGGGCCATGCAAACCCCACTTTACAATGTTGGCCCTTGGAGGGCCAGCCAGAGTCCTTCGGGGAATGACAAGTGCAAAGGAAGAGGAAGAGTTCACTCTCCAGTCTGCTGCACTGTGTGGCACTGACACTTCAGGGGGCGGAGATATGGAGGGAGTGGTAGCAGCAGAATGCATCAGCGCCAGGCCTTGTGGCAGCAATGCCATGAGATGGTCTTGAGGTCATTGAGGAACCCAGCTACCTCTCGCTGGTATGCAACAGTGGCAGCTGCTCTTTCTACCTGTGTTCTCTCTATGGTCTCCATTAACCTCCGCATGTGTCCCAACTCCTGTGTGACATCACTAGAGCCACTCTGACTGGACAGTTGTTCTTGTCTTTGAGTCAGGACTCCAGCAATGTCAGCCATTGTCCATTGGAGAGCATGGAGCGGACTGTGGGTGTCTGTTAGGGACTGTGAGTGATCCCTGATGGAACTTAGATACCCATGTATGACATCTAGTTTGGCTGCCATGCGGTGGGGTCCCCCTTTGTAGCATCTGGGCTGCCCAGCTCCCAGAGGTGGGGGTGCGGAGGCTCTCCACGAGCTGTAGCGTGGCGTCGAAGTCGAAGGTGTGGTGGTCCTCTTCATCATCAGAGAAGAGAGGTTCATCCTGCTCTGCAGGAGGTGTTGGATTTCCCTCTGCAATGTGAAGGGGAGATGGAGTTTAACATTGTGTTCACATGTATGTTGTCGCATTGTACATGTTTACATACAGACTGCATGAGAGTGTACACTGTGGCTGTTTGGAAGGAGCTGCTTATTTGATGTGGGACAGTGGACATTTAAACAACATCACAGATATGTGTTAGTACTTGTACATTATCAACTCACATTTCTCTGCATTGCCAAATGTGATTGGCTCATTTCTAAACACACGCTGCACCAGTTAATTCCTGTGCTCTGTTGTGGACTTGTTGTGGTTTTGTACCACATTGTTGTCAATGTTGATGTGCTCTGCATGTTATGTGTGTGTGCTGCACTTTGGGTGAGTCGCCCCTGCAGCTCTGATTATGCTGTCCCTTTTCCCTTACATGTGGTGTGCCTTTGACTTCTGTGCTTATACAGTGCTGAGATGTTGCATTCTTGGGTACATTGGTCTTTTTGCTGGGTGTTGGGAGTCTGGGGCATGGTTTGTCTGTAGATATGCTCTACTTAATTGTGCATGTGTGCGATTGTGCCCATCTTCCCCAGTTCCTGGTTGTTACTCACCCTGGTGCTGTTGTGTCTGGTTATGTTGAGCAGTGTCGTGTCCCCCAACTCCTGCCACTGTCTCCCCACTGGTGACTGTGGACACCATTTCCTCCATACCGTCCAGCTACTCCTGTGGCGCAGGACCCCCACCTCCAGTCTGCATTGCTGCCTTCCAGTTGTTTGCGAGTTTCTGCTTGGTTTTGCGCTTCACATCATTCCAGCGCCTCTTTACCTCTTCCATAGCACTCCAACTGCATTCACCTTGTCCACAATGGACTGCCATATTCCATTTTATGTTGCCAATGACACAGTGGAGGTGACAAACAGTAGTTGATGGTGTTCTACCACCTCCGTTATCAGGATCCTGTTTTCCTGGGAGTGAAACGATTCTTCCTACTCTTCTTGTCCTTGCCCTTCCCTGATGTCCCAGACTGGTCCTCCTGGGGGCTTGTGGAGTTCTGGTTGTCTGCTGTACTTGCTCCGGCAACATCCATTGTGCTTCGCTGTTGTTTGGCTTTTGTTTGTATGTTTTTTTTCTACTTTTATGGTGATTTTTCCTGCCTGACATGTGTGAATTGCAGGCCTGTTGCTGATTTTTGCTGATTTTTGTATCACGATTGGCCTCATCGCAACTTTTTTGCATTCGTGTTTCGCAATTTTTGCGGCGTCACGTTGACTTTTTCACAGACATTTGACGAGTTATCATGAGCTTATTGCATGGTACCCCTGAATTCAGAATACGGCGTTAACAAAGCGTTATTTTCCCACGATAGACTGCGATGTGAAGAGTTGCGTTAAGTTAATTTTTTAGTAATTATCACACGTTCTTGAGGAAATGCCCCTTGGTATCTAAGGTGATGAGCCAGAAGGGTTCCATTGATTCCTGGAAGCCCTACCTGATGGTTGGTGGTCCTGTGTCAGCTTACTTATTGGAATAAAAGCATCTTCTTGTACTTCTGTATGCTGAGCAACATAACACTTTCGATGAGTGAAAACTGCTAACAGGTGTGGACCACGAACCAAGCACCCACCCCGGACTTAGAGAATTGTCCCTGACATTTACTGGCTTAATAAGGATTAACTGGAGCACACCCAAAATAACGCCTCTCTCTTCAGTGAGGATTACTCGCTGGAGGATTTAGAGACTTGTTCTATTTGGAGATTTCAGAAGAAGGATGATTTGGAGGCACTTTTGAGTCGGATGATTACACCCCTGGTTGTTTTCACTGGTATCTGGGGCTATCTACCACATTTTGCTTTATTCTTTCATTATTGGTCATTGTGTGTGAATCAACTTGAATCAAACCTTTGAGCGCTCATGCATCATTCAAAAATGATCACCGTTAATCTACTCGTGCAATGTTCTCTTGTGAGTGCTTACATCAAGCGATTTCTGCGCTGCAGTCACGTTACTCCTGAGATAGCATTCCACAGCTCCCACCTGTGTCCTGATGTTGAACTACATATGAGGCTACATGTGCAACACTATACAATGTAATTATGCCATATGCTTTGGGAATCATCGATATACCGATCGCTATACGCTGTGTGAATTCATTGGTGGTGGCAGCGAACTGGTTCGGTATACATTTTGGTATACGCAGAGTCACACAGGTGGTTTCTTGACAACCTAAGGATTGTTCAAAGACTATTCCAGAAACACAGTATTGCATTTTTTCACTTTTCTTCCTTAGTTTGATGTTCCGTGGTGTAGTTGCATATGATTGTTACTGCATAATTCTTCCTGTTATCCTATATCACATTCTGATGGTTTGGTTATTTAATTTTAAGAATGGTGGTAGCATTTCTCAAACCTCTATTCTCATATTGTACAGAGGGAAACTCAAGAATTAACGGAAGCAATGGAGGAAGATAGTTGATTCATATTTGGTTGCAATAAGTCGGGAATGATTTTCAGCAGCCAGGAAAGAAGCAGTGTTATTACATATTCTAGGCTTAGTAGGAATTAATATCTTTGAGGGTATGGAAGAATTAAAGTTAGGTTCAGCTGATGGGGATCCAAGGGCTGTATTTGTCAGACAAACGAACTTCTCAGGATCACTGTGATGCTCAATATGTCCACCTCTCTATATTCCCAACTGCTGATGGGTATTAAAGCACAGACAGTTGAGATGATCAAGGGAGGGAAAGGGGAAAGGGAAGAGAACAGCGAGGAGGGAGACCCAGAAGGACAGAAAAAAATGTTCGTAATTTTCCATCTTGGGCCTAATTTTCCCTTCCCTTCAAAAGCATCAGTGAGTAAAAACCTAAAAACAATATGGGATTCTTCTAAACCCTCTTTTGAACACCTGTATGCTGTGTGGGTTTGGATTCGCGTGTCTGGAGAAAACACATAAGCATATAATCAGTATACCTTGCAAATGTCACACAATGCTATTCACAGTACTTTTCTCACAATATGATGAACACTACATACCATAATATACATTGCTTTATTTGTCACAGTGAAAGTCCTTATCATCCGAGTATTTTCCCCCTGTTAAGTAATGCGAACGATTATCACAACAGTGTGCTTGTCTTATTAACACCTTTAAATGCCTCCGGAAATGTCACACAGTTATATATGGCAGCACTGTGAATTTAGATCTTCAGTCTCGGATGTTCCCTATCTGGGAGACAGGGTATAAAATACCACCAGGTTCCTAAGCATCAAGTGGCCCTGAGGATAGGAATGTGCCTTACAGGGTTTTTCTAGCTCCAGATATGGGGGCTCTCTTCCATAAATAGCACTTTCCCCAGAAGTCACTGCATCAACAACAGAAATAGATCCCACCCATTCTGCCCAAACAGGGGTCAATATGCTAATGTTCTCTAGGTCGGTAAATGCCTGCCGTGCTATATAATATGCAGGCACAACAAATAGAGAGGGTTGACTCATCCATTCTCCTGAGCACTCGCCGCCACTGTACTGGGCTCCTTGCAAGGAAATGTTGCTTGGTGCTGGAGCACCCTTACCCATGCTGCGTTGCGGTCTTTGTTCGCCGGATTTTAGCTGTTCAACGCTCCATCTCTGATCAGGCAATACCAAGAGGCGAAAAGCAGGGCAGACTAGTTTTATAGAGCAGCCCCTCCCCTACATGGCTGTGCTGCAATGTCCTTGTCCTGCTCCTCAGAGCATTGTAGAAGATGTAGTGTGTAGCCCTGTAATGCTAGAAAGAACGTAGTGACAAATGACATGATAAATGACATTACACAGCAAATGGTCTTACGATACGGCCGCAAAGCATCCTGCTTTGCCACACCCCTAGACCTAAGCAAGTTTTGTAGGATAGCATTCTGTAGCATTATGACTGTGCCTTAATAGAGTCCAGTAACCCAAGCTTAATGCACTTGATCATGAATCGGTCTTTCTGTGGATCAGCCTGCTTCTGGCAGCGTCTAGGCCTTGAGGACGCTAGAGGCTTTTGGTCATCTGACAGAATTTGAAATGTCCATGATGATGTTAGAAACTCATTTTGGCACCAGGATATATGTAGAGCTTGAAAGGCACAACTGTTTGTCCAGGACACGAGGCAAAATTGAAAAGGTCTGTGATTAGGTGCCATTGTTAAGACCAGTAATTGCACCTGAGTTTGGGGAATTAACTGATTCACTCATTAGAGATCAACTGGTGAGATATACCAATGGCCAAGAACCCAAATCTCAAAGAAGCGGTGACAATTGTGGATACCTTGAAGAATACTTTAACATGGGTACATCTGATTCCGTAAGTTCTATTGAAATGGTGAATGAGGTGACAGGGAAAAGTAAGGATGAGCAGCAAAGTATCAAAAGAACTATGTTAAGGCTGTTCCCACATATTTTAGGAACAATGATACACAATTAAAGTGTGGAAGCAGTTCACATCTGTCAAACAATCTTAGTTGTTGTCACACTAGAAATACTACATGCAAAAAATGTGTAGAAAAAGGGAATTATGCTAGAGTTTGTAGGGGAGAGAGATTACACATGATTGAAGAGGTATCGGATGCAGGAACTAGAGTAGTTCTGACAGACACTGAAAAGGGAGAGATTGATGGAGGATATTTAAGAATGCCTGAGGATGAAGTGGCGTTTGTGCTAGAAAGCTCATTGTTCTGAAAAATATGAGGTCTCCTTACAACAAGTTTGGTGAGCAGCCTTGGAACAAGTGGTTTTGGAAATACAATATTAAGTTGTTACCTTGGCATATAAATCCTGTTGGGTGTAGAGGGTCGACAATTTATATTTTGGGTCAAATGGTTATGAGGATACAGTTCCGTGACAGGAAAACTGTGCACCAGGGATATATGGGCAAATGTGGAGACAACTCATTGGGCTGGCGGCATCAAACAAATATGGGTGTTACCCTTAAACCCAACACCCCTCAGCCAATCTTACTGGTAATAAACAATGGAGAAGACTATACGGTGGTGGTAGAGTTTCCATAGTGTTCAGTGATAAACTTGGTTTGCTAAGTGGTTTTGAGCACAATATTATATTAAAAAATGCTGTTCCATGTGTGGTTAAAGTCAGAAAAGTTCTATACTTGATGATATGTCCCCTCTAAACTAAACTCATAAAGTTGCTGGATTTAGGGATTATTGAGGAAATCTAATCCTCTGGATGGTTGGCTCCAGTGGTTCTAGCTCTCCGGGATGGTGGGAAGAGAGTATGGATGTGTGTAAACTTTAAAGGCCTCAATAATTATATCTGGATGGATCACCAGCATTTCCCAAATATTTCAGAGACTTTAGCGATTCTTATGTGAGTTAACTTGTTCACTACTATGGATTTTGGCCTCAGCATACCATCAGGTGCCAATACATGTAGAATCAAGATGCCTCTAGGATGTTTTTTTGGCTGGGATCTGCAGCCGCCTGTTTTTACAGTTATGAAGACACTGTTCGAAAGTGTTCCACAAGTACTTTTCTGCCAAAACAATATCCTGGTGAATAGAACAGATCAAGGAGACCATGACAGAATTCTGAGGGTGGTTCTCAAAACACTGAAAGATCCTGGATTAAATTTAAAGAGAAACGTAGATTTGGTGTCAGAACTTTCCTACACTTGGGGCACACTGTCTCTGGTGAAGGGATAATTTAGAATTGGCCAAAAGCATCACATAAATGCCTACCTCTAGGGATCAGGATCAAGTAAGATAATTAGTTAGGTAGCAGAGTTCTGCTCAAAGTTTAAAGAGAATTCTGAGAGTATTGTCTAGCCTACTTAAGAAAATAGCATCATTTTTTGGGTCTAAAATTTGTGAAAGAGCTTTCCAGTCTGTCAAAGAATCCAATAGTAAACTGCCTACGTTGGGGCATTTTGACACTTACAAGAGAACCATTTTAACAACCGGTGTGAGCCAGAATTGGACGGTGGAAGGATTATGATTTTCATGGGAGGAGCTCAAAAATATGTATATTTGTTTGTAAACATGGGTTTGGCTAGTATGGTAAAACTCGTAATTGTTGTATTAGTTCAATATTTTTAAAATGTTACAGTAATATTGCAATGTTATATTCAAAAGCATCATTATATAATATTTTTTTCTTTAATCTGTATATGTTTTGAAAATATGTTTTACCTCATGTTTCACTACGGTTGTAGGTTTTTTGTGACATACTGTTCTGTTTTAGTGTTATGGGGAAAGGTTTGTTGTGGTGGCAGCTTGAACATGGAACTTTTTGGCATCTAGTTGATGAACAAGAAGGGTTCCAGGAGCTGGCAGTTCATTCCTGGAAGCCCTCCCTACTTAAAGGTTGGTGGTCCTGTGTCAGCTTGCTTACTTATTTGAATAAAAGCATCTATTTGTACTTGAGCATGCTATCTTCTGTATGCTGACCAACATAAGAGACACTTTTAAGAATTCGATGTCATAAAGCAACCAATAATTATATCAGTTTATCATGACTGTATATATACCCGCTGTTATTTTTCAGTGTAAGATAATGATATTTCTTATTACACCGTGTGAAAATTAAGTTTTTTAATGCCCTTATGCTGAACTGGTGGAATCAGATTAGTCTCTCAAGAATAATAAAGCACTGTTAAGTGAGATGATTTGCCTAGGAGCACACAATTTACTCAAGTGAGGAACATGAGCCAGGATTGCTTGTCGCAAATTGAGTAATTTAGCCTGTGGATTGATGGCTCCTTCGATCTCTCATTTATTACAACGGATAATGCTTTGTGTTTAATTCTCTCATGATCAAAATTAGTACTGTATATACAATTGGATAAATATCACTTTAAATCACTATGACACTATAGACTAAAAATGCTTTTGTAGGAAAACGTACTGTTAAAGAAAAGGAACGCAGGACACTATTTTCAATCTTCATTTCACTGCAGCCCACTGACTTAATATCATGTTAAACACTTTTTATAAACTTAAAGGATAATTTCCAATGAAATTACTGCCCAGGGAAAAGGATGATGCAAGCTCATGTACATGTCTTAGTCTTTGTGAAAAGTTCAACTGCGTCTTTGGAGGAAACCTCTTGTTCAACTTTGGCAATATTACCAATAGTGGTGTGTCTTGTGACCAACCAACATTTGTTTACTTGGGAGGCTGGGGCAGGATCTGCGGGACAAAGGCTCTAAAGCAGGAGTCCATTTAATAAGCATTAGCGATAGTGATAGTGAAGAAGAGAAATATGGCTCCTAACCCAGCAGGAAAATATCCTTAACGCCTTTAATGCGGTGCTCTTGAGGGCTTTGTCTAGACAGTTTAATGGCCCATCAGCCACCTGGTGTTATAGAAGTCACTGGTCTGTGTTTTTAAACTTTTATGTGCGTACTGTAAAGCACTCTGGGGCATATTAACAGAATGACGGAGCGCGATGTTCGCCACAATTGGTAACGCCGCTCCGACAATCTGAAAACCCAGGAATGTGCTGTATTTACAATAATACAGTGCATCCCTACATTTCCCTAAGCTCTGGTGCTATATTTAGCTGTCCAGCACAAATGCAGGGACCATTGCACCATAGTGCAAGGGTGCCTGCCTTTCAGGGAATGATTGTTCATGTGCAGGAAGGTGTCCCTTCCTTCACATTAACAATCACTAATTCCGATTTGCTCAGCAGTACACATAGAAACAACAAAAACAAGGAGAACTGAATCATCTCTCCTCGTTGTGGTAGTTTAAGACCAGGTGTTCCCTGGTCTTATTTTTAGCGCTGCCCCATATTTACACCAGTCTTGTAAATGGGGGGCAGCATTAAAAAGCAATTGTTGTTGTGGCGGAACACCCACTGCAACTCCCATTGCCCAACCCTACCACGCCAAGTGCTGCGTGAAAGGGGAATTATTTACAAGGCTGCGTTAAGCCACGTTAAGTGGCTTAATGCAGCCTTGTAAATAAGGCAAATGGGTTATCGCCACCAGAACGTCAAAAAAGTGAAATTCTGTTGGTGATAACCCCTTGTAAATATGCCCCTCTGTGTGCTTCATAAAGGCAGAGCCTAGGCAGGTTCCCTAGCACATGCTCTGCATGGAACACAGATATTCAGCATAATCCACACATGAAATATGTACAGTGCATAAGTGCTCTCCATACATGTCAATTGAAACCTACAGAGTGTATACAGGCAGCACAATTTGCATTAAAGGATAGGTGCTATAGATTGCAGTTCATCATAATCCAATTCAAACAGAGCTTACAGTGTGGGGGACTCTTGTGAAGGCTCACCACACAACAGAGATCCAGTTACCAGGGGTTGAAAAGTGGAAAACTGGGGGGCCTGGCTTGCAGCCGAGGAAGAGGGCTGCCTCTTAGGAGAGCTCAGTACCGCTTTGGGCAATTACCTGAAATCCGTCATTACATCTTTAGAGTCGGACGCGGTTCAGCTGGTGCAGTGCATCGCTAACCCTCCTGTGACCCCGGTTTAGGCTGCCGGAGCGAATGATGGCCCCACCACAGAAAAGGGGAAGAGCGAGCAGAGTCGAGCGGACCTCCGGAAAATGGTGTACAAGTTCCAGCTGCCCGAGGGACTCAGATTTGAGGAACTCCCCCCCGCCCTCAACAATAGGCCCTGGTGCGGATGATGGTGCTATACCCGGCCTGAACCGAGGACTTAGCATGGGCTGTGCTGGAGAAGTGGGAGGCCTTGCAGCAACAGAGGCATTGGCCCCAGGTGTGGGGCCTTGTAATCACTGTGGACTCTGAGGCAGAAGGTGGCGATCATTGGGGGGCCCTGTTGTGGAGGAGCTGGTGCGGGCCTGCTCCCTCACCTGTGCCCACTCCGGACTTGTGCACTGCCACCTGATGCAAGAGTTGTGGCTGGCTTCAGTGGGAACTGTGGAGCGAGTGCCGGCCACAGAAGTGGGCCAGCAGGCTCTTGGCAGTGTGTGCGGGGACCCTTGGAGGGAGTGGAATAGACATTGCAAGACCCCAGGATTTCCTACACGAAAGGTGACAGTTTCTGCGGGCTAGGCTTTGGGATAATTTGGGTTGGCCTTGCCCCCCCTCCATGCCTGTGACCATGGTGGGACAGTGGTTTATGTGGAGAGAACTGGAACGAGCTGAGGGGCCTCTGAGAATTACTATGCCTTGCCCCCCTCCATGCCTGTGACCGTGGTGGGACAGTGGTTGATGTGGAGAGAACTGGAGCGAGCTGAGGGACCTCTGAGAATAACTATGCCAGCTCTTATTGGGGGGCCTAGCTGATGCAGTAGGTCCCCAGGAAGATCTGTGCAACAAGGGGTAGCTGCAACAGGCCTAATAGTAAGGTGATCAACTGCGGTCCTTCCCCTTGCCCTCCTTACGGATGACTGTGGAGGGGTCACAAATTTAAAGACAAACTTTGAGAGGCTAGAGGACCTACCTCCGTAGCAAGTGTGATGCAAACGGTGGCCCCTCACAAAGACCTAAACATTCATGCATTACTAATAGGAAGCCCCATATTCCTGAAGTGAAGGGGACAGACAGCCGACCAACAGGAGAGTGGCAGATTGGGAGGCCCCAATCCTGAAATCATCGCCAGGAGATCTACCAGGGACATGTGGAACTGGCCTGCTGGACCATGTTGGAGTGCTCCTGATCAGAAGAGGCTGATAGCCACCTTATGGAATCAAACCTGGGCGATCAGAAAGCTGGTCCCTAAATGGATAACCCAAGTTAACAAGGTGAAGGCGGGAAGATGCTGGCTTCTCTGGCTCTGTGAATAGGGGCAGAAAGATAAGCAATCAGGGGAACAATGACTAAGGGCCACCCCCAGAGGCCCTCTAAACAAAGTAGCCTAGACAAAACACTGTGAAGATATCTGTGTCCGGGTCGCTGGCCCACGGGTCGGATGCCACCACTTCACAGGAGGATCAATAACCAGATGGAGCAATTTTACTTGTGAACAGTAATGACCAACATACAGGAGTTCGGAGGCTTCATAACTCTGATTCAACCTAAGCGGGATGCCTAACAGTGGATGTCAACTTACTTTGTGCAGACCTCCATAAAATCTCTGAAAAAGTGGCAGTGGTGGAACCACAAATAAACAGACTGCTCTCCACAATCATGTCTGCCAGACTGGAGGATCAGGAAGAGAGGGCAAGGCGAAACAACATTAGGGTGGTCAAGGTTCTGGAGTGCTCCGAAGGCCCCAGTGTGGAATTATTCCTTGAGGAATTGATTCTTAACAAACTAAAACCGAACCACCTGTCAACCTTTTTCTCCATGGAGAGAGCTCATAGGGCACTGGGTCTGCCGCCGTGACCTAGGGCTCCTCTGCGCACCATCATTACCCGTTTAATAAACTTCAGGGATCTGGATGCAATACTACAGGCCGCACAGGCACATGGGGACTTACACTTGGACGATGCAGTGATCTACTTCTTCCCAGACTTTACCCTGCAAGTGCAGCACCAACGCAGACGTTTTGATGAAGTAAAAAAGGCCCTACATGCCAAGGAACTGAAATATGGGATGCTCTACCCCTCCAAGCTGAAAGTCATCACATATGGAAAGACACTACACTTTGTGACCCTGGAAGGAGGGTTGGAGAGTAGTTGGGAAAGGGGCTGCTGACGACAGAAGAAAAGACAAGGTTAAGGGTCCCAGCCAGAGGATTGCCGCCCCTCTGGACACCCAACGAGAAACACATCCCCAAAGAGGAGTACGTGATCACCTGACTGTGAGAACTTTGGGGTAATGAATGGCTGCGAAGTAGTGCTGGGGTGGGTGGTTGGGGGGATGTGGGGGTGTATCAAAGACAAGATTAGCTGCAGACATATAAGTGAAGGAGGGGCTGCATCAGACAGGAGCTGGGATATGTTGATTGAATATTTGGGCTATAAGTGATGTTTTTTATCGAAGACAAAGTATCTATCTGACAGGCCATTGACCAGGTGGCTGCACCATGCCCCGCCACAAGATGTTATGTTTGGGGCGTCAGGCATTCTGCGAGTTAAGGAATTGGGTAGTTCAAATTCCACAAAGCAAGATAGCCAGGTGGTGGGAGTTCCGGGTCTTGTGGTTCAGGTTAATGGTTATCAAGACTCCACAGACCTATGAGGGGAGGATTTTTCCCAGCACAGGGGCTCCTCCTTTGGTGATGAGCGAAGGCACTGATACCCAGCAGCAATTGAGGATACACATTCTAGACGACAAAGATGATGGACACACATGGGGCATCACTAGGTTTAATATTATGGTCCTGGACCTGAGACCTCTGACAGAGTATCTAGCCCATAAGTATGCCCTAGCAACGCAGCAACGTTTCTATGACATTGGAGATAAGGTGGCCAAAATACTTGCATGGCTGAAAACCTGTGTTAAAGAGAGCGCATGGGTACTTGAGGTGTAATATGAGAAGGGGATACCAATACAACTAACGCAGAAATAGCTGAAGCCTTTGCTTCTTACTATGAGGCTTTGTATGCCATACCAAAAGAAGGGAATCCCCAACCTGAGTGCAGCTCAGATAGTCCAATTTCCTTGCTTAATGTGGAAGCAAAGGTATTGGCCAAATCCTTAGCAACTAGATTGCAGGAGGTTTTACCCTCGATAATACACCCTAACCACTCAGGATTTGTTCCCAGTATGAGCACATGTCTCAATCTGAGGCATCTCTATGGGGTACTCCATCTGACTGAATTGTTTTGAGAGACACAGAGTGTGGCGATGACCTTAGAAGTGAGAATGGCATTCGTTTTGGAAGAGTGGAACTACATGTTTGCGGTACTGGAGATGCTCAGCTACGGTCCCAAATTTAGAGCGTAGGTCAAATTACTTTATTGGACCCCATAGCCAGAGTCAGGGTGAATAAGACAACCTTGCATAGCTTTGAGCTCCCGAGAGGCACCTGACAGGGATGCCTGCTATCCCCCATGATGTTCCCCTAGCTCTTGAACCACTAGCGGCGTGGGTCCACTGAGACCCCCTGATTTGGGTTATACTGGCACCAGGAGGGTGGGGAGAATAAATCTCCCTTTATGCAGATGATGTGTTATCATACAGTTCAAAGTTCAAAACAGCTTTATTCAGTGACAATGAGGCAAACACCATGAAAGCATACTAGCACACATGTATCTAAAAAGGAGTACATTCTGACTATATTTCAGGGGGGAAGATTGATTATGATAAAATATGTGCAAATTTAAAGTACATGGGAAAAATAACACAATAAAATAGCAGGTCCATTTTTCAAAGATCCTTAAAATACAATCTACCACTAGTTCATACACTTAAGTGCAAGTGCAATCAGTGCAAAAGAATTCGATTGAAAAATAGTATTAGTCATCATCTTTTTCATACAGCAGAACATCCAAAAGTTCATAATCTTTTCATTTTCTAATTGATTTTTGTATGAAGCATATTACAGAGCTTATAATTTTCATAGTGTCCAAGCTGCATATAAAATTAAACGCATCCTTGTAATTAAAGAGCATGTTTTTTAAAAATAGTGGTTTCACAACAGTTTTTCGAATATCCATTTAAAAAGGGCAAACAAGAATAAAATGCAGAGTGGACTGAGAGGTTTTGTCATCATATGGACAGGAGGGCAAGATTATGTGCCATTTCTCAGTTCTTGGGAAGGCAATTAAATAATATTATTATACATTGCTCGGCCTCAATGCACCATAGTTAGAATTATGCAGGTGTTCCGAATATTCGGGAAGCACTCTGGATACACAATCAACTGGACTATGTCAGTAATATACCGCTTGTCTGGTGAAAACCCTCCGCCTGCCTTGTAACTGTCTGCTCCGGTGAGCCCGGAAGGGTTTCAATATCTAGGGATCTACCTTAGGTGAGACCCACAGGAGTTTCTAAGATTAAATCTTGACCAGCAGTTGGAATGACTTCAAGGGGATGTGACACACTGGGAATTCTTGACAATGACGTTAGTTGGTAGAACAGCCCTCTACAAGCTGATGACTTTCCCGAAGCTGCTTTATGTAATGCAAAACACGCCCTACAATATTTCCATCAGCGGTGTTCAGGGGTATCGACCAAGAAGTCTGCAGATTGTTGTGGAAAGGGGATGCCCTGAGAATTTCCCTATCCAAACAACAGTGGGGGTATATGATGAGGGCCCGGGAAGGTATGAGGGACTTGTGTATGGAAGGACTGGGAGAGGCGGCACGCACAGGTTGTATTAGATGTATGGTATGAAGTTACCAAGTTTCAGGGCTGTATAGGGAAACTGACTGCCCTTATTCCATTATGGTGCAGCACACTCTTGCCAGAGGTAGGAGGGTTGCCTGGATTTTAAAAATGGGGGTTCGATGGTATAGAACACCTGGGTGACATCTGCAGGAACCAGACCTACATTACGTTTACTGACCTGCAGGAAGAATTTGACCTGGCAGAATCTGAAAGCTTCCATCACACAAAGTTGCTGGAAGGTGAACAATTGCCCGACTCTTGGCCACTAAAGGACCGAGTACTGACTGAGGCCCTGATTGATAGGAAACTAATCAATAATTTCCCTGATTTACTGGGCCCCCTGAGAACTGCATCGGAGGATGACCTGTGGGGGATGTTGGACAACAACAACTGGACAGAGGCACTGGAGGACCCCTCGGAGATAGCCATCAGAGTGCGGTTCAGACTGGTCCAATTGAAGGTACTCCACAGATCATACTATGCACAAATGCTCCTGTAGAAAATAGTTAAGGTAGATCCCCACTGTGCATAAGGGGCTAAAGGAGCGAAGGGTCCTTCTTTCACACCCTCTGGGACTGACAGCAGGTCCAAGACTACTGGGCCCATGTGACATCAATAATGATGGCAGAACGCAGCGGGTCAGAGTACCTACATTCATTTCGGAGCCCATGCCAATCACCTGTGGAGTCCCCCATGGATCCTCCATCAGCCCTATCCTGTTCAACATCTACATGGCCCCTCTTGCTTCCATCAGCAGATCACACGGACTCAACATCGTATCATACGCAGACAACACGTAACACAACATCCTCTCGCTATCCAACCAACCCAACATTTCGAAACACAACTTTCAAGAAGGAAAGGAGCAGTCGCCAGGTGGATGAAAAACAGCTGCCTAGAACTGAACACATATATCAACACATGAAGGTGCTGGGATATATCCCAGTACCTAGAGGGTTTGAGAGGTAATTTTAACAGTAGTATATCCTCCCTAAGTAGTATACTAAACACAAAAAATACTCCAATTGACCACGTAGTGGTCAGTGGTGCTAGTAAGCTATCTGTGCCCGAGGTAGGGAACAAAAGAAGGAGGGGGAAGAAAACTCTCTAGTGAAAGGTAGTACCTAACCCAACCATGAATGTGGGGAAAAACCTTTTTTTGTTTTAATTACCCTCACACACCCTAGTGGTGTCATGCTTCATCATCGGGCCACCCCGACTTTTAGGTACAACCTTTCACTAGAGAATTTTCTTCCCCCCTCCTTCTTTTGTCCCCTACCTCGGGCACAGATAGCTTACTAGCACCACAGAGAATCACCTTCAAGCTTCTCACCTATGCCCACAAAACCATCCACAACACTAACCCCACCTACATGATCCACCACCTCTTGCTCCATGCACCCTAAAGATCCCTCCGCTCAGCTCAGCTTTCCCTCACCACTGTACCATGCGTCAAGAAGACCAGAACAGGAGGTCGTTCTTTATCCTTCCTCACAGCAAAGGTCTGGAACCTGCCTCTCCCTCTCCACCTCCGGCAGACACCAACTCACCCCAAGTTTCTGAAGGAACTCAAGACCTGGCTCTTCGACAAATCACCATGAGCATCCGAGAACACACTTTCCCTGAACGGCCAAGAAAGACCTCTGACCCACTTGGCCTCCAATGATCCTCCATGAGCGCCTAGGAGCTGCGCGCCCCCCCTCTCCCCCAGGCACCTTGACACCCTTCAGGGTAAGTAGCTGCGCTTAACAAACCCTTGATTGATTGATTGATTGAATAACAGAGGTAGAGATCCCCCTTGAGCTAAAATGGTTACTCATTGGTAAAAAGGGGGAACAAGACCGGCCCAGGCCAAATTAAATCTGGGTAACATTTGCAGCTGGGTGGCAAACAAAACATTTCAAGAGCATGGGGCACCACGGGCACGCCGGCGGTTAAGGACTGAGAGGTCAACATGGACTGGTGCCAGAGGGTGAGATAAGGTTGGTTTACACAGCAAGAGGCTTCCCTAAGAAATGGGAAAAGTGTGGGGTGATTGGAGGGCCTACAGGGGACAGGACTGATGGGACCAATAGGCGGGTTGTTGCATAGTAAGTAAAGAATAGGGATAATGTGAATATTAATCTGAGTTGTCATAAAAGCGCGGAATTTACATGTCTGCCCTTTATAAAGAAACAATGTGAGGCACTAAGGTAAACTGTTCAAGTGCTGTAACCTCATTGTGTCAATGTTGCATGATTTGTGAGTCCTGTTGTTTGGTTCTTTATAAGAAGACTTTTTAAAGAAAAGTGCACAACTGGTAATTTCCACAGGCTAGCACCTATTTTCCTAAGACTTTAAGCCTGTGTTTCATTTCTGTCTCCTAGCAGCAGTAGCGCTCTTCTATGGCTGGGTGGCCACTGACTTAGGGCAGCTCTGGACAAGAACAGCCGCCCTCTGAAGTATCCAGGTTCACAATTTGTTACTTGAGGATTAGTAATCATTCAGTCACAGAGGCATATGCGTGCAATAAGCAAGTACAATATAGAGTTCTGTTACCAATGTATTGTTAAGCGTTTAATTACAGTTCAAGATATATAATAGATGAGCTTCTGCATCCCTGTATAAGTTCACATCTCTAATTTCTCTATAATTGGCAACCAGTGATGCACTCAGTCGCTGTTTTCAGATCATGGAGCATAATTGAAGCAGTTGCTTAAAGCAAGAAAAACAGAACATTGCTTTTCTTTCTTCTGCTCTATTTCAATAGCTTACAATGATATGCAGAGAGAATATGCTTTTTTTTTGCACTCCTTAGATAGAGAAAAGATAGAATCTTTCCTGCATGTTTCTACACATTCTGAGATACTGTAGCTTTTATTCTACAAAACTGACATATTGAGCTGTTTCTAATATCAATTTGCCACAAATATCTAACAGGTTTTTTATGTGTTTAATGTTACACTAGAGGTTTTATTTTTATTCTTCATGTTTGCAAACATGCTCACTCTTTCATATGAAAGACCTACACACATTGGACCCTATTTATCAAGGGTTTGCATCGTGTTTGCGCCAGGCATGCATGACACAAACCCTAAAAAGTGGTTTATCAAGCCGCACAAGGACACTTTGCATGGCTGTGAGTGGCTTGGAAAATCAGGAGTAATGCAATGCAGCACAATTCGCTATTTTGCATTACTCTGGCCTGGAAAGGCATTTCATGGGCATTGAATGGGTGTTCCTACACAACTTCCATGGATTTTGATGCATTTACAGATTTACCCTCACTGGTAGACCTGGAATGCGCCAAAGAGATACGATTTCCCTGTATAACCAGTAGAAATATCTTAATTTCTCCTTATTACTTCCTCTTTCTATGTGTGCTGCAGAATGCAGCACACATAGATAGAGGAATATTCCTCTGAGGATTGTTTTTTCGCATGCAGGAGACCCATGGTGCAAGGGTGTCTGCCTTGGTGCTAGGTAGCCCATTGTGTGCCAGCACTGGGGAAGGACAGGATGCACTGTATTGTAATAAATATGGCACATTCCTGCTCTTTCCCCGAAATGCAGCGCAGCAAGGTGACTTGCGGTGTTACTTTTTAACCACATTGCTGTGGCGGTAATTTTTCCACTGTGCGGCAATTTACAAAAACCCGCGTTACATGACGAGCTCAGCTCATCATCCGCACACGACCACCGTGGCTGATGACGAGCTGAGCTCGTCATCAGCAGCGAAGGGGTTAATAAATGGGCACCCATGGTTTCAAGTGGTTTATGGGAAAGGGGACAATGTGAATATGTATTTTATGGGATAAAGTACCCCCGGCCTACATGATAAGGATATTACAAGTCACCTCCGAGATCCATAACTTATAAAGGGATTCATCTTTCAGCCTTGTTTCTCTAAATTGTTATGTAACTCCTCAGTTCCTTGCAATATCTGTATAATGTATGACGGGGGTACTTTATCCCTTATATACTAAGCAAGCATGATATAGAGTTAAGGGGTGTTTATGTGTGCAATAACAAGCACAATGAAGCGTTCATTAATGGAGGAGGACATGTGCAATAAGCAACCATTATTAGAATTCTGTCACAGAGGGCTATGTTTGAAGAAAGTGAGATTAATTAAGCACTTTATTACTAAGGTAGAAATCTGCAATAAGCACATATAATTGAAAAAATGGGTACAGAGCATATGTGTAGAATAAACATATATAGCATAATTAAGTATTATATAACAGAAATGTAAATGTACAATGAATAGGCATGATTAAGGATTTTGGTTCGCAAGTTCTGTGGAATATTCAAACACAAACTTTTTGGTTACAAAATTATACATGTGTGTAATATGCATGATCAAGCTTTCTGTCACAGAACTATATATGTACAATAAGCAAACACAAATATTTATTCTGTTAAAGGGGTATATGTTTGCAATAAGCTAGCAAAAATATGTATTCTGTCAAAGAGGCATACGTGTGCAATACATTTACAGGATTAAACATGAATCGGCTGTGGTAAGCGGGTGAAGTATACAGACAAATTCACAAACATAGTTTCAGATGTGTTTTTTGCAGTAAAGAGCACAATTATGCATTCTGCTACAGAATAATATGCCACAGCGCATTGGTGTTTGTTGTTTAGAGGCAGATGGGAGTCCTGACGTAAGGACTCAAAGTCCCACGAGGCCAGAGGCAGCACCAGCTAATCGCCTTCACCTGTGCCTGGGGGAATGAAGGAACCTCGCCTCTTTAGCTTTGTGGTACGCGCGCGGGAGCCCGCCGGCCAAAGTCCGGGGCAAGGGCGGGCTCGTTTGAGCCCGTTCGAGAATGGAAGAGGACGGGCCGGGCCCCCCCCTCTAACCTCTACACGCAAAAAGGTCAGCTTTTTTCCTTAGTCGTAATTCATTACTCTGTTCTAGTTTAGCGCTCGCTTAAAATAAACCTTTCTGACTCATCACAGCGGTAGTGAGGATATAAAGATGGCTCTTAGGGGACGGGGAAAGGGGAAGAACCAACCAATGTGTGGCTCGGTTGCAGGTACCCTGGACCAGTTCCTAATAAGGGCAACCTCCGTATTGGCTCATGAGATCGCAATGATGGAGAGGAGGCTTTCTTTGGAGATAGTACAATACAAACGTTCATCTCTGGGAGGGCTGATGTGCGCAAGGTCTCCGGGGAGTCTAGTGGATAGGAATCCTGAAACTCCGGTACGGGGTAGAATCACCGACCAGTCCCTGCATGGTATTAGAAGCACACCCGGGATTGCCCCCACCGAGGTGACCTCAGCCAATGATATTTCGGGAGTCCAAGAAAAAACAGTCCCCGAAAATTCCACTCGTTTGGGAGTATCAACAAGGTCAGTAGGCGGTGCTATTCCAAAGACCACGACTCGTGCCTCTGAACTTGTAACAAAGAGAAATCGGGTCGGGGGGGACACAAAGAAAGAGAAACGCGAAAACCCACAAACCAAATCTGATTGTTTCCGCCCAGACTCCGACCATGGTGGCCTCCCCTGAGAGTAGGTCTTTAAACACTTCTGCAAGTCTACCTTTGATAAATCCAGAAGGGGCCAAAGTTCCTGAAGGCGATGAGCACTTTTGGAATAAATTGGGTGCATTAATTATTTCCTCACTGACTCCCATTACAGAGAGATTACAGCTCATCGAGGACAAACTGTCCCATCTTGAATCACTCTTCTTACAAGGACATTGAACAAGGGACAAACCTCTGGGGCCACAAGAGGTGTCCCTTGACTCAAGTGAAAGTACTTCTTGTAATCCCAGGACTTTTATTCAGCAGCCAAGTGTGGGTTCGGATCCGACTTTGCTTTCTACTGGTGTTAACGGGTCCGTTGTGGGTGGCACTACTATGAATACTGAGAATACACAAAATAGGGGGGGTTCACTGAATATGCCTCTGGATACAGAGCCCCGCGCCCAAGAAGGAGCGTTTGTACCTAATTCCGCAAACAATGTTAGGGGCCTTGATGATTGTTTGTCCCTTGCTACCCCCTGTGCAGTGCCCCCTTCTTTACCATGCATCAACTTACCCCTGGCATCAACCCCATATGTGGTTGTCTTGGTCAAAGTACCGAGGCTGGAACAGGGAGTAGTTGAGAAATACGCTGAGTTAAAAAACAAATGTACCCACTGTTTAAATAGGAATAAGCCTTTACCTCCCCAGGTGTATAGTGAAATACTATTCGTCCGAAGAGTAAGGTGGGTGGGACGAGGCAGGAAATGTTTTGAGGGCGACTGCATTGTAATCAATTTCAGGGATGGGAGGGTGGTGGATCCCATTTGCAATTGGTACACTGGGAGAGAGGGTACAGGTGTTCAGCCATTACCTCTAGCCTTCTTTTATCCCTACCAACAAACCCACCTGCAACAAGTGATCAGAACAAGAGCGTGGGAAAGATGGTTGTCTCCAACTCAGAAGGCGGGTTTAAATTCTGGGCTTAACACCATTAACACTTTAATACCAGCCCCCCTCCCAGTTAGTAACAGGTTCAGCGCACTAGATGAGCTGGATTGACTATCCATGGTCATTATCCCGATCCGAGGGGCTGTTTATTAGGAGCCCGGACCGACCATGAGCTTTCTCACCCATGTGGTGGTGGAATGTATATTCACAAAATGGAAGGGTGGGGAGAACCTCCCGGGGAGATGGCTCAGGAGGTGCAGAAAGATCATTTTATTGTGTCTGGTCAGGAGTGGGCTAGCACCTTTATTCCCATCCAGTGATCTATTGTTGGATCTCTACAAGCAAATGAGTTGCAGAGCACACAGGGAGGTGAAGTTTGTGACCAATTACCAACCATGGGCATTGCCCCCCCCAGATTCAGTAAGAGCAGAAGCGAATGTAGAGGAATTAGGCGTGTTTGGGGCTGCTGGGCTGAATACTCTGAATTGTAACATTTTAAGCTGGAATATAGCAGGTTTACGAGCTAAAAAGGAGGATCTCAGATGGCTAGAGCTGATTAAAACCTATGACATACTGGGTTTCCAAGAAACCTGGGACACGGAGGGCGTCTTCTGGGGTGACGGGTTTAAATCTTATTTTAGGCCTGCGCAGCATTCCTCTTCAGGTAGAGCCAAGGGTGGTCTTTTATTGCTGTTCTCCCTTACTCTCATGGGAACACATAAAGAAGTCATGGTAGGGACCCCGAACTGTTTAGCAATTGAATACGTGGCCCATAATTCATTCAAACTGCTAGTGATTAATTTCTAGAACTCAGCAGATTGTTGCAGGGAAAACGAACATTTGCTTAATTTGAGAGTGTTTTTAGAACATTATTGTGAAAGTCAAACCACTTATCATTCGATTATCATTATTGGAGATTTTAGTATTCATCTTTGCAACCCGAACTGCCAGGGGGGTAATGATCCCATTGGCTTAGCAAGGTACACTCCGTTACACTTTGAGCATACACGTTCTGGGAAGTGTCTGGAAGAGTTCCTGGCAGAATTGGACCTCCATGAACCTAGTGACATTGTTTTATCAGAAAGGACTCCTACTTTTACTGCCAGAGGGAGTAATACTGCTATTGATTTTATGTTTATGTCTCTATCATTTTTATCGAAGGTGATTTCCTATAACACCAGATGGTCTTACCACAGCGACCATAATCCAGTTATTCTTGAACTAGATAGAAGCTGTGGTTTAAAAAGGAACACAGGCACACAGAGAGAGTAATGTAGTTTGAAACCTACAGACCAAGGCAGGCGGGTAAAAAGGGAAAAAGTGTTACCTGACCATTTGTTTCAGGAACTAGCCAAAAAAGTCGAAGACAAGATGGAAATATGCCTGAACGGGGGGAATGAGGGTTCAGCAGTTGTGGGGGCTTTTGAGGGTATTTACGCTCAGGTAGGTACGGACCTGACCTGCTCTGTCAGACCAGGCAAATTCACGGGAGAGAGTTTGTTCAATAGTAACTGTTCCAGCGCTCACCGTAACTTGATGACTGCTTTAAAAAGGTCCCCCCATGATAAAAACCAAATAGGAGCATTGAAGAAGCTGTATAAGTCAGCACTTCATACCAGGAACACCAAGATTAAAAAAGAAGCCTGGGAAGCTCTAAACTCGGTGGATGTCCTTAAAGGCAGTGGGAGATTCTGGGCAATTGTGAATAAGCCATTCTTCTCGGGTGTAGACAACACTCCAATTGAATGTAATATTACAGAGGGACAATCGCTAGCCCATTTTTAGGCCATCTACGAGACACCTGAATGTATGGAACAGGAGACTGTACATGCTTCTGGAGGGGCTGCCACTGTCCTGACATTCTGTCAGGAGAAGGTAGAATTGGCCATTAAAAATATGTCGAGTAATAAGGCTCCAGGCCCTGATGGAGTCTCGGCAGACCTGTAAAAGCTGTATCCCTCATTCTGGGCCAAAACTTTGACGAATGTTTTCAATGCTTTTGTTAGACAAGGTTTTCCTTCCTCGTGGTCTTTGTCCATTATTGTCCCCATTTTTAAAAAAGGTCAGAGAGGGGACCCTAAATGTTATAGACCCATCTCCCTAATTGATTCAACAGTTAAAGTTTTACGGAAAGTGATTCTGGGTAATTTAACAGAATGGTTAGACGAAAACCACGTTGTGGCTAACATCCAGTATGGTTTCAGAAGTGGTAAGGAGACTCAAGATCAGTGCCTTAATCTATTCTTATTGGCAGGGAAATACACCTAGCTAAAGAAGGGTTATTACATCTGGCATTTATGGATTTATTGTCAGCTTTTGACCTGGTCAATAGGTCAAAATTGTGGCAAATTTTTATTGAGATGGGGATAGAATCTAGTCTGGTCTCCTTCCTAGCGGATTTGCACCAGGATCTTACTGCTAGGCTAAGGATCGATCAAGAGGGTAATTGCACCAGGCACTTTAAGTCAGGCTGAGGAGCAAGGCAAGGCTGTATCTTAGCCCCACTACTTTTTACCCTTTACATCAATAATCTAGGTAAAGTTTTAGATTTTGCTAGCCTGGACGTTCCACTAATAGGCCACAATCGTTGCCCAGTACTTCTGTACGCCGACGATGCCGTTTTATTAGCATTCACATCGGTCGGCTTACAGAAGCTTTTAGATGCCTTTGGGCTTTTTATGAATTATCTGGACCTTAGGGTTAACACCGCTAAATCCCACGTAATGACCTTAGGCAGAAAAAAAGGGGGAATTTTAGAACTTTTCATTGTGAAGGTACAGAATTAACCAGGGTGCCAGTGTTTGCATACCTAGGGGTCGTGCTTGATGAAGGAGGGACTTGGGCCACACAACATAAGGTCAAAATGAATGCAATGTCTAGAGCAATCGTGGCAGTAAATGGTTTTGCACAGCGGCTAGGGGCAAAACTGGTAGAGGCTATTTTAAAAATATACATATCTAAGTGTTTAGCAATAGCGATGTATGGCTCATTCATTTAGGGTTATAGGACTTTGGAGGGGTTACAGAGAGTGGAGAACAAGTTTCTCCGCAATATATTGGCAGTCCCCCAATCCACCCCAACTTTTGCTGTACATCAAGAACTAGGGATGAGCTACTTAACGGATAAACTAAAGTTAGCCCCAGTAATTTGTTGGTTAAAAACGTGGCTTAATCCTCAACTTGACCTTTACCATAGAATCATAAGGGACTGTATAGCTCTGGATGGTGTACACAAAATCACTTGGCTGTATTATATCAAGAATTCATTAGCAATTGTGGGCTGCCAGGATCTTTTTTTTTTTTTTTTTTTAATTTTTTAAAACCTTTATTGTGCATAGTAAGCGTACAAATACGGGCCCACAACCATACAGGCCAGCCTCGAAAGCAATCAGTAGCACAAAAAGTAAGAATAGATCAACCCAGCGGTCCCAGTGAAAACCCAAACAATAAGTGTCCAAGACGCGACTCAAATAAAGCGGGACCGAGGGCACAGGAGAAATTAGGTTAAGTTTTTAAAGTTTTGTAGAAAAGAAGGATCAGATGCATTCAATCCACCAAAAAATAAATGGCAGGCAACGAACCTGCGAGGTACCAGCAATTCGAGGAAAAGAAAGTAAAAGCAGCGAAGGTCAATGTTCATCAGGATAATTGCACAACGAAACAGCACATGTTGGCCATCGCCAGCCAGGATCTTTTTGACCACCCGAATAAGATCGTGAGTGTGGATCTGTTGCGGGTTAGAACACAGCTCTTGAATGTGTGGTCAAGTGAGCGAGAAGAGTTGGAGTTAAGAAAAACGACTGTTAGAACACACTATCTTTTAAAGACTGTGCCTAGGATGGAACCATATTTGGAAATTGTAAATAGGCCATTTCATCATTTGCTTTTAACTAGGTTTTTGTTTAATCTTATATACTTCTTTTTAGGTAATTCACAAGGGTGGTGTAAACAAAATGAGCTAGGGCCTTGTACCTGTGACAATTTTTCAGCTCAAGATACAATGCATTTCACCAGGTTTTGAGAACACTCTAACGAAATTAGAAAGAAGTTCCGATTTCCTATTTTAAAGAGAAAGGCATTTACTCAGGTTAAACCAGCCCTAATGTATCTCCAACTCCTAAATCACCCTTGTGAATCTTTTATAAAGCTAGTTTTTTGGTGGCGGCTGTGAGAATTAAAAAGTGACGCAACTGATTGTTCTTCAAGATCTCTTTATATATTTATGTTTTTAACAAAAGTAGTGTATATTTTTGCATTACAAGATGAATTTTATGAATTATTCTGGCTAAATGTATGTTTTGTAGGGGTCTATATTTGAATGTTCTGTACTTTTATGGTTTTATTTAACCAAATTAGGGGGCTCATTAGGATTGCGGTTAATCCGCATCCTCCGGGCAGGCGGAAGCCACCGCCGGCCCGGAGGATGCGGATTAACCGCTGTGGACAGAAAATAGAACCCGCCAGATTAGGATGGCTGGGGGATCTTTTTTCCGTCTGCCGCTTTTCCGCCACGGTCGCCTTCTGACCACGGCGGAAAAGCTCTAATATGGCTTGCGGTGTCTATCAGACACCGCCAGCCATATTAGGATTATTAACCAACACAAGAGCCAATACTGGAGTCTCAATAATTCAACTGACTGATTTCAATGATGGTTGCTTTGATTGAAGCAAAAAACAACCGTTTGTCTTATTAAACCATGCAAATTTATTTAATTTTTGCAAACGTTCTTTTTTTTTTTTCAGCACATTATTCGTCGTGCATGGAAAATACAAAATAAACAATGAAATAAGTTTTATATACAATATATACAAACATGTGAATACACCATTTCATACACACTTGGCCATACATTCATACACAGACCATTCAAAACAGATGACAGTACAAGAAACACTGTGTCCAGGCATCGGAAAATAAATCAGTGGAAAATATTTCTTTTCATATTTTTGCAATGTCGTTGTAATTATCACGAGGTCACTCGTGAACCCAAATTGATGCAATAACTGTTCCAACGTGATAATAGTAACCAGATGCGGGACTGAAAAACTGGTCGACGCGTTTCAAACCCCTAGAAATTGGTGGGGTTCTCCTCAGGACCGTGTTGGTTGTCAATCCAATAGTCAAACCGACAACTTGAGGGTTTCCAAAAAGAATAGTATTTCCCAATTCCGCATCTGGTTACTATTATCACGTTGGAACAGTTATTGCATCAATTTGGGTTCACGAGTGACCTCGTGATAATTACAACGACATTGCAAAAATATGAAAAGAAATATTTTCCACTGATTTATTTTCCGATGCCTGGACACAGTGTTTCTTGTACTGTCATCTGTTTTGAATGGTCTGTGTATGAATGTATGGCCAAGTGTGTATGAAATGGTGTATTCACATGTTTGTATATATTGTATATAAAACTTATTTCATTGTTTATTTTGTATTTTCCATGCACGACGAATAATGTGCTGAAAAAAGAAAAAAAGAACGTTTGCAAAAATTAAATAAATTTGCATGGTTTAATAAGACAAACGGTTGTTTTTTGCTTCAATCAAAGCAACCATCATTGAAATCAGTCCGTTGAATTATTGAGACTCCAGTATTGGCTCTTGTGTTGGTTAATAGTATTAGTTGGACTCAGCCTTTCTGAGTAATGAGTCAAGGCCCTCTTTTGATTCTTAGCCATATTAGGATGGCGGCGGTCCTATGCTTTTCCACGGCGGCATTTCCGCCGTGGAAAGGCATACAGACTTTTCTTTGGGGGCCCGTTGTGGGCCCCCAGGGGTGAAGGGGGGTGGGGGGTGCACATGGGGGGTACCTATGGTACCCCCCTTCCCTTTGCGTGCACGAAGCGGCAGGCACCACATGGTTCCTGCAGCCTCATGCACGCAAAGGAAAACTTGGTTATTTTCACATTGCGGCGTGTGATGCTTCAAGCAGCAACCGCCGCAATGTTAAATATACAGGATGTGACCGCCAGGGTTTTAAATCTGCGGACGGTCCCTCCTACTCTGGGGTTGTGGACGGATGCAGGCCTGTCCGCCATCCTAATAGGCCCCAAAGTGATTTGACTGACTGAAGTATTACTACCCATTCTATTCAGAAGTATATCCCACATCAGCCAATCAGAAAAAGGCACTCAATCAATTAGATGTATGTGTGCAAGAAGATAGCACAATTAGCCATGGGCCAATGAGGGACACTGTTCGATAAGTGAGCACCATTAATGCATTTTGTCACAGAAGTAAATGTATCCAATTGATCTTGAGAGCGAAACCAATATATGTACAGAAATATATAAGGACAAGAAGTAAGCAAAATGAGGCAGTTGGTTGCAGAAGTTTCAGTGTGCAAAGAGGCGAGTAAAAGGAGCACTTCTCTTGGTAACAGAGGTGTATGCGTCAGGTTAGCGAACACAGTTAAGCAGATGCATTGCAGGGCAGATGTACATGTATGCGAGAAGCCTGCTCAATTACACTTTCCTTGCACAGACATCCTTGTGCAGGAAGCTTGCATAATTAAGCATTTGGCTAAAGAGGCGTAAATGAGAATGTCATACGGTAGAAAAAGTATATGTCCAGTTACTGAGGCATATGACCGAAATAAGCAAAAACCATTAAGCATTTGATTTTAGAGTGTAAATGGGCAAAGTTTTTGGACGCTTAACCCTTCATCTATAAGGATCCACGGTCCCATTATGCTTTGCACAGCAGACAGTATATGTACAGAGGTATTGTAGTACAATTAGTCTCTGACAGGCATTTCGAAATTTCACTGAATGCAAAAAAGATTGTTTTATAATTTTGATCTGCTGCTAATAAAGACCTCTCAATTTTATTGAAATAATATGCATAATACACTTTCTTAAAGAGGCTTTCGGCCCTTCCAATTCATATATTGATCTGCTATTGTGTCATTCACATTTTCTTCCTCCCAGTACAGCATATAGTATGGGGCAATGGTTCAACCCACTTCAGTCAGAGGCTAACTTCACTGAGAGTGACAACATTCGTACCTTTCACAAGGAGCACGCCCACACATAAAGTAGCTCCCTAACCTGCCAGGGGCTACTTCGGTAACGTGTGTCGTGTGTGTGCTTTTTAACAAAAAAATATTTTTGCTTTTAGACAATACTTTTATTAGAATGAGGACCTTGCAGCTTCTGTAATGATAAAGGCATTTAAACCCATGGAAAAACAAGCATTGCCAATCTCAGAAACCGGGCAGCCAACTCCAGACATGTTGCCTTTACCGGTGCTTTGTTTAAATTAAACTGATTTTTGTTTCTTTTATCAAAGCATGGATTTAAACAAAGTTTACCTTCCAGCAATATACACATTTTAGACACATTTTTTGCAAGAAATTCCCTAGCATACATAAATGAGCACAACCAAGTTTTTGCATCATGTTTTCATTTGTAACAAAATGATACATAATAGGTAGAGCTTAGTTCATATTGTACTCCATTTCTCTCCACTTTACCACAATCTAATCATTGGTGGAAAATCAGTTTTTGAAATCTGACTGAGTTAGTGCAGTTTTCGCTCGGATCGCAATAGGGTGAACAAAAAAATCAAGTGCAAATAATGTTTGCATCCGTTTTTACTCAGAAACGCAATATTGAAATGGTGGGAATTTAAGGTAATGACCAATGTGGTTATTGTATCTACACTCTAGGATAAGATTATAAGCCAGTTTATTTGGATGAGGAGGCCTCACCCACAGTGTGTGTCATGATTCATCATCACTGACCTCGCCCCACCTTGGTAAACTGGTTCTACCAAGGTGGACTCATCTCCAGTTATGAGGTGGTTCCCAATAAAGTTTAGAATTAAATAAATTGTGATCCAAATATTCCTGAAAATAGCTTAGAGTAAACCTAAAGAAAATATATTTATTAATAGGTACCCCAGGCATGATTAAAATGAATACATTTGGGGATGATTTGGTGCAATGCTCCAGGCATCCCGTAATTTATCTGCCCTCACCAGTGCCTCAAACCAGGTTAGGGCATTTAGGGTTGGAAAAAGGGGACACTATTCTATGTTCACTCATTCAGGATACGCAGAGAAAGTTCCCTACTTTTAACCTGCTAACTGAGTTAACCCTATTTTGGGCAATTACTAACTCTGTGGTCTGGCTAGAAGGCAGCAACCAATGCAGTCACACTTTCATCAAGGGGTTTCCCAGGTGATTTACCTATGTAGGTTGACTGCTAGCCATAATTGTCAGTTCAGTTCCTGATCATTAAGGCTGGCAGTCAAGACCCAACCTGATTGCTAGTTAGCAGGGTGCATGGTAGTGTACCTTTTTTTCACCCTATGTGTTAAAATGAATCTGTTTTACTGCGACAAAAGTCGCTAAATGTAATTATTACCTTTGTAAATTCTAAGGGCCTGATCCAGAAAAGTAACTTAAACTTTTGAGGTAATATATTGGTATTTTTGTTAAATATTTTTACACATTTTAAATATTGTATTATTGAACAATAAACATGTACCAATAAATATATATTTTAACGTTAACTTACATACATTTATATGTGTAGCTATTTTAAATGTTTTTAGTTTATTTATTTATTTATTTATTTATTTATTTAGTCCATTTGTATAGCGCGTTATCACCGATTGGTACTTGTACTTGAAAAACTGATCATTACAGAGAACAGGCAACCAAATTATATCAGACCCCACGCTTCTCGGAAGAGTACCGTTTTTGACATTCGCCTAAAAGGCAATAGCTTTGGTTCCTTCCGTAAGCCGAGTGGTAACTTATTCCAAGCTGCCGGTAGGGTGGTCGAGAAAGCACGTCCACCAAAGGTAGCCGTGCGGTAGCGCGGGCTAACCAAAAGAGTGTCCTCAGACGAGCGCAGGGTCCTTCTAGGGATGTACTGCACCAGTCTAGCTTTAATGTAACTAGGAGCATTAACGTAGACTGCCTTATGCGCGATGCACAGCCCTTTGAATAAAATCCTCTGCCTAATAGGGAGCCAATGTAATTGGCATAGAAGAGGAGAGGCATGCGTGCTTCTGGATTTTCCAAAGATCAGTCTAGCTGCATCGTTCATCACTATTTGCAGTCTTGAAAGTTGTTGCTGAGGGAGCCCAACATAGAGGGCATTCCCATAGTCCAAACGTCCTAAAATCATTGCGGACACCACAGTCCTTAAAGTGGAAAAAGACAGCATTTGAGAGATTTTCCAGAGTTGCCTTAGGAGGCCAACGCATGTGCCCACCACCGACGACACTTGGTTCTTCAAAGATAGATTACCATCAATGTGGATGCCCAAGCTTTTCACCACCCTAGCTGGTGCCGGGATCCTACCCAACTCCTGAGGCCAGAAGCGATCGTTCCACGGGTTGCCCGAGATGGTAATGGGCAACACTTCGGTCTTCTCTTGGTTGATCTTCAAGGAGTTGGTGGACATCCAGTTACTCGTAAACTTTAAGATGTTATGCAACCTGGCTTGGGCTCCAGATGAATCCTCAATTTGTATGATAATCTGTGTGTCGTCGGCATAGTTGTAGATCTGACACTCCATCTGATTAAGAGCAGAGATCAGTGGCTGCAAATATATATTAAAAAGGAGCGGTGAAAGGTTAGAGAACTGCGGAACTCCACAGGTTATGGCCGCTGATGTAGAAACCAGGTCTGACAGCTGGACCCTCTGCGATCTTCCCTGCAGGAATGAAGTTAGCCAGCCTAGCGTTGTCCCCCCGATGCCCAGATCTCTCAGGCGTTTCAACAGTAAGTTGTGACATACCGTATCAAACGCGGCTGAGAGATCTAAGAGCACCAGGGCCCCGGGGATCTTTTTGTCAGCTCTACATCTTAATTCGTCCAAAATGGATACCATCACCAGCTCATTACTATGATGTTTTCGAAAGCCAGCCTGATTTCGCTCTAACAAGGCATTGGTCTCCAGATGTTTCGAAAGGTGCATCAGAACATGCTGCTCAATCATTTTAGCTTGGAAGGGTAATTGGGAAATGGGTCTGTAGTTCTTCAAATTTCTGACATCGGCCCCAGGTTTCTTAAGAAGCGGGATCAACCGAGCCTCTTTAAAAGAAGTTGGGACCTGTCCCATCTCTAGGGATCTATTAAAGAGGGTAAGAACATCCTCTTCAAACCCCGACATAGCGAGCTTAAAAACACTAGGCGGGCAGGGGTCCGCTTGAGAGCCTGAATTCACTCTCTCCGCCAGACTAGCCAACATCTCCTTAGTAATCAAGGGTAATGTGTTTAAGAAATGGTGTACATCGGGGGTATCTGGCATAATATGTGATGGACAGTCAAAAATTGGAGTCCGGGATATTTCACCCTGAAGATCTTCAATTTTTCTTATAAAGAAGTCCTGGAAGTTCTGGCAATCTTCGTGGGAAAACTCTGGTTTCTGCTCTTTGATGTTTCTCAATTCCTTAAGTACTTTGAAGATTTCTTTCTGCGGGACCCGAGCTGTCGCAATTCTGGTCTCAAAAAACTCTGCTTTGCGAGCTAAGATAGCCTTTTTATAGTGTGCAAGCTCCTTCCCATAGGAACAATATTTCCTATGGGGTTTTATTTTAATTCCTTACCTCCATTATTTCCTATGGGAGGGTGTTGCCAGTGGTTGATCTTATGTGATGCTGGACTTATGTATCTTTTATTAGTAACTTACACTCAGATTTTTGGAATAGGAAATAAATAGTAAACTTTCTCAAAAGTGTAAATTATTCGAAAGTGTAAGTTGCCTATCTAAATAAGGCTGCAAGTGACCCAACTCCCCTTTTAATGTTTGTTTACTGAGCAGAGTTTGATATTTCACTTTTTGGCTCATAGAACTCATCTCACACAAGTACATCCAAATACTGAAGAAAGCACACTGCTGCAACCTGTAGTCTAAATCACAGATGTGCAGCCATAACGGTTCCCGTATGTGGAACGGCAGACTTTGCTAAGCATTAGCACTTGTACTACAAAGGCTCTTTCTTCTTTCTAAGGTCAGTGACAGCCTGGGATCATAAGCAAGGGACTGCTAAAAGAAGGAAGGGGCTGAGAGGAACATTGTGGTGGGAAATATTACACAATTATTTTTACTCATGTACTACATATAATCCTCATGAGATTTCTAGGTTTTACATACATTGTGTATGGGTGATTGGCTGAGTGATAACTGAATGCAAGGTATATCCATGCTTTCAAAAGGCATAGATATACCATCAATGCATTGTAAATACATTTTCAAAAGACACACAATGAACATAGCTACTGCAGAGCTTGAGGTGGCAGTACTCATCCAGTTTCACAGTTCCTACAAGAAATGTTCTGTCCAAACCTGCTTTCAACAGGGGGAAATTAGGCTATTAGGGTAAGCATGAGGAAAACAGAAGGCATGATTCATAGAATAGTATGCAAAACTATGCTGGTGGTAAAATCCAAATTCAGGTACTTTGTTCAGCGTACCCAACTGGGTCCCTGTAAGTGGCAAGTGCTCCATCGCTGTTGGCCTAAACTAATGACTTTGTCCAGTCTGACGCAACCAGATGTCCATTGTTGGGGCTTTTTATTTTTTTACGCTATTTTTAGTGAAACTTTAGAATCTTATATCTCCGGTTCTACTCATTGGGGGATTGTCATTATCGTCTTGTTTATTTAGTAAATAAATAGCTCAATTTTAATAAAATGGTGTGGGATTCTTTTTGTCTGGTGTTTTTCACTTTATTACTGTTTGAAGTGTTGCACAGGCAGACTGACGACAACAACCCATTTTAAAGAGACAGCGAGAAACTGCCTCTTGACCTTTGACAGTTTCCACCCTCGCCATCTCAAACAAAACCTCCCATTTGGGCAATTCCTCCGTTTATGCAGGAATTGTAGCAAAAAATCTGACTACCTAGCCCAAGCGGAGGACTTGAGCAACAAGCTGAGAAACAGGAAGTACCCAAACAAAGTAATCAAAGAGGCTAAAAAACGGGCGGCAAACAACAATAGGGAAGCCCTATTAGAACCTAAAGAAAGAACACAACCTGATAACAAAAAAACAATCTGTATCACCACGTACAATCAAGTCTCTGACAGTGTGTCCAAAATAATCAAGAAACATTGGCCAATACTCAACAGCGGTGGCCTAAATATACCTACCCGAATGTTCAGTCATAGGCGGGGAAAAAATTTGAAAGATTATTTGGTACATACCCGTCCCACATCAATAACCCAGACAGCAAGATCGCAACCACTACCTGATGGTCATTTCCCATGTAACAACTGTAGTGTCTGTCATCTGACTTCCCCAACCAAAAACATAACTTTCAACAACACTACGAAATGGGAGCTAAAGGGATTTTCCAATTGTAACACCAGTGGAGTTGTGTACTTGATAACCTGCACATGCAACCTACACTATGTAGGAATGACCACTAGAAAGGTCAGTACGCGCATAGTAGAGCACAGAAGCAACATCAGGTGCATACGAGCTACAACAAGAATGACCACCCACTTCATCGAACAGAACCATACACCTAATGACCTAACCTGGGTGGTCGTAGAAACAGTTAAAAACAAAGACAATCAGGAACGAACCCTCCATGAGAAAGAACAAAGATGGGTGTTTCGTCTACATACGGACACCCAAGGTCTCAATGATGAAATCCCATGGGGGGCCTTTCGCCCGTAGGCCATCTGTAATAATGAAATGAAGCGATACTGAATCATTACTATGGAAATACTGCCCCCAACAATAATAAAAAAAGACCCCACTTCCATAAAAACTTAACACCCTTCACTGCCTTCCCAGAAAAGAAAGGCACTAGCCCCTCTATCTACCAAATGCCGAAATACCCGTCTTTCTTAAAGATATGACTAGCCTCACCGTACAATTTTTAAAAAAAACTTCATCCATCCGTGAAAAAAACCTGTGTTCTAAATTAGTTTATTAGGATGCCCCCATTTCTAGCATCACTCCAAATTATTTCTTATCCTCAACTTCGGCACAATTTAGGAGTAATTGCTATCATTTACCAGCACTCGCGCCGCGCGCGAAAGCATACCCCCAAGATGGCCGCTCCAGCGAGCGCTCTAGTTGAAAGAGATTTCCTGACAACCCGGAAGCTCGCGTGTTCTAAATACACCGCGAGCCCCGCTTCACATCAGTATGCGGTCGGGTGAGGAAGCATCAGGTAGTACCGAGCGGGTCTGCCGATAGGAAGTAAGTTTTAATATGACGCTAGATTGCAAGGATACCGGCAATTTTACCTGGGTAAACAGAGAAGGAGCCTCCTAACTCTAATCTTGAAACTCCTTTTTCAGCAATGTTTCCACGAGGCGTTCCTGCCCTTGCCTAAGACCATGGGGTGTAATCTAACACTCTTTTATGTAAATATAACCATCTGCCATGTTATTATTTCGTGTGTATGTGTTGTGTGTCTTGTCAATAGTCACATTAAGTGTATATGTTTTGTGTGTGAAACCACTAAACCACTTGATTCACAGTGATTTAACTTTCAACACCGGTTTCACAAACAGCACGCATCAGTATGATGCCAAGGGCACACTCACGCCCTAGATGGAGTGAGATGCATGTGAGTTGTTCCCCTTCTCGGAAGGGGATGTCCATCATTTAACAAATGTTATTCTCTTTTACAGAATTCCAAGTAGTATACAAAACGTATGTACAACAACACGCATGCTTTATTAACAACAGCGTTTAATGTTAATAAGTAGTTTTTAGCAACACTTTTTTCATTTGAAGACAGGAGTGGCAATACAGGGCTGGACCCTGTATGGTCCTGAAGAAAAGCTTGGGGGAGCTTGAAACATGTCGACCATAACACTGATCTAGCTCAGTAAAAGTTAGAATACAGTGTTACCCCTTTTTAAATTTTTATACCACACTAGGAGCAAAATAAATTGTTGAGGCCCACTAGCACGGTATTTTTAATTCCACACCCACTCCACCATCACCACACTTGCACCACACATAGTCATCTCACAAAACCAGTGCTCCAGCGTAGTCGCCTTGTCGCAGCACGCCCCTTTTCGTAGAGAACTGGGATGGCCCCAATGATGAAGCATGTCACCGTGGGGCAACCCCGGTGAGTGAGGGGACTCTAGAAAGAAATTTTTCTTTCCTACATAATTTTGGTACACACTGACTTAGTAAGCAGTAACCATACAACACCTACCAGGTCTCTGGACCCTTCACATAGGGTTCCTGTATTGCATATACTGACTGGAGGCCGACCTGGTCTGGTTTAACCTCCTTCTCCCCCTTTTTTGTTTATGCACAAATACTTCAGACATTATCTTTCAGTTAAGCTTGACTGCTCTGTGCCAATCTAGCTAGTTTTGAGCACAGGTTGATTTAGGGTTGGCTTGTGCCTCACCGTGGCAAGGATTGGGGTTGCTGCATGACCAGGGCTCACACCCTAGTCAACCAACAACCCAGTTTCTTACAGATACTATTCAGGAAACTTTTCACATAGAGTATCATATGTGACAGTAAGAGGGAGTTCATGGAAGGAGGATTGTGGATTTACATGGGCTGAAATGGACCATACAGCTGTGGGAACTTTGTGGACCTTTGTCTGGATTTGCTGAAGTAGTACACACAAAATAGAGTGGGAAAATCGGTGGTTGCAGAGGAAAGTCAGGGGGTAGCCCTATGGAATGTTGGAAACATCCACTATGCTCCAACTGTCCAGGGTTTCACAAATGTTTCCATTCGTGCTCTGCATCCATCTTAGTGCCAGGAGATCCTCTTTTGTGTAAATGATGTGCTTGATAAATACATATCACCATCATCGTCAATCTTGAAGAGCAACATAAGGTGCTCAAATTTGAAATAAGTGTGTGGTTAAGGAGGAAAAGTGCAACACATTATTTCATGTTTTCAAGTAGTGTAGCAGATTTGCTTTCTCCACAAAGAAAAATGTTTTCCAGATGCACAAAAACAAAGGTCTTGGAATGTGCAAATAGATATTAGCCATCATCATAAACCTATGAATTGTCCTTCTGCAGACAAACATCAGGAGCAAGTCACAGCCAATAAAACTACTGTGGGAAATCTGTGATTTATACAGAATTCAGAATGTGTTATCTTGGGATTTTTAATCACATAATAGGTAATCTACGCAAGTCATTGTTTTCGCTTCTATTGTATACAATATTCACTGAATTGAGATCTACTCATGTTTTTTTCCCCTTCTAACTTCTGCCTATGTTTAAAGGTAAAGCATAAATCAGCAGATGCCATTTAAATCATTAATAGTGTAATTACCCATACACATAGATAAATCTTGCATCCTTAGAGTGTCTCCAGGTCCTAATTTTGCTTAGGGTACTTGGGAAGTGATAAGCTGTGTACCTTTTCTTCCTTCCTTTTTATTGGCATCTAGGTATTGGACTCCAATTGGTGCCCAGCCAGGATGATTGTTGAATAAAAGAAGGGCTGATGGCCCTTTAATCAGGCCTTTGTTTGTGCCTGGCTAGAAGTGAAAATAGAATACCCCTTGATGCCTGTAGTTTGCTCCACTGAACGGAATGCAGACTTGCGAGTGTAGCTGCACTGCGTCCCAGTGTCAGAAAATGACACAAGAACAAATTCAGCATCTTTCCCTGGGTCAGCCAGATTGCAGATCAGGCCCAGAACTAGCTACCAAAACCAGGATCCTGTGTGATTTCCCTACTTTCCAGCACTGCATAGGTTCATCTGCAAAATATTAGCAGAAGGAGTAGATGGGAAAAGTCAGCCCAGAATCATTGGCAACCTTTGTACGTTAGAAAAGTTTGCATTAAATCGGCCTAGTTATAGAAGCTCTTCAGTGATATCACTGTTCACATAATATGCTTGTTGCAGGGATGCTAGTGAAGCAAACAGGCCTCTACATTATATACTGAGTGCAGCTTCCTGTTCCTTACAGCTGTAAGATCTAAGGGGGTAATTTAGAGATTGGTGATGAGCCTCAGTTTACTCCACTTTTGGAAACCTTTGTCTGATCGCCCTGTCCGAGGCAGGGTCATCAGACAATGTACTAGAATCTTGTACATTGGGAGGTCTGCTTTATTTGGTCTATTCTTCCACCTTCCACCTTTCCTCTTCAGGACAATAAAGTACTCTTCTTTCAATGCAATCATATCTCAACCACCTTCATTCAAGGATTTAGAGATCCCCACGAAGTAGGTGGGAATGCTCAACAATGACAGACAGGCCAAGCTCATGGGTCAGAAGATCCCAAGCCGGCCATCCTCTGAATCACCTCCTAAGTGAGAACCAATGGTATTGTCCGAGCTGGATGATAGCAGGGCCTGTGATCTCCAAACCTTTTGACAGACCGCAACCATAGTAACAGTAAACTTGTTCCGGCTGCTTTTGTTTAATACGTTTTTATAGCATAATGACAAAAAGTGTAGATAAGTTCTTGGGGGTCGGACAGCAGGGATGATAATAGAGCAAAAGAGTTTTTCATAAGGACATTATCCAAGATTGGGATTTGCTGTCTCAAGTTAGAATCTTTATTTTGGTTGGATGCTATTTGAACTAGAAGAAGGAGCACAGAGGGAAACACAAGAACTAGGACGCCCACCACTCATTAAGTCACAACAATAATGATGTCCTAGTGCTCAAGGCAGAAACAATATTCTCAAAAGATCTGCGGCATCACAAGTTGCACCAAAATTACAACATACCTCCCCTCTTGCAATGAATTTGGGGTAGGGGATGCCTCAGTCTGCTGCCACTACTAAAATAGCCCAACTCTGATAAACTTAACAAACATTTACAAATCCCACATTCACCTAGTGTAACATAGAAAAAAGGTGAAAAAGCGAGATGGCACCTCACGGGCGCACCACCAATGGGACCCCTGGCTGGTACTCACCAGGATTTGGCCCTGTTATCATCATTGGTACTATCAAGCTATAACGGAAACGTGTCCTAAACCCAAAGAAAAGATTGTGTGTGATGCAGTGAACAAAAATTATATGTGACTCAACGTACAACATTTAACACATAACACATATTCTATTCTGCAACTAGGACTAGTTCCTTTAATTTTGTTCCTATTTGTTGCATACAAAACATATATAGAATTAAAAAAGGAAGTTGTGAATACTACCAATCGATTCACAACCTACTCACAGCCGACATGTTTCATTGCCTTGGTTTGTATCAGGCAATTTCCTTAGGGCTTGCAAGAGGGGAGGTATGTTGTAATTTTGGTGCAACTTGTGATGCCGCAGATCTTTTGAGAATATTGTTTCTGCCTTGAGCACTAGGACATCATTATTGTTGTGGATGCTATTTGAGACAAGTGTACCACATCCAAGCACCAGTGGCCTCTGAATAAGAGTGTAAAATGGATTCCAGTGAACCAAATAGGTGATTCATATTCATGGTAATGCTGCGTCTGGGCGGTGCATGTAAAAGTACCCAAATAGAGGGATACTGAGGTGTTTCCCCATCCATAGTCTCTCCTTTCACAGTAACAAAGATGCTAATGATTTTGCTATAATACAATGATCTTACTTAGAAGAGACTGTAGGTTTCCTTCCAGACCTGCTGAGTGTTTTTGGGCGTTGTGGCGCCTTACTCTTTTCAGAATGTTCTTAGTTCATTCAGGACTGGGTGTTTAATTAAAATTCAAATTAAAATTGATTTTGCAATTAGTATGCACCTGCTCTTCCTGTCTCGTCCTGTGCATTAAATTATCTCCTGGTAAAGTCAGATTGACGATAGGAGACCTCTCCACCTCGACGTTGTCTCCCCATCCTACTCGTGACAGGGTTTTCAGACAACAGCTGTGTACTCTGGTAGGCAAATACCTCGGTTGAGTGGCCTTATGGGAAGTGAATAGAAGACAGCAGATAATGAAACAATTAACCAGGATCAGAATCCTTAAGGTCTTGAGGGGTATCCGCATTAATGGAGGCAGCTGTTTGCGAAGAATCACATTAAAAAGTTTGACAAGTCACTAAGATACTGGTCCTGTCTCTTTTTTCTTTATGAACTATTATGAATTGTGAGCAAAGACCGCTGGAACCTAGATAAATGTACAAGTATTGTTTAGAAGAAATACAACAATTTAAAGCAGACAAAGTATGAAAAAAGATGATAGACAGACATAGAGAGACATGCTTGGAATGATGGATAAATAGAGTGATAAGCACTAAAATAGACGAAAATGTGAAAGTCACCAATAGAAAGACAGATAGTCTGACACACAGAGGTGGGCAGATGAACGTAGAATGACACATAGCTATTTATTACACACTGGACAAGTGTGGTTAAGTTAGCTAACAGATCCCATTGGTTTTGCTATTAACTTTTACACTGGTTAAGGAATCTCAATGAAGCTTTTAACCTTGTCAGGTTTCGTGTTGATTTGCAAAGGAGAAAGTGATTATCAAAGAGATTGCTAAAAAAAACAGTGGTTCCCATTTTAACTCCCATAGGAATTTTAACTCCTCACTACAGAAAAAACACTAAACAGAAATACAACAAACTTGGCATACAACTAGACTTTTCTCAGGGAAGTGCCTTAGCTAGGTTTGGTTTAAATCTGTTTAAGAAATTAGGGTTGCAAAAAATGTTGAGTAGGCTTGAAAGATGAAAATATAGAGATAGGTAGACCATTTTTCCACATACAGTCCTCAGAGCATGTTTTTTGGACTGTCCATGGACAGATCAAAGTCCCCATTGGATAAGGGAACTTTTTTTCTCCTGTCATCCACTTCAGGTATTTGGTCCAAAATTTGAATCCATGTATCCAAAGGTTCTGATCAGCTAATTAAACAGAAATATTTTTGTTAAAACTCACATTACAGTACGCAGGCCTTGGTCCCCACACCCTATGAAAAAAATAATAAGAGCCAGGAGGGGACAAGAAGAGCATCTCTTGACCCATCTGCTCCGGTACGGGAATCACTTAACTTCAGAGAAAAATGAAAAAGGGCAATATACAACAGGGGTTGCTGACCATGGGCCAGGATTCCTGAAAATGTAACTCTGAGGTTAACACACATGGCTGAAGCCCGCGTTCATTTAGTGTTGTCTGTCAAGCAGGGTAGACTAAGGGCCTGCAGCCAATCCTCCCCGAATATGGTCGAAGGACATTCACAGCAGGGAATAAACTACTTTAATGGAAGTTCAATGTAACATATAATGAAAAAAAAATTAAATTCACTGAAAAATATTAAATTAGAGTGCCCATTGGTTATACCATCTTGAGGTATGCTTTAAAAAAACAGTTAAAGTACAGTTACAGACACAAAGTAAAACCCAACAAACCTTGTATTTCACCACTTACGGTTAGTGTCACAATGCATAATTCGTACACGGAATGGAACAATAGATAGATAGATAGATAAACAGACAGACAAACAGACAGACGGACGGACAGACAGACAACTAATGGGATGTTATTGATATCATGCCATTATATAAGGCTAACCCCAATCCATAAAATTAGCAAAAAGTCATCAATACAAACAGTTTGAGTCTTAGTATAAACGCTTTAATACTAGTTATGAACAGCCATTGGTTTAACTTCATAATTGTTTGCAGAGAGACATGATATTTCTATAAACAGATCTGTACAAGGTGTTCATGCACTATTCCAAACAAAATTGAATACATACAAAAGACATAGAAGTAAATAACCTTCATGCATATAGAAATATGCCCACAATTACTCACTTCTGTGTATCTATAAATAATAAATGTACCTATAAATAATAACATAAGTACTTCTATGATTTTATTGGAAAACTGGTGACTTATAATAAGCCTGTTTTTTTCTTTCTTTCAATTCAAAAGCAAGCAAAGAAAGATATAGCAATAGATCAAAGACTAAAGAAAAGAACATCGTCAAATCATTAAAACTACAATACCCAGACAATGTGGGACATAAAACCACAGACAACGCAACACAGTATTACATTATTTCACAACATGTTTTTTTTCTTGCTGTTGGGGCAGTCAGAGATTAGTGGCTTTCTTACATTTTCCATAACACATCATTTATGATTAATAAAGTATTTATATTTCTACTGTGCTTTCTTGCATTCTCCATTTGCAGGGTGTGCTTATTGCCATGGCAATTGTTTCCGTTTTACAGAGCGTTTTCCTTCTAAATTCTCTGAACATTTATGAAAACCTTTTAAAAATGTTCTCTAAATTTGGAAGAGAGCCCAATAGGGTACAGACAGATTGTGGTTCTCTTGTCAGGCCAAATAACTTGATGTGATGCGCTTGTTACAAAGATTTTCAACATGATTTAACAAGCCAAGGAGTGATTAATATTTATTGATCTAGCAGAGTGATCCTGTTGGATACAGAGGGTGATATGCCTTTTTGCAAATGGAAACACTGCTAAATCGCATTAGCGCTGTAAGGGGATTTTAGTTCATATTGACCCAAAATTGGAGGAATTACTTTTAACAAAAGGCACATTTGGGTATAAATACTGGGGCTCTGGCACTACCAAGACAGTCCACTACTCGGCCCATGAAGAACTCTGCCAGGTGTAAGGACTGCTAACAAGGCTCGCCACTGTGCTTGACTGACTGTTTTAAAGAACTGCTTCACTGCTGTGCTGAGCGGTGCTGCTGCCTTCTGATCTCTACCCTGTTTAGGGAAAAGGACTGGACCCATCTCATTTGAACCCAGAGTGACTCCAAGGGCTTGCTGACTTGCCTCCTTTTTCCTGAAATCTCAGGGTCATAAAATACTTCTTGCAATTCTGCTGCCCATCTGGACTGTGCCATCTGTGAGTTCTGCCCATGCCTGAGGTGCTCCCTCCAGTTCTGACCCTCAGTGGGATTGACTGCTCTTTCTATATTGATTCCATTGCAGCAGCGACTTTGCAATGATCGGAACTGACGCATCGTAGTTTAACGCTGAAGCAGTCGCTCTTTGACAACAGCAGTTCTACAGCTGGCACAGCTCGACGACGAACGTCTACATGGCTCGATGAAAACATAGTGCCTGCATCACACAAGGATTTGTCGATAAATCCCTCATCAATGGCACAGATTGTTGCTAATGCTTGCCTCTATCCACAAGAAGCTCAACAATGCAGAGCCTCCTGGATTTCTCATCTCAAGTCTTTCAACGTCCATGCTTTGCTCCATCCATGGTACTTTGTCTGTGGGACCTGTCTGAGTCCTGTAGCTCGACTGCCCTCTATCACGGTAGGTCTGAACTTTGGATTTACCCCAATGTAACCTGACCTCAAGTAACCTTTTAGCGTTATTGACTTTTAAGCAGTACTTTGTTTTGTTCAGGTAAATATTCTCTATTGTTCTAAACCTGCATTGAGTCTTTTTGTGATATTTTCATTGTATTGTTGTGTGTGTGTTGCACAAATACTGTATGCATTGCCTCTTCAGATAAGCCTGACTGATCTGTGTCAAGCTACTGGAGGGTGAGTACAGGTTATCTTTTAGTGCGTATTTAGCTTACCCTGACTAATGTGTCAGTTCCTGCTTTGACAGGGTGCATACATGTGCCCAGCAGAAACCCAATTTCTAACAGTTGATGTTTTTTACATTACTGTTGCTACTTTGCAGGCGATGTGTATAGAACCACGGAAGGGCCAAAAAACATTTTGAGTACGTATTTGTGCAGTCTGTTCCCTGCAGTGCTGCATATATTGGTGGAGGAGGAATGAGTTCCATCCAGTATAGGGCAAGCATGTTCTCTTTGTTCAACGGTTTTTGTCATATAGGCTACCACCAATTTGCGGGGTCATTGTGTGTGTGTCTTATAGGTGGCGATTTCGTAATTTTATGCCACTTATAAAAGCCTTTTGCTAGGCAAATTGATTATTTTGGCCCTGAGTATCCCAAATTACTTTTTTTATTCTTTATTTTCTCTTTATATATTTCCTTATGGCTGAGTGTAGTAGTCTGTGGTACGTGTTGTTGGTTTTAATAATTTCAATATTTCTTTCTGCCTGCCCTTCCCACCCTCCCCAGCTCCCATTGTGGTTGTATGGGTTCTGGAGGGAACCAGATATGTATTTAATAATTGAATACAATTTTACATGCCCCCCTTGGCTTCTATAAGGGTCCCATGAACCCTAGAGAGACAACAAGTATTAATTAGTTTAAGCAATATTTTCTCTCCACCACCCCCCTGCCGCCCCAGCTCCCATATGGCTTTCTTGGGCTCTGGAGTTGCAACAGGTATTTATTTATTAATTTAATCGATGTTTCCCTGCCCCCCAAGTCTCACATAAAGGTGCCATGGGCCCTAGATGGACACCACATATTTATTTATTACTTTAATCACGTTTTTCTGGCCTCTGCCCTAAAAAAGAGTCCCATGGCTCTTCAAGGGACACCAGATAGTTATTTGACTCTTTCTGAATTTAAGTGATGTCCTGTAAAGTAAAAAAGTTTGTTGACATGGGCATATTGTTGGATGGTAGCTCGTATTACATTGACTGAAAAGGCCAAGCCCCATGATCTTCCTTCCTATTTGTGTATTACCTTCAGGTCCACAAGATGGCAGTGAGACGAGGAAAAGTCTGTACATTTTCTCACACATGCTCCAGAGACCTCTGCTAAATACTCCTCCTCGTGCTCTGACCAACAACACAAAAAGTACAGAAGATGAACTCAAAGAAAAGGGTTCCTCCCAAGAGAGTAGCCAGTGTGGAGAAGAAGTCTGTTGCCACTAGTGGCGTCAAGCTTCCCATACATATTCCCAAAAGGAGTGAAATGACTGTACGTCTTGCACCCACTTCTGGAAAGGAAGGCACTGGGAGGAGCAAATGTACCATCACAAACAAAACCATAGCAGATGTCTCTCAGTGCTGTAGTGACTGCTGTCATTGCAGAGCACAATGACACCAGAACCTTCCCAGAAAATTCAACAGCAAAAAGTGTGTACTGTACCTGATCTTTTGTAAGTAAGAGTAGAAGACGAAGTTGCATGTGATGAATACCATTATGTTGTGACTGCTCTTCCATTGGTCACTTTGTCTTCAGTATCCTAGAAAATGAAAGAGAACACTCACATCTTCTCCAAGCCCCCTTCAAATGATGGTTATATTGAGTGGACTGGCAATCTATCAGAAAGGTGGAGGATGAACTACATAATTCTCAATACCAGAGTTTAAGAACTTTTTGTCACAGAGACACTCATCCACATGTTCACAGACTGCGATGTATGTAATCTCCGCTTAGTGTGGTGCAGTGATAGCTTCATCATGAGGTGTTGTCACTTGAGTGTCCCATTCTACAAGTGACATAAAAACCTCCACCAGGAGGGGGACTGTCTTGATGTTGACATTGGCAAGTGGATTAAGATTATCTCCTATCTTTTGGTTGAATATTTATTAGGGGAAAAGAGTGGGATGGGGATACATCTATAAACAAAGCAGTGTTTAGTGAATGAGTCACTGGTCCACAACACCTAGTGGTTGGGTTAATATGTTTCGGCCTGAAACAGCCCCTACAAGTCTTTGGCCTTCTTTGACATTGAGTGGACTCCAGAGCCACACCATGGGAGGCAAGGGAAAATGAAGATTCTAGAAAAACTATTTAGAAGTGATGAAGATGAACCGAGGATTGTTCATGTCGAGAGTGGCACAGAGAAGGTGAAAATCAAATCTATTTAACCTGCTCTGTCTCTTGAGTACCACCAACACTCCCTCTCTCCAGGTTTTCATGAAACCCAAAAACCTGCCCAAACCACAGTCGCTACAGCAGTCTCTTCCTTCCCTAGTGGAAGGCAATCAGCCACCTCACTCTTCTGTAGAGAAACTCCCCATCTCAGTCTCGGACTTCTTTACACATAGGCCCCAGAGGACCACATCACAGATTGCCCAGTTTGCCGCAAACCAGTGAATTGTGGGAAGTCAGGTGAACATTATGATACAAGGACCAACTACCCCATCTGAAAGGTTAGCATTCACTCAGGTGGGATCAAGATCTGGACAGGATACCTGCTGCCAAGCAGGAAGACGTCGAACAGATAAAAGTTGGTGATGATGAAGAACAAGTTAATCTCTTGCGAAAAAGCCCTTTCACTCTTAGTGTGATGTCATCACCTGCAGCAACCTTGGCATGACAAATGGAAAACAGTCACTCTAATGCATCCAAGTAGCCTACCTGCTGCCTGTAGATTACATGAGGTATGATTATCATAAAGAACAAACACAACAACCTACTATCATGTCTTTGCTCAGCAAGGAGTCATCATACCATCATAATACCACTGAACTCATGAGCTAGTCCATTTACACAACAGGAACGTGACCAAATATTAGCTGTGGACCACCTCTTTTTTGTTTGGTGGAAGAAGAGGGGTTTCTGGAATTTGAGGCAGCCATCTGTCCAAAATCGGAGGTTCCAACCTGGACCAGTTTTCCAACTGTTGCTGTGTCAAAGCTGCACAAACAAATGCTGGAATTGGAGCAGCTTAGCTGCTCCATATGGCACACATAAAGTAGTTCTCTTCCTGGACCATTAAAGGTACAGAGGTGCCCCCAACGTGGATCAGGGATCCTGTAGAGGTTTGGTGGCAGGCGATGGGGGCTCCTGTCCCACGTGGTGCAGGGATGCCTCTGGGAAATTGCAGCCAGCTTTGACAAATGGCAGTGATGGCCCTAAGGATTGGTGGTGACACACTGTGACTGGAGGCCAGCATGTCCAGTTGAGCCTAGTAGGCTTTGCTGCTATCCTGCCTTCTTGTTACTGTTCCTGTTTGCTGGTTGAGAATTACTAGTGGTACCAAATATGCAACCCTTGCCTGCACCTGATATAATTGCAGGAGAGCAGAGCCACCCATCATGTGAAGACTCAGTAACCTGTAGATGGGACATTGGAGACCCTTCAGCCCTACTGCTGGATTGGTTAGTGTTACAGGTGTTACGGGTACTCCAACATTTGGCTGTGTGTCAACCCCCCATTTACCCATATAGCTTGTTGACTGAACTGCCTCAGCATCATGTGGAGCAATGCTCCTGCCCTTCTACCCCCTCAATTTGGCTGGGCAGGTGTCAGGCATGTGCTTCCCTCTCTCTCACCGGTAGTGGCCCTCCTGCTCAGCTTGACCCTCAGTGGCAGATTCTCCGCCCTTCCCCAGACCTGTAGCAGTAGGCAAGGTCAGAGGCTTTGTGGGAGTGTGTTACTGGCATTGCTTGACTGGGAAGTCTGTCCTGAAGGGCTTTTCCATGTGGATCAAAGGCTTCGCTCTTCCATTTGTGTTGAAGAGTGGTTTAGTCCCCCAACATTCTTCTGTTGCCCACTCATTCTTTTACCAGCTGACATTGTTAGCCATCAGAATGGTGAAGAAAGCCAAGCCAGGGGGCTGCCCTTCCCTGAGGAAGGCTCCTGACAAGATTTCACAAACAGTGCAGACTAAGACCTTACTTGAGAGGTCAGCAACATATAGGGGACAATTGGCAGGTGCCCTGTATATGGCGTGATCTAGTAAACCTGCTCTTCCTTAGAGAACAAGATCAGAGAGGTGGGACTTGATATCTCACTACTATGACTAGATCCGGCGAATGTGGTGGATCAAGTGACAGAGGTGGAAGGTAAGTTAGCAGGGGCAGAAAAGGTCATACAGGATCTGCTACCCAAGGTGTTCCACCTACAGGCCTCCAGAAAGACCCTGGAGTACAGAGTGGAGGATGTAGAGGGCTGATCCTGATGCAACAATGTCCTTATTGTGTGGGTTTCAGAGGGAGTAGTGGGCTGTAAAACACAGGGCTGTGTCCGATTAGCTACATTCCTGGGTCCATGCAGACAGTCTTTCCAATTGCTCCACAGCTCCTTGGCTCATAAGCCTCATCTGCATGCTTCCTCAACTATGCCGATGTGATCTGCAAAGCCACCAGAGACAAAGCACAGTTTAACATGAGTCATCTACAATCATGTTGCTTCCAGATTATACCATGACGGTTCAGCAACAGAAGCAATTATATGCTTCAGTTAAACAAAAGCTTTGTGCTAAGCAGTTTAGGTATATGTTGCTTTTTGCTGCTAAACGTGAAGTACCTGGGGAAATCTAATTTCTTTGACACGCCAGATCAATCATGTTTTATTGTTATTAGTTAATAAATCCGTCACAATATTTTATAAATAGTATAAAATAATAAAACCATTTTAAATAAAATACTGCATGGTTACTTTTCTGGTTTGCCGATTTCTTAAAAGTTCACTTTGTTATTTGGGCAATACAAAATAATATAATCATTTAGCAACTCAGGTGTTAATACTTGCCCGAAATACCAGCGTCCTACGATTTAAAAGAGTCATATATCTGTCTTATACTCGTTGTTTGATCGTTATGCAGGCCTGCTTTCTCATACCGGAGCTGTGCCCTGAGAGCCCTGTTTGAGTAATTTGCCATGAAATTGCAAACATTTCAATGGTTTACAGTTTAGCTGAGGGTCCCTAGGGTCAAGGCTTCTCATTATTTCCATTTGCCAGATGATACTTGCAAATGGCTGTGAGAGAGCGCAAAACTGAGTTAAAAATTGTACAGGTGCACCATATTCATGAATAATCAGTACTCACATATATAAATGACTATAATCATGTTTAAATGTGATGTAGGGCTATGAAATAATGTGCCAGAATTTAAATAGAGTGACATAAAGTGTTTTGAAAGTACTAATGCCATGTTAATCTAGGGATATTGTTTGCAGTGAAGTATTAATCCAGTAAAGGGATGGTCAATAAGTCATTAGAGTATTAAGCTGTTTTATTAGAATGTCATTATTGTATTCATATAATGAGATAGAAGTGCTTAAGGTAGAAATTGTATTTAGAAGATGTATTTTGCTATAATGATGAAGGCTTAATGAACGAAAATGTATTGTTCATGTTAGGATGTGTTACACAGAAACGTGCAGAGGCCCAGTTGGGGAAAAACTGTGTAGGCCAGATTGAGAATGTTTCAATTGACATTAAATCATGGAAATGATTTTTTAGAAGGTTGCTTTTAGACAGTTAATTGCAAACAGCATGGAACTGTGAGCCGATTTATGTGCGTTCTTTTGCAGGTGCAAGGTTAACTAGAGATTGTAGAAGAAGGGCTCATTGTGTATGAGTGTTAGGATGGTAGTCCCAGACATGGAGGAGTGACTGCGGAATTTAGGGAAGCAACTTCAAGAGAAGAAGGCTCTGGGGCCCAAGGAAGTTTTCAACGGACAAGGATGAAGATGTCGTGGTGGAAACTTCTGAAAGTTAACACCTTTGAGAGGGGCGTACCTTAGGGCGTGTCGTCCATATTGTGGGGTTTTGTATTAGGGACAGCACCCCGAGGGAAACTCAGAGCAGATGCTCATGAGGGCGAAGGAAGCTGTTGGTCAGGCAGAGAGCTTTGCTATGCGAGAGGGGTTCTTAGGCTAAGTCGGAATGGAGTGAGTGTACTTCTTTGGAAGTCACCACGGCTGACACCTTTTGATAGGAGAGAACTTCGTTAAGTAGGGATGTCACTTAGTATAGTGTAGGGACAGATTAATCTGGATTTATTCCTTCCTTTTCCGATGCCTACTAAAACCCAGGTTATAGCAATTCTTGTTAGCCTGATGATTTTGGAATTGATACTTGTATTGTTTCTTAGTCGATTAAGATTTTCCGTAGAAGTATGTTTGTATTAGTGCCTGTTTACCTCCTGAATCTTTTACTGAGGTGTTTATATAACCAACTGTTTTTGGCTTTGTAATAAATCTTTAAATTCGATGTTTAGTCAGTGATTCTTTGGGAAAAACAATGGGGATCGTTCAAGTTGATGTTACACTGTTAGGATAGATTGCCTTCTACACTCTATGACAGGTAAAAAGGTCTAGTCGACCTGTGATGGGATTCTAGAAAATGGTATTCTGATTCTAGACTAAAAATCCCACCTTTCCAGTTGGTAGCAGAGCAGGATGGTTTATCTTCTGGAGTGAGGGTAATCTAGAAAAAGTTAAGATTTCCCCAAGGCCCATAGAGATCTGGAGATGTGCGTCCGCAGAACCGCGGACGGAGGATGGCGTTCCACGGAAAATGACGGAGAATGACGGTGTGGCAGAAAGCAGCAGGTCGTAAGAGAGTGAGTATGAAAAGGGTCATGCGTGTTAGATTGCGGTGTGCATTGTGTTGTTGAATTGTATTGTCTAGCGGAGTTGAGTGCCTGTAGTGTGAAAGGAGATCAGGTTGTGAGCGCGCGCAACCGGTGAAAATCTTAGACTCAGGGAGAGTTTAAGTGGTTCGGGTGTATCGAACACCTACAGTAATTGTCGACCATTGTAAGGGGGTCATGAGGTACCATTGATCGCCCTCAGGACCGAGATAGGGGGAACGAATGTGTGAATGCGTGGGTAACGGACGCTGGTCGAAAGTTGCGTGTGTATGTAACCTATCAGAGAGGCGATTGTCTGGACGTTAAGTGGACAGACAGTTGCCAGTTCGGTGACAATTACAGTCAGACTGTGGACGTACAGTCAAGGAAGTGGTTGCTTGGTCGGAAGTGATCATTTCAAGTGTATGATTGGGACGCATGCATGACCGAGAGACGAGCAGAGAAAGGAGGGGAACTGCTGCGAAGCGGAGGCGAGTGACGTCAGAAAGAGCCGCGCTGGGATAGGACGGTTAGTGTGGAGCCGCGCTGAGATTAGGCGGTTAGCGAGAGGCGAGTGACGTCAGAAGAGAGCCGCGCTGGGATAGGGAGGTTAGAGTAAAGCCGCGCTGGGATTGGTGGATTGTCATTGGGAAGTAAACGAGCACTGTAAACAAGGAAACGTTGTGGGTTTCATCATGAAATGTCTAAAAGGATTGCGAAGCTGTTTTAAGGGAGAAAAGAAGCTAGAACCTCGGGGTGGGGAAGAGGCTCCACCCGAGTATACGCCAACCCATTACATGGCTACGAATGTTGGGTTGCATACCATATTGTGGCTTGAGAACTGGTGTAAGATGACTGACGGAAGTGAGGAATTGACTTTTCCTAGATATGGAACGTTTAGATTGGAGGTGTTGTACCAGTTAAAAGCGACTATGGCTTCTTTGCGGCCTTTGCCTAGGCCAACGCAGTTTGAAGCATTAAATGCATGGATCAGGGCAGCCTACGAAAAGAACAGAGATAGGCGACAGGAGAGAGTGAAGAGATCAGTTAGGGCAGTACAGGATGCGAGATGGGATGCACTGGCCAAGAGGTGGAGAGTGCAGACCATCGAAGGAGACAGGTTATACCCATTGCTGGAGAATGTAGGAGCTGCCCAAAGAAAGAACACAGAGGATGACGACAGCGAGACGGACGACAGTATGATAGAGAGACTGTTCTCAGAGAGGCCACCTCCATATAATCCGGAGGTAGAAGGGAGGCCCGAACCACCAATGGGAAGAGAGGCATCTGTAGTAGACGTTGGAGTCTTAAGGGAGAGCGACTTGGGCCCATTAGGGGACAGGTCTGGCTCAGTGGAAGGAGAGGGGGTATCTCAGCAGTCCCCAGAAGCGAGAGTAGTGGGAAGATTTACGGTGCAGAAAGTACACTGCGAAGAGGGGGTCGGTACCCAGAGGCTAACAGATGCTCTTACTGTACCTGTCACCATAGGTCCCAAAGTATCAGTGTACAACCCAGAACAGACACAAAACGAGAGTCTGCCACAAATAGATAGAGAAAGGAATACCAGCGAAGGTAGAAGTAATGTGGCGGACGAGTGGAACCAATGGTCCAGACCTATAGAAAGGAGCACCCCTTTGGCAGCATCGGCAGACTCATCCAGAGAGCAGGGGGGTTTAAGAGGACCGATGGATCTCAGGGGACCACGACCAAGACCGATTAGGGAGTTGAGGCCAGATTTGCGAACTTGGAAGACAGTCGTGGACACCCAGAGCGACAGGTCAAGGGATGGTTATGGCAATGGAGGTCAGGATAATAGGGGGGTGTCTCACTGTACGTCTAATGGAAGCAGGCATGAATGGGACCGTGGGGGTGAGGAGAATAGGGGAGCGTCCCCCCTGTATCTACAGATAGACTGGGACCGTGAAAGATGGGAGCGAGGAAGTGTTCCCCATAACACACCCGAGGAAGACAGACGAGTGAGTCAGGAATGTAAGGGGAGGGACTCTAGTGAAACCTCTAGTCAAGGCACATTGAGGGCAGCGATAAAGGCAAGGAGAATTGATGTGCTGAGACTTAAATCAGAGGTGGAGGAAATAGTGGAAGGTACCCTGCCTCTGGAGAGAATAGAACTCTATGAACCAGATGAACTGTTGTTCGTAGCGAAAGACATTACTCGCAGGGCTAGGACAGCTCATGAGAAATTGTCTAAACTAGCGGACAACTATTCTGTGGATTTGAGGAAGACCAAATCATTGCAGGGTGGCCATAGGTTGCAGTATTCAGATCAAGATCTAGAAGAGAAGAGAGTGATCGGATTAAAATCCCACATCAGAGAATTGATTGTGGGAATCCGAACGTGGGTCCAATTGGAAAAGTGGGAGGAAAGGTGGTCAAAGAAAAAGAGTGTTAGACGAAGCGCTATCGAGGCATCACCGGGAACGGGGCTGATGCAGGCAGAAGCATACCCCTTGAGGGAGGTGGCTCATGGGGGATATGTGCATGTACCTTGGAGTAGGGGAGATTTGGCTGCCTTTACGAACATATTTCCTAAATTAAGGGAGAGTCCAGTAGAATGGTACAAGCAGGTAGAGAGGTTAGTTAAGATCTCGAAGGTACTGTGGGTTGATTTGAGCACGTTGTTTGATATTGTGGTTCCGGGGGACCTGTGGATAGCATGTAAGGTCAGCGTTGAATGGCCCACAGAGGAGCCAGAACGAGATGCAGCCACGAATGGTCCTTCACCTAGGGTGATGATAAAGTACGAGCAGGCGATTACGTGGTTAAAGACTAAGGTACCACCACAGGACATCGATTGGGTGAAAATAGATCAAACTAGACAAGAACTGAAGGAGACAGTCCATGAGTACTATGAGAGATTATTGCAGATATTCAAGCAGTGCAGTGGATTGGATGTGATGGATCCAAAGGACATGGGACAGTTTGTGTCCAAGTTTGTTCTGGGACTGAGACTCGATATCTGTCTCATGATACAACAACATTTGATTTGTTGGCAGAACAAGCCTCTGGACGAGATCCTGAGGTATGCCTGGTACTGCAGTGATGAGATAGACTCTAAGACTAGGAAGCTCAAGGATAAGCTGATGTTTGTCCAGATGCAACCGGGAGGACAGGGTCAGTCTGGAAATGGAACAATAGGGAGGAAATCGGGTGGCCAGAAAAGAGACAGTGAGGATGGCCCACGGCCACGAGTAGACCTGGCGACTCTGAAAAAGACAACTAAGTGTCATCAATGTCAAGAGATCGGGCATTGGAGACGCGAGTGTCCCCATAACCCGGAAAATCAGGTACAGGAGGAGGAAGAGGAGAGTCAGGCCCCTCAAGTACCGAGGGCAACAGTAGCTAAGTTCAAGGAGGCAAAAGGGGGGACTCCTGCTCCTAGAGCTCCGGTTCCCCAGCCACCGAAGATTGCAGCAGGGAGCAAGGTTTACCAGCAGATGCCTTTCATGGTAGAAGGAGACGAGTACTATCACTTTGACCCAGTGACAGGATGGTGCCTGAGTGAAGAGGAGGATTGTACCCTAGGAGCAGTACTGGAGATAGACCAGGGGGGACCATTTGTAGAAGCTGATGTGGCTGGACACCCCACCACCTTTCTGGTGGATACGGGTGCTACCCGTTCTACGGTACGGTCTGCAGTAGTTTGTGGTAAATAAATTACCCAGACTATTTTTCTATACATTAATTAAAATAAGGATAGCTCATAAAATGAGAGGCAGAGTCCGTGGTATCTGAGTCAAAAGGGCTTTAATTCGAATGACTCGAGTCATTGAGAATCGGGTTCCATCACCACTAAGGTTCAGGAAGGGATATCTAACGTTTTATTAACATCACACATTATATATAGTAAAACCACATAATTGCAATGAATACAGTTGGCGGAACACTCCAGGCGGAGCAAGTGAAAAGAGAGAGATAAGAACATATGGGCGTAAAAGAAGGCGTGTAAGGAGGCGTATATGTGGATGTTCACTTGATGAGTCATAGGAGTGTCATAGGTGGGTGGATGCATAGAGAAGGTCTGCAGGGTCAACAGAAACCTTTACCCTGCATGTGCGCGTAACTGATCATGACGTGGAATTGACGTGTAACTGGGGAGAGCTGGGGGGTTGACTTTAGCACTAGTAGAGGAGTCTGGAGTCTGGGATGTCAGAACGACCTGCACCTTTGGCATATCTGATATCTTGTGTTTGGAGGATGTATTGTCTGAAGTAAAGGTCTCTGGCAGAGGCCGTTCATCACTAAATGCTAGTGTGTGCATATATTTCTACGTGCATTGCGTGGGGCCATGGGCCTACTATGGCAACGGAATCAGTAAATCACTTGTATGGAGACAGGAAGGCTAGGCCCTATGCTCTGCAGGCGGAAATATGTTTACCTATTTCACTAGACTGGAATGTGTTTTTGCGGAGGCTGAGCAGATAACTGTAGGCAAAATACCGTCTTGGCAGGCAGGCCAGGCCGGGCACCTCTCGGCTGGGCAGGGAGTAAGGTAGAGGTCAGGGATGCATACCTAAACTGCAGCTTTCAGAGACAGAAGAGGCTCGGAGCCTGAATTCAGGGCCTGGCTCGGCTGGGCCACACAAACCTGTGCTTCGTGATATTTAAACGTGTACCATGTAAATGCATTGGCAACGCAGGCCTCAGTGCAGAATTAACTTTTCATTCATGGAAGGCCTAATAACTGACATGCTAACATTAGACGGAAATGCAGGGGCATTGTTATGACAGGCACGGGAAGGGAATTACATGCTAACATGGACATACATGGGGTGCAGGTACGGGAATAGGGTGCGAGTGGGGGGACACACCGACCACATAAAATTTCTGTTTCCTCAAGTTCCTAACCTACCACTTTCCGGACAGACTATCCAAGTTGTAGGGGTCGCAAATAGGAGAATGACAAACCCATTGACCGAGCCAGTCCCAGTAAAAATTGGGAATTTCAGAGACAGACACCAATTTGTGGTATGCGATTCTAGCCCTGTGTGTCTGTTAGGAAGGGATCTTTTGTGTAAACTCAATTGTACCATCTACTGTACACCTAAGGGAGTAGAGTTACAGACAAATGATGATGATGCCGCCTTTAAGGTTGCTAGCACACACGTGTGCTTAGAACTGTATCCTGCACTAACGGTGGAAGAACTCCCCTGGGATTTGAGAGAGGCAGTCAGACAGGAAGTTTGGGACTTTACAGGAGAGGAGATTGGATTGATCAAAGGAGTGGAGCCAGTTAAGATCCAAGTGAGACCTAATGCAGAGTTTCCAAGAACACCCCAATACAAGTTGTCTCCAGAAACAATTGCGGGAATAAGACCTGTGATTGAATCCATGATTAGACAGGGAATCCTGAAGGAAGCAATGGGCAGTCCATGTAACTCTCCGATCATGGGCTTGCAGAAGCCTAGCGGGAAGTTCAGGATTGTGCAGGATTTACGAAAAGTGAACGACATAGTTGTTCCATGCTGTCCAGTGTTACCGAATCCTTCAGTGATAATATTTCAGATACCGGCACAGGCTGAGTGGTTCACAGTGATTGATTTGTGTCAGGCTTTCTTCTCAATACCATTACATGAGGAGACCCAATTTCCTTTTCGCTTTTAAGCTGGAAGATCGTGTGTTAACATGGTGTCGTATCCCTCAGGGGTATACAGAGAGCCCATCGATTTTTAATCAATTATTGAAAAGAAATCTTGAGAGTCTAGTACTTCCGCAGAACTCGGTTCTCGTGCAGTACATAGACGACCTCCTTGTTGCGTCAGAGACAGAAAGTGCTTGTAGAATTGACCCCATTGCCTTGTTAAACCATTTGGCAGAAAATGGACACAAGGTATCTCCCAGCAAGTTACAGTACTGTCTGTCAGAGGTACAGTATCTGGGGCACAGAATAGAGAAGGGGAAAAGAAAAGTGTCTCCTGACAGGATAGAGGCCATAATGAAAATGATGGTGCCTCGACTCAAACAGAGGTTAGAATGTTTCTGGGGATGGTGGGCCACTGTCGCCAGTGGATTGCCAATTTTTCCCTGAAGGCAAAACCATTGCAGAAACTGACGCACAAGGACGTGAGTGATCCGGTACCATGGGACACAGACTGCATGATGGCTTTCCTTGAGTTGCGAGAGGACTTATGTCGTGCTCCGGCTCTGGGAATGCCTGATTATAACAAATTGTTTTCATTGTTCTTCTGCGAGCGAGAGGGTTGCGCGTTGGCAGTTTTAACCCAAGATCATGGAGGTGTCCGTAGACCAGTTGCTTATTTCTCGGCTACCTTAGACCCAGTACCCGCAGCGTTGCCCGGATGTCTCAAATCCGTTGCTGCAACAGGTGTCAGCATTGAGAGATGTGAAAGCATTGTAATGGGACATTCACTGATGGTACATGTTCCACACTCGGTAGAACTGTTGATGACCAGGACCAAAACGCAGCACTTGACCAATAATAGGCTCACACGCTACGAGCAGGTCATACTTGCCGTGGAGAATATGACCCTTAAGAGGTGCTCGGTTTTGAACCCTGCTACGTTAATGCCATTGCCAAATGTCTTAGATGATGATTGTGAAGACCACGACTGCCTTGAGGGGACTGAACTGTGCACCAAACCTAGACCAGACATTGTCGATGAGCCATTGGTAGACCCTGATGAAATGTACTTTGTTGATGGCTCATACATAAGAGACAGTGCTGGACAGTTAAGAGCGGCTTTTGCTGTTTGCACGATTCATGGGATAGTCGAAGCTGCCAGCCTGGAAGGAGTACACTCCGCTCAGGTGGCTGAGATAATTGCGTTGACGCGTGCCTGTTTGGCAGCCAACAAAATTCGAATCACCATATACACCGACAGCCAATATGGGTTTGGTGTGGTTCATGACTTTGGTCAGTTGTGGTCTCAAAGGGGTTACATGACATCGTCAGGTTCCCCTATCAGGAATGGAGAATTTGTCAGGTTACTGCTGGAGGCTCTGCAGGGTCCAGCAGAAATCGCTGTGGTGAAATGTACAGCACACAGCAAAGGTACTGATTTTGTGTCCTTGGGTAATCGTTATGCTGATGAAGTTGCACGCTATTGTGTAGAACAGGGTTACTCATTTACTGACCAAGTTATCGAAGGGACGCAGGGAGGGACCGAGCTAAACATGATACTCGAAGTGGCTGATACCCGGGATGAATTGAGGAAGATGCAGGAACAAGCGTCAGAGTTCGAGAAAAGAGTGTGGGTAACATCTGGTTGTGTCAGAGGAGAACTGGACTTGTGGATTTCAGCTGATGGGAGAGCTGTGTTGCCGAATGAGCTGGTGAGCCCGATGGCTCGACAGATACATGGTCCTGTGCATTTGGGAAGGGATGCAATGATGCGAGTGTTCAGGCAGACTTGGTACAATCCCAAGTTTCGAACGGCTGCAGAAGCAGTATGTCAGAGGTGTGTTACGTGTCAACAAATGAATGTTGGGAAAAGGACACCAGTCACACTGAGTCACATTGGAAGGTCTGGTGGGCCTTTCAATAGGATGCAACTGGATTTCATTGAAATGCCGAGGTGTAATCGCCTCAGATATGTCTTGGGTAATGTATGTGTGTTTTCCATGTGGGTTGAGGAATACCCAACTCGTAGGTGCGATACACTCACAGTAGCAAAATTATTGTTGAGGGAGTTAGTGCCAAGATTCGGGGTCCCGACCTCTTTGGAATCGGACAGAGGGACGCATTTTAACAGTGAAGTTGTGAAAATGCTCTGCTCTGCACTGAACATTGACCAGAGACTGCATTGTAGCTATCGACCAGAGGCTTCTGGCATAGTAGAGCAAATAAATGGAACACTCAAGGCTCGAATGGCGAAAGTGTGCTCATCCACGTCCCTGAAATGGCCAGATGCTTTACCGTTGGTGTTAATGAGCGTACGTAGTACACCAGACAGGATTGGACTCTCACCCCATGAGGTGTTGATGGGGAGGGCTATGAGATTGCCGTCCGTCCCTTCAGCAGCCTTGTTAAATGTCACAGATGTTCTGATTCTTGACTACTGCAAAGGACTATCTGATGTCATCCATTCTGTGTCTCTTCAGGTGCAGACTGCTGAAATCCCGGCTTCTAGAGACCTTTGTCACGACCTGTGTCCAGGTGACTGGGTCCTGGTGCGGATGCACGTGAGAAAGAGCTGCCTGGATGTGCGCTGGCGAGGCCCGTTTCAGGTTATCCTGGTGACGACCACTGCCGTGAAGTGTGGTGGATTGCCGAACTGGATACATGCTTCTCACACCCAAAGAGTTCCAGCACCCTTGGAAGAAACAGCTCCTCTCGTTGATAGAAATCCAGCTGTGGAGGAAGATCCACTAGAGGGGACAAGTCACGCTGTGGGGGTGTCTGAAGAAGCTGGTAATTCATCCGACCGAGCTGAAGGAGATCACGGCGACAGTGATACGGAATCTGCCTCTGAATGGGGAAGTTGCTGTGAAGGTGATCTCAACCCAGAGCAAGCTGAAGGCAGTGATGAGCAGGGTTTGCCAACGAGAAGCAGAGGAGTGAACAGCACAGAGGCAAGTCGGCCTGAGAGGCAAAGACGACTGAACGTGAGGCTGGCCTCTGAAAGAGATATTGCACCTGTATCTGAAGAATCAGATCCGGAAGTGGGAAAATCAAGAGTCAGAACAAAAAGGTCCGAGGAGATCAAGGAGGGTGAGAGTACCTTGTCGAAGATACGCCACCCCGGAGTAGACCTACCCTTTGACAAATGCCAGGTGTACTGAGGTCCGGGAGGGTGAGGTCAGTGACTGTGACCAGTACGATCCCCAACGTTAAGTTGGAAGTGATACTGTTGGTACCTGGACTGGAAATTGAAGGCATACTGACACTCACAATTCCTAATCCCCCTTACCTAAGCAAGATACGTGATTTAATCCTGAATAGATTGATCTTTCCTACATTTGCTCCTGGGATACCTGCTTATGAATCAGTAGTCCTCCGAATGGAACTCTTGGATTATGTGCTATGCGCAGTTGGAGCAAATATCATCATTGATCATTAAAGACGTTGTAAATAGCTGTTGAATATACCTAGGGCCGAGAGGAAGAAGAAGAAATTGAGGGACTTCCCTGAGAGGACGGAGAAGCGTTATGGTTGTCTGGCGTGGAGGCAATTGGAGAACTAAAAGGGATCCTGCTTTCAGAGGTGGTTCAAGAACTTTCAAAAAGCAAAGAAGAGAGACTTTGTGTTGTTGCTGAAAACGGACCACACTGTTCTGGGATCATGGAGGCAGGGAACCCGACTCGATGGGCAAAGTGTATTATAGGCACACTTATAGGGGTAGTGATATTCTTTATATTTTTAGTAGTTCTAGTTTCTTATTTAGCACCACAAAAGTAGGAAGTGGAGGTCGAGGGAACGCCTACACCTATCACTCCTAGCCAGAAAGAGGTCAACATAGGAGCTGAGAAAGCTTTGCTAATGGAAGAAAGCCGTAGATTACATGCAGATTTGTCTAAGGGAAACTTTGGAAAGAATGCGTATGCAAAGTTGTTGTGTGAGTACATTGATGCGATGGATGCGAAAGATTGTTATGTGTGTATGCAATTGCCGGCTTCAGTAGACGAGGGTATTAGATACCATCACCTGCCATTGACATATGGAATTTCATGTAGTTTGCTGCTTAGCATATTTTATGGGCGGAATCATTTTGAATATTTCTTTTCGAATTATGATGCTGTGCTTCCAGAGGTCCCTGCTTATAAACACTTGAACAAGTGGGATTATTATAAGTCATAGGATAGACTTAGATACTTTTTCATTCCAACACGAGAATTAGACACCTCATATGCTCATCAACACAATTTGACCTGCTCATTAGCAGAGGTAGAGAAGAAGTTCATAGAACAGGTAGAGGATAGGTATCAAAAACAAAAGCAGTTGCAGGCATCAGGGCAAGGTAAAGTAGATTGGACGAATGAGGAGAAGCTGCATAAGACAAGGGGAAGCTTGGTCCGATAGCATTGGACGAGGTACAGAAAGGGAAGTTGTGCCTTCACAGACCACAGACGTATTATGAAAATGTGTATGTGGGCCATACAACTGGTGAACAAACTTTCACCTTGGAGTATTACACCAAGGATTTCCTGAAGAGTGTGGTACAAGTGATCCCTACGGTGTACTTTGTCTATGGGAAAAATGCATACGTGAGGTTGCCGGATAAGTGGTATGGGACATGTTACCTGGTGATTATTTTTCCTAAGATATACCGCACTGAGGACTTTGCTCTCTTGGAAGGTGGACACTTGACGAGGGTGAAGCGGGGAGAGAGTGCTGGTGCGATAGTGGGTGATGTGTTTGGAGCAGCGATACCATTTTGGGGAGTGATCTTGAATGACGTGAAGATACGGCGGTTGGCAACTGTGGTGGATGAATTGTCAATGAGTACAGCTAAGTCATTGGTGTTGATTGAGGGTGAGATGCTGTCGATAAGGACAATGGTTTTGCAGAACCGTCTTGCTCTAGACGTCCTTCTGGCGAAAGAGGGCGGAGTCTGTAAACTTTTAACGGTTCAGGAATGTTGCACGTATATTCCAGATAACTCCAAAGATCTGAAGAAATATATACGTAACATTACTGCAATTCATTACAAAATTGAGGATTTGACACAAGAGAATGTGTAGGAAACAGTTGGCAAGGGATTTGGAAATGCTGGAAACTGGTTTGCAAGCCTGGGAAGGAGTTTCCTTGGATACATACTGAAACCCCTTATCATCATAGTGGCATGTGTGAGCGGATAATGGGGTTTGCTGAGACTGTATAAATGGTATAGGTCAAATAGGTTGGCAAGATCGATGAGAGTGCAAGAGCAGAGAATGGAGAACTTACAAGACAATCAATATCGAAGTTTGAGGGCATTGGAGATGCTCAAGTGAGGGAAACTTGCAACAAGTTCTGTGTAGCTCGGTCCCTACCCTAAGAGATGTTGGGTTGGTGGTGATGACACAGGTCATCAAAGGGGGGACTGAGAGAGCGCAAAACTGAGTTATAAATTGTAGAGGTGCACCGTACTCATGAATAATCAGCACTCACATATATAAAGGACTATAATCATGTTTAAATGTAATGTAGGGCTATGAAATAATGTGCCAGAATTTACATAGAGTGACGTAAAGTGTTTTGAAAGTACTAATGCCACGTTAATCTAGGAATATTGTTTGCAGTGAAATATTAATCCAGTTAAGGGATGGTCAATAAGTCATTAGAGTATTAAGCTGTTTTATTAGAAAGTCATTATTGTATTCATATAATGAAATAGAAGTGCTTAAGGTAGAAATTGTATTTAGAAGATGTATTTTGCTACAATGATGAAGGCTTAATGAACGAAAATGTATTGTTCATGTTAGGATGTGTTACACAGAAACGTGCAGAGGCCCAGTTGGGGAAAAACTGTGTAGGCCGGATTGAGAATGTTTAAATCATGGAAATGTTTTTTTAGAAGGTTGCTTTTAGACAGTTAATTACAAACAGCATGGAACTGTGAGCCAATTTATGTGCGTTCTTTTGCAGGTGCAAGGTTAACTAGAGATTGTAGAAGAAGGGCCCATTGTGTATGAGTGTTAGGATGGTAGTCCCAGACATGGAGGAGTGACTGCGGAATTTAGGGAAGCAACTTCAAGAGAAGAAGGCTCTGGGACCCAAGGAAGTTTTCAACGGACAAGGATGAAGATGTCGTGGTGGAAACTTCTGAAAGTTAACACCTTTGAGAGGGGCGTACCTTAGGGCGTGTTGTCCATATTGTGGGGTTTTGGATTAGGGACAGCACCCCGAGGGAGAGTCAGAGCAGATGCGCATGAGGGCGAAGGAACCTGTTGGTCAGGCAGAGAGCTTTGCTATGCGAGAGGGGTTCTTAGGCTAAGTCCGAATGGAGTGAGTGTACTTCTTTGGAAGTCACCACGGCTGACACCTTTTGATAGGAGAGAACTTTGTTAAGTAGGGATGCCACTTAGTATAGTGTAGGGACAGATTAATCTGGATTTATTCCTTCCTTTTCCGATGCCTACTAAAACCCAGGTTATAGCAATTCTTGTTAGTCTGATGATTTTGGAATTGATACTTGTATTGTTTCTTAGTCGATTAAGACTTTTCCGTAGAATTATGTTTGTATTAGTGCCTGTTTACCTCCTGAATCTTTTACTGAGGTGTTTATATACCCAACTGTTTTTGGCTTTGTAACAAATCTTTAAAATCGATCTTTAGTCAGTGATTCTTTGGGGAAAACAATGGGGATCGTTCAAGTTGATGTTACACTGTTAGGATAGATTGCCTTCTACACTCTATGACAGGTAAAAAGGTCTAGTCTACCTGTGACGGGATACTAGAAAATGGTATTCTGATTCTAGACTAGAAATCCTGCCTTTCCAGCTGTGCGATCTCTGTTAATTCAACAATCAAACTCCGACATAGACCCGAGCGACAAACAATCAACAAAACACGACTTAGGCCTGGAAGGGCAGTGTTCCAGGCACAGAGGGAGACAAAAGCAAGTCTGTCAGATGTAGAAGGGGCAACAGAAGAAATCTTTCTGGATGATGATTCAACTGAATTGTCTCGCACATTCTCATTTAACTTCTCCTATGGTGGCTGCCTGCGGCTGGCGCTCGGAGGGCATCCTGTCGCTTACCCTTCAACTAGAACCTTACACTTGAATCTTTCAGGAGCCCATATTCTCCGAAGGGTGTCTTTGAAAGGCCAATCGGTTCTGGGGTGAGAGGCACACCCACCAAGATGTTGCATTTTGTGTATTCTTGAATAACTTGGGAGCATATTACAAGGGCCTTATCTCCGCTTTTTTGGCTAATATTATCTTCTATCTACAAGGGGATGCTAACATGGATTAGCGCATGTTAGCACCCGTTTTCCTGATGCCGCGCAATGCATCTCTAATGAGATGCAAAGTGGGCGTCACTGGGCAGTACTGCCTGTAAATTATTGCTGATGTGCACATCGCGACATTTACAAGGAGGCCCACCCATTTTAGCAGATGTTAGTTTTTGGCAAAAACCGCGGTTTCCGCCAAAAAGTAACGTCTGCTAAAATGCTGACTTAGGTATACTTATCAATGGGGGTGGATTATGCTGATACGACCACAGGGTCGTGTCAGCAAGGTTATCGCCGTTTTCCATGGAAAAAACAGTGATGTTCCATGGAAAACATCGCTATCGCAGGAATAAATATTGCCATTGCGCTATGCATTGTTAATACAGTGCTAGCATGGCGATAATTATCAGCGATAGCCGGCCATAAACATTTTCCGGCTGAGGGGGGTCTGCGATAATTATCGCTGCTGCTTGCTAATATGCCCCTTGGTGCTTGAATTAATTGATGACTTTTATGTTGTTATAGATGTTTTCTGCTGGCGTCAGCCCTACTTATTCAGGGACTTTGCAGCTGCTCCAAGTAGCCGCTACAAAGAAGTTTGTATAATCAAACAGTCACGTAACGTCGATAGTTCTCTAAGGCCACTGAACTTCTTTCATACGATTCTGTGCTATTACACCTAATTTACATAATTGCCATTTGCAGTATTTTCAATTAATAAATCCACGACTACCTGCATAATTTTAAACCAATGCTCAAAAGAATGAAATGCCTAAATAAATTAATTCAAGTGGTGACACTGTCATCAGACACTTAACACAATTTAAAAAATGACAACATTAAAGGGATATATACTGGCATAGAAATAGATGGCAAATATCTGTGTTATTACTAATCTCAGTGGCTCTTTTTTCCCCTAATCCTAAACCACGCTCTGAGTCCTAGTCTGCACACAACACCAATCTCCCTAATTCAGTAACAATAATCATTTAGGGCTGTGCGAATTATCAGTACTTGGCTTTAGCTTAATTATTCAAAATTTTGAAAAGGTTATGTAAAAACGACATTTAATTACACAAAATGTAAAACTGGCATTTGTGAAACATTCTAGCAGGACGTTCATCCCTGTACCCATTTTAAACATTTCATGCTAAAAAAAATAGAGAAAAAAAAACACTCACGCTGGTTGTGTGTATTGTTTCCGTCCTCTTGCCCAAGATGTTTACCCCAAACATCACATAATTACGCAAAGTGTGTGAGCATAATTTAGGGTACGTTGCATAATAAGCATGATGCAAAACCACACAAAATTCTGCCACCGTAACACAGGATTCACCTGTTTCTAATATTAATCCTGAGTTAGGGAAACAAGTGAGTGTCAGGTAAGGTTGACTTGTCAGGACAGGGCTTGAGCTGTGTCGGTGGTTAATGCATAGCAGAATTCAGACCAGTGTAAAAGACAGAACAAGAAGAAAGGGAAGGGATAGGATAGGAGGAGGTAGGTATGGAAAGGCAATGGCCACACGACAACGTACCTCTTCTTCTACCCATTAATTAAATGGCTGAAAGGCAGAGACAGAAGCATAGGGGAAGGTAGAAAATATAAAGAGGTTTTAGGATCAGTTTACAAGAAAAGGAAGGAATACCGTAAGAAATCCAGCATCTCCATAATGAATGCCTTTCACCCTGCTGAAGGCGGCAACATCACATGCAATAATTGCAAATGACACTGCTTCTTCACTACCCTCATATATGTTGACTATCTTTACGCAAAAGCTATCTGCAAAGACACAACGCCCTTACGAGCTGGACTATGGAGGAGCCCCGCCACCTCTTGAGTGTTTTTCTCTTTCGTCCTCACTTCCTGTCAATCACCATAAGCCTAAGCATACTGGGATCTCATATTACTAGCTGCTGACACCCTAGATAATCCGTGTTCACTATCAAACTGATTTTTTCAAAAACCCAATACCAGCGAATATTACTTGACATCTGTTAGCCCTGTCAGCCTTAAGGTGCTCTTCCTGCAAACTTCTTGCCTTACTCCTCCATATTTTTCTGATCTTGTTTTGTTGTCCTTTAGGACTCTATGCACTTTATCACTACTATCCAGTGTTAAAGTGCCTGTGCTTACTACCTAAAAACATGGTAATTGACTTATACCCAATTGGCATATTTTATTTACCTGAAAGTCCGTGGTAAAGTGGTTCTCCATGTAGCCAGGGCCTGCATATTTAATACTTCTAGTTGACTGGCAGCACCTTTTGTACCTCTCACTTAAGTAGCCTCACCAGGGCCTCATTAGGATGGAGGACGGACCTGTGTCCGTCCGCCACCCCCGAGGTGGAGGGACCATCCGCAGGCGCAGTGGCGGTCCCTCCGTGCAAATTAGGAAGTGACCGCCACCCTGGTGGTCACATCTCGTATTTGTAACCTTGCGGCGGGTGCTGCTTGAAGCAGCGCCCGCCGCAAGGTTAAAATTGCAAGCTTTGCATATGCATGCACAAAGCGGCAGGTACCACGCGGTGCCTGCCGCTTTGTGCATGCATATGCAGGGGGGTACCATAGGTACCCCCGATGTGCACCCCCCACCCGCCAACACCCTCGGGGCCCGAAACAGGCCCCCAGAAGCAAAGGTCCACTTACTTTTCCACGGCGGAAAATCCGTCGCGGAAAAGCATGTTTCCTCACCCTTCGTGATTTGGCTGACGGTGTCTTGCAGACACCGCCACCAAACTGCGGACAACATCTGGTGGATCAGTGACGGACGGACTTGCCATCCTCCGCTGATCCCACCGCCATCCTAATGTGGCTAGTGGTGTTTTGGAGGTCCGCAGCGGTGAATCCGCATCCTCCGAGCCGGCGGTGGCTTCCGCCGGCCCGGAGGATGCGGGTTCACCGCCATCCTAATTGACCCCCAGGTCTGTCATTGCAGCCTGTGTGTGCAGTTTAAACAGAGATATAAACCTGGTAAAGTAACCTACTTGCTAGGCCTAAACCTTCATTTCTAATCCAAATAGGGTCCAGAGGGCATGGTGCAGTGTATTGAAAAAGTAGGATATATACTTTTACATTTTATATGTCCTGGTAGTGAAAAACTCTCCAATTCATTTTCACTACTTCAAGGCCTGCCTCTCCTATATGATAACATTGGAGTTACCTCATTACATTTCATAAGCTATGATTTCTAATTGGGAGGAGGTAGACAGATCCTGTTTGTTGTGTTTGAAATTGTAATGAAAAATCATCTTTAATGGTAAAGTTGGATTTTGAATTACAATTTTGAAAATGCCACTTTTATGAATTTAGGTATTTAGAGCCAGCAGCCTGCTCCTGGGTCAAATGACTTGCATGACTGGGTTTATTTCACAGTTGGACAATAGAGATGGGCCTTCAGTGTCAGGATGGGAGAGTGGAGCTGGGCACAGCCCCACTTACACCTGAATAGGCTGTGTCTTACGTTCACACAAAGGACTGCATACCCCCTGTAGTTAGTCTGAAGACGGGGCAGGAAAGGCAGTAAACCGGAGCACTTCAAATGGAAATCTTTAGAAGCTTCTCCCATTTCAAAGAAGGCACAAGGCATAAATATTGGACCTCAGACACCAAATATAATTCTGGACCTGTGGAAGACTGACAGGAAGAAGGACTGCTATGCTGCTGAAAGGACTTCCACTCCGCTGGACTGAGGCTCGGTTGGACTGCTGCCCTGTTGGATTGCTGCTCTCCATCCAGCCTGGGTGACAAGGACTGGGCCTTCAACATGTACCCAGGACAAAGAGAGTGACTCCAAGGGCTAGTTTCTTGTAACCTGCACATGGATTCTTCTGAATGTGAGTCCTTTTCTGCCAATTGATGCCATCCTAGTCCTGGACCCTTGGATGTGGGCCTGAAGGTGATCTGCCAGCCCATGTGAGGACCCCAAAGAACTAACCTCTGCTGCGTGGCGCAACCCCTAGCAGAACCAATGCATCACTATTGTTGTGTTGACTGTCCTTGCAGATGGACGTTGCATCACCTTCGTAGCACACAGCCTCTTCTGAAGTGCCACTGCATTGTGCATCCTGATGCAGTCCCTCGCATAGCAGACCTCTCATCAACAGCAGTCTTGATGACAATGCAGGCCTCCGCATCGCAAGTTCCGCAGCTTCTTCAGCACCAGCTGGTGTGTGACACATCCTTGACTCAGAACATCGCATCGTAAGCCCCCTCGTCGATGATCTTCTCGATAGTGATGCTGGACTTTGCAGCGCAGCCTTGCAGCTCCTTGGAACTGATGCTATGTGATACATCTCCGGTCAGGACCTCACATTGCCTCAACTGCACTACGCATTTAACAACGTGGGACTCCACAACTCTTTGCAACCATGATTTAAGGTACTCTTCTTCAGTGGGCCTAACTGGGTCCCTGTAGCTGGCCAATGCTCTATCGCAGTAAGCCTGAATTTGAGACTTTGTCCCGAGAGAGCGAGCAGATAAACACAGTTAGTGCTTTGTGGTGCTATTATCATTTAAATATTTAAAATTAGAAAACTTTGGTTCTACTGATTCGATTTCTGTCATTCTGGTATTAAATGATTTATTACAATTTAAACTGTGTTTCTAAATTGGTGTGGGATATTTCTGTTTGAAGTGTATTATAAGTACTTTGCTCATTAGCTCTAAATTAAGCCTGATTGCACAGTGCCAAGCTACCAGAGGACTGAACGCAGGCTAATTTGGGGTTTGGTTGTGCCTTCACCTTGCCAAGGATTGTGATTGCTGCTTGAGTAATGCTTTATCCCTCCCCCCTAACCAGTAGCCCAATTTCTCACACTGCCAATCTAATGATAAATGTGTTTATGGTCTTGTTTAAAAAAAACATATTGGGAATTGAGTGCAAAATTGCAGCCACTTTTTCTGCTCCCCAACCCATGCAGCCACTTATACACCAATAGACAGACTGATATAGACATTTACACAGTTTACTCACTAACCCATGCATTCAGTATGATACACTTAATCAGTCCCTGATTTTCTCTGATTTTGTACGAGTGGAATGTCCAACTAACTACAACATCCCTGAAACTTATGTTTTTTTCTGCGAATTTCAAAGGTTTTTCAAACACTAATTTCTAACTATAACATGCCTGAAACCTATGATTTTGTCAGTGAATTTCCAAGGCGTTTTACATGCCAATTTCGAACTATAACGTCCCTGAAACAATACAAAATAATATGCTCTTACCATATTATACATTTTCGTACATATTATGAGAATGGATAGAGCCCCACATGGCCCAATAGAAAACCCGTGTACATATTTACACATAAAGGGGTGATTACATGCTCGATCTCAAAGAATATAGCAATCCATTATTTAAAACAACGCAAAAAAACGATTCATTAATTTCCAATCTGGAAACAAATGCTCCCTTCACGGATTTGGTGAGTTTGTTCATGCACAATGTCAAGTGGGATAAACATCAAGTGAAATTGCTCCCCCACTTCCAAAATCTTTTCTAACACAAATCAATGCTCATGTTTTACCTTATCTTCAATTCAGAACTTCCTAGAAGGAGAAACAGACCCTTACTCTCAAGGTATGACTGGAAGACCTGTTTGATTAGGTTTAGTTGACATATAATCATTGTTTCATACCTTAAATTTCTCACTGGGGTGCTTGAGTATATTAATCTCTGCAATCTTTGCACTTTTATTTAGCGGAGGGAACAGTAATCTCAAATTCGTGAATTCTAAAAGAAAATATACAATCATGTATCAACAACTCTCTCTACCTCTATTTGTGCTAGGTCTTAGCATTTCCTTGTATATGAAAATGTCAAAGCCTCACCTCAGCTTGTATCTACGAGTTCCAAAATCGAGCACCACTCGTCTTGTTTCCAATTATCCAAACCACCTTATCTGTAAACAAAGAGTCATCATCATATTTGCCCCGAACTAAATCTGACCAAACTAATTAATTTTAACTCGGTAACATCATAATTCTCCATACCTGTTACCTTCTTTCTCCACTGCCGAATAATAATCCGTTCACTCCGCTGCCCTCAATGATCCGCACCCTTCTTCTGTTAAATCAAAGGCGCGTTGTTACCATTACAGAACCTCAAACACTCACTGTTTTTTAATATCTTAGTCCCTGTAGCGCCCTTACCTCGCTCGACCGGCGTCCGGCGTCCCGTGTACAGGCAGCGCCATTGCCTTGTCTCGCGCCCATTATGTGGCGTTCCTAAACATAAAAAACGGACTTACTCCGTAATAGACTAAGCGCCATCTTAGAGTGGGGAAACTTCCTTTACTCTCATTTTGTGGTCGGTAAACGTATTGGAGCGGGTCCTTCCGTGCTAGACACAGCATTATAACCATATTACCTGATTTTAGGAGATATATTCCCTATTATACTCCTCATAATTGAAAATAATGTAATTATTTGTAGATAAAAACCTGTAGAATTTACCAATTTAAATCGAACATTGTTTTAAACCGAGCACATTAATTTTCAAATGGCAATCATACTGCAACAATATAAATATAATCCCACTCTATTTTGGATGCCCAGATCTACTATATACTTATATTGGGAGTCTGAATCTAGAATAACATTTCTTGTCATGTATAAAACATTTGATAAGTGTTATTTACATAGTGCTTATACTGTTCTCTACTCATCTTTTTGCATGTGCTACCATGTTTGGATAATAAGATTTAAGTTCACATCAGTTTATCCATGTCACCTTCACTAGTCACCCAGAAAAAATTCCAATTCGCGATCAAAATTTAGGCCGTCCTCTACAGCCCGCAGGTTCATGATCCATCTTGCTTCCTGCCTCCTCAATTTCAGTTCTCTGTTACCTCCTCTAGGATCTATAGCCACATGATCAATTCCAAAGAACTTGAAATTTTTGCTTTGATCTTGCTTTCTGCATGTATGTATATGTTCTGCAATTGGATACCTCATGTCATTATTCTTTACCGCTCTTAAGTGTTCACTCACCCTGTCCTCCAGCATGCGAATTGTGCTACCCACATAAATTTTTGAACATTTACACTCTAGGATATAAATGACATACTTAGTGCTGCATGTTATATTAGTTCTTATTCCATATTTTTTACTATTCAGCACTTGAAAATCCTTAGTCTTGTCCTTGGCAAATCTGCACATTCCACAATGTCCGCATCTATAGAACCCTTTGAGTGCTCCTCCAGCCAAGTCAATGTGTGTTCATCTCTTGGGTAACTTGGGCTCAGCATCAATCCTAGGGTCTTGCCTCTTCTATAGGTGAATTGAGGTCTCCCTCCTACAATATCAGAAAGCATCCTATCCATTTTAAAAACTTTCCAGTGTTTAATCATACTGTCCAATAGCACCCTGCTCATTGGTGTATAATTGGTAATCAACCTGACTGGTTGCTCTCCTTTATTCACTCTCCCTTTGGGTTCCAATGTTACATTTCTCTCAACACTCATCACCCGCCGTGTGGCTGCCAGGACATTTCTCTTACCATAACCTCTCTTTATGAATCTTTTTTCCATGTCTCTTATACATTCCACGAAATTTTGATTCTCACTACAATTCCGCCTGGCTCTTAGCATTTCGCCAAACGGAATTCCTCTTATTTGGTGAGGCGGGTGAGCACTCTTCGCATGCAGAATTGCGTTACATGAGGTCGGCTTGCGATACAATCTACTCTCTATGCGTTCTTCATTAACATATAATTCCAGATCCAAAAATACAATACTAGTTGTACTGTCGTTAGTGGTGAATCTAATATTCATGTCATTATCATTTAGATACCCACAGAATTCAGTCAAAGATTGCTTCGATCCTGTCCATATCATTAGGCAATCATCGATGAACCTACCCCAATATAGGATAGATTCAATCCATTTGCTAGCCCCTGGGCCCCAAACTACCTTTTCTTCTAACCAGCCCATAAAGATATTAGCATAGGCTGGAGAGAATTTGGAGCCCATGGCTACCCCTTGTTTTTGCCTGTACCACTCATTTTTAAACAGAAAGTAATTATTATTCAATATTAGTTCTGTCATAGTTAAGATCATCTGTGTGTGATGCCAATGAGTGGCAGGTTTTTTAGAGAAAAAGTGGTCTAAAGCCTTGAGTCCTAGAGTATAAGAAATGAACTAGGACTCAAGGCTTTAGACCACTTTTTCTCTAAAAAACCTGCCACTCATTGGCATCACACACAGATGATCTTAACTATGACAGAACTAATATTGAATAATAATTACTTTCTGTTTAAAAATGAGTGGTACAGGCAAAAACAAGGGGTAGCCATGGGCTCCAAATTCTCTCCAGCCTATGCTAATGTCTTTATGGGCTGGTTAGAAGAAAAGGTAGTTTGGGGCCCAGGGGCTAGCAAATGGATTGAATCTATCCTATATTGGGGTAGGTTCATCGATGATTGCCTAATGATATGGACAGGATCGAAGCAATCTTTGACTGAATTCTGTGGGTATCTAAATGATAATGACATGAATATTAGATTCACCACTAACGACAGTACAACTAGTATTGTATTTTTGGATCTGGAATTATATGTTAATGAAGAACGCATAGAGAGTAGATTGTATCGCAAGCCGACCTCATGTAACGCAATTCTGCATGCGAAGAGTGCTCACCCGCCTCACCAAATAAGAGGAATTCCGTTTGGCGAAATGCTAAGAGCCAGGCGGAATTGTAGTGAGAATCAAAATTTCGTGGAATGTATAAGAGACATGGAAAAAAGATTCATAAAGAGAGGTTATGGTAAGAGAAATGTCCTGGCAGCCACACGGCGGGTGATGAGTGTTGAGAGAAATGTAACATTGGAACCCAAAGGGAGAGTGAATAAAGGAGAGCAACCAGTCAGGTTGATTACCAATTATACACCAATGAGCAGGGTGCTATTGGACAGTATGATTAAACACTGGAAAGTTCTTAAAATGGATAGGATGCTTTCTGATATTGTAGGAGGGAGACCTCAATTCACCTATAGAAGAGGCAAGACCCTAGGATTGATGCTGAGCCCAAGTTACCCAAGAGATGAACACACATTGACTTGGCTGGACGAGCACTCAAAGGGGTTCTATAGATGCGGACATTGTGGAATGTGCAGATTTGCCAAGGACAAGACTAAGGATTTTCAAGTGCTGAATAGTAAAAAATATGGAATAAGAACTAATATAACATGCAGCACTAAGTATGTCATTTATATCCTAGAGTGTAAATGTTCAAAAATTTATGTGGGTAGCACAATTCGCATGCTGAAGGACAGGGTGAGTGAACACTTAAGAGCGGTAAAGAATAATGACATGAGGTATCCAATTGCAGAACATATACATACATGCAGAAAGCAAGATCAAAGCAAAAATTTCAAGTTCTTTGGAATTGATCATGTGGCTATAGATCCTAGAGGAGGTAACAGAGAACTGAAATTGAGGAGGCAGGAAGCAAGATGGATCATGAACCTGCAGGCTGTAGAGGACGGCCTAAATTTTGATCGCGAATTGGAATTTTTTCTGGGTGACTAGTGAAGGTGACATGGATAAACTGATGTGAACTTAAATCTTATTATCCAAACATGGTAGCACATGCAAAAAGATGAGTAGAGAACAATATAAGCACTATGTAAATAACACTTATCAAATGTTTTATACATGACAAGAAATGTTATTCTAGATTCAGACTCCCAATATAAGTATATAGTAGATCTGGGCATCCAAAATAGAGTGGGATTATATTTATATTGTTGCAGTATGATTGCCATTTGAAAATTAATGTGCTCGGTTTAAAACAATGTTCGATTTAAATTGGTAAATTCTACAGGTTTTTATCTACAAATAATTACATTATTTTCAATTATGAGGAGTATAATAGGGAATATATCTCCTAAAATCAGGTAATATGGTTATAATGCTGTGTCTAGCACGGAAGGACCCGCTCCAATACGTTTACCGACCACAAAATGAGAGTAAAGGAAGTTTCCCCACTCTAAGATGGCGCTTAGTCTATTACGGAGTAAGTCCGTTTTTTATGTTTAGGAACGCCACATAATGGGCGCGAGACAAGGCAATGGCGCTGCCTGTACACGGGACGCCGGACGCCGGTCGAGCGAGGTAAGGGCGCTACAGGGACTAAGATATTAAAAAACAGTGAGTGTTTGAGGTTCTGTAATGGTAACAACGCGCCTTTGATTTAACAGAAGAAGGGTGCGGATCATTGAGGGCAGCGGAGTGAACGGATTATTATTCGGCAGTGGAGAAAGAAGGTAACAGGTATGGAGAATTATGATGTTACCGAGTTAAAATTAATTAGTTTGGTCAGATTTAGTTCGGGGCAAATATGATGATGGCTCTTTGTTTACAGATAAGGTGGTTTGGATAATTGGAAACAAGACGAGTGGTGCTCGATTTTGGAACTCGTAGATACAAGCTGAGGTGAGGCTTTGACATTTTCATATACAAGGAAATGCTAAGACCTAGCACAAATAGAGGTAGAGTTGTTGATACATGATTGTATATTTTCTTTTAGAATTCACGAATTTGAGATTACTGTTCCCTCCGCTAAATAAAAGTGCAAAGATTGCAGAGATTAATATACTCAAGCAACCCAGTGAGAAATTTAAGGTATGAAACAATGATTATATGTCAACTAAACCTAATCAAACAGGTCTTCCAGTCATACCTTGAGAGTAAGGGTCTGTTTCTCCTTCTAGGAAGTTCTGAATTGAAGATAAGGTAAAACATGAGCATTGATTTGTGTTAGAAAAGATTTTGGAAGTGGGGGAGCAATTTCACTTGATGTTTATCCCACTTGACATTGTGCATGAACAAACTCACCAAATCGGTGAAGGGAGCATTTGTTTCCAGATTGGAAATTAATGAATCGGTTTTTTGCGTTGTTTTAAATAATGGATTGCTATATTCTTTGAGATCGAGCATGTAATCACCCCTTTATGTGTAAATATGTACACGGGTTTTCTATTGGGCCATGTGGGGCTCTATCCATTCTCATAATATGTACGAAAATGTATAATATGGTAAGAGCATATTATTTTGTATTGTTTCCAGCCCTGACGAAGCCAAGAGGTATAAAGTAACCTCGGCGAAACGCGTTGGTTGGGATTGGATCAGAACTTTTATGGAATAAAAGAAGATAATCTGCATGGGAGATTCTCTGGATGTCTTTTTATATGGACTAAGCTGAATTTGGGCTATTACATGTGGAGTGCTTCAATCCTTGTGAAGTCTTATTGTGCCTAATCATTTGATTACGCAGCGAGGAGTTTGGTGTTTTCCTCCCATAATTTTGAAGCACCCTTAGAGTTTTTTGTTATGCTTGAAATAGATGGTGTGATACTTCTTTAGCGCTTGTGAAACTCCAATCAGCACCCAAAGTTTAGTATAACGTCCCTGAAACCTATGGTTTTTTCATTGAATTTCAAAGGTTTTTTAAGTGCTAATTTCTAACTATAACATAGCAGTCACATTTTCAGAGTGGTGGATAAGGATGAGAAAGGCCTTCAAACACCTTTTAGCGATCCCACTGTGTGGGATTAACTGGAGGTAACAGGAGGGGTAGTTAGCCCCCAACGTCAACCTTGGGGGCCAACTACCCCTTTTATTACCTCCAGTAAGTCCCACACAGCGGGTTGCTAACTTGTTATATCAGGCCCCTCCCTGCACCACTGTGCAAACGCGTACCCTGGTGCATTATAAGTGGGGGGATTAAGTCGCCTTGAATCCTGAGGGTCCCTGGGGCCAACTAGCAAACCTGGTACCTCCGGTAAGAGCCACAGAGCTGCATTGCAGAGAGGTGTTCAGAGGACACGCCCATTTTTACCCCATGCTGCAAACGTGGCCAATTCCACGGGCGGGCTGGTCTGTTTTTTTTATTACCATTTTTTTACAGGGACGAGAAGTGGCCCATGATGGGGGCCACAAGGACCTCTCCTGGGGCACTTCTGGCCTCCCCATCCCCCGGGGCCTGGACTGTCCATTGGGGACTGTTGGGGGTGCCTCAATTCCCCCATGGTACCACCGGTTCCCCGCCTCCTGCGGTAGCCGGCATTGCTTTTCCACAAGGGGAGCTGCTGACATACAGCTCACTTTGGGGAAAAGCAAATCCGCTTTGCTTCACTTAAGCAAGAGCAGATTTCCCTGCTCTTGCTTCAATGAAGTAAATCAGAGTTTGCTATGACAGGGCGGGAGCCGCACAGCTCCCCCCCTGCCATAGCAAACAGCAGTGTCCTTGGGGTGGGCATGCTGGGACACTGCAGGAGCTGGCCCTGTGGGTGGTGCTCTCCAGGGCCATCGAGTGTTCCAAGAGGGTGGCCACGCTGCCCCCCTCTCAACTATTTAAAGCCCCGGGGAGGTGGTGGTCCCCAGGGCCCAGGGGTCTGTAACAGACCCCCGAATTTAAATATAGAGTGCCCCGGGGATGTGGTGGTCCCCGGGGTGTGTGGGGGGCTCAAGCCCACCACACACATTAGTTTATTTTAAAAAAAGAGAGCCCCAGGACAGTTGTGGTCCCCAAGGCTGCAGGGGTTTTGCATGCCCCCGCAATCATCAATCAAGCCCCGGTGAGGTGGTGGTCCCTGGGGCTGCGGCAGCCCTGTGGGTCCTGCACACACATAATGACTTTCAAAAAAGAGAGCCCAGAGGAGGTGGTGGTACCCTGCGCTGCGTCTCTGCCTGTAAATCATCAATCAAGCTCTGGGGAGGTGGCAGTCTTGGGGCTGCAGGCCCCCCGCTATTTATTTTGGGGTTTTCCCCCAGGACCTGGCCCATCCAGGGGCTTATAGAAAACGAAATGCGGGAGCCCGCCGCTTCGTTTCAAAAAAATGTTTTGGTCCGGATTCATGCACCGAGCATGAAATCGTTCATTTAAAAAAAAATGTTTTTTTTGGCCTGGGGGTCCTTGCAGGACCCCCTGAGCAGGCCTAGGAGGTCAGGGGGTTTCTACCTTGCGCCTTTTTCTTGTTTTTCACCTTTATTTGTACTGTTTTCTTGTGATGTGGTTACCGAGTCACAAGATGGCTGCCAACACTTACTAGTTTGGAGTGTTGGCAGCCAAGTAGAATGAAGCTTGTGCATGAGAGGGTTCGCGACTCAGATATCAAAACTTTTTATTTTTTTAATTTCTCAGGAACTACTGAATAGATTTACACCATTTGAAAAAAGAAGGGTTATTTCTTAACCAAAACCTACCTTTTTGCCAAATTATGTGTAATTCCGTTCAGCAGTTCAGGCTGTAGCTTTGTCTAAAGTTTCCTATGGAATTAACATGGAGAAAAAGTGTTTTGGGACCCGCTTTTTTCTAGGCTCCCGCTTCACAAATCCCCTTAAACTTCTCTAAGACCAATTGCAAATCATTTGAGATCAAAACAATGATTTGCGTGTCATCCGCATAGAAGAGCACCTGGAATTCGAATGATCTCACCAGCTCAGCCAGAGGGGTCACTTAGAGGTTAAAAAGAGTAGGATTCAATGATGATCACTGGGGGACCACACAGGGAAGGCAAAAGGCCTTCGCTCTGAAGCCTCTGTACCTAACAATGTGCATTTCTGCCTGCTATAAAATAGTGGAGGAGCTACAGGGCTTTTCCCGTAACTTCCACTTGCCGCAGATGCTGTATCATGCACACTGGGGAGACGATGTTAAATGCCGCCGATAGGTCGAGCATAATCAGCACCGCCGATCCAATCTGATCAATCTGAGTGTGAATACAGTCAGTGGTTGCAATTAAGCCTGGGCATAGTTTGCGTAGCAGGGCTACGCGGAGTGCCACAGAGTTGGCAACAAACTCCGTAGAACTCCGCGTAGCTCCGCTACGCCGCCCGCCTCCACCCCTATTTAAAAAATACTTAACAGTGAATTAAAACAATTAAAAAACACACTTGACTCTAACGGTGCCGTCCTTGAGCTGTCTTTCTCGCATTGGGATAAAGCTAAAGAAGACTCACCCGCGCATGCGCATTTCTCGTGGGAAATGCGCGGGCATGCGCACATGCGCAGTCATCTTCCGATGTAAAGAGGAGGAGGACAGCCTGGGGATATCGCGGTTAGAGGTAAGTGTGGTTTTTAATTGTTTTAATTCACTGGTAAGCATTTTTTAAATAGGGTGTGGAGGCGGGTGGCGGGCCAACTCAGCTCCCCTGTGAAGTGTACGGAGTTTTGCCTACTCTGCAATCTCTGTGGAACACAGAGCAGGCAGAACTCCGAACACTCCGTGGGCGGAGTGGAGTTCTACGCCCAAGGTTAGTCGCAATAAGGGCAGACTCTGTGCTGTGACCAGCGTGGAACCCATTCTGAGAGCTAACAAGGATCTCCTGGGTTCAGCGTAGTTCAGCATATGGCTTTCTTCATAGACTCATTGTTGATACGAGCAGGAGCTATTAATCTCTTCCAGTGCAAAAAATTCCCTCAATTATTGTTTAGCACTGGACCGCTGCAGATCTATGAGTGTTTGCTTGGTTGGAGACCTTGCCCTCAACTGAACTGCGGTATCAAACACAGATTGAAGTTCAAGAATACAAGCCCTCCGGTTCTTGGATTTGAGCAGCAGCTGGATCGATCAATAGCCCACGGATACAGGGGCGGCTCCTCCTTTGGAGCGGAGAAGCCTCACCCCACTGCTTTCTCGCAGTATGAGAAGCAGAACATTAACGTGTATTTTAAATATAATTTTACGTTTTTGCTTCTCGCACTGCAAGAAAGCAGAAGGGTATACCTGGTTGGGGGTGCGTGGGTTGGGGAGGAGTGGCTTACCAAATGCTGTGGGACCTGACTGTTTGGTCGGCCCTTTGGGGCTGACCAAACCAGCCATACGCACTCTGAATTTTCTCTAAGTAGGCTGCATACAGTCCTGGATATAGTTAAAATCTCCCCCTAGTATTATGGACCCATCACTCCTCTCAAGAGGTCATTAACGTTTAAAATAAATTTGGGATCATCTACTGTCAGGGCATAATAATTAACGAGATTAAAAAGCCACCATTAACCCCGACTATTATCCAAATCCACCAACCATAAGGGTCCCTCTGGACCAGTACAATGTCCCAATTTAGCCCTTGCCTGAAATAAATTGCAATGCCCCTCATGGCCAACGTAATAGAAGATAAATATGACTTTACATAATTATTGGGAATATAAAACTCCAGAAAATTAGACTTTAAGTGAGTCTCTTGAAGAAATAATATTTTAGGTTCAAAAGAAGTCAGACACCTAAGTAAAGCCCTATACTTTTTACTATTGGATATCCCATTGACCGAGATCATACATCAACCCCCATTTCCAAAAGACCTCTTTATACAGAAAAGCCAAAAGAAAACTTTTGTTTTTCACCTTTCTTCCCGCTTTTTAGGTCAAGCTTTAGCAGCAGTGCTTATGCGCTGCTCGCTATGTGTGACTGCGGTAATAGAGTATGGGAGAGAAGCTGCCCCCACTCTTCGTCCATATTTTTACTGGCTTGTGTCTTTGTCCTTCGTAAATTACGGTGTGTGATTCCATAATAGGCTTGTTAGTCCCGCCTTAGTATGGCCATGACATCATATGTATCCTCCCAAGGCTACTGGCACCTTTACTTCGCTGTTACACGGTGCGTGTACTTATTTTTTTCTTTACCCTGCCGTATTCCGAATCCACGCTGGTTTCAGTATCCTGTTCTACATGCTTTACGGGGTTGATTTTTTTTTAAGTAGAATCCTAAAACAGCTAACTTCATTCAAGGGTGGAGCACCGCAGGTAGGCCCCTGCTAAAACCCATCTTCAATGAGCCAAGGAAAAGGATTTGTGAAGCTTTCCATAACTTGTGATGCCTCGGACTGAAAAATGGCTGGAGGGTGCCACTCCTCTCAGACGAGATCCACTAGGGTGAGAGTCAGGAGACCCCTTCTTCACATGTGAGCTCCAGACGCTCCTGCTCGGTAGACTCCCATGACTCTTTGCAAAGGAAACCATGCACCCGGCCCTGGCCCATGAGGTTTGTGGCATGTCCGGCCTGCGAGACAGCCGAGCGAGGCAGACCTGAAGCGTGCCCCGGGGAGCTGGAGCCACCTCGCAGGTCCACGGGCCCACTGCTTCATGCACAGCATGGTCAGGCATCGGCTGGGAGTTCTGCTACGCAGTGGAGGACTCCAACGTCATCCCCGTGCTGCTGAGCGTGGGCCTGCCACGCAGCCTCTACAGCCTGGTCTGGTTCATCAGCTCTATGCTGGGCTTTGTGCTGCAGCCCGTGGCGGGCTCCACTGGTGACCACTGCCTCTCCCTGTGGGGCCGGCGGTGGCCCTATATTCTCACCCTGTGGATCATGATGGCGCTTGGAACACCCCAGTACCTTAACGGCGACACCGTTGTGTCAGGTGAGTAGACTCCCACTACTATTGGGCTGGGCGCACAGCTGAGAGCGTAGCCTTGCCTCCATGAGTCCCAATCTAAACTGCTAGTGGAAAGGGGAGACCACTCGGTCCCCCCGAACGTATGGATGGGTGCCCCGATCCCCCGGGAAACCATTGTGGGGGGGGGGGGCGGGTCCCGGCTGGTATGCACAAAGCGGTGTGGCCGGATCACGCTCCTCCCGCCCAAAAGAGGTTGTCCTAAAACACCCGCCCGGAAGTCCGTGCACTGATGGGCATGCTTGAGGCGGGGCCCCGCCCTCCCGTAGCTGTATAAAAGGTGCGAGAATCCAACGAAGCATGCTCTTGTTCCTGTGCTCTGAAGGCTGCACCACTCTCGCTCGTGAGCCCTCAAGGGAACAAGCTGCACTTTTTGAGAACTTGTAATATTTGTTTTTCTCTTTCAGTCATCAAGGCGTAGTTGGAGATCGAGTCGCTTCCGTAGGACAGGTCGTGCGGATCGATCACAGACATGCCTGGCAAGAAGCCCGGAAAGAGCTCCGAGATGGAAAGGATGCTGCGCAGGTTGGTGAACCAAGTGGCGGTGGTGGACCGAAAATTCGGTAAAGTAGACCGGCTAGATCGCGTCTTGGCTGCCCTCAGGAAACAGGTGGAGGCCCAGAATGCCCCCTCGGGACGACCTAAGAGGGTCATAGGACCGGCTTTGCCGAACGTCACCCCAGGGGATAAGGGTAAGAAGAGGAAGGGGAAGGCGGGTCCCAGCGAGGCCCCAGTTCCGGTAGAAACTCCACCAATTCCAGTAGCGCCAGCGACCAGCCCGGTACCGGGACCGGATGGGGGGTTGCCTATCCCCGTGGTTATCACGCCGCTGGTGGATGACCAGATGCCCCCGGAATTAGTGCTTCAGTTAGCAGCAGTGTTACCATGGCTAAAGAAGGGAGCGGGGGGATCTGCAGCTGCGGGAGACCCGGCCGAAGAGGCCAGAATAATTATTGAGCAGTTACGGCAGGCAAGGGATGCCGGGACAGCGAATGTGCCTTCTATTTCTCCGCAGGTGGCAAAGGTGGTCACGGCTGACAACCAAGAGAAAACAACCGACGCGGCTGGAAGCGCGGCAGAAGCCGGTAAGAGATTGTTATCGATGGTGGGGGAGGGTGCGGTACCCTCAAGGCGGGAAAGTTTAGCTCAACATGTTCCCATGGTTACGAAAGAGATGGTGTGGGCCAACAAGTACATTAACATGTTTTCACTGTTGACTGATCATCGTGAGTTAGAGTATGCAAAGACCCAGAAAGATTTGTGGCACCCCAGTGTATGACGGGCCAAGATGGCAGAATTCAGGGTCTATGAGACGATGATGAACTGGATCAGGGCCTTTTCTATCTTTGTGGCGATTATCGCAGAACGTACACCAGAGGTGTTGAGTGACTTGGCATGTTATCAGAGCAGAATCACGAATTTCCATGCGAAGTATTGGGGTGATGAATGGAAGGGCTATGATATGGCCTTTAGAAAAGCGAAGGAATTTAACGAGGCCTTGACATGGGATTGTTTGGATACAGGGTTATGGCATGCACAGCTCTTGCCAGGACCAGCGAGTGCTTCAGGGTCGAGCACGAACGGCTCCGGGGTATTCCCTCAGAGGCAATCACAACCCTTTCGGGCGAGCTCCGGGGGGGAGTCCCAGGCTAGGTCGGGTGTGAACGGAAGCAAGCGAGGGGTGTGTTTGGGCTTTAACAAAGGAACTTGTAACAGGCCCCAAGGAACGTGTAGGTTCTGGCACGCGTGCTCGGGCTGTGGAAATTCCTCACACCCGGAAACCAGTTGCGGATCTAAGGCCAATTGCGCAGGAGGAAAGGGGGGTCCCAAGCAGGATTGATGCGGTGCCTCGGAAGCAAACATCTTCGCCCATAGATATCTTGGCTTTCACCCCTTGGCTAAACGGATACCCTGATCATGCGTCCACCGGGACTCTGAGGGATGGCTTTTCATATGGCTTCAGGATCCCGGCGGGCAATTTTCGTGGGAACTTTTCCTGTAAAAACCAGTTGTCTATTTAACACAACCCAACAGTTGCAGCCAAAAAGATAGCGAAAGAGGTTAGCTTGGGGCGAGTGGCAGGACCATTTGGCGACCCACCAGTAGTGGATTTTGTGTGTTCCCCATTAGGAGTGGTTCCGAAGAAGGACCCGGGGGAGTATAGACTCATTCACAATCTATCGGCCCAGAGGGGGGCCTCAGTAAATGAAGCGGTTGACCCCGAGGTATGTTCAGTAAAGTATGCATTGTTCGATGACGCAGTAGTACTGTTGAATCGCCTGGGCCCCGGTGCATTGTTAGCTAAATCAGACATTGAATCTGCATTCAGGTTGCTCCCAGTACACCCTCAACACCAGCGCCTGCTGGGATTCACGCTTCAGGGGAAATACTACATGGATATGTGCATGCCTATGGGTTGTTCAATTTCGTGTGCCTATTTTAAAATGTTTAGCTTGTTTTTAGAATGGGTGTTCACGAAGGCCACAGGGCACAAACATGTGATGCACTATCTTGATGATTTCCCCTTTCTTGGCCCAGCGGGCACTCGGGACTGCACGCGGGCATTGCAGGACTTCTGCGTGCTCATGCGGGGTTTTGGGGTTCCATTGGCGCCAGGTAAGACGGTGGGGCCGACTACCTCCCTCGAGTTTCTGGGTATAGAACTAGACTCGGAGGAGGGGTGTTTCCGTTTGCCGAAGGAGAAGGTTGCCAAGTTTAGGGCTTCCCTGGTACAGTGTCTCCGGGCGGAGAAGGTGACCCTGCACCAGTTACAACAGACAGTGGGTCAGCTCAACTTTGCATTGAGAGTGATACCGATGGCTCGCCCTTTCTCTCGATCCATTGCGCAATCCATGGTGGGCCTTAGGGAAGGGCACCACCGCACAAGATTGTCGGCAGAGGTTCGCCAGGACATGCTCTTTTGGCTGGCATTCTTGGCAGACTTCAATGGCCGAGTGGTATTGAGCAGACCCCCTGACTCATCGGTGGAACTCGGCTTATGGACCGACTCGACGGGCAGCGTGGGGTTTGGTGCAACTTTCGGAAACCGGTGGTCGGCACAAACATGGCCGGCGTGGTGGCGAACAAACGGCCTGACGAATAACATTGGTTTCCTGGAATTATTCCCCATCTGGGTGGCCCTGGTGGCATGGCCGGAAGACTTTAGGGACCACTCGGTGGTGTTTTGGTCAGATAACATGACAGTGGTTGAGTGCATTAATCAGCAGGCAGCACGCTGCAAATGGATCTTACGACTGTTGAAAGAGATTGTATTGCGATGCATGAGATTGAACGTACAGTTCAGGGCAAAACATGTGCCGGGAGTACTGAATAATGCAGCTGATGCACGCTCTCGTTCCAAAATGCAGGCTTTCATGGATTGTCTACCCTCAGCGGAGCTAGTGGCTGCACCTTTCCCCAAAGCACTGTAGCAGATCGGTGCCCCGGACTACAAAACCTCGTGGCAGCCAGTTTAGCACCCAGGACAAGGAGAGCGTATGAAGGGGCGTTCCGTTCATATTTTGCCTTTCTGGGGCCGGTAGGGGAACATAGATGGGGGCAGGAGGAGTCCTTGCTCCAATTTTTGGTGGCACTTCATAAGGAAGGCCGGTCGGCGGCAACCGCCAATAGGTATGAGGCCGCCATATCATTTATAAAAGGGGGTGGTGATGAACAGAGTGTCTGAATTAAGCAGACCACTCTTACCCAGTCCAAAGATCAGGGCTTGATCCATCACCGTTATTTATCTCACTGCCCCATCCCAGCTCAGAACCTGGCTATATGCAAATCAGTCTGTCCCTGGCCCAGTGCATCATGGGAACAGGGCAGACTAAACTACCAAGCCAATTCTTCACCAGAAAGGAGACAAGCTACCGGGGACCGGTTTCTGGCATTTCAGCCGTCTTCGGCCCGGCTTGCTTGAATCCTGATGGAGCAGTGAGAAAGGGACTCATGTCTGAGTATACCCTGCCACACCTATAGTGGCCAAAAACGATTTAGAAAAGGGGGTGGTGATGAACAGAGTGTCTGAATTAAGCAGACCACTCTTACCCAGTCCAAAGATCAGGGCTTGATCCATCACCGTTATTTATCTCACTGCCCCATCCCAGCTCAGAACCTGGCTATATGCAAATCAGTCTGTCCCTGGCCCAGTGCATCATGGGAACAGGGCAGACTAAACTACCAAGCCAATTCTTCACCAGAAAGGAGACATGCTACCGGGGACCGGTTTCTGGCATTTCAGCCGTCTTCGGCCCGGCTTGCTTGAATCCTGATGGAGCAGTGAGAAAGGGACTCATGTCTGAGTATACCCTGCCACACCTATAGTGGCCAAAAACGATTTAGAAAAGGGGGTGGTGATAAACAGAGTGTCTGAATTAAGCAGACCACTCTTACCCAGTCCAAAGATCAGGGCTTGATCCATCACCGTTATTTATCTCACTGCCCCATCCCAGCTCAGAACCTGGCTATATGCAAATCAGTCTGTCCCTGGCCCAGTGCATCATGGGAACAGGGCAGACTAAACTACCAAGCCAATTCTTCACCAGAAAGGAGACAAGCTACCGGGGACCGGTTTCTGGCATTTCAGCCGTCTTCGGCCCGGCTTGCTTGAATCCTGATGGAGCAGTGAGAAAGGGACTCATGTCTGAGTATACAAAGAATTGGCTTTTGTAGTTTGGTTTGCCCTGTTCCCATCATGCACTGGGACAGGACCAGACTAATTTGCATACAGCCAGGTTCTGAAACTGGGATGGTGCAGTGAGCTAAAAAACGGTGTTGTATCTAGCCCTGATCTCTTGACTGGGTGAGAGCTTTCTGCTTAATTCAGAGACTCTGTCCCTCACCACCCCTTGTTGTAAATATTTTTGTCCACCCTAAGCGTGGAAGGGTATTCTCAGATGTGAGACCCTTGCTCATTGCACCATCAGGATTCAAGCAAACCGGGCCAAAGACAGCTGTAATGCCAGAAACCGGTCCCCGGGAGCTTGTTTCCTTCCCAGTTTAAGAATTGGCTTTTGTAGTTTGGTTTGCCCTGTTCCCATCATGCACTGGGACAGGAACAGACTAATTTGCATACAGCCAGGTTCTGAAACTGGGATGGTGCAGTGAGCTAAAAAACGGTGTTGGATCTAGCCCTGATCTCTTGACTGGGTGAGAGCTTTCTGATTAATTAAGAGACTCTGTCCCTCACCACCCCTTGTTGTAAATATTTTTGTCCACCCTAAGCGTTGAAGGGTATTCTCAGATGTGAGACCCTTGCTCATTGCACCATCAGGATTCAAGCAAACCGGGCCGAAGACGGCTGTAATGCCAGAAACCGGTCCCCGGGAGCTTGTTTCCTTCCCAGTGTAAGAATTGGCTTTTGTAGTTTGGTTTGCCCTGTTCCCATCATGCACTGGGACAGGAACAGACTAATTTGCATACAGCCAGGTTCTGAAACTGGGATGGTGCAGTGAGCTAAAAAACGGTGTTGGATCTAGCCCTGATCTCTTGACTGGGTGAGAGCTTTCTGCTTAATTCAGAGACTCTGTCCCTCACCACCCCTTGTTGTAAATATTTTTGTCCACCCTAAGCGTGGAAGGGTATTCTCAGATGTGAGACCCTTGCTCATTGCACCATCAGGATTCAAGCAAACCGGGCCGAAGACGGCTGTAATGCCAGAAACCGGTCCCCGGGAGCTTGTTTCCTTCCCAGTGTAAGAATTGGCTTTTGTAGTTTGGTTTGCCCTGTTCCCATCATGCACTGGGACAGGAACAGAGACTAATTTGCATACAGCCAGGTTCTGAAACTGGGATGGTGCAGTGAGCTAAAAAACGGTGTTGGATCTAGCCCTGATCTCTTGACTGGGTGAGAGCTTTCTGCTTAATTCAGAGACTCTGTCCCTCACCACCCCTTGTTGAAAATATTTTTGTCCACCCTAAGCGTGGAAGGGTATTCTCAGATGTGAGACCCTTGCTCATTGCACCATCAGGATTCAAGCAAACCGGGCCGAAGACGGCTGTAATGCCAGAAACCGGTCCCCGGGAGCTTGTTTCCTTCCCAGTGTAAGAATTGGCTTTTGTAGTTTGGTTTGCCCTGTTCCCATCATGCACTGGGACAGGAACAGACTAATTTGCATACAGCCAGGTTCTGAAACTGGGATGGTGCAGTGAGCTAAAAAACGGTGTTGGATCTAGCCCTGATCTCTTGACTGGGTGAGAGCTTTCTGCTTAATTCAGAGACTCTGTCCCTCACCACCCCTTGTTGTAAATATTTTTGTCCACCCTAAGCGTGGAAGGGTATTCTCAGATGTGAGACCCTTGCTCATTGCACCATCAGGATTCAAGCAAACCGGGCCGAAGACGGCTGTAATGCCAGAAACTGGTCCCCGGGAGCTTGTTTCCTTCCCAGTGTAAGAATTGGCTTTTGTAGTTTGGTTTGCCCTGTTCCCATCATGCACTGGGACAGAAACAGACTAGTTTGCATACAGCCAGGTTCTGAAACTGGGATGGTGCAGTGAGCTAAAAAACGGTGTTGGATCTAGCCCTGATCTCTTGACTGGGTGAGAGCTTTCTGCTTAATTCAGAGACTCTGTCCCTCACCACCCCTTGTTGTAAATATTTTTGTCCACCCTAAGCGTGGAAGGGTATTCTCAGATGTGAGACCCTTGCTCATTGCACCATCAGGATTCAAGCAAACCGGGCCGAAGACGGCTGTAATGCCAGAAACCGGTCCCCGGGAGCTTGTTTCCTTCCCAGTGTAAGAATTGGCTTTTGTAGTTTGGTTTGCCCTGTTCCCATCATGCACTGGGACAGGAACAGACTAATTTGCATACAGCCAGGTTCTGAAACTGGGATGGTGCAGTGAGCTAAAAAACGGTGTTGGATCTAGCCCTGATCTCTTGACTGGGTGAGAGCTTTCTGCTTAATTCAGAGACACTGTCCCTCACCACCCCTTGTTGTAAATATTTTTGTCCACCGTAAGCGTGGAAGGGTATTCTCAGATGTGAGACCCTTGCTCATTGCACCATCAGGATTCAAGCAAACCGGGCCGAAGACGGCTGTAATGCCAGAAACCGGTCCCCGGGAGCTTGTTTCCTTCCCAGTGTAAGAATTGGCTTTTGTAGTTTGGTTTGCCCTGTTCCCATCATGCACTGGGACAGGAACAGACTAATTTGCATACAGCCAGGTTCTGAAACTGGGATGGTGCAGTGAGCTAAAAAACGGTGTTGGATCTAGCCCTGATCTCTTGACTGGGTGAGAGCTTTCTGCTTAATTCAGAGACTCTGTCCCTCACCACCCCTTGTTGTAAATATTTTTGTCCACCCTAAGCGTGGAAGGGTATTCTCAGATGTGAGACCCTTGCTCATTGCACCATCAGGATTCAAGCAAACCGGGCCGAAGAAGGCTGTAATGCCAGAAACCGGTCCCCGGGAGCTTGTTTCCTTCCCAGTGTAAGAATTGGCTTTTGTAGTTTGGTTTGCCCTGTTCCCATCATGCACTGGGACAGGAACAGACTAATTTGCATACAGCCAGGTTCTGAAACTGGGATGGTGCAGTGAGCTAAAAAACGGTGTTGGATCTAGCCCTGATCTCTTGACTGGGTGAGAGCTTTCTGCTTAATTCAGAGACTCTGTCCCTCACCACCCCTTGTTGTAAATATTTTTGTCCACCCTAAGCGTGGAAGGGTATTCTCAGATGTGAGACCCTTGCTCATTGCACCATCAGGATTCAAGCAAACCGGGCCGAAGACGGCTGTAATGCCAGAAACCGGTCCCCGGGAGCTTGTTTCCTTCCCAGTGTAAGAATTGGCTTTTGTAGTTTGGTTTGCCCTGTTCCCATCATGCACTGGGACAGGAACAGACTAATTTGCATACAGCCAGGTTCTGAAACTGGGATGGTGCAGTGAGCTAAAAAACGGTGTTGGATCTAGCCCTGATCTCTTGACTGGGTGAGAGCTTTCTGCTTAATTCAGAGACTCTGTCCCTCACCACCCCTTGTTGTAAATATTTTTGTCCACCCTAAGCGTGGAAGGGTATTCTCAGATGTGAGACCCTTGCTCATTGCACCATCAGGATTCGAGCAAACCGGGCCGAAGACGGCTGTAATGCCAGAAACCGGTCCCCGGGAGCTTGTTTCCTTCCCAGTGTAAGAATTGGCTTTTGTAGTTTGGTTTGCCCTGTTCCCATCATGCACTGGGACAGGAACAGACTAGTTTGCATACAGCCAGGTTCTGAAACTGGGATGGTGCAGTGAGCTAAAAAACGGTGTTGGATCTAGCCCTGATCTCTTGACTGGGTGAGAGCTTTCTGCTTAATTCAGAGACTCTGTCCCTCACCACCCCTTGTTGTAAATATTTTTGTCCACCCTAAGCGTGGAAGGGTATTCTCAGATGTGAGACCCTTGCTCATTGCACCATCAGGATTCAAGCAAACCGGGCCGAAGACGGCTGTAATGCCAGAAACCGGTCCCCGGGAGCTTGTTTCCTTCCCAGTGTAAGAATTGGCTTTTGTAGTTTGGTTTGCCCTGTTCCCATCATGCACTGGGACAGGAACAGACTAATTTGCATACAGCCAGGTTCTGAAACTGGGATGGTGCAGTGAGCTAAAAAACGGTGTTGGATCTAGCCCTGATCTCTTGACTGGGTGAGAGCTTTCTGCTTAATTCAGAGACTCTGTCCCTCACCACCCCTTGTTGTAAATATTTTTGTCCACATTCTCAGATGTGAGACCCTTGCTCATTGCACCATCAGGATTCAAGCAAACCGGGCCGAAGACGGCTGTAATGCCAGAAACCGGTCCCCGGGAGCTTGTTTCCTTCCCAGTGTAAGAATTGGCTTTTGTAGTTTGGTTTGCCCTGTTCCCATCATGCACTGGGACAGGAACAGACTAATTTGCATACAGCCAGGTTCTGAAACTGGGATGGTGCAGTGAGCTAAAAAACGGTGTTGGATCTAGCCCTGATCTCTTGACTGGGTGAGAGCTTTCTGCTTAATTCAGAGACTCTGTCCCTCACCACCCCTTGTTGTAAATATTTTTGTCCACCCTAAGCGTGGAAGGGTATTCTCAGATGTGAGACCCTTGCTCATTGCACCATCAGGATTCAAGCACACCGGGCCGAAGACGGCTGTAATGCCAGAAACCAGTCCCCGGGAGCTTGTTTCCTTCCCAGTGTAAGAATTGGCTTTTGTAGTTTGGTTTGCCCTGTTCCCATCATGCACTGGGACAGGAACAGACTAATTTGCATACAGCCAGGTTCTGAAACTGGGATGGTGCAGTGAGCTAAAAAACGGTGTTGGATCTAGCCCTGATCTCTTGACTGGGTGAGAGCTTTCTGCTTAATTCAGAGACTCTGTCCCTCACCACCCCTTGTTGTAAATATTTTTGTCCACCCTAAGCGTGGAAGGGTATTCTCAGATGTGAGACCCTTGCTCATTGCACCATCAGGATTCAAGCAAACCGGGCCGAAGACGGCTGTAATGCCAGAAACCGGTCCCCGGGAGCTTGTTTCCTTCCCAGTGTAAGAATTGGCTTTTGTAGTTTGGTTTGCCCTGTTCCCATCATGCACTGGGACAGGAACAGACTAATTTGCATACAGCCAGGTTCTGAAACTGGGATGGTGCAGTGAGCTAAAAAACGGTGTTGGATCTAGCCCTGATCTCTTGACTGGGTGAGAGCTTTCTGCTTAATTCAGAGACTCTGTCCCTCACCACCCCTTGTTGTAAATATAGCCATATCATTTATGGCACAGCTCCACGGGATAAGGGATCCGACAAATTCCTTCTTAGTCAGGAAGGCTCTCCGCAGCTGGCGGCTCCTGGAGGGTCGCAGACTGGATAACAGGCACCCGATTGGGTTTGATAAATTGACCACCTTACTGGCAAAACTGAATGAGACATGCTCCTCGCCCAGCGAGGTAATACTGTTCCGAGCAGCTTTCACATTGGCATTCTATGGGGCCCTGCGGGTGAGTGAACTTGTGGCAGAAAATAAGAAAGATGTGGAAGGAGGTCTACGTAGGGATCACATACAAGTGAGGGGGGATTCTCTGCTGATCTCGATAGTCAGGTCAAAAACGGACCAGGAGGCCCTGTGGAATAGTGTGGTGTTGCAGCGCGCTCCGGGGAATCCCGGTTGTCCAGTAAGGCATGTGGAGGCCCACCTGAAACAAAGGTTGACAACATGGGGGGGGGGCCCTGCTTAGACATATGGACGGCACCCCATTGACAAGATTTCAATTTCAGAGAGTGCTGGCAATAACCATTGCAGCATCGGGCTTGAACCCTTGTGATTTTGGGACCCATTCATTTAGAACAGGGGCCGCTACAGAAGCTACGGCTCGGGGTCTGCAGGCAGACGAGGTGAAACAATCAGGCCGTTGGTCCTCGAATTGTTTCAAGAGATATGTGCGGCTGCATATGTTGTAAAAGACTGATGAAATGCACTCACGCTTGTTGTCTTTTGTTTGGATTACAGTTTCGCGAGCCTGTGACGCAGGGCGGAAATTGGGATCAGCCCAGCATCAGCTGAACGGCGGGAAAGGATCACGAAATGGAGATCAAGTGGTCTGGGTCGTGGGCCACTCATACGTGAGGCGTGCTGGGGTCATATTCAAAGCAGGTGATGGGATCCACACATCTGAGGAATATGGGTTCAGAGTGACCTTCCATGGGAAGGGCGGCCTCTGTATTGACCGATTGCAAAGTTTTATGGAAGAGCTATTAGGGCTGCACAGGTCACCCCCATCTGTAGTCCCATCTGTATTCATAGTGCATGTAGGGGGCAATGACTTGGTGAGATTGGGAAGACGGGTGTTAGTTGAGCACAAACTGTCTGTAGTTAGCTGGTGAGCCAAAAGGCTCCCGGGATGTACGATTGCCAGGTCCACATGATTCCCAGGAGGATATGGCGGGGAGGTTTGTCTATGACAGCGTTGAACCACTCGGTAAAGAGGGTCAACAATAAAATAGAGAAATTGTTCCGCTCTGCTCATCTCCAAAGCATTTCTCATGGGTGTATCAGGGGCGATCACTGTTACTCGAATGATGGGGTTCACCTGTCCAGGACTGGTAATGACTTACTGATAGGAGACATCGGAGCTTGGCTAGTGGATTTGAGGAGACATGACCTATAGGAGGTGTGGGGGGGCCAGATAGTCGGTCAAATATCTGGCCTGTGGCGGTAAGGTCATGATCGGTGAGCAGTGATTTCAAGGTCCCTAGGGGGGGCGCCACCCATTATGGATGGGAGTGCCCGGGGGGAGGCGGCCATTGGCCCCTCCCACAGGGGGGCGACACCCACTACGGATGGGTCGCCCAGGGGGAGAGGGCCACAGACCCCTCCCAGGGGGAGACGGCTATATGCCCCTCCCACGAATTTCCCGGGGGCCGGATATCCGCTCCGGCGGAAGAGAGTGTGGGGAAGGGGGGGAGTCCACGCTGTCCTTCTTACGGATACCTCGCACACGAACTTAGACGACCTTAAGATGGCGTTGAGTGAAAGGGGGCCCCCACGACAAGGGAAGTTACAATTTGGCGGCGAGGGTAAAGTCCTCTGCGCATGCGCCACTCACACCGTGAGGGCGGGAAGTTGGTGATAGGGATCTGACACCGGTTAAGACCTTGCTGTTGGCCCTTAATGTTAGGTTGTACAAATTCAAATGTAATGCATTTATCAGGATGCTAGACTCGGCTAGGAAATCTTTGTATTAGAGATTTGTTAAGGTTAGCCTGAAAAACCTGTCTTCATCAAGATGTAATTGAAGTTGAATTTGTACATGATTCATGAAAGGTTTTAATTTAAAGTTTTAAATTTTGTTTCATATTTTAATAAATACGTCCGGGGGGGTCGTGAGGCCCCCCGCCTTCCAAAAGTTCAAATCTGTGTCTGTCTCCTCCCATGGGGAATTGGTGTTGGGAGGGGTGGCGGGCGCCCCCGGCCCATATGGAAAGGGGAGACTACTCGGTCCCCCCGAACGTATGGATGGGTGCCCCGATCCCCCGGGAAACCATTGTGGGCCGAGGGCGTGTCCCGGCTGGTATGCCCGAAGCGGTGTGGCCGGAACACGCTCCTCCCGCCCAAAAGAGGTTGTCCTAAAACACCCGTCCGGAAGTCCGTGCACTGATGGGCGTGCTTGAGGCGGGGCCCGCCCTCCCGTAGCTGGATAAAAGGTGCAAGAATCCAACGAAGCATCCTCTTGTTCCTGTGCTCTGAAGGCTGCACCACTCGTCGCTCGTGAGCCCTCAAGGGAACAAGCTGCGCTTTTTGACCCACCCACCAGCCCATTGTTGTAAAGTTTGTTAAATAAAGAAATACCGAATGGTGTTATTTGATGTAATAAAACATGTATGGCAATCATTACATGCATCATAAATGTATGACAAGGGTATACATGTAATTGAATACTTGCTTGTTGGCCATTTTTTCCTTTGTAGAAACGTAATGGTACGGATTCAATGAAGTTTGTGCTTTTCTTTAGGACCTTTTTCCCTTTGTAGCAATGTTGAAGTTGGTGAATTTATCAAGCTGTTGCAAGTTTAGTCATAGTTTTCTTTCCTTAGTAGGTAAAACAATTGTCGTATTTATTTTGGTCGGGCGGTAAGGTCATGATCGGTGAGCAGTGATTTCAAGGTCCCTAGGGGGGGCACCACCCATGATGGATGGGAGCGCCCGGGGGAGGCGGCCATTGGCCCCTCCCACGGGGGGGCGACACCCACTACGGATGGGTCACCCAGGGGGAGACGGCCATAGACCCCTCCCAGAGGGAGACGGCTATATGCCCCTCCCACAAATTTCCCGGGGGCCGGATATCCGCTCCGGCGGAAGAGAGTGTGGGGAAGGGGGGGAGTCCACGCTGTCCTTCTTACGGATACCTCGCACACGAACTCAGACGACCTTAAGATGGCGTCGAGTGAAAGGGGGCCCCCACCTCAAGGGAAGTTACAATTTGGCGGCGAGGGTAAAGTCCTCTGCGCATGCGCCACTTACACCGTGAGAGCGGGATGTTGGTGATAGGGATCTGACACCGGTTAAGACCTTGCCGTAGGCCCTTAATGTTAGGTTGTACAAATTCAAATGTAATGCATTTATCAGGATGCTAGACTCGGCTAGGAAACCTTTGTATTAGAGATTTGTTAAGGTTAGCCTGAAAAACCTGTCTTCATCAAGATGTAATTGAAGTTGAATTTGTACATGATTCATGAAACATTTTAATTTAAAGTTTTAAATTTTGTTTCATATTTTAATAAATACGGCCGGGGGGGTCGTGAGACCCCCCCCCCGCCTTTCAAAAGTTCAAATCTGTGTCTGTCTCCTCCCATGGGGAATTGGTGTTGGGAGGGGTGTTGGGCATCCCGGCCCATATTGTGGATTAAAGTGCAGCAGTACCCAGAGTTCAGCGTTTTGGGAGTGAGTGAGTAAATTCCCACACGTGTGCGTGCGACACCTGCAGACTGAGAGTTACTGCCACAGTTTGGCTCTGTTACTAATCCGTGCTCTTTCCCCATGCTGCCTCTGGTATGTTGCACTCTCACTCAGACTGCACACTCTCTCTACCATTGTCTCTTGATTGTGTGAATGCTTAGCAGTCTCTACTTGTGATGTGCACACCAGCGTGCCGTTTCAAAGAACTGTTTTTGAACTGTCACTCTTGAGACATTATGTTGTTCCGTTCACACTCCCTAGCTTGGACTCTTTCGATATTCTGCTCATACCCACTCCTCTTCTCCATTTCAATTAGAAGTGTGATCTGATAATGTGGACTTTTTACTTAACCTTCCACCTACAGGGCACAAGATGCAATGGTCTTCAGCCAGTAGTAGTCATAAATAATCATCAGTGACACTTTAGACCGTCCTGGGTTTTTGTTACTAGCTCTTTCAAAGTTTGTTCATCATCAATGCAATAAGCTAGAGGTCCCAGAATGCAACGTTTTACCAGGGAAAGAGCCAAGGTGGGTAAAGGTGCCCCTGTTAGACATGACTTCAGCTCTCTTGTCAGCAAGCTGACCTATGGTCGGTCAACTGTACACGAGACACAGGCGTGTGTTCCCCTTCTGAAGTGTAGTTTATGACTAATCAAACCTCACACACGCACGCAAAAGGGCATTGGACAGTAAGGGAGTTATTAATGTAATAAAGCCTTGTCGACAACACAGAACAAAGTATGGCAAAAAGTTTCTCATCCAATTTCTTGCCTTTTCAACCCTTAGATAAGTCATTTTCACTTTATCTTTTGAGCAGCTGTATTGCTATAATGCCTCTATACCTATGGTGTGATGGAGATGGGGGGAGCAGGCAGCACCATAGTGATAATCTGTGTATTGGAAAGTCGTTCTGCTTTTATTGGGAGCTGAAGCAGAGAACTGGACAGAAGTACAAAATCAGGGTCCGTATATTTTTAGGATATATCTGTTTTTGTGCTCCTTGTGCTGGGATTGCAATTATAACTGGGATAATGTTTCTCTCACCCCTTAAATAAGGGGTGCAATAAAGTTGTCATCCTACGTTTAATTTTGACAGGTCATATCTGTTGGAATTTATCCGGGGAAAATGCGAAGCATTTATTGGAACATGTAGATTTTAGTGCGATAAGCACAAGCATCTATGGGGCATATCATCAAGCTGTGTTTAGGGGTAGAACAATCGCACTCCTGCTTAGATTGAAAGATGAGATTTTGATTAAGTTCAGTAGGTGCTATTTGGTAATCCTTTGAGGTCTGAAGGACCAATTGATGTGTTATGTTGGGCTATCCCAGACGTGGGTAGCGTCACCAAATGCACTCAGTAGATAAAGTTTCAGAAACGTTGTTATGCGTTTGATATTGATTTATTGAGAAAAAGGTTTTGTATACTTGATGTTAAATTCACATCATGAAGTTCATGGAAAGCATCTTTGTGCAATTCTTATCATTCATTCGTGGTTTCCCAATGCATTTCTGGCCAAATACCCTTCATCAGGGGTTTAACAGTACTGTTATTATAGGATAATACACAAAAATGAATACACAACAATTGATATGAGCGATCATTCTTTTGTTAAAAAATGTCAAGATTAACTGTTTCATCGTAATCTATGCTTTTCTAGTCATGTGGTACACAGGAAAAGTAAACATTTAAACTCCAAATAACGACCCACTAAATGGAACATAGTTCAAAACAATTCACACGTGTAGCAATACTTCATTGAAAAAATCTTTTTTTTGGGGACTGAAAAACGTCACTGGAAAAGTAAATTGGGAAGATACTTGAAGTGGACGTTCTGAAAATAATATATCGTTGTGAATAAATGTAAAACAATATGAAAGTACGAACAAGTGTGGATCAAGGCCATTTTTAGGGATCAAACGTGTATGGGTCGACACGTAAGGTCGGGGCACAAAGCACTATTCCACATGTCCACATGCTTTTTAAGCGCTTATGATTACATTGCACATTTTTTGTCCCTCACAGAAACAGTTTACATCGTGGAATTGAGAGTGATCCACGTTAACAAGGTACGATTTTGTCAACCACCATTTTAATAATAGGGGCTTGGCCCCCCGATCACGCTTTGAGCCGCTTTACGCTTGAGATTAACTTTACATTTTTGTTTGCCCGCACCCCTTAATCTGAACAGGGGAACCTCTGATTATTGTTTTGAACTATGTTCCATTTAGTGGGTCGTTATTTGGAGTTTAAATGTTTACTTTTCCTGTGTACCACATGACTAGAAAAGCATAGATTACGATGAAACAGTTAATCTTGACATTTTTTAACAAAAGAATGATCGCTCATATCAATTGTTGTGTATTCATTTTTGATGCTTTCCATGAACTTCATGATGTGAATTTAACATCAAGTATACAAAAACTTTTTCTCAATAAATCAATATCAAACGCATAACAATGTTTCTGAAACTTTATCTACTGAGTGCATTTGGTGACGCTACCCACGTCTGGGATAGCGCAACATAACGCATATCATCAAGCGGCAGCGATAATTATCGCTGGCCGCGCTTAGCGCAAGTTTTGCCATCGCCAGCTATCGCAGGAATTGATCGGCAAGCTTGCACTGTATTAACAACACTTAGCGCATTGGCGCTGAAAATTCCAGCGATAGCTGGGAAATGGCCCAACATCGCTGGAAAACCAGTGATGTTCACTTGTAAATTGCGATAACCTTGCTGATACGAACCTGTGGTCATATCACCATAATCCACCCCCAATGTTATGAATACATAAGTCTGGATTTTAGCAGACGGTAAAATCCACCGATAAAGGCCAGTCAGCGCAATTTTGTCCAACGCTATGCGGGCCGGGCCACTGTAGTTAATATTGCAAAGCTGCCTTTGAGATAATTATCTATAGAGTTCTGTCAGGCACGCCTACTTTGCATCTAATTAGCGATGCGAAGTTAGGCTTGCTGGAGGCGGGCGCTAAGTCAGCAAAACACACGCTAACGTGTCCTTCTTCATAAAGCGATAAAGATATCGCCGCTTTTCACGCAAAAACGGACGCTAAAGCTAAGTTTATCGCCAGCTCTTAGTAATATTTCCCTACGTGTTTTTCTCCCAAATGTCGGATTAGGCATAAATCGCACCATATGGGTTCTAAAAACATCAGTGTTGGGTTTTATTGATTTTGATTATTGCTTCTGACATGAGACACTTGTAACCAGCCCTTTGCTTCAGGTATTCTTCACTTAGGAAATGCATATAGAGATATGCGTAATTATTTGATTTCTAAATGATACAGCCTGTCGGATGGAGATGTGGGGACTAAGCTGGTACATTATTTACTAATAGCTTTACCGACTTTACAGTCCATAACAGCTGTTAAGTGTTCACTTTGGGCCATATGTATCATCATACCCATTTGCGATTTCTAAATAGCGATTTTCAAGGAATCGCTATTTAGAAATTGCAATATGGTATGTATGTAGGAAATCGCTTCTTTTTAGCGATTCCTTAACATTCCTAAATTGCGATTAGCAAATTGCTAATCGCTAATTTCCCATTCATTTCTATGGGCCAGGAGGCCCATAGGAATGAAGGGGAGAATGAAGGGGAAATTTGCGATTAGCAATTTGCTAATCGCAATTTAGGAATATTTTCAAGGGTGCAGGGGTGTCACAAGAACACCCTGCTGCACCCCTGAAAATGACATGTGTGGGCATATGGCGCACATACATGCCCTAAGGGCATGTATGAGCGTCATATGGCACCTTTGGATTTTAAATAAATTGCTTTTTTAAAAGAATTCGCAACTTACTACCAACTAGAAGTTGGTGGTAATTTGCGAATCCTTATGGGCATTTTTGAATTAATTTTCCTTTGATACATTGCATTTAAGGAATCGCACAATTTGCGATTCCTTAAGTGCAATCGCAAAATAAGGAATAGCAAATGTTGCGATTCCTTATTTTGCTGCCAAACTGTTTCATACATACCATTTAGCAAATTAGCATTGCAAAGGCCGAAATTCTGCGAATTTCGGCCTTTGCGAATGCCAATTTGCTTGATACATATGGCCCTTTATTCTTTCTGCACTTTGACCCATTAGTAAGATACTGGCTGGGAGAGGTGTGGCACAGCTGGCAAAGAGACTGATTCCGGCACCAACGGCAGCTCAGCTCAACCTCATGTGACTCGGGGCAATAGCTCACTTTATCGTCCCCATGGCTCCCAGCGCCTGGATACGTAGGGGAATCTAATGGTATTGAATGGCTCTGCAGTCAGTAATATTTTGAGTCATGTGCTTATTTACAGTTTGACTTATGATTGTATTAATGTTACCGACAATGTTATGTACTTTTCAGCCTTCTGTCCACTAGCTCCCATAGCTCCAGCAGTATCCTGTTCTCCCCCCGCCAAATATGATTCCCCTCCCTCTTTTTGCCGTAGCATCTTTTTTTAGATGATTACATTGCGGTAATTTGGGGGGAATCATACAGCCTCACCCTCTAGTCTCACTGACTGAGCTAAGCATCAGCTTTTGATTAACTAGATAAATGTGTTCTCTTTTTTGAAGTTCCAAACAAGGGTCCAACGATTCAATAGGCAGGTATTTTTTATAACCTTTGTCTTTCTCTTTCACACATAATTTACTCTTGTTTTGTATTAGGCACTGGATGTATTCTGCATCACTTCCTCACGTGCAGGTTTCTTAAACGGCATTCTTCTTTAAAACTGACTCAAACTCCTATAAAAATAAAAATAAAATACCCTTTGTATCTTCTGCCGCAAATACAGATATGCCTGGGTAACTCTATGCAAAGTCCATGGATTCTTCAAAACACCTGGATTATTAATTTTTCAATTTGAACTTGAAATTGAGCACTGTAATGTTCTTGCGGTAAACGGTAAATAGTATCCCATATCTCCCACAGGTACTCTTCATTACTCTTAGCGTTAGAGTATTTGTATCAGTTATTATTTGAGGTAATCCACCAGAACGACAGGAAATGCTGCCACTCAAACCTCCGGCTCCCCATTATGGGTACCATAAAGGACTTAGCCTATCCAGCATACCCCTGCCTGACCAAAACTAGAGCAAACATATGCCAGAAGTCATAGGAAGGATTAGGGGGTTGTAATGGGATGGGTGAATATGAGAATTTCAGGACTAATGGTAATAACGATTATTTGTTTTAGTATACATTGCATCTGTTGCGTAGCAAAACTTGAGGGGCCCCTGCTGAAAAGTACAAGGAGAGGTTCCCCCCTCTGGAGTCACTCAGGAGCTCTGAGGCCAGGGTACTGTGCTGAGGGCCCCACTGGAGCTCGGACCCCCCCCCCCCCACCCGCACCGCGGAGGCTGGGGGGTCCTATTTTACGTTACTGCATTGCTTTAGTTAACACCTTGGCTGCTGTGGTTATTTTTCCCCTGTGCTGGAAAATTATTGATGCCATTATTCATGACGAGCTCAGCTCGTCATCAGCACACGACCACCGTGGCTGATGACGAGCTGAGCTCGTCATCAGCATCGAAAGGGTTAAATAAGAGGCCAGCCATATGTCATGGCAACACACGTCAAATCACTTCATCTGGAATTCTAGAATATTTTGGCAAAACAAATATTGGAAACAAAAAGGTAGTGGAATCAGTAGAACTTGAAGTCAGCTACAGTTAAGGGTTGTAAGATACTGCTATTGAGGGTATATATTTTCATAGTTCTGTTGACGGCTTTGAGGAGGACAGGAAGGATTGTAGGCCTAAACCTCTTGGCTGGCGCAGAAGTGGTTGTGTTTACAGGGAAAGTTACCATGATAGAGTTGGGATGTGGAACGTGAGTCTGTGAAAAGCACAGAGATTGTATAATTCATAGGTGAGGTGTATGTATGTATGTATGTATGTATAGGCATTTATATAGCGCACTACTTACCCGTAGGGTCCCAAGGCGCTTCAACCGCTGCAAAACCCTTCCTGGCTTCCCTGAGAGATGGTCCCTTATTGGGTATCTCCAGGGTGAGACCAGGCATCCCCGGCGGTCTGGTGGGGCCGTTAGTGAAGATGAGGCAAGCTAATGCCCAGAGTTGCCGAGTGTGATCGCTGATCAGAGTGGGCACCGAGGCGAGAGAATTATCGAGTCCGCTGACCCTGGTCCAGAAACCTGCCGCGCCGGGAATCGAACCCTGGTCCCGGGCCGTCCTCTGCTCTCGGGTCTGCCGCCTCTAACCAGTGAGCCACACTACTTCACGTAAGGTGGAGATGTGCTTGGTGCACTGTTCATTCAGATGTTGTTACGGAGATAATTGTATTTTACACAGTGCTTCATTTTACACGAGTCTTCTCCACATATGGCAGAACAGGAACAAGATTATTCCTATCATCTGCAGAGGCTCTCAGGTTATACCTTGGAACACGGATTGTGAAAAACAAGGACCCCTGGACACTGATATCAGTGAGCTCCCAGGGCAGGGACAATAATGTGTGAACAAACACCCTAGGCAGTCAATGGCAGTGGCAAAACAAGTAATATCAATTGACAGTAAGAACTATAGGTAAGAAAAAAGGTTTTTAAAATTTATAAAAATCACACTGTGGCGTGAGTGCCCGTCCTGTGGTCTGTATGCCGGAAAAATGATAATTTTTCCGGCATACCGACCACGGGACGGACGCTCAGGCCGCCACGTCTGACTCCATAGGGCATTATCCTGCCCCTATTCGATCCTCGCAGTTGCCGATCGCCATACAGCGTCTTTGAAGGGAAATCCCTATTCTACTGCGGCTTACCATTTATTCCTGCAAGATCAAGCAACAATAAGATTTTATCGTTTTTTACTTACTCATTCTGTGGGGATTATTAGCTTTAAAGCGTCCTGCAGCGCCCTAAGGATACACTCACAAGGAACATATTCGGTTTGGTGACCTCTGTATCCATTGATTGCTCAAGAGACTTATCGCCTCCCCAGTTTATACAGTTTGGGCCATTTTACAGAGAATAATATCATCACTTTTGTGTGGCTCCTGAAGAAGGCGTCTTTACGCCGAAACGCGCGTCGAGTTGCACTCGCCACAGTGTTATTTTTTTAAATTTAATGATATTGATTTTCATATGTATGTTTATAAATTAATGAAATGTATATTTTTCAAGCCTTATGTTTATATTGCATGGTTATGATTATGTCATGAATGTATAGGATTTTTAACTTTCCACATTAAAGTTTTGATTAATTTTAAAACCTTTTTTCTTTACCTATAGTTCTTACTGTCAATTGATATTACTTGTTTTGCCACTTCCATTGACTGCCTAGGGTGTTTGTTCACACATTATACCTTGGAACACACCATCTCTAAGGAGAGCATCCAAATGTATGCCTTATCTTTGGTGGCTAGAAGTTCATGTTTGTTCCACTGCTCACCCTCATTTTATATTATGCTGCAAATGGTGTTAACTTCAAAAGAATTAAAATTCTAAGATGCCGTCCACAGCCAAATAACATTTTTATGGGTACTGCCGTGAAAAAGAATGTTTTAGATATTTTCCCTCGTGGTCAAATGAGGCTTTCTGGTATATACAGAAGAGTGTTTACAATTTAGACTGTTCAAGCAGGCACCTAATTGGGCAATCATATGCCCACACTGTGTATTGATTAAATGTTGTAACTTCGCTCTGTATGGGAACAGAATTAATGACCTTTTTAGGATCATCAGCAACCAGTGGCAAGGCTGGTTTTTCGTGTCAGAGAAAAACTGCACATGATTATGACTTAAAAGACCTCAAGCAATTTGTTTCAAATTACAGCCTTCCTCACACTGGCTTTCACCCAACCTTATTTACAATAACATTAGGACTACACATGATTTATCAGTCTTCAGGATTTACTGACAGTAGCATCATGTTTTCAGCAGTGAACGCAAAATTCTTGGGTTCATCTTAGCACTGGGTACAATGATTTTGTTTTCACTAGAATACTTTGGATATCACAACATGCTTACCTTGTGGTTTCATTTTACCTGAGGGTTTGAAGATATCCTTAAAGTTCAATGGAGGGATGGTATGCAACATCCTAGTGGATATAACAAGACACCAAAAACTCTTCAGTTCCTGGTTGGGTCACATTAACATATTTTTTTTAAAACTTTATTTTTGGCATTTTGCACCAAGTAAACAACCAATACCATTCCCCCATTAGCATCAAAACAGCACATATGCACATCGACAGACTCAATAAGGCACGGTTAGTTGACCAAAGGTTACACTGAGATACATCGTTTCTTATAACACATTGTATATTATCAGATAACAGTTAACTTCATGCGAGCCCTGGGCTAGTCCCTACACCAACCTCCCCCTCCACCATGACTCCAGGGGCTTCTCCTGTATCATCTTCAGCGCCTGAACCCATGAGAATAACTCCCCACTCGTCCCCTCTGAATCACTATGGGAGGTATGATCCCGGACCCCTACTGAGGCGCACATTACGCGCCAGGCTAACAGGTCCTCCTGCAGCTTCATGTCCCTCCTACAGCTCTGCATATGCGCCTCCTCCACTAGGGACTTCTCCCGCACATCACTCAGCCACCTGGGGATCTACGGGCCATCTGACCCATTCAAGTAATAGCCACCCTGTGCCTGGCCAGCACCAGCATCAATTGCATCAGCTTATAAGACAATTTCCGTTTCTTCGGCCTAGGTACAGGCAGTGTAAAGGTGTCAGCGTAAGGCGGATCCCCGTTATGGCAGTGATAAGTTACAGCCCCCCCCTCCAAAAGCTCTGGACCAGTGGACATCCCCAGGGCAAGTGCAAGAACCCCGCTCCCCCCACACCACATCTAGGGCAATCATCCCGCCTACCCGGGGAGTAGCACCGCAGTAAGCATGGAGTGAGATAGGTGCGGTGCAGGAAATTGAAATTAATTAACTTAAAGCGCTCATTACAAGAAACCTTCTTTGTAAGTGCACCTATTCGCTTGTGTTGAAGCTGCTCCATTGAAACGCCTAGATCCACCTCCCAGGCCACCCACGCCGGGGATACCGGCGGGGCAGAGTCTCTACGCATGGCTGCATATAGCAGGGATATAAGTCGCCGTCCTCGGCGCAAGACAATATAATGTCCAGGGTGTGAGTCATTGGGGGAATTTTTATACACTGCATCCACAGTGACCTCACCACATCTCGCAATCCCTGGTAATGCAGGAACGGCCCCCTGCCAAGGGTGAAAGCCTCCTCCGCCTGTTTGTTTGTCAAAAAGGTATCAGATGGGTACAGATCAGCTAGGGACTCACAGCCTCCCTCCCACCAGGCCTGAAAGGACATTTGCTCCTCTAACTCCACCATGGGCGCCAGTCTCCAAAGCGACAGGTCTCTATGAAAGGGCACCGGCCCGAGCACCCTCTCAGCAAATCGGTGCCAGACATTCGCCGTATGTCTCACGATGTAGCGCAGATTCTCATTCGCCCCTCTTCCCCGCATCAATGCCACCTGGAGCTCCTGCACCATCGCCGTACCCGCCAACAGCTGCATCTCCCAAACCTCCGATTCCGCAAACCATCTGGTGGCAGGCAGCAGCTGCGCAACATAGTAGTACAGGTCAAAGCGTGAGACCTCTAGGCCACCCTCATCATAGGATCGCACCACCGTGTGAAGGGCAACTCGACTACGTCGGTTCGCCTACAATAAGGACGTAAGGAGCACATTCAGTGTGCGAAAGACCCTAGGGGGGAGGGGACACAACGTATTTTGCAGTATATAAAGAGTCCTAGGCAACATCACCATCTTAGCGACAGCAAGCCGGCCCATGAGGGACAGCGGGAGGGTAGTCCAAAAGGACCCGGAGTGCTGCAGGGACTGAAGCACCTTGTCAATGTTATAGGCCAGGGATCTCTCCTCCGTAGACGCCACATTAATTCCTAAGTAACGAAAAGTATCCACCTCCCAACGGAGCCCGAGCTCCAGGAAATCATCCCCGGACCCCGAGCCGAATCCCGACAGTGGGTAAATCAAAGACTTACGCCTATTGAGGAGCAGTCCCGATGCATCCCCAACCCATCCAACTGATTAAGCAACACAGGAAGGGCCTCCCTCGGGGCCCTCAGGTAAAACAAGGCCTTGTCTGCATACAAGGAGATAACGTTGCACGAATCTCCCACTCGTATACCCCACCGCGACATCTCCAGCCGAATCCGGGCAGCCAAAGGCTCTATTGCAAGAGAGAAGTGGTGAAAGGGGACACCCCTGACGTGTACCCCGCCTAACTTCCACTCCTCTGAACGCGCAGTCCCCAACCTCACCCTGGTTCTGACGGAATCGTATAAGATACGGACCCATCGGCAACATTTCGAGCCTAGGCCCATCACTCTGATTACCTCCTGTAGATAAGCCCAGCCCACGGTATCAAATGCCTTGGCCAGGTCAACTGATACGAGCACCATTTGCTCATCCAACCCCTGAACCTCATCGATGATATGATTCAAGCGCCTCAGGTTCATGGCGGTGTTACGCCCAGGGATAAAGTCGCATTGGTCTGGATGGACTAAATGCGCCATCTGGGGGGCCAATCAGGTGGCCAATAATTTAGTTAGAATTTTTACGTCAGTATTGATCATGGTGATAGGGCGGTATGCAGACGGGTCAAGCTTGTCCCCCCCAGTTTAAGGATCATACAAATTTCTCCGCTGGACATACTCTGCGGGAGCGATCCGGTCTCAAAGACTTCGGTGTAGACCTGCACCAAGAGATGCAACATTGTGTCTCCCAACTCCTGCTAAATCTCCGGCGGGTAACCGTCACTACCCGGGGACTTTTGCGCGCAGCTAGTGGGTGAGTTCCGCTCGCACCTCCTCCACTGATAGAGCCGCCTCCAAGTCCTTCTGGACGGGCGTGGAGATAGAAGGTAGGGTCAGCCCCTCCAAATAAGGGGAATAAGAGGCCTCAGAGATGCTTGGGTCCGCAGTATATACCTACTGAAGGTGGGACCGAAGAGTCTCAAGAATCTCCCTTTCCGAGTGGACCACCAAGTCCTGGGCATCTCACAGAGCCACTATACGTTCCGATTTGTGCTCTCTACGGAGGATCCAGGCCAACAACCTCCCCGATTTGTCTCCTTCTCTGTGAAGCCTCTGCCTATATTGGCTGAGGGTGTACTTGTCCAGGCGGTCCAATACGTCATGGACCATCCCTTCGGCAACCCGTTCGTCCGCACGCTGTTGGTCGTCAGGGGACCCGGTGGCCTGGGCACCCAATAGCCCCTCCTCCGCCATCTGCATGTCCCTGAGAAGCTGTTTGCGGACTCCATACATCAGTCCATTACAGGCTCCCCTCACCACGGCTTTCAAGGCATCCGATTTAGTGGCCAATGATAGGTCCCCCACCTCCCAATTAAGGTCGACATAATCCGTCAGGGCCTTCTCAACATGCGCTCTGCCCACGGAGTCACGGAGAACGTCCACTGGGAATCTCCAGGTACATGGACGGGAAACCGAAGCTCCCCATCTCACCAGACAAGTCACTGGGGAGTGGTCAGGCAGATAGCGCGCCTGATGTGTCACCTCCATATTCATGCTGCTCTCTGCATTAGCCACCAGCACCCTATCAAGGCGACTATGTGTGTTATGCGTGAAGGAAAAGCAGGTGTACACCTGCAACGTCGGGTTGGCCTGTCTCTAAATATTGACAGCCCCAATATTCTTCATAACCTCGTGAAGCTGTCTCGTCATTCGGGGTTTTGTGCCCTCCGCGGGGGGGGCCTATCTAGCACCGGGTCTAAGACACAATTAAAATCTCCCAACCAGAAAAGTGGCTCCTCCAGGTCGTCAACCAGGATATCTTGCAGTGCCAGGAAAAAACCCAGATCATCCACATTCGGTGCGTACGTATTGAGAAAAGTTACTTCCCTACCATCTAACTTGGCCTTGAGGAGCAAGTACCTGCCGTGTATATCCGCCTCCAAATACTGGAGCTCAAATGGGACCCCCGGTGCAACCCAAATCAACACCCCTCTAGCTTATGAGGAATATGAGGAATGGAATTCCTGGCCCCTCCATTTCTTACCTATCTATTGCGCCCCCTCCTCCGTAAGATGAGTCTCCTGCAGACATGCAATCGAAACCTCATGCCTACGAAGCCAAGACAATACTCTATAGCGTTTCATGCAAGTACCCAGCCCTCTCACATTCCAACTCGCAAACTTGGATCCTATTGTCAACTATGTGTCCCGCCTCCCCCCCTACTACACTCCCAGTGTCCCTCCAGACCCATGCCCAATGTGCCATATGTGCGATGCCTGTAACTTCCCCCACCAACAACTCCCCTCCCACCCCAACCCCACCCACGAGCAATATACTAGCAATAACTAAACCTACCGATATGCCCTTCCCTTGCCAGGACGTACACAGCTTTCCCATCAGTCTCCCTCACTAAACGTACCCACAACCCAAAGAAAATCCAGGAAGACAACCACCCCCCTGTTCGACTCCCTCCCAGGTCGCCCATCAAGACCTCAAAACAACCACTCCCCCGCTCTGACACCTAAGGAGATCATCAGTTATCCAATCCCCGAATCCCCACCCGCTCCCAAGCCTCAGCATCTGGCAATGACCCCCCATCATCTGTAGCCCCCTTACTGTCTAACAAGTGTCCAACATCGTGTCCAGAGTACAGCGATCAATGTAGCGCCTGGGTCCCTCTTCACGATATTCCGTCCATCTCCTGTCCCTGCGCTTCAGCCGTCTCCGGGACCGCTGCGCTGGTCGGGGAAACCACCACCGGGGAGGGCATCAACGTGTCCGGCACAAGGATTTCCGCAGGAGAGGAAGGTCGAGAAACCGCCGGTAAGTGGTTCAACTCCAGCAGATCCACGTGGAGCGGGCCCTCCTCTCCCACCATGACTCGATTACTCTCCATGCTCTCCTCCGGCTGCGCTGCCTCCACGGTCTGGTCCCCCATGTGCTACGAGACCCTGCCCGCTCTCCAGGTGGGAGGTCATCCTCTCGAATCTCGAGCCACTCCCAGACCTCTGCAGGGCCTTCAAAGAAGTGCCCCTTCCCTTGGGCCATAACCTTGAGCTTCGCTGGGTAGAGTAGCATATATTGCAGGTGCATCTCCCTTAGCTTTTGTTTGACTGCCAGGAAGGACTTGCACTGCTCCTGAACTAATTGCGTATAGTCCGGAAAGATGGACACCCTGGAATTCCCAAAGGTAAGGGCCTTAGACTCCCTTGACGCTCTCAGGATGCAGTCCCTGTCGGGGTAGTTAAGGATCTTGGCAATGAGAGCCCGTGGAGGGACTCCAGGCCTCGGGGTGGGACCAACACTCTGTGAGCTCCTTCTATTACAAAGACGTCCGACAGACCTTCAGGGCACAGCACCGTCCGAATCCAGTGCTCAAGGAAGCGCTCCGGGTTGCCGGCCTCCGCCCGTTTAGGGATACCCAGCACTCGAATGTTGCTACGGCGCGCTCTCCCTTCTGCATCCTCCGCCCTCCGCTCTAGTACCTCCGTTGTGGCCGATAGTTGTGAGACCGTTTTTGAGGGAGGCGATCTCCCCTTGCAATTGTGTAATGTTCCCTTCCGCATCTGTAACTTTATCGGCCACTTTCCGCAGGTCAGTCCGTAGGAGGTTCACGTCGATGGACAGTCTCGATCTGGCGCTCCAAGGCCGAGTGGGACCCCTGTATGGCTTTCAGCAGTACTGCCCTCGATGGCTCCTCAGGCGTTGGATCCCCCTCCTCCTGCCCCGACTGGCGCGTGAGTATCTGCGAAGGGAGCCTTTGTGTAGTATACTGCGTTATGGTTTTGGGCTGTCCCGCCCGAGGCGTTTTGTTCTTACGCATCATGAAGTATGACAGAGGACCTCCTAGATGTCTTCTCTCCATGTGACCCATGACACCGTAGAGCGCTCAGAAGTCCACCACGTACCCAGGACCAGGCAACTCAGTTCGCACCCTCAATATCCAGGCCCCCCCATCGGCTAGGGGCATCTCAGTTCCAACGCTGGCCAGCGTTTCCCTGGGGAACTTGTCCTGTAGGAGCCGGTTCACGGTCACCTAACCTAACACACTCTCCCGCACGCAGGGCAAGTCCGAGGGCCAGGAGGTACGTGTCCAGGTTCTCAAGGGACACAATAAGGAACCAGGCTCAGGCCTCGGTTTCCAAAGGAGACCACCCTCTCCGTTGTGCACAGTCCTCGGTCTCTCCTTCCACGCAGCCGTGCCCCAGTATCAATGCGCTTCCTCCGGGACCACTCTGTCAGGCACATGCGTCTCCCGGCCAGACCCCGGACCAAAGGGGGGAAAACCCCATTCACAAACAGGCGTCCGCTCCCTTCACTGCTCTCAAGGGTACTCACCCCGGGTCACCATGCCTCTGTAGGCAGCAGCACAGGATCTACACCCCAGGTGTAGCAGAAGACCCCACAGCAGTGGTACTCCCCGCACCAGGAGCGACACGTCACCTGGGCCTAGGATGCAGCCCTCGGTTCAGGCACAGGCAGCCCCGCCTCTGGGCAGGTGCGATCCAGGCCGCCGCAGATCCGCCGCTGCCCGCCTCCGCTCCTAGGCAGAACGGGGACCCCCCAAAGGCAACGGGCCTCCCAGGTGCAGCCCAGACCTCGGCCTCAATTTTGCGCGGCCCCCTCCCGAACCGGACAGGCCGGGGCACCACTTCTTGGCCCAGTCTCAGCTAGGCCGGCCCCTGGGTCCTAGGAGGCTCCCAATTCGGCGTCTCTCCAGTCCCTGCGGAGGGCCCCGATGACAGAGAGCACCTCCATGCCACTCCAGGCCGGCGCAATCTACAGCTTCTCGCAATGCCGCCCAAGGTAGGCCGCACTTCAGTCTCTCCTCCGGCCCGACTCGTGCAGCCAGAGAGGACCCCGATAACAGTGGGCTCCTCAGGAATCCTCCAGTTTCGGTAGCGACCAGGCCCAATCCACTGCTTCAAGTCGCAGCGGCGCCTCTCCCAGGCCGGCTGCCGCCTCCTCCGCTGCCAGCCAGCCGACGGGCAGCAGGACGATCTCTCCGGGCCCCCCGTCACCAGAATGCCCCAACTCTACTCCGGTGCCCCAGCGACAGCAGAAGACCCCCGATGGCAGTGGGTCTTCACACGTCCGGGGCCCGCCGATGTCCGGGCTAGTCCGCAATCCCCGGCCTTAATTACTGGCAGGGCCGGCGGCAGGCTGACCAGCCAAAGTCTTTCAGCAATCCGGTCGCTCCCCGGCTTAAAACCGGGCAGGGGTGAGCGCAGCGCAGTCCGGGATCATGGGACCGCAAATCACACCCCGTGGTGGCAGGGAGCCGAAGGAGCTCACGTCCTGTCGGCCATGCTGCTTGGCCACGCCCCCCACATTAACATAATTAACCCATTGCGTGCTGGCGTCGACCAACGGCCTTCGCGAGCACTACATTCGGACTGCTGCGCAGGTCCGTTGGCCGACGGGCCCCGCCCGTGCTCAGAAACCTCCGCCCTGCGGTGGATTCTACGCAGCGGTAAAGGGGTTAGGACAAATGTGCTCCTCCAATACCTGTATATGTTCCAGTTTCATCAACTCCTTTCCCAATTAATGGAGTTAGGGACTCATAACAAGGCATATTGAGATTTGTGTGAACGTTTTATTAGGCACAGAGAGATTAAGTTATTTGCCGAGAATACAGGATGTATTTGTCTCTTCACTCTAACACACAATTATCTCTTCAACTTTAACAACTTATCCTTAAAACACTCTCTGTCTCTCTGTCTCTCTGTTTCTCTCCTTCTCTCTCTGTCTCTCTCTTTCTGTGTTTCTCTCTCTCTCTAACTCTACCTTTCGCTAACTTTTTTTCACTCCCTATCTCATTCTCTCTGTCTTCACTCTACCTCTCACTTATATGCACAAATAACTCTAAGTATCTCTATAAACAATCTCTCTCTCGCTTTTTATCACTTTTGCACGCTCTCTCTCACATAAGTAAAAAGATTTCCATTACAACTACAATAGCTCTGACTAAAAAATGCGAGACCCATTGCATTGCAAATGCTTGTTTCCTTTTCAAACACTCCTTTCGTATCTAAGATTCTGCTTTTTTCTGATATCGTAGGAACTAAAGTGTAAGTTAAATATACCAATTAGGAATATGCTAACTCAATCATGATAATAGGGAAGTACATGCACTTTACTTTTGGTATTAGGGCTAATGGGCACAGAGTTCTAAATCCAGCAAACAAATAGGGTCCTGCAAAAGGTGACAAATAGGGCGTGATCATTCAGAAAAAGCATATTTCCTACATAATGGAGTTGCATTTAGAAAATGCTGCTCTCAGTCAGTGACTGATGACCTCACAAACAGGAAGTACTGCACTACATGCTCTATGGAGGTTCAGAGAGCAGTATTCAGCATATAGAGGTACAACACTATGAAAAAATAGTTTTAGTTTTTTTGTGCGCCATACAACCTATCAAAAATGTCTAATGAGGATCATGAAAAGGATACAGGAGGAAGTAAAAGAAAATTCAAATTGAGTTTGAAATTCTCACATGAGAAATATGTAACCCACAGTGATGATTAATTTGGGAAAATCTCATTCACTATCCCTGACTCTAAAAAAATTGTGGGTCAGCATTCAAGAAAAGAGACACTTGGTAGGGGTCACCTAGCTTACCTTTGAAGAAATTTGCAAAAGATAGTTGGGTAGATGCATCAACGTTGTCATTTGCGATTCCTCATTTGCGAAAAATAAGGAATCGCAAATGGCAATGCATCATTTATTTCGCAATTTTATTGAGATTCTGTAAAAATCGCAATTTTTACCGAATCGCAATAAAATTGCGAGTTTCAAATAGCGAATTCGCAATTCCCATTCATTCCTATGGGCTGAAATGCCCATAGGAATGAATGGGAATTGCGAATTAGCAATTTGAAAATCGGAATTCAACAAAGCATTTCAAGGGTGGAGAGGGGGGTCCAAAGGACCCCCCCCTGCACCCATGAAATGCACTTTTACATGTAAGTTACATACACACATGTCCTAAGGACATGTGTGTCTGTAACTTAACAGTTTAAAAAATGCATTTTTGTGCTTTTTTTAAACAATTGTGTAAATTACCACGAGGTTCAAACTCGTGGTAATTTGCACTTGCAAATTTAAAATTCGCTATTTTTTTGACAATGATGCATTCCATTTAAGGAATCGCACAATTGCGATTCCTTAAATGCAATCGCATTTAAGAAATTCGCAAAATTAGCAAATTTTAACAAAAAGTAATGATGCATATCAAAAAGCATTTTTGGAGTCGCAAACGGCCGATTTTAAGGAATTGCACCGTTTGCGACTCCAAAACTGCTTGATGCATCTGGGCAAGTATGATTTCCAAGTAAGGGCCAAAGAGAAAGTGACTAGGAGATTATGTGAGGTATGTGCGTCTGGAGGAGGACTCCCAATTCAACCATCACCCACCACTCTAGAGGAATTAATTAATACAATCCACGTTTGAGCTGGAGAGTATTAGTGAATTCAGCTCAATTCATAACCCCACACCACACATAACTGGAAAGTTTAGTGACAAACTTCACGTATACATCATATTAATCCACGGTTACTAATAAACATGCATTTAATTTGTTTTGTCATTTAAAAAATGATATTATGAAAGTGCGAGCTAAGATAGAACAAGTGCAATCTCAATTTAGTCATTCTCTTTGAAGTGCATTATGGCAGATGTAGTTCTAACTTACATAATAATATAAACACACTTTTGTACAGATAGCCATAATAAAATATGATTTTAAATACAACTAAACAATAAAATTACAGACCTCTAAATCTAAGTTTACATTTTTTAAAACATTTTACTTGATACATATTCAATCTATTATATCGACACACTAATTTTCAGTCTATATTTATTTAGATGTTTTATCCCATGGAGGGTAGGAGCAGGGCTTTAAGTGGGAGTAAAAAACTGGGGGGTCTCTCAATGGGGCGTGGCAGTGTAATTAGGGGCGTGGCTTTAAAACACTTATGCTAAAAATCTGTGTTTAGCATAGTGTCCTGCCCGACTTGTATTTTGCTGTTGCTGCCATTGCATCCAGGTATGTGATACAACAAGTAACATCGTACCTACAACAAGTAAGGACTATTGGCTTTGTCAATTGTTATTAGTTGCATAAGATAAATAAGCTGCAACTATGGCTTGTTACATATAATATTGAAAAGGCTTCCAATTAAAGCCCTGGTGACCCTACCACAATGTTGCGGCTCTTACGTTTCAGAAAGAGAAGGGAAATCCAGAAAGAAAATGACTCTTTAAAAGGATTTCCCTTCCCCCCACAACTCTCACCTGGCATGACGTCATGCCGTAACTTCTCTGCTAGTGGGAAGTGAGCAGTGTGGGCAGCGCACATCGAGGTGCCTGCTCTCTCGTAACGGGTCTCTATCGGGCTGTTTTGCGCCATGGCACTTTTTTCCAAACTGGAGTGACAGCAAACTGCTGTCACTGCAGTCCGGAAAAAAACGGACCGTCTGTGCGAGGGCTCAAAACAGAGCCCGATAGAGACCCGTTTCGAGGCCTCTTTTAAAAAACTGCCGGTGCTCAGACCCCTGGAGACCCGGCCCACTTAAAGCCCTGGGTAGGAGACAGAAGGCGAGTGGCAACGTGGGAGGGAACTGGACATGGAGAAGGCGATGAAATGCCACCCAGCATCTCCACAGCACTCCCTCAAAGATCAAGATCCAGAGTTCACTCTTGTTCACAGTCTGCTGATGAGTCTGAGGAGCTACCTACATACAGGAACATTGAAGAGCGAGCAGTAGGGACAGACCAGTGTGCAGGAGGATTCTTCAAAGGCATTACACTCAGTCGCGGCCGGCATGGTTCACAGGTGACGGGGCGGGAAGGCACAGGATCACCCCAAAAATTGGATAAAGTACTTCGGGAAACACCACCTCCCGCTGAAATGACTCCCTTATAACTATCCAAGCCTAAAAGGTGAAGTGAGCTTTGTACTTGCACATGGGTAGATATGACATTGCTGATGAAAACATGTGTTTTTAGCTGTGGTTTTGTTCAGTGATGAGGTCTAAAATAACCTGACTGTTAAGCCGGTATTTATTAAACATCTCCTCTGTTTGTCAAAAGTGTAACCCTGACCCTAAAAATCATTTCTTGACTCTTCTTTCCCCTCTGCAGTCCAGTCAGTATGCAAATCCTGCTCGCTATAACATACAAAGCTGCTATTGTGGAAAATGCTGCTGAATTCCTGGGTAATTTATAGATGTTACAAGAGAGAACTAGATGTGTCTAGTTGGTGGTGAATTACATGTGCAAAATGACGATTCTGCAACCAGTCACTATTTGCAAATCCCTCGTACATATAAATATCATCTCACTATTAACCTGTTAACCGCAGCATTACCGCCGCGGTTAACGGGTTAATAGTGAAAGTGCGGGCTTTTCAGTGCGCGGGTGGGTCCGCGTTGGCCGTTGGACGTGCGCAGCACTACGAAGGTAGTGCTCGCGACGGCCAACGGCCAACGGCAGCAGGGAAGGGTTAAGAAATCCTTAATAACAAATTACAATGTGAAGCCCGTAAAATTTGGAATCTCTGTGTATTCAGTTTGCAAAATATAGCAAACTTGGGGCCTTTCGTAAATAGGAAATTGAATTTTTACCCGTCGTTAACCAGTTTACGGCATGTTACTGATTTACCAATCTTTCATACAGCTGGCCTCTAGTTCTAAGTGCTATGTATAATTCACATTGAGTACTAGGTACAAGGTATGGCTTAGTAAGCAAGAGATGTAAGTATCACTAAGCCGAGAACACACCAAAATCTACCACATAGTAAGCTATGTATTTAGTTATAAAGCACACATCACCAGCCCATCCATTAGGGCGGAGGGACCAACCCTCCCCAAATTTTTGGCCAACATGAAGTGTGCCTGTTAGGCTGAGCAAAATTCAGCCTGACAGACAGTCTTTATTTTCAAGTCAGGCAGGCAGGAGCTCGACTTGTGCTAAAAGCTTAGGTGCTGGCAGCCTGAACTGAACTTTGTTGGGATGAAGATATCACAGCCCTGTGGGTGTGACCTCCTCAGCCTGGCAAAGCACCTCAAGGACTTCCCCTAGTGACTTCCCCTAGTGAAGGGGAGCGTCACTGATAGCCTCAGACATGACTGCTTCAGTTTTAGGCTTGAAGCGCCTATGGCCTTGTCTATCATTGACACCTTGTCACAGAGTGATGTGGTATCATCAGACTAACTCACCCCATCCCACTCCGGGATGTGGTAGGGACTGCTGCCTCCTCTCATTGGCTGGCCTAAGGGCAGCCAATGAGAGGAGGTATCAATCTCAACCCTTCCGGAACTACAGAGGCTTCCCTCCCTTAGACTGCACAGAAGGTAAGTTTATGTTTTTTAATGTTTTGTGTTTGTTTGTGTCTGTGTATATATGAATATATGTGTATATATGAGATTGTGCTGTGAATGGTTGTGTGTTCTTGTTAGTAGAGGGTGTAGGTATCAAATTTGTGAATGCATGGGGGTGTGAGTGAGTGTGCATGTACTTGGGTGTCTGTGTGCGTGTGCGTGTGTGTGCGCGAGCTTGTGTGTGTGTGTGTGTTTGTTTATGTGTGCGTGTGGCCTGCCTCCCTACTGCTACCGGCTACCACTGAAAGCACACCATTAACCAGGGTGATCAAGCTGCTGCAAAGGATGACTATCTTATGACAGAGAAAAACAGTGATATGTTGCAGAAGAGGAAGGTGCTCAAGCTGTTTTTCAAAGTTTCAAAGTGTTGTATTCTGGAACTTAACGTGCCTGCAGAGAATTCCAAAGCTGGGCACTATGACTCTGAATGATCTACCAGCACTTCAGACTTTCCTTGGAATTGTCAATCTCATGGGACCCCCTTGAATATAAGGAATAATGAGGTCCAACAGAAATTTGAGGCCTGTGTGATTCATCCCTGTAAATTAGGCAGAGAGCCTTGTGTTGGGTTCTTTGTTGGACTCAGAGACAGAGGAGTGCTTTATGGGTTACTTTTTCGGAGCCCCAATGCTTAACAAACTGCTGTGCACTGACCACATTGTAGTTTTCTTTTTATAAACACATTTTCCCATCAAGCAGTGCCACAGATGTTCTGACCAGTCTGGTGATTCATTTCCAAAGATCAGAATGTGGATTTTGCTCCCATTTAATTTGAGAGCGTTATCCAACATTGATAAGACGACTGCTGATAGGCAGTCATTCAGTCTGCCTATGTTGCCTGACAGAAATTGAATGAAGTTTTGGAAGCATTTCGATGTTGTTAGCACAGAGTGAAACCTTGACCTATGGTTTCAAAGCAATTCACATAAGTATTGAAGAGAGTGGTAGAAAGTGCTGATCCCAGTGGTTCTTCTCTGGTGAGTAGTGACTCTATTGATCCAAAAGGAGCTAGAGATATCTCCGGCATTGGCGTAACAGAAAGGATCTAAACCAGTCCAGTGATATTCCTAAAATTCACGACACCACTAGTCAGTCTAATAAGAAGGCATGGTCCTCTCTATCAAAGCAGATAGGTCGAGGAGCACCATGCCTTTCTGGGGGCCTTATACAGAGTACCTACCAAGACTGCCTTACTGCCCCGCCGTGAACAAAAGTGTCCTGGTGACCAGTCCAAGGCATTTGTCACTTCAAAAGAGAAAGGTATCTAATTTGTCACCTGCTGTGCCATTATATTGGAGACTTCAAGCACTAGAATAATCAGCCAATTTTTTTTGAGTCACTAGAGTCAGGATCACTTCTCTTTAATCTTGTATTTATGATGCCTTTTGGCATACCTCCAACACCAATCAATGAGTAATAGAGGGATTTATGGCGTGAACTGAAGCATGCAGTATGACGTAAGCTAGAGACTGATCAATATTAGACGAGCAATGGGTTGCCCATAGAATCTCTCTTAAGCGTGAACTGATGCATGCAGTATGACGTAAGCTAGAGACTGATCAATATTAGACGAGCAATGGGTTGCCCATAGAATCTCTCTTAAGCATCAACAGGAACCAGTGTAGGTCATCTTGAGACATTTGTGGTAGACAAGAAATAGTGATTCTAATCATTGTCTCCTTTATACCAGAGTTGGTAATTGTGATTACCAAATAGCAATTTCTTGTGAATCACTTTTACTAATGTACAAAGGGGTTATTTATTTACTATCCCTTAAATAGTGATTCGTAGTGGGTCAGAAAAAGATCAACCTCATGAATATTAATGAGGTATGTCACAATGTGTGACCCAATGCAATGTGTTGCCATAACAGGGATGGTGGCTTGCTAGGGTCAGCTGACCACCATGCCTGTGATTGCTTTTCAATAAAGCAATATTTTTTTAAACACAGCATATTTTCCTTCAAGAAAAATGGGATGCATTTAAAAAGGAAAAAAAATGTTTAAGTTTCATTTTTTTAAAGTAATCAGTGGTCCCTTGGACCTTGGACCACTGTCTGGTCATAAATATATTTTTTCAACCATTCTCAAAGGGGAAGGGGTTCCTTGGGGACTCTTTCCAATTTGCAAATGGTTTACCACTTACTTTGAGTTAGTGGTAAATTCCAAATGTTTTGTGACTGCATTTCAGTCGCAAAACATTCGTACATGTCATTCCAATCCTGCAGGACTTGGTCTTTTTGGCTAAAGTTCCCTATGCGTTTTTCTTTCCCCTTAGACCGTTTTCCTGACAGAGTTGCCAATTTAGATGCTTTGGGTACTTTCCCACGGCTGATCAGTGTCAAAGTACAAATGTTCCCTATGTAAAGTGTAATGGTAATTGGTTGGCCATGATTGGTATGTTTGCCCTACTAGTAAAGTCCCTAGTGATGTGCACTGTGTGTGCCAGGGCTAGCAATGCCAAGGCACGCGGAGAAGGGAACTCAGGCCGGCAGTGTAGGGCCTGCGTGCAGTTTGCTAAGTTAGCATGTTGTCCACTTATCAGGTCTTGCTTTCCCTTTTTCATACAGATTGGGTACCCCCTGGGCAGGGTGCAGTGTAAGCAAAAGGCAGGACATATACTAAGGTGTGTGTTATGTCCTGACAGTGAAAAACACTCCATTTAGTTTTCACTGCTGAAAGGCTATTCTGCCCATAGGACAGAATGGGAGAGACTGAGTATTGTGTTTGTTAGCATAGTTTCCTATACTTTATAATGGAGAGGTGAAGTTTAGTATGTATGAACTCACAGTGTCATAACACATCTTTCTATGTAAGTGGTTTTGTCACCGAGTGTACAGAATCCACTCTTTTAGAAAGTGGTTGAGTTTTGTGCTTTATGCATTTCTGTGTGTCTCTGCTGAATGTGGATTGACTGTCTGGATCCGAGATGTGAAAGGAGCTGGGATTGGTCTTGACCCAGGGCGGGATGAGATGGCACCAGGCTGCCCTGCATCTGGAGAGCAGGGGGAGGAGAAACCCGGGAGGTGAAAAGGCCTGGGCTGGTGCTAAAACCCAATTGACCCATCTCCTGCTGCGTGATTAAGGATCCAGACCCCCAGTGTCAAAGGTAGAAAGGTGACACTGGGAGGGAGACACCCAGAACTGATTTATGGAGGGGTTGGGGACCCCTGAGCACAACAAACTTCAAAAACATGAATGGGTAGATTTATGAGAGCTGAAACCACTGACCTTTGGAATGAAACAGAAATGGATTGAGACTGAAAAGGCTAGGACTCATTTTGTGGTCAAGAGGAACCTCTGCTAAGGAAAGATCAACTGAAGAAACTGCTGGGGAAAGACCAATCCTTGCTTTGTGATCAGGGGCTGGTCTGAAGTTTGCTGTTCTAACTAAGAAAGAGGCTTTTGGGACTGTACTTGGTGATGCTGAGTCCCACTGCTTGGCGGAGACTGTGCTTTGTGCTGTGTCGTGTAACCCATGAGGCCCGAGGTGAGCTGGCTCCCTGTTTGAAAACACAGGAACATAAAAGTTTCTGGAGAAGTTTCAAGCAACTCAGTAGGCACGTGTTGTGCCAGCTTGAGTCCCTCAGAAGGTGTGCCCTGTGATCTTGGACACAAGAAGGAGGAGTGAGACTCGGACGCGCTTGGTGCGTGTCATGGTGCACAGGAAGCACAGGTGAAGCGTGCCTGGCCAACTTGGGTATCGCAGGTGAAGTGAGTCTTGGACGTGCTTGGTGCGTGTCGATGTGCACCGCATGTATTAGTGAAGAGCGCCTGGTCAGCGTGTGCACTGAAGCTGAAGTGAAACTCGGATACGCAGGGTGCGTGTTGTGGTGCACCCCAGGCGCTGGTGAGGAGCCCCTGGTCGGCGTGTGCATTGGAAGCTGGAGTGAGTCTTAGTCGCCCAGGGTGCGTGTCGTGATGCATGAGAAGCGTTGGTGAGGAGCGCCTGACCAAGGTGTACATCGGAAGAGGAGTGAGTCTCGGACATGCAGGGTGCGTGTCGGGGTGCATCGAAGGCATTGGTGAGCAGTGCCTGGTTATCGAGTGCACCGAAGGAGAAGTGAGGCTCGGACACGGTGAGCATGTCGTGGTGCAGCCAAAGGTGTTAGTAAAGAGCGCCTGGATATCGGGGCATCAGAGTTGGAGTAAGTCTCAGTAAAGCAGTGTGCGTGCTTTGGTGCAACCTGGGACTGTGGAGCTGATCGGCTGATCATCGTGTGCACCTGAAGAAAGTGAGTCTCAGCAGTGCAGTGTGCGTGTCTTGGTGCCAACTGAGACCGTAGGAAGGAGTGCCTGGTGAGCGTGGACTCAGAGACAACGTGGAGTCCCATCAGCGATGTGTGAGTGGTTTTGTGCCAGAAGAGACACGGATGGTGCGAAGGTGAACGTGCAACCGGAGTAAAAGTAATCTCAGGGGCATAGAGTACGTATGCCCTGCGGCCGCCTGAGACCTTCCTAACAGTCGCGGCCCGGACCAGCAGCCCCGGAGGAGTTGAGCTGCCAGGCCAAGCCGCTAAGGCCCGTTAAGAGAGTTCTGCACGGAAGGCCCAGTTCGTGGAAGGAGGAAAGGAGAGTTGAGTTGTGCCCCGAGGTAACGTGGATTACTACCTGGGCTGGGTGCGGGCTCCGAGGGACACTCTCTCTGCCTCTCAGTCCTTCTGACAAAGTGAGCCTTTGCTTCGGCTCCAAGTGGGGCCCGTACTGATGAAAGGAGTGGCAGTACAGGGGCCAGAGTAAGAAACTGTACTCTGTGTCATCGTTGAACCATGTGGGGGCAACTGTTATCGAAGAAGCTGAATTGCTGTAATACACATTACCAATTTTTGCTGCTAACGAACTGCCGGACTGTCTCAAATCGTCTGACATTATTATTGCCTAACAAGTACTCAATTGTAGTTCTACGCATTACATTATTTCTCCCTTGCCAAGTACAGGAGTGTAGTGGCCCGCATTGCATTATTTCTTCATTGCAAAGTATATGATTGTAGTAACGCATTCCATTATTCCTTAATTGCAAAGTACATGATTGTAGCGGCCCGCATTGCATTATTTCTTCATTATTTCTTCATTGCAAAATAAGTGATTGGGGTGTGACGCGTTGCATTATTCCTTCGTTTTGCAGTACATGAATGTAGCGGTATGCATTGCAATATTTCTCCCATTGCAGGTACTGGGGTATATCGTTACGCATTGTATTATTTCTCCTTTACCCAGCACAGGATTGTATAATTACGCAGTGCACTATAGTGTGTCTATCGCAACGTGTGTGATTCTAGCATTACAACCAGCATAGCATTTTAAAAGTGGTGGTTGGTATTTAAACCTACCAGCCAGCCGGAACGAATATTACACTTTATTCTATGTTGTTTTTTTGTATCATGTGGTCTGATTGTATATCTTTTTGTATAAAGTTTATACTCGTTTTTATCAAACTTGTGTGGAGTACATTTGTGCTGTCACCAGGAGTTTGCTGTGGGCGTGTTTGCACATACAGAACACTTATGCCTTGGAGATATGCCTGGATGCTCATGCCAAGCTACTAAGGGGGAGCGCAAACAGTGTCCTTACTTTGCCTAACGTTGAGTGGGCGGCCCCGGGTCGCGCACTTAGTGACAATAGTGCCGGCTGGGACTCCGGCTTCCAACAAATCCTTTATTAGCAAAGGATGATTTCAACACCCTTTGCGATTCTGTAATAAGTTACTTGAATTGGAATTTGGGCTTTGTAGATCCCAAAAAGCATTTTTGCAGTAGCAAATCACCCAATTACCCGAATCTGCCAATTAGTGATCTAAAAAATGCTTTGTACATGTAGTCCATAATGATGAAAGACCAAAGAGAGATGGGTAACTGACATTGGTAAGACAGAATGCGAAAGAAAGGAAAGTTGAAGGAAGCAAATGGATTGGCTACCTCTTTGGTTTGATGAAGTAAAACCATAACCAACCACAAACGATACATCAATTAAGCCATAATACCCCCCCCCCCCTCCAGTGCATACACTCCTGATCACATTTGTTTTCTTTCTGTAACACTTGCAAGCACTCTGTATTGATCGGGCAAAACGGTACACTTGCAGGGACAATTCCTGTGCAGAAACAAATAAGAAATAGGCGTCAGAACTCTGTACCAGCCTCTCTAAAGAGTTGCAACGGATGTAGGTGAATCGTTAAATTTAGAGGAAGAATACCTACTCCTTTGCCCTAAAAGTTCCTCAGCAATGTATAAACACAGTGAAGTATTTAAATGTTGCGACCAATTATGCACACATACATTTTCCCAAGAACACACGGACACTCACTAACATGGTTATTTGTTTTCTTTCTCTGTCATCAGTCAGAAAACCTAGAATGAGTGGGTATTGCATGCATGTGAACGATGACCTTTCTCTTAAATTATTGAATGTGCTCCATATTAGTGTCTTCTCTCCTTCCTCGTGAACCACAAATACACAGATTGCCTCCAGGGAGTGTGTATTATCTAAATGCTAAAGTGAACACGCACTTGACGTCGAGTGAGACACACTTGGGTACCTTGAAGAGAGATGACAGATGTGCAGGTGCCATAGGGAACATAAGGAGATCTTCTTTAGTGAGATGTCTGACACATAGGTTCCATAGGGTTCCATGCGAGTCATTGAGTAAGGTAGACTGTGTCCAAGTGCTCAGGGCTGGGCTAGTCTGTCAGGAAAACTACCAGTCCCGCCAGGGCTGGTCTGACATGTTAGTGCGTGGGACAGTGTTTTTAATTGTTTGTGGGCCTGTTTTGGAGGCTGGTGGGCCAGTTATTACTATGGATTTCCCTGATATTACCACAAACATTTTCTTCAGCAATCACACATGCATCCAGTTTCCAATATCTTTGAAAACATGTGTACACTGTTTATTTACAGGTTCTATCCTGCCTAGATCAGTAAATGTAGGGCACTTTTTTTTGCTGTCTGGCTCACTGATAGGAGTCACGCCTATTTTTGTCCCAGTCTGACCCTGCACAACTTACATGTTACCCCGGGTGATTTACAGCAGTTTGGTCGTTGTGTAAATGTAATAGGGCACATACACGGGATCTGACGACATATATACAGAATAGAGGTCACACACACAAAGAGGTACCAGGAAAAGGATCAGCATTTATATAAGTATCATACTCCTTGCCTATGGCCAGGGACACTGGAATTATGCGACCGTGGCTATTTCCACATAATTATCAATTTGACTCATTTGCCACCTGATCCACCAGCTGCTGCATAATCTGCGGATTTTAGCAAAAAATAAATGTGTCTATCTCAAAAGGCTAAAAACATATTAAAAACGAAACAACACGTGTTGCCTCACAGTGGAAGTCTCTTCGGAAAGGTTCACTGGTCACCTTTATGTTGCCTATTGCTGTATTTAGAGGTCAAAATTGGTACCAATGAGGTGCAATCTATGCCCAGAGGGTGTTATCAAGATAATAAAATAATACTATCACGAAATGTGACAAATTATGTTGCATAATTTGGCTTTTCCTCTGCATAATTTAATCAGCACTGTCACCTAGTTTGATCTTCCCTGCCGCATAATTTCAGTGGCCCTGCGTATGGCTCAAATAGTGAGCGTAGGGAGGACAAAATTAAGTATGGACACATCACTCATTACTGAAACAGAGACCAACAGAGAGAGTGCATGATGCAACAATCGAATGCAGCCCAGGGCAGTGCAGCTACAGATCTGCTGAGATCAATACCTGTTCATGAACTCCTTCCTCTCAGAGGCTCTGGTCTGCTCCCAGGCTGCGGGTCGATGAACACCTTAGCAGTTCATAATCCTCTCGAGGATTTACAAACCTCCTCACACAAAACTCTTTTACTGATTCACAGTGCTGACAGGTCGGCCTTCGGTTGAGCCAGAGGCCTCCGCCAGGAGTGGATTTCTTCAGTTCAATCAGGGCACCGTCAGAACATTGCTTTATTCCTTCCTTTATCAGAAAGCGTCAGGACTTATACACAGGTACAGCTACAGCCACAGCGAGGTTGGCTGGGTGGGTCGGCGCAGTGGCGTAACATAAAGTGGTGATACTCCACTGCAGCATGTGATGAGGGTCCACGGAGTCTCCCATATTTCACAGATATTCATATGCCTTGGGCTGAATGAGGACTAATTGAAGGCTTTGTGGCATTGCTTAATTTGAGCTGTTGGTTTCAGGTGCTTGGCATGGCACTTAATTGTCAACACTGGCGCTTCTGACCATCTGCCACTAGGAGGCGCTTTCTGGCTAATTTATAGATGACCACAACAACAGCTAATTATTAATTCAATTTTTAAATTTTTTTATTTCGGTCACTAGGACCATAAAAGTATACAGAAATAAAACAACTGACATAAGTTTTAAAGATGCCAGACAATACAAAAACATCCATTCTGAGGGAGATGAGTTGCTGGGACGTAAAAACAGCAATTCCATCAAGACAGTACAATGCTTTTGTGACAACAACAAAAAAGAGGAAAAAAAGACATAAACACAGTGCGTGGGCAGAGGTACCCGGTAGCAAAACAGTTCATTGATATGAATAAACCCATGCACACGAGATAACAGCAGTATCTCAATAAATAATTAAAACTACAAGATTCTATCTACATTCAATATAAAAACATTAAAAAAGCTGTATCCCGTTAGCAGACGATACAATAATCGTGTGCTGGGCACTTGTGTTAGTACTGCAAACTGATTTTTGTTTGTTTTTCCTTTTCTAAGAAAGCCCATCGCCTCCGCCACATTGCATTTAAGAATCGAGAAACGAGCTCATTATTAATTCAATATACATTCAAAATGTATATTACCTGCCGCTCATGCCATTCTAATAGCTTTGGCTGCCTGAAATAGTCAGAATTGTCACACTTGTAGGGGTGCGGTGGCTTGTGGTTCTGTTGTTACTATTAATGGCAGCATAGCAGGGGCAATGTGTGGTGCAAGCTGCAGTGGCCTCCTGACGACAGCCCTGGCACTTTTTTTTTTTTTTTTACAAACTAAGGGGCCGATCAGGATCGCGGACGGACTTGCGTCCGTCCGCGACCCCAGAGCAGGAGGGAACCTCCGCATGGCATGCGGAGTTCCCTCCTGTGCAATTAGGATGTGACCGCCACCCTGGCGGTCACATCCTCTATTTTTAACATTGCGGCGGGTGCAGCTTCAAGCTGCACCCGCGGCAATGTTAAAAATGCACGCATTGCTTTTGCATGCAGAAAGAGGCAGGCACCGTGCGGTGCCTGCCGCTTTCTGCATGCAAATGCAGGGGGGTACCATAGGTACCCCCCATGTGCACCCCCCACCCCCCCTTCACCTAGGGGGCCCGCAACGGGCCCCCGCAGTGAAGTTCCGTATGCTTTTCCACGGCGGGAAACGCGCCGCGGAAAAGCATAATTCACTGCCCATCCTAATATGGTGGACGGTGTCTGAGAGACACCGTCACCATATTAGAGCTTTTCCGCCGCGGTTGTAAGCCAACCGCGGCGGAAAAGCTGCGGACGGAAACCAGGACCCACCAGCCATCCTAATGTGGCGGTGGGTCCTTGGTCAGTCCGCTGCGGTTTTTCCGCATCCTCGGGGCCGGCGGTGGCTTCCGCCGGCCCCGAGGATGCGGAAAAACCGCTATCCTGATCGGCCCCTAAGTATTGGTTGGTGGTCCGCTGAAGGGTTGGCCTGTCCTGCATTGCAGATGCTGCTGAGGCCTGTGTTACTCCCCTGAGCTGTGGTGGGGGTGGCGTCACTAGATGTATTTGAAGGTGGGAATGCCACACTTTGAAGGAATGGGAAGATGGCGCCTGGGTGTTCCGCATTACCCAAAGGATCCGGGACAGAAGGTGATGAAGCACATGTGCGAGTGAGTCATAATCGTCATTTTGTGGAATGCCAAGGTGACTTCCACATCATAACCTACGTGAAAAGACCTCCATATCACTACTAACACTATGAAAATAACTCAGTGAAATCAAAATGCTAAAAAAAACAAGGGCGAGAGTAAAAAAAAACAACTAGAACGATAAGACGCACTTAAAAGAGACCGGATGTGACACAACATCACATTGGATTTGAGAAGGACTACATAGATTAGCTCCATTCACAAAACATGTTTCTATTTTTGTCTTCATTTAAAGCACGTAATATGCACTTGACAGACAAGTTGAGGAGTACAGTCTGATAGAAAAAAGGCTTAAAATTCGTCCGTAGAATGAGTGAATTCTGTAATTCTCCCAAAAAAGTTGGATCTTTTACCAAATATAACAATGTGGAGTTGGGTGTCGAAGTATGGAGGATCATTAAGAGACTGACACGAGGGTATAGATTTTCATGTAGTCTGAGTAGTAGGGAAGGGAATTCCAGCATGTATCGTGTTCTTCCCTTCTTTTCTCTCTCTAATCTTCCACTCGTGTATTACCCTGCGCTCCATGTAAATATATATTTTTTCTACTCAATAAAAAATTACGGAAATAAAAAAAGAAATAGTGTGCTTCTAATGTATGCATCCCTTTAGGGCCGTGCATGCATAATGATATGTTTATTTTTTCATCTGATTATATGTTTCACTTGTTTCCACCTACGCCTCACTTCCTCCTGCTCAAGGTTGTATCTTTTGCTTTAGATTTTGTACCTTCTCTGAACAAGTTATAAGTAGATGGACGTGCTATTGGAGCCTAGATATTTATATTGAGAGAGCGCAGGACATGATCATACGTTAGGTAGACACCTGGGAGGAGAATGTTGGGGTGTTTCTCATTAGCCAGAGGGTGCATGGCAGCTGGTGACATTGCGCATATGCTAGTGAGTTGAACATTTCATTGTTTACTGACATTGGAGGCCAGATTGAACAAGGGTTTGTGATTCCTTACACCACAAGGTGGCGTAAGGGCGACGCAAAACCAAAGTGAAATTTATCAAGCTACCTTGAGTGGCCCTGCATGGCTAGATAAATCTGGAGTAACGCTAGGCAGCGAAAATCACTGCCATGCATTACTCTGCCCCAGAGAGTAGTTCCATGGGTGGAGCATGGTTGTTCACATGCATTTACCAATGTTTTTTGGCGCATTCCCATATTTACCATTAATTGTGGGCCTGGGAATGCGCCAAAATGCTACGCCTACCCAGGTGAGGTGTAACATGGAGAAATGTATTTTTATTTCTCCTCTTTTTTGTCCTCTTTCTACGTGAGTTGCATTCTGTAGCATGCATACATTGAGTACAATGACTCTGAGGTTTGGTTTTGTGCACAAAGGTGTCCCTTCCTGCACAAAAGAAATCCTGCCTACAACACAGGCATCCTTGCACCACAACACAAGAGTGTGTTGGCGCTTAGCCGGCAAAAGTTCACCTGCTATAGGAAAGGACAAGAATGTATATTGCTAATTACGGCACATTCCTGCCCTTTTAAGCAGCGCTGCAAGGTGGCTTGCTGCGCTGTGCGAAAAAGCGATAAACATGGACCTAAGGGTGTAAGGGTGGATTGGCCAAAGTACATTGTTGTAGTTTGTTTTAAGATGGTGCAGAGGACACAAGTCAGGACTTTATCATTGCCTAGGGAGCAGGAGTCCCTGGTTGCTGAAAATGACTGCAATTGTTGACATGAGTACATAGCGTGAGATAGAGAACCCCACTGGTTCTTTTTGACATACTGTTGGGGAGAGAGGTGATACATCGAGGCAGATCGGAGTAAGGGGTGGTCCTACTATGCAAATTTTTCTGTAAAATGTTTGACACTTTGTGAGATTCATTAAGTTTTAAAAAAATAGATAAAACATACAACATTTTTTTATTTCTTTGTGACAAAAAAATACTTGGGTGCAATAAATCTCACTGAAATAATAGTTTTTATACAGAACCTTCGACTGCATAAAAAGAAGTGCAAATTAAACACACTTTACAAATCTATAACTTGTGAACATCTCACAAGTTTGCTGTAATGTTCCGATGCACATCTCTTATTGGAGAATCTGGTTGGGAAGGCCGCTAACTGCCTTCGTTTGTAGGAATGGTGGTCCTGTTCTCAGGACAACCCTGTGTGTGGTGTGGATTACTTTGAGGCTGACAAGGGAAGTGATTGAGAACCAAAGTAGGGCAGGCAGGACCATTGTGGTTTTGTCCCATTGCACTCTGTGCAGAAGGAAAACTGAGAGGCATTAGTGGAGCCCAGATGCAGAGTCTAGGTTGAGGTGGTAAAGCAGGTGTTGCCAGATGATAGGGAAGATATCAACGCAACATGAAGATATTTCGGGGCATATTACCGAGGGCCGGCGATACAAATATCACCACTTTTGCGTCCATTTCTCGGGGGCAAAGCAGCGATAATTATACTGCATTATTTACAAGGACACGCTAGTGCGTTTCCTTGACTTAGCTCCCGTTTTTCACACATCTTGCCTCGCATCGATAATGAAATGCAAAGTAGGCGTGGCTGTGAAAACAACATGGGAAATTATTGCGATGGCAGCTTCGCAATATTAACAACGAGGCGTAGCGATAATTTAAATCGTGCTAACTCTGCCTTAACTCAGGAATTTAGCGTCTGTTAAATTCCTGACTAAGGCATACCTAACATGGGAGGTGGATTGTGGGGCTAAGGCCACAGGGCCTATCATCAAGCTTATCACCGTTTTGCATGGAACATCGCTGGAAAACCAGCGATGTTCCATGGGAAACCCAGCTGTCACTGGAATATTTATTGCCATATAGCTAGGCATTGATAATACAACGCTAGCTTGGCGATATATTCCAGCGATAGCCGTCGATAATTAAAAGCGAGCTAAGCGCGCTCAGCGATAATTATCGCTGGGGCTTGATAAGATGCCCCTTCTTTTGAGATGGAAAAAGATTGTGAGAAAAAGTCTTGCTTATGGAGAATATTAAGGTAAAAGTGCCAGCTCAGAGTCCTTGTGCATCTCAGATTCTTCACTTCTATTGAGAGGGGAGTGTGATTGGAGCACAGAAGGTCAACAATGGTAGGTGTGAGGAGGTAACTGTAGTACTGACATAGAAGAGCACCTCAATCACCTTTTGACAGACCTTCTCATGGATGTTGGCAGTAGAGAGACTCAGATGCTAAAGCCAATAGGATAGCCTAGGTGTGGCCCGCACTGAGGCATCCAGACCTGGCAGATGATCTGATGAGATGTACAGGGTGCTCTTAATCGTCATTACAAGGGGCATAATGTAGCTTCATGGGGAGCAGTCGCTTTATATCCACTACTCCTGTCGAGGTTCACCCCTCCGGTACCGAGTAAGTGTTTAGGTGGATGGGTATTAAGGAAGAGGGAGGCAGCATGAACTCTCACACATAGCAGGAAAGACAGTGTACATTCTAGCTTGATTACACCTTTTCCAGTGCCAAGCAGCATAGCATACCTGAAGAATATGAACGGATGAAGATTCAACCCACTGCTCTGAATGAAGTAAATGAATAGAAGCCGTCATATGTTACGTTATCATCTTTGGATTTGTAGCACAACTTATCACCCAAATGGAATCCAGGTGCTAGAAGAGGTGTGCAGTTCATCTGCCTGGTCTTAGTTGAAGAGTCAGCTTTTCAGATTCTTGAGGAATTCCAGAAGTGAAAAGGAGGCCCTTATGTATAGAGGGAGTTCATTCCAAGTTTTGAGTGCAAGGTGAGAGTCTGACTGGATAGTGGAAGTGGAGGTGGCAGTTGAGGTAATCTGAACCAATGTTGTGCAGTGTCTTGTATGCATTTGTGAGGAGTTTAAATTGGCAGCGCTTGTTTATCAGAAGGCAGTTGAGTACTCTTAGGTGTGGTGTGATGTGGGTACGCCACGGAAGGTCCAAAATAAGTCTAGCTGCAATGTTCTTGATGGTCTGAAGTTGGTGGAGTAGGTGGTTAGGGATGTCAGCATAGAGTGCTTAGCCACAGTCTAGTCTACTGGTGACTAGGGCTTGAGTGACGGTATGCCTGGTCCACTTGGGGATCCATTTTAAGATTTTCCTGAGGATGTGTAGTATCTGGAAGCAGGAGGAGCTGGCTGCATTCATCTTGGAGGCCATGTTGAGTATATCATCTAAGATGATTCCCAGGTTTTGTGCCTGGTTTGTGGCTGATGGTTTTGGACCAAGCTTTGGTGGCCACCAGGTGAAGTCCCAGGGGCGAGTTCTTGTTCCAGAAGATCAGCACTTATGTCTTATGTATAAGATGAGATTCAAGAATTGGCTTTTATCCATTCTGCTACGCAGATCATGCATTTGAAAAAGTCGGATATGGTCCTGGGAGATTTGAATGAAATTGAGAGGATGAGCTAGGCGTCAGTTGTAGGAGATGATGGGGATGCTGTGAGATCTGATGATGTGATGTCGGTGAGTCATGTCATGTATATGTTGAACATGGTGGGGCTGCGGGATGATCCAAGAGGGACTCCACACATTAAGTCATTGGGCTCTGATGTGTAGGGAGAGAGCAAGTCTGACTTGCTGTGTTCTCGCTGTGAGGAAGGAGCATATACTTTCAAGGTCTGGATCTTGGATGCCTTTTGTGTGTAGACTTTTGATGAGGCTGGAGTGTGATAAAGTATCAAACACAGCTGAGAGGTCCAAAAATATGAGGGCAGCAGTTTCTCCTCGGTCCAGTAGGGTACGGAACTGATCTGTGGCGGCAATGAGTGCTGTCTCCGTACTGTGGTTGCTTTGAAAGCTGGATTGGGAGAGGTTGAGAAAATTGTGGAGTTTCAGGTGGTTGGTAAGTTGCCTTCTCTATCACCTTCATTGGGTATGGTAAAAGGGATATGGGGCACAAGTTGCTAAGTTTGTTGGGGTCTACCAATGTTTTTTTGAGGAGGGCCATGACTGTAGCACGTTTCATTCCTCTGGGAATGTTGCAGACTTAATGGAGAAGTTGATGATGTAAGTGAGGAATTTGCTAATCCTAGGTCCTACTAGGTTGAAGAAATTATGTTGACATGGGTCTGTGGGAGCCTTGCAGTGGATGTTTTTCATAATTAATGTCATGTCTTCCTTGGTCAGTGTACTCCAGTTGGTTAGATGTTTGTCAGAGTGGTAGGTGGGCATCTTGCTGATAATGTCATCAGGGTTCAGTTGTTTTTCAAAGTTATTGTGGATCTTTTCAATTTTGCTGTTGAAGAAGTTTAATGGGTTGTGGCGGAGTTCCTGGGAGGGGGTGACGGAGTTGGCTGAGGCTTCTGGGGCGGTGAATTTCTTGATAATGGCAAAAATCACGTTGCCATTATTGGAGCTGGCTTTGATCCGACCCATGAGGGATCTTCTCTTGGTGTCTCTCATGAGGTGGTGCTAGTGCTTTAGGGTGGCCTTCTAGGTTGATCTGGCATCAGCGCCATGGTTGGCTCTTCATTTCTTTTCCAGACATTGGAAATATCTTTTGGATTCCCGGAGTTCTTCCGTGTATGAGGAGGCCTGTTTGTTGGTTCTGCAGTGTTTATGTGTTTTGATGGGAGCCTGAGCATCAGCGCAGTTGGAGATCTACTGGTTGAAGTTCGTGATGTCCTCAACTAGGCTGTTGGTGTTGTTGGGTTGTTCTGTTTCGAGTGTGCTGCGGAAGTCAGTTTCCATTCATCGGATCTAGTTCCAGCTGGGTTGATTGCTGTTGATGGAAGCTTATGGTGTGGAGATTTTGAAATGGATGATGTAGCGGTCCCTCCATGTGAGTGGTGAGGCAGAATGGTGGCTGATGCTGTTGCTGGAGGTGAAGATTGCATCTAAAGTGTATCCTGCATTGCGTGTCGGGTCAGTGACGAAATGGGAAAGTCCTATTTCGTGTAGACTTTTGAGGAGGTTGGTGGACCAGTTATCGGAGGGGTCTTCCAGGTGAAATTGAAATTGCTGAGGAGTTTGAAGTCCTTGGCGTTGATACTGAGGGAGGTGATAAAGTCTTTGAGGAAGTTGCTGAAGTTGCCTTGTGGACTGGGTGGTCTGTAAGCTAGGGTGCCCTTCAGGGTGGGGCTGTCATTAGTTTGTAAGTTGAAGTGCATGTGTTCCCGGAAAGGGCTGTTGGGGTCTGTGGTAGTGTTAGAACCGGCTGTCTCTAGTTGGCAGAGGTATACACTTCTGACAAATAGGGACACACCTTTTCTAGTCAGGACAAGGGGATCACACCCTTCGATAACCCCTGCTCACCCCCTTGGTAGCTTGGCAGAGCAGACAGGCTTATCTCAGAGGCTGTGTGTTAAGCAATTATGACCACATACAGTAACAGAGTGAATACACTACAAATGGACACGACACAGTAGTATTATAAAAATAAGTATTTTTATATAAGGCTTAGCACAAGACCAAATAACGACAAAAGCGTACACAATTCTAATAAATACTCTGGGAAGGGAAAAAGGATAGTTCAACGGTAGTTTCTTCTTCAGCACAAAAGTCTTTCGTATCAAAGCAAATCTTCTTCTTGGCAATACAGTTCTTAGCAACAGGGTAACCCACACGGGGGCTACACGATGTCGAGGCAAAGTTAATCCAAAGGTTCGGCGTCGACTGCGAGGAGCGCTACGTCGAGCCTGGCGTCACACGGACCCCCAACAACACAGTACCTTTAGGAAAATGAAGCACACGATGATCAGCGGCGTCGAGCAATCCGGCGTCGCGTCTTCGGTGTCGATCAGGCCTCAGCAGGCGTCGTCGTCGATGATGCAGTTGCAGAGAGTGAGCAGCGCTCACGGCGTCGAGAGGGCACACAGTTGATGCGATCAGCAGCGGTGCAGACACGAGGTCCTCTGGAGTTAGAGCCGTACTCCCACTCACTGGCGTTGCTGCTGGCGTCGGTCGGGCCCGGCGGCCGGTCGTCGAGGAAGCGGGACACTGGGGCCGTTACCCACTGCGTCGAGCTGGATTCGGCGACGTCTGTCGGCGTCGAGATTGCTGGTTCCTTCAGAGGTGCTGGATTCACGATTCCAGCAAATAGCACTTTAGCAGATGAAGTCCTTTAGCCCTGTGACTTCAGCAGGAGACTGGCACTCTTCCAGTCCTTGGAGATTTTCTTAGCAAGCGTGAGAGTACACACCCAGTTCCTCTCTCCTGGTTCCTTGGCAAAAATAAAGAAGCACTGCAGGATTCCCCCAACAACAGCACACTGGCAGAAGGGGTAGGCAAGTCCTCAGATCAGCAGGCCTCTTGTCCTTGGTTACAGGGTTCCTTGTCAGAAGTGATCTGATTTCATGGTTCAGGGGTCCTTCTCTTATACCCTTTTCGGCTTTGATCCCTTTGTCCATACCGGGGAATTTCCCAACATCCGGGGTCTGTTGTGGGTGGAGCCAGGCAGAAGCACCTGGCCTATTCACTGAGCAGGGCTGGGTCTTCAGATGCCCAGCAGGAGGTGGAGCCAGCATTGACACTGGCAGGAGCAGAGCTATCGGCCTCCTGGCAGGAGGTGGGGCTAGGATCGTCCATGGCAGGCACAGAGCCATCAGCTGCTTGGCAGGAGGTGGAGCCAGCATTGTATCAGGCAGGGTAGGCTATCAGCAACTACTCTCCCCCTACTCTCAACACAAATGTCCCACTCATCCCACACTGACTCATCCAGACCTGTGGAGCCACCCAGCTCCTGTCACACACACGCAAGACCAGCAGAAACCAGAAATGGTTACACAAGAAAATAGACACTTTCTAAAAGTGCTATTTTCAAACCCAGAGTCCAAAAACCATCCACACCAACGGATGCGTAATTAAACCCCGAGTTCAGGGATACCAAACTCGACATTGCACCATGCTCCCCGAGCCAGCTAGGATCATAGCATTAATAATCCCGGCGGCCCATTCTAACTAATGGAGAGCAGGCTACCTCGCAATAGTGAAGAACGAAGATGGCTGTAATTCACTATTAGGACATGCCAACTTGGTCAGGCGTGTCCTACCTCATACTTACAATGCACCCTGCCCGTGGGCCTACCATAGGGGTGACTAACATGAAGTCAAGGGAAGGTTGGAGGGGCTTGCAAGTAGGTATACTTGCGCAGCCTGTGTGACAGCACTAGGCTGCACGTGGGTCTCGCAATGACCGACCCGTAGACATTCTTTTACGAGGCCGCTCCTGTGGGTGGCACAACACGTGCTGCAAGCCCACGAGCGGCATTTGTATTTACAAGCCCCGGCACTCCTGGTGCACTAGACTGGGGACTGACAGTAAACCAAATAAGCCAAACATGGATACAATAGATACATCAATTTAACATAGGGAGCACTTGCGCTGTGGCACTGATCAGCAGTGGCACAGCGCCCAAAGCATATACCAGCAAAACATCGAAAAGCAGTGGAGGCAAACAGAAAAAATGGAGGAGAGACTCAAGCCAATGATGTCAGGTCTAACACGTGTCCCCTCCAGCTGAAATGTGGGGAGAACTACCCTTGACCTAGGGAGTCCTCATCACTAAGGCGGAAAAATCTGGACAGACCATCAGCATTGGCGTGATCTGTACCAGGGCGGTGTTCCACCGTAAAGTCCATCCCCTGTAGGGAAATGGACAACCTCAACAGTTTCGGATTCTCACCCCTCATCTGCATCAACCGTCTGAGGGGCCTGTGGTCTGTCTGAACCCGGAAGTGAGTCCCAAACAGGTAGGGTCTTAGCTTCTTCAGCGCCCAGACCACAGGAAATGCTTCTCTCTCTATCGCACTCCACCTCGTTTTCCTGGGGAGTAACCTCCGACTGATGAAGGCTACAGGCAAGTCTCGGCCCTCTTCATTCACCTGAGCTAGAACAGCCCCCATGCCATGCTCTGAAGCGTCGGTCTGGACAATAAATTCTTTCGAGAAGTCGGGTGCCTGGAGTATAGGTGCTGTACACATTGCAGTTTTCAGGGTGTCGAAGGCCGTTTGACAGGCATCAGTCCAGATCACATTTCGTGGCTGCTTCCTGGAAGTCAGCGAAGTCAAGGGGTGCACAATGTTACCGTAATCCTTGACAAACCTCCTGTAATAACCCGTGAGTCCTAAGAAGGCTCTCACCTGAGTTTGGGTTTTGGGCGGCGCCCAAGCCAGGATGGTATCAATCTTGGGTTGCAGGGGGCAACCTGGCCGCTCCCTACTTGGTGCCCCAAGTACACCACCGAACCCTGCCTAATCTGGCACTTACTGGCTTTGATTGTGAGGCCTGCTCCGCACAGGGCCAACAACACTTCCTGGAGGTGGCGCAAGTGTTCCTCCCAGCTGGCGCTGAACACTGCAATGTCGTCCAGGTAGGCGGCACTGAAATCCTCCAGTCCAGACAAGACCTGGGTGACCAACCTCTGGAAGGTGGCAGGGGCATTCTTCATCCCAAAGGGCATCACCCGGAACTGGTATAGCCCATCTGGTGTGGAGAATGCGGACCTCTCTTTTGCCCCATCAGTCAAGGCGATCTGCCAGTACCCAGACGTTAGATCAAACGTACTAAGGTACCGGGCAGCCCCCAACCGATTGATGAGCTCATCAGCTCTGGGGATGGGGTGCGCGTCAGTCTTCGTGACCGAATTGAGTTATCGGTAATCCACGCAGAACCGGAGTTCTGGTGAAGCACCAGGCGCTGCAGCCTTCGGGACCAAGACCACTGGGCTGGCCCAAGGACTGCTGGAGGACTCAATCACCCCTAACGCGAACATTTTGGAGACCTCCTCCTTAATGTACGCTCTGACCTTGTCAGTCACCCTGTAAGCCTTGTGCTTCACAGGAGGGCTGTCTCCGGTGTCAACGTCATGGACACACCAATGAGTGACACCCGGAACCAAGGAAAACAGATCCGGGAATTGTCCCAACAGGTGGCGACAATCCTGTTTCTGTTCAAGGGTCAGTGTGTCAGAGAGGACAACACCATCCACTGACCCATCTTGCTCTTTAGCACACAGGAGGTCAGGAAGAGGCTCACTCTCCTCCTCCATTCCAGCATTTGTAGCTAGGAGCATGCCCACTTCGGACCTCTCTAAGTGGGGCTTCAAACGGTTGACATGCAGGACCCGCAAGGGGTTCCTGGGAGATTTCAAGTCCACCAAGTAGGTGACATCGCTCTTCTTCTCCACAACCTTAAACGGTCCAGTCCACCTGTCCTTGAGCGCACAAGGTTCCACAGGGGACATGACCCACACTTCCTGACCAGGCTGAAGCTCTACCAGAGTGGCATTCCGGTCGTACCAACGCTTCATCTCCTCCTGGCTGGCCTCCAGATCTGCCTGAGCAAGTTCTCTGAAGCGCCGAGTCTGGTTCCGAAAGGCCAGCATGTAGCTGTATACATCCTGGGGAGGTTTCCTGGGAGATTGCTCCCAGCCTTCTTTGACCAGACTCAAAGGCCCTCTTACCGGGTGACCGTATAAAAGCTCAAAGGGGCTGAACCCTAGAGACTTCTGCGGCACCTCACGGTAAGCAAACAACAGGCATGGCAAGAGGACGTCCCATTTCCGCCTCATTGGTTCTTCAAGACCCATGATCATGCCTTTAAGGGTCCGGTTGAATCTCTCAACCAACCCATTTCCTTGAGGGTGGTAAGGAGTGGTGAACTTGTAGGTTACCCCACACTTCTTCCACAGAGACTTCATATAGTAAGAAATGAAGTTGGTGCCTCGGTCTGACACCACCTCTCTGGGGAACCCCATCCGGGAGAAAACACCCATCAGTGCCCGTCCCACCACGGGGGCCGTCACTGTTCTGAGAGGGATGGCTTCCGGGTACCGTGTGGCATGGTCCACCAAGACCAGGATGAACCTGTTGCCCAGGGCTGTCTTGGGGTACAGGGGCCCAACAATGTCAATACCCACCCGGTCAAAGGGGGTACTGTCCACTGGAAAAGGTTGGAGGGGAGCCTTCTGCTTCCTTCCACTTTTCCCACTTGCCTGGCAAGTGCGACACGTCTTGCAATGGATGTCTACATCCCCGATGCATCTGAGGCCAATAAAAATGGGTGACAAGCCTGTCGTAGGTCTTGTCCTGCCCCAGATGTCCAGCTAACGGAACGTCATGAGCCAAACCCTGTAGGAAGGCTCTGAAGCGCTGGGGTACCACCAGCACACGGGCTGACCCAGGTTCAGCAGCCTTAGGCTCGCTATACAGGAGGTCGTTCTCCCAGTACACAAAATGTGACCCTGACTGATCACCTGAGGATTGGGCTGAGGCCTGCTGCCTCATGCCCACAAGAGAAGGGCACACCTTCTGTTCCGCACAGAATTCCTCCGTGGAGGGACCACCATCCTGCTGCCAGTGGGTCAGCTCGGGCAGGTCACCCAGTTTGGCAATTTGTTCCCCTGTGGGCTCCAGGGCATCCCCTCAGGGTCTACCTCCTCCTGGACCACGGGAACTACGGGGGCCGGTTTCCCGTGCCTCCTGCCTCTTCTCTTCACAGCTGGGTCCTGGGCCGTACTTTCAGGCTCCGGGACCCCATCAACACCCTTACTCGCTGTCATCGAACGAGTGGTTGCACACACCCACTCTGGCACAACCAACATCTTCAAGTGCGCCTCTCTCTCCACCTTCGCCCAAGGGGAGTCTTCTAAATCATTGCCCAGGAGACAATCGACAGGCATGGCGGGCCTCACAGCAACCTGAAGAGTACCTGAAACTCCCCCCCATTCAAAGGAAACCTGAGCTACCTCACACTCTTTCTGGGAGTTGTCGGCAGCTATCACGGGGTAGAATGCGTGGGGAACCACCTGCTCTCTGGACACCAAGTGACACTTGACAGCTGTCACACTCGCTCCGGTGTATCTGAGAGCTTCCACTCTATGGCCATTAATGGTCACCCACTGCCTATATTTACTAGTGTTACTAGGCAGAGGGGGTGGAGGGACCATTTGCATGTCTCCTAGCGAGACCAGGGACATCTCTGCGGGACCCCTCCCACCTTGGACAACCATCTCCTCCCCTCCCAGGGCTACACTCGCCAACTGACGGGGGGGTGCACTCGGCGGTGCATTCGATTTCTTCATGGGACACAGGGGATCATAATACCGGTGTCCCACCGGCCCACAAGTGTAGCAGGTTAGGGGGCCCCTATGAACAGGTTTACCCGTCGGGCCCCTGGCTTCTTCTCAGGGGGAGGCTGGGAACCTTTCCCTTGGTTCCCTTGGGGATTACTTTGGGGCCCTTTCTGAGACTCCTTCTGTTTACCCTTGTCCCCCCCACTCTTCTGCTGGGGACCCTGCCCACCTTTGGCTGAGTCTCCCACTGGACCCTTGTGGACCCTGGTACTGACCCAGCGGTCCGCCTCCTCAGCAAGTTTTCTAGGGTTAGATATCTTGCTATCAATCAGGTGCTGGCGCAGCTCTGGAAAACAGTTATTAGACAAATGCTCCCAAGCAAACAAATCATAAAGAGCTTCATAACTTTCCACTTTGCTGCCCTTTACCCAACCATCCATGGCTCCGCAAAAATAAGACACATATTCAACCCACGTCGTACCAGGCAACTTCTTACATTCTCTAAAAGCTTGTCTGTACTTCTCGGGGGTTAGGCCATACCGCAACATTAAAGCATCCTTCATATGAGCATATGACATCCTATCCGCAACAGGCATGTCTAACAAGGTATCTCTCTCCTCATTCACAAAGCGACCCCACAACCCCGCTCCCCAATTCTTCTCAGGGACCTGGTGGGCCAACAATGCTAACTCATACGCTTTAAACCACTGACCAATATCTTCGTTTCTATGATAATCCTTTATCACATCTTTGGGAAAGTAAAACTTACTTTCTGCAGGCCCAGATGGAATGCTGCCACCAGAGGGATTCAATTCTAACTTCTTAGCTTGGATGTCCAACTCCCTCAACTTGGTTCCACGCTCCAAAGCTAACTTCTCTCTTTCAAACTCTAACTTTTTGATCTCCAAATCAGCTTCTCTTCTACCTCTTGCATTTTCTAACTCCAACTGCCCATTTATCTTTAGCCTTGCCATTTCCATGTTGTATGCTCGCTCCTTCGCCCTTTCTTCTCGTTCTTCAGGGGAAAGACCTTTGGAGGAAACACTGCTTCCGGGAGAAGACTCAGGCCCATTCGCTGGCGCCTCCTCATCCCCTTCCACTGGCGGTACCACCACCGGATCAGTGGGATCTCTGGCTTCCAACCAGGCCTGCAATGCTTTGAGATAGGTTTCCTTAGCCTTGAGACCTTTGGTAGCAACTTTAAACTTCTTGCAAAAGGATTTCAACTCCTCCAATCTGTAGACGTTTAACTTCGCTCTGTCGAATTCCTCCTCTTCAACAACACAACAGGGGCAGTGACTCCGTTGTCACTCATGGTCAAAACTGGCAGTGTTCAAAAAATCAAGTTTCAGAAAAGCGGAGAACCAAAAATAGGATCCTTCCAAATTAGATTGTGACTGCGTTATGGTCTGCTTTCACTACGTAGCGTACACTTATCACTGCACATGGGTCATAAATGCAAGGTCCAAATCCTCACCGCTGCATCCAATGTTAGAACCGGCTGTCTCTAGTTGGCAGAGGTATACACTTCTGACAAATAGGGACACACCTTTTCTAGTCAGGGCAAGGGGATCACACCCTTCGATAACCCCTGCTCACCCCCTTGGTAGCTTGGCAGAGCAGACAGGCTTATCTCAGAGGCTGTGTGTTAAGAAATTATGACCACATACAGTAACAGAGTGAATACACTACAAATGGACACGACACAGTAGTATTATAAAAATAAGTATTTTTATATAAGGCTTAGCACAAGACCAAATAACGACAAAAACGTACACAATTCTAATAAATACTCTGGGAAGGGAAAAAGGATAGTTCAACGGTAGTTTCTTCTTCAGCACAAAAGTCTTTCGTATCAAAGCAAATCTTCTTCTTGGCAATACAGTTCTTAGCAACAGGGTAACCCACACGGGGGCTACACGACGTCGAGGCAAAGTTAATCCAAAGGTTCGGCGTCGACCGCGAGGAGCGCTACGTCGAGCCTGGCGTCACACGGACCCCCAACAACACAGTACCTTTAGTAAAATGAAGCACACGATGATCAGCGGCGTCGTGCAATCCGGCGTCGCGTCTTCGGTGTCGATCAGGCCTCAGCAGGCGTCGTCGTCGATGATGCGGTTGCACAGAGTGAGCAGCGCTCACGGCGTCGAGAGGGCACACAGTTGATGTGATCAGCAGCGGTGCAGACACGAGGTCCTCTGGAGTTAGAGCCGTACTCCCACTCACTGGCGTTGCTGCTGGCGTCGGTCGGGCCCGGCGGCCGGTCGTCGAGGAAGCGGGACACTGGGGCCGTTACTAGGCATGGGCGGAAAATCCGTTCCGCTCGCGGATTTTGCGGATTTTCGGGAAATCCGCAATCCGCGAGATTTGCGAATTTCCTGCAAAATCCGCAAATCCGCGAGCAGCGGATTTTGCTCGCACTGCTCGCACTGTTCGCGTGAGTTCGCGCCCCGCGAATAAGTGCGAAATTGCAGAAATACGTTCTAAGCAAAACTGAAAGTAACTACTTACCAGGTTCAAAAGTTCAGGCACATCATTAGTAGCCATTTCCTGTAGTGCTTCCTGAGGGGCCCCTCCAGAGTTCAGTTGCCAGTTGAAACTATTATGTGACCCTGCTCTGAACCTCAGAATAGTTACACATATGCCACAAAGGTCATGAATTACAGCTAAGGGAGACAAGCAGGAGCCAGGCTGGAAGTTAAAATCCATTAATCAGCCCCTAATTCATTATTGTCAGTTGGGGCAGGGCAGGTGTTGTAACTAATTTTGCAACAATGAAAGCACTTAGCAAGTGCAAAAGATCACTAATCAGGGCGCACTAAGGAAGCAGGTGCCAGCTAAAAAAATATTCTGTGACACATTAATCAGCCCCAAATTAATTCAGGTCACTTGAGGCAGGGAAGGTGTGCTTTGCTTTGCCGAAAATAATGTACACTGGACAACCAGAGGGTGTGGTGATGAAACAGAGGGTGGCATGGGTGGGCCAGAGGGTGGCATGAGTAGTCAGAGAGTGGCAGTGGTGACAGAGAGTGGCAGTGATGAAGAAGAGTGTCCCAAACAGGTTGGACACGTAGAAACAACAAGTTCGCAAAACTTGCGACCCGACAGGTAAGTTCGCAAATTGCGAAATTGTAAAAACCCTCGCGAACTGGCAGAAACACGGGCGAACACAAAAAAAAAAAAAAATCCGCAAATTCGCGGGAATTCGCGGATTTTGCGGATTGCGAGTTCGCAAATCCGCAAATTCGCGGATTGCCAATCCGCAAAATCCGCTCATGCTTAGCCGTTACCCACTGCGTCGAGCTGGATTCGGCGACGTCCGTCGGCGTCGAGATTGCTGGTTCCTTCAGAGGTGCTGGATTCACGATTCCAGCAAATAGCACTTTAGCAGATGAAGTCCTTTAGCCCTGTGACTTCGGCAGAAGACTGGCACTCTTCCAGTCCTTGGAGATTTTCTTAGCAAGCGTGAGAGTACACACCCAGTTCCTCTCTCCTGGTTCCTTGGCAAAAATAAAGAAGCACTGCAGGATTCCCCCAAAAACAGCACACTGGCAGAAGGGGTAGGCAAGTCCTCAGATCAGCAGGCCTCTTGTCCTTGGTTACAGGGTTCCTTGTCAGAAGTGATCTGATTTCATGGTTCAGGGGTCCTTCTCTTATACCCCTTTTCGGCTTTGATCCCTTTGTGCATACCGGGGAATTTCCCAACATCTGGGGTCTGTTGTGGGTGGAGCCAGGCAGAAGCACCTGGCCTATTCACTGAGCAGGGCTGGGTCTTCAGACGCGCAGCAGGAGGTGGAGCCAGCATTGACACTGGCAGGAGCAGAGCTATCGGCCTCCTGGCAGGAGGTGGGGCTAGGATCGTCCATGGCAGGCACAGAGCCATCAGCCGCTTGGCAGGAGGTGGAGCCAGCATTGTATCAGGCAGGGTAGGCTATCAGCAACTACTCTCCCCCTACTCTCAACGCAAATGTCCCACTCATCCCACACTGACTCATCCAGACCTGTGGAGCCACCCAGCTCCTGTCACACACACGCAAGACCAGTAGAAACCAGAAATGGTTACACAAGAAAATAGACACTTTCTAAAAGTGCTATTTTCAAACCCAGAATCCAAAAACCATCCACACCAATGGATGCGTAATTAAACCCCGAGTTCAGGGATACCAAACTCGACATTGCACCATGCTCCCCGAGCCAGCTAGGATCATAGCATTAATAATCCCGGCGGCCCATTCTAACTAATGGAGAGCAGGCTACCTCGCAATAGTGAAGAACGAAGATGGCTGTAATTCACTATTAGGACATGCCAACTTGGTCAGGCGTGTCCTACCTCATACTTACAATGCACCCTGCTCGTGGGCCTACCATAGGGGTGACTAACATGAAGTCAAGGGAAGGTTGGAGGGGCTGGCAAGTAGGTATACTTGCGCAGCCTGTGTGACAGCACTAGGCTGCACGTGGGTCTCGCAATGACCGACCCGTAGACATTCTTTTACGAGGCCGCTCCTGTGGGTGGCACAACACGTGCTGCAAGCCCACGAGCGGCATTTGTATTTACAAGCCCCGGCACTCCTGGTGCACTAGACTGGGGACTGACAGTAAACCAAATAAGCCAAACATGGATACAATAGATACATCAATTTAACATAGGGAGCACTTGCGCTGTGGCACTGATCAGCAGTGGCACAGCGCCCAAAGCATATACCAGCAAAACATCGAAAAACAGTGGAGGCAAACAGAAAAAATGGAGGAGAGACTCAAGCCAATGATGTCAGGTCTAACAGGTAGTTGTGCATTTCAGGGTGTCTTTGTTTATTATGGAAAATTCCCCTCCTGGTTTGTGGAGACTGTCCTGGCGTGCAGTTTTGTATTTTGCTGGGACGCCCGCAGAAATGCCGGGAGATGAGTTGGGGCTAATCCAGGTTTCGGTTAGAAAAAGGAGATCTGGTGCGTTGTTCCTGAAGAGGTTCCAAATCTAGAGAGTGTGTATTTTGAGTGATTGGGTGTTGAGAAGAATGCATGCAAGAGTTTGCTGATGGTCTGGCATGGTGTGTGAGAGGGTGATATGGGAGCAGGAGTATGGCGAGCATGTGATGGCATGTTGCTGCAGATTTTTGCATCCATCAGAAGAAGACACAGGAGAGCAGATAAGGAGAGAGAGAGAGGCGGGGAGGAAAAGTGTGGGTGGGGGTAGGGAGCTTTGGGGGAAAGATAATAAAAGTTCCAAAAGTATGAGAAAAAGTTTAAGAAAGTGCAGAAGTTAGACAAATGTATGAGAAAAAGAGGCCCAAAAGTAATCGTAAATATTGATAAAAGAATCACAAAATGACTGAAAAAAAGTGAGAAAATGTGCAAAGAGTTTGAGAAAGTAACAGGCACAAAAATAAGACAAGACAGGCACAGAGGTGCAATAAGATGCAAGAGTGAGGTACAGAGAGGTATAGAGTGCAAGAGAGCATGCCATTGAGGCAGAGGTCGACAGTGAAGAGAAACACAGCAGCAGGACGAGTGAGGCAGGGTCCGAATGGGCCTTAGACTAGTTGCATGTCCACCCCAAAGTAAGTGGGTTGGGGAACTGGGGCCCAGGTACCTTAAGGTTGATAACTGGGTGTGCATTGAGTGGTCTTACTGACGATCTGATCAAAAGAATGAGTGAATTAAATGTCGGCATTGTTTATTGGCAGGCTGTCTCTAATTTGTACTTCTGCAAACATACATTTTTTTACTCTTTCACACATTGTCAGGTGGAGATGTGGTGCAGGAGGTTCAATCGACCTGCCCACGGAGAGATGTCCGAAAGAGTGCACTGTGTGAAGAGTGCCAGTCAGCACTGGTTACATGTCTACCGTGGGGGAAGATTTATTATAGAGTTGCATTGCCCTTCAGGGCCATCCAGGACGTGGCGGGCACCAGGTATTTCCCCGGTGGGCCGGAGTGGTGAGGCTGGTTTTCTGCCCGTGGTGGCCAGTTTTGTCACTGGAGGATGGTTTTGCAGCAGTGCTGCAATATAGGCCCCATGTAACAAAAGCAGGAGTGGTGATTCATGTTTTCATACCCCCGCTCCCCAGGCCGGTCGAGCAGCAATGTGCCAGAGCTGCTTGCTGTTACCATTCCGGCCCTGTTGCCCTTGCACCCTACAAGGTAACGCAGCAGCACCGCAACATTAAAGACATATTTACCAAGTGATGCAAGGCCACCTTTCGTGACCCTATGGTGCTTGGTAAATCTGGAGTAATGCAAGGCAGTGCAAGTTTCGGTTTTGCATTACTGTGTCTCAGGGAGGCATTCTGTGGGTCGAGCGTGGGTGTTCCTGTGCATCTGTCCCATGGATTGTTGTGCATTCCCAGATTTACCAGGGGTGGTATACCTGAGAATTCTAATGAGGAGCAATATCTTTATTTCTATGGGGAGGTGTAATGAGGAGAAATATTTTTGTTTCCCCTCGTTTTTTCCTCTTCCTACATGTGCTGGAAGCCTCAGAGGATTGCATTTGTGCAGGAAGGTGTCCCTTTCTGCACAAAAACATCCTGCCTGCAAACATGAACCATGGTGTAAGGGGTCCTGCATAAGGGCTAGGCAGCCAGAAGTGCGCCATCGCCAGGAGAGGACAGGAATGACCACTTTAATGGCAAATATGATGCATTCCTGTCCTCTCCCTTTCACACAGGGCTGAGCAGCAAGGTGCCTTGCTGCATTATGCTGCATTAAAGTTTGATAAATCTGAGCCCTGGTCTTTAGAAACTGTGGTGGACATGGGGAAGGACTTCTGAATGTCAGGAAGCTTGAGAAAAAGATTGAGAAGAGAAAGGGAAGGATGCAAAAACTGAAGTCCTGTTTTTGAGTCATAAGGTAAAGAGGTAAGAACATGAATAATAAGTAAATCAAATTTAATTTGGTGATGAAGTGACAAAAGGATGAAGCTTTAACTTAACTTTAACACCATTCTTTCACAAGTTTAAGATCACAAGCTTCCTTTTAAATCTCAAATGCTCCATATTGAAAACCCTCCAATACATGCATTTCTTACCATCTAAGGAAAAGCTAACATGCCTTGAGGCATCTCGGACATAAATCTGAGCATCCTTTGGACCAACAATACATCCAGGGTGGTATTTCAAACTCTTAGCAGTTCTTTAAGTTTCTTGACTCACTTCTGTTGCTCCCTTGTAAGAAGTGTTTTATGAAGAACTTGCTCAGTTTGTTTTCTGCTAAATTCCATAACATTTACATGAACATTAAGAACTGGTCACTTTCAATAACAAATACGCAGCTTGGGACTATCTGGTTTATCACATTCCTGGAATTATTAAATCCTCACAGATTTGAATTAAAAAAACATACTAATTAGACTAATTAAGAGTGGGTAGAGATGATCTTGGCCCAGGCTACTTTCTACTATTGTGTTCACAAGTCTTAGGGCCTGTGCTCATTACTGATGGGGCCAGATTCCATGTTCTAGATTTACTCAGGAAACACTGGTGGATGGTCTTCATTGCCTGCTGACAAAGTGTGGAGGGAAGAAAAGAATCTCTTAGGGATTATGCATTTACCTTTCTCATGCATCGAAGGAGCACAGACTCTGGATTCGAGTTTAGTAATTTATTATAAAGCCAAAAAGAGAAAAACATAAGTACACCTCAATATCAGAGTATAGATATACATGAACACCTATGCAACTGAGCCTGAAAATATAATTCATACGGCACAGTAGGCACAGAATAATGAATTCCACAATAAGAACACAACTCAGTATAGGCGCTGCGTCCAAATCCTTCTTCATTTTTATTTCGCAGTTAGAAGAGTAATCTGTCCCCACTCTACTTCCGGAGTGACATCCCTATTTCTCTTTCCTAGTTGATTCCCCTCAAAGGTGTCAGCCCGTGAAGACTTCCTGAGAAGCACACTTCACGTTAAATGGGTCAAGTTGCGTAAAGCTACGGAGCTTGTTCTAAGATGCTCACTTTCCTCAGTCCAAAGCAGAAGTCCCTCAAATCTGTCCCTGTCTCTAATACAAAAAGTTAAAGTTACACCCATGGGGGCGTGGCCAAGCAGCATGGCCGACAGGACGTGAGCTCTGCCAGCTCCCGTCCTGCGGACCCTTAAATCCTGAATAAAATCCTGCCCAGGCTCCGGTGAGCAGTCCTGATGGACCGGAGGAATCCCTGACGCTGCGGGGATCATCCCTGCTGATTTTCAGCCGGCGGGAGTAGCGGAGTGACCGCGGAGCAACTCCGGTGGTCTGGAGGCGGCCGCGGTCTGGGCCTGGTCGGCCGAGGGAGGCCATATCCTGAAGTGTTGCGGAGGGCCTGTGGGGCGATCGCGGAGCTTGTCCCGGACCTGGACCTTGCCCCGAGGGACGACGCAGAGTGCGAGGGCGTGATTGGCGGCGCCGGTCCGAGGGACGCCCCAGGAGGAGGAGCAGGCCGCGAGCTCCGAGTGAAGATCGGGGGAGCCCGGGCCCGGGCCCGTGAGGGCGCCCTGACGTGCACTTGTCCAGCGGTGCCACTGCCTGCTTGGGGGACGGTCTGCTATCCTGAAACGGAAAAGCGACGGGAGAGCCGAGGACCGGAGCGTACCCCTCCCCCCACCGAGCCGCCGTCTTGAGGTCGACCGTTGGACTGTGGGGACGGTGAGTGACTGGTGGCGCCTGCTGCTTGGTGTCCCGGCAGAGTCTGTGTGATAGGAGCGGGCAGGGGGCCCGGAGGGGCACAGAAGAGCAGCGCGGACGGCGCAGGCACCGACGCTGGGCCCCTGTCAGTCTGCGTGGGGCTGACCCGGCTCCTTCGGGCCTACTGGCCTCCTGAAGTGCGGGGAGGAGGGGGTGCGACCCCCCCATTGACTCTTGAAGGAGGCTCCGGGCCGCTGGAAGCGTTATTAGTTGAGGGGGGCTGACTGGGCTCCTGATTGAAGCGCCGGAGTGGAGCGCATTGAGGGCCCCCCCACACCTGGCTACTGGCTGAGTGATTGGGGCATACGAATCACGCCGCCCGCACGGGCCGGGTGCGGCGCATACAGTGGACTACTCCCTGTGGGGCCCGGCTGGACGGAGGGACACAGAGCCGCCACCGCTGGAGGCCACGGGGACACTAGACGAGATCACACCACCCCGCTGACGGGGTGTGGTTGCCGAAATCCCCCCTTGTCGGTGCAAGAAGCTTCCTGGCGGTGCCTGCGGTCCCTGGGACCCGCCTGTGACAGGAGTGTTGGGAGAGTGGGGACGCCCAGCTGACTGTGCGAGGGTGAGAGTTCGAGTGCGACTTCGCACGGAACGTTCCGCCGGCCGGGTGGAGGCGGAGGTGGACTTGCTGTTGATCTACAGGCGGGCCAGCCCCGCGTTGGGTTCGTTCCGAGGATGCGTAAAGATAAGGCGTCCCGCTCGTCACAGGCCAATACGATCACCCAGTACACCACGCAAAGACTGCCGCCCCAAAGGATCACGCGCCAATCGGGCCAGGATGAGGAGCCCGCGAACTCCGGTGAGCCCTCCCGTGCGGAACTCCTAAAGGCGATTCAGGGCTCCCACTCAGCGCTGGAGAGGCAAATTGAAACAGTCTCCATCGGCGTCAACCTCCTGAGGACAGACCTCCGTAAAGTAGCGGACAAAGTTACGGATGCCGAGGCCAATATCGAGCAGTTACAGGGGGAAGTGGCCTCTCTCCGGAAGACGGTCACACACCTTACGGCTACAACTGGGGCCCTGGAACGGAGAGCTGAGGACGCAGAAGGGAGGGCGCGTCACAGCAACATTCGAGTCCTGGGTGTCCCGGAGAGACTGGAGGCTGGAGACCCTGAACGCTTTCTGGTAACATGGATTAGAGCGAAGCTGTGCCCGCAGGGTCTCTCAGAAGTCTTTGTCATCGAGAGGGCTCATCGAGCCCTGGTTCCCCCGCCACAACCGGGGGCCCCGCCGCGGGCTCTGATTGCCAAGATATTGAATTATCGGGATCGCGACTGCATCCTACGAGCAGCAAGGGAGAAACCAGACCTGGCCATTGAAAATAGTCAGATTTCGATATACCCAGACTATACCCACCAGGTACAGGAGATGAGGAAATCCTTCCTGGGGGTTAAGCAGCAGCTCCGGGCGATGCAGTTACAATACATGTTGCTATATCCTGCCAAACTCAAGGTGCTGGCTCAGGGTAAGGCACACTTCTTTGAATCTCCGGAGGAAGTTTGGGAGTGGCTGGAGATTAGGGGAGATGGAGTTCCACCAGGGGCCCGTGGTGGGTCCAAGGAGTCTTGGGGGAGCCGTCCCCAGCGGCAGCGGAGGCCCCGGGGCGGACGGGGACGACGCTCCACGTCGGAGCACACGGAGGAACCTAGAATCACGGTTGGGGCTGATGGCGGGATGCTCCTGGAACCCTTGTTGCAGGAAGCCGGAGCGGAATCTCAAAATCAGCTGGAACCTGCGGAAATCCTGGTCCCGGACACGTTACCCGCTGCAGTGAGAGACATGACACCGTCGGACCTGGTGATTCAGGAGACTGGGGGAGCTGGGGCCCTAGAGGTGAACGGCCCATCCTGAGGTGATGTAGAAGCCCTAGGTACTTTGTCTGTGGATGGCTGCGGTGGCTCCCGGGGTGGAGAGGGGTATAGGAGGACACTGGAGTGACATTGTACCTGGAGCCACCAGACTTTACATGATGGAGAGGGGACAGGAGCTGGTAGATTTGCAATATGGGTGTCGGTTGGTATCTGGGGGCGGGGGTGCTACCGTCAGACTTAGTCCTGCATGGTCGACTACGGCTGGGCCGGAGCCGGGCATACATAATGTGAGCGTTGGGTCTTGCGGGGAGCTGGGGGGGGGGGGGTGTATGCAGTTCGTTGTTGTGTGGGTGTGTGATGGGTTGTGAGGGGTGTGTGGGGAGGCTGTGCACGTCCTGGCACCAGCGGGGGAAGGGTGGGTTGGCAGGTTGGGTTGTTGTCATTATCCTGCTCGTGGGTTGGGGGAGGGGGGAGTGTTCTGTAAATGTTGAAATGTTGAGGGGGGGGGAGATGAGGGGGTACTGTTAAAAAATGTTGGTATAGGCATCATGTGTATCACTGTTCAGGCCCCTAGGAGGCGGTATTTTGGCGGCAGACTGCATGGCCCGGCAGGGCACTTACTGGAAAAATGGGATAAAAAATCTTAACGTGGAATGTGCGTGGGTTGGGCACTTGTACCAAACGTTATAGGGCCCTCTCCTTCCTCCGGAGGCATGCCATTTCGATTGCGTGTTTACAAGAAACACATCTGAATGAGGAGGGGGGCGCAAAAGCTGGCTAAAAAATGGCGGGGTCAGGTCTTCCACTCTTCCTTTTCGACATATGCGTGTGGGGTCTTGATCTGGGTGGCACCCGGGGTCCCCCTTGCAGTGCAGTATGCAGAAGCGGACATCAAGGGCAGATACCTACTGTTGAGGGTGAAGTTGAATGGCAGGGACCTTACACTCCTTAATACGTACGCACCCAACGTAGACGATGCGACCTTCTACTCACAAATGCAAGACGTCTTAGTGTCGGACGTGGACAGTCCCCTCCTGTGGTTCGGGAACTTTAATTGTGTCTTGGACCCGGTCCTAGACAGACATCCTCCCCGAGCGGGGATGAAACCTCGCATGACGGCGAGACTGCGCGAGGTCATGGCGAACTTGGGAGCGGTGGATGTGTGGCGTCAGAGTCACCCGTCGCAGAAATTGTACACCTGTTACACTCCTACACACGACACCCATAGCAGACTTGATAGGGTCCTCGCCGCGAATATAGACGCGTCGTATTCACTAAAGGTCACTCATCTGGCCCGCTTTCTGTCTGACCACTCCCCGGTGTTGTGCGCTACACAGGACATCGACCAGCCCTGCCGCCCCGTACGTGGCGGATGCCTGCGGACTTACTGCAGGACCCATTAGGTAGAGATCATGTGCAGACTACGCTCACTGACTACGTCGACCTGAACTGGGAGGGAGACGACGTGCCTCTGTCAACGAAATGGGACGCTCTGAAGGCAGTGGTGTGAGGGGAATGTATGGCTCTTACTTATGGGGTGCGCCGACAATTGACCCGCGAACTGAGGGAGGCTGAAGACACCCTGCGGACTCGCCAAGCCTCACCAAATCCTGGGGAACCGGAACTAGCCCTGGAGCGGGAAGCCCAGGAGAAAGTCCACGATATACTTACGCGCCTCGACAGATACACGCTGGGTCAATTCAGGCAGCGTCTCCACAGGGAGGGGGACAAATCCGGCCGATTATTGGCCTGGATTTTGAGGAAAGAATCGGCACCGGTTCGGATACTGGCCCTGAGGGGCCCTGATGGGACCATGGTGCATTCGGAGTCCGGTATATTACGGGTTCTCAAATCCCACCTGCAGCAGGTGTATACGGCAGACCCGCTGGTCACGGAAGCATCCTACCAGTCTTACCTCCGTGGAGTGACCCTTCCGGCCATTCCGAGCGAAGCAGCGGAGAAATTGGATGGGGCTTTGACCCTCCACGAAGTACGGGTGGCCATGGCCAGCCTACCGACGGCGAAGTCCCCAGGAGGAGACGGGTTTCCTTCCGAGTTCTACCACGCATTCGGAGACGTCCTCGGCCCCCTCCTCCTCCAGGTCTTCCGTACAGCGCTGGAGGATGGAGCTCTCCCGCCCACGATGTACCAGGGCGAGATCTGCATGCTTCTAAAACCGGGTGGTGATGACTGTGACCCCGCGGCATACCGCCCTATTACAATGATCAACACGGATGTCAAGATCCTGACCAAACTCTTAGCCGCTCGGTTGGCGCCGCACATGGCCCAGTTGGTTCACCAGGACCAGTGTGGGTTTATCCCCGGACGCAACACCGCGATGAATCTGCGGCGATTAACCCATGTTATGCATGAGGTGCGCGGTAGAGAGGATCCCTAGGTCTTGGTCTCGATAGACCTGGCCAAAGCATTTGACACGGTTAGCTGGGGATACCTGTCAGAGGTGCTTCAACAGGTGGGATTGGGGCCCGTGTTTCGCAAGTGGATCCAGATACTGTATCGGGCGCCACGGGCCAGAGTCAGACTTGGGGCCGCACGCTCGGAGGACTGGGCGTTGGGGAGAGGCACCCGGCAGGGTTGCCCCCTCTCGCCGCTTCTGTTCGCCCTGGCAATTGAGCCATTGGCGGTGGAAGTCTGTACCACAATGGACCAATGGGGAATCAAAGTGGGGAGCAATGTCCACACGGTGTCCCTGTATGTGGATGACGCACTGTTTTATTTAACATCTCCGCAAGACGCGTTACCGGTTTTGCTACGGCTGCTGGACCGTTTTGGCGCAGCTTCGGGCCTGCGTATCAATGCAGGGAAGTCCCTGATCTTCCCCCTAGCGGGATGTAATGCGGACGCGCGCGGAGACTTGCCACACCTGGGTCTGCGGTGGGAACTGGAGGCCTTCCGCTATCTGGGGATACAGGTGGCGTCGTCGGACGAACAATTGCTGGCCCGCAATGCGGATAGGGTGGTGCACTCCCTGCAACAATCAGTGGCGTTCTGGAACACATTGCCTCTCTCCCTAATGGGACGTCTGGCAGTGGCAAAAATGGTGATGCTGCCGCGGGTACTGTATGTCTTACAGAATTCGCTGTGCCCGCTTCCCCCGTGGTTGTTCCGCACTCTTAATACTCTCCTTACGTCTTTACTCTGGGCGGGCAGGCGTAGTAGAGTTGCCCTGCACACGGTGGTACGCAGCTGGGAGGAGGGGGGGTTGGAGGCACCAAGATTCGGCCTCTACTACTACGCAGCTCAGCTGTTGCCAGCTGCCAGGTGGTTCGCAGATGTGGACACCTGGGAACTACGGCTCCTTGCAGGGAGTGCGGATGACAGGGCGGTACAACTGGCCCTGATGCGCGGCAGGGGCGCGGATGCGGCGCTGCCGTATATAGTGCGCCACACAGCAGCCATTTGGCAGCGTGTTGTGGAAAAAATCCTGCGGAGGGCCCCCTTTCACAGGGAGCTGCCGATATGGATCATGGCCCCGGTGGTGGACATGGAGGTACACATGCCTTTCCATGACTGGAGAGCGGGTGGGTGCGAGTTGTTGGCAGATCTCTACCCGGACGACACGTTCCTATCTCTCGAACGGGCGACGGAGACGTTCGGACTTGGGGGGGGACAGTTCCTACACTATAGGGGCCTCCACGCAATGGCACGAGATACTTGGCTGCAATTCCCTGATGCGCCCCCTGTGTCCCATACCCTCAATATTATCCTTTCCTGTGGTAGAGCCGGGAGGCTGATAACACTATTGTACTCAGCCATGTGGCAGGACTCCACCCCACCGGTTCCTCCGGCGTGGGCGGCCTGGGAGACTGACCTGGGGGTTGCTCTAGACACAGCACAGCGCAAACGCATTGGTACCCTCACCCGGAAGGTGTCGTGCAACGCACGATTCAAATTGACACACTTCAATTTCTTATACCGCACATATGTGACTCCAGTTGCCTTGAAGCGTATTGCCCCGGACAAGCGCGATAACTGTCCTAGGTGTGGCGCGCCGGGGGCCTCCTTTCTTCATCTAGCATGGGACTGCCCACTGGTTTACGCCTTCTGGCAGTCGGTGGTGGCGCACATTTGTAGAGTTACTGGATTCCGGATGGAAGTGACCCCCCTCCACTGCTTGTTAGCATTAGTCCCCAAGCCCAGGAAGTGTACTATGCCCTACAAGATGTTACAGCTACTACTAGTACTGGCGAGGAGGAGGGTGGCCATCACGTGGATGGGACAGAGGGCCCCGGAGATGACTCTTTGGCTTAGAGATGTGGGGGAATGGTCCCTGGCGGAGGAAACCTTTATGCAAAACGTGCGTAGAGATGTCAAATTGCAGGATGACCTGCTTGCGTGGAGAATGATGCGAGTGGTGGGTGAGGCAGCTGAAGATTCGGATGGTACGAGTGCGGAGTTGTTCACCCCTGGGGATACGGAGTCTGAGGGGGAGGGCGGTGAGGGCGATGGGGAGGGTGAGGGAGATTGGTGAGCTGGGGGAGTGCCTGACCGTACACGCACCTGTAGGTTACGACTGGGAGGTATTGTGTTTTGTATCTCAAGGCGTCATTCCTAATTTACGTAATGACCGCTGCTATATCTGCCAATAGGAGTGCCATAATGAGGTGAACGACCTGTGTACACATGCTTTAATCATGAATGCCATAGTTTGGGAGGGAGGGGTTCCTATGGGGAGTTAGGGGGTAACCTGTATTTAAAAAAAAAACAAAAAAAAAACGAAAAAGCAGATCAGAATATCCTGCGCGCAGTCACAGGGCTGGGTTCATGACCTGGCTTACATGCTACGAGCTACCGCCGCCCGGCCTTCAGGTTGTGGGCTGATGGGCCGTGTATACAGACGTATGATCTTTGATAATGTCGTTGCTTCTTGGGACTGTTGGCGCAAATGTTATATGCTATCATTGTCTGCAACAAAAATAAAGTTTTTTTAAAAAAAAGTTACACCCATAACAGGTCACATGGTAACCTGCTCCTTGAATATCTCCTTTAGATAATTTTCCACAGAACTCCAATTAATTCAGGTTTTGTCCAACGACCTTCATTCCCAAGTTTCACCAAGCACAAAGGTGTCCTCCCTTCTATCCATTCAGACTCTTCAAAGATATTACTTTCCTCCCTATGTCTCTTCTTGAATCTTAACCACATGGCTGCTGGGCGTTTCCCCCCCCCTGTGCTAGAAAATTCCATTTTAGTGGCACCATGACGAGCTCAGCTCGCCATCAGCACACGACACCCGTGGGTGATGACGAGCTGTGCTCGTCATCAGCATCGAAAGGGTTAACAACAAGGCTGAATTCCTGCACGTGCAGTAGGGATGAGACAGAAACTCTCTACCAGCACATAAATTCTAATTAAACTTTTAACTTGAGAGCAAACAAATAGGACCAAAACTTAAAGAAACGAAAGTTAGGCTTACAAAATTGGCTAACCTAAGAACATCTATTAATACACAAACATTTAATGCGTCTTTATATGAACCGTTTATTCAGAAGTGGATACATTCTATAATACATATTATTCTTAATATGCATGCATGACTACATTATTTCTTTAATCATGAACAAAATCCTAATCATTCTCATATGCAACAGTACAGATTTTGTTCTAATATCCGTATATAGCAATATAGCTTCTTTCTAATCACATGAATTACAACAAAACAACAGGATATATGTGAGTGCAAGTCATTCACGAGTATAATACACCCCTACAAATTTATAAGCGAGCCAAACGCTCTATCACTACGATCATTAATATATTCCTTTCATCTGCAGTGCCCTCCCCCAACAGGAAAGCAGGCGTAATTGCTCCTTTTTTGATAAACAACAACTTGGCTGGTTTAAAACTGAATACTATGCTCTCATCATGGTACTGCCTGCCCTTGACAATGGTACTGAATGTGCTATAGCCAAACAGATGAGTAAGCATCTAGAAAAATTAATTGCTTTAATCCATGGCAACTGAGCTTTTACTCTGGTCATGTTACAGTGACCACCCTTGTCCTCGCTCTTGACAAATTAAGACTCATTCTGGACAAAGGTGACTCTTTTCCTGACTTCTCGAACTTTCGGTGGCTTTTGATACAGTCAACCATTCCATGTTACTGAATTCCCTTTCTTAGAATGGGAACAGGGGAGCAGTTGTCAGTGCAATCTTAATGCATGGGTTCGCTAAGCAGTTGCCCGGGGGTCCAATGACCATTGGAGACCCATGCAGATCAGAATTTAACACTAATTTTCCTTTAAACATTTTTATTCCTGGGAGTGGTTGTGTAGGCAGGACCCAGTGCACTGCTTTGCCCCAGGACCTACAATGATGTTGAAACAGCCCTGGCAGTAGTACTGGGTGTACCTTGTTTCTTAAAGAATGCACCCAGTCAGTGGTGTTGCCCCCTTGTCACTCTACCATTCAAATGTTAATGGTGATGTTCACAAGGGATCATTGTTCTCTCTAAAGTTAATGAATATTTATGTTTGCCTTCTTGATCAATTGAAGAGGTCCTGTTGTTGCACAGCCCTTGCTTATATCCTCGACGTGCAGTTGGTTGTACACCAAGATTGCTGTGTTGCTAGCTCTGTACTAAGGCTTACTACATGCTTGCATGAAGTTCAGTCTTGGATGTATTTCAAGCATCATGCAAACAAGACAGAGATCAAACTAGTCTGGAATAACACCAAGCATTGACATACTTCTCTCATTCCTGTCACTGTGGGTAATCCTACCCTCACCTAAAAAAAAAGCTTTAGTATTAGGAGCTATACTGGATCAATGTCTCTTCCTCTCAGACCCAATTAATCATGCATTTGTAACAATACTTCCACTTGCTAAAGCCACTGAGACAAAGCCTCCCCTACGTGCCAGCCGAGGCCATGCTCAGAGTTTCTGCAAGCATTTTATCTTGCGACGACTATTGTTACATCCTCTATTTAGTTCTTTGTGCGTCCTCCCTAATCAACTTTCAAAGGATTCCAAGTCTAGCAGAGTGAAAAGGATGCTAACTGCACAAAACTGGCCATGTCATTCAAACTAGAATCAAACTCTACTGGCTCCTAGTTAAGCAGAGGTTTGTGTACAAAAATCTCTGTCTTACGTACAGGGTATATTATGCTACACAAAACACTCCTCGACATCCACATTTAACTTACAGGACTTTTGTGAAAGCTGTGTACTCCAACTTTCAGCTACTATTTTCTGTTCCCCGTTGTGTATATTCATACGAGGCTATTGGTGCTTAATTTGAGCCAGTGGTTTACGGTGGGGGTCACCGGCACTCACATTTAGAAACCAGCACTTCTTTTTCCTCATCAGACGTTCATCGATAGCAAGAGTGGGAAAAACACTCTAGGCAGAATGATGGAGAAAGAAAAACACAGCAAGACCATCACAAAGGGAGAGAGCAGGAACGTTTAAGAGATAGACAGGGGTGGGAAGTGTCTGGTAGTGGATAAAAGAAGCATGAAGTAAATCTAAGACTGTGCAGCCTTGGTATTTGGTAGTTTGACATTTAAGTGCACAGGCTGCGTGCTTCTGAGTAGAACTTTGGGTACTGGCACTCATTCATTTACAAATTAAGCACTGGCCATACTCTGGGCCTGATTACGATGGGACTGTAAATACGGACCAGTGGTGCGTAAACTCTTGTTTAGGCAGAGGTCAGAATTACTAGTTAGGCTGTATTTAACATCATCCGATAATTATGCAAACTATAACTATGCAGTTCAGCTTAGCCGGAATTATTACAACAAAACAGCAGTCCAGCAGAGTAGAAGTCCTTTCAGGAGCACAGCAGTCCTTATTCCTGGTAGAGTCTTCACATGTCCAGAAGTGTACTGAAGTGGAGGTGTCAGAGGTCCAGTACTTACACCCTGTTGTGCCTTTGAGTGGGGGAGAATTCAAAGACATGCCTTTAAAGTGCACAGAAGTCCTCCCTTCCTGCCCTGGCTCCAGACTCACTACAGGGGAGGAAGCTATGCAGCCATTTCAGTGGGCACAGGACACAGCCTATTCAGGTGTAAGTGAGGCTGGGTCCAGCTCCTCCCTCCCATCTGCCCAGGATGGCCCCTCAAATCACACCTAAGCTCTTATTGTATTTAGCTGTCTAGGGGTAATACACAAAGTCCAATTGTTACCCAACCCAGACGTGATCAGAAATACAAATGCTAGCCTATAAAAGGAGTAGGCCTCACAGTGGTGAAAAGAGAAATTGGGTGTTTGTCTCTATCAGGACATGCAAAACATAAAAGTACATGTTCTACCTTTTACTTATTTAGCACCCTGTCCTTAGGGCTACCTAGGGGTTGATCTATGTGTTGCAAAGAGGAGTTTAAGGATTGGCAAGCAGTTTTAAATGGCAACTCAAAGTGGCAGTAAACTGCATACACAGTCCCTGCAGTGGAAGGCCTGATATAGGTTTGAAAGGCTGCTTCTGTGAGTGGCACAATCAGTGCTGCAGGCCCACCTGTAGCATTTGATTTAGAGGCCCTGGGTATATCGTATACCACTTTACAGGGGACTTACAAATAAATCAAATATGCCAAACAGGTGTAAACCAATTATACCATGTTTAGAGGATAGAGCAGGTGCACTTTAGCACTGGTTAGCAGTGGTAAAGTGTCTAGAGTCCTAAAACCAATAAAAAGAAGGTTAGAAAAATAGAAGGAGGAAGGCAAAAGGTTTGGGGCTAACCCTGCTGAAATGGCCAGGTCCAACAGGGAAGAACCAGTGTTACCATGTTTAGGTGAGAGAACACAAGCAGTTTAGCACTGGTTAGTAGTGTTAAAGTGCAGATTCCGAATACCGGCAAAAACGAGGTCAGAAAAGTAGATGAGTTAGGCAAAATGTTGGGGAAGACCTCCCTAAGGCTGCCAGCTCAAACACTCAGTAATGTAAACAAATATAATTTTTTTTTTAAAACAATAATTAATGCATCTTCCTTTGTTTGCTGGGAGTGGGTCTTTCTATATTAGTATGCAACATATCTTCTTCTAACTCTGCAGCCTGACTGCATGTTCGCCTAGATATTTTGAACGCAGACACAGACATACTACTGTGGCTAGACGCCTCTTCACTTTCTTGTGCAGGGATGCCAGAGCACTAGAACATGTGAAAAAGTGTGCAAAAATTCAACACTGAATGCAACTTGCCCTAAACTATTTGCAACATCGTTGTTACAGTATGCCATTTCTTGCTGAATATAAATGGCTCAATGACTGAGTATCCCTGTAGCTGTTGCGAATACCTTAATATGTTAATGTAAAGTTTGCATTTTAAACACAACATGTGGGTGTATTATGTTTAGGTGCTTTGATTTATCCACAATAGAATCATATGATGACTTCATAGTTTTATTTACATTTTCAATTCTATCAGTAATAGCAGGCATGCCTTCATCCATGTTTTGTGCTAACATGATAATGGCATCCAACTGTTTTGTTTCAATGTCTATCATTGATTTCTCATTTCCAAAACTCATGAATCCAGAAGTTATTACTTTTCAGCACAAGATTCTTAAGGACTTTGACACACTGAGACAACTTAACCCTTACATCAGACATAATTTAAGTAAGGCGGAATGTAGTGCAATGAAATCTTTAAAAAATCCTAAATTTACAATTAAACCAGCAAAAAAGAGGGGTGGGGTTGTAATTTAGAAAACAACAGATTACAACCCGGAGATTATTTGCTAATTGTTAATATCTCACCATTGTAAAAAATTGTCCTGTGATCCCACTGAAGATGGATGGATTAGAGCCATAACAACACAAGCTAAACAAGCATTGGCATAGTCAATAAGTCTCACCTTTGGGACTTTATAAATTTAGCCATGTAGTAGATTTTTCTGGGTGCTACAACATCAACTTTAACTTCATGTGCCACCAGTGACATAATCAGGCTATGTGCAACAAGGCTGTATGCATACGGAATGATAGGTGCCATGAACGAAGGAAAAAATTAACAACAATCTGTCATATTAAATAAAGCTGCCCAGAATGTTATACCCTATTATAAACTACCACAAAGGCTATGACACTCTTTGCAGCTACTGAGAAACATTTGAACACTAAAGCCAGCCACGCCCTTCACCCACCACGACTCAGATTTTACAGTCCCCCCCACTTAGACAGAGTCATGCATACAACTTTCAGAGAAAAAAAAAACCTTGGGTGATAAGCAAGCAGAAATATTTGTGATGCAGGAGAACAGTTGACAATATGCCCAATGGAAAGGACTGGGACACAGTAATCTATTGTGTGGAGAAATAGCATGACATTGTTCCGCACTCAGGATCCCAGGGCTTTTACTCATGGTGCTAGCTTAGGTGCACTTTACTTTGCAGCCTTGGATTACTTGTTTGCAAGCACAGTCCTGAGCTTTTTAAACTTTCTCCAGCAGTTTCCACATTGCCTCTGTTGTTTGGGTTATACATCTGTTATAAACACGAGTAGCAAACTACAGATTGCGGTGTTGTTGTTGTGGGTTCAGGCCTTGGAGCAGCTATTCAGGTTATAGTGTATGTAGGGACTAGGATTTATGACAGATTAATAATGTTACATATTAGATCGATCTCACAGAGTCTGTTTAGGACAGCCAAGACATCAATTAGATTACGTATATTTTATAGTCTTATGCATTAGACAAATATTGCAGATGACACAGATCTCACATTAGCAGGGCTGTAACCTGCAGATCAGTTCTTCATGCTTGAGCATCTCACATTAAAGCACTCTATCTCTCTGGCTTCACAAATATTACATACCCATAGAACTGAACAGTTATTATCCAGTGTCTATACATTTCACAGGGACGGAGCTCTGACTGCAGAGAAATGCTTCATGTTGGAACATCACACACCAGCGCGCTTTTTGTGTTACACACACATTGCTTGTGCTGCAGACATGGAATCACCCCTGGACCAACTGCCAATGGAAAGTGGGCAGTGCATGCTTCTGACTTTTATAACACTGCCAGCAGCACCACAGTGTTGTGAATTAAGTTTACTTTGCTCTCTGAGACTAGTCACAGCATGTAGCAATTTACAAATTGAAACCTTAAAAACCTTTTTTTAAAGCAATAATATAAGTACCTTGTCTGGAGCAGTGTTAATATTTTCATATGACTATTGCTATTTGTAGCTTGACTACACTAAAATGAGTACATGTTCAGTAGAATATTTCGTACAGAAACGTCGTAAACAAACCATCACTTTTTTAAGTTAAGTATTATAACCATTCCATTTTCTACCATGAAGTAATTTCCTTACACCTGCCCGTTTGCAATTTTATACAGCCGAAGCTCCAAGACTGGATTAAATTTGTTTTTCAACCGCTTAACACTTACGGGCAGAGAGGGACTGTTTTTTTTTTTACAATTAAAGCTTCAGAAGAGGGAAGGCGGAGAGAATAGAAGCAGCCTGTGTGCTAAAATGAAAAGCACAGCATTACCTCGTTTGTCCTAGCTAACACAGGACCAACAGCAGTTATACGCCTCTTGCTAACTAAGGGGCAGATTTACAAGCCCTTGCGCCACTTTTGCGTCATTTTTAACATGGGAAAAGTGACGCAAAAGTGGCGCAATGGGCTTGTAAATATGCCCCTAAGTCCCTGGGGCCTCATTTATGACTTTTTGCCGTAGGGAAGCGCAGCAGGTTTCCCCTCCGCCGGCGCACAATGGACTGCCTGCGCCAGCGCAGGCACCCTTGCACAATGGTGCAAGGGTGCCTGCGTTGCGGGGAAGTATATTTTTGTACAGGAAGGGAAACCTTTCTGTACAAAAATAATCACAAGAGGCTTTTCCTCTGTCTATGTGTGCTGTAGAATGCAGCACACATAGAAAAAGGAAATACGAGGAGAAATAAAGACATTTCTCCCTGTTGCGCCTCCCTTACGCCTCCCCTGGGGAGGCGTAAGCTTTTGGCACTGCTTCAGAGTTACGATTTCTCGTAAATCTGGGGCAGTGTCAAATGGCCATGGATGTTGCTGGGAACGCCCCCAGCAACACCCATTGCACGCCGCTTTAACGCAGAACACTGCGTTAAAGGGACTGATATTTATCAGGCAGCAGTACGCCACAAAAACTGGCGTACTGCTGCCTGATAAATACCACGCAGGCTTCTGCGCCACGGAACTTCATGAAAAGTGAAGTTCCGATGGCGCAAGAGGCCTCATAAATGAGGCCCCTGAAATGTAAAGCGTGATATCCCACAAAATCGTAAACAGCAGTTATATGCCTTTTGTCCCCACCCAACACATGTTTCAGTACTTACAGAGTCCCCGTAGTTTAAAGCAAGTGAGTGGGGCTGCTCCTGGAACATGAAGTCAACTGTGTTAAATCCCCACTTCCAGCGAGGACAGATTACGGGGCTGAAATACAGGCATCTGGATACCAGCGTTCCGCGTGTGGTGCGCGCGCTGTAAGGTAAAGAACAAGCATTTACAATGCAATGGTTTTGCCTTTGTTAAAGTTAGAGCTATTGGCATTGCTCTTGACATTATTTTTATTTATGTTTTTTTTAAACATAAATAAGTGGCATTGTCATTTACAATGCCACTAGCTTTATCTCTAGCAAATGACACACACAAACACACACAGAGCCCCCCCACACACACCTACACAGAGCCCCCCGCACACACAGCCACACAGAGCCCCCCACACACACAGCCACACAGAGCCCCCAACACACAGCCACACAGAGCCCCCCACACACACAGCCACACAAAGCCCCCCACACACACAGCCACACAGAGCCCTCCACACACCCACACAGAGCCTTCCACACACACCCACACAGCACAAGCAGGCAACAGGGGCACACGGAGGCACAAGCAGGCAACAGGGGCACACGGAGGCACAAGCAGGCAACAGGGGCACACGGAGGCACAAGCAGGCAACAGGGGCACGAAAACGAAAACGGAGGCACAAGCAGGCAACAGGGGCACACAGAGGCACAAGCAGGCAACAGGGGCACACGGAGGCACAAGCAGGCAACAGGGGCACACGGAGGCACAAGTAGGCGACAGGGGCACACAGAGGCACAAGCAGGCGACAGGGGCACGAAAACTGAGGCACAAGCAGGCGACAGGGGCACGAAAACGGAGGCACAAGCAGGCAACAGGGGCACACGGAGGCACAAGTAGGCGACAGGGGCACACAGAGGCACAAGCAGGCGACAGGGGCACGAAAACTGAGGCACAAGCAGGCGACAGGGTCACGAAAACTAGCACAAGCAGGCAAAAGGGTCACAAGCAGGAATTGTAATTTAGACGGGGCTGAAGTGGAGAATGGTCAGTAGGGAAGTAGTGCGGCTGGTGCAGTGGTACCAGGCTGAAAGGTGAGAGGGGCTGTCTGCACCCCAGTTTGGACAGTTTTTCACTACCTAACAGGGATTGGTGGGAGGGGGCGTACTTCTTGCTTGCTTTAGGGCTGTTACTTCGGGGACGCAGTGCACGCTCTTGCCTGCTGCCTGCTGCCGCCGGGACACGACAACAGGCAGGGAGAGGACAGGCTGGGAGAGGGCAGGGAGGGGATAGGCTGGGAGAGGGCAGGCTGGGAGAGGGCAGGCTGGGAGAGGGCAGGGAGGGGACACGCTGGGAGAGGGCAGGCTGGAAGTGGACAAGCTGGGAGAGGACAGGCTGGAAAAGGTCATGGAAGGGACAGGCTGGGAGAGGGCAGGCTGGAAGAGGACAGGCTGGGAAAGGGCAGGGAGGGGACAGGCTGGGAGAGGGCAGGCTGGGAGAGGGCAGGCTGGGAGTGGGCAGGCTGGGAGAGGGCAGGCTGCGAGAGGGCAGGCTGCGAGAGGGCAGGCTGCGAGAGGGCAGGCTGCGAGAGGGCAGGCTGCGAGAGGGCAGGCTGCGAGAGGGCAGGCTGGGAAGCAGAGAGGGTCTTAACTGAGAAGTCTGCCAGCGCGGAGCTCGCCGGGGCGCAGAGCAGCAGCAGGGCCCAGCAGAGCAGGGCGGAGGGCGGCAGGGGCTCGTAGAGGTGTCTCCTGGGGCAGCTGCCCAGGTCCACCATGGTGCGGCTCCGAGCCCCAAGCCTATGGTGGTGGTGCTGCTGCGCTCGGCTAAGGTCCTAAGACGGGCAGTCGGATTTTCGTGTGTACGGGTTGTAGTGTGGGATTAATCTCTCGGGCCTGTGAAGTACTCTATGGTGGCCCTCAGCAGTCTTGGGGACCGGTTTTCCAATAGTGAGCCAGCAGGGCTAGAAAGACAGCAACTCTATTCAGCCTCTTGGGCTAGAATGACTTGCACAGGGTGATAAGTGCTCCTTTGAAGCATTGTCTGTGGTCTGGTTGCAACAGACAAGTGAATCAGGCGAGGTCATCAAGTGGGCCCTTCGAGCCCGAGGAGCCAGTGGAGGGGGGGATAGCTGTTGGTCTGGAACAGTAAGTGGAGGGGTCGAGGGGCGACAGACCCGATCTGTATCGGGTGGTTTATTATGGGGCCCCAGCTAGCAGGAGCCAAACAGCAGGACCACTTCACCAGGGGTGCTGAAAACCACAGGATATCAATAGATGATCAATACAGTCAGCGGTGGAGGGGGTGGAGAGCACCCAGCGCCTGCAGTAGTCCTTCGAGGCCAGGTGCAGAACCCACAGCAGTGTCTGGCCCTCCGTTGTGCAGACAGAGGCAGGCATGCGCACCACCCCAGGGGGTTGTTCGAAGTGATCAGAGTATCATAAGTCCCAAGCAGGGTGCCCTGCAACTGTGTTTAGTAGATGAGTCAATGGGCATGCGGTCCAAGAGGGGAGACCCCGTAGCCTTCTTTGTGCTGCAGATAATACGGGGCAAAGCTCTTGTGGCAGTCTGTAGTAGGCCTCCTTCAATGCGGAAACAGCTCACCGAGCCCCCTCCTCACTTCAAACAGTGAAGCATCCAGTCCGCAATTGATTTGGGCTTCACATGGTCTGCAAGCGAAGGCCCCCGCGCACAGGCGGGGCTGCCAGCACTCCTTAGCTGCTTCGGCCCCGGTCTTAATCACCCAGGCTCAGGGCTGCCCAGTGCTCCAGCAGGGCACCCACTCCCAAGCGCATCAGGGGAGGAATCGGAGCCAGGCAGGTCTGCGATCAAAAGGCCTGCAGCATAGAGAGAGTCTCTGGTGTGCCCTCGCCGCCCCAAGGGAGCAGCGCTCATGCTCCAGTCGGGCCTCCCCTTCCAGGCGTCTTGGGGTGGGGAAAGCAGTGCCAGACGGGTCCGCCAATGCAGGGCTCATCTCGGAGGTCTACTGTGCAGGAGTGGTCTCTGTCACTCCCCGTCCTATCTGCAAAGCAGCCTACACAGTTCCGAGCCAGCAGGTTACGGGCGGCAAGACCTCACAATGGCCCTTTTCGGTGCGGGCCTCCTATGGGTCGGGACAGGGGCAGGGAAACTCATGGGCACCAGACGCTATCGCCACCCATCCTCACTGGCTTCACCCCGTCCCCAACTGAGGCCCCGGCTGGAGGGGCACAAAGGCCGGAACAGGCCGCAGCCGGGGCCTCGAGTAGGCCACTCTGCTGCTTCCCCGCCTCCCTCCCGGGGTGCCGTTCTTACCTGCAGGACGGGGGTGTTGGGCCCCGGAAACCTGCTGGAGCCGTTTCGGTAGGGTGAGGGGGCCAGGAGAAGGAGCCGGAGCCGGGTCCGAGTGGAGTGCGGCCGCCGCGCTGACTGTGTCTGGGCTCCGGGGGCGGGGAAGGAGTCAGTCAGGTTAGGCGGCGGTGCCTTGGGCTTGGACTTGCCGAAAATGCGGTTCATGGCTCCTCTGCTCTAGCAATACTGGGGTTACGGGGACAATGGACGCAGTGCCGCCGCTAATGCTACTCCAGAACCGCACTCAGGATCCCAACGCCTCCCGGGGACGATCAGCTGCACTGACAGCCCATCGTGATGCCCAATCAGAGTTCAGAATCTTCCAGGAAGTGGAGCAAAGACAGAGGCCTGCAGGGCTGTGGGAAACGGAGTGGCCATCTTGAAACATTACACTGTTGAAGGAACAATATTCAATAATCTTTGAACTGTTTTTGTTTCACACAGTTAGAAGCAGGCTTTATCGTTTGCAAAAGCACTTTTGAAAGAAAACAAGCGGGAGGGGGCGGGAAAGGGGGAGGAGAGACACTGACGACGGCCGGAGCAGGAAGGCGGGTGCCGGCAATGCCGGACCAGATTCGGGGGCGTTCCCGACTTTTGGCTGACGTCGCGTGATGTCGGCAAAAGCCAAAGAATCTCGGGAACGCCCCCGAATCTGGTCCGGCATTGACGGACAGGCCCCTCGTCCAATGGCTATGCTCCATTTATGGAGCTAGCCAATCGGAGGAGGGGGCGTATCCCGACCCACGCACACAACTCAAGAAGTTTTTTGGCGCATGCGCAAAGCGCATGGCCAGGCAAAACCTAAAAAACCCGGCAAGAGTCTCTCCTACCTTTCTTTAATCCAACACTGAATTGAACGTGCATAGCTGCCAAGGTTTCAGATGCTTATGTGTGACATTTTCATAATTTCAGTGTAATTATGAGTGACATTCAGCGACTATGAGTGACACTTTCTCTCGAGCAAAAAAATCAAGCAATGAATACGAGGGAAACATTTAAATATCAGAAATTACACCAATTTGAGCAACAAGAAATTCTAAGAAGATCTTAAAACTGCTGCAAAGCGTAAGAAATGGCAGGGTTCTAGTCTAACTGACATGGCACACAGAGTCAGGTCATGTGTCCTCATGTAACGAAACTGGTGCTCATTTAAAGCTCTCTAATACCTGATACCTTCGGATCAAGTTTGCGCTATATAAACTCATAGAAAAAAATGCATATGGCTGTTTTAGTTTTTTTCATTTTTCATTTTTATCAGCTCACAGTAATGCCTTTAAAAATAATAGTGTGGGTCTCTGGTGTGTTTGAACTTGTGGCTAAGAGCTGCCAGAACTCACAACAGCAATAAAGTCTGTCAGTCTCTGGTCATGTTACACATTATATCGGGGTAAGATGAGGGAGAGGTGTGAGTTTCAACTGGTCCACTTCTCCAGCTCAGAATTGATACACTCGTCCATACCTTCACTTGATAAAGTTCCACAAAGACTCTGCCAGGCCATTCTTACTTAATGCTTGTAAAAAAGCAAAAACAACTTGACCCATCTCCACTCAGACCGTTTGACTTTTGGATTGTCCTTAGAGAGGCCAGTTGAACCACTTGGTGCATCTGCATTCTCTAATTGCGTTTCCTCTCTCAGAAAGATGAGAATTAATTGTAATCGAACCCGAGATGGAAATTAGGGTAAATAGATTTCCTGAAACTACTACAGCTAGGAACTGCTAGGTTCAAGCCTAGAGAGACAGACACCCCCTTCACGAAAAAAAACCCCATAGGTGACCTCTCATTCCCCAGGGGTGCACCCCGGAAGTAGGACACCCAGAGTCTGTGGCTTTGTTTCTCCCCAGGAATGACTCAGATGCCCCCCTCCCTTTGACAGGAACCTAGAGTACACCCAACGGACATTCAAAGAGAAGAGTCTGGAAGGGGGCAGTGTATGCGCAAACAGATGTGTTGTGGATGCCACACTCCTCTCCCTGTCAGATGTTCCACATGTAGTACCTTTTGCCTTCTGTCCCTCACCCACTAGCACCTTCACAGTTGTCATGTCTCCCTCCTGTCACCAAAGCCCTTGGTAGAAGACCGATGTCTGCCTCTCTCCATCAAAGTCAAGAAAAACAGTAGAGTGGCACACTGTCTGAGATTGATTTACCTTGCAAGGCTATATAGCCGCGGGAATTCAGTTTACGACCGGGCCGCCTTTATCCTCAGAGTCCTAGCCGCAAAGAAATAGTTAAATCCTTCGACAAACGTGCTGCCCGGACATTCATGCTCAAAAGCAGCGTGTGCTCTAGCGACTGCTGTGATCCGTGTGGTTGGGTTCGGCGCCGGTGGGGGGATCACTAATTTGATTTTACCGCACGGCGGTGCCATATCTGCAACCTGTCTCCCACAAAGTATATTAAAACTGTAGCCACCCACTCGCGCTGCAAGCAGGATGTGACCCTTAACCTCCTGGCCTATTAAAGTCCCTGTGTTCGAATCCGGTATGGTCTGCTGTGGCCCTATTGATAACATTGTAGCCAGTTAGTAACTAGCTCAGCCAGCTGGAAGCCCCCAATCCTGCCGGGAGCAGAGCGCTTGCATAGGCTGTGCGCTCTCCAGTTTCAGCATAGCAGTGCTAGACTTGACAAACGAGGCAGGCGCTATACCCATATGCATGATTTTGCATTTCAGCAGGCGGCCGCCTGCCCGCGCCACAATCGATTCCCCGCCGCTTGTAACTTCCTGTTCCTCCGGATGTGACGGCACTCTACCGCTGCACATCTGGATTTAATCCTGGCCCCCTGGTGACACGGTGGGTGATTGGCACATGCAGTATTGGACTGAGAGGGCAGCCCGGCACCCCTGCAGTGTGTGATAATTCATGAGCCGCGCTGGCGCCGCACCATAATTTGCCGCATTCTTGTTTCCAGGGCAACAGGCAGCTCCTGGCAGAGTGCAGTCGAGAGACACATTTGTAGCCCTCTCAGTCACAGAGCTGAGAACAGTCTCTGGTTAACGGAAGCAGGCGCACCTCTCTCGGAGTAGCAGAGAGAGCCCGGGCACAGTGACAGGCGCCGCTTTTGGCTCGCCTGACAACAGGTGGCAAAATGCGTGACAATGCATTTCAGTGCGGTTATGCGGATCACCGCACTGAAATGCGTGAGCGTCACACCTGTTGCGTGACGCTTGGTAGGACTGAACGTGTGCAGTCTCCCAACAACCGTAGCACATCAAAAGTAAAGCACAGGTCACCTAGCAGATGCAAACAGCGCTCCACATTTTTCCACGCCCACAGGGAGATTAATACTTACTCCCACACTAGTCACAAAGCACCTTCCAGTGTTAAACAAGCGCGTACATCTTTTGAGTCGGTCCCTCCCACAAACGCGCCTTGACTGCTTTTAAGCCCCTCCCAGTCCCTGACACTCTCGCCAGATTCCAAATCAATGGGGGCCGCGTTGATTAGGCGACAGGGTTTCATCAGTGAGAATGAATTCGGGTTTCCCAATAGCACGTCTCCTAAAATGCCAGTCATTTATACACTTCCACAAATCCACAAAGATGCCCAATTACCACCAGGGAAACCCTTAATTTCTGGGTGGGGCTCATTGATTGATCATCATTGTCAATACATTGATTGACTATTTCATAAAACCATTTGTTTCTTAAAACTCAACTTACATTAGGGACACCACACATTTTACTAACTGTGTGGAAAATATCCCATTCTCAAAAAATTAACAACTTTTGGTTACCTTAAATATTCAGTCCATTTACAAGAACATCCCTCAACAGGATGCCATTGTGGTGTTTTTTGTGATGCATTGGCTATGGATAGTTCTTTGTTCCTCCCAGTTGCTGCTTTACTTCCCTCAAATTGATATGTTGAATCCCAGTTTTCGTAACTGGACCATCAAGCTGTGCTGAGTAGGTTGTTAAAATTCCCTTTACTATTTTACTTTGGTAATGTTGTTTTGGTTGGCATCCTTATTACTCGTCATAATTTGGTTTTCACTGTGGAATTTTTTAGATACCCCAGCTTTAGGCTGTGTCCTTTAACTTCGGTTCCGGGTAGCTTTTTTTCATATTGTGTCTCCTGGTGTGTTTGGCTAATTGTTTGGACCATAGTGTCTTTATATCTTACTAGCAGCCCGTCCCGACGTTGTCCGGTTATGAATTGCTGCCGGCCAGTAGTATATTGTTTTTGTAGGATTTTGTTTTGATAGCATTTCTTATCTGTGACAGGTCTGTGAAACCATCCAATTCACAGTGCACTGCTGATGCACTTAAGAGTGTACGTTAAGTAGTGTGTGAACTCGAGTTTCCCTACTTTATTTTTCCTTGCAATATTATATAGCGCGAACTCGACAACATGGCATGAGCACAATGTACATTACAGAAGAACACATTCATTTGTGGTAGGCACGGGAAGACAAAGCGATTTGCCTGGAATCACAGGATGTTGAGCTGATGCCGAGATTCAAACGTAGCTCCCGAGCTCTAAAGTTCGCAATTCTAGAACTTGTGGCTGGAGGTGTGTCTAAAACTGTATGTCGGTGCTGACCATCAATGAGAGAGACCTGTGCATTTTTCAAATAGGTGGTGAAAAAATATGAGTATGTTGCTGGAGATGTGGGCCGCGTGCCACCAATGTACTTACCGGGGGAGGGTAAACACCCATTATTCCGCAACTTTCTTTCCGCATAACATCACTCTGCATACTTTCATTACGAAAGTACCATGACTCCGCAATGCCATTATAACGCATGGCAGTACATTTTTTTATGCTTTTACCACGCATACATTTACAACAAAATTTGTTGAAAATGCATGAATGGTAAAAGCATGTTTTTTTTTTTAATGTTTGGATAAGGTAAGTATGGGTATAGGGGTATATGTTTTGGGGTACTGAGGTATATGTTTTGGGGTGTTTGGGTATTTTAAGGGTTCAGATATAGTTTTGGGTTATGGGGTACAGGGGTAGTTTTAGGGTTTAGGGATAGGTATGGGTTTTGGGGTACAGGGGTATTTTTAGGGTTCAGCGCTAGGTTTGTGTTATAGGGATATTTTTAGGGTTCAGGGGTCGGTTTGGGTTTTGGGGTACAGGGGTATTTTAAGGGTTCAGGGCTAGGTTTGGGTTTTGGGAAACAGGGGTATTTTTAGGGTTTAGGGATAGGTTTGGGTTTTGTGGTACAGGGTATATTTATAGGGTTAAGATGGGTTAGTGTTTAAGGGTGTTGGGGTATTTTAAGGAGTAAGGGTGGGTAATGATTATGGGGTGCAGGGGTATTTAAAGGGAGCAGGGTGGACCCCCGTAGCTGGAATGTACAGAACCTGGGAAGAAAAAACAATGAAATATTGGGCACACCGCTTCGCTTTTTTTTTCAGTAATCCCGCGCCCCGCACATGCCCACGCCCCCAGCACACACGCACAACACACGATATGAGACATGACATGAAGGGCGGAACGTAGCACACGCCCCCAGCGTTTGTCACGCCCCCAGCACACGCCCACAGCACAATGTAGACACGCCCACAAGGGACTACTTTGCTGGAACGGTTCCTTTACCTTTTAAATGTATATGGTGGGCGTCTGCCTAGCCTATGTCCTTCTGCTGCAACTGCCCTTTCCAACGCTATATTGGGTGTTGTGATTGGTGCTGTGGTTCCTGAGATTACCTGCCTCAAAGGTTAAGGCTCTCTCTTTATTATATTAGAATAGATTTAATTACTGGGAATCCTTTTGGGTCTTTTTTGACCTTGGCACACTCCCTTTCTAATCTCTTTGTGTTTTTCAGCTGAACTCTATAGGTAAACCTTATTTTGGTTGTAATAATTGTTTGCACACCTCGTCCTTTATGCACACTAGTGGCGACTTATTTCTTTTCTGTCTTTCATTGGTTGCTTTTTCTTAAATGTATTTCGACAGTCTGTCCTTATGATGACCCTGGCCAATTGAGCCATAAGGACTGAAAAGTCGACTACCTCATTATAATATGGACTGTACTAATTTATGGATATATTTCTTTGATAATTGAACATTTTCAGTTTATTAATTGACTTTTACATTTAGTGTTCTTTATGTGCATCCAATTCTTCCTAACTTTAAATGATCTATGATTACACTGAGAAATTAGTCAACGTGCAACTCTCCCAATTCCTCGAGACGAATAAAATTCTACGTCAGTCACAAACCGGATTCCAGCCGGGTCACGGCACAGACACCGCACTCCTCTCCGTCATCGAGGAGGCTAGGTGTATCCTGGATTCAGGAGGATCAGTGGCAGTGATCCTCCTGGACCTCAGTGCCGCATTCGACACGGTGGACCACCGTGTCCTCCTCCATCGCCTGGCCAAGGCAGGAATTGTGGGAACCGCACATGCTTGGATCAAATCCTTCCTCTCGGGTCGCTCATTTCAGGTGTGGGACGGCAACTCCCGCTCAGACCCCCTTCCGCTCACATGTGGTGTGCCCCAGGGGTCCTCGCTTAGTCCCACCCTGTTTAATGTCTACATGGCCCCGTTAGAGGATGTGGTTACCCCCTATGGGATAAAAATAGTCAATTATGCCGACGACACCCAACTCGTCGTCTCTCTTTCCCAGCTGGACAATAACCCTGAAATCCTACTTAACTGCCCGCAAGACATACATACCTGGATGTGCGAATCCTCTCTGAAGCTGAACGGGACAAAAACAGAAATCATGCTTCTGGGCAACAAATGGTCCTCCGTCCCTCCTTCAGTCTGGCCGGATTCCTTCGGTGACATCCCTACGCCTAAGACAGAAATTAAAACACTGGGCTTCTGGTTGGAGCAGGACCTCTCCTTGAAGACCCAGGCAGTCAAGACCGCGGGGACCTGCTTTGGCCTTCTCCGTTCAATTCGCAAGATCCTCCCCCTCCTGCCCCCCCTGTCCAGGAAACTTCTAGTTCAAGGGCTCATACTAGCACGTCTGGACTACGGCAACGCCGCATACCTCGGCGCTCCTGAAACCACCCTGGCCAAACTCCAGCGTGCACAAAACGCCGCGGCGAGACTCATTCTCAACCTTCCTCCCAGAGCCCCGACCACACCGGCCCTTAAATCTCTGCACTGGCTTCCGGTCCGCCAGCGAGTGGAGTTTAAGGCCATGTGCATCACGCACAAACTCATCAATGGGGCTGGACCTGCCGCCCTCAAAGATATGATTACACCTTATAAAGCCCACAGAAACCTTCGCTCGGACAACGAACATCTGGCCACAGTCCCAAGATTCAAGAAGTCGCGTACCGGTGGCCGCCGCTTCTCGGTCAAGGCCGCCTCTAAATGGAACGCTCTTCCTCGCATGCTGCGCCTGGAACCTAGCCACGCACCTTTCCGCAAAAAACTCAAAACCCTCCTCTTCCCCAAATAGTTCCTGGTTTCCCCGTCCTGGATTTCACATTCTTGTAGCGCGGGGATGCCCTCGGGTCACCAGGCGCTCTATAAATCTCAAAATAAATAAATAAATAAAATACACCTGAATATTACTAACTTTTCATTGTGCTTTACACTTTTGTCAATCTATGACTGTATTTGAGTGTACGTTGCATTTTAATACTTTTCTTTGACCAACAGCTGTGTGCATCTATTTATTTACCATTTGTATTTGTTAGAAATGGCCCTTTCTGCCTTGTCACCCCAAACTTTGTGCCTTCCTCCTCCATTTTTGTAGATTTTGTTTTTGCTGGCTGTAGGACTCTGAGCACTTTACCACTGCTGGCCAGTGGTAAAGTGCATGTGCTCTGGACCTAAAAATGTTATGACAACTGGTTTATCTATGATTAGCATATTTGAGTTACTTTTAAGTCCCTAGTAAAATGCCCTACCTGTGCCCAGAGCCTATAACTCAAATGCTGCTAGTGGCCCCGCAGCACTGGTTGTGCCGCCCAGCTAAGTAGCCCTTTAACCATGTCTCAGGCCTGCCAATGCAGAGCCTGTGTGCGCAGTTTTAAACTTCCATTTCGTCCTGGCAAGTTTGCATACTTGCTAGGCCAAAATCTTCTCTTGTATTACATATAGTTCATCCCTGGAGTAGGTCCTGGAAAGCCCATGGGCAGGGGCAGTGTACTTAAAAGGTAGGACAAGTACTTCTAAATTTACCATGTGTTGGTAGTGAAATACTCTTAAATTAGTTTTTCACTACTGAAAGCCCTATCTCTCCCATAGAGTAACATTGGAATTGACTTGTATAAGTTTACAAGTGTAACTTTCAATTGGGAAAAGATAGGGAACGTATGTCTGTGCCTCTGGGCTCACAATTCAAAAATGCATCTTTTAGGCAAGTTGGTTTTTAAATTGAATATCTGAAAATCCCACTTTTAGAAAAATTGCATTTTTCTACTTAAACCCTTCTGCCTGACTCTAGAATACAAGTCTGGACTGAGTGACATATGGCTTCTTGCATTCCCTCTAGACAGGCGCAAGCAAAGGAAGAATGCGTTGGAGGAGCTGACACTTCTACCTGAAAGTGCTAGGTCCTGTCCCCACACAAAGGGCTACAAGTTGTGAGTTGAAGCCAAGGAAGGGCAGGGTCTTGTGCACTACAAAGGCACCTTTCTTTTAAGTCTATCTACTTTAAAGGCTAAAATGTGAATAAGTACTGGACCCCTGAAACCATGTACTCATTTCACTTTTAGGAGCAGAGGAGGCACTGCCCAGAAAAACAACTGTGCTGCAGGAGGAACTGCCACACTGCTAACTGATTTGATGTGCTGGCCTGCTGATTGTTGTGCTGTAGGAGGGACTGCCAGTTTGCTACCTGCCTCGCTGTGTTGGCCTGCTGCCTCTTGCCTGGAAAGTGAGAAGGACTGAACTGTGTCTTTCTAGAAGAAGCTTAAGTAACTCTAAGGGCTTGTTGGATTGCCCCTTGTTCACGAAGTCTCAGGGACATCAAAGACTTCAATCTAACGAAATAAACCATCAGTGACTCTGGCAGCTGAGCCCTGAAATTATCAGTGCTTGACACTTCCAAAGGTAATGACTCTCACCTGGAATGCCAGCGGAGCACAACGTTCCATGCACCAAGATCTGCAGTTGAGTTCTGTGCTCAGGACTCTGTGGCTCCTAGAAGGCATGCTGTATTCCAAGTGGCAGCAGAGTCTGGATGAAGAAGCAGTGCATCACTCATGATTGCCGTATTCCCGTACCTAAGCATTGCCGGGGCAATGCCTATGCCATCAAAGTCCGGATCAAGAGCAGCACCACCTTCATTTCTCCACATGTTGCCAGGGCAACAACGTTGCTGAGCGGAAACCAACATGGGTCTCTGAACCCGAGGCTGACGATCTTGCCAGCGAAAGGTACTTTGTGCACTTGGTACCCTTAAGGTTCCTATAGCGGAACTGCATGCATTTGCTGTGGCTGAAATCCCTTATCGAACCGCTCCCAAAAGAGGTGCTGTGTTCCTCAGTTCTGATGCCTGTTGGTTCCCTTGATGCGCTGGAACTTTGAGGAGACATATCTATCGATCCTGTCCTAGGATCTGTGCCTGTGAAGTCTACTAATTATTTTTGATTTAAACACTGTGATTATCAGTATATTTTAGCATACTGCATGTCTTGAGATTCCTACATTGGATTATTGTTGTTTTGGTCTTGTTTATAAAGAATAAAGATAATACAATTTTTCTAACGCAGTGCCGAGTCTTTTTGTGATGTTTTCACTGTATTACTGTGTGTTGTGTTGCACAAACCCTTTACACATTGCCTCTTTAGATTAGCTTGACTCCTCTGTGTCAAACTACCAGAGGGTGAGCACAGGTAAACGTTTAGGGACTTATTTACAAGAGGGCTGCGCCGCTAGAGCGTCACATTTTTGATGCTCCTGTGGTGCAGGCCTCTCAATCATAACTATGAGGTGACGCAAAGTCACCCTACGTGGCTGTCCATGGCCTCATACGCATGGAGTAAGGCAAGGTAGGGAAAGTGCTGTGTTGCCTGACTCTGTGTCAAGGAGGCATTCCATGGGCTTTACGGAGGGTGTTCCATGCAATACTTATGGATGTTGAAGCTGCCCCACATTTACAAAATCATATAAACCTGGGGCAGCACAAAAGCTTTACGCCTCCCAAGAGCAGGCATAAAGAGGAGAGATATTTTAATTTCTCCTCATGTTTTCCTCTTTCCATGTGTGCTACATTCTGCAGCACACATAGAATGAGGTAAACACCTCTATCAATTGTTTCTGTGCTGGAAGGTGCACCTTCCATGTAGTAAGGGTTGCCTGCAATGGTGCTATGCACCAAATTAGTGCTGGCTGAAGGGACAGAAATGTGCCGTATATCATAAATATAGTGCTTTCCTGCCCTTTCCTTTTGATGCAGGGCAGCGCAGTAAAGTGACTTGCTGTGCTGCCCTGCACCAAAAACCTATAAAAGAGGCCCTAGTGTGTACTTCACTTACCCTGACTAGTATTGTGGTTCCTATGTGACCTAGGTGTGTACCTCAGCTAACCAGGAACTCAATTTCTGCCAATATTTATTACAGTTTGGCTTACCTATGCGGTTTCTCCTCTCCTCAATTTTCCCTGAGTTAACCAATAATTTGGTACTGATTCGATTTTTGTCGAGGTATCATTTTATTTGGTAAAATGTATTCTATTTTTCAAAATTTCTTTGGGATTTTTTTGTGTTGTATTTTCACATTATTACTGTCTATGTGCTATATAAATACTTTATACAATGCCTCCAAGTTAAGCAGACTGCTTTTGTGACAAGCTACCAGAGGGTTAAACACAGGCTCATTTAGTGACTTTTTGTGGGTCACCCTGACAAGGATTGTGGTTGTTGCCAGAGTCGGGCTTCCAGCTCCCACAACCATTAACCCCGTTTTACTGAAATACACAGATTTCTTCTGTGCAGGGCAGAAAGGACATTATAATACATGATACGACCCATGAAGTGTCTGGTCTAAGTCTCATACTGGTAAAGTAATAACACACTCGCCTGTTTTGGGAGATACCTTTGTTACCAGGAGTCTAACTTATTTAGTCGTTTTTTATGTTGTTTCAATTTGAATCAGCACAAACCGGTTCCCTGTAGCTTATTGCCTCAGTCATAAATAGATTGTGCTAAACGGCGGCTGCCCCCTATGCATGCAGTGTGCCCTCCTAAGAGAGTAGCCCCTTAGTGCCACATTCAGGACTAGCACCTGCGCTCCACTCTTTGGGACCCAATAAGAGCTCCACTTCCGGTGCTCTCCTATGCATTTCCAGTACCTGGGGGGCTGAGGCTAGGTACTTAAACCAGCCCAATCCAGGCGCTGGCCTCTTTGTTGAACCCTGAACCCGGGGCCTGGGCAGTGTGGGTTAAACACAGGGCATAGCCAATCCCCAATCGGAAAGGCACCTATTGACACAGAGGGATCCATAGAGTATGTCACACAGAACTGTGGTTAATGAAGAGAACAGTAGTTACCAACTAGGCTCTAGGTGTCCACAGATGAAGTGAGGGATAAAATCGATTTTATGTACTTATATTTACCTTTTGTGTTAGCACGATGTATCTATATTCACATGTAAATCATAAAACGCCCTGATTAGTTATGTCAATGCAGGGACTTTCTTTTGTCTCCCTTATATTGTATTTCTCGCGTATGAAGACTACGAACCAAACAGACTCCATTTTGTGTACATATGCATTAGACTCGAACAGTGGTCACGTGCCACCCTCCAGCAGCCGAGTAAGCTCTGTTAGTTGAGTTATTCAGACAGCTGAATTCATACTATTCTTTCTTCTCCTGAGACCCAAGGTCGCATCTGGTTTCAGAGGTGATAAGCGCATTCCTGGAGGCGCCGTACCCGTCCTCCCAGGCACCGAGACTAGAGGGAGTCACCCCTCCTGACCCCCCCCCAATAATATCAGAAGCAGACTTCTAAATGAGCTTTGTGTGCCATGTATGGTCTTTCCTTTTAACTACTGTGCCCACCAGTAATTTTCCATGTACGGTGATCTCATGTAACACAATGAAAGTATATATGCCATGTATTGGGTGTGAATCGGCAGTCTTCTCCACGCACTGGCTGGGTGATGTCGGAGAGGCTCCTCTATACATTATTGATTGTTTAATAAATGGTTGACTTTTGTTCACTGCCAACTGATTGATTATTTGGTAAGACAATAAGTGGGGCTAGTGGTAGGTATAGCTCCCTAGATTATTTTTCTAATACGTCAGTTGGCGACTCTGGTGGGACTCTGCGTTTGGGGTAATCCTCTCGTAATACCGGGAAAGAAAGGACAACCGAGGGGGTACTCTGGTCGAGGGAATGGACTGACTAAATGATTCTGGCTGAACTCCTCTCTCACGATCAGAGAGCCCCAGCTGCTAGTGACCCCTCGCCGGAGTCCTACGGGCGTAACCCAGGAGCTGACTGTGTTGGTCTTCAGGAGTGGGCAGTGGAGAACGTGCAATAAAACCTGTGTGCACCAGGTGAGGGTATTAGTTTGCTGTTTTTTTATTACGCTGTTGAGCGGTGTTTTGAAACAGTTAACTGTATTTGGCTGGTGGTTGGTGTGCCACAGAAAACTTTGGAGGTTTGACAAGGTGGCATTGAGGCAGCACGGGCAGACGCTCCACGGACTTGTTTGGTGAATAATAGAGATTATGTTCAGACGCCTTGGTGTGGCACGTGTGGTGCGCACCCTGCCGGATTGCCCTCGGAAAGACCTGTGGAAGTAACTGGGTATTCCTGGTGGACATATCTGGAGTGGTGCTAAGAATAGTCCCAGGGTGAAACAGGGAGGACTACAGAATGGTCTGTAGGCCGGTCTGTGGTTAATTCCTGTCTGACGATCTCTGGGTAGTCTTTGGACTGCCTATTTTTTGAGTATCTGTTTGGTCTGAAATTTGAATTGATTAGTTCTCAACGAACGGGAGTCGAAGGGCTCCGTTGTTTGGTTGTTTGGTTCTGGAAAAAACATGTCAAAGTAACATATTGTATGTTGTTGTTCGTCTTTTTATGTGAAAAATCCTGTTTGAGGAGCGATTGAACTTGAGTGAACATGGCCATGTTTGAGAGTGTGTGAGAAAGTGTATCGTTAATAAGCGAAAATGTTGTGCTTTAGTAAAATATGCTTTGGATGTTGTTGCTGCCATAAGAGTGGACGATTGGATGAAAGCCAGTCTGCCCCGCCAGAGGGCAGCCCAAATTTTGATATGTATGTGAAACAAAGGTGGACAAAAGTTATGCAGCTCGGACTGAACCAGAGGATGAAATTGAGGACCTATTGGATGTGCGTCCCCCGCCTCCTTATGCCCCGCAACAAGTATACCCAGCAATACCACTCGTAAATTCCCCCCGTCAGTATCACAGGCTACGACACCGGCCGTTACTGTGGCTTCTACACCTAGGGGGCCAACTTTCACTCCTGTTACCACAGTACCGGCCACGGCCAAATTATTGACCAGTGGTCCTTCTATTTTGTCCCCTGTAACCTTAGCTTCGCCGGCCTCGGCCTGGCCTTCCCTGTTGGCCACGTCGACTCCCGCAATTCTTGATTTGACCCCCTCCCATACCTCAGGGACTCTGGGCGCTCGGCAGCCGTAATCCCCTATAACACGGTGGGTTTGCGGGAGAGACAGATGGTCATAGATCAAGCATCTCAATGGGTGCGGAATGCTATTTATACAATTACAGATATATGGGGGACCATGCAGGATTACGAACCAATTATGCAGCAATAAGCTTTAGAGACTATGGCCAACTGTTTAATCTCCCTATGGGAGCAATGTTTTATGGATTGGAGGGCCCCGCAGGTCATATACGACATTGTGGATTGGGCGCACAAATTTGAACTAGGTTTGGAAGATGTATATGGGAATCTGGTAGTATCATGAAGTATTGAGAAAGGTTGTTTCTTAAATGCCCAAATTGGGATACTCAACATCCCATGCAGGAAGTACACCCGATCTATCACCCCAAAATCCCAGAGATCAGGGACAATGCTAATCAAATTACTCAGGCTCGTGTTGAAGCCTGATTCCAAGAACAATGGGTTTATACCCCGTGGAAGAGAAGTGAGGTTCTTTCCCTGAAATCCCAGTTACCTGACCTTCAAAAAAATCCCACTGCTTATTATAAGGAACTCACTGAGGCCGCCTCATCGGCTGTAATGACCTTAGCTGATATTGAATTGTTTTTCGGGTTATTGGTGCCTGTCGACGTGTGGCAACAGGTGCATGATCATCCTCATGTTAATGAATTGGGAGGAACTTGGGACCAAATTAAAGACTGGGATAAGGACAGAAAACCCGGAGATAAACAAAGACAGGAAATTTTGGCTTTGCCGGGTCGGATTATCACATATATGCATTCTTTAATTCCACCCCAGAAGGTGGATTGAGATAAACTAACCGCTTGCAAACAGAAGAAGGACGAGAGTGTGTCCGATTTCTTTACTTGATTCGAAGGGGTGCTCATTGATTTCAGTGGGCAAGATTTGTCAGTAGAAGGTGGAGTAAGATTATTTTTGAATAGGTTTGTGACTAATCTGTTGCCGAAATATCTGCTCGGCTTCAGGCAGCCGAAAGCACTTGGACCACCTCTACTCCTTCTGTTATTTCGAGTATGGCCCAATATTACGAACATAGAGAAAATGAGAGTAAAGATAAGTCTAACAAAAAGACAAAGGATCTTAAAACTCTGGTGTTAATACAGCAAGAAGCCAGAGGATGGGGTAGAGACGCAGGAGGAAGAGGATTTGTTCCCAGAGGGACGGGAGCAGGACTGGGAGGAGGTCCAGCTGTTACTTTGGGACCAAACCAATGTGCTTATTGTAAACAGGAAGGAAACTGGTGAGCTCATTGTCCTTTACTCTTAGCACAGAAGGCAGCTGTGAGAGGCTGAGGGAGAGGACGAGGAGGTGTGGATCGAAATGATATGAGAAGAGAAGAAGAGACCCAAGGTGAGGCAGGGGTAAATTGTTTTGATAAACCCCAGAGGGAGATTGTACTATAATGAAGATTGTGGAACAGAAGAGCAAGATGGGTATAATTACGCATAGGACAGCCACGGACAGAGCAGGGACCGAGTGGCAGTACCCATCGATCAACAAGGGCCTTATATTAAAGGACAATTAATTGGAACTGCTGAGGATTTTCTAGTAGACACGGGTGCATTGGATAGTTCGATTTTTCGTTCACTGGTCCCAGGGGCTGCTCTGTCCGGGCAGAATAATATCTCTGTCGGATTTTCTGGAATCCCGGTAGTAAGCCCCATTTCTAAGCCTCTCCCGCTTACCATAGGTCCAGTCACGGTGGGTTCCCCATTTTTGTTGACGTCACATTGTGGGGAAAATTTATTGGGATTGGACCTGCTGAAGAAGTTGCATGCAAAGATATTTTGTTCCCCTGACTGAGTGTATATAACTATTCAAATGCCAGGACAGCACACTCAGCAAAGTTTTGCTGAAAACAAACCCCTTCCTCCTGAGTTAGCTGTCATTCCATCCGCCTTATGGGCGACAGGTGATACAGACGTTGGCCCTTTGAATATTCCACCAGTCTCGATTACTTTAAAATCGAATGTTCATTTGCCCCGTATTCCACAATACAAGATCTCGCTGGCTGGTGAGAAGGCATTGTTGATGATCATACAGGACCTCATTGACAAGGGTGTAGTAGAAGAAACGGCTTCCAATATGTGTAACAGCCCTATACTACCGATTTTGAAAACGGCCCCTACAGGAAGTGGCCCTGATTATGCACTTATCGTGTTGTAATTGACCTGCGCGAAGTTAATAAAGTAGTAGTTCCTCAAAATCCGGTGGTTTCAGATATTACCACCATTCTTACCATGATTCCCCTGACAGCTAAGTTTTTCTCTATTATAGACCTAAAGAATGCTTTCTTTAGCATTCCAATACATCCTGATAGCCGTCATATCTTCGGCTTCTCGTTATCTGGACGCAGCTTTCGATTTTCTCGCGCCCCTCACGGCTATACGGAGAGTCCTAGTATCTACTGTCAAGCTTTGAAAGTACTTTTAGACGAATTGACTTTGCCCCCAGAGAACGTCCTCCTCCAATGTGTTGACGATTTATTTGTGGCATCAGATACGGAGGAAGGTTGTAAGGAAGCTACGGTTAAATTATTGTTGCATTTAGCAGCTAATGGTAATAAAGTGTCTCTTTCGAAATTTCAATATTGTCGACAGGAGGTGACCTTTCTCGGTCATCTACTGGCAAAAGAGGGGAGGACACTAACTCCTGAACGTGTCTACTATTTTTAACATGCCTGTTCCTCATACTCAACGTGATGTTCGTGCATTTCTGGGCATAACCTCTTACTGTCGCCAGTGGATTCCGAATTTTTCTCTTCTTACTAAACCTCTTCTGTATCTAACCACTAAGGATGTGCATGAACCTTTACCTTGGAATGATGAGTGTCAGGAGGCTTTTGATTATCTGAAAACTGCTCTTTGATCGGCTCCTGTCTTAGGAACTCCTGACTACCGAAAACCATTTGTGCTCTACATACATGAGGTGGAAGGTTGTTCGCTTTCTGTGTTAACACAAGTATTTGGTGGTAAGCAAAGGCCTTTTGCTTATTTTTCGGCAGTATTGGATTATGTGGCCAGAGCACTTCCTAGCTGTTTGAGGGCTACTGCCGCATTGGCGGTGGCCATCCGACAGTCGGAAGAACTTGTTTTAAATTCCGACCTCACAGTGATGGTACAGCACGCTGTGGACACCCTCTTGATTAAAACTAAAACTCAGCACCTTACGAGTGCATGACTTACTGGATATGAAATAACTTTATTTGCTCCCCATCTGACTATCAAAATGTGTGCCACTCTGAACCCAGCTACATTACTACCCCTCCTTTATGATGAACCAATCAATGACATAGACAATTGTATATTTTGGACTGAAGAAGAAACAAAGTGACGGGTGGACCTCACAGACATACTCCTATCTGACCCCCAAGGGGAATTGTATGTGGATGGCTCCTGTTTTAAATTACCAGATGGCACAATGACAGCTGCTTATACAATTACTACTCTTCACACCATAGTTGAGGCTTCTCGAGTTCCCTATCATTCTGTGCAAGCAGCTGAGTTAATAGCGCTGCTGCGAGCCTGTGAGTTAAGTGAGGGATTGGAGGTAAACATTTATACTGATATCCAATACGCCTTTGGATATGGCTCATAACTTTGGAAAATTGTGGGCAGAAAGGGGATTTCTCATCTCACATGGCCAACGAATACAACATGGCCCTTTGATCTTAAGGTTGCTAACTGCTTTGACACTGCCCCAAAAGGTAGCAATAGTGAAATGTGGTGCACACAAGGCAATAGTGGATGCTGTAGGAAAGGGGAATGCTTTTGCTGATCAAATAGCAAAGGAGCCAGCTAGATCTAAAGTGTCTTCCATGTATGTTAGTTCGGCTAGATGGGTTGAGGAGTCTGATATTTTTGATAACACCATGGAAAGTGTCCGGGAGATACAGAAAGAAGCTGTCCTTGCTGAACTGTTCCGTTGGGAAAATGAGGTGGGGAGGTTGGATGACAATGGTTGTTGGATTGACTTAAATGAGAAACACAGGTGGATGCTTCCCAATGCATTTGTTAATGCTGCAGTAGTTATGGCTCATGGAACAGCACACATTGGAACAAAGGGGATTTGTGCTTTGTTAGACCCAGTTTGGAATAACCCCAATATTGCCAAAACTGCAGCCTATTTAGTTCAACATTGCATGATTTGTTTACAACATAATCCAGGATGGCGGGAATTTGTCCTTGGTGGAAATGTTGCACCCCGTCCTTACCTTTTGAGGTACTCCAGATGGATTACATACAATAAGAAAGAGTGAATAATTTGAAGTATGTTCTGGTGGTGGTCTGTGCTTTTAGTAAATGGGTGGAAGCCTACCCCACTAAGGAAAATACCGCCCTGGCAACAGCCAAAGTCTTGATTAAGGAGTATTTCCCAAGATACGGATTACCTAGAGTGATCTGGTCAGATAACGAGAAACACTTTAATGCAGAGCTTATTAAGCATATCTGTAATGGATTACACATCAAACAGAAATGTCATGCTGCCCGGCATTCCCAGTCTGCAGGGTTAGTCGAGAAATACAATTGAAGCTTACAACTGAAAATGGCAAAAATTCAGAAGAGCACTGGGTTAAAATGGCCTGACGCTTTGCCTTTAGCGTTAATATCCTTGCGGGTCACCCCCCATTCCCGGTCAGGATTGTCACCCTATGAGGTCATTTTTGGGCGTCCGGCTAATGTTTGGGGCGTTCCAGGACCAAGAAATTTTCGAAAAATAGACTACCCCATGATGACAGATTATTCGTACACTTTGACTAAGGATCTTCGTCCTATCCATCAACAGGTATCAGACACGTTGCAGCTCCTGCCAGAGGGTCCCGGACATCGTTTGGAGGCCGGCCAATGGGTGATGGTGAGAAATTATTAATGAAAATCTAGTCTGGAGCCCAGGTGGACCCAACCAGTTCAAATTCTACTGGCTACTCGGACAGCGGTGAAGGTGAATGGTCGGAAACATTGGATCCAAGTTTCCCATCTGAAGAAAGTACCTTTCCCGCTTCCCTTTGACCAATCAAATCCAGAAGGAATTCTGACCCAAGAAAGTGAGCGAGCTCCTTGTGTTTTACCCTTCTCTGATGCCCAAGAAATTGAGGAAAGGCAAAAGGAAGGAGCATCAGGCACTTAAGGGGTCTCATCGTCAACAGTGAAATTGGCCCCTGAATCGGTCCCCCCTGTTGATACACAAGGAGTTCAGGATAAATCAGACGTCACCAATTCCACTTCACCTGCTTTGTTTGCTAACCAGGAGTTACCTGGTCATGTTCGCTATAACCTGCGGCCCAGAAAGCAACGCGGTATCCCCAATAAATACGGCAGGAGATAGGGAAAGACTTGGATATTAGGGCATTGCTAGATTAATTTGGGGTTACTGAGCGAGACACTGGACTGAACACGTTGAGAGCTGGAACTTTGTATTGCTCTCTTCAGAAAGAAAGACTAAGACATCAAGAAAAGGTCCCAGGTTGCAACGGTACCTACATCGTTATTGCACAGATCTGTTTTCTCTTTGATGAACGATAGGAGCCTGCCTGTGAGGCTCTAGACGGACACAGGAAAGAGGCACCCTCTGGCAGGTTCAACTGCGTCCCTTAGCGTAGTTTGGACTTTTAGTTAGAATGTATCCCTTTGGTCATTTTATTCCTTGGCCTAGATATATGCCTACATATGTACCCATGTTTTCGTCTTGAACAACACATGTGAAAGTCACTTTTGTAGTCACCATTGCAGTATCTTTTATTGTAATAATGAGTGTGTTCTTGTATTTAAAATTTCATTATCCTATGCATACTGTATTATGGACTTCTACTCCACCGACTGAGCATTATTTTCTTACGCTAGCCCCTCACAAGGAAAGGCATCGCCAAACTTATGTTAAAAATGTATTTGTGGAAATGTTGCATCAAACGCATAGTGCTACTAATACGACAAATTGTTGGGTTTGTGGTTTGTTACCGTCATGGACATGCATAGACATAATCTCTTTATTTCATTGCCCTTATCCTATTTGGGAAGTTGTGAGGCCTGGTTTAAATTGCTGTCAATGATGTACCTCCACGAATATCCTGGCTGGGCTCCTGGAACCTGATCTCGTGGGCCGCTGGTGCCCCGGATGCAACTGGCCCCTGGAGAAAGGGAATTTCGGTGTATGAGCCCCGGAGATTGCCGCAATTGTACAGCCCCGGACCTCGGATCACGCGAGGTCGGGGATCGTGGCCTACCCCGAGCAAGTGACGGAGAGGCAGTGTCGGGCGCTGGAAGCTGCCTGCGGACACGCGGTTGGGTGCTGACCATCGGACGCCGGAGCCCCGCTGCCACCTGGGGCTCTGGTTTAGTAGCTCTCCAAGGAACTTTTGCTGGGGCTAAGTGTGCCCGGTCTGGTGTGTGCCGTGGCGGGACCTGATTCCCGGTGCCCCGCCCCCCGTTTCCTAGGGGTGTCTGCCTGCCCCGGGTGGTACGTTCCTGAGGGCTGCGGCCCTGTGTGGCTCAGGGGCCCCAGCGGATTGCCGCGTTGCCTCCGAGCGGCCCGCACCGGAGGCGGATCCTGGGTTGCGGCCATTGAACCCCTGGAAGCGACGCATTGATCCCGGTGAGTGCGGCCTTTGTCATCGGGAGGTGTCTACCCTCGAGTGGCCCGTTGCGGCTTGCTTGGGAGCGCTTGCCTGGGCGCCCCCAGTGGACTTCCAGCTGGTGTGGGGAGCTTGTCCGGGAGGCCTGTGGATGCGGGTAAGAACATCGTGAGGGGACAGACTCGAGCTGCGGCTGAAGAGCCTAGCCCACGTGGGGCCCTGCATACTGGGTGGCCTCTACAGCCACGGACTCCGAAGGTGACAAACTACATCCTCGCACCCTGGCGGGAGCCTCCGTGGGGGGGCCCCCTGGTTGTGTGCATCTTCCTGCCCAGGTGGGGTTGCGCTGGAAGCGAAGGCCTCTCCACGGTGGCAGTCGGTGACGCTCCTGAAGTGTGGGAAGCAGCAGTACGGGCCCTCACGCCTACGGGTTCGCTGAAGCAGGGATCCTACAGTTTACCCCCCCCGCTCCTGGGCAGGGGTCGTGGCGGTGTGTTTGGGCCCTGGCTGTGGTTGCGAGACTGAGCGATTGGGACTCCATTTTGGAGGGCGCCCTCTGGCTGGTGGTGGTTCTTCAGTTGATGAGGGGCGCACGCAGGTGAGGAGCTGTGCATCGAAGCTGGGGCCTGGGTTGACTCCCTGCACTACTGCGGACCAGGCGTTCAAGGACCTGCCCTACTTACTCCTCGGGACTTTGGGTCGGAGACCCAGCATTCTGGCAATACATAAAGATAGGACAACCCGCACCACGCAGCCCAACACAATTACTCAATACACCACCCAGCGGTTACCGTCGCAGAGGATAACGAGGCAGTCAGGGCAGGATGAGGGTGCGGAGGCCCCCCCCCGGTGAGCCCACCAGGGCGGAGTTGCTTAAGGCAATCCAAGGGTCCCACACTGCGCTGGAGCGCCAAATAGAGACGGTCTCCATAGATGTTAACTTGCTGAGAACGGACCTGCGTAAAGTTGCGGACAAGGTCACCGATGCTGAGGGTAATATAGCACAGCTACAGAGTGAGGTGGCCTCCCTCAGGAAGACAGTCTCTCAGCTGACGGCTGCGACGGGAGCCCTGGAAAGAAGAGCGGAGGACGCGGAGGGGCGGGCGCGCCGCAGTAACATCAGGATCCTTGGGGTGCCGGAGCGGGCAGAGGCGGGCAACGCGGAACGATTCCTAGAGAATTGGATACGCACGTCGCTGTGCCCGCGGGGCCTCTCTGAGGTCTTCGCTTTGAAAAGAGCTCATCGGGCACTGGTCCCCCGCCGGGTCCGGGTGCCCCGCCAAGGGCCCTCATCGCTAAGATCCTAAATTACAGAGACAGAGACTGTATACTACAAGCGGCGAGGGAAACAGCGAACCTCACCTTTGAAAATAGTAGGGTCTCCATTTACCCAGACTACACCCAGCAAGTCCAAAAGCAGCGGAAATCCTTTCTGGGTGTTAAACGGAAGCTCCATGAGATGCACCTGCAATATAAGCTATTGTACCCTGCCAAACTTAAGGTGCTGTCCCAGGGAAAGGCGCATTTCTTTCTGTCTCTGGTGGAGGTTTGGGAGTGGCTGGAGATCAGGGGTGATGACCTCCCACCAGGTGAACGGGGGGCACAGCGTGAGCGCTGGGGGACCCGCCCGCCGAGGCAGCATTCCGGCAGGAGGAGACGCCGCTCCGAAGCTGCAGACAGTGAGGGGGGTCACAGAATCACTGTGGGGAATGATAGAGGAATATTACTGGCCCGATCGGAGGCTGGAGCCGAGCCGGAGGCTCTGACGCCACAGGAGCAGGAGGACGTATTGGTTCCGGAAACGCTGCAAGGCACGGTGGATAGCATGATGTTCACGGCTGCGGCGGTCCCTGAAACTGGGGGCCCGGAACTTCTGAGGCCGTTGGTCCCCATTGAGGAGGACATATTGACTGAGATGGCGGCGTATCAGACTCAGAACAGATCCGTAGCTGGTGGCAGGGGCCCTGCCATGGCGAGGCACCCGTGCAACATATCCTTTGGTGGTGGGGTCTCTCGGTGGTGGTTCTGGAAGAGTGGCAGTGATTGGGGGGGGTGAGTGCCTGTGGGGTTGCCTGAGTTAGAGCCGGTGATGACTGCGAGAGCCCGGTGTGTAAGCTATGGGTATGCAGTAGGGTTTGGCAGGGGGTTGGGAGGGTGGGGGGGTAGTGGGGAGGGGGCTTTTTCTCCTTCTTTGCTTGAGTTGACCTGCCTCGTTGGGCAGATGGGGAGGCTGTGCACGTCCTGGCACCAGCAGGAGAAGGGCATGTCGGCGTGTTTGTTGGTTGCTGATGTATTGCTCGGGGCGGGGGCAGTTTTTGAGTTGAGGATGTTGGGGGGTAGTTATTGGCACTGTTGGTCGCATGGGTCAGGCACTGGGGGGGACATACTCATCAGTCGGCTTAGCACAACGGAGTGAACTTACTGGAAAGCATGGGGTATAAATTCATGAGCTGGAATGTGAGGGGATTGGGAACATGCACTAAAAGATATCGAGTCCTTTCCTTCCTTAAACGACACAATGTTGTCCATTGCCTGCCTACAGGAGACCCACCTGGGGGACGACGGGGCATAGAAATTGGGGAAGAAGTGGCGTGGTCAGCTCTTTCATTCGTCCTTTTCCACATATGCTAGGGGGGGTCCTGGTTTGGGTGGCGCCCGGGGTACCGTTCGCAATCCAGTATATGGTGGCGGACATTCAGGGCCGCTACTTGCTTCTTAGGGCCAAGTTAGATGGCAGGGACTTGGTGATTTTGAATTCTTTTGCACCTAACACAGATGATCCCCTCTTTTATGGGTCTCTGCAAAATGCCTTGGTTCATGATCTTCTGGACACCCCCTTCCTTTGGTTCGGTGATTTTAATTGCATCCTTGATCCCGAATTAGACAGGTTCCAACCACGGGTGGGTACTAAACCCTGGATGACCAAGCAGCTGAAAGAAGTGATGGGAAATATAGGGGCGGCGGACGCCTGGCGCCTTAGGCACCCGTCACAGAAGGTGTACACATGTTTCTCTCTCACACACAATACACACAGTCGCCTGGACAGAGTATTGATAGCGAACACTGACCCCGCCATGATGGTTGACATAACACATCAAACCCATTTTCTGTCCGACCATTCTCTGGTGGCTTGCATGGTGCAATGGGGGCCGGGAGTTGTCCGCCCCCAAACTTGGAGGCTTCCGGCGGATATCCTCCAAGACCCGGTAGGGAAGGATCACGTAGGTAAGGCCATTGAGGACTATGTGGATATTAACTGGGGACAGAGTGACATTTCCCTGGCCACCAAATGGGACGCCCTGAAGGCGGTGGTGCGGGTTAGGAAACAGCTACTCCGCGATCTCCACATGGCGGAGGATGCCCTTCTCTGCGCCCAACAGGTGGTAGACCCCACATATTTGCAGCGGCAGGAAGAGCAGACCGCCCAGACGCAACTGCACGACACCTTAGATAGACTCGACAAATACACCCTAGGTCGCTGCAGGCAGCGCCTCAATAGAGAAGGAGATAAATCTGGCGGCTCTTGGCCTGGATTTTGAAGCAAGAGCGGACACCCGAGCGCATAGTTGCCCTCAGGGCTGGTGACGGCGAGCTGGTCCACTCTGAACGGGCCCTCCTGGGGGTCCTCGGCTCCCACCTGCAGCAGGTATACTCCGCGGACGCGAACGTCACTGAGGACTCTTATTCCCCCTATCTACAGGGACTTCCTGTCCCGACCCTTTCAGATTTGGATAGGGAGGAGTTGGACGCCTGTCTCACATTGCTGGAGGTTCAGGGGGCATTGGCCCGTCTCCAGCGTGCTAGGGCCCGGGAAGCGACGGGTATCCCGCTGAGTTTTACGAAGAATTTCGGGACATTTTGGCCCCACTCCTTCTACAGGTCTTCCTCGAGGCGTTTGAGAGGGAGGAACTCCAGCAAAGCATGGCCCAGGGGGAAATCTGTCTGATCCTTAAACCAGGGGGGAGAAACATGATCCCTCCTCAATCGGCCTATTACAATGATAAATTTGGACGTTAAAATTCGTACGAAATTGTTGGCGAACAGGCTGGCACCTCATATGACGCACCTAGTGCACCAGGACCAGTGCGGCTTTCGCCCTGGGCGCAATACGGCGATGAACCTACGAAAGTTGGCGCACATACAGCACGAAAAACGGACCAGGGAGGAACAGACGGTTTTGGTCTCTATAGACCTCGCAAAGGCCTTCGACACCGTCGACTGGGGTTATTTGCATGAAGTTCTCTGAATGATGGGCTTTGGGCCCAACTTTGCACGCTGGGTCAAGATCCTCTATAGCTCCCCTAGGGCGCGGGTTCATCTGGGGGGCGCTCGGTCTGAGGAGTGGTGGTTGGGTAGGGGCATGAGACTGGGGTGCCCCCTCTCGCCGCTGCTCTTTGCCCTGGCCATGGAGCCGTTTGCGTTCCGGGTTCGGGCGGAGTTACAGCAGTGGGGCGTGCAGGTGGGGGACACCTGTAATGTCCTTTCTTTATATGCAGACGACGTGTTGTTCTACCTGAGGGCCCCTAGGGAGGTGCTACTGAGCCTGTTGCGACTTCTGGATCAGTTTGGGGACATGTCGGGTCTTCGCCTCAACCGGGAGAAGTCCCTCGTCTTCCTTTTATCTGGCTTTGGGGCAGTGCAGCTGGAGGACTTACCGGAGCTTGGACTAAAATGGGAGCTGAATAGTTTCCAATACCTGGGTATACATGTGACCTCGACGGAGGAACAATCCCTTGCTCGTAACGCAGACAGGGTGCTAGCGTCCCTCTGGCAATCTATATCATTTTGGAATACCTTACCCCTGTCACTCATGGGGAGGCTAGCGATCGCCAAAATGGTGATGCTGGCTAGGATGTTGTATGTCCTTCAAAACTCCCTGTGTCCCCTTCCCCCAGGGTGTTTCGGACCCTGAACACACTGCTCACGTCCCTCCTCTGGGCGGGGCGGCGCAGTAGAGTGGCCCTGAGAACCATGGTTCGGTCCTTCGAAGAGGGGGTCTGGAGGCCCCACGATTTGATCTTTATTATTATGCGGCGCAGCTCCTCCCGGCGGCTTGGTTGTTTGTGGACACGAACACGTGGGAGTAGCGATTGCTGGCGGGTAGAGCCTCAGTACAGGATCTCCGAGTGGCGTTGATGAGAGGGGCCGGCGCAGACAAGGCGCTCCCCTATGTGGTGAGACAGACTGCTGCTGTTTGGCAACGCTTTATCGAAAGGGTGCTGCGCAAGGCCCCGTTTCCCCGGGACTTGTCGATCTGGGTCTTTGCACCTATGGTGGAACTGGAACAGCACATGTCCTTCCAGGCTTGGAGGGAGGAGGGATGTGAGGTCCTTGCCGACCTGTACCCCTCGGAGTGTTTTCTAACCTATGAGCAGGCGGAGGAGTCATTCGGCCTCGGGAGGGGTCGATACTTGCATTATCAGGGGCTGCGTTCTGTGGTGCGCTTGGTTTGGCCGCAGTGCCCGGAGATACCCCCGATGACGAACATATTACATATCCTGCTATCCTCTGGCCAAGGACACAGGCTGATCACTTTATTATATGCGGCTATGAAGCGTGATTCCACTCCCCCGGTTCCGCCGGCGTGGGCGGCCTGGGAGGTGGACCTGGGGGCTCCTCTGGACCAGGGACAACGCAGGCAAATGGGGCTCTTGACGCGGCGAGTGTCTTGTAACGCTCGCTTCAAGCTCATTCACTTCAACTTTATGCACCGCACTTACCTTACTCCGAAATCGCTGTATCGGTTTGCTAATGACTGGAGGGACAATTGCCCCAGATGTGGAGAGGGGGCGGCGGGATTCTTACACCTGGCATGGGAGTGTCCGCTGATGGGGAGTTTCTGGTCGGAGGTAGTTGTTCGTATAGCGGCAGTGACGGGCCTTCGCATTGACCTGTCCCCCCTGCACTGCCTGCTGGGCTTGGTACCCAAACCCAGAAGCTTCCCTTTAAATTGTTACAGCTCCTGTTGGTGCTGGCTCGGCGTAGAGTGGCCATCACTTGGATGGGGCAGAAGGTCCCTGGAGTGGACGCTTTGCTTCGGGATGCGAGGGAGTGGACACTGGCCGAGGAAATGCAGGCCACCCGGAAGGAAGAGAAACTGCAGGAGGATCTGCTAGCATGGCGCATTATGTGCATAGCGGCATTTAATACTGACGAACACTCCTCACATAGTGATTCGGAGGGAACTAGTGGTGAATTGTTCTCCGCCCCTGGGTCTGAGTCAGAGGGGGAAGGTAGGGGGGAGCGTGGGGAAGAGGCCTGAATCGGGTACAGTTTGGGGCATGCCTAATCTACCTTCACAATGTCTGTATTCCTTCAATTCCTGCTATAATTGCTTTTTTTGCTGTTTCTGGTGACGTCCAGCCCTGTATGGTGCCATGTGGACCCTATCGAACTGTGACCAAAGGTTATGTATGATGCCTAGGGGGTTGGGGGGAGGCGGGGTTGAATAGCTGTGTATGTTTTTAGTGTCATTAAAACTGAAAATAAAGTTTAAAAAAAATTATGTACCTCCACTACACTGTAGATTTTTATTAATATTCTGAGCATGATTATGAAATGATCCTGGCTTATATGGAGGTACACCAGGGTTTTGATGCATAAGGGAATGATGGAGAAGGATCGCTAGACCCAAATGCCTGTATGAATCTATATTCAGAATATGAGAATGTTACATGGTTGAAGAGTGAAATCCTTGACTTTGCAGAATTTAACTTTACTCAGTATTTCCAGCAATTTTAGGATCAAAATGTTACTGATGACAAAGCTATCCCGGTGCCTATATTGAATAGCACCTGTGCCTTCTGTGTACAGGGAAGCGGACACATTTCAGTAGGAGACAGCCGGTGTAATTATACATATCGACTGCGCACCTTTAGTAGCCCTCCGCTGTTAACACCTCCAAATGTTTATTTTGTGTGTGGCGAGAATGTCTACACATGGCTACCTCGGGGATGGATGGGTCGTTGTTATTTGTCCTTCCTGTATCCACCTGTCTATATAGCATCCTTCAATTATCAAAAAGACCATAGGTTAGATGGACAAAGTTTGCCTGTAATACGAGCTAAATGGGAGTTGGATATTTCTGAAATATACCAAACAGACACTCCTGAACAGCACTTTATTGATATTGTCAAGGGAGTATTTCCTATTTTGGGCCCCATCATCACTAGTAAAGAAGTAAGGCGCCTATCTAGAGTATTTGAGAGAGTTATAAACACCACAGCTGGTATATTAACTAATCTGACTGTGGAGCTTCAGGCCATGAGACTCGTTTCGCTTCAAAATCGTATGGTGCTAGACGTTATCTTAGCAGATTGGGGAGGGGCTTGTTGCGTGATCGGCAACTCCTGTTGCGTGTATATCCCTGACTCCGCCCCCTCTGTCATTTTGGCTATTCAAAAATTGAATCGTTTAGCTCTGAAATACATGCTGACACAGGTACCTGGTCCCTTTCTGGATGGTTTTGGGGTTTGTTATTTACCTGGGTTAGAAGATTTTGATGGTTTTAGCTGGTATAGCAGGCGTTATCTTTACCTGTTGTCTCTGCATACACTGTGGGCCTGCCTGTTGTTCTTATTGTGTATCCAAATTAACTTCCTCTGTGACACAGCCGTCTCCGACTAAAGTCAAAGCACAAATGGTCCGACAAGAAATACAGGAGATGATGCAGATTGATGAGGGTATTTATGAGGACTAATTTCCTTGATTAGCTACATCATGCTAAAAGGGTGGTTCTGAGGGATAAAATCGATTTTATGTATTTATATTTACCTTTTGTGTTAGCACGATGTATCTATATTCACATGTACATCATAAAACGCCCTGATTAGTTATGTCAATGCAGGGACTTTCTTTCGGCTCCCTTATATTGTATTTCTCGCGTATGTAGACTACGAACCAAACAGACTCCATTTTGTGTATATATGCAATAGACTTGAACGGTGGTCACCTGCCACCCTCCAGCAGCCGAGTAAGCTCTGTTAGTTGAGTTATACAGACAGCTGAATTCATACTATTCTTTCTTCTCCTGAGACCCAAAGTCGCATCTGGTTTCAGAGGTGATAAGTGCATTCCTTGAGGCGTCGTACCCGTCCTCCCAGGCACCGAGACTAAAGGGAGTCACCCCTCCTGACCCCCCCCCCCCCAATAATAGCAGAAGCAGACTTCTAAATGAGCTTTGTGTGCCATGTATGGTCTTTCCTTTTAACTACTGTGCCCACCAGTAATTTTCCATGTACGGTGATCTCATTTAACGCAACGAAAGTATATATGCCATGTATTGGGTGTGAATCTGCAGTCTTCTCCATGCACTGGCTGGGTGATGTCGGAGAGGCTCCTCAATAGAGTATTGATTGACTTTTCTTCACTGCCAACTGATTGATTATTTGGTAAGACGGTAAATGGGGCTAGTGGTAGGTATAGCTCCCTAGATTATTTTTCTAATACGTCAGAAGCGTCAAATGGCTGTAAGTGGATAAAGATAACTGAATGGTGTTGACCACAAGCGATAACTTATTAACACATATACTTATGACACCTTGAGGTTCCCTCTTGGACTGTCATAGTAGGGCTGGGTTCCACCGGCCTGCATTGTAGCAGTTAGATCACAAAGCTGCAGCAGAAACTAGCAGGCGGGTCTCCACCCCACAGTTTTGAAATTCCCCTGGGTGGCAATGGCCTCACCTCACTGGAGGCGCTGTGCGCTTATCAAGTCAATGAAACCTAAATTGGGTGAATCCCACATATTAGGGGGCACTGCATGATACAGTGATCTCTTGATGCTGTTCAGTGAGATAATCCTACCCGGGGTATGGCATAAAGCATCAGGCATTATAGCAGAAGGGTTAATTAGAGCCATGTGCAAATTCACAGAGCAGGGGGGCTTTGGTTAAATAGGGCATGGCCTCATTAGTTCAAACACCACAGGGTACTCTGATAGGGATGGGGTACACCTTCCAGAGGTAGGTATGGACTTGGACAGGTTAGAAGGACTGGTAACTGTGAGTTTCAGGAGGTTATGGAGCCTGCCATGGTGGGGGTATCCCGGATATGACAGTGGGCACATCCAGGGCAGTGGCGAACTTACAGGGTGATCCAGAGGCAGTTTGGCACATATGAGTACCATCTGAGGGAGCACAGTAGGGGTGCTGGATGCCAAACCCCATGAGTATTTATGGAGGGACCCAGGGATGTAAGCACTGGCGCCCCGTTAGTCCTTTAGGCGGTTGCTAGTCTGAGCAACCGGGTTCTTGCCCTGTGCCGTTCCAACCCAAAAGAGGCATGAGTAATAAACCAGGACTGGCTGTCACATATTTCAAAATGGTAGCATCAAATGGGTTGGCCCACAGTGCTGCTTGGCTCATTAGGCTGGTGGACAACTTAGGTTACTCACCGCTGCTGGTCTTTGGATTGCCTGTAAGTTAACCCACCACGTTAGCATATTGCATTTGTTAAATAAATTAAATAAACGAGCAGCAAACTGTTTTTTCACTAAATCATATGTTGTCTGATTTATTTAATTTCTTGTGTGCTAAGTAGCTATTAACCAGGTGTATGGGGGTTGCTGATATCTGTGCTTTTCGGCTGCCTGCTGCGCACGCAGTGGGTCCTCCTAAGAGTGCAGCGCCTTAGTGCTCCAATCTTTGGGATCCCTTGGGAGCCCCTCTTCCGGCCCTCTCCGATGCATTTCTGGCACCTGGAGGGCTGGGGCCAGGTATTTAAACTGGCCCCATCCAGGCACCGGCCTCTTGATTGCCCCGCTGGAGATATTGTCACCCATACTATCCCATACCCAGCATGCATTTGGTGGCATTTTGCTTCTCGTGCTGAACTTGTTAATTGTTTATTTTTTGTAGGAGGAGTTTTAGGTTAACGCAGAGGCAGTTTGGTACATAGCGGTAAAATCTGAAGGAGCAAAATAGGGGTGGTCGATGCCAAACCCCATGAGTCTTTACAACAGGATCCTGAGATGTAAGCACCGGCGCCCTGTTAGTCCTTTGGGCGGTTGCAAGCCAGAGCAACCTGGGGCTTGCTCTGTACCACTCCTGTTTTCTAAAAAAATAATCTTTCTCGTGAAGGAAGGTTTTGCATAGCTAATTTTGACATTACTTACCTGCGGTTGTTTTAATGCATAAATGGTGTATACAATGAAAGTACTACACTATTAAGGCTACGCAGATCTTCACCTTAGCAAGCACAGCTCACCGTTGGCTAAATTTCTTCTTCATCTACATTTCGCAATGTGTGCTCTTAGTTCGCTGAATCTTACGCAGCCTCAAGCGTTCTTACCTATGAAAGGTTCTTCTTGCATGCCTTGGAAAGAGTACTTTACCAATTATATTGAAACGGTGGAGGATGAGGACTTCACAGCTGAGAAGAAAAAGAAAGTTCTGTTGTACTGTTTAGGTCCTGGTGGTGTCAAGACTTACAACAACATTGAGAAAAAAGTGAGAGAAGGCAACGATGTTTATCAGCATGCTTTGGATGATCTTGATGCTCACTTTTCGCCTATAGTATGTGTAGCTGTTGACCGTTACACATTTTCAAGAAGGAAGCAAGGTAAAGAGGAGAGCATTGATGATTATGTTGCTGCTTTAAATAATTTGGCATTAACCTGCAGATTTGGTCAACTACAAGAAGAATTTGTTCGTGATCAAATTATCATGCATGCCAGCAACCCTAATATCCAGGACAAACTCTGGGTTAATGGTGAAGCTTCTTTGAAGGAAGTTGTCGCTTTAGTAAAAAAAGCAGAACTTACAGGCAGATGTGCTAAGGCTGTTTTAGAAGAACCTGTAGTAGTTAAAGCCATTAAATCTTCAAATGCTAGCAAACTAAGACTGAATGTAAACATGAGAGATGTTGAACATGATCATCATAAGAAAGGTGAAAATTACAAATCCAAATATAGCAAAGAAAAACGTCGCAGTACGAAAAACAACGATTTGTTTGAACTTAAATGCTTTCGATGTTGGTCTCCCACCCACCTAGCTGATTCAACAAAGTGTCCTGCTAGATATCAAAAATGCACGTCTTGTGGTTTGACAGGTCACATTGCTAAAGCTTGTAATAGAAGATCTTCCAAACAAAGCAAACAAGTCAAACAAATTCTAGAGGAAAGTGACTCAGATGAAGAAAATTCTGAGTATTCGGACTCTGACAGCATCAGCTATGTATTCTCAATTGAATATGATGTACTGGAGCTCACAACTACAAGCAAAAAAAAACCCATGTGTGATGTGAAATTGGGTGGTGTGACAGTGAATCTAATGGCAGATTCAGGTTCTTCTTTTACAATTATTAATGAGAATGTATGGAAACAATTCAATGACAAAATTGGCTCTTCATTAGAAAAATCAAAAGTGATTGCAAGAAGTTACACAGGAAACAACATAGAATTTTTAGGGACACGTGATCTGGAATTTGAATTCAAAAACAGAAAAGCATTTTGCAGGCTTTTTGTGGCTAAGAAGGGTCCTTCGGTCCTTGGTTGGAGCGACCAAGCTGATCTTGGCATTATCCTCAACCCAAATAGCGACGATCCTGTTTTGTCTGTTGATGAGTCCTGTAAATGCACCATCCAAAATGATTTTCCTGAAGTGTTCTCTGGTAAGGTTGGTCTTCTCAACAGTTTTCAACATAAAATTGAACTTAAAGACTCAGCCATCCCATGCATTCACAAGGTAAGACATTTACCAGTGTCAGTAAGAAGTGATGTTCAAGTCGAACTGAATAGACTTATCAAAGATGGAATAATAGAAGAAGTTGAGTCTGCGGAGTGGGTTTCTCCCATGGTGGTGGTCAAACGTCCCAACGGGAAAATTAGACTCTGCATCGATCTCAGGGACCTGAATAATGTAAATGTAAATGTATTTGAGCTTATATAGCGCACAGCTACCCGCAGTGGGTTTCCCGGCGCTTGCTTAGGGAACCCGTCCTGGTATTCCCCTGTGAGAAAACCCCAGCAGGGTATCCACAAGGTGAAAGCCAGGCATCCCGCCGTGAGGGGCAGTTGTGGAGATTAAGCAAGCTATTGCCCAGAGTCGCAAAGTGTGAACCCATTAGTCGAGAAGGCACCGGAGCGAGAATTATCGAGTCCGTGGAATTTTTAGCCCAAGACCTGCCGAGGCGGGGAATTGAACCCTGGTCCAGGGCCGATCTCAGCTTCCGGGTCTGCCGCCTCTAACCCCTGAGCCACACTTCTCCAATAAAAATATCATAGTTGATCAATATCCCCTACCACGCATATGTGAAATGTTTAATGCCATCAATGGTATGTGTGTATTTTCTATAATTGATTTAAAGTCCGCATATCACCAAATTCCCATACACGTGGACAGCAAAAAATACACCACATTTATCACCCCATTTGGTTGTTATCGGTTCACCAGGGTACTGTTTGGGTTAGCCTCGGCCGCAGCGCTTTTTCAAAGGGTCATGACTTCCATTTTTGAAGGCGTCAATGATATCAGGTTTTTCCAAGATGATATCCTGGTCATGGGTAGCAACCAATCGGAACATGACACACACCTTAGGCAAGTTTTTAATGAACTAAAAATGCATGGTCTGACTGTTGAATTAGACAAGTGTAAAATATCACAAGACAAAGTAGTATATTTGGGGCACACCATTAGCCAAGATGGCATCAAACCTAAACAGGGTTTAGTGGACGCCATTCTCAATGCTCCCTGCCCATCAAGCAAAGATGATGTCAAAGCTTTTCTTGGTTTGACCGAGTATTACTCGAAATTCATAAAAAACTATTCAGAGAAAACATACAGTATTAGACAATTATTGAAAAATAAGACAAAATTTGAATGGTCCATGGATTGTCAAAACACCTTTGAAACAATCAAATAAGAAATAAGCGACGCTCCGTTTCTCAAAGGATTTGATCCTAAAGCAGAAATCTTTGTGACCACTGATGCTAGTAACAAGGGAATAGGTGCAGTGCTAGCACAGAAGGATACCTCAAACCATGAATGGGTTGTAGCTTTTGCCTCTAGGTCACTCACCCCTGCTGAGGAGAAGTACTCAGTAATCGAGCGTGAAATGCTGGCCTGTTCATGGGCGCTCAATTACTTCAGAGCATACATATGGGGATACAACATTCATCTTCGCACAGACCACAAACCCCTAATCAAAATACTGTCTGCCTCTGGTTTGCAGAATGCTTCTCCACAACTAAGCAAAATGTCTATCAAATTACTGGACTATTGCTACTCTGCTGAATATTGGCCAGGAGTTAAGAATAAAATTGCAGATTTCCTCAGCAGACTACCACTCCCACACAATGAGGGCACTGATACATCAGAGGATGACGAAAAAGTGGCTCTACTCTTCAACACAGATTTGGATGGAATATCTGCGGGAGAATGGGAACAACACATGGCTCGTGATTCAACCCTCCAAGATGTATGCAAATTCGTGAACACCAGGTGGCCAGAGAAACGCCATCTTAATGACAACGTAAGAATTTACTGGGAAATAAGAAATGAACTCAGTTTGGAAAATGGAGTGTTATACAGAATTGGTAAAGCAATTGCCCCCATCACACTGTTATGTTATGTTAGCTGTTTTTGTACCGCGCACAGCTGCCCCAGCAAAGGGGCGTCCTGGCGCCAAGAAAGGTATACACAACATCGCAATAAAGCCGCAGAATCAGAGATGTTTATTAAAAAAAAAGGTTTTAATGGCACGTCTGAACTGGAATAAGTCTTCCAGTGCTCGAATTTCAGCAGGAAGAGAGTTCCACAGTTTTGCGGCTACTACTCGAAAGGAGCGGCCGCCAGTCCTACTCAGCAAGAAACGTGGGACAACAGACAGGTTCTGACCCATCGATCTCAGGGATCGAGAAGGGACATAAGGGGTCAGTAGATTCATCAATATAGGGGGGGCCGTGCCTTTTGAAATTTTAAAAGCCAGTCAAAGCACCTTAAACTCGATCCTCCGAGCAACAGGCAGCCAATGGAGCGCCTGCAGTGCTCTTGAGACCGAACATCGCCTAGACAGAATACTTAAACTTTGCCACATTGGTCACCTGGGCATCTCTAAAACAAAGCAAAGAGTCAGAACCAGTTACTGGTGGCCGGGCATTGGCAAGCAAATTGAAACCCAAATTAGAAACTGTGTAGAAGGCAGTGATTCAGACAAAACCCTTAGAACATCCAAAGTCTCTCTCTCTCCACTCCAACCCCCCTTGATGGCTTGGGAAAAAATTGGCGTAGACATCGCGGGGCCCAGTGAAGGACATGACGGGGAGATCAAGTATATTCTAGTGGCTATAGATCATTTCTCGAAGTGGCCAGAAATAAGAATTGTCACGGAAATTGATAGCTCCACAATCATATCTTTCTTGGATAAACTGTTCATTAGCGAAGGATTACCAAAATTTGTGCTCACTGACAATGGTCCACAATTTTGTTCTGAAGTGTTCAAATCATTCCTAATGAGAAACTGTATCACTCATCACACCACTTCATTATACCATCCTGAAGGTCATGGCCTCACCGAGCGTTTCAACCGTGTCTTGAAAGGACACATACAGCTGTCTAGAAATGCCAATCTGAACTGGGAGGAAGAGGTGTTCAAACTCATTTGGGCTTTCAGAAAATCTCCTTGTGCCAGCACCCGTGAGGCACCCTTTGTGCTCATGAGAAGCAGACAGCCCCTGAGTATTGACCTTGGATGGATGCCCAATTCCAAACAAATGAATGGTCACCTGATGTAATCAGAAATAACATAATAAAAGCCCAAAAATATTACAAAGAATGATATGATTCCAAACATGGTGCAAAAGAACATTCATTTAAAGTTGGCGACCTTGTTAAAGTTCGTTTAGAAAAAAAAGTAAGGAAAGGAGATAGCAAATTCACTGCTCCATTGCAAATTGATGAACTGTTCAACAACGCGGCCAGACTCAGCGATGGGAAGGTTTGGCACATGAGTAGATTGGCAAGATACCATCAGGGAGCCAATGTTTCCAACCAACTGCAACATGAGACTATTGCAAAGATTTGTGGGTTGATGTTGATAGAACCAGTGTAGGACAGGGTCCCATGTTCAGAAATGCTAGTTCACACGTTCTCCCACCTGCCACTGACTCAGCTGACTGTCAATCATCAGACCAGTCTGAGGGTGTCAATCCACGCACTCCGATTACCAATCGGGGTTGTTACGGTGACTCCCACTCTGACTCAGAAGCCACGTCTGGCGGTCACAGCTTCAGCGGTAGGTTTGGTAGAACCAGTAATGATTCTCACTCTGACACAGAAAGTGTTCCCGATGCCCTTGTTGCCAAGGGAAGATTTGGGAGAACCATCCACAAACCTAAACGTTATGAAGACTTTGTTTGTGACTAATGTCAACCAGTTAATCTAGCACTAATGTTTCTCTTTGTCACACGTAGTGGCTTATCTGTTAAAACTCGCAAGAGAGGAAGATGTGTTGTAACCTAGTTCTGGTTCCCCCTGAACCTTAGGCAAGTGGTGTCTACCAGCTCTCCTGCGCGAGAGCACCCATTGTTCACCCACCCTCCCCATTGGTTCCCCCAACATTCCACACTGTCCTGGTCCCTTCCCTTACCCCCAACTGTCATAATGATTCTGCCTAACTGACCTACGCACCGCCTTAGGTGTGGGGCTGATTGTAATAAACCTTATACTTCATTTCAGCATACTGACTCTGACTTTGAATTGCTACAAAGGTGTTAGTAATAATCCGGGACTGGCTGTCATGGATTATAAAATGCTAGAACCGAATGGGGTAGCCAAAGATGTTGTTTGGCTCATCAGGCGGGTGGGCAGATTAGGTTAATCACTGCTGCCTGCCCTTGGATATCCCATAAGCTATCCCACCACTTTGGCATACTTCACTTACACAATACCCGGCAGTAAACTGTTGTTCCACCAAATCTTTTGTCTGATTCATTTAATTTCTTTGTGTGCTAGGTAGCTATCAACCAGGTGTGCCACGAAGGGTCGCTAATATTGGCGCTATGTATGTTCCATGAAAAGGAAATGGGGGGGGGGGACTCAAAATGGGTAGGGCACGCAGACATGTTCTTTCACCGAACTAGAAAGTCTGCATAGAGAAAATAAAGGAATCAAGCAGCCTGCTTGCTATTTGAGTAGTAATAAAAAGATGACCTTAGTTCAGAACGAAAAACTAATGGTTAGGTCCCCTGTTATCATTCTCAAGCAGGTTTCTAGGTGTTATTGTTTCTTTGCTGCTGCAGGTCACTGAGAAGAGAGGATTGTAATAAACGAATGCCTGGAGCTTGATCTATAATTAAGAATAAACACACCAACATATGCTGCACAGTATTTCTCTTAATTAACTGAATTTAGGACAGGAAATTTGTTTCTGAAAACTAATGGAGACCTAGACTAAGAAAGAAAACTAATAAGCAGTGTCAGGAAAAAACATCTTTGCTTTAATTTAAGTCTTTGAAAAGTAGTTTTGTGTTACAAAAATAAGAAGCCGCTGAAGAATTTCCACTGTTCCCAAAAAATGTAGTAAATGTAAGGGTGGCGGTAAAAGGAGGGACTTTAAAGCTGTAAAACTAGACATTGCAGGCAGGGCTTGTGACGGCGAGGATGAGAGTTGGGATGGCAAGATGGGCATGACGGAGATATATGAAATATTGTTGCTATCACCTCTAAGCTGATGACTCTCTGGAGGAACCAGCATATTGTTCATGTTCAGCTGTAAAGACCACCTTTGAACTCAGGAATACTATAATAAGCACATATTTCCAATAAAGTCCTCACATCTCTGACACTCTCTTTGTGACCTTCTCTCCATGGACTGAGGATTAGGAGCCTCAATAACGAGCAATATTGCCTTCCTCCCAAAATCATTCCATCGAATAGAAATAGCTTTAATGCTCGGAGCTGATGTAAGGCTATCTGTCCTGTGACCATGCTAAGACCAGGTATTGGGGACCTACCCCTCCTGTGTCCACTACAGGTTAGGAAGGGAACTTCAGTACAAGTACAATTGTAATGAAAACTGGTATTTGTTACAGTCACTGTCCCAAAGTTGTAATTTAAAAAAACCTAGTAAATTCAGGGGAGGCAAATACACAGACCTGCTGCACTGCACCGCCGGGCTTGGCTCCGCTGTGGTGTTCCTGGCCGGGCTTGGCTCTGCCATTCTTTTTCTTCACCGTGGTGTTTCCGGCCGGGCTTGGCTCCGCCGGAGGGACGCTGAACTACAAGCCTCAGCAGCCCCGTACGCCACCCACGCAAGCAGGAAGCGCCGGGCGGCGCATAAAGGAGACAGCGCCTCCTCGTCCCGTGGGACGCGCGCGGGAGCGCCCGGGGCTAAGCCCGGGCAAAGGGTGGGCCCTCTGTGGCCCTCAGAGGCCTGAGGAGACTGGACTGGGCCAGGGACTTTGCATCGCCTCATTCGGACTATTAACGTGCTGGGTGCACGTAAGACCTTTTTAAATTTTCCTGATTTGTTTTTATTTTTTGTGAGTGTGTAGACTTGAGGGTATTTGTGTGTAAGTTGATAGTACTATTGCTCATGATGTCTAAATCCAAAACTGATAAGGTAATGGTAGGCCCCGCTTCTCTGGATAATTTCCTGGTTAGGAAAGTAAACCATATTAATAATGATAGACGTGCATCCTTGGGGAAGGGTCCTATGACAGGGGACTTATTAGAAAATTCCACTATTATTACTCCGTCCCAAGATATTGAAGTTAATACGAGTGATGTTATCTCTATTGACCCTCCAGTGCCCATTACAGTGAGTGTTGAGGTTTATTCTGACCCACTGGTGCATTTAAGCGATGATACTGGTGTACTGAATGAGACCCAACCTGAAACTAGGCCCTTGAGAACTTGTAGAACAGTATCTCAAAAAGATAATGGAAAACACAACAACTCTAAGGCTAAAAAAAAGGATGGTAAAGCGACTAACAGCCCTGCTGTAATAACCCCCTTTGTATTTACAGGCTCTAACGGTAATGGGGTTAATTTAAACTCTGATTTGCTCGCTTCACTTATAAAAAATCTTGAAGTTTCTTTAACAGAAAAAATAGAAGAGCTTATTAAACCTCTAACCAACAAGATTGATAATTTAGCAAAGGAAGTCACAAGGCTGGGTGGTCTGTTATCGTCACAGAAGATAGCAACATCTGGTGGAACTGTTCACTGTGGGGGAAAAGGGAAAGAAACTGTTGAAGTTAATGATACACGGAATAAGGGGAGGGGGAATACTGTTGTAGCAGCGCCCACAGGGCCTGATAGACCTAACACATTGGATACCCCTGTGGCAACTGCCCCGCAGTCACAATCATCTATAATCCCCCAAAGCAGTAGAGCCCCTAGACCCCCAAGGTATAACCGTTATCTAAATTTACCCCCTGATTGTGCTCCATTTGTGGCAGTACTGACTAATGCTCCTCCCTGTGGCACCCATCCTGCATCTCCTTATGACGAATCCCACACTTCCCTGAAAAATAAGACAGTGGCATGGCTTAATAAAAATTGTGGTTTTCCCATCTCATACTCTGACCAGATAATGGCAGTAAGACGTGTAAACTGGGTGGGACCTTCTAAAAAGTCCGGTTCTGGAGATTGTATAGTTATCAATTTCAAACACCCTCAGCATGTGGCAACTGTTCTTTTGAGAGCTTCTTCATTGGTATATAATGTGAATAGTATTTGTGTACGCCCCCCGGGTTATTTCTATGCGCATCTGTGTAAACCCACACCACAACAGAGCTTAACCAGGCAGGTGTTTGAACTTTTTACTCCTGTTCAAGACACCCAATTTTTCTATAACATCACTAATCCTTGTGGGTCAGGTGGATCCAATGATGTTTATAACAGGAGTACCAGTGTTGGGCATTGTCGACATGGCTCGAATTTAATCACACAGAACAGGTACGAAGCATTATCTGGGCTTGAGCTGTGTGATTGACGGGTGGCACCTGCAGCTCAGGACACTGTGGCTACAGGTGAACTTACAAATACAAATTCAGATAACCCGGTGGCCATTAAGCCAGGATGTCATGTTGTTTCTTGGAATATTGCCGGTCTTGCGGCCAAAATGTCTGATGTAAATTGGGTGACCTACATTAAGCAGTTCTGGATCATCTGTTTACAAGAAACTTGGGAGGTGGGTTGTAATCTTTTTCTGGAAGGCTACAAGGCTTTTTATGTTCCAGCTTTGCCATCATTAAGGGGTAGGCCAAAGGGGGGCCTTTTAATTTTAGTCTCCATACTAATACCCTGTGCAGTACGTAGAATTGAAGCACAGCATACAGGTGTAATGGGCTTAGCTTTATCTGGAGGAAACGTCCTTGTGGGCTTGGTGAATTTCTATAATGCTACTTATGATAGTGCAGGCAGGAATGACATTTTTACACTAAATTCTTTTGTCTCTAGTTATATGAAAGATCTGGGCCATAACCTGATGATTATGGGGGATTTTAATTTGCATCCTTGTATAGACCCATTATATAAGCGCTTACCAGAAATGTCTTGTGAACGTGCAGGCTATCTCCACATGGAGCACACCAAGGAGGGGGAAATGTGCAATGATTTATTGGATGACTTTGACCTCTCACTGGCTATGTCTCTTAAGGACCCCTTATATTGTTTTGACACCCCCACCTTTAAAGGACATGGAAGGGGTACCTTCATAGACCATATACTGGTCTCTCGGACGATGCAAATTTTTTTAGACTCTTTTTGCATTGTCTCGAGTGAATTCAGTGACCATAATCCTCTAACAATCTGCTTAAAATGTCCCTGGGTAAAGAAGGGAACTAAGATCATTAGTCAAGGCAGTTTTGGAACAACAGATGGGAGGAGGAGGTTAAAATGGTTAATGGTGTCTGCGGATATCCTTTATAAAAATATTGTTGAAAGGTGTGCAGAGGATATTAAAGTTTGTACGAATGAGGGGGGTGACCCCAGGCTAGTGTTAGCGGCCTATCAAAATGTGTCGGAGAAGGTGTCAGCGCTTCTTTCTGTCCCCAATAAAAACCAGGCTAAAATAGGCCCGAGATGGTTCAGTCATGATTGCACTAAAGCTGCTCGCAAACTGAGGCTTGCATTGTCAGCTTCACCAAGGAATCGGGAGGACGTAAAAGTATGCAGAAAATAATATAAGGCTATTACTGTTGCCCGCAAGGAGCTCCTAAGGAAGGAGGCCTGGGAGGAACTACTCGATCCTTCCACCCTGAATAGCAGCACCAAGTTCTGGGCACTGGTTAAAAAACCTTTTTTGACAGAGGACCCAGGTGATGGACTTGTTTGCTGCATAACAAAAGAGGAATGGGAAAGTCATTTCAAAAGCCTGTACTATTCAGAGGCTGTTGGAACTAGGGTTGCCGTTCCCCATGTCAGGAGCAGCTATATAATATTTGATAAAAGCGAGGTCCTGGTTGTCATTATGGGTCTTACAGCAAATAAAGCACCTGGTCCTGACGGAATACCACCGGATCTTTATAAATCTGATCCAGCTTTCTGGGCTCCAATTCTGGTTGCTGTATTCAATGCTGCAGCCAGAGTGGGTTGCCCGGGAACGTGGGGATTATCAACCATAGTCCCTGTCTTCAAGAAGGGAGATAGGGGAAGTGCTCTTTGTTACCAACCAATATCCCTGATTGAGTCAATGGTTAAAATTATGGGGAGAGTTATACTTCAACGCTTAGTAAGCTGGTCGATTGAAAATAATATCATGTCGACTTCCCAATACGGCTTTTGTGAAGGCCGCTCTACCATAACCCAGTGCCTTAACCTGTTTCTTATCCTGAATAAATATACTGTTGTACAGAAAGGAGTAATTCACCTTGCCTTCATGGATCTGTCCTCAGCCTTCGACTGTGTTAACAGGGGGAGGCTGTGGCAGACCATGAGGAGTAAAGGTGTTGATAGGGGGATTGTGGATTTCCTTGCGGACTTACATAATGACACAAGAGCCAATGTGAGGTTCTCAGCGAATGGGGAAATCACAGGCAATTTCAGTATTAATAAAGGAGTACGTCAGGGGTGTATCCTGGCCCCATTTCTTTTTAATTTTTATATAAATGATTTAGAGGCTGAATTGCAAGAGGTAAAATCAGATTGTCCTAGAGCTGGTGCGAGGGGTATTCCTTTACTTTTATACGCAGATGATGCGGTTTTAATTTCACGAACAGAAAAGGGTCTTCAAGCACTTTTGAATGCTTTTAATAACTTCATATCTGATAGGGACCTTATGGTCAACAATTCTAAATCCTACATAATGCATGTTGGCCGTCATCCAAAAAAGAAGTTCGTTTTTAAATTAAATGATGTCTTGATCCCTGTCACCAATACGTTCTCATATTTGGGTGTCTTATTTGATATGAAGCTTAGTTGGGCTCCACATATGGCCAGGAAGAAGGGTGAAATGACCAGAGTAAATGCTTCCATCTTCAATTTTGCCAGTAAACTGGGGAAAAAGCCGACTGTGGCCATGATGAAACCATATAATGCTAAATCCATAGCCACTGCAGTTTACGGTAGCGAGATATGGGGCTATACAAATGGCGAACAACTACAATTAGTTGAAAATAACTTCCTAAAGCGTTTGTTGTGTGTCCCAGGAAGTACACAGAATTTAGCTGTACATGAAGAGCTTGGCTGTCAGTACATAACCGACATTGTTGGACTGAAACCACTGTTATGCTGGGTAAAATTATGGTTAAATCAGGATATTCCCTTAACCCACCAGATAGTGGAAGATCTTGTACCACTAGATTATGCTATGTGTGTACCCTGGCTCAAATATTTGAAGTCCCAATTTTTAAAGCTTGGTCGCCTGAATGTGTTTGAAAACCCGAGGGATATAGTCAAGGGTGATGTTGCAGCAATTAAGAGGGCCTTTTTTATGGATCGTAGTGCCCTAAGAGATGAAGTTGAGCTTTTGAAACCTAATGTTAGAAAGTATATCATGTTAAGAACCTGTGATACTATGGAAATGTACCTAACATGCTCCTTTACCTCTCATGATAAATTTTTGCTGACCCGGTTCAGGTTCAACATCTTTCATCATATTTTAATCAGACCAAAGTTGGACATTTTTAAGAAACCAGCAGCTCCCTGTGGCTGCGACGGGAAGTCTCCACAGGATATGCTGCATTTTATATTTTTATGTACATTTTATGAGTACCCCCGTAGGCGGTATCTTGTCACTTTCTTAAGGAAATTTAATTTTAAACAAATTAGACCCGCCCTTGTATATTTACAGCTGTTGCATTCTGACTGTGTCCTCCAGGAGTTAGAATTTTTAAAATTAACTGTGAGAATAAGAAAATGCCCAGATGAGTAATTGTGAATTACAGCCCGAAGCACTTTTGCACTTTTCCCATACATGGGCACTACTTGCACTTTCCCTGTACTGATCTTGTCTACTCACTTTGTTAAGAAACTTATATGCTGTATGTCTTTAATATTGACTTTGTAACCTTGTGATGTTTTTAAAATGAAATGTATAATGTATTGTACTTTTATGGATTGCAATATATCCGAAATAAAGTCAATTTGATTTGATTTGATAGTAAACTCATGTTACATTCTCATCCATTTTATACCGAAGAGGAATTAACGTTTGGCACAAAACCCCGTTTACAAATGTTAGTAGATAATCCTTTGTTTAATAATTCATGAGAGGTTGCATTGGAATGCTTATGTACCTTATATGGGACGACTATTGGATGCAAAGAAGCGCAATGCAGGGCTTTGGGATACTTAGGTTACTTTGAGGCGACCTTCCAATACAAAACAAGTTTTGCTAGCTATAGAAATGAAATCCCAATCAGCACTTCATTCTGGTTCACGTCACGATTGAGGACATTGCACCTGCGCAAAGAGGTGATAAATCTTCCTTGTTTTGCTAAATCTAGTGCTGAAATCAACCATACTCCCCTTCTTGATGATAGTGAGCCTGTCCTTGACTTATCTATGAGGAGAGTCTGTCTAGGCATGTGCTGGAGCTGGAACATAGACACCTGTTTGTTGATTACGTTTTCCTGAATGTTCTAAGAGGAAAAATTGTGTGTACTCTGTTAAAGTACAATAACTTTATGTCCCCCAGCATCTGTTGTTTTCTAGAGTCAAGTATGTGATATTAAGACATTTTACCAATTTAACCACAAATTGAATAGATCATATTTTAAAAGTAATTTCCTTAATTTTCTTTCGAACTTAAATGTCTCATGATTTGAAAGTATGCCTAAAATCGATATGCTTTACGTATACTAATAAATAGAATAAGAAAAACATTGAAAAACTTCTACCGGGTATCTCTAAGCCATTTAACAGTAATTTAAGAACACTTTTCATTGGTGAAATAACTCAAAATGATGCCCCCGAACCTTCAGAATGTGATGGGGGGGGGGCCTCTGAGACCCTCTAATCTTATAGATTTATCAGGCCATATGCAGACTGCAACCCCCTGAAGCTTGGAGGATCCCCAGCGCCACAGGAGTTGCAGAGCAAGGGGATACACCACTGCCTTTCATTCGTTTGCTTGCTCCGTCACTGACACATTCACTCATTTTTGTTTCCTGTCTGGTATGCAGAATCGTCTAATTTACATTTACTCACTAGCCATCATCTCCCACCCATTGATTGTTTTCCTTGTTATCCAGTCACACATTTTCTCAATCACATGTTCATCACTTGCCATTCACCTGTTTGGGAGGAGATCTGGCCTAAGGCCAGCGCTGCTGACTTTGGAGATGTAGAACCACGTTCGTACCCTGTCTTGGCTCAAAATCCTGTGATTCTGGAGCAAATTATTTAATTTCCCCAGAAAAAACAAATGTCAGCCTGTATAATATAATCTACTATTTATGTAAAGTGCTCTAATGCCTTTGGGCCAAGATAGTGCTAGATAAAACTGTAAAAAATAAGAAAAATACTTTCATAAAAGCATTGCTCTTACCACTTCGTTTCCCCTTGATATTATAGAGTTGCTCAACAACCGACTCAGAAGTGGGGGAGATTTGGAAGTATTAGGTATATAGTGATAAAATAAGGAAACTGAAAGGTGCACATGTATTGTGTAAAGCCAAGTGTGATTTTATATATTACCTATTTTGGGATGTCCAATGAGCAATCGGACTGGCAAATGTTCTAGTGTATTCTAAAAGTGCGGATTTCAATAGTTTCTGCTCGAATAACTCCTACGTAACAGATATGTTTAATGTCTTTCCAAAACACGTAGAGCCATATTTATGAGGCCAGTTGTGTCGGGTTTGCACCACGCAATATGGTTCATGTGTCACCCAACTCAGAAAAGAGACTTACAAAACCACGCAAGATCACCATGCATGGCCCTCCGTGGCTTCAGAAATCTGGAGTAATGCCACGCAAGGCAAATCACTGTGTTGTGTTTCTCTGCCCTGGGAATGCATACCATGGGAATTACATGGGTGTTTTGACACATTTCCAAATTTACCAGAACTGGTAAACCCAGGAATGCGTCTCAATGCTACACCTTTCCAGAGAAGGCTTAGTAAGGAGAAATATCTTTTTTTCTCCTCATTACTTCCTCTTTCTATGTGTGCTGCATTGAAAAAGGAATATATCCCCAAGGATTGTTTTTGTGCAGGACTGTCGCCCTTCCTGCACAAAATCAATCTTGAATGCAACACAGGCCTACGTTGGCTCTAGACAGCCAAAACAACACCAGCACAGGGACGAAGGGAAGAATGTGCTGTATTCTTTTAAAAACGGAGCATTCCTGCCCTTTCCCTGTAATGCAGCACAGCAAGGTCAAATTGCTGCTCTACGTTGCATTAATTTCCCATAAATATGAGCCATAATCTAACACAGGGGGTCAGTAAAGTCTTCTGGATAGGGAGCATCAACAGGCCTGGAGAGATGGCACATAGATAGTTTCAGTAAAAGCAAGTCAGGCTGCACTTATAGCCTCAAGTTCACTGTTTGACTATTTTGGGACAGCAGACTTTTCCTGCGCTCATTCAGAGGGCTCGCTGCATCCAAGCAGCTTGTGCGCATCGAAAACACACAGGATCATATTTATGACCCATGTGACACAGGGCAGTGCAGCAGGTCACCTTACTGCACTTGTCTGCTTCACATGGAAAGGGTCCGAATGCACCATATTTGTCCAATGCTGCACATTACCTCCTCGTTAGTCTTCCTCGCCCCCTGAGTTACATAGTGAGCTTTAGCTCCACAACAGAACCCTCCAAAGTAAAAAGAAACCACCTCCCACCCCCTCCCAACATGGCCGACCAGTCCCACCTGACCTCTATAAGAGGCGGGCCGGCCCAACCAATCAGCCTGTTTTTTTTGTTCTGCACGATTCTCTCCAGAGCACTGTTCAGGTAAGATGGGCCGGCGTGAGCTGGCCCTGGGGTTTTAGGGTGTGGACCTGCTCTAGCGGTCTCTGGTGCCTTATGCCTAAAAATTCCCCCCCCTCTTCCTTCCCCCGGTCCTGTGGGGCCGGTTAGGTGCTGCTGTAGCGTGCCATGGGTCTACAGGGGGGGGGGGGGGGGGGGGGGGCGGCCGGGGGTGTGGAGTGGCTGTACATTCCCGTGGCTCCCCCAGTCGTTATTGGGGGGCCCTAGCCATTAGTGGGCGTTTGGGCCCGGCGCATTCTCCTGTATGTTGTTACATGCGGGTGGTTGACACACCCCTCAGGGAGGTGTTTCTTGTATTCCTGGCTATTCTTGTGCTGTTTCCGCCTGGTCACTACCGTGTAGGTAGGGTTCAGAGGCGGTGACTCTACGCCTAGGATGTCCGCTGTAGCCGGGGACCCACGAGTCCGGTGTGAGACTCGTGTTTCCGTTTTCTGCATTATCAGGAGTTTGCGCCAAGTCTTTAAGACCTCAGGCCTGGCTTTGGGCCGCCTGGAATTGCGCTCTGCTAAAGGCCACGAGATGTGAGTGCTTACATTTGAGCTGCCCCACAGAGACAGATCACTTCTAATGCGTGAGTTCTCTATCTGTTACTGATTGCCGCCATTCCCATTAGTATGGTGGAGAGGGGCGCTGACTCAGGTCAGCAGATGGCGCTGTTGCACTGCCTACGTTTGAATTTCTGCTTCTCCCGGTGCCGCAATTAACGCACGAGGGGGTTGAGACGAGCCTGTGCGCAGGTAACTTGAACTGGATCCTGGCCTCGATCGGCGGCGCTTCTGCAGCGGCCGGCAGGCTGGCCGAGTGGTCTAAAGTGCTAGGGGCGCATGTAGTGAGGCCGCTTGTCCGGCCTCTGGTCTGGGAGTCCCGCTGGTGCACAAGGGGCAGACTCGGTCCTACCTTCGTTTTTTCGGCGGGTCCTCGGGGGCTCTGCTGTCCGGGCCGGGTGCTCCCATCCTGCAGGCCTGGGACGCGGGTCGCTGCCGTGTCTCGCCTCTGCCTCCCTTCGTGGAGTGTGGCTGCCCTACGGGCCGCGGCGGTTTGCCGCGCTGTGATTGGCCCCGGACGCCTCCCGCCTCTAGGGGGCGGAGTTTTGGTTGCCACCAGGTGCGACTGAACAGCGGTGAAGACGGCGTGCTGGGTCTGTAGGCGGCGCGTCTGTCCCCTGCTCGGCGGGTCCGGTGGCCCTTGTCATTGAAAGGAGCTGTTGCTCAATTCGGGCGGCCCTCACAGGCCGGGGGTCGTATCCTACCTATGCGGTAGTGGTTTCCCAGGTGGAAATTGTATATTATGTGTAGTGGTTATGATGTTTGCCTTACACGCGATGGGTCCCTGGTTCGCGACCGGGCAGTAAACTGCTGCTGGCTGTTTTAAAATTGTTTGTGTCGGCCCTGTAATTCCTGGATGCAGGCATACGTCACTAGGAGAAGGGGTAGTGATTTATTCCTTCTGCGTGCGGCCGTACGGCCTGTGACTTGTCTCGTTCACGGGATTAACGCACGCTCCGTGGGGGCGCGGTACTGAGACTCTTGGTGTGACGATATGTGCTCCACATGGGCTGGGTTCGAATCCAGGCAGAGCAAGTTCAAGCTTTTAATTAAGTCCCATTCTGCAACTGTGGAGTGAGGTGGCCCTTGGGTTAGCGAATCAGACCCTGGTACAGAGGTCTGGCCCAGGCCCTGGGTTCGTTTCCCCGCCTCGGCGGGTCTTGGACCCGTATTCCCAGGGATCAGTTGTTGCCTCTGGGCATTGCTGGTTTTTTTCTCTCCGCGGCGGCCCCACGGGGCTTTGGTTGCCTGGACTCCTCCGTGAGCCTAGGGGAGTTAGCCGGGTTGGGACTACCGGGGCTAGTGACTCGGTGGATTAAGGCTGCTGGAATGGTGAGATTTGATATTTCGCTATATTTTCTATAAACGTCTACTGCAGGGGCGGGTGTTTGACCTCGTGTTCACAGGTTCAAATACCGGCTGGTCCACTCGGCCTTTCGTCCTTCTATGATCGATGAGATTATTTCCATTGCGTTGGGTGACTACTGTCAGCTGTTATTCAGCGCCAGGATTCCCGTAGGGGTGAATGGGCATCTTACAGGTACATATGTTATGTTATGTAACAGCGACCTTCGTGCTTACGCCTTGTGCCCTTGCGGGGGGGCATCGTGTTGCGCTAATGTGATGTCCGGCTTGGCCCCTGCGCAGTTCAGGTGAGGACGTCCCGCCCTTGCAGGGGTGGGGTCCTTCGGCGGGTCCGGGCCCGAGTTTCGGCGGTGATCAGTCTCGTGCTGGTTCTGCCACTCCCTGTCTCGCCCCTAGTGTCTGACTTTCGGCCCTCTCACTCCAGGGGGTCCCCTGGGGGGTAAGGGGGGGGGGGGCGGTTGCCTCCGTTGCATACCGTCCTGGGGCGTGGCTGTCCCGGTTCTTGGGCTCTTCGGGCTTGCTGTCCGGTCTTGCGGACTTTCCGCGGGATCCCTCCGTCTCAACGGGTTGGGGTCCCTGCTCCTTCCCTTGTCTCACCTGTAGGTTGTTTCTGGGACCGGGGATTGGCCTGTGGGGCCGGCCGGCGTGTGGGGGTCCCCGCGCTCGGTTGCGGGTGCTTCCGTGGGACTTGCCTTCTGGCCCAATGACCCGCCTGGTGGATCGTCTTCGCCGGGTGTGGGTCTTTGGGTTCCCTGTCTGGCCGGGTGCCCCCTCGCGACCTCGTTTTTGTTCCCCCCCCGTGGGGGTGGCTTCACGTCTGGCGGTGTCTCTCGTCCGTCGACTTCCTGGCCTATGTACGGTGGTCCCTTTGGTCCTCGTCTCGGGCTTGTCCTCCTTCGGGGGGGCGTGTGCCTGGTCCCGGTACTTCCCTCTGGTTCTTTCAGGGGGGGGGGGGCGTCCTTTGACGCCGGGTCGTTTGGAGGTCGTTGGGTTCGCCTGCGGCCGCTCAGGGGGTTGCTGAATGTCTTCCTGGCCGGCCGTTTTTTTGCGGTGCTCGCTTCAGCAGCACTTTTACTAGAATTGGATGAGGTGACTGGCTTGGCCCCTGCACGTTTTCGTGTGGCATTCCATTTGCCGGTGCTTAGGTCCCCGGGTCTTGGTCGGGTATGGGCGCCCTAGTGGGGGTGTCACCGGTCCTGGCCCTTCGGGCTGTCTTCCCCCGGGGTCCGTCGGAGTCGGGTCTGGCCTTCGTTGCATGGTCTCGCCCTGCCCCGGTGGTGTTTCGACGCCTGGGGCCTCGGCTCGGTCTGCCTCCGAGGTCTCTGTTCACGGAGGGGGGCTCGGCCCTCCGGCCCGGGTTCTACTCCTCCTTCCGGGTCCTTATTACCTGTCTTTCGCGTGACCTTTCGGTCTGCTGTACGCGTCTCCCCCGTGCCCTCTGAGATCGCGGGTCCTCGGCAGGATTCGCTTGGACAGGGCCGGGGTGCTCCTGGGCGCTCGGCTCGGCAGCGCATGGCCTTAATTTGGAACGTTGCAGTGGGGAGGTGCCTGGCACCCGCGCGTGGTTGCCACGCTAGTCGGGGTGCGTTCCTGTTTTTAGTTCCCGGCGGGGTCCGCCGCCCCGGGTACCCTCTCCTATGGCGAGCTAACGGTTCGCGCCTCCTGGCCGATCCCGGATCTTCCCATACCATGGTTGGGTCCCCCGCTCTCGGCATCGGTGTTGTGCCGGCTCTTGTCGGCTGGCCTGCCTCCTTCGGCAGGCCCGGTTCTGGGGCGGATGCTCGGGGTTGTGGCTTGCTACGGGGTTCCCGCAGGTCTTCCACGTGCTCTGCCTGTGCCCGGCACTGGGCGCCCTTCTCGCATTGGCGCGGTCGGCTTGGTGCTGTCCCCGCCTCCGTGGTCCCCTTGCGGGTCTTGGTTTTCCGGTCTGAGGGGTGTTCCTGGAACGTGGCCCCTTCTTTCCTGTGGGCCCGGTGGGCGGCCTTGCAGGCCTTCCACAGTCCGGTGTTCGACGGCCTGGTTTCCTTGGTGGCTCGCTTGGCTCCGATGTTATTTATCCTTCGCCCACGGGCGCTCTGCCGGTCTCCCCCTTGGGTGCTCGCTTCGGCTGCACATATACTAATAGTGGTACGTTACTGAGGAGATTTGCAGGGCCCCTGCGCGAGGGTGACTCGCAAATTCGTGAGGAGTTCCACAGGAGTTTTCTCTCTCGTTCTACGAGCTCTTCGGGGTCCGCCCTTTTGGGCCCCGGCCCTCGGTGGCTTTGCGGTTCCTCGCCTTTCAGGTGGTTTTCCCTGGTGGCGATGGTGTCTGCTGGGCGGATGGGCGTGCGGGGGTCGTTCCTCCGCTCCCCGCCCTTCTTGTGGGTTTTGCCGGACGGGGTTGTTCCTCCGGCATGTCCCCCGTGTCCTTACCGGGGTTCCTTCCCTGGGGCCTCGGACTCAGGTGGTATCTTTACCGCTTTTCCCGGCCAACGCGGTTCCTCCCTTGTCCGTGCTGGTTGTTCGGCGTGCTGTTATGGCTTCTCTTGGCCGCACGTCTTTCCTTCCCCGGTGGGATGACCTGTGTTGTGTCTTTTGGCCCGGTTCGTTCGGGCCGCTAGCCCTCGTTCCACCTTGGTTCGCGGGCTTACACAGGCTGGCATCCTTCCCTACGCTTCGCTGGGTTCGGTGGATCCGGCGGGGGCCCAGGGTCGGTCCGCGAGGTGTGGCTCTGTTCCCTGGGCCCCCTTAGTGGGTGTCTCCTCTGTGGAGTTTTATCTGGCTTCGGCGTGGTCATCCCCCGCCTGGTACGTGGGTCTCTAGCAGTCCCGGGGGGACTTCGCTGGGGCCATTCTGAGTGCTGGTGCTGCGACTCCTGGTTGGCCTTCTTTTCCTGGAGGTCTTGATTTCAGGTTTCCTGTGATCCCTGTTTTCTTTTCAGTTGTTATACTTCAACCTTGGGTTGGTTTCTCTGCATCACCGCGTGGTGTTGTTGTTATGGTGGTCAATGAAGCCTTGTTGGCTTGGGTATTTGCTCACTATGTAACTCAGGGGGCGAGGAAGACTAACGAGGAGGTAATGCCCCGGTTACTTACCGGTAATCTTCATTACTCCGAGTATAGTCTTCCTCGCCACATGAGTTCCCTCCCCCCCCTCCCTGTCTGGCTATCGGCTTCATTGTTTGCTTGGTAGATCAGGCTGATTGGTTGGGCCGGCCCGCCTCTTATAGAGGTCAGGTGGGACTGGTCGGCCATGTTGGGAGGGGGTGGGAGGTGGTTTCTTTTTGCTTTGGAGGGTTCTGTTGTGGAGCTAAAGCTCACTATGTAACTCATGTGGCGAGGAAGACTATACTCGGAGTAATGAAGATTACCGGTAAGTAACCGGGGCATTCCTGTCCTTTCCCCTTGTGCTGGCACAGTTTTATCAGCCTAGCGCCAATGGAGGCACCCTTGAACCATGGTGCAAGGGTGCTTGTGTTGTAGGCAGGAATGTTTTTGCGTAGGGGGGTGCAGCTTCCTGAACAAAAACAATCTTAAAAGGCCTTTTCCTCTTTCTGTGTGTGCTGCAGACTGCAGCACACATAGAAAGAGGAAAAAAGAAGGAGAAACAAACATATTGCTTTTGTTACGCCTCCACTGGGAGGCTAATCTTTTTGGTGCATTCCCATGTTTGGTAAATCTGGGAATGCATCAAAAACCATTGGAGTTGTGTAGGATCATCCACAAAATGTCTTCCTTGTGCAGAGTAATGCATCGCAGTGTAAATCGCTCTATTGCATTACTCCATATTTTGTAAGCCATTCAAAGCCATGCAGAGTGGCTGTATATGGCTTTGAAAATATGATTTTTAGGTTTGTGTTGCTCTTGCGCCACCCTGTGTGGTGCAAGAGCCACGCAAACTGGCCTCATAAACATGGCCCACATTGTCCTTTAATGTCTCTGCCAAGATAATTTTCATTTATCAGTCTCACAATTTGATGAGACGTTAAACCGTCTGAAGGCAAGAACAACTGTCAGACCTCTCATAACAGAGGCTTCCTACACCAGCTCTATCTGAGGTTGCAAGGAGGAGTTTTTAAGAGGACGGTCTCTTGTAACAGCTCTATTTGTGCATCTTTAACATATCTGCAGGCATTTCATTCCAAGACAGCCATCTTTCTATGTCTCAACTGCAAATCCTTGGTGAAGAATCTGCTATGTTAGATATTACTGATCTGACTTAATGTTTGCGCATGGGTTTCCCTGTCCTTACTGTAGGGTATATCCTGTCCTGCTCACCTTGGTATAAGTGCCAAAGAATATAATCCATTTGAAGTAAGATGGATGGGAACCCGTCCACAAAACTCTAAATCAACCCCTATGTTTTCTTAGCTGTGGATCTGGTGTATAATCAAGGCTTCTGTAATTAAATGACAGAAAAGGACCACATTTTGCACCAGGTTGACTAATTATGCAGCATTAAAACCCTACCAGGAGTACACATTTTGTGGTAGTGTTACATCATTATTTGTCATTTTTTACACTGGCTGAGCAAAGATTTCAATTCATTAACACTTGAGTACGGTAGTCAACACCTAGAGGTGAACTGCTAACCTTTACAAAGGGTCTGCCATTGAGCGACAACACATGAAGATGTGTTCATTTGTAACTTTTGATCTGTTTGAGTTAGAAACTATTGTTTTGGTAAAATATGCAAATTATGCAGCAGATGATGGATTTTATGGCACGTGTGGCCATTGAATAGTGTATCACTTATAGTGATAGGGTAAATATCTTGACAGGGATGAAAAAATAGTGTACATTTATAGAGAGATTGATCAACTGGTTCTTTAGGTTTTAGGCACCAGAGTATAGAAGACTATCATCCTGGAAAAGTTGGATGTTAAATGACTTGCAGAGACTTGGTTATGTTGTTGGACTCCAAGAGTAAGGGTATGATGGGCCGCGATTCAAGCAAGAAAAATTACCCAATCCCTTTAGCTGGGTAGAAAAAAACCAGTCATAACTGGGGAGTTGTGTGCCTCCCAACTCCATGGGACCAGGAGCGTAACGGAGGCCCGACAGCTCCCACGGTGCGGGGTTGCCGCTAGGGTTTCTTGTTTTGGAGGGGGACTCCCTCACCCTGTAAGCCATGCAGTTGAGTGCCTTGCAGAATGCGCGCAATGGCATGGAATAAGAAATAGTTTAACACTTAAGAAAGCCACTCAGCTTTACTGAGCAGGCACCGGCAAGGTTAGGGGGGCAACCATTCAGGGGGTCCCCATCTCCCTCATTCTGAGGGGGGGCAGCATTTTGCATTGCGCCACTGTGTGGGTCCGGTGTCAGTGCACTGGCAGCACCAATGATAGCTCCGTACTTAGATTTGAGAAGATTAGAATAACCCTCGCATGTGCCTATTCAGCGGAGACCCCAGACTCCATACTTACCGGCCCCCACATTCTGCTGTTGCCAAAGGTGGGAAATAATGTCAGCCAACAAAACCTGGTATCATTAGTGGTCGTTGTTGGCCGCAGTTTATTAATAACCAAAGACATGTTAATAACACAAACTGGTTTCAAGCAATCTTCCATTTTGCGAACATCACTCATCAATCATAATTGGCATATTACACATTATGATACCCTCTTGTGATAGCGGGTGTCAGTCTCTTCGTGCCCTCCTTAGTTCGAAAATGGGGCTTGTACACAAACCAGTTTGTTGCCAGTCTATTGGTGCTCTAGTGGTTGGTTGCCCACGCCTTCTGCGTGTTGCTGAGGGGAGCTTTCCAGTCGGGAGTTAGGTCCCCAGCTCGCTACCAAATTGCGCCCTGCCGTCCGGCCGGGTCTGGGCGGCGAGTGCCGTCTCCTCCTGTAACTCCCCTCCTTTATGCCGCCACGTCTCCCTGCCGTGCGGCATTCAAAAGTGAGTGGCCATCCTCTTACACACCGCCCGCCGGTGAGTTTTCTTAGTCAACCAGTGTAGGATTTCCGCTAACGCCCTTTCCCTTATCCAGCACTGCGACTTTTGCTGTTCCTTAGGTGTGGGTGGGTGGGCTTCAGTCGTTGTTGCTGTCGCGCCGTTCTCCCAGCTCCTCGAATGCGATGTGCTTCTGCTGGGAGGGCGGCGTCGCTTAAATCCTCTTGAGCCCTCCATGCAGGCCTCAGGTGAGTCCCCCTGATTGGGGGGTTCAAACAAAGCCAGGTTGACCATTGGGCGCCCTTTGGGGGCGCTCAGGTCAACCGGTCACTTCCGGCCGGGTGGCTGGTGCGCACCCCGCTTCCGCTGGTTCCTGTGTGCATCGAAGCGCCCAGAACCAGTTTACCCCCGCTGGTGGCACCACAAGGGTTATGGCGCCGGCCTTTGAGCCTCCCCCACCCTTCGGGCGGGTGCGGCGGCCTCTGCAATAACCCTCGCATGTGCCTATTCAGCGGAGACCCCAGACTCCATACTTACCGGCCCCCGCATTCTGCTGTTACCAAAGGTGGGAAATAATGTCAGCCAACAAAACCTGGTATCATTAGTGGTCGTTGTTGGCCGCAGTTTATTAATAACCAAAGACATGTTAATAACACAAACTGGTTTCAAGCAATCTTCCATTTTGCGAACATCACTCATCAATCATAATTGGCATATTACACATTATGACACCCTCTCGTGATAGCGGGTGTCAGTCTCTTCGTGCCCTCCTTAGTTCGAAAATGGGGCTTGTACACAAACCAGTTTGTTGCCAGTCTATTGGTGCTCCAGTGGTTGGTTGCCCACGCCTTCTGCTGTTGCGGAGGGGAGCTTTCCAGTCGGGAGTTAGGTCCCCAGCTCGCTACCAAATTGCGCCCTGCCGTCCTGCCGGGTCTGGGCCGCGAGTGCCGTCTCCTCCTGTTACTCCCCTCCTTTATGCCACCACGTCACCCTGCCGTGCGGCATTCAAAAGTGAGTGGCCATCCTCTTACACACCGCCCGCCGGTGTGTTTTCTTAGCCAACCAGTGTAGGATTTCCGCCACGCCGCAGGGAGGCCCACGTCTCACTGTGGCTCCCCCCCCCTGCACCTGGTTCGTGGCTCCCACCTTTCTCCATATTTTACCCCATTGTTCTTTTCTTTTTTTTTTATTTTTTTTTTTTAGTTGCAACCTGCGAGTGACATTGCACCCCACAAGTTATCCCAAAACACCTTCATCCCCTTTTCGGATAGGTGTACCCCGTCTTGCCCATAGAGCTACGGGCGGCCCGGGTGGATGAGGCCGTGCCAAATTGATTCCAGGCAATTGGCGAGGCAAAACTTGTGCATTGCCACATTTAGCTTCCTTCTTGCGTTGTCGACGGCCTTGTTGGAATCGGCCCCTCTCCAATGTTTCCTGCTGATCATTTCGGACCAGACTACCGTCGTGGGTCCCAGCCACGCTGCTGTCTTGGTGAGATCCCTTTGGATGGCTTGCCCGACTGCTTTTCGCCCTAGCCGGGTCAGGTCGTTGCCCCCAAGGTGGATGATCAGGACGTCGGGCAACCAGGCCGAATCTGCCATGAGGCCGTCCAGCGTCGGCAGTAGCTGCTCCCATCTCATACCTGGCTGCCCTATCCACCGGATGTACGTCGCTTTGGGCCTGTTTATGCTGCGGCCCCCCTGCCGCCACCAAGACTCCATCCGGGACACGAATGAGTGCCCCACCACCCAGACCAGCTGCGGGCGTCCCCCTGTCGAGAGAAAGCATTCTGTTAGGTGGCTTTCTGCGCACCGTGTGCATTTAAGAGAGGGAGGGGGGTGCTGTCACCCTGCCGTGCGGCATCCCAAGGCGACTCCCTCTCCCCTCCCCCCCCCCGTGGCTTTCTCTCTCTTTTCTCTTTTTTTAAAAAATTTTTTTTATATGAGGTGAGGGCGTATGTACGACTTGTACGCCCTGGAGCGCCATCTGCCCACTGCCTGGATCCTGTCCTCTGGCATGCCATGCTGCGCTGCCGAGGTCGCTGCGCCGATCCTGAAGGAGTGAGAGGCAAACGATGCCGCGCAATACCCGGCTTTACCAAGGCCTTGGCGCATTATGGCTGTAAACTGGAACTTACCCAGGTTCCTCCCGTCCTTATGTATGAAGAGAGGGCCCTCACCAGCTGGTCGAGCCCCCATGTACTTGAATAACCAGCAAACCGCGCAGAGCCCCGACTCTGGGATGCAATGGAGACGTATCGTCGTCCCCCTCCTTGCCCTGTCCGTTTTGGACTGTCTCAGCGTTAATTCAACTGCCCTCTCCATTGGTTTAATGTCTCTTGCCTGCAGGCATTGCTGCGCTGGGCCCGACTTGCTGGGGGCTACCAATTCGCTGATACGGAATGCTCCGAAGAAAGCCGTCGTGAAAGCCGCCCTAAATAGCAGCAGCTCATATTTATCCGATATTAAGCCCGTGAGGGCTCCAAGGAGCTGGCCAAGTTTGGCAAAATCAATGGGACGCCTGTCGTCCATCTTTCTACCTTCAACCCTCCTCCAGCCTTTTAAGGCCGTCTTTAGATAGGCCGAGGTAGTGGGGTCCTCGCCTGTGTAAAGCCTGGCAAAATGGGCGATGGCGGACAAATGCGCCTGGGCCCACGATCTAGTTTTTCTCGACTCGAATGCCCATTGCACGAATTTCTCGACTGCTGTGCGAGTTTTTGCCCTGTCTTCCAGCGATCTTAGGCCCCCAACTCTCATTACCGTGCCCGCGTATGTCCTGTATCTTCTGTTAGCCTCTGCGGTAAGTGATTGCCCTATTAGCCATGATAAGTCTACTCCCCCAGGTCCCAAAGGGACGATGGAAAGGGGGTCATCTCCTTGTCCGCCCCGGGCACCAGTTCTCTGAAACGTTTCATTTGGGCCCATGAGAGCGCGTCTGCTGCTGAGTTCTCTGCCCCTGGCAGGTGGCGTGCTTTCAGCTCCAGGTTCCCTTCCAGCTGCAATGTAATTAACTGTCGCATTAGCCTCAGCATATCCGGGTATCTCGCTGCGCCTCTGTTAATGGCCTGCACTACTCCCATGTTATCTGACCAAAGCGTGAGTTTCAGGTTTTTTATTTTCTCGCTCTAAATGGTCAGAGCCACAATGATCGGGAACAGCTCGAGAAACGTGATGTTCCTGGTGAGCCCCTGCGCATGCCACTCATCCGGCCACTGGTTGGCGCACCAACTGTTTCCCAGGACCGCGCCGAAGCCAAGGCTTCCGGCCGCGTCTGTGTAAAGAGCTATCTGTTCGGCCGTTACCCACCCTGCCCTCCAAATCAGCACCCCGTTGAAATCTTGTAGGAACTCGTCCCACACCTGCAGGTCCTGTTTCACGCCTGCGCTCAGCCTGATGTGGTGGTGCTTGTGGGTGACGCCGGCCGTCAGCCCTGTTAGGCGTCTTGAAAATACCCTGGCGGGCGGGATTACCCGAGCTGCGAAGTTGAGTCTACCTATCACTCGTTGGATTTCCCTCAGGGTGGCCTTGCTCCGACCCCGTAGCTTCGATACTTCCTCGCGAAATTCTTCCACTTTGCCTGGAGGCAGCCTGGCCGTTCCTGCTATAGAGTCCAATTCTATGCCCAGGAACGTGAGACTTGTGGTCGGGCCTGTAGTTTTTTCTTTTGCGAGGGGGACCCCTAGGGACCTAGCTAAATCCTCGAAGGCCGCCAATGTGCTTGCGCACACTGAGGACCCTGCCGGGCCTGTGAACAGGAAGTCGTCTAGGTAGTGCAGCTTTCCACCTTCCTGGTGCCGGTCATGCAGCGCCCATTCTAAGAAAGTGGCGAACTGCTCAAAGTATGCGCATGAAATTGCACATCCCATGGGCATGGCTTTGTCAATAAACACGTCCTCGCCCCATTGGAAACCCAATAAATGGAAGCTGGAGGGGTGGACCGGCAATAGTCGGAACGCAGATTCAATATCGGCTTTCGCCATGAGGGCTCCTCTGCCTGTCGCCTTAACCAGCTCGATAGCGTCGTCGACTGACGCATAGCTCACTGAGCAAGCTTCGGGGTCGATACCGTCATTCACGGAGGAACCTTCCGGAAATGATAGGTGGTGTATCAGCCTAAATTGACCTTGTTCTTTCTTGGGGACCACGCCTAGCGGGGAGACGACTATGCCTTCTTGCAATTCCTTTGGGAGGGGGCCCTCAACTCTACCCAGTTTCAATTCTTTCTCTATCTTGGCGCTAACCACTTCGGGGTGTTGGCTTGCCGACTTCAGGTTACTCGCCCCCGCCGAGGGGAGCGGGCCCTGGAATGGAATAACAAAGCCTTGCTCGAAGCCCTCTACCAGTGATCTGGCCTCTGCTTTGTTTGGGTATTTGTTTGTTAATCTGCGCAGCTGTTGTGTAATAATGGGGGATCTGGCCAGCTGGCGCCAACAAATGTCCACCAGTCCCCCCCTTCCCGCTGCGTTGGGGCTAACGCTTCTTGCTCTTTTCTCTCTTCTCTCTTTTGGCTTCGTGTTTGGAACCTTTGCACTAAGCATGAGCGAATTTTGCGGATCTCGCGTTCGCGAATTTGCGGATTTTTGAACTCGCAATCCGCAAAATCCGCGAATTCTTGCGAATTTGCGGATTTTTTTTTTTTTTTGTGTTCGCAAGGATTTCTGCCAGTTCGCGAGGGTTTCGTACCAGTTCGCAATTGCGAACTTACATTTCGTCGCGCAACGGTCGCGAATCATGTTGTTTCTACGTCTGGTTCATCATCACAGGTTCCCAGCACCCTCTGTTTCACCACTGCAACCCTCTGTTACATCAATGCCACCCTCTGGTTCATCATTACTGTAGATTATGGGGGGGAAAAGCAAGCACACCATCCCTGCTTCAACTCAGATGAATTAATTTGGGGTTAGTTTATTAATGTGTCACTGTTTTAAAATTCCAGTCTGGCACCTGCTTCCTTATCTGTAATTTTGCTTTCTGTTGCAGTGCATTTTTTTTCCCCAGGACCTTCTTTGTGGCCTACTTGTAGCTATTGTATGAGCCTGCTGTGAGGGTCAGAGCAGGGTCATACAATTGTTGCAACTAGCAACTGAATTCTGGAGGGGCCCCAGTCAGGAAGCACTACCGGGAATTGTTACTAATGATGAGTTTGAACTCTTGCCCCTGCCGAGTGCTTTCACTTTTGAAAAACTCGTTTTTCTGCAATTTCGCGGGGTTCGCGGGGTGCGAACACGCGCAAGATCGGATTCGGAAGCCGCAAATTCGTGCGAATATGCAATTTGTTTTTTTTGCAGCGTGTTAGTTGGCAAGGTTTTGTGCGTTTTTGCGAGCCGCTCGTAGCGCAAGACGCGAAGTTACCCTCGCGGTCGTGCAAGGGCGCAGCCATCTTGTTTGCCTGACGTATTTCCGTTTCCGGGCGCGAAGTGTAATCTCGCAAAGTCCGCGGTTTGCCAGTACAGTCTCGCGCGTGTTCGCAAGGAAAATCTCGCGCGAACTTACCCGCGCGGTCGTGAACGGGCGCGGCCATCTTGTTTCTCATTCATTGCTATGGTTCTGGGCATGGTCTTTGTATCCTCTGTCAATCTCTGCCATCCTTTGCTTGTTTAAAGTTTTTTTTTATCTATTTTACTTATTATCTATCCCTCTATTTTTCTAGCCCTATATTTTTGTGTTTACTGCTACTTTTGGTTAATTTTAAACTACTTTTGTAAACTCTTTTCTTTTCTTCTCTTCCCTATTCTATTTTCTTTATTCCTTTCCGCCCAGACCATGGTGAAGGGAGCCGGGAAGCATCCCGAGAAGGGGAAGGGTCCCGCACCCCGTGTCCGGCTCCCGTGCGGGCGTTTGAGGGGGGAGCTAGTGATGCCACGGGAGATCTTTACCCCGGAGGAGGTGGGCCAGCTCATTTTTTATGTTCAGCGCCGCCTCCCCAGGACCATCATGGGAGGCGGCAAGATCAGTGCCGGGTACGGGGCCCGGGAGCGCCGGAAGCGGTGGGAGAAGGTGTGCCAGGCCATTTACCACCACTCTCGGGTCTGGCGCACCTACAACCAGGCCACCCACCGCTGGACGGATGTCCTGACCCGTGAGCGAGATCTGCTCGACCTCCTTGGCCTTGAGATCCCCGGGCTTGGTGAGTAGTAGTAGCTATGTCTTTACTACTATGTTTTCTCCTGCTGTGTTATTATATTGCAAATTTTTGTTTTTTTTACAAGAGCAATAATGCTGCTCATTACATTGTAGGTACATTTTATTTCAAAATCTTCTGTGCATTTCAGGTACACTGCTCTCCTTCTCAGTAGTGTTGCTACTATGCTTATTTGTTTTAGATTTTGTGTTCATTTCATTGGCCTGTGAAATTATGTATGAGTGTAGTTGAAAGAACTGCGCAATGCTACACACTAAGGTTCAGATTTTTAATTACCGGCGCATCCCTGCAAAGTTGCAGGGATGCGCCAGTAATTGTGCGTCACGCCACCATCACCCATGGTGCGCCGTATTACAATGCGGCGCGCCATGGGCCCAAAACGTCACCAAAGCGTTACGCATCTGTGCCGTAAAGGTGGCGCATTGCTGGAGTTGCGTCGCAACGATGGTGCAGCTCCATCAATTCTCTGGGGTGCCCTATCTCCCCAATGCTGTGTCAAGCCGTACGTCTGCTTCAAGCAGGCGCAGGGTTTGAGTCACGCATCATTGTCCTCAAAGTGACTGATTGAAATCTTGTAGATTTCCCTCAGCCACTTTTAGGATGCGTTCCTGCGCAGGAACGCCCTCCCTTGCGCCGGAACACCCCTATTGGCGCAGGGCTTTACAACGTGATGCATCTCCCAGATGCGTCACGTTGTTAATATACGCCGCACCATTGCGCCTCTTATGTGCTGTCGCTGCGTCACAAAAGTCACGCAACAATGGAGCAAAAGAGCCGCAAGGGCCTTATAAATCAGCCCCTACAGACTCAAGTCCAGTCCTTCCTTTGTACACATGGCGATAAGAAGAAATAGTGGTGGTGGATTAATAGTTTGAGTATTTTAATGACTGGTGAATGTAGTAGGAAACTTTAGTGTTGTCGCTGATCTTCAATCACAATGGACTTTGGCTGTCACTTTGCGTGCTGCGGACTGCTGCCTGCCAATCCTAGGCAAACCTTTTTAGTACTTTGTTTAGTGAGTTACATAGGGTAGTTTCCAATTCGACGGTCCGCAAATCAAGCAATACTAAAGTAATGACGTAGTCGACCACATGAGATTGGTCAATAATATATCCCGTGGAGTCGTTCCCTATTTGCTATTTCGCAAAAATATTTTGTTACTTTGTTAGTTCTTTTTTAAATGTTTGATTTGGTTGAGAAATAAATATCATCCATGTTTTCTGTTTTTCTTTCTTTCATGTTGTACATCAGCTTCCCCCAGGGGCAAGAGGAGGACACAGGAGGAGGAGGAGGAGGGTGCTGTTGTCGATGCAGGCCAGGACCGGGCAGTCGAGGGCTCCTTTGCTGGCCCCAGTAAGTTTTAATTTTAATATAGAGTACTTATTTTTTCCTAGCGTTCCTCATTCGATTTTTTCTAAATCGTCTTTGATCTTCTTGTAGACAGGATCTAAATTCTTATCCCTATGACTCCGTGTGGTATTACTAGATTATTCTTATTAGTCTGTCTGTGTAGCTAACTAAGATTGCACATTTGGCATTTCCATTGGACTCCCATTCTAGTCAGCAATAGCTCTATGCACTGAGTGTAGTCCTCTGGGATTGTCCATATTGTCTTTTCAAGTATTCTAAATGTTTATGCTTTGACCATTGCCAACAATAAAAAGGTGAATGACCACCACCAAGAAATAATAAGATACTACTTTACTTTTGGTTTGGATAGGACAATCCATTCTACTACTGTTGCAGGGACAAATCTGCACAAACAGAACTATGGACACTAAATAATGCATCGCTTAGCTTATCAATTATAATAGGTGCTGTAACTGTTAGACTTTCCACATACCTCAGTGATAACAGACTTTGTAGTTGAACCCCGGCCCCAATCTCCTTACTGACTAGATAGTGTGGCAGAGTCATTTAGCTCCCAAAGTCACCGATGGCAGAGGCACGGACTCATGCTTGCAAAAATTCGAAAACCTTTAGCTCATCCACTCTAGTCTGGATGACCAAAAACCACAGACTCTATTTAAGTTTAAAAGCTTTATTAAAAGTAAACACATTTATTAAATTCAAGTTTGTCATAAAAGTGAACGTGTAACTGAAAATGGAAAAGTGCTTAGTGCTGACGATTAATTGGACACATTTCTTGTGGTCGAGCCGAGCTCTCACCTGGTTTGAACTTGATCCTGCTCGTGTTCTTAGAAGTCAAGGTTCTGTCTGTTAGGAGAAAAAGTGGTGCGTGTTAAAAAGTAAAAAGCAAACATTCATCAGTTGTGCCAAAAAGTGCAGCAAGACAACAGCCTTCCCTGGAAAAAGGGACCTTTTTACTCTAGAGTAGACAGTCAAAAATTATTAAATTGTACACTTTTTTCACATTTCTTTCTTCCTCCTAGACCAAATATTATATAGTAGTGAGTGGTGTATTCTAACATTATTAAATGTACTTTGTAGGTGGAACATCTGGAGACGGGGCCAGCGCGGAGGTGGTGGCATTGGACGAGGAGGACAACTCTGGGGAGGAGGCGGTGCAAGTGCCGGAAAAGGACATGCCTGTGAGGGTTCACACGGTGGTGGCGGGCAGAGGTAAGCTATACATTCCTTAGTCATTGAGATTGAAGACTGCAGAGTGTGCTTTCTGCACGGGTGTATTATAAAAAAAGCAGGTAGTAGCCTCCTCTAAATGTACTTCGACTTAGCTGTGAAGTTTTTGGCGAGAAGAATCCCAATCAGATCTGAGGTGAACTTGATGGATGGGATGAACGAAAAGCGAAAGAAGGGTGTAAGTAAGTGTGGAAGCACGAGAAATGTAATGATGACTGGCAAAGAAGAATGATATGTGTTTGCTTGGTCCCCGAGGTGGCTGGGAAGGTAAGAAAATGGTATGGTGCATGGCTGGGTGAATGATGAAGCAAGGATGGGTGGAAGGAGAACAGCCTGGGTGGGTGAGACAGAAACTGTATGTGTGCAATATACTTTGAATGGATGGATGCCTGGATCATTCATGGTACTATCTGACTCTTAGATAGCATATGTGAATCTAGAGAGAGTAGACGGTCACTGGATGAACTAAGTGTTACTTTGAAGAGCATGTAACACCGCACCCGCACGTCCGTTCCAGTGTAGGAAAGGCAAGGAAAAGAAGTTGTAACGTTGTCCAAAGACTACCATGAATAGTAGCAGTAGTTTGTATTGCAACTGCAAGCACAGCATATATCCAGTTATTACGGTGGGCACTCCCTACCTCCCTTAATAACTTTAGTTTAGTAGTAGTACGTCATTCATGTGTGGGGGTATCACTGTTCACTCAATAATAAGCAAAGCACCTAAAGTCATCCCATATGTCATCAAATACATCCCATGTGAAGTGATAGATAATCAGATAATTTAGCTTCTTCATTTTCCTTTTCTAATACTCATTTGCACTGTAGGGTGAAAGCTAAATTAATTAAGCAGTAGCCCTTTTAACAGAGTATTCTCAGTGCCACCCGTAATAGAAAAGTAAGAGCTTCACCACCTGCATGTACTGGACCGGTACAGTAACGCAAGTCTGTCTCACTCACCATGGTGTGCGTCTGTTTTTCTCGGGTGCAAGTTCACTGCGCTGGCATTATGCCGGCTTGCATAAGATAACGTACCAATTGTCCTAAACAAGAGAGAAGAAGAAGAATAAGAGTGGTGTACTGTCATAGTCGACTGTAATAGAAGTCCATAGTGCTCGTAGAATTTGTTCCTTAAACTCCCACTAATGTTAGAGCAAGGATGAAGAAGTCGGAGGTTACATAGATACTGTCCTCAATAGTTATGCACTGTGCTTTCAATTTGCTACTTGTACTGTGACAACTTTCTGCTCAATCATTTTGTGTTAATCTTAAGGAGCATTGGTTACAGACTATGTCTTTCTTTTTTCATGTAGTTGCTCCTTCCAAATCCAAGACACCATCAAGGAGGAAGGAGCAGGCTCGAATGGCCCGGCAACGGAGGCTGGATGCCACTGTTGCTGAATATCGGCGGCTGGTGGCCCTGGAGGAGGAGGAGACGCAGTCTGGAACAACAACAACGTCCACTGGGACAGCTGCCTCCTCCTCCGTGCGGGCTGCCAGCCAGCGCAGTGCTCCAGCGGTACGGAGCCGGGCTACCAAAGCCAAACGCCACCGCCCAGCAGCAAAGAAAGCAGCTGCCCCTCACAGGAATTGCAAGGCACACCGGCGCCGCTTATCCCTCAGACTGTCCTACCTGGAGCAGGAGGTCCATAATTATAAGAACGTGGTGGAGGGCCTCCGCTTCGAACTTGCCACCCTCCGCAAGGAGCATGATGCCCTGGCTGCTAATTCCAACAGCACCCTGCCATAGTGTCCCTTGCCCCTTTTTTAGAGACTTTTGGGGGGTGGGAATTGGGAGTTGTGATTTTTGGGGACTTTTGAAGGACAATCGTTGGGGTTAGGGAGGGTCTTGCGGGAGATTCTTTTGTTAGGGCTATAAAAATATACTTTTTGAAACTTTATCTGACCATACCTGTTTTTTACTGCTTTTGAGTCTGGTGGGTGGGGGTTTAACATAACAGTAAGTTTGTTTTCCTGAATAGTCCTAGGACTTTAGTAGTACTACCGTCAATCAAATCTCTCGTCTCTCCTAATACTCCATTATACTACCTCCAACCAAACGCCTATCTTACCTGTAATTTCTGTTTGCAAGTAGGGCTAGGCCCAGGGCTGGCTCCACGGGAAACAGCAAATAAGGTTGGCAATCCTGGGCGGATAAAATTTCCTCATAGCGGTGGTACTAGTGGTGTGACACAGTGGCAGTTGCTTGCCTATGAAAAAAAGAAAATGAAATCTGGTTTGTGCTCCTGAGCAATACAAAGGTACAATACAGAATATAGCAGGTGACAGAAGTACACTAGAACAGTGCCACGTTGTAGCCTAACAAATGTTAAAGTATAACTAATTCGGTTGAAGTTCTTTGACATTAGCCATGGGTCTTTGTCAAGCAGAGTAAGAATATATCATCGGATTTCTTCACCAGCCTGTTGCTATCACCTTATCCTCCCCAGCAAGTGTGTGGATTTATTGCTGTAATTTAGTCACACATCAATCAAAACCACACAGCCCGGGGGAAGAGGGTTAGGGTTTGAAAAATGGATGGGTACGGGGGTTTTTGGGAAAGGTTTTGGGAGACAAGAAAAAGTAGCACAGCATGGACGAACAATTGTGAACATAAACAAATCTTTGGGTACAAACCTATCCATCAATCTTTGAAAGTGCATACACTACTGTAACTGCATGCATGTCAGTTAAAAGTAATTAGTACTTTCGACAACTGTGGAAGAAAGAATGCGACAGTACAGGGCGTGGGTGGAAATATTGATAACTATATTCAACATAAGGTCTCTGTAGCCAGATACCTGAGAGCCTTGCTGGTCACTATAAATCCATTCACAACAACACTCAATGGGGTTGGTCTGGAAGGTGTCAGGTTTACTCCCCGTGATCCAGTCGATGCAAATATGGTTCCACTTCCAAATGTCACCAACACCCAGAAGTGTAAACACAGGGTGTTCGAGGCATTAGGCGGGGGAGAAAAATAACAAACTAAAATAAAAAATGTGGGATGGGTAAAGGTAGGGTCAGCAGGGAAAGGATACCTGTAACAGAAGACAAGACAGGCATCAGTGAAGTGCTGTCCTAACATACAAGGGTACTCTCATATAGTCTCACTAAATAGTCTGCAAGTCTCCCGCCTACTCATGGGAAATGTAGTTTCATAGTACGGTAGGCGCTTAGGGGCTGCGTAACCTGACAGAAGGTATAGTAGATAGAAAAGGAGAAATTGCTTTTTTTCTAGGTGTCCCCTCACTCACCAGGGTTGCCCCTTGGTGACATGCTTCATCATTGGGGCCATCCCAGTCCTCTACGGCCTGGGGCGTGCTGCGACTTGCGAATTACGTAGGAGCACTTACAAATGACTATGTGTGGTGCAGATGTGATAGTGGAGTGGACTAAGTGATGTGTTAAGGGATCAATGTAGAAGCAGAGAGAGAGCCAAGAAATGCAGTCACAGTCAGAGAAAAAGGCAAGGGATACTGTATCTATGTGGTTGTAGTGGTCCTGTTGGAAGTGGTAAGTAAGTTGCCCGCAGAAAAAAAATCCTCCTATTAGCGGCACTCCTCCATTGCAGCCGACGCTTCGTCCATCGATGTTGGTCACCAGAAGACACCCTGTCCACTGCCTGCCTGATGCTGAATTGTGGCTCGCTACTGTGAAGCCTGACTCCATCCTTTTTTCCCCATTGCAGAGACTGAAACCCGGCCTGTAATTATTCAACGAAAAACAGGAAGTGATATAATATTACAACACCACTGATAAATAAATATAAGGCATGTAGGCTGTGGAGTGCAAAAAGTCACAATTTGTTTTTCCTAGTAGACAGTACAATGTTTTTGAAAGTGCGTACTCTGAGTCACCTTTTGAAGGATGTATGGGCAAATTAATGTATCGGATCTTGCCCCTCAAGCTAGGTGTACTGTAAACTGTGTTTTAGAACAAAATTAGATCTTCCTAGCAGTGCTTCCACCCAGACCCTTACTAAAGCCAGTCGCAAAAATGTAGAAGACCCCCAATCAAATCTCAAAAAACGAGGCCTAGCAGAAAACTGGTGACAAAACTTACTTTGAAAGTAAAAGTAGGCCGAAGTACCCTAATTACCCATTACCCACCGTGGATTGCATTCAAACCACTTGCAAGCAACCAAGCAAAAGTAGCCATAGCCAGCATCGCTCCAAGACTCGAAATCCCCCCCACTCAAACACATGCAATAGAAATACTGCTAACCCTAACGAACCCTAAGTTAAGAATAGTGGCAAAGGCTTTCTTTAACTATGCCAAATCCCCCCTTTCCCACCATGGATTTTCTTCAAATGACTTGCAACCAAAATTACACATTCTCACGAGTGCTCTAAGACCCCAGAACTCAGTTTGAAAAATCTAGAACACCCCGAAACACATGCAATCCTGCTGCTAGGGCTAACCCTAACGAACCCTAAGTTACAAAAAGTGCCAAAACTAAAGGCTTTTCCGCGCGGATTTTGTCCCAACCACTTCTACCCGGTATTAGACCTTCCCAGGAATGCCCCAAGACCCGGCAACCCACCCGCCAAGAAGCGTAACACCCCCAAACAGGCCAAAAGCAAAATCTCATACTTGCAATATTTCTGGGCCTTCGGTCCAAACGCGCTGCGTAGCTAGGCCATAAGTCGGGGTTGGCACGACGGATTTCCTGAAAAGCAAATGCAATCAAGATTAGAGTGTCCCAGCAGTGCTCCCAGACCACGAAACTCACCCGCAAACAGACGGAACCCCCCCTAAGAGCACCTCAAAGGCAAGCAAGTCATCAAAAACACAAAAAAAATTCCGCCTGGGATTTGGTCCAAAACACTTTTATCCGGTATTAGAGCTTCCCAGCAATGGCCCCAGAGCCGTCAACCCAGGAGAAAACGAGTAGAAGACCCCCAAACAGCCAAAGAGCAAAAGTACAAAAATGGGGACTTAGTCACTTTTTCACAAATTTCCCAAATCACTCCGCGCGCGCTCTGCAGCTAGGCCCTAAGTCCCCTCAGCCACCATGGATTTGCTTCAAACCTCTTGCAAAGTAAAGTATATATAGCCAGCAGTGCTCCCACACCACGAAACTCACCCGCAAACACCAGGAAGCCCCCCAAACAGGCCCCCGAAAACGCTACATAGAGCAAAATGTCAGAAATAGCCCAAAAAAAAATCGGCCTGGATTTTGTCCCAACCACTTCTACCCGGTATTAGACCTTCCCAGGAATGCCCCAAGACCCGGCAACCCACCCGCCAAGAAGCATAACACCCCCAAACAGGCCAAAAGCAAAATCTCATACTTGCAATATTTCTGGGCCTTCGGTCCAAACGCGCTGCGTAGCTAGGCCATAAGTCGGGGTTGGCACGACGGATTTCCTGAAAAGCAAATGCAATCAAGATTAGAGTGTCCCAGCAGTGCTCCCAGACCACGAAACTCACCCGCAAACACCAGGAAGCCCCCCAAACAGGCCCCCGAAAACGCTACATAGAGCAAAATGTCAGAAATAGCCCAAAAAAAAATCGGCCTGGATTTAGTCCCAACCACTTCTACCCGGTATTAGACCTTCCCAGGAATGCCCCAAGACCCGGCAACCCACCCGCCAAGAAGCATAACACCCCCAAACAGGCCAAAAGCAAAATCTCATACTTGCAATATTTCTGGGCCTTCGGTCCAAACGCGCTGCGTAGCTGGGCCATAAGTCGGGGTTGGCACGACGGATTTCCTGAAAAGCAAATGCAATCAAGATTAGAGTGTCCCAGCAGTGCTCCCAGACCACGAAACTCACCCAGAAACACCAGGAAGCCCCCCAAACAGGCCCCCGAAAACGCTACATAGAGCAAAATGTCAGAAATAGCCCAAAAAAAAATCGGCCTGGATTTAGTCCCAACCACTTCTACCCGGTATTAGACCTTCCCAGGAATGCCCCAAGACCCGGCAACCCACCCGCCAAGAAGTATAACACCCCCAAACAGGCCAAAAGCAAACTCTCATACTTGCAATATTTCTGGGCCTTCGGTCCAAACGCGCTGCGTAGCTGGGCCATAAGTCGGGGTTGGCACGACGGATTTCCTGAAAAGCAAATGCAATCAAGATTAGAGTGTCCCAGCAGTGCTCCCAGACCACGAAACTCACCCGCAAACACCAGGAAGCCCCCCAAACAGGCCCCCGAAAACGCTACATAGAGCAAAATGTCAGAAATAGCCCAAAAAAAAATCGGCCTGGATTTAGTCCCAACCACTTCTACCCGGTATTAGACCTTCCCAGGAATGCCCCAAGACCCGGCAACCCACCCGCCAAGAAGTATAACACCCCCAAACAGGCCAAAAGCAAACTCTCATACTTGCAATATTTCTGGGCCTTCGGTCCAAACGCGCTGCGTAGCTGGGCCATAAGTCGGGGTTGGCACGACGGATTTCCTGAAAAGCAAATGCAATCAAGATTAGAGTGTCCCAGCAATGCTCTCAGACCATGAAACTCACCCACAAACAGACGGAACCCCCCCTAAGAGCACCTCAAAGGCAAGCAAGTCATCAAAAACACAAAAAAATTTCCGCCTCGGATTTGGCACAAACCACTTTTAGTGCTTCCCAGCAATGGCCCCAGACCCGTCAACTCACCTGCAAAGAGGTAGAACAACACCCCCACAAGTGCTGAGTCTTTCTTCATTGGGCGTAAACCAGCCCTCTGCTTTGATGGAAATAGGAGTCTGGAGGAGGAGGATAGAGGAGCATGTTCTTCTGAACTTGTGAACCTGAGGAATGCAGACTGCGGCACCTTCAAATAAATTAGCAAACAAGTGAAGACAGTTCTGCTGATGGGCTTGTCTTTGTGATTATCTGATTAAAGTTTGAATTATATTAACTGTGCACAACAAAGAAAGACAGACACACAGGAATAAAAGTGAATAAGGATGAAAAAGAAAGTTATTGATTCGTTGTCTCATTTTCAGGGCTCGAAGTCGGAATCACGGTCCAGGAATAAGAATAAGGCTTCGTCATCATACTCTGCGAATTCAGCCCGGGTGAGGTCAGTGCCACCTGACAGAGTAGAAATTCCCTCATCTATGGTGCTGGCCACCTCCTCTTCATCCGGCACGCTCTCTCGTACTCTTATATCTGGTGGTATGAGGTGCTGATTCATCTTGATCATTGTTAACCTCTCCACATTTTTGGGCGAGAGGCGGCTCCGTTTGGGAGTTACAATCCCACCAGCCGCACTGAAAACCCGTTCAGAAGACACACTTGCGAGTGGGCAAGACAAGTAGTTTAAAGCCAGGTTGGTGAGCTGTGGCCACAATTCTTTTTTCCCATGCCAATACGCCAATGGGTCAGAATTAACATAGACCTCTGTGGAGTCATTCAGATAGTCCTTCACCATCGACTCAAGGTCCTCCTCCAAGGTTCCTCCACTTTGCGTAGCTCTTGCTGTGCCTCTGGCCTTTTGAGAACCAAACCCACGCAGAGCTAGCCAATCCTCTTCAGCCTCCAATGTTTCTGCTGCCTTTCGTGCAGATGATGCGGTTGCCGGTGTCTTTAACGGCTGAGAGGTCACTTGTGCCACAGCCACAGGTGCAGAAGTGGATTGTTTTGACTGGGGATGGCCTGATGATGTACTGCCATTTCCTTCAATTTCCAGCCGTTCTGTTTCAAACTTCTTGGCTGACAAGGCTAGCCAACGTTTGTACTTTGTAACATCTTCATCAGCAAAAGGAAAGAATGCTCTGCCTGCCAGCGCCTTTTTGTAGCGTGGATCCAGAATAGTAGCACAAATGTAATGCTGTTCTGAGTGGATCTTTTGAAGACGTTCATCACCTTGTAGGAGCTCTAATAATGTCTCAGCCAGAAGCAAAGAGTCTTTCTTTTTGTCATCTTTTCGAAACACAGAACACACCTCCTTCAGTTGGTCCTCCAGCATGTACAACAATGGGATAGCTTTTCCCAAATTAGAGTCCTCCTTGCTGACTGCACGTGTGAAGACCTCAAAAGGACGAAGCATGCGTGTTAGGCTTTCAACTATGTTCCATTGCGGCCCACCCATCCTCAGCTCCTCTATACCCTCTTTCAAGAAAAATTGATCGAGTTGCGTATACTGCTCATACAGACGCTCAAGCATGTAGAAGGTTGAGTTCCAACGTGTTACCACCTCCTGGATGAGTGCTTTCACTGGCATTTGACTTTGATATAGCATGCTCCTCAGCTGCTTGCGGGCCTTAAAAGAATGCCTGAAATGCTTGCAAATTTTTCGGCAGTTGTCCAATACACTGTACGCTGCACTGCGTTTATTACCCAAGAATTTTTGGACAACCAGGTTTATACAGTGCGCCAAACACGGCACTCTGAAATAGTAACCGTCCCTCATGGCCTTAACTATATTGGAGCCATTGTCTGTGGAAACATAACCAACCTTGCGTTTTAGTGGGGACAGACAGTTAAGGACCTTTGTGTTAAAGACATCCAAAATGTTTTCTGCTGTGTGACGTTTCTCCAAACCAAACATGGCTAGTGTTGCATGTTTCCGAGCACCTTTAAAAACAATGTTAGTGTCAACACCTGAGTTTAGCTTTGCTTTAGCCCCTGAAAAAGAGACCCAGTGTGCAGTGATGCACATGTAATCAGCGCCTGCGCCACTGGTCCACATGTCTGTTGTCAGATGTATAGTGTGAACAGCACTCTTCTCCAAAGCTGCCCCAATCAACTTCAGAACATCTTCATGTAGTGCTGGAACCGCAACTCGGGCAAAATAGAACCGGCTAGGAACCTTCCATTTAGGGCAGAGCACTGTCACTAATTCTAGAAAACCAACCCCTTCTACAAAAGAAAAAGGGAGAAGGTCCAGAGCTAGCATTTTAGCCAGCTTAGTGTTATACAGACGGGTCATTGGGTGGTTGCGTTCATATTGCGCTTCTGTAAACAACATCTTTTTAATGTTGCCCTGCACCAATGATTTACGGGATGATGATGATCTCTTCGACCCAGTTACGCTCGCTGATGAACTTTTCCGCATTGATGTCTCACTCTCTCCCACACTCTTAGTGTGGCTCCCATGGGGTGTGCTGCTGACATGGGAACTGGGTGTAAGTGAAGTGTTTGAATCGTCTTCTTCTACCTCCTCGTCATCAGCAGATGACAAATCAACGTTTTCATTACGTGCAATTCCGGCTTTCTTGACCGCCTCTAGGTGCGGAAACCATTCGACAGGGTGCCTTCTCTCAAGATGACCTCTCTGGCCTCCGGTACCATAGTTAGAACCAAGCTTACCACGACTATATCGAAGCTTACAAAGGCTACAAATGGCTACGTTTTCCTTTTTTGGGCAAACACTAAAGAAGTCCCAAACTGGAGACTTGAAATGTCTTCGGGGGCCGGAGGAGGCGGCGATACTGGTGGTGGTGGTCCTGCTGCTAATGACAGATGAAGTGGAGGATGTGGATTGCCGAACTTCAGTACGTTTTGCACTTTCACCACCACGAATTGAGGTCGAGGACGAGGTGGGTACCTTCTTGCGAGGAAGAAATATGGAAGCGGTAGGTTTTGGTGTACTACTTAACTCCAAATCTAATGATTCCATTTCCATTGCCTCCTCGCCGACATCATCATCACGCTCAGCAGCTTCTCGGGATAGGGTCAAAATGTCTCTTTGCTGCATGCCCGGTGGGGCTGCAGTGACCTTTGTGATGACTGCCTCGTCGTCATCGTGAGAGGCTTCATCACCAGCAGTATCTGTCACTTCTTGTTGAGCCTCATCACACTCCATAGGTTTGAGTTTTTGGACGACCTTCCTTTTACGCTTAGGTACCGGTGGCAGATCATGGTGTGCCTCTGCCTCACTGTCAGACCGCAGTTGTCGTGGTTCCCAAGACAGATCACTTGCACCAGAACGAGGTGGGCTTGAAGAAGATGTAGACACCCCCCTTGATCTTTTCCTTGCTAGGGATGTGGAAGACAATGAATGATCATCAGGAGGAGTGGCTTCCAATGATACCTCAGCTTCATTGTCGATTTCCAAATGTGCCCCTACTTCGGGAGGAACAACTATTGTGGGCACTTGTGAACGTCCATGCACCTTTGCTTGCGCATCTCCTTTTGCTGCCTCTCCTTCCACATGTACTTGGGCGTGTACTTGCACATGGTGTTGTTGTTGCGGCTGTGGTTGTTCAACACTTGTCAGATGAGTTACAACAACCTGTGTTGATTCAGGGACATTGCTGCTACTTTCTTGCGATGAGCCAACATCACTGGTCGATGGTGATTGGAGAAGTACACTGACTGCCTCTGAAGCACTCAAGGGCTTTGACTTAAGTTGGCGTGGTGGTGGAGGCACTGAACCCAATGGAGCAGGGGTGCTGCTCTCAGGTTGGTCCCCAGCAGATCCTGCTGCTGCAGGCGTACTTTTTTTTTTGCTCCCAAAAAAAGTGGTGGGTGGCACACCAGCCTCCTTGGTAACTTGCTTCTTCTGCTCCTTACTAGCAACTTTCTTGCTAGAGGAGCTACGGAGAAGTTTCTTTGGGGCCATCTTCTTCAGAGCAGGTCAGACAGCAGGCCGCAGTTGCACGAATTGTAGAGTTGTCTGAGGCCAGACGTGACGTCGCGTGACGTTATGCTGCACACACACACCGCTGCAGGACTTCTTCCTGGCACTGGTGGTTCTCTTGAGTCTTGTGCACCTAAAAAAAATGGAAGACAGAGGAACATCAGTTCAGTTATAGAGCACAAAAAAATCGAAAAACACTGCAAAATCAGCACAATCCCAATCCATCCATGCCCTCCATAATGTTTAAATTCAAGACAACCCACAGAAAGACTAGGCCCATGCAAGACTCACTACCCCTGGGCATAAATAAAGGTTGAAAAGTAGGCAAAATGGTTGGAGGCCTAACAACAAAGCCTGCATTCAAAATGGCCACTTGCCTGCCAGCACATGGCCAGTGCCTGTAGCTGCACTCAAAATGGCCACCAGCCACATGGCATGTCCCTCCCCATGAACACCCCCAAAAATCGAAAAACACTGCAAAATCAGCACAATCCCATTCCATCCATGATGTTTAAATTCAAGACAGCCCACAGAAAGACTAGGCCCCATGCACCACTCACTACCCCTGGTCAAGGCCCCAACAACAGGTCAAAAATCGAAAAACACAAAATTTTACAAAAAAAAAAAATCGAAAAACACAGAAAAATCAGCACAATCCCAATTCATCTATGGCCTCCATGATGTTTAAATTCAAGACAACCCACAGAAATACTAGGCCCATGCAAGACTCACTACCCCTGGCATAAATAAAGGTTGAAAAGTAGGGAAAATGGTTGGAGGCCTAACAACAAAGCCTGCATTCAAAATGGCCACTTGCCTGCCAGCACATGGCAAGTGCCTGTAGCTGCACTCAAAATGGCCACCAGCCACATGGCATGTCCCTCCCCATGAACACCCCCAAAAATCGAAAAACACTGCAAAATCAGCACAATCCCATTCCATCCATGATGTTTAAATTCAAGACAGCCCACAGAAAGACTAGGCCCCATGCACCACTCACTACCCCTGGTCAAGGCCCCAACAACAGGTCAAAAATCGAAAAACACAAAATTTTACAAAAAAAAAAAATCGAAAAACACAGAAAAATCAGCACAATCCCAATTCATCTATGGCCTCCATGATGTTTAAATTCAAGACAACCCACAGAAATACTAGGCCCATGCAAGACTCACTACCCCTGGCATAAATAAAGGTTGAAAAGTAGGGAAAATGGTTGGAGGCCTAACAACAAAGCCTGCATTCAAAATGGCCACTTGCCTGCCAGCACATGGCAAGTGCCTGTAGCTGCACTCAAAATGGCCACCAGCCACATGGCATGTCCCTCCCCATGAACACCCCCAAAAATCGAAAAACACTGCAAAATCAGCACAATCCCATTCCATCCATGATGTTTAAATTCAAGACAGCCCACAGAAAGACTAGGCCCCATGCACCACTCACTACCCCTGGTCAAGGCCCCAACAACAGGTCAAAAATCGAAAAACACAAAATTTTACAAAAAAAAAAAATCGAAAAACACAGAAAAATCAGCACAATCCCAATTCATCTATGGCCTCCATGATGTTTAAATTCAAGACAACCCACAGAAATACTAGGCCCATGCAAGACTCACTACCCCTGGCATAAATAAAGGTTGAAAAGTAGGGAAAATGGTTGGAGGCCTAACAACAAAGCCTGCATTCAAAATGGCCACTTGCCTGCCAGCACATGGCAAGTGCCTGTAGCTGCACTCAAAATGGCCACCAGCCACATGGCATGTCCCTCCCCATGAACACCCCCAAAAATCGAAAAACACTGCAAAATCAGCACAATCCCATTCCATCCATGATGTTTAAATTCAAGACAGCCCACAGAAAGACTAGGCCCCATGCACCACTCACTACCCCTGGTCAAGGCCCCAACAACAGGTCAAAAATCGAAAAACACAAAATTTTACAAAAAAAAAAAATTGAAAAACACAGAAAAATCAGCACAATCCCAATTCATCTATGGCCTCCATGATGTTTAAATTCAAGACAACCCACAGAAATACTAGGCCCATGCAAGACTCACTACCCCTGGCATAAATAAAGGTTGAAAAGTAGGGAAAATGGTTGGAGGCCTAACAACAAAGCCTGCATTCAAAATGGCCACTTGCCTGCCAGCACATGGCAAGTGCCTGTAGCTGCACTCAAAATGGCCACCAGCCACATGGCATGTCCCTCCCCATGAACACCCCCAAAAATCGAAAAACACTGCAAAATCAGCACAATCCCATTCCATCCATGATGTTTAAATTCAAGACAGCCCACAGAAAGACTAGGCCCCATGCACCACTCACTACCCCTGGTCAAGGCCCCAACAACAGGTCAAAAATCGAAAAACACAAAATTTTACAAAAAAAAAAAATCGAAAAACACAGAAAAATCAGCACAATCCCAATTCATCTATGGCCTCCATGATGTTTAAATTCAAGACAACCCACAGAAATACTAGGCCCATGCAAGACTCACTACCCCTGGCATAAATAAAGGTTGAAAAGTAGGGAAAATGGTTGGAGGCCTAACAACAAAGCCTGCATTCAAAATGGCCACTTGCCTGCCAGCACATGGCAAGTGCCTGTAGCTGCACTCAAAATGGCCACCAGCCACATGGCATGTCCCTCCCCATGAACACCCCCAAAAATCGAAAAACACTGCAAAATCAGCACAATCCCATTCCATCCATGATGTTTAAATTCAAGACAGCCCACAGAAAGACTAGGCCCCATGCACCACTCACTACCCCTGGTCAAGGCCCCAACAACAGGTCAAAAATCGAAAAACACAAAATTTTACAAAAAAAAAAAATCGAAAAACACAGAAAAATCAGCACAATCCCAATTCATCTATGGCCTCCATGATGTTTAAATTCAAGACAACCCACAGAAAGAATCAGTCCACCCACCACTGAGTACCCCTGGGAAAAGGCCCCAAAACAGCCCAAAAATCGAAAATCCCAAAATTTTAGTTGCAGCAACTGTAATGCCCCAAACAAACTTACTTGTAAAATTTCTAATCCAACAGTGATCCAAAGAAAGTCAAAAAGGCCTCAAATCCAAAGATCCAGCAGCATCCACAAAAGGTAATCCTTCCAGGTCCACATCCGAATGAAAAGTGACCAGGAGATGGACAAAGCACTGGGAGGAGCCTGCTGAACAGGAACAGGAAGTTGAAGACTATGGGGCACTTCCTTCCTCCCACCCCCCTGCCCCCCTCCCCAAAATGGACTCCTCGCTAAAAAAGTGCAGGCAAATGTCAAACTAAGGAGTTATTCACATAAAAATCATCATTTCTAGAAGGTTTATGCTGCTTGCTGGTGGATTTCTTGTGCAGAATTGCAAATTTATATTTTCGCGCGCCGCATCTCAAATCTCGCAATTTGCGAAGTACCGCGAGACGTGATCTCGCCGTACTCGCGTTGACAAACTCTCGCTGGCAAGCCGCGATGACGTAATCGCGCTCGCCAATTCCCGCGGGAACACACAGCAAGATCCAAAATGGCGCAGCACTCGCAAACTATCGAAAAAAACAACTCGGCAAACGATGATAAACGCCGCGCGCCGCAAAAATTGTATCACCAACGCCGCGCGCCGCCAAAAAAATCCGCTGCGTGCGAATTTGCGGATTTTGCGGGAAATCCGCAAATCTCGCGGATTGCGGATTTCCCGAAAATCCGCAAAATCCGCGAGCGGAACGGATTTTCCGCCCACGCTTACTTTGCACGCAACGGTGGCGTGCTTGCCCCCGCAGCTAGCGCATGCGTGTTGAAACTTACAAGACGAGCCCCATGAGCAGTCCCCCGCCTCGTATCTCCAACAGATCGCCTTGGTTGCGGTTGGGGAGTACGATCTCCCGTTCGACCGCCTTTGATAAGAACCACTCTTCCCCTTTTGGTAGGAGCTCCGAAAGGGCTGGTCGCCTTTTCCCGCCCAGGCCCTAACATCTTTGGCTGTGAGCATCTTGTGGATGAAACCCGAGACATCCTCCTCATTCCACTCCATTTCGGGGTGCCTCTGCATTTTTAATCTAAACCCTTTATCGTATTCTAACCAGGCATCCCCCGGGAACTGCCTCTGTGCTAGGTGGATATTGGCCTCGTAAAGCCACAAGTCAGCCGCGCAATGGGGGAACCTTTCCACTATAATGCATGCCATGATTCTAAAAGCATCTAACCAATTGTCGAAACTGCGCTCTTTTCTGGCCCCACGGCTTTCTCTCCTGTCCTCTTTCTTCCTGTCGCACGTGGTTAGATCAAGTCCCTCTAGCTGTATTTCGAGCAGCGAAAATATGTCAATGAATTCCTTGCGCCATATCCTCTCTTTTACCGCTAGGGGGATGAGACATGCCAAGCCGGTGGCTTTCGTAGTCAGGGACGCCGGACCGGGGGATGGCCTGATGTAATGATCATTGACTACCCCGCTCGGAGGCGGGCTTCCCGAACGGGGCCGTAACCCCAACCGGGTAGTGGGGAGATTTGTTCCCCCTGGGCGGACAAGCTTACCTGTTCTTGCACTCTTGTCTGACGGGCCCACCCCGGGTCGACCATATGCCACGTGAGACCTGCCGCTTCCTCCGCACGCTGCTCCCTAGGCCCTGGTACCCCTTGCCCTGTGCCATTAAGTAGCCCCGGCGCCAGCGATTTTAGACATTCCCTTACGATGTTGCTAATATGCTCAACCTTTTTCTTTTGGTCGGTGGTCTCGCTCTGGTCTCGGCGGGAGGGGTTTCTGCCGCACTTTCCTCGGAGGGTTCCTCTTCGATGTTCTCTTCATTGGCGTGTTCTTCAGCTTCTTAGGTGCGGAAGGCCCTGGTTCTTCGTCCGCCTGTTCTACCGGTCTGTTCTCTTTCCCTTTGCCCAGGTGGGGGTGAAGCCAGTCGTCGCCGTGGATGGCCGATAACTCGCAGATCTTCAACAGCACCTCTGCCATCTCGTCCGGCTGGCCTTCCGACATGTCGTGAGTCACTGCGCACTTGTGTGTGGCTTCTTGGTCTCTCGCGTCTGCGTCAGGCCGTCAGCTGGGGGCACAGCTAGCTGCGTGTGCTTATCCCGGGCTCTGAGCTTGCCGCGGTTTTACCTGTTGCTGCTTCGGGGGAGCTGGCACGGCGCGCCGCGCTCCGTAAGGCGTCCTCGGTGATGACGACCTTGATCTTCAACTGGAGCCTTGCCGTCTTCCTCTTCGTCCTTCGCCGCGTCGCCTCTCTTCCTCTTCAGTCGTTGTTGCTGTCGCGCCGTTCTCCCAGCTCCTCGAATGCGATGTGCTTCTGCTGGGAGGGCGGCGTCGCTTAAATCCTCTTGAGCCCTCCATGCAGGCCTCAGGTGAGTCCCCCTGATTGGGGGGTTCAAACAAAGCCAGGTTGACCATTGGGCGCCCTTTGGGGGCGCTCAGGTCAACCGGTCACTTCCGGTCGGGTGGCTGGTGCGCACCCCGCTTCCGCTGGTTCCTGTGCGCATCGAAGCGCCCAGAACCAGTTTACCCCCGCTGGTGGCACCACAAGGGTTATGGCGCCGGCCTTCGAGCCTCCCCCACCCTTCGGGCGGGTGCGGCGGCCTCTGCAACAACACTCTTCAAGGTTTGCCAGCCTTTTCACGGATGTCACCCTGGACTATTCATCACATCAGGCAAATCGCCTCCGGCAGTCCATCTGTATTGTAATTAGTGGTGGCCAAAGATTTCATTTTTGCAACCTTCGCAAAGTTGTATGGAAAACTTTGCGACATAAAAACCGGGTCTTACTCTTTTGCTCTTACTCTTTTGCTAAAATTCAAGTTGCCAATGCAGTTGCAAACTTGCTCTGCATAAGTTATATCTCAGAACAGGAGCTGTCTTCTCCTTTGCAGTGCCATTCTGCATTAGAACAGCCTCCAAAAGATAACCTTGAAGAGAATAAGTCTGTATGAATTTTTCGACTTCACTGGGTTTGATTACAGTGAACATGATTTCACTATGCACTGCGAATGATCTCGTAATGTACAGTAATACTTACACTGGCAAAGAGTAAAGCAAGAAACATTTCAAGGCTGTAAAGGGTGGAAATAAGGAATGTTGCCATACTCTGCCTCTGAAAATACCATGGTGCAAGGGTGCAGCGTTACAGGCAGGATTGCACAAAAACATTTTTCAAAGGTTCTTTCCTCTTTCTACATGTGCTGAAGAATATAGTGGTTTAGGATACCTTGCTGAGGAGATTATTGTACAGTGGCGGCTTCTCCATAGGGGCATGGGGGTGTTGCCCCACTGCTTTCTCGCAGTGCGAGAAGCAGAAACATTAAATGGTAAAAACTACCATTTCATGTTTCTGCTTCTCGCACTGCGAGAAAGCAGAAATGCCTGGTTGTGGGTGGGTGTGTGGGTAGTCCTGCTCGAGAGTAGGGGAGCAGTGGCTTTCCCACTGTTGTGGGCCCTGACTGCTTTGCCGGCATGGGGCCGACCAAAGCAGTCATGCCCACTCTCCCAAAAGGGCCTCCCATTAGGCACCTGGCTGGGGCGCTGTGTGCCTGCACCGCACCAATCACAACGCTGCCATGGCAGCATTGTGATTGGCGGAGGCGAGGGAGGCTGCCTGTGGGTGGATGCTTCCTGTTGAGGAGAGCAGCAGAAAAAGCGTGAATCGGGACCCGGCCAGGAGCTGAGGCGGGTGTGAGTTTTATTTTAATAATTAAACCCCTCCAGCCTCCCCCAATCCAACCAGTGACAACCCCATTTCCACCCCCCCCCCTCACCCGCCCCTCATGCTGGCCACGACTGTAGAGGCTGCAGCACTGAGTGGGGTCCGGGTCTAGCTTGAGTCCGAGCTTCCACAGGAAAGTTCATCAAAATCCAGGTTTCGCCAAATAAATGGTGACATTTTTCAGTTTACTGGACATGTGCAGCGCAGAGTTACCCATCTTTTTATTGCCTTGAATTGCACACGAGAGAGGATTAAGGAACAGCGTTGAGAGAGATCATTTTGGGAAAGACACGGTGGTGTGATGTGATAGAGATCCGAATTTCAAAAGAGCACAAAAGAAACACCATGGCTTTTAGTGCTAGTTTTAAAAAAAGTATTAGTTTTTAAAGACAGTGTAATTCTCAGTTATGTTGAACCAGTTATGTTGAACCCTTTTTTATTTACATGCTTTAATAGTGTGCTTGAATTTCATTAAACATCGACCTCTGTTGCATTTCAAACTTACGTTTACGTACGTTTTCCATTAACCTCTCAACTCTACTGTTACATCTTGTCCTTTTGTTCGATTAATATCCTATGCAAATTGTCACATCCGTGCTTGCTAGTGTTAGAAAAGACACGGGTCTAGTGTGCGATTGCGAGTAAATGTTGCATCTGGCACGTTCCATAACCAGGACCCCTGAAGTAGGAACTTGAGCTAGAGCAAGGTCTAAGGTTTCAGAGTAGATTTTTAATGGAGGAACAAAGGAAACACCCTTTTGGATATTATTGTTAATGGCTCTTAAATTGAAGCAGTTTGTTTTGTATTGTATCATTGGTTTATGCTGTGTCTCGCTAATGCCCTTGGGTAGTTGTTCACGTTTTGCAGTGCAGTATATTCACAAGTGCAATATTGGAGAGATGTCTTATTTTATTGATCATGGGTGAAAGATGGCTTTTTATTTAGAATTATGGAAGGTTCCAGATTTGATTTGTAGCCAATAACTCTAACTTTGTGAAAATGTGTCTCTCCAACTTTTTACCAGTATGAAAAGGTGGCTGCAAACCAGGATAATATGTATGGCAAAGGGGGTGCAGTGCTTACCTCCTACAAAGTACCCCTAAGTCCAAACAGTCCGATATAGTATTGTGTGCTAAGGTAAATTAAGTATGTTTTACAATATGTGCCAGGACACAAAGCCCATCGCTGTTCCTGTGCCAGTAGGAGGAGGCAAATGTTCTGTACTGCAATTGCAAACAAATTGAGTGTGCATTTTCAGCCTAGTAGGAGTGCTGCTCAAACTTCCTGCTTTCTCAAATTTGCTTGAAAATGCACAATTTGCCCACTCTTTTTTCAAAATGTTCTCAGGGGGAGAGCCCCCGTAGGTGTTTCGGGCTCGCTCACCGTAGTGAAGTACAATATTTGTTTTATGCCTCACACTTTCAAATATCACCAGCCGCCACTGTTATTGTAGAAGGGAGTCCGCATCCTATACTCCCACCTCTCATCTCTTCCAGAACCATCGGAGGTTTTCGGTGAGTGTTTAAATAAAGAAATTAGAGCGGCTGTCTATCTGTACCTGGAGATTGGCAGGATAAATCAGGGCACATTGCAACTCCAGCCCTTTGATTCTAAACCGGAATCATTTAATCCTGATAAATTCATGCTGTCATGTTTGCCAGAATTAAGGGGCCCTTAAGGCACACTTCCTACATGAGGGGGGGACAGGCCTGGGATGGCACTATGGAACCCAGTGCCCCCTGTTCCAGCACATAGAATGTGGAGGGTCCTCTGGCTCAAACACTTTTTCCAACCAGCCACCCAAAAAGGAATACATGGAGGTGTCCTCGATGTTCTCAGGTAGGCCAATCACTCTTATAATATGATGCCTGGCTGGTCTTTGGCTCTAAGCTCCAGAACTAGTATCTTCATGTTTGTGACAGCTTTCTGTTTAGTAGGGTATTCAGATGCTGAGTCCATGTCAGCTCCTGTGGTCTCCACTTTAAACACTCTATCTGATATTTTCCTGTATTCCTTGTAGCAGCTCAAGGTCCGAGGTCAAAATGTATATTTTAAGTTCCATGAGGTTTCATTTAAAACAGTGTGCGCAACTCCCAATGAGACTTCACCTTCTGCTTCCTACCTATGGGGCTCATTTACAAGTACCTTGCGCGGCCGGTGCGTCATTTTTTCCCATTTCAAAAGTGGCACAAGGGGCTTGTAAATAAGCCCCTAAGGGGCCGATGTACAAGCCCCTTGCGCCGCTTTTACGCCGCCGTTGCGTCACTTTTGTGATGCAGCGGCGGCGCAAAAGATGCCCCATGGTGCGGGGTATTTTCAACGTGACGCATCTCCCAGATGCGTCACGTTGTAAAGCCCTGCGCCAGAAGAGGCGTACCATCGCAGGGGGAGGCGTTCCGGCGCAGGAACACCTCCCAAAAGTGGCTGAGTGAAATCTACAAGATTTCACTCAGTCACCTTTGGGCCCATGCTGCGTAAAAACCCTGCGCTTGCTTGAGGCAGGTGTAAGGATTGACGCAGCATTGTGCACATAGGGCCCCGCTGATAATTGCTGGAGCTGCGTCGCGCTTGCGGCGCAACTCAAACAATGCGCCGCTTTCACGGCACAGATGCGTGACGCATCTGTGCCGTTTTTGCCCCATGGTGCGCCGCATTGTAAATGCGGCGCCTCAAGGGTGGCGGAGCTGCGGCGCACAATTACTGGCGCATCCCTGCCGATATGCAGGGATGCGCCAGTAATTGTAAATCTGCCCTTATGTTTCTACTTGCTGCACCTTGAAGTTTGTGGGGTGCTTGATATTACCACTTGCGGCAGCTAGCTCCCTCAAAAATAAATGTCCCTTGTCACTGAGTGATAATATGAAGTGGCTCCCTCCCCGAGGCATAAATCTAACCCATGGCCGGAGTCGCTTAAATGGCGTTCCGACTTGTATCGTGTTTCTGCGTGTGTATCTTGCCGCTCGCTGCACCAGTGTCACAGTTAGGCTTGTCTGCCAGCCCCCCACCCCCATACTGGGGTGCTAAGCAGGCCAGCAGATGGTGCTCTGCCACAGCGGATAAGCGGCTCAGTTTCACATCCTCTTCCCTTATATTACCCTCAGACATATTTATATGCCTTACTATTATTTATTTACTGCTGTAAGTCACAGGGAAGAGAGGCAATAAAGTGTAGGTCTGGAGCTTGGTATGCAATTAAGTCTAAGCACTCTAATATACGCTGCCCAGTATTTCACTGAATTAACTCCAGTTACGGCATAAAACCAGTTTCTGAAAAATAAGGGAAAGGCATACATTAAGAAAGCAGGTTTAATGCATTATGTCAAGTAAACACCTTTGTTTTAAATTCAGTGTTTAAAAAGTAGTTTGCGTTTAAGGAAATACCGGTCTGTGCAGAATCCCCACTGATCCTAAATCAAAGGCAGCAAGTGCGAGGCAGCTCTCGTTGGTGGAGTCCTCGAGCATGAAAGATATTAATGCTGTTGACAGAAGTCCGAGTGTTTCAAAAAACATGGCCACCAGCCAGCGGGGACTTCAAGGACAGGATAGAAAATTGCCAAACTAGTTCTGTAAAATGAACCTTTCTTGACAGGTCTCGTGAGGGCGAGGATAAGAGTGGGACAGGAGGGTGGGTGTGGGAAGGCGTGATGGACGTATAGGATACATTTGAAAGACTCCAACTGTCTCCGAAAACTGATGACACTCGGCAGCCAGTGGGTGTTCGGGTGTAACAGCCACCTTTCGGGCTCAGAGTTACCACGGACTTCACAAGTAATAAGCAAAGAATCCCAATAAAACGCTCGCATCCCTGACACCCTACTCACAGCCTTCGCGGCATGGATTAGGGATTGGGAGACACAATAACCAACAATATTGACAACACACACAGTCTGGCAAAAGGGCTGATTTAGTTTTAATTCCCAGTAGGGCGCGAGATGTAAGGACATCCCGAGGCCAACTGGGAATCAAAATCAGCCCTTTTGTCATACCAGTCCCCACACTGTGCATAGCACTCGCGCACGGCAAACAAGCCTGACCAGTGCAAGGTGGGGTTGGGGCTTCTCCTCCTAGGATTTTTTAGTTTTTTTTTTAATAAAAGAAATTATGCCTTTTCAATAAAAAAATACCAGTATATATAAATAAATATGATAACTTTTAAAGCAAAGTGTAGTGCAGTACATCATGATATCCAGTTCTGATGCGAAAAACAAGGAGTGCACTGGCATTATTATGGAGAGCAGACTCAACTGACAGGCTTCTTTTGTGAGATGGGAACACAAGGACGGTGTCCCTCTCCCTTTCAGTGAGGTATGGTATCTATATTGTGCTTGCAACCCTTCATCCCACCTGGGGTATCATAGTTCATGCCACTCCTCCACACCATCACCTCACAGAGATTTTGAGGTTCTCATGTGCGAGCATTGGTAGTTAAACCTGTCCAAGTTGGTCTTTTACATTATGGGACTTGAAGTCCCATTTGTTCCAAATGAAACCAGAACTACAGTTCGAGAATTTAAAGGATCCTACCTGGATTGCATGAGGTACTCATGCATGTACCTGGGAAGTAATTAAGGTCTGTAGCACCTCTGTACTGGTCAGAGGTGCAGGTGGGCTTCTATTGGTCCGAGTATCACACCGTGGCACTGTGAGGACAACACCTCATAGTATGCGGACAGGGGGCAGTCCCATGTGTTTCTCCAAGCCCTTGGTAAAGAGGCCTATCTCTCACATGGACTGCAGATAGGAGGTATACAACTAACCCCCATTTAGCACTCTGCATCTTTGGCACAGGCACCTTTAGTTTCACATACCAACTGCAATTATAAATAGAGATGAGGGGTGGGTTTCAGCCCTCATCCTCTCACCAACTCTGCTGGTGGCATCACTGTTGGAGGCATGCAGAGCGAGTTACTCATTTTACTACCACACTTTAAAAGCTACTTCAGAAACAAATGGTTTCAAGGCTGAGTGGACGTGCGTTAAAACCATTTCTTCTTGCCTTTTCTCAAATCAGGGCATGGCGAAACGCGGTATAGCAGCAGAAAAAGTCACTCTTCAGTGCACTGGACTTTGCAACTCCGCTCCAGTCACCACCAGGCACTGGTAGATAGGCCTCGCCGCACCTGACAAAGACTTAAAAGAAGCCGCAGCCAGGAATCTGCCTCGCGCCGTAGCCCAGGCTGTTTGTTCCTGCTTGCAGTGGCTGCAGCCTGTCCTGAATGCATGCACTTTAACGGGCAGCTTGGACCCCACAATCAAAAACTCGCCCCCAACACGCAAGCCGTTCCGCACCTATCTGGCCTCTCGGGAAACGTCCGGTGCCCGGCATGGGCGCTGCGGGGCGACCTACATCTCTTTCTTCGGCAGTCGGCAACTACATGTCTCTACTCTGATGTCAGAGAAGATGGCTGCAGGGAGCAGGTTTACAGGAATAGGGTTGGAGGCAGGAGAGGGTACAAGGGAGTGGGGATGGATGAGGATGTGGTATGACGGCTAGACTGCCGACTTTGAAGCTGGGAAACCAAGGTTCGAGCTCGGGATTGACTCCACATCCTGTGATTCTGGGCAAATCACTTAGGGCCCGATGTAGGTAAATTCATTTTACCACTTCATAAATTCCGAATCATACCGATTCGGTATTTAAGAAGTGGTCAAATGGAGGGGGGGTGATGTAATTATTTCAGATTCGGTAAATACCGAATAGTTCTGATTCGGTATTTACCGATTCTGTAAATACCGAATTGGTAATGCCCATTGATTCCTATGGGCATTGAAGCCCATAGGAATCAATGGGCATTACCGAATCGGTATTTACCGATTCGGTAAATACCGAATTTTGCAAGGGTGCAGGGGGTGTCACTTTGACACCCTCTAGCAACCAGAATTCAGGCACGTGTGACATGTGGCACACAGACATGCCCTAAGGGCATGTCTGTCTGTCACATTGCACAGGTGTGCATGCACACATGTGCATGCACACCTGTATTCGGTATTTTACCACCCAATTGGATTTGGTGGTAAAATACCGATTCTGTGAGGCCTGTGGGACTCAGAAGAGTCCCACCTACATCTCCAAGTTACCGAATCGGTAAAAATACCGATTCGGTATTTTTCCAATTCGGTAAATTTACTGATTCGGTAAATTTACCAAATCGGTAAAACATCACAAATGACCATTTACCGGTCGGTAACTCGGGCCCTTAGTCTCCCTGTGCCTACCCCAAAAAAAAAATGAATGCATCCTTGTTTAACATAACTGGTGCTCATGTAAAGTGCTCCAATACATTTGGGTTGAGTTTGCGCTATATAAATGTGCAAAACATGGAGAGGGCAGACGGCAGCACGGATTGGGGTTGATCACAGAACAGGGCAGCAGGGAGAACGGTTAGAGACAAAGGAGGGGCAGCAAGAGGGCTGATCAGTGTGCCTGAGTCAGGGGTGTAACACAGATCACTGCAGCCACAGCAGCTCAGGGGAGTGGGATGGTTGCTGGGGGGTACCCTCAGGGGGACCTATTCAGCCAAGGGATTATGATTATCTGTGAGATATTAGAGACGAGGTGCTCCCCACCACACCATGGAGGGGACATTCTAGTTTTCCTGGAAATGGATTTGTGGGTGTAAATTTTCAGGAGGCGATTTTGCAGGCTTTGGCAGATATTTATCGGGAGGAACCCCAGCGCCTTGTTCATATGCAGCACTATATTTTTTAGGGACTCTTCAAGATGATTTTTAGAGTGAGATACAAATAATGTCTTGTGCATGTTATTTATTACTACCTTGTTATGTTTTCTTTATTCAGTGGTTTGTTTTCTCCTTCCCTTTTCACTTGCTCATTTGTTCATCTTATAATAATGAAGTTGAGGAATTTGGGAGGGTGACTGTTTTGGACTGTGCATCATTCATGGTGAGGTGCTCCTTTCATATGAAATAGGGAAGGCATGTTTCGGATTACCCTCGTGAACTGATCATTACAATGTTTTTGGTAAGAGTAAAACCTTTAATCCCTGCCTGTCCCACGGTTTGTGGTAGGTGGGTAAAAGGAGTGAAGAAGAAAAGTGGCAAATACAGATTTCCAGGAAAATTGTGGGCGGAACTTGCGTAGTAACGCCACGCAAAGCTTTGTGAAACAGTAAAAAATCTCAGCAAGCACGCAAAAGTTCCTCAATCATGCGGAATTACTTGTCCCGCCAGTTCTCGATCCTTTTTTCCTGTTCGCGAACAGTGTTTGCGTGCTCGAGCAAAAATATCTTGCAAACAGGCATTTTGAAAGCGCGAATAAGCAAAAAATTCTGCGAAGCCGCAGATGACGGAAATTTTGGCAATTCCGCGTTCTCTGCAGAACACTAAATTACCCAATTTCCGCAAATTTTGCGAGCGGAGCGTAATTTACCCCCAGGCATAGAGGATACTAGAGAGTGTTATGAATTCCATACATATTTCTTATAACTACTGTGTCGTTCTCCTTTCATTTAAATATTACTAAAGGAGAAATTCTGGTAAAACAAGCTGCTTTACATTCCTTCAAGATTAAGCCTGGAGGCTGATCTCCACAGCTACCACTAGGATAGCTTTCTAAAGGTTATCTTTGACCTCATACCTCATAAGGGTCATTTGGACTGGTGCAGTGTGCCCACTATAATTAGTGGACAGCATATCCCAGGCCAACTTCTCACATCGACCAATTACATTTTGCAGCGTCTGTTTGAGCAGTACAAACTGATCAATGAGTATGTCATTCAAAGAGGAGAGGGTGGAACTCGTAAAAGGATGATCATTGGGATGGACACATGGGACCTAGTCAAATGCCTGACAGATATTCTTCTTCCTTTTGAGGTTTTTACATGGAAAGTCAGCAAGGAGGGCAGTACTATGGCCAAGTTATCCCATTGTTTCATTAGCTACATGACCAGTTAAATGGGGTGTCTGAGAGGTTTGCATGTGTGAAAAAAAAACAAGATGCTCATGACTTGGTTCAGAGCTTAATCCTTCGCTTGGCTGATAATACAAGGCTGCAAAGAGACATTGTGTCATCCAAAGAGTACATCTGCTCCACAGTACTTGGTCCATGGTACAAAAGAATACTGCCCCATGTCATTCCTTTTTTAGAAAGGAATGTTTCACAATAAAAGGCTTGGATAGTTGAGCGAGTCAGAGACCTGGAAGAAAAATAGCTGGAAATGAGACTCCCATTCCCAGAAAGATGTTCTGGGGTGCCGCCTTCAACTTCCATAGAGGGCAGTCCTGTTGTCTTACAGCAGCGAACACCAGCAACAACAACACCAGCAACACCAGCAACAACAACAACAACAGGAAAACAAGATTCGGCCCCAACCTGTGTATTGCCTTAGTATCAAGTGGCAGGGCTTGAGTCCAGTGCAGAGGTGAAGGCAATAGAGGTTGAGATAGTGGTAGCATCAATGACGATTCCAGGACTTTTTGGATGATCCTAGAGAGGTCTATGTGGAGCAAAACCCATTGGTTTATTGGTATGTGAAGATGCGAAAAATGGCCAGATCTCAGCAGGCTGGCCATAAAGTGCAGTGGTTTTTGTACAGGCAGCTGCTAGCTGCCGGAGGTGCTGGTGATGTGGATTCCGGGAGGCTTGAGGCACTGTCTGGAAGGAACTGAGGCCTGGGGCAGCTGCAGATGTTTCAGCCGTGTCCTCCTTCAAAGCCACGAGCCATTGGTACTGAGCTTGTAATGACCTCTAACTTCTGCCACCACAGAGGGGCTGCTATCACCTGCTGTGTAGGTGGTGGACCAGCAGGAGTAGCTATATTAAGAATGAAAAAAAATGAAAAATGACAAATTGTAAACAATGCTCTGTGCAAACTTTTATTTAAAAGTGGCACACTAGCAGTACATTGCTGGTCCCCTAGGCCCATTGGATTTTGATGTGATTATGAGTCACAGAGCCATTTATTACCCACACATGCCTCACATAAAACCATTGACTGGCTGAAAGGAATTTATACAGAACAAAAGCACACCAGATTTTTCAAAATTGTTTATTTTCTTTTAAAAGATTTCTCAGTGAAAAAATAAACAGACGCTTTGTGCGGATAATTAAAAATAAATTACCTCTCATTTATGAGTAAGACATCATTCACTATGGAGTATGTTGGAAAGGGGATTATTGCTATGGATAAGTATGCACCTACCACCAGCAATGAGGCAACCAACACAGCATTGGGTCCAGTAATTGTCTCAGTGAATTAGGGCCCGATGTAGGTAGCCCTTTACCGATCCGAATTGGCCGAAAATACCGATTTTCGGCCGTTTCCGATCGGTAAAGGGCTACCGAGATGTAGGGGCACATTTTCGGTAATTTTACCGAATCGGTATCATTACCGAATCGGTATATTTACCGATTCGGTAATATGTACCGAATCGGTAAAATAATTACCGAATCGGTAATATTTTCCGATTCGTTAAAATTACCGAAAATGCTATGTAGGTAGAACATTTTCCTTTGGCACATGGCTTACAGAATCAGTATTTTACCATGGAATACAAATCCATGGTAAAATACCGATTCCTGTGTACATGCACATCTGTGCATGTACACATGTGCCATGTGACAGACAGACGTGCCCTTAGGGCATGTCTGTGTGCCACATTGCACACATGCCCGTTTTGGGGGTGCTAGAGGGTGTCAAAGTGACACCCCCTGCACCCTTGTGAATTCCTTAATTACCGATTCGGTAAATACCGAATCGGTTATGCCTAATCATTCCTATGGGCTTCAAAGCCCATAGGAATGAATGGCCATTACCGATTCGGTATTTACCGAATCGGTAATTATAGAATTGTTAAGGATTCGGTAACGAATCCAGATGTTGGGACCTACATCCCATTTACCGATTTTGTAATACCGAATCGGTAGGATTCGGTATTTCAAAATCTGTAAATGGGATTTACCTACATCGGGCCCTTAGCCCCTTGCTCAACCCTGGGTGGCTGACAACAAGAAGTCTGACCTAACTTAGGAGATAGTGTAAAGAATTACAAATACACCAATACATCAAATAAGTAAAACACAACACATAATAAAAATCCCAAACCAATTTACATAATAGGAAATATTTTTATGAACACATGGACACCAACATGATAAAAATCCAATTTAGGGAATCTGAGATATTAATTTTTAAAGATGAAACACTTTATGACGCATACAAACATGTAGCGCCACTCTGGTACATCTGGTCAATCTTGAGCAGGACAAAGTTTGAAGCTGACAACGATGGAGCTCAAGTCGGATACATGAAGCGGGAGACCCAGTTAAAATTCACCTTCACACTGGGAAACTTTTCGGGAGCTTTTGCTTCCGACGTCGCCCAACCCTCCACAGCAGACCGGATTCTGTGAGGGTTTACTGGCTTGAATTTCCGCAAGCCCCAGTGAAATCCTGGAAGTCTGGAGTAATGGAGCTTTAAGCAGAATAAACCTGATATCCTAGCCAGGTCGCAATGGAAGATTGTCGCCTTGACTCTTGAGGTCGGGTCAGTTACCTTGTGGAGTCTTGTCACAAAGGAACTCCAAGGTTCTCTAAACTTCAGGAGGTGCTTCCTGAAGGTCTCCTTGTATATTCAAATAGTCAAAATCACCAATCCAAATGCCTAGAATCTCCTAGATGGCATCTAGGGTGTCTGGACTACAATCCCCCACAATACAACTGGCCAAATCCTTAAATGTCCACTGGACACACTTTGTTGTAAATGAATCTAAGACCCTAGTGTAATTATCCAGATTCATGTCCTTATATAGGTATACTTTATCATATCCTTATATAGGCATATAAATCACTACCATATTTGGCCTGAGCCATACAACCCAAATACGGCATGGCTACTTCCACTAAGTTCCGAGCATCGACAACGATTTCTTGGAAAAACCTGGCTTCAGCAGCTAGGGACTTCCCCCTGCTTGAATATTAAGTTCTCCGAGAACTCCAGGCGCTTTCCAAAAAATTAGCCTTTGAGTGACGTTATTAAGTCCAAACATGCGTCAAACTCGGCACCTTCAAAGTATAAATATGCCCAGGTTTGCCCAGTCAAACACACAGTGGTTTGGAGCAGATCGACTATCTACTTGTCCGACGCCCTGCAGCAGCAAGTGCCGAAGGAAGCCGACCCTCCAACTTACGCGCAGAGAAATCCAGCTCCAGTGTTTCCGGCTAACCCTTGCGGGTATCTGGGAAATCGAGTCCTGAGAGAGAGGTACAAGACCTCCTTCATTCTAAAACCAAGGTACGGAGCTGATTCGACCTCTTAGAAAATTCTTGGAATAGATTCCTGGCAGAAAACTGCTAAACTTAGGCTACTCTTCACTTACTTCTTCCTCGTACTGGACTTAGGTTAGGTACACCGTGGTAGGCGTATTTTAGAAGCACCAGTTGAGTACTTTTAGTCATTATTTATTACTGTATGTATTTTATACCTTTTATGCACTTTATGGCTTAGAAACCATATCAGCTTTTACAGTACTACTATATAATACTGTTTGTATTATATGCCTTGTACTTTGTAACCAGTATTACGATTGTAGCAGTTAATTTCCAATGCTTGAGAAAGAAGAATGTTCAATAAATACTTTTATTGAAAACGCCAGTCTCTCTATTTCTCAGCACCTCTGGTGAAACGAAGCATGCACGATTGACTGAGTAAAATAGTTATCTATTGTTTCCACGACTCTAGAGATTTGATTTCTTATTCTTGGGAAACAAAGTTGTCATGTTTATTCGGTTGTCAGAAACTAATCCCTTCTTGTAAAGTCGAGAAAGTTTCTAGTGACATCTGAGCTAGCTGGCATTCACTATTAAGTTTAATATAGTCGGTAGAGACCTAGTCGACCTCAGTCCTACGTCGAAACTACAGTATATATTATTCCAATGCGCAGAGCCTATTGGGAATATAGGAACTACACTACAACTTCAGGTTAGGGACCTTTGGTGGAGATGATGCAGGTGGGCTCCGTTAACCTATAGCTTGCAGGGAATCCACTCCTTAATCCTTCTTGAAGCAAGGCACAGTCCCCAGTGCTGTAGTACCAGATTGTGCATCAGGCACAGTCATTCAGAGTGCAGGCCTTTGGGTGCAGATCTAGTTTCCAGAAGTGCAGTACTTCTTTTCCTTGTAGTTTCAGGAAGCTGATCTGAGAGACTACACAGCTCTCACATATTTATTTAGTGTTCTAGGGTGACAAGCAGGATGCACCTCTGTTCAATGAGATGCTGGGTGCTACCCAAAAGAATAACAACTTCCTCCAAAGTGTAGCATCTTCTTGCCCCACAAAACACTGCATTTTCAAAATCCAACGTGGATGATTTCTCTCCAGAGGAGTAAGAGCTGACTGAACCAACCCACATTGTGGCTCGCTTCCATTAGCTCTCCTCCCCCTGACCTGTGCAAATTCCTGTCCTAAGACTGGCCACTGGCCGGGGCACAGGATGTGGGGTAGGTATTAAGCATGAGCGGATTTTGCGGATTGGCAATCCGCGAATTTGCGGATTTGCAAACTCGCAATCCGCAAAATCCGCGAATTCCCGCGAATTTGCGGATTTTTATTTTTTTTTGTGTTCGCCCGTGTTTCTGCCAGTTTGCGAGGGTTTTTACAATTTCGCAATTTGCGAACTTACCTGTCGGGTCGCAAGTTTTGCGAACTTGTTGTTTCTACATGTCCAGCCTGTTTGGGACACTCTTCTTCATCACTGCCACTCTCTGTCACCACTGCCACTCTCTGACTACTCATGCCACCCTCTGGCCCACCCATGCCACCCTCTGTTTCATCACCACACCCTCTGGTTGTCCAGTGTACATTATTTTCGGCAAAGCAAAGCACACCTTCCCTGCCTCAAGTGACCTGAATTAATTTGGGGCTGATTAATGTGTCACAGAATATTTTTTTAGCTGGCACCTGCTTCCTTAGTGCGCGCTGATTAGTGATCTTTTGCACTTGCTAAGTGCTTTCATTGTTGCAAAATTAGTTACAACACCTGCCCTGCCCCAACTGACAATAATGAATTAGGGGCTAATTAATGTGTCACTGAAAGAATTTAAAGTTCCAGCCTGGCACCTGCTTGTCTGCTCCTTTAGCTGTAAATCAGGACCTTTGTGGCATACAGTTAAGGTCAGAGCAGGGTCACACAATAGTTGCAAGCAGGCAACCGAATTCTGGAGGGCCCCCTCAGGAAGCAATACAAAGAATCGTTACAAATCATGAGGTTGACCTTTTGCACCTGCTCATTGCTTTTGCTTTTGCTGAAATCGTTTTGCGGTTTTTTTCGCGCTATTCGCGGGGCGCGGCGTCGTGCGAAACCGACCGCGGAAGCCGCCAATTCGTGCGAATGAGCATTTTATTTTTTTGCGGCTTGTTGTTTCGCGAGTTTTTTTGCAGTATTCGCGAGCCGCTTGCAGCGCAACACGCGAATTTACCCCAAGGTCGAGTACGGGCGCGGCCATTTTGTTTGCGTGACGTATTTCCGTTTCCGCCCGCTATGTATAATCTCGCGCAGTAAGCGCATTGCGAGTAGAGGTTCGCACGAGATCGCGCGGGAAATCTAGAGGTTCGCACGAGATCGCGAGGAAAATCTCGCGCGAACTGACTTTCGCGCTCGGAAACGGGCGCCGGCCATCTTGTTTTTCATTCATTTCCTGTGTCTGGGCATGGTGTTTAATCCTCTTGATATCTTTCCCATCCTTTGCTTGTTTTCAGTTTTTTTTTTACGATTTTGCTTCTTATCTATCCCTCTCTTTTCCTAGCTGTATATTTTTGTCTTTTCTGCTATTTTTCTTTACTTTTAAACTACTTTTGTAAACTCTTTTCTTTTCTTCTTCCCTATCCTATTCTTTCTTAATTTTCTACTTCTTCCTACCTTACCTGCCCAGACCATGGTCAAGCCAGGCGCCGTGAAGCTGCCCAGGCACTTGAGGGCCGCAGCGGCGGCGGGGAGTAGTGCTGGACCCAGTGGCAGGACAGCAGGCGTGAGATCGAGGGGGGAGCAGGTGACGCGCCGGGAGATATTCAGCCCGGAGGAAGTGGGCGCGCTGGTCTACTTCGTCCAGCGCCGCCTGCCCAGGACCATCGCGGGAGGCGGCAGGATCGCGGCCGGCGGCTACAACATGCGGGAGCGCCGGAAGCGGTGGGAGAAGGTGTGCTGGGCCATATCCCACCTCTACGGGGTCCAGCGCACCTACAGCCAGGTCACCCATCGCTGGACGGACCTCCTGGACCGCGAGCGCGACCTGCTGGACCAGCTCGGCTTGGAGATCCCCGGGCTTGGTGAGTAGTAGTAGCCATTGGCATTTAATCACTCACTACTATGATGTTTTCTCCTGCTCTGTGTTGTTGTATTGCAAATATTTGTTTTTTACATGGAGCAAGCCAATAATGCCGCTGATGACGATTACATTGTAGTTAAATTATATTTCAAAATCTTCTGTGCATTTCAGGTGCACTGCTCTCCTTCTCAGTGGGGTTGCTACTATGCTTATTTGTTTTCTATTTTGTGGTCTCATTGGCCTGAGTAACTATTATGTATGAGTGTACTTAACAGAACTGCGTAATGCTAGACACTAGGGGGCAGATTACATTTACAAGCCCCTTGCGCCACGTTTACGTTGCCTTGCGTGACGCAACAGCGGCGTAAACGTGCCGCATCCCTGCAAGTCATTTACAGCATGACGCATCTAGGGAGATGCGTGACGTTATAAAGCCCTGGGCCTGCACCACAATGGGTGCGTTCCTAGTACGCAGGGTGGGCGGTCCAGCGGCTGTGCGCCTCGCAAAATTGCCTGCGTGAAATCTACAAGATTTAACGCAGGCACTTCTGCGACGCTGCTACGTCAATTCAATTCCTTATGTCTGCTCGAAGCAGGCGAAAGGACTGACACAGCATGTAAAGTATTGGGTGGCCCTGAGCATTACTGGAGTTGCATTGCGTTGGCGACGTGACTCCAGCGATGCGCCGCTCTTACGTGACGAGATGCGTCACGCAAGTGCCTACCCTTGCGCCAGGGCGCGCCGCATTGTAAATGAGGCACATCTGCCGTGTCGCAAGGGTAGTTTTGCGTGACGCATTTGATCTGGCGCATCTCTGGAGATGCGCCAGAACGCGTAAGTAAGTATGCCCCTAAGGGGCAGAATTGCAATTACCGTCGCATCCCTGCAAAGTAGCAGGGATGCGCCATTAATTGTGCGGCCCGCTACCACCACCAAACATGGTGCGCCGTATTTGCAATGCGGCGCCCCATGGGCCCAAAACGTCACCGAAGCTTTACTGCTGGAGTTGCGTCGCAACGATGGCGCAGCTCCATCAATGCTCTGGGGTACCCTATCTCCCCAATGCTGGGTCAAGCCGTACGTCTGCTTCAAGCAGGTGCAGGGTTTGTGTGACGCATCATTGTCCTAAAGGTGACTGATTGATATTTTGTAGATTTCCCTCAGCCACTATTAGGATGTGTTCCAGCGCAGGAATGCCCTCCCTTGCGCCGGAACGCCCCCTGATGGCGCAGGGCTTTATAACGGGATGCATCTCCCAAATGCGTCACGTTGTTATAATATTATACGCCGCACCATGGCGCCCTTTTTTGTTTAGCTGCTGCGTCACAAAAGTCACGCAAGAACGGCGCAAAAGAGCCGCAAGGGCTTAAATCTGCCCCTTCCTTTGTAACCCTGACAATAAGAAAAATAGTGGCGGTGGATTGATAGTTTGACTATTTAAATGACTGGTAATGTAGCAGGCAACTGTTAGTGTTGTCACTGATCTGACTGAAATCACAATGGAGTTTGTCTGTCACTTTGCGTCTTGCCTGCGGACTGCTGCCTGCCAGTCCTAGGTGAACGTTTCAGTACTTTGTTTAGTGAGTTACGTGACTTTCGAAGTCACAGGTCCGCAAATAAATAAAAAGTAACCATAATCAATATAATTTCGCGGAAATATTTTGTTATTGTTCTTTTGAAATGTTTGATTTGGTTGACATTGACAAGCAACAATCATCCATGTTTTCTGTTCTTTCTTTCATGTTGTACGTCAGCTCCCCCCAGGGGCGAGAGGAGGACACAGGAGCAGCAGGCGGCGGATGCTGTTCAACAGGGCCAGGATCGGGCAGGCGAGGGCTCCTCTGCTGGCCCCAGTAAGTTTTCATTTTAGACTAGTACCTATTTTTCCTAGCGTTCCTCATTTGAATTTTTTCAAAATTGTCTTTGCTCTTCTTGTAGACTGTATCTAAATTCTTATCCTGCCTCTACTATGACTCCCTGTGGTATTACTAGATTATTCTTATTAGTCTGTCTGTGTAGCTAACTAAGATTGCACGGTTGGCGAAACTCCCATGATTCTAGTCAGCAATAGCTCTATCAACTTAGTGCAGTCCTCTGGGATTGTCCATAATGTCTTTTGAAGTGTTCTATCTGGACTCATGCTTGCAAAAATTGCAAAACCTTTCGCTCAGTCACTCTAGTCTGGAGGACCAAAAAACACAGATTGTATTTAAATTTAAAAGCTTTATTAAAAGTAAACACATTTATTAAAATGAAGTCATAATAAAACTAAACGTTTAACTGATAATGGAAAAGTGGTTAGTGCTGACGATTAATTGAAGACATTTCTTGTGGTCGAGCCGAGCTCTCACCTGGTTTCAACTTGATCTTGTTGTTAGAAGTCCATCTTCTGTCTGTGTGGAGAAAAATGGTGCGTGTTAAAAAATCAGCCTTCATCAGTTGTGCCAAAAGTGCAGCAAGACAACCTTCCCTGGAAAAAGGGACATTTTTTTTAACTTTAACGTAGACAGTCACAAATTACATTGTTTTCACATGTCTTCATTCCTAGACCAAATACTAGTGACTAGTGAGTGCTTTATTCTAAGATTCTTAAATGTACTTTGTAGGTGGAACATCTGGTGGCGGGGCCAGTGTGGTGGTGGTGCTCGACACGGAGGCGGAGGGCAGTTCATCAGGGGAGGAGGCGGCGGCGGCGGCTGTGAGAGTTGAGACGGTGGTGGCGGCCAGAGGTAAGCTCTTATATATTCCTTACTTATTGAGATTGAAGACTAGCTGGGAAGGCAAGAATATGAGATGCATGGCTGGGTGAATGATGAAGCAATGATGGGTGGAAGGACAACAGCCTGGGTGGGTGACACAGAAACTGTATGTGTCCATATACCTGGATCATGCTACTATCTGACTCTTAGATAGCATATGTGTATCTAGAGCAGGGGTACTCATAGTACGGCCCGCGGGCCGGTGGTGGCCCGGCAAGCCTTCCTTGGCGGTGCGCAGACCTTGCAGACAATCACTGCTCCCCCGGCCCCCACAGAGCAGAGGCTTTTTTGTATTTCACCTGTTAGCGCCCCTGCATCTCCACTCTGACAATCACTGCTCCCCCGGCCCCCACAGAGCAGAGTGGAGATGCAAGGCCACAAAGAGGTGAAATAGAACAAAGCCTCTGCTCTGTGGGGCCGGGCAAGCAGTGATTGTCAGGGTGGAGAAGCAGGGGCGCTAAAACAAACAAAGCCTCAATAATATGTTAATGGTCTTTTAAAGACCTGTTAAGTACTTTGGTGTTGTTGTCTGTGTGTGCGCGTTGAGGAAGCGGTCTCAACCCGGGCTGAAGGCTGACACAGATAGACACACACACAGTGAGATGACAGAGGGAGAGGGAGGGCAGGAGGGAGAGAGAGATGGAGGGAGGGCAGGAGGGACAGCAGGAGGGAGAGAGATGTATGTAAATGCTGGGTCTGGTGGCTCAGTGGATGAGGGCATCTGCTGCAGGGACCTGTGTGCAACCTCATGGTCACAAGTTATCGTTTTGCTTTAGCCCCGCCCCCTCTGACTCCGCCCCCACCAGTGCGGCCCTCGGCCCCAAACTACACTGTAAATGTAGCCCCTGAGAGAAAGTTTGTGAGTACCCATGATCTAGAGAGAGTAGATGGTCAGTGGATGAACTAAGTGTAACTTTGAAGAGCATGTAACACTGCACCCGCACGTCCGTTCCAGTGTAGGAAAGGCAAGGAAAAGAACTTTTAATTTTGTCCAAATACTACCATAAATAGTAGCAGTAGTTTGTATTGCAAGCACTGCATAGATCCGGTTATTATGGTGGCCACTCCCTACCTCTCTTAATAAGTTTAGTAGTACTCAGTCATTCATGTGTGGATGTATCACTGCCTGTCACTCAATAAAAAGCAAAGCACCTAAAGTCATCCCATATATAAGCAAAAACATCCCATGTGAAGTGATAGATAATCAGATTATTTATCTTCTTCAATTTTCCATTTCTAGTACTCATTTCCACTGTAGGGTGAAAGTTAAATTAATTAAGCAGTAGCCCTTGAGTTGTAACAGAGTATTCTCAGTGCCACCCGTAATAGAAAAGTAAGAGATTCACCACCTGCATGTACTGGACGGGTACAGTAACGCAACGGCAACGCAAGTCTAGGTCACTCCTCATGGCGTGCGTCTCTTTTTCTCGGGTGCAAGTTTACCGCGCTGGCATTATGCCGGCTTGCAGAAAATAACGTACCAATTTTCCAAAACAAGAGACAAGAAGAAGAATAAGACTGGTGTACTTTCATAGTCGACTCCAATGGAAGTCCACAGTGCTCATAGAATTTGTTCCTTAAACTCCCACTAATGTTAGAGCAAGGATGAAGAAGTGTGAGGTTAGATAGATACTGGCCTCAATAGTTATGTAATGCGCTTGCAAGTTGCTAGTTGTACTGCAGCACACATTTCTGCTGAATGATTGAGTTAATCTTAAAGAGCATTGGTTACAGACTATGTCTTTCTTTCTTCATATAGGTTCTCCTTCCAAACGAACAAGGAGGAAGGAGCTGGCTAGAGCGGCCCGGCAACGGAGAATCGAGGCCACTGTTGCGGAATATCGGCGGCTGGTGGCCCTGGAGGACGAGGAAAGTGTGCGGTCGACAACAACGACAACGTCGTCTGCATCGGCCTCCGTGGCCCCACCGGCTGCCACCCAGCACAGTGGTCCACCGAGACTGAGCCGGGCTGCCAAAGGCAAACGCCACCGCCGAGCAGCAAGGCCAACAGCTGCTTCTCACAGGCCTTGCACCTGCAAGGCAGTGAAGGCACGCCTGCGCCGCACTACCCTGATGGTGTCCCGCCTTCAGCAGGAGCTCGCCTTGCTCCGCGAGGAGCATGATGCCCTGGCCCAAAAAGTTAACAGCATCCACCCATAGTGTCCCTTGCCCCTTTTTTAGAGACTTTTGGGGGGTGGGAATTGGGAGTTGGGTTTTTGGGGACTTTTGAAGGACAATCGTTGGGGTTAGGGAGGGTCTTGCGGGAGATTATTTTGTTAGGGATATAAATATACTTTTTCAAACTTTATCTGAGCATACCTGTTTTTTACTGCTTGCCTGGTGGGTGGGGGTTTAACGTTGACTGTTTTCCTGAAAGTTTAGTTCCATTTTCTTCCTTTAAGTGTAAATGCCCAAATGTTTTCAACACTAAGTGCCTCTCACAGACTAAGTGAAGTGAATCCAAGAGTCCTAGGACTTTAGTAGTACTACCTTCAGTCTCTCGTCTCTCGTACTAATACTCCATTATACCCCCAAACCACCAAACGCTTATCTTACCTGTAATTTGTGTTTGAAAGTAGGGCTAGGCCCAGGGCTGGCTCCACGGGAAACACCGAATAACGTTGGCAATCTTGGTCGGATAAAATTTCCTCATAGCGGTGGTACTAGTGGTGTGACACAGTGGCAGTTGCATGCCTATGAAAAAAAAGAAAATGAAATCTGGTTTGTCCTCCTGAGCAATTCAACGGTACAACTGAGAATATAGCAGGTGACAGAAGTACAGTAGAGCAGTGCCACATTGTAGCCTAACAAATGGTAAAGTATAACTACTAATTCGGTTGAAGTTCTTTCACATTAGCAATGGTTCTTTGTCAAGCAGAGTAAGAATATATCATCGACAACTGTGGAAAGAAAGAATGCGACAGTACAGGGCCTGTGTGGAATTATTGATAACTATATTCAACATAAGGTCTCTGTAGCCAGATACCCGAGAGCCTTGCTGGTCACTATAAATCCATTCACAACAACACTCAATGGGGTTGGTCTGGAAGGTGTCACGTTTACTCCCCGTGATCCAGTCGATGCAAATATGGTTCCACCTCCAAATGTCACCAACACCCAGAAGTGTAAACACAGGGTGTTCGAGGCATTAGGCGAGGGAGAAAAATAACAAACTAAAATAAAAAATGTGGGATGGGTAAAGGTAGGGTCAGCAGGGAAAGGATACCTGTAAGAGAAGACAAGACAGGCATCAGTGAAGTGATGTCCTAACATACAAGGGTACTCTCATATAGTCTCACTAAATAGTCTGCAAGTCTCCCGCCTACTCATGGGAAATGTAGTTTCATAGTACGGTAGGCGCTTAGGGGCTGCGTAACCTGACAGAAGGTATAGTAGATAGAAAAGGAGAAATTGCTTTTTTTCTAGGTGTCCCCTCACTCACCAGGGTTGCCCCTTGGTGACATGCTTCATCATTGGGGCCATCCCAGTCCTCTACGGCCTGGGGCGTGCTGCGACTTGCGAATTACGTAGGAGCACTTACAAATGACTATGTGTGGTGCAGATAGTGGAGTGGACTAAGTGATGTGTTAAGGGATCAATGTAGAAGCCGAGAGAGAGCAAAGAAATGCAGTCACAGTCAGAGAAAAAGGCAAGGGATACTGTATCTATGTGGTTGTAGTGGTCCTGTTGGAAGTGGTAAGTAAGTTGCCCGCAGAAAAAAAATCCTCCTATTAGCGGCACTCCTCCATTGCAGCCGACGCTTCGTCCACCGATGTTGGTCACCAGAAGACACCCTGTCCACTGCCTGCCTGATGCTGAATTGTGGCTCGCTACTGTGAAGCCTGACTCCATCCTTTTTTCCCCATTGCAGAGACTGAAACCCGGCCTGTAATTATTCAACGAAAAACAGGAAGTGATATAATATTACAACACCACTGATAAATAAATATAAGGTATGTAGGCTGTGGAGTGCAAAAAGTCACAATTTGTTTTTCCTAGTAGACAGACAGTACAATGTTTTTGAAAGTGCGTACTCTGAGTCACCTTTTCAAGGATAAATAAGTATGGGCAAATTAATGTAGCGGATCTTGCCCCTCAAGCTAGGTGTACTGTAAACTGTGTTTTAGAACAAAAATAGATCTTCCTAGCAGTGCTCCCACCCAAAAAACGAGGCCTAGCAGAAAACTGGAGACAAAACTTACTTTGAAAGTAAAAGTAGGCCGAAGTACCCTAATTACCCATTACCCCCCGTGGATTGCATTCAAACCACTTGCAAGCAACCAAGCAAAAGTAGCCATAGCCAGCATCGCTCCAAGACTCGAAATCCCCCCCACTCAAACACATGCAATAGAAATACTGCTAACCCTAACGAACCCTAAGTTAAGAATAGTGGCAAAGGCTTTCTTTAACTATGCCAAATCCCCCCTTTCCCACCATGGATTTTCTTCAAATGACTTGCAACCAAAATTACACATTCTCACGAGTGCTCTAAGACCCCAGAACTCAGTTTGAAAAATCTAGAACACCCCGATACACATGCAATCCTGCTGCTAGGGCTAACCCTAACGAACCCTAAGTTACAAAAAGTGCCAAAACTAAAGGCTTTTCCGCGCGGATTTTGTCCCAACCACTTCTACCCGGTATTAGACCTTCCCAGGAATGCCCCAAGACCCGGCAACCCACCCGCCAAGAAGCATAACACCCCCAAACAGGCCAAAAGCAAAATCTCATACTTGCAATATTTCTGGTCCTTCGGTCCAAACGCGCTGCGTAGCTAGGCCATAAGTCGGGGTTGGCACGACGGATTTCCTGAAAAGCAAATGCAATCAAGATTAGAGTGTCCCAGCAGTGCTCCCAGACCACGAAACTCACCCAGAAACACCAGGAAGCCCCCCAAACAGGCCCCCGAAAACGCTACATAGAGCAAAATGTCAGAAATAGCCCAAAAAAAAATCGGCCTGGATTTACTCCCAACCACTTCTACCCGGTATTAGACCTTCCCAGGAATGCCCCAAGACCCGGCAACCCACCCGCCAAGAAGTATAACACCCCCAAACAGGCCAAAAGCAAACTCTCATACTTGCAATATTTCTGGGCCTTCGGTCCAAACGCGCTGCGTAGCTGGGCCATAAGTCGGGGTTGGCACGACGGATTTCCTGAAAAGCAAATGCAATCAAGATTAGAGTGTCCCAGCAATGCTCCCAGACCACGAAACTCACCCACAAACAGACGGAACCCCCCCTAAGAGCACCTCAAAGGCAAGCAAGTCATCAAAAACACAAAACATTTTCCGCCTGGGATTTGGTCCAAAACACTTTTATCCGGTATTAGAGCTTCCCAGCAATGGCCCCAGAGCCGTCAACCCAGGAGAAAACGAGTAGAAGACCCCCAAACAGCCAAAGAGCAAAAGTACAAAAATGGGGACTTAGTCAATTTTTCACAAATTTCCCAAATCACTCCGCGCGCTCTCTGCAGCTAGGCCCTAAGTCCCCTCTGCCACCATGGATTTGCTTCAAACCTCTTGCAAAGTAAAGTAGATATAGCCAGCAGTGCTCCCAGACCACGAAACTCACCCAGAAACACCAGGAAGCCCCCCAAACAGGCCCCCGAAAACGCTACATAGAGCAAAATGTCAGAAATAGCCCAAAAAAAAATCGGCCTGGATTTAGTCCCAACCACTTCTACCCGGTATTAGACCTTCCCAGGAATGCCCCAAGACCCGGCAACCCACCCGCCAAGAAGCATAACACCCCCAAACAGGCCAAAAGCAAAATCTCATACTTGCAATATTTCTGGTCCTTCGGTCCAAACGCGCTGCGTAGCTAGGCCATAAGTCGGGGTTGGCACGACGGATTTCCTGAAAAGCAAATGCAATCAAGATTAGAGTGTCCCAGCAGTGCTCCCAGACCACGAAACTCACCCAGAAACACCAGGAAGCCCCCCAAACAGGCCCCCGAAAACGCTACATAGAGCAAAATGTCAGAAATAGCCCAAAAAAAAATCGGCCTGGATTTAGTCCCAACCACTTCTACCCGGTATTAGACCTTCCCAGGAATGCCCCAAGACCCGGCAACCCACCCGCCAAGAAGTATAACACCCCCAAACAGGCCAAAAGCAAACTCTCATACTTGCAATATTTCTGGGCCTTCGGTCCAAACGCGCTGCGTAGCTGGGCCATAAGTCGGGGTTGGCACGACGGATTTCCTGAAAAGCAAATGCAATCAAGATTAGAGTGTCCCAGCAGTGCTCCCAGACCACGAAACTCACCCAGAAACACCAGGAAGCCCCCCAAACAGGCCCCCGAAAACGCTACATAGAGCAAAATGTCAGAAATAGCCCAAAAAAAAATCGGCCTGGATTTAGTCCCAACCACTTCTACCCGGTATTAGACCTTCCCAGGAATGCCCCAAGACCCGGCAACCCACCCGCCAAGAAGTATAACACCCCCAAACAGGCCAAAAGCAAACTCTCATACTTGCAATATTTCTGGGCCTTCGGTCCAAACGCGCTGCGTAGCTGGGCCATAAGTCGGGGTTGGCACGACGGATTTCCTGAAAAGCAAATGCAATCAAGATTAGAGTGTCCCAGCAATGCTCTCAGACCATGAAACTCACCCACAAACAGACGGAAGTGGAACCCCCCCTAAGAGCACCTCAAAGGCAAGCAAGTCATCAAAAACACAAAAAAATTTCCGCCTCGGATTTGGCACAAACCACTTTTAGTGCTTCCCAGCAATGGCCCCAGACCCGTCAACTCACCTGCAAAGAGGTAGAACAACACCCCCACAAGTGCTGAGTCTTTCTTCATTGGGCGTAAACCAGCCCTCTGCTTTGATGGAAATAGGAGTCTGGAGGAGGAGGATAGAGGAGCATGTTCTTCTGAACTTGTGAACCTGAGGAATGCAGACTGCGACACCTTCAAATAAATTAGCAAACAAGTGAAGACAGTTCTGCTGATGGGCTTGTCTTTGTGATTATCTGATTAAAGTTTGAATTATATTAACTGTGCACAACAAAGAAAGACAGACACACAGGAATAAAAGTGAATAAGGATGAAAAAGAAAGTTATTGATTCGTTGTCTCATTTTCAGGGCTCGAAGTCGGAATCACGGTCCAGGAATAAGAATAAGGCTTCGTCATCATACTCTGCGAATTCAGCCCGGGTGAGGTCAGTGCCACCTGACAGAGTAGAAATTCCCTCATCTATGGTGCTGGCCACCTCCTCTTCATCCGGCACGCTCTCTCGTACTCTTATATCTGGTGGTATGAGGTGCTGATTCATCTTGATCATTGTTAACCTCTCCACATTTTTGGGCGAGAGGCGGCTCCGTTTGGGAGTTACAATCCCACCAGCCGCACTGAAAACCCGTTCAGAAGACACACTTGCGAGTGGGCAAGACAAGTAGTTTAAAGCCAGGTTGGTGAGCTGTGGCCACAATTCTTTTTTCCCATGCCAATACGCCAATGGGTCAGAATTAACATAGACCTCTGTGGAGTCATTCAGATAGTCCTTCACCATCGACTCAAGGTCCTCCTCCAAGGTTCCTCCACTTTGCGTAGCTCTTGCTGTGCCTCTGGCCTTTTGAGAACCAAACCCACGCAGAGCTAGCCAATCCTCTTCAGCCTCCAATGTTTCTGCTGTCTTTCGTGCAGATGATGCGGTTGCCGGTGTCTTTAACGGCTGAGAGGTCACTTGTGCCACAGCCACAGGTGCAGAAGTGGATTGTTTTGACTGGGGATGGCCTGCTGATGTACTGCCATTTCCTTCAATTTCCAGCCGTTCTGTTTCAAACTTCTTGGCTGACAAGGCTAGCCAACGTTTGTACTTTGTAACATCTTCATCAGCAAAAGGAAAGAATGCTCTGCCTGCCAGCGCCTTTTTGTAGCGTGGATCCAGAATAGTAGCACAAATGTAATGCTGTTCTGAGTGGATCTTTTGAAGACGTTCATCACCTTGTAGGAGCTCTAATAATTTCTCAGCCAGAAGCAAAGAGTCTTTCTTTTTGTCATCTTTTCGAAACACAGAACACACCTCCTTCAGTTGGTCCTCCAGCATGTACAACAATGGGATAGCTTTTCCCAAATTAGAGTCCTCCTTGCTGACTGCACGTGTGAAGACCTCAAAAGGACGAAGCATGCGTGTTAGGCTTTCAACTATGTTCCATTGCGGCCCACCCATCCTCAGCTCCTCTATACCCTCTTTCAAGAAATATTGATCGAGTTGCGTATACTGCTCATACAGACGCTCAAGCATGTAGAAGGTTGAGTTCCAACGTGTTACCACCTCCTGGATGAGTGCTTTCACTGGCATTTGACTTTGATATAGCATGCTCCTCAGCTGCTTGCGGGCCTTAAAAGAATGCCTGAAATGCTTGCAAATTTTTCGGCAGTTCTCCAATACACTGTACGCTGCACTGCGTTTATTACCCAAGAATTTTTGGACAACCAGGTTTATACAGTGCGCCAAACACGGCACTCTGAAATAGTAACCGTCCCTCATGGCCTTAACTATATTGGAGCCATTGTCTGTGGAAACATAACCAACCTTGCGTTTTAGTGGGGACAGACAGTTAAGGACCTTTGTGTTAAAGACATCCAAAATGTTTTCTGCTGTGTGACGTTTCTCCAAACCAAACATGGCTAGTGTTGCATGTTTCCGAGCACCTTTAAAAACAATGTTAGTGTCAACACCTGAGTTTAGCTTTGCTTTAGCCCCTGAAAAAGAGACCCAGTGTGCAGTGATGCACATGTAATCAGCGCCTGCGCCACTGGTCCACATGTCTGTTGTCAGATGTATAGTGTGAACAGCACTCTTCTGCAAAGCTGCCCCAATCACCTTCAGAACATCTTCATGTAGTGCTGGAACCGCAACTCGGGCAAAATAGAACCGGCTAGGAACCTTCCATTTAGGGCAGAGCGCTGTCACTAATTCTAGAAAACCAACCCCTTCTACAAAAGAAAAAGGGAGAAGGTCCAGAGCTAGCATTTTAGCCAGCTTAGTGTTATACAGACGGGTCATTGGGTGGTTGCGTTCATATTGCGCTTCTGTAAACAACATCTTTTTAATGTTGCCCTGGACCAATGATTTACGGGATGATGATGATCTCTTCGACCCAGTTACGCTCGCTGATGAACTTTTCCGCATTGATGTCTCACTCTCTCCCACACTCTTAGTGTGGCTCCCATGGGGTGTGCTGCTGACATGGGAACTGGGTGTAAGTGAAGTGTTTGAATCGTCTTCTACCTCCTCGTCATCAGCAGATGACAAATCAACGTTTTCATTACGTGCAATTCCGGCTTTCTTGACCGCCTCTAGGTGCGGAAACCATTCGACAGGGTGCCTTCTCTCAAGATGACCTCTCTGGCCTCCGGTACCATAGTTAGAACCAAGCTTACCACGACTAAATCGAAGCTTACAAAGGCTACAAATGGCTACGTTTTCCTTTTTTGGGCAAACACTAAAGAAGTCCCAAACTGGAGACTTGAAATGTCTTCGGGGGCCGGAGGAGGCGGCGATACTGGTGGTGGTGGTCCTGCTGCTAATGACAGATGAAGTGGAGGATGTGGATTGCCGAACTTCAGTACGTTTTGCACTTTCACCACCACGAATTGAGGTCGAGGACGAGGTGGGTACCTTCTTGCGAGGAAGAAATATGGAAGCGGTAGGTTTTGGTGTACTACTTAACTCCAAATCTAATGATTCCATTTCCATTGCCTCCTCGCCGACATCATCATCACGCTCAGCAGCTTCTCGGGATAGGGTCAAAATGTCTCTTTGCTGCATGCCCGGTGGGGCTGCAGTGACCTTTGTGATGACTGGCTCGTCGTCATCGTGAGAGGCTTCATCACCAGCAGTATCTGTCACTTCTTGTTGAGCCTCATCACACTCCATAGGTTTGAGTTTTTGGACGACCTTCCTTTTACGCTTAGGTACCGGTGGCAGATCATGGTGTGCCTCTGCCTCACTGTCAGACCGCAGTTGTCGTGGTTCCCAAGACAGATCACTTGCACCAGAACGAGGTGGGCTTGAAGAAGATGTAGACACCCCCCTTGATCTTTTCCTTGCTAGGGATGTGGAAGACAATGAATGATCATCAGGAGGAGTGGCTTCCAATGATACCTCAGCTTCATTGTCGATTTCCAAATGTGCCCCTACTTCGGGAGGAACAACTATTGTGGGCACTTGTGAACGTCCATGCACCTTTGCTTGCGCATCTCCTTTTGCTGCCTCTCCTTCCACATGTACTTGGGCGTGTACTTGCACATGGTGTTGTTGTTGCGGCTGTGGTTGTTCAACACTTGTCAGATGAGTTACAACAACCTGTGTTGATTCAGGGACATTGCTGCTACTTTCTTGCGATGAGCCAACATCACTGGTCGATGGTGATTGGAGAAGTACACTGACTGCCTCTGAAGCACTCAAGGGCTTTGACTTAAGTTGGCGTGGTGGTGGAGGCACTGAACCCAATGGAGCAGGGGTGCTGCTCTCAGGTTGGTCCCCAGCAGATCCTGCTGCTGCAGGCGTACTTTTTTTTTTGCTCCCAAAAAAAGTGGCGGGTGGCACACCAGCCTCCTTGGTAACTTGCTTCTTCTGCTCCTTACTAGCAACTTTCTTGCTAGAGGAGCTACGGAGAACTTTCTTTGGGGCCATCTTCTTCAGAGCAGGTCAGACAGCAGGCCGCAGTTGCACGAATTGTAGAGTTGTCTGAGGCCAGACGTGACGTCGCGTGACGTTATGCTGCACACACACACCGCTGCAGGACTTCTTCCTGGCACTGGTGGTTCTCTTGAGTCTTGTGCACCTAAAAAAAATGGAAGACAGAGGAACATCAGTTCAGTTATAGAGCACAAAAAAATCGAAAAACACTGCAAAATCAGCACAATCCCAATCCATCCATGCCCTCCATAATGTTTAAATTCAAGACAACCCACAGAAAGACTAGGCCCATGCAAGACTCACTACCCCTGGGCATAAATAAAGGTTGAAAAGTAGGCAAAATGGTTGGAGGCCTAACAACAAAGCCTGCATTCAAAATGGCCACTTGCCTGCCAAGCACATGGCCAGTGCCTGTAGCTGCACTCAAAATGGCCACCAGCCACATGGCATGTCCCTCCCCATGAACACCCCCAAAAATCGAAAAACACTGCAAAATCAGCACAATCCTATTCCATCCATGGCCTCCATGATGTTTAAATTCAAGACAGCCCACAGAAAGACTAGGCCCATGCTAGACTCAAATACCCCTGGTGAAAAGGCCCCAACAACAGGTCAAAAATCGAAAAACACAAAATTTTACAAAAAAAAAATCGAAAAACACAGAAAAATCAGCACAATCCCAATTCATCTATGGCCTCCATGATGTTTAAATTCAAGACAACCCACAGAAATACTAGGCCCATGCAAGACTCACTACCCCTGGCATAAATAAAGGTTGAAAAGTAGGCAAAATGGTTGGAGGCCTAACAACAAAGCCTGCATTCAAAATGGCCACTTGCCTGCCAGCACATGGCCAGTGCCTGTAGCTGCACTCAAAATGGCCACCAGCCACATGGCATGTCCCTCCCCATGAACACCCCCAAAAATCGAAAAACACTGCAAAATCAGCACAATCCCATTCCATCCATGATGTTTAAATTCAAGACAGCCCACAGAAAGACTAGGCCCCATGCACCACTCACTACCCCTGGTCAAGGCCCCAACAACAGGTCAAAAATCGAAAAACACAAAATTTTACAAAAAAAAAAAATCGAAAAACACAGAAAAATCAGCACAATCCCAATTCATCTATGGCCTCCATGATGTTTAAATTCAAGACAACCCACAGAAATACTAGGCCCATGCAAGACTCACTACCCCTGGCATAAATAAAGGTTGAAAAGTAGGCAAAATGGTTGGAGGCCTAACAACAAAGCCTGCATTCAAAATGGCCACTTGCCTGCCAGCACATGGCCAGTGCCTGTAGCTGCACTCAAAATGGCCACCAGCCACATGGCATGTCCCTCCCCATGAACACCCCCAAAAATCGAAAAACACTGCAAAATCAGCACAATCCTATTCCATCCATGGCCTCCATGATGTTTAAATTCAAGACAGCCCACAGAAAGACTAGGCCCATGCTAGACTCAAATACCCCTGGTGAAAAGGCCCCAACAACAGGTCAAAAATCGAAAAACACAAAATTTTACAAAAAAAAATAATCGAAAAACACAGAAAAATCAGCACAATCCCAATTCATCTATGGCCTCCATGATGTTTAAATTCAAGACAACCCACAGAAATACTAGGCCCATGCAAGACTCACTACCCCTGGCATAAATAAAGGTTGAAAAGTAGGCAAAATGGTTGGAGGCCTAACAACAAAGCCTGCATTCAAAATGGCCACTTGCCTGCCAGCACATGGCAAGTGCCTGTAGCTGCACTCAAAATGGCCACCAGCCACATGGCATGTCCCTCCCCATGAACACCCCCAAAAATCGAAAAACACTGCAAAATCAGCACAATCCCATTCCATCCATGGCCTCCATGATGTTTAAATTCAAGACAACCCACAGAAATACTAGGCCCATGCAAGACTCACTACCCCTGGCATAAATAAAGGTTGAAAAGTAGGCAAAATGGTTGGAGGCCTAACAACAAAGCCTGCATTCAAAATGGCCACTTGCCTGCCAGCACATGGCCAGTGCCTGTAGCTGCACTCAAAATGGCCACCAGCCACATGGCATGTCCCTCCCCATGAACACCCCCAAAAATCGAAAAACACTGCAAAATCAGCACAATCCCATTCCATCCATGATGTTTAAATTCAAGACAGCCCACAGAAAGACTAGGCCCCATGCACCACTCACTACCCCTGGTCAAGGCCCCAACAACAGGTCAAAAATCGAAAAACACAAAATTTTACAAAAAAAAAAAATCGAAAAACACAGAAAAATCAGCACAATCCCAATTCATCTATGGCCTCCATGATGTTTAAATTCAAGACAACCCACAGAAAGAATCAGTCCACCCACCACTGAGTACCCCTGGGAAAAGGCCCCAAAACAGCCCAAAAATCGAAAATCCCAAAATTTTAGTTGCAGCAACTGTAATGCCCCAAACAAACTTACTTGTAAAATTTCTAATCCAACAGTGATCCAAAGAAAGTCAAAAAGGCCTCAAATCCAAAGATCCAGCAGCATCCACAAAAGGTAATCCTTCCAGGTCCACATCCGAATGAAAAGTGACCAGGAGATGGACAAAGCACTGGGAGGAGCCTGCTGAACAGGAACAGGAAGTTGAAGACTATGGGGCACTTCCTTCCTCCCACCCCCCTGCCCCCCTCCCCAAAATGGACTCCTCGCTAAAAAAGTGCAGGCAAATGTCAAACTAAGGAGTTATTCACATAAAAATCATCATTTCTAGAAGGTTTATGCTGCTTGCTGGTGGATTTCTTGTGCAGAATTGCAAATTTATATTTTCGCGCGCCGCATCTCAAATCTCGCAATTGCGAAGTACCGCGAGACGTGATCTCGTCGTACTCGCGTTGACAAACTATCGCTGGCAAGCCGCGATGACGTAATCGCGCTCGCCAATTCCCGCGGGATCACACAGCAAGATCCAAAATGGCGCAGCACTCGCAAACTATCGAAAAAAACAACTCGGCAAACGATGATAAACGCCGCGCGCCGCAAAAATTGTATCACCAACGCCGCGCGCCGCCCAAAAAATCCGCTGCGTGCGAATTTGCGGATTTTGCGGGAAATCCGCAAATCTCGCGGATTGCGGATTTCCCGAAAATCCGCAAAATCCGCGAGCGGAACGGATTTTCCGCCCACGCTTAGTAGGTATACTTGGCATTCCTTACTGATCTGCTCTCTGTTTGAGCTCAGTTTTATTTACCCAGCCCCCTCTTTATGACCTATCCTCCTCAGCTTCAGAGCTACCTCCACCAATCTCTGCTCCGGTCAGGCCACTTATCACCTAATCAAAGCAACCTGCCCAAGCCTGCTATGGCTGACCTATCAGCAGAGACTACAAGAAGCCTGGGTTTTGACAAGCAGAAGAGAAAGATCTATAACTATGATGCACTAGTTATGATAAATTCAAAAGTGGCAAGTTGTTGAATTTATTAATACCAATCTTTTAAGTCCATGAATGAAATGTTACTCTTTTCCTAGCAATAGTTATGCTTAAATAAAACATTGCAATGTTAGCATGTAGAGCAAAATAATTACACAATGAGAAAACATTTAATGGGTACTATTTCCCTCAGCAGGGCTCATGAAACACATTTTAAAAGATTCCTGCTTATAGTTACATGGCCTTCCATCCCTGGGACATATGTGGGAGACCTTGGGGGTACCTAATATGTGAACATAACCTAGATTATCACTTTAAAAGTATCCCATTGGAAAAACGTGAAATCAGGCACTAGTCCCACTTTACTCCCTGGCCTCGGTCTCCACAAAAAACTATTTTCAACAAATAAGTGTGCTTGACAGTAAGTAAAGGAAACCTAACTGACTCTACTGCAGGCTAAATTAGTGGGATTAGGCTGAGCAAGTAGCGGTCATAAAAGAAACACAGAATGCTAGTTTAGCACATGGATGATGTAATGGGTGGGTTAAGAGGCCATGTTTAGGGAGGTGCACTAGGGGTTTGGAGGGTGGGGTAAACTATCACGTGTCACCAATGGTTTACAGGTGGGGAAGGAGACATGTGGTTAAAAGCAGTGGCGTGGGGAGATTTAGATTAGACTGACCTTGGAGCAGGAGTGAGGCGGTCACGCTGTTAAAGGATTCAGCATGTTAAACACAGGTAAGAATAAGAGAGAAAAAATATCACAATGGAGAGTGTGATGTGGGATAAAAAGGAGGGGTTGAAGTTCTGTTACAGACCTAGGTTTTCACACAAGGGTGATACAGTTTTCTTTGAGTAGAGGTCGTAAGAAATGGGACACATTTAAGGGGGCACAGATTGATTTGGATTCAGAGTCAAAAATGAAGGGTGTGTCATTCACTTTAGTCCTTTCTTTGTACTGCATATTTTAAATATATCATAGATACCCATGACGAAGGTCCAGGAGGACCGAAATGCATTGGGTGGATTTTAATGTGATGGAGGAATCAACTTTCAGCACATGCCTGTTATTAGGCCCGGATGGGCAACTCTGGAGCAATTAAACTGCATGAAATATTGGAACTATGCAGTTTTGACGTGACGGAAAAGGATTGTTATACTTTAAAAATAAATTGGATGAACTTTAAAAACACTATTGATTACATGGATTACTTGATCACAAATGTGAATAAGGCTGTGCAACTCTTTTTGACTCGCAAACCGCTTGTCATACTCTTATGACAAGTAGCGGTTTTGTCATAGAATAAGGGGGTATCACTGATCATCATCATGTGCGTAAACTTTGGCTTAGTCAGTCGCTGTAGTTGACGAATAGCAAAAAGGAAAAATGTGAACAGTGCGAAAATCCATTATGGAAGCCATAAAATATATGAATTACTTGGCCAGAAAAATGTGACACATGCCAAGAATGGAATTTTCAATTTTTTGGGTCGGCAAAGAATAAAGGAGTAAAACATTAAGAGGTGACTGAGTGAGCACTGGGTGGGAAGAGAAACACTCCTTGTTTTCCGTTTGCAACTCATTGAAAACGTAGTGTATGCTGCATTAACTGAAGCAGATGCAGATTACACAGCCAACACTGCAGTGCCGAATTGAACCATGATGTAGTGAGGTCATGGGTGGCGAAATTCCATGGGCAGGGAGGTGATGAATGATTATGGATGGGCTACATAACTTGACAATGCAGTGAGTCAAAGGAATAGACAGAAAATTAAAAAATCCCTCACTTTGAATAAAAGCTTTGATAAAACCAAGCAAGCAGGGTTCTTAAATAATCATCCCGAGTGAGCACTGATGAGTGGGATTAGGTACAGTTGAGCACCCACCCGGCTAGGTCAAATTGGCTCACATATTATTCATAGCGTAAACGTAACTTACCTCTGAGTGTGAGCAGCGTGCTATCAATAGCATTTTAGAACACAATAAATAAATTACTACTTACCGAGACTCGCCATCTGGATGCCCAGCAAGTCAAGCAGGTCCTGCTCCCTGTCAAGAATCTCAGCCCAGTGGTGCGCCAGCTGCTGTTGGGTGTGTAGCCCAATGTACCGGCACATACACCGGTGCACCCTCCCCCACAGCAGCCAACGATCACACAGGGCGCGCTCACTCCAAGCCTGCTGCCAGCATGGGGAAAGATGGCGATGCAGGAAAAAAAAAAGCAGCCTTCTCCACCTTCGAAAAAATGGCACAGGATACACCCGATTGCAGTGCCTGTGAAAGAAAGATGTGCGGCGAACAGCCGCACTGACGCCGTTTTGCCCTGTCCCACACAGCGCTGCCATGGCCCTGGGCGGGAAAAGAAGAAGAAAAGGAAGGAATTAATAGAAGAATAAAGGAAGAACTAAGGAAGTAAAGGGAAAACCAAAATAAAGTACAAAAAATTTAAGGAAAATTCATTAAAAAACAAAAAAGTAAAATATACAAACATAAAGATGCACGAGAAAGAGATAAAGGTAAATGACGGGTGAATGGGGAAGATTAGAAAGATTGTAGTTGGGTAGAGAATTAGGCCCAGCCCCATGCACAGAACAGGAATGCAGGTAAAACATAATGGCAGTGCCCATGCAGAGCGCATGGTGCCATTTGCACTGATTTTTCATTACAGAATAAGCTACTGGCAAAAAAGCCAGAGCAAATGGGCAGATGAGCATTACTGGTGTATTCCGCCTGTTTGCAGAGTTCCTTGGAATCATGCAGAGTTTTTTCGGAACTCTGTGGAGTTCTGTGGAGCAAATCTCTGTACATTCCGCCCAGGCCTCGTTGCTAAACCCTGGCTCAGGGGAATGTACACTGGGTTGTGTGTGGTTGTTCACATGGAATTAGAAGCATTGCCTGATTTAGCATATGTAATTTTCCAGAGAATGTTCTCAAAATGCCAGGCCTCCACAGATCATGGATAAGGAGGAAATATATATTCAATCTCTATATATGTTAAACACTCCAAGTGTGCTGCATTGTGCAACACATGTAGACAGATTAATATGCCTCAGTCAAATGTTATTGTGCACAAAGGTGGGCATTATAGTAACAAATAATACAAACCTGTTTACATTGTACCATGTTGCAAGGTAGTATGCCTTGCCGCTAGTCAGCACTCTGTGTTTGCATCAGTGCCATGATAACTCAGATATGGTCCCTTAGTGTCACTTCACAGTATACCTGTCCTTTCCCGATGCCGTACAACTTGGTCTACCTAGGGCCCATGGTGTCATGTTTCAAGGGGGCTGAGATGATATTGCCCAGTAGTACTGAAACCATCACATGCCTGAGACGAGCATGTGATGATAGATACTTCTGAGCTTCAACATCCATCCAGGACAGTCCTGCAAGGTAACGGGCTGCATGCATTTCAATACAATGTACGCATATGTGTGTCAAGAGTGTTGAATCACTATATGTGCAAAGTTGAATTGTTCACTAAATTTAGCATGGCAATTTGCTTAGTACGTGCAGTGATTTTCCAACATGTGACATGGATATTTATATATTTACTTAATCTTAAGGATTCTGGGGGCCCAGAGCAAGAAATATTTCAAGGGACCTTGTGTGGAGCAAATTTTGTACCCAATTCTTGCTAATTGTAGCCCTATGTTGCCTAATAATATTGAACTATACATTAAAGGTTAATATACAAAAATACACATAGTGTGATAGAGAGAAATGTCACTTTCCCAGGGTGTCTCTCGGAAGGTCGGGCCCTGGGCAGTTGCCGACTTTGCCTTAAAAGTCTCTATTTGCTTGCCCCAGCCTTGCACCATGGTATAGAGGTTAGCCTGCTCTGTCTAGCACAGGATTTGTTCTGCAAGTATATCCTTACAGTACAAATTCTATGCATAGACGGTGCGCAACGTTTAAAACGCGCGCGTTACCACGACCTACCATTACCACGTGGTTGTAACAACGAAAGTTGTTACAACGCATTGCGCTGGGGGGCGCTCGAGGATAGTAAATCATTTAAGTTACTATCCCAACACCTTCCCTACTATCAACGGGGACTGGTGTTGGAATAGTAAATTAAGGGGGTCATTAGGATCGCGGACGGACATGAGTCCGTCCGCGACCCCAGAGCATGAGGGAACGTCCGCATGGGCTGCGGCGTTCCCTCTGTGCAGATTAGGATGTGACCGCCAGGGTGGCGGTCACATCCTCTATTTTTAACATTGCTGCGGGTGGAGCTTCAAGCTGCACCCGCAGCAATGTTAAAAATGCATGCACAGCATTTGCGTGCACAAAGCGGCAGGCACCGCGCGGTGCCTGCTGCATTGTGCACGCAAATGCAGGGGGGTACCATAGGTACCCCCCATGTGCACCCCCCACCCCCACTACACCTAGGGGGCCCGCAACGGGCCCCTGCAGTGCAGTTACACATGCTTTTCCACGGCGGAAAAGCCGCCGCGGAAAAGCATGTTCCCAAGCACATCCTAATCTGGCTGACGTTGTCTAAGAGACACCTTCACCATTTTAGTGCTTTTCCGCCGCGGTTGTAAGCCAGCCACGGCGGAAAAGCTGCGGACCTAAACCATGACCCACCAGCCATCCTAATGTGGCGGTGGGTCCTGGTGGGTCCGCAGAGGATTTTCCGCATCCTCCGGGCCGGCGGTGGCTTCCGCCGGCCCGGAGGATGCGGAAAATCCTCCATCCTAATGACCCCCTAAATGTTTTAAATTTGCGCCCCCCCAACGCAAGACGTTGTAATGACTTGCGTTGTTACAACTGCGTTGTAATGGTAGGTCGTTGTTATGCGCGCGTGGTAACGACATATATCCGCATAGACATACTCTGAAGAATCTCACTTAAACTATGTGTACTATAGACTTAACCACACATTCGCTGCTTGGGTTTTTTGAAGAAATGAAAATAATTATTGTTCTTAACTCTTGCTCCAAATGTGAATTGGTTTTGATACAAAGCCAAGTCTGTCTCTCTTTGTAAATCAGGTTTTGTCTCAAAACCAATGGATGTTTGAGCTGATTCTGCCCAAATAATGCCCCAGAAACTCCCTCTTGATGCAAAGTGACATAAAGCTCTGTAAAACACTTTTTGTGCTTGAGAAAAGGACACCTTTTGCTCTGGAAAGCAAGTAACAGTGCGTTACTTTGAACCACTTTGAATCACTCTGCAATGGTGTAAAGCCTTAGGCCCTGATCAAAGGTCTGGTGGTTCGAGGACCGCATGTCTCACGGAGGCATAGCGGAAGCAGTTCAGCCTCCACCACACCGGCGCTCCGACCACCCCATTTGGAGTTTGGTGGTCCGACTGTGCTGGTTCTGCTGACACCGCCAGGGAACCGTCATTCCCTGGCAGTGGTGTGGCGGTCTTGAGGCTGCAATATGCTTGGAGTGACCACTGTGGTCCCGCCAAGCATATTACGAGTTTCCTCTCTGCCACAGTTTTCATGGCAGTTCTACCTCCATCAAAAGTCTCAAGGACAGGAAAGAAAGGGGGCCCTACAGGGCCATCTGGTGCCTCACACCATGTTAATGCATGCAGGGGGGGCACAACATGTGCCCTCCTGTATGCATGTATCCCGGTTCCTGAAATGCATGGACTTTACATTCCATGCAGTGTAGGAACTGTTTTTGGTGTTCCCATTGCGGTGCCATTTTCTGAGGCACAGCCGTGGGAATGCCAAAAAACAGCCGGCCAGACAGGACGAAACTTCTAATCTGGTGGGCAGCCTAACCATGGCTTTGGTGCAGTAGGAGCGTGGCGGTGGCTATGGCGTACCTCCTGCTCCCGCTGCACCAATGTTCGTAATCGGGCCCTAGATAAATATTGGCCTCCATATCCAGCCTAAGTTCCTCTCTTCCTGATTATGTCTGGATACCACCTTCTCTATAACATGTGCATATTCATAATCTTTTGGCTGGACTATCATCGTATTTTGGCCCACGAGTGAAAACCTTTTTTTAATGTGTGCTGCAGCAAAATAAATACATAGGAATAACTTTCTGTGTGTAGAGTATCTAAGAGATTAAGCGCCTCATTTATGGTGTTTTGGTGTAGGGAAGCTCAGAAAGTCTCTTTGCTGCTCTACCCTACATTCAAGTGAAAGGGCAGGAATACACTGTATTTATTCAATGTGGTGCGTTCCTGTCCTTTCCCCCTGCGCTGACATCATTTTGGCAGCCTAGTGCCAACACATTGACAGGATAGTTTCTTTTTCGGAAGGGGAACCTTCCTGCACCCCAAAAAATCCTTGGAGGCTTTTTCTTCTTTCTATGTGTGCTGCCGATTGCAACATATATAGAAAGAGGAGGATAAATAAAGCTATTGCTCCTTGTTGTGCCTCCCCTGGGGAGGGGTAAGGTTTTGGGCACATCCCTAGGTTTACATAGTTTTGTAAATCTAAGGGAAGCATCAAAATCCATGAGTAATGCATTGGAACACCAACTGCAATGCCCATGGAGCACTTCCCTAGTGCAGAGTAAGACAATGCAGTGATTTTCACTTCCTTGCCTTACTCCATATCTTCAAGGCCATTCAAAGTAGGAGTGGGCGGAATTTGCGTAATCGCGTTACGCAAATCTCCATGAAATGGTACAAAATCTCTGCGAACACGTAGAAATTCCACGAACACGTGGAATTGCTTGTTTGCAATGCTTTTTTCCTGTTCACAATTGCTGTTTGCGTGCTCGGGGGGAAATATCTTGCGAACACGCATTTTGAGAACGCAAACAAGCAAAAAATGTCACAAAGTCGTGGGAACGCGTAATTTTGGGCAATTTCACCATCTCCGTGGAACGAGACATTATCCAAATTCCGCAAATTCCGCGACTGGGACGGAATTTACCGCCCAGGCCTAATTCAAAGCCACACAAAGTGTACTGTATTGGATAAATACAGTGCATTCCTGCAAAGCCCCATTAATAAGGACCTTAATGTGTAATGATTCAGTGTACTTTTTTTTAGATGTCAAATAATACACCTCATGCCTTACAATACACACACTTCATAGGAGGCAGAATAATACAATACTTAAATAATGTGGACGAGCCCACCATGTGTGTGTAATTAATTTAATTAAATTAAGTCACTGTTTGTAGCATGTGCGTGGACCCATTAGGTGTTGTTAAAAGACACCTCACACACCAACCTGGTTGGTGTCATGCTTCACCATTGGGGTCCCAACCGGGCGGCCGAGTGCCCCCCAGTTTTGCTACGACGCCTGATTACAGCGTAGCTGGTGTTGGTGCGTAAGTGCGAAGTGATGTGCCATTGTCTAGTTAAAAATACCTCTGAGAATCCTTGCCTATATTTTTAATGTTGGCGGCTCAGGATATGGTAAAAATATGTGTGGTGCAACTATTTCAGGAGTTATTACCTTTAAGTTGACCTATGTGTGGCGATCTATATGTTTCAGCCCCCTTAGTGTGATTAGCCGGGGTTTTTTCAGGACCAGGTACGTGATAGGTGAGTGGCGAAAGATTAAAGGTGCCACGTGAAAAAAACAGTGTGGTACCTACACAAAAACTAAGGTGTGTGGTTGATAAAATGTCGGCATACTCACTGACACTTTAAAATAGCAAAAAATTCCTGTGGTAAAAAAAGAAGACAAAACACAACATATAGGGTTCGAAACATAAAATGCAATCTTATTGGTTATATTTATAGTTATGAAGTTGCCCTTCAGGAAGGCTACCCCAGTGACTAGTATTTTTTCTCATGCAGGTTACGGCGTGCGTGGAACTACATCCTTATTCTCCTCAGCACCCCTTAGGCACCATAGAAAAACATGAGGCAGGTACTTGGTCATCCCTGGTAGTCCTTTATTATATCTTAAAGCAGAGGAATCTTTTATTGTTCATTGTCTGAGACACTTGGCCATTGTTCAAAGCATAGGTAAACCAAACAACACACCTGTTAGCCAAAACAGGTAGGTTATTTCCATTCCAAGGAATACATTTTCAAGCAATATTATTTACATTCCAGTCATGGCCTCAGAAATACGGTTATCTAGACACGCACTTCAGTCATGAATCCCCATGTGCTTGCTGTGCCAACAGGCCCCAACTTACACTGTTTTATAAGTAGTAACTGTCAGTCCTAGTCCTCCAACACAGAGAAAGGCACTACCACCAGCACACTGCTTACGCTTGGCCCCACCTGTGTTCCTGAATACCAGATACCCCCTCCAAAGTTTCTTAACATACACCCAGGCATCTCGGGTAGGACAGGAGAGTCCAGGACCACCAGCAGGTCAGGACCCCCTCCTGCCAACCTGGAGCCCCCATTGAATGCTCGCCCTGTTCCAAGGTCAGCCAGTCCATGCCAAAAAAGGAGTCCACACCATTTTCTTGCCCGGGACCCTGCCACAGGGCGAGGAGCTTACTGGCGCTCTTGCCCTTCCCCACCTATCGCTAGCTCACCTGACCCTACTGCCATGGCACCTAGGACTGTCTGAATGAACAATTTGAGCCCTTTACTAGACAAATGCACACCATCTGGTAGATATAGCTCCGAGTTGGACACCTGTATCAGCCTGTGACTGATCGTCTTCAAGGGTGATCCAGAAAATAATTTGGCGACTGCCTGGTTCAATTTCTTCACCGATCTGTTCACTGCTTGCGCAGGCTCGCCCTTGGCCCAAAAGTGAGGTGGAATTACCTCTGACCAAATATAACAGTGCCTTGCAATAGCTTCCTCACCTGCGAAAGCATAGAGAATAATGCTTCTTAAACCCACCCCCCTCCGCCCAGCAGGGATCACATCATTACCTCCTGAATTAATAACCAGCACATCTGGGATAGGCATTTCTCCTTGGTCCAAGGCCTTTCTCAAATGGTTGAACGTTTCGCTTAACCGTTGCCCTCCAAACCCCAACCAGTGGTGTTTCATTCCCATTGACATCTGCGACCTCTCTAACTCTGTACCACAAAAATACTGTCCTACTCTGCGCACAAAAGAATGGCCACACCAGTACACCTGTGTCTGTGGCTGCCTGACAACTGTCTGGAAATTAAACAGAAATAGAAAAAACAAATAAGGAGGAGGGGAATTCATTACACTATAGCGCAATAGGGGTAGATCTATGCTCCCGGTCACCACTTTTTTAACATAGCGCTCAAAACAAGACGACTTCCATAAGCCTACCCTTTTTATTGCTTTTATTTATTATTTTATTTATGTATTACATTTATATAGCGCAACAGGTACCCGGAGGTTTCCCGGCGCTAGGGGAGGCAGAAGAACTAAAGGAAACGAGACCGATGAAGAGAGGGACTATTGATTAAAAAGCCATGTTTTTACGTCTTTATGGAATTTAAAGTAGTGTTGTTCAATGCGTAGGTGGTATGGAGAGTTCAAGAGTGAGGGAGCCAAACAGGAGAAAGAATGACCTCCCATTCTGACTCGTCTGATCCTAGGGGTTTTGAGCTTGTGCTGGTTGGAAGATCGAAGAAGGCGAGGGGGGCAATATTGATGTACCAAGGCCTTTAGGTACTGAGGTGCTTTACCAGAATTAATCTTATGCATATAGCATAATGCTTTAAATTTGGCACGATTGTTGATCCGAAGCCAGTGAAGATCATGTAATGAGGCTGAGATGGAGGTTCTGTTAGGGAGTTTGCAGAGCAGTCAGGCAGCTGAGTTTTGTACAACCTGTAGCCTGTGTAATACTTCTTTGCTTGCGCCCAGATATAACACATTTCCATAAACCAATCTTGATGTTATGAGAGCATGGATTACAGTTTTTTGGGTAGGCAGCGGAAGCATCCACAGGATTTTACTCAGCCATTTTAAAATGATAAAGCAGGTGGAAGCCACTTTGACCGCTTGTTGCCTCATTGTCAGTTGGTCATCGACAATGAAGCCCAGGTTGCGAGACGATTGCACAGGAAGCGGGAGGGATCCCATCTGGGATGGCCAAATGCTTCAAATGACAAGCCCATTGAGGCTGCTGTTGTGGCAGCCCCAATGCGAAAAGAATGGGATGTGAAAGGCGAAGTCTCCTCCCCCCAACAACAATAAGGCACGCTTACATAAGCGTGTGAACTGAAATCTATCTAGTGGGGAACTGTCTGCATGCAATAATAGCCTGAAATCCTCTCCTCCCGGGCGCATCTGGATGAATGCTTGCATCAAAACCACCAGACAATACATGACCCCTGGAGCAGCCAGCAGATGTACCCATACTCCCCTCCTCAACGGGTCCGACTTTGACCTCCTTACCCTGACCCGAAGCACTTCCTTTGATATCACCACATCATCTAGGTTAAACCCCCCATCTCTATCTGTCTTCGAAGTGAGTATAAGTTCTTAAATCCTGAATGCCCCAAAGAAGGCCAATGAATATGCTAGGCTTAAGAGGTGTGTCTCATAAATTGATGTGCAAACAGGAGGTAAAACTTCCAAGTTACGTGATAATCTACCAGCATCAATGGGTCACCTCCCATACTTTAAACCCAGTGACAGGCGTTCCCAACCTTTTAAGGCCCGTCGGACCCTGGGATCCTTGGTGGGGTCCTCAAACCCTTCCAACCCTGCAAAGAAGGCAATTGCCGCCAGCTGTCTCCTAGCCATAGACAACGATTTCCCATTCTGCTTTTGCTTAACTAAAAATAAGAGCACCCCCTGTGGTATGAATTTCACAGCCCCCCCGGGATCCCTGAAGGAAGCTGTATATGCTTGCCATGCCCCCTCATACATACTCTTAGTCTTGGGAGCCAGGGAGGCAGCTATCAGATCAGGAGCAATGGGGTACCAAGCTTCCTCAACTCCTCTGGAAAATCTGGCTGTCTGCTTGCGGCCATCGTGCTCTGAATTCTGTTATATAAGAACGTGGCAGGGCATCAGCTACTGTATGGTCTACCCCGCCACATGTTTAGCAATGAAATACACATTATGCTTCAAGCAGCAACGAACAGGTTCTTGAGTAAGCGTAGTACCAAAGGGCATTTGGCCCTCTGGGTGTTTATTGCCATCACCGCGGACATACTGTCAGACCAGAACACAATGCGTTTGTTAGCTAGGAAGCTGCCTCAACGGTGTAGTGCTACGATGATAGAAAACAGCTCTAGGAGTGTCACATTGCATGTTACCCTTGACTGGGCCCACTCTACAGGCCTATACTTAGTGAACCACCTTGTGCCCAATATTGCGCCAAACCCCACTCTGCCATCTAGGTTAAACCCCCCATCTCTATCTGTCTTCGAAGTGGGTATAAGTTCTTAAATCCTGAATGCCCCAAAGAAGGCCAATGAATATGCTAGGCTTAAGAGGTGTGTCTCATAAATTGATGTGCAAACAGGAGGTAAAACTTCCAAGTTACGTGATGATCTACCAGCATCAATGGGTCACCTCCCATACTTTAAACCCAGTGACAGGCGTTCCCAACCTTTTAAGGCCCGTCGGACCCTGGGATCCTTGGTGGGGTCCTCAAACCCTTCCAACCCTGCAAAGAAGGCAATTGCCGCCAGCTGTCTCCTAGCCATAGACAACGATTTCCCATTCTCCTTTTGCTTAACTAAAAATAAGAGCACCCCCTGTGGTGTGAATTTCACAGCCCCCCCGGGATCCCTGAAGGAAGCTGTATATGCTTGCCATGCCCTCTCATACATACTCTTAGTCTTAGGAGCCAGGGAGGCAGCTATCAGATCAGGAGCAATGGGGTACCAAGCTTCCTCAACTCCTCTGGAAAATCTGGCTGTCTGCTTGCGGCCATCGTGCTCTGAATTCTGTTATATAAGAACGTGGCAGGGCATCAGCTACTGTATGGTCTACCCCGCCACATGTTTAGCAATGAAATACACATTATGCTTCAAGCAGCAACGAACAGGTTCTTGAGTAAGCGTAGTACCAAAGGGCATTTGGCCCTCTGGGTGTTTATTGCCATCACCGCGGACATACTGTCAGACCAGAACACAATGCGTTTGTTAGCTAGGAAGCTGCCCCAACGGTGTAGTGCTACGATGATAGAAAACAGCTCTAGGAATGTCACATTGCGTGTTACCCCTGACTGGGCCCACTCTACGGGCCAATACTTAGTGAACCACCTTGTGCCCAATAGTGCGCCAAACCCCACTCTGCCTGCTGAGTCGGTGTAGAGTGCCACTTCCGCGCTAGATTATGCTGGTTGCTGCCAGAGCAGGGGGCCATTGAACCCAGTCAGGAACCCCCTTCAAGAGCGCAGATCATCTTTTACTTCAGATGACAGCCTGGTGTGGTGATGTTTTTCCTGTAATCCGGATATTGACCTAGCAATGTTCATGGAGAACGCCGAGCCATAGGTATCACCCTGAGCACGAAATCTAATTGCGCCACCAGAACCTGTAACTGATGCAAGGTAACCCTACTGGTAGCTAGACACTCATCTATGGAAGCCGTGAACGCCAACACATTTTCCTTTGGAAGCCTGCACAACCCAGCTATGGTATCTATTTCTATGCCTGGAAAAACAATGCAAGTCTCTGGACCCTCAATTTTATCAGCCGCCAAGGGGAGCCCCAATGCCCTTGCTAACTGTTGGAAGCCCACCAGGGCCTTCCCACAAGCTATAAGTACAAAAATATCGAAAAAATAATATTGCAGTACAAAAATATCGAAATTAAAAATATCGTTTTTTTAAATGTATTAATAATAATGTAAAAATAATTTTAAAATACATATAATTTTACAAATATTAAATACAAATATTAAAACTAAATTAAAACGAATACATATACATTTAAAATAAATAAAACACTTAATAATTTAATGTAATTTTCTTTTTTTTAATTTCATTTAATTGATTTAATGTAATTTTTTTTTATTTTTACCCTGTACGCCCGTACCCCAAAAACCCAAAACTGACCCTGAACCCTAAAAATATCCCTGTACCCCAAAAACCCCAAATTGACCCTGAACCCTAAAAATATCCCTGTACCCCAAAAACCCAAAACTGACCCTGAACCCTAAAAATACCCCTTTACCCAAAAACTGAAAACTGACCCTGAACCCTAAAAATACCCCTTTACCCAAGACCTGAAAACTGACCCTGAACCCTAAAAATACCCCTTTACCCAAGAACTGAAAACTGACCCTGAACCCTAAAAATACCCCTTTACCCAAAAACTGAAAACTGACCCGGAACCCTAAAAATACCCCTTTACCCAAAAACTGAAAACTGACCCTGAACCCTAAAAATACCCCTTTACCCAAGAACTGAAAACTGACCCTGAACCCTAAAAATACCCCTTTACCCAAAAACTGAAAACTGACCCTGAACCCTAAAAATACCCCTTTACCCAAAAACTGAAAACTGACCCTGAACCCTAAAAATACCCCTTTACCCAAGAACTGAAAACTGACCCTGAACCCTAAAAATACCCCTTTGCCCCAAAACTGAAAACTGACCCTGAACCCTAAAAATACCCCTTTACCCAAAAACTGAAAACTGACCCTGAACCCTAAAAATACCCCTTTACCCAAAAACTGAAAACTGACCCTGAACTCTAAAAATACTCCTTTACCCAAAATTAATTAATATTATTTAATTACCAATTAATTATTAATTAACAATAACAATAAAGTAAATATATTAGCACATTAGATGTAATTAATTTAATTTAATAATTAATATTATTTTTCCCAATTAATTAATTAAGAATAACAAAAAATTATATATATAAAAAAATACTCTAATTAATGTAATTAACTAATTAATATTAATTAATTACCAACTAATTAATCATTAAAAATATGTACAAAATTATATTAATTAATTAACTAATTAATATAAAGTAATTACCAATTAATTTTTAATTATAATATGTACAAACATATATTAATTAATTAAATATTATTAAATTACTTCCCACCCTATTCCCCTATAAACCCATAACCCGCTACAGAACATATTTATCAATTAATCAATTAATTAAAATTAATTAAAAATTAATTCTCAATTAATTAATTAATAATTCCTACTAATTAATAATTAATTTAACATAATTAAATTACTTCCCACCCTATTCCCCTATAAACCCACAACCCGCTACAGTAGTAAAAGACAATATTTAATTAAATTACATTAAAAATAAATAATAAAACATAATAAATACAATATAATATACACTAAATGTATTTAAAAATTGATATTAGTAACATCGAAGTTATTTATTTCGATATTATTGACATCGATATTTAAAACTTCGATATTACTGATATCATACTAATATCGATATTAAGACTGTCGATATGACTTACCTTCGATATTTTGTCCCATCGATATTTAAACTTCGATATAATTGTATATCGAAATTTAAAACTCAATATTTTGTCTGTGTACCGTGTTAGTTAATGGGGCTCCTACCCTTTCCACAGCAAAATGACTATTTGTAAGTGTTGCTGCTAAAACATAAAGAAAATCATATGTATTACCTAGTAATATACACCTGCTTGTCTTATGTCTCTATAGGGCGTCCTTAGGGGAGACTTACATATATCACATAAGTCAAGTGGTGACTTTGTCATTTGGTGTAGTGGCAAAGTCGAATTGGCAGTGTCACACACTGTCCTGCCAGTCTGCAATGGCAGGCTGGGGTCTATTTTATCTCTGACACATACATTGTCAGGGGTAGTAAGCGCTTTACAAATACAACTACAATACAATACAATATAATAGTGGCACAATCAGTGCTGCAACCCTAGGTGATAACACTGTCTTACATGGCTTGGATACTAGAGATTTATAAGTAAGTAGTTCTTGCCACTTGAGTGTATCCAAATCAACATAAGTTTGTATATGTTAAGAAGACTGGCACTGAGTTTTGGTTAGCAAGACTCAGTGCACTCTCAGAGTCACAAAAGCAGCAGCATCAGTCCAAAAGCATGGGGTTGAACATGGAAAAGTTGGCATTTACTTAAAGTTGCTCTTGAACCACGTTGCTCTGTGCAAGAGCGAAAAAAACCAGCCGGTAAACTGGCCCCTCACTGACTACAGCAAAACTGGGACTCGCACACTAAGGGCCTGATTTCGATGTTGGATGGAATTGCTTCCGTCCAACACTGACTCAGTCCTGGGACTCACCGCCACCCAGTTGGCAGTCCCGATTGTCTCATTAGGATGCAACAGAACACTCTTCGGTTGTATTTATACATTTCACCATGGAGCATGAATTACGGCCGTAAACCGGCCATAATGCATGCTCCCTTAGTGAAATAGGAGGTGCGGTTCATCCCTGAACCCATGGCAGGCACCTAAGCATCTCACAAGACTTTTTAATGCAAAATGTGCACTCAGGAAAAAAAAATTAGACTAAATCGTTTAATACATTTTTTTGAGAAATATCTCTAATTTTGTGTAAGATTAAATACTGGAATTTTGCACATTTTGCCTATGTAATTAAAATTTGATCAAGCCCTAGAAGACTGCATGGAAAACAGTATTTCATCTACAAGCCAAAACCACTTGGAGATTATTATTATTATTATTAAAATTTTTTATAGAGCGCGTAGTCACCCTAAGGTATCCCAGCGCTAAAGATCCCTACTTCTGAGGATTCGGCATCAGAGAAGGGGGAAGGGCCAGAGATATAATACATAACTGCAATACTTTGCATAGAATTCCTACTTTTAGGATTCAATAGGGCTCAGGTACCAGACATACAATTATTTTTCCAGGATTTCTTAATGTGTTGAGGTGGAACAGCATTGGCTGGTGTTGGACTGACCCTCTCTGCAGGGTCACCCCCAAACATTTTGCCTTCACCCTGGTATTTACTCTGAATTTGCTTTTGTTAGCCTTAGAACTCCTGAACTTTACCACTGCTAACTAGTGCTAAAGTGCTTATGCTCAATCCCTAAAACATAGCAAAATTGGCTTACACCTGATTGGCATGTTTAATTTACTTATAACTTCCTAGAAATAGGGATTTCATATACCCAGAGCTTATAAAAAAAGCTACATATGGGCCTGCATCACTTATTGTGCCACCCACATAAATAGCTCTCTAAAAGGTGCATGGTTCAACAGGGGGGAACCATAGGTGACCCCTCGGCCTCGAACCGGATGCCGGGCACCAAAGGAGGCCCTGGTGTGATCCACCACACATGCTTTCCAACATGGTTTCCATGTCGGACTGGCGGCATGGAAACCGTGTTTCGAAACCATGCATTGTAATCTCCGCCCTTGAGATTACTGGCTGAATTCCAACTGGCCGATTGGCTCTCCGAGCCCATCGGAGGCCAGCCAAAATAACCGCCCGGTTATTTTCCAACCACCTATATCTTAATTAGGCAGTCAGAAAGTAAACCAAGGACCCCATTACGATGCATCAGCAGCTTCATAATAGGCCCCTTAATATACATATCTCACCCACATAAACCTGACACCTGTAGCATGGATGTGCACCATGATGAGAGCCTTTTCCAAATTTTGATGGTCCAAGTTTTGCTGTTCTGAAGTTTACTTCGACTACAATACAAATTCTACTGTTAAATTCCTTTCTGTAATTATAGCCCCCAAAGTCATGCTCCATGCATTCTGAATTGCATTATTTAATGCACCAGATAAATGTTTTTAGTTTGTGCAAAATTGCGTAATTTTTGCCACAAAAGTCATGAGATTTACTCAAAAGTTCTTAAAATTGCGCTTTTGTAGTGAAATTTGACATGAAAACAGAAAATGTCTCTAGGTAAGTCATTCTATGTGCAACAAGGTACCTAAGCATCTCACAAGACTTTTTAATGCAAAATGTGCACTCAATAAAAAAAATAGACTAAATCGTATAATAAATTATTTTGAGAAATATCTCTAATTTTGTGTAAGATTAAATACTGGAATTTTGCACATTTTGCCTATGATTAAAATTTGATCTAGTCCTAGTGGTGAAGACTGCATGGAAAACAGTATTTCATCTACAAGCCCAAAACCACTTGGAGATATAATACATAACTGCAATACTTTGCATATAATTCCTAATTTAAGGATTCAATAGGACTCAGGTACCAGACATACAATTATGTTTCCAGGATTTCTTAATGTGTTGAAGTGGAACAGCATTGACTGGTGTTGGACTGACCCTCTCTTCAGGGTCACCCCCAAACATTTTGCCTTCACCCTGGTATTTACTCTGAATTTGCTTTTGTTGGCCTTAGAACTCTTGAACTTTACCACTGCTAACTAGTGCTAAAGTGCTTATGCTCAATCCCTAAAACATAGCAAAATTGGCTTACACCTGATTGGATTGTTTAATTTACTTATAAGTTCCTAGAAATAGGGATTTCATAAACGCAGAGCTTATAAAAAAAGCTACATATGGGCCTGCATCACTTATTGTGCCACCCACATAAATAGCTCTCTAAAAGGTGCATGGTTCAACAGGGGGGGACCATAGGTGACCCCTCGGCCTCGAACCGGATGCCGGGCACCAAAGGAGGCCCTGGTGTGATCCACCACACATGCTTTCCAACATGGTTTCCATGTCGGACTGGCGGCATGGAAACCGTGTTTCGAAACCATGCATTGTAATCTCCGCCCTTGAGATTACTGGTTGAATTCCAACTGGCCGATTGGCTCTCCGAGCCCATCGGAGGCCAGCCAAAATAACCGTCCGGTTATTTTCCAACCACCTATATCTTAATTAGGCAGTCAGAAAGTAAACCAAGGACCCCATTACGATGCATCAGCAGCTTCATAATAGGCCCCTTAATATACATATCTCACCCACATAAACCTGACACCTGTAGCATGGATGTGCACCATGATGAGAGCCTTTTCCAAATTTTGATGGTCCAGGTTTTGCTGTTCTGAAGTTTACTTCGACTACAATACAAATTCTACTGTTAAATTCCTTTCTGTAATTATAGCCCCCAAAGTCATGCTCCATGCATTCTGAATTGCATTATTTAATGCACCAGATAAATGTTTTTAGTTTGTGCAAAATTGCGTAATTTTTGCCACAAAAGTCATGAGATTTACTCAAAAGTTCTTAAAATTGCGCTTTTGTAGTGAAATTTGACATGAAAACAGAAAATGTCTCTAGGTAAGTCATTCTATGTGCAACAAGGTACCTAAGCATCTCACAAGACTTTTTAATGCAAAATGTGCACTCAATAAAAAAATAGACTAAATCGTATAATAAATTATTGTGAGAAATATCTCTAATTTTGTGTAAGATTAAATACTGGAATTTTGCACATTTTGCCTATGATTAAAATTTGATCTAGTCCTAGTGGTGAAGACTGCATGGAAAACAGTATTTCATCTACAAGCCCAAAACCACTTGGAGATATAATACATAACTGCAATACTTTGCATAGAATTCCTAATTTCAGGATTCAATAGGACTCAGGTACCAGACATACAATTATGTTTCCAGGATTTCTTAATGTGTTGAAGTGGAACAGCATTGACTGTTGTTGGACTGACCCTCTCTTCAGGGCCACCCCCAAACATTTTGCCTTCACCCTGGTATTTACTCTGAATTTGCTTTTGTTGGCCTTAGAACTCTTGAACTTTACCACTGCTAACTAGTGCTAAAGTGCTTATGCTCAATCCCTAAAACATAGCAAAATTGGCTTACACCTGATTGGATTGTTTAATTTACTTATAAGTTCATAGAAATAGGGATTTCATAAACGCAGAGCTTATAAAAAAAAGCTACATATAGGCCTGCATCACTTATTGTGCTACCCACATAACTAGCTCTCTAAAATATGTCCTAGGTCTGTCATTTCAGCCTGAAAGCAGTTTTAAGCTACCAATTTGACTTGGAAAAATACCACCCCTTGGCAAGCCCTAAACTCCCCTTTTATTTTATATATATGACAACACTAAGGTAGGCCCTAGGCAGCCCAAAGGGCATGGTTCATTGCAATTAAAAGTTTGAACTGTAACTTTAGGTTGTACATGTCCTTGTAGTGTAAAACACAGAATTATGTTTTTCTCTAATGTAAGGCCTACTTCTCCCATAGGATAACATTAGGTTGCCTCATTGCATTTGATAAGTGTTACATTTTGATTGCATACAGGTAGGGAATTCATGTTGGGTGTCTGAGAAATAGCAACTTACAACACCTTATTTAAAGTTACAGTTTTGAAAGTGACACTTTTAGAAACTTGGAACTTTCTTGCCCAGGCTCTATAGGTACTCACAGGTTGTTCCTGGGTCACATGACTGGGTTTAGTTGGCAGTTGACATTTATATATTGTTCCCAGACAGCCCCACAGTAGAGGGATTAGGTATGCCTTGATGAATCATTGCTGACAGCATGTGTGGCAGAGCTGGGTGCAGCCCCACTTGCAAATCAATAGGCTGTGCCCTGCCTTCACACAAAGAACTACACACCAGTCCATTGTGCCTGCAGCTAAGCTGGAGCCAGGGCAGGAGAGGCAGGAAATTCCAAGCACTTCCAAAAGAATATATAGAAACTTGTCCTAATTCAAAGAAAGCACCGGGTATGAAAAATAGGGCCCGCAGACACACTCTTTATTTCTCTTTCTTGGGCTGTGAAAGGGTTCTCAGATAACTGTCTGCTGCTGTGGCCTGCTGTGTACTTCAGGAGCCTGCTTGGTTGCACCTGAAGAACTGCTCTGTTTCCTTAAGCCTGCCTTGAACCCCCAGAAGCTTGCCCTACTGGTTGAGCCCTGTTCCACATCTTGAATCCAGGATTACCAGAGTGACTCCAAGGGCTACTTGGCTGTCCTCCCGATCAGAGCCTCAGGTACCTAAAATGCTCCAACCATCTTGAACCCACACCTGGACAAAGCCTGCATGGGTCCTGACCCTCCAAGTGGTGCCTCATCAGTCCTGGGCCCTTGGAAGTGGTGCTAAAGGTGGCCATCCAACATCAAAAGCCTGTGACTCAGAAATGTTTGGGCTAAAAAGTTCCCTTAGAACTGAGAGGAGACTGGGACCTACCTGCTCACCGATCTACTTAAGGTGCATCACCTGTCAGTCTGACTTTGCAGCACCTCTCACTTCATTCTTCTCCACAGCAGCAAATTTTGTTGAGCAGTCCTCCTCAAAAGGAGTATCCAGCCTCATGGAGCTCTCATCAGTTACAACTTAGAGCCTGGTCCCACTGGAGATTTTCAACTTCCAAAATAAAGACTAAGGTGCCCATTAGGATGATGGGCAGACTTTGTCCGCCCGCCATCCCATCGTATATAGTGACCGGCTGCCATAAGGGCGGGGGTCCTGTGCCTGCAATTAGGATGCTCCCACCACAGTGACGGGGGAATCCAGCATTCCTGACATTGTGGCGGGCGGTGCACTCAGCACCGCACGCCACAATGCCAGGAAGGCATGCTTTGCACTTCCATGCACAACATGGCAGGCACCGCGCAGTGCCTGCCATGTTGTGCATGGAACTTCTGGGGGGTACCATAGGTAACCCCCATGTGCACCCCCCCCCCCCCGGAGTCCCTAGGGGCCAGCAATGGGTCCCCAAAGCAGACTCCACTTGCCTTTCCGTGGCAGCAATGCCGCCATGGAAAGGCATAGGAAAATGCCCATTTAGATATGGCGGCGGTGTCTGATAGACACCGCCACCATATAGACCCCTTTTCCACCCGGTCGCAAGGTGACCGGGGCAGAAAAGCTGCAGACGGTCTTTCCATCCACCGCCGACCCCCCAGCCATAATAATATGGCAGGGGTCATTCCGGCACAGATGGTGGGTGGATCGCCCCCGCCAGGCTGGCAGTGACTACCACCAGCCTGGCGGGGCCATCCGACCGCCATCCTAATGGGGCCCTAAGCGAGTGATTACGATGGTGGACGGACTTAAGTCCGTTCACCATTGTCCAAGGATTTTGGACCGCCCACCTATATGTCGGCGGTCCCACATAACATATAACAATTCGGCCAACACCACTACGGCCGCAAAAGGCATTATTAAAGTTGCGGCGGATGCTGCAGGCTGCACATGCCCCTGCACAAGGGGTGGGCCACAATGGACCCCCAAAGTACATCCCCATCAGCCTTTCAATGGTGGTTGAATCGCCATTGACAAGCTGGTGGGGATGCAGCATCCAAATCTGGTGGACGGTGCCTGCTAGGCACGCCACCATTTTGTGGATGCAGGGTGGGTCTGAGAGGCAATCGTAACAATTGCCTCTGTCGGACCTGTGATGACTGGGCTTTCCGCCCTGATATGGCCTGCAGATAAATGCCTTACAATGGCGGTGATCCCGCCACCAGCAGACTGCCCGTGGCAGGTTCACCGCCATCGTAATTACCCCTTAAGTCCTAACATGAAAATCTTCACTGCCACGTCATCCAGCGGCTCCCCATGATAATGCCTACTACCTTCTTAGAAATTTCTCTGTGAAATTTGCTCTAAGTCCGAAAGTAAGAGACGGTTGTATTCGACCCGTGGTGCTTCGCGGTGACACATATTTTTTTAATTTGACCTGGTCTTGAACAACTAGATGTCCATAGTTGATGCTTTCATATGTTAGATGGTAATGCTTACTGTAACCTTGGAAAATGTATTGGATTTTATCATTTTGTTTTCAAGTAATATAATAACATTTACTCTATTTTTCGAAATTGGTGTGGGATTTTGCTGGTGCTGTGCTTTCACTTTATTTCTATTTATGTGCTACACAAATACTTTACAAATTGTCTTTAAGTTCAGCCTGACTGCTTTTGTGCCAAGCTACCAGGGTGTTAAGGACAGCTTAATTTAGTGACGTTTGTGGTTCACCCTGACAAGGATTGTGTCTGTTGCTTGAGTAGGGTTAACCCACCTCTCAACCAACAACTCAATTTCTCAAAACTGGTATTAGAGTGTACTGCCTAAATAACAGTCAATTTAAGTGAACAACACGTCTCTGTCAATTCTAATGTGCATTAATACATGTTGTATGAGGCTGTGCTTAACCTTAGTCAATATTTAATACAAGTTATTTAATAGATAGATGGAACCCCTTCAAGTATTTGGATCACATAATATCGACTACAAAAATATAGAATTACCAAAATATCGATGAAAAAATATAGAATTCCTATCTACAAACAGATAAGTACAAAAATATCGAATCAAAAATATCGTTGTAAAAAATATAGTTAGTAAAAATATCAATTTTTTTAAATGTCTTAAAAGAAATTTAAAATTAATGAAATATACCTAAATAACCTTAAAGATATTAAATAATTAATTTAAGTTATAAAAAACAAACAATTTTATTTTTTAATACACATATATATATATATTGACGTAATATTAATAAAAAACATACAATATTTTTACAGTAGGATAGCGGGAGGGTAAAATTTACTATTACCACTCCAGTGACTGCAACAGTAGGGAAAACGTTGGATAGCGTGGGGGTAAAAATTACTATTCCCACTCCAGTCAGTGCAACAGTAGGGAAAGTGTTGGATAGTGGAAGGGTAAAGATTACTATTCCCTCTCCAGTGAGTGCAACAGTAGAGAAAACTTTGGATAGCGGGAGGGTAAAAATTACTATTCTCACTCTAGTGAGTGCAACAGTAGGGAAAGTGTTGGATAGCGTAGGGGTAAAAATTAGTATTCCCACTCCAAAAAGTGCAACAGGATGGAAAGCATTGGATAGCGTAGGGGTAAAAATGACTATTCCCACTCCAGAGAGTGCAACAGTAGGGAAAGAATTGGATAGCGTAGGGGTAAAAATTTGTATTCCCACTCCAAAAAGTGCAACAGTAGGGAAAGCGTTGGATAGCGTAGGGGTAAAAATGACTATTCCCACTCCAGAGAGTGCAACAGTAGGGAAAGCGTTGTATAGCGCAGGGGTAAAAATTACTATTCCCACTCCAGAGAGTGCAACAGTAGGGAAAGCGTTGGATAGCATAGGGGTAAAAATTACTATTCCCACTCCAGAGAGTGCAACAGTAGGGAAAGCGTTATATAGTGTAGGGGTAAAAATTACTATTCCCACTCTAGTGAGTTTAACAGTAGGGAAACTAATGATTTAATATATCAATAAAAATAAACTAAATATCAATACCAATAAAAAATGAATTACAATTCATTACATATTCAATATTATGTAATAATTAATCAATTAGAAATACAAATAAATATTAGTTATTAAAAGTAATTACCTATTCATAATTATTTAACAACTAATTAATTTTCAATAACAAAAACTAATTAAGAATAAAAATGAATACCAATTAATAATTAATTAACAGTAAATTAAATATAAATACACAAAAAGTATTTTTAATATGCAATTAATTACAATTAGATTACTTCCCACCCTATTCCCCTATAAACCCACAATCTGCTACATAAAATAAATGAATACAATTATTCTAATGATCAATTAACGAGTTAATACAAATTAATTACAAATTAATAAAAAATAATTAACAATTAACAATTAATTAACATCAAATTAAAAATTAATACCAATAAATAAATGAAAATGATTTACTTAATTATAATTAAATTACTTCCCACCCTATTCCCCCATAAACCCACAACCCACTACGGGAAATAAAATAATAAAATTAACATAATTATCAAATAATCGATAAATAAAAATTAATTAACAATTAAAAAATAATTAACAAATAATTCAAAATGAATACCATAAATAAATAACAATATTAGATTGATTACGATTAAATTACTTCCCACCCTTTTCCCCTATAAACCCACACCCGCTACAGTCTAAAACGCAAAATTAAATTAAAAATAATTAGTAATTTCTACAAATGAATATTTAATTTAACATAATTAAATTACTTCCCACCCTATTCCCCTATAAACACACAACCCGCTACAGAATTAAATTACACAAAAATTTAATAACATAAAATTCATTTCTTTAAATAAATTACGAAAATAATATACACTTTTCACACATATACTAACATACAAAACACTTTACAAAATTCGATATTAAAAATTCGATATATTTTTAATACCTATATTATATACTTCGATATTTTGGCTTTCTATTTATTTATTTATTTATTTACGCAACTTTTATAGCGCGACAAATACCCGAAGGTGTCTCGGCGCTGTGGAGCAACTGAAGTTCATCATCCTACCGTCTTCTCACTGGTTGAACAACCAGGTTTTCAAAAGCCTACGAAAACTAATCAGATTTGGAGCGGCTTTAATGGCAATTGGCAAGAGGTTCCAAAGTTTTGGAGTGGCCACGAGAAAACGCCTGTCGCCCCAGGTGACTGATCTTGTACGTGGCACCGGCAGGAGACTGGTGTTGGCCGATCTTAATTGCCTTCTGGGGGTATAGAGCTGAAAGGCTTCGATCAGGAACCTGGGTCCTATGCCATGTATGGCCTTGTAAGCAATACAGAGGGCCTTGAATTTAACGCGGCTCTCAACTCTCAGCCAATGAAGCTGACGAATACCAAGAGTGGTAGATTTGCGCCGAGGGATGTTAAGAAGAATCCTGGCAGCCGCGTTCTGAATAGATTGCAGCTTCGTTATAACACGCTTCTGAGTGTGAAGGAAGAGAGCGTTCCCGTAATCTATTTTTGAGAAGACTAAGGTAGAAACCAGAGTCTTCTATAACTAATGCCTGTCAGACATTTTTCATCATGACAGAGTTATCTTGAAAGTATTAATGAGAAATATTGATATGTATTCCATGCTCATATCCCCGCCACCATCATGATTTAAGTAAATATTCTACATATAATAAAAGAAGGTGTGACAAAACGCAATAGAGAACCTGGCTAGGTTTGAATAGTAAGATCTGTCAGGGTTTGAAAAATCAATTGCTTACTGAGGTATTATGAGAAGTTTGTACTTTTCTAATGTTACTTCCCAGTGCCAGTTCTTCTGTAGAAGTTTAATCACATTTCTTTCAGGACCTGTTTGCACCATCCTCAGAAAAAAAGGCATGTTCACTCTGTAATACAAACATCAGATCTATGTGAGTCAGGGGATGAATGAGCCATTCACTTACAATCTGAAGCTTTGACAATTACATTGACATGGTGCGCATCACTAGGTCTCAAAGTAGATGTGGATTCATCACAGAGATCAATCTAGGTAGATGAACATATGCAGAAAATACGTGTATGGTTTCAACTCAGGACAATATATCTTGAATATACATTTAATGTAATTAGTATTGAATGCAGATTTAAGTTACATTCAATACTGTCAAGGTGAAGTCAAAATGGTAAGTTGTATATCTTTCACAAACCAAGATAGCACCCACACAACATCAAATGATAATGAACTTGAACTGGATTGTGGCAGCCACATTTTAACTCTGGCATATCAAGGTACCTGCAGGCATATTAGCAAGAACCTCGCTAAAATTATCGCTGTTTTAGCGGCAGGAAACTGACGCTAAAACAACGATAATGGTCTTGCTAATATGCGTTATAGAATTCCAATAGAAGCCCAGGTTAGATGTCCTGCACATCTAACCTGGGCTTCTATTGTAATTCTATTACACATATTATCAAGCCCAATATTGCAGTAAGTGCCGCTAAAACGGCGATAATTTTAACGAGGTTCTTGCTAATATGCCCCTAAATCTGAAAAACCTTGCTTCGCAATAGCTGAATTCCTTCTGCTCACATTTAACTCAGTTTTAAGATGAATTGTGTTATGATCATCCTTGGAAAATCTTGTTGTTTATGGAGAACTACTATCAGTGTTTGTATGGACTTGAAATTTTCATAAAAGCAGTATATGCAGTTTCATGATCAAGCATGGGCGGTTTTCGCGGATCCACGATCCGCAAATTTGCGTATTTGCGTATTTGCAGATCCACAAAATCCGCGAATTTGCGGATTCGCGGATTTTTTAAATGGGGGGTTTTCTGTGCGAGTTCAAGTGCCTCTTGTGTGTATAAAGGGTTAGAGACCGATCAGAGCAGCAGATGAAGAGAAAGAAGCTCCTGGTCACAGGAACAGCACGAGGATTGCGCTCGTGAAAGTCAAGGATACAAAGGCCTCTATCCAGCATCACAGCTGATTTTCGACGGTAGATTTGGGAAGAAGGCACACCTGCCCAGCCTCGACGACGCTCACGATTGTTTTTGGGCTGATGAATGAGTCACTGAATTTGAGCTTCAACTAGTTCCAGCGACCATGTGTGTGTTACTATGCAATCGCCCCGAAGGGCGCAGGGGTCCCTTGAGTGAGCTGTCCATCATAGTGGGTAAATGGCGGGAAGACGGTGCACACCGCGAGTGTGTGAGCGGGGCCAAATGGGCGGGGCTTCCATGCGAGTTCACATGCCTCTTGTGTATAAAAGGTCAGAGACCGATCAGAGCAGCAGATCAAGAGAAAGAAGCTCCTGGTCACAGGAACAGCACGAGGATTGCCCTCGTGAAAGTCAAGGATACAAAGGCCTCTATCCAACATCACAGCTGATTTTCGACGGTAGATTTGGGAAGAAGGCACACCTGCCCAGCCTCGATGACGCTCACGATTGTTTTTGGGCTGATGAATGAGTCACTGAATTTGAGCTTCAACTAGTTCCAACGGCCATGTGTGTGTTACTATGCACACCGATGTGCGCAGGGGTCCCTTGAGTGAGCTGTCCATCCATCATCCTGTAACCATTTTAGGATGGCACCGGCAAGCTGCCAGCGCCATCCTAAAATAGTTACTAAATTAGCTACATCAGGAAGCACTAATAGATAAAATAAAGAGTGTGCTCGAGCACCTGCTTTATTTTATCTATTAGTGCTTCCTGTTGAAGCTAACTTAGTAACTATTTTAGGATGGTGCTGGCAGCTTGCCGGCGCCATCCTAAAATAGTTACAACAACTTCAAGCTTGAAGGCTTGAACTTTTGCCCCCTGAATCCACCACTCGTAGATTCGCGGATTTTCTGAAAGTTCGCGGATTGCGGATTTACCGAAAATCCGCGAAATCCGCGAGCGGAACGGATTTTGCGCTCACACTTATTCATGATAGAGTTTATTTAACTAAAATTATTTTCTTGTCCATGGAGTGTCAATCTCCCAATCCTACTGAAGACTTTGAATCACATACTTGATTTGGCTTTCTCAATGTATTGTGAATCACATTCAGGTTTATTCAAGATAGATTAAGGATTAGTTTCTGCATGCTTATTTCATAACACATGAGGAGTTAGAACTTAGTCTAATATTTCACTTTACATCTTGCAGATGAAACATTTGTATCACCAAGCACACATGGCTGCAGAGTGTTACCTAACTCTAAAAGGTGTATCATATCATAGATAGTATGTTAGATAGTTCAGGAGACTAAATATAATGTTGTTGTTTATTCTCTGCAGGACTAGAATGCATGAGGCAAATCTATATCAGGTTCAAGAGACGGTAGTGTTCAGTAATGTGTGTATTCCCCAATGTCCCTGTTTTCTCTGGAGCAACTGTTAGCCTCCTGGGAGTACAAGGTGGAAGAGACCGAACAGCATCGAAGTCCAGATACCCCTGCAGTAGAAGCATGAGTCTGATTAGCGTTTGCTTAGGATGAACCCCCAGACCTGCTGAGATTCAGTGCCTTTATGTCCCTCATAGCGAAATTGAACAAAAGGCAATACATTTTGGTTTTCAATTCTGATGCTGTTTATTTTTTTAGTTGGACATCTCAGCACATAACCTATGTGGACCAAACAATGCCCCTTATAAACTTTCAATGCTCTTGGCAGCTGAGACGCTGGACGTGATAGAGGATAACAAAACAAGTCCTTCACACTGTTAAGTAGAAGGACTTCTGGGTGGATTTGCATTGAATGACAGAAGGACTTTTGAGAAGAAGCTTGACTCTTCCTAGGGCTAGACCTTCCATATCTTCAAAGACTCCTTCCTTATTGTGTGACCAGTGAAGTTATTCATCAAATGTTTTGCAAGACATGGATAATTAATCTGTCTGCTGAGAATAAATCATGCAAATATTGACAAATGTAATCATGGCTAGTTGAAACTACCATGAGTGGCTCGTAGCCTGACTAAGGGGTCGATTAGGATGGCGGACGGAAGGACGACCGCTGGCCTGGAGTAGGCGGAAAATGCCTTTTATCAGTCCGCAAGCCGTGGCCAGTCCATCCTCCATATTAGGATGGGAAGCACTGTCAAATTTCCGTGCGCCGCGGAAGAACAAGCACCGCCGCGTAAATACACCCTACCCCGCGGCGGACGTAACCAACCAGAGACACCGCCGTACGGAATGACGTCTCCGACCGTCCACGTAATCCCGATGGCGGATAAGACACAGTAAATCGCAGCGGAAAAACCACCAGCCTGAACACGGCAGATTCACCACAGCAGAGAGGCAAAACATTGCAGAGAGATACCCACCACAGGCAGATCACCGTCATGGACCCAGCCAGCTCTGCACGCATTTCCGATCCTCTTCGAGCTCCACCACCAGCAAGGCATGGACCGTCGCTGACGACGACGAAGGTACGCAAACACACCAATCGCTGTCGGAAGGAGAGTACCTGCCGGGGATGTGATGTGGGGAGGGGGAGGTGCATGTTGGGGAAACAGCATTTACGATAGCACCAATATACCAACAATGCAAGGAGACAACCAGGAATGACACTGAGAAACCACTACACATGAATAACTTGCTTTATTGCACATATTAGTAAATGACTCCTAAAGTAGGCAGGAGCATGGGCACTTGAAACAACAGAAAAGGTACATCAGAGGCAGCACATGAGAGGGCACAATGCAGCATCCTAACAGCAACAGGGCAGTGTTCATAACAGAACAGGTACATCAGAGGCAGAGAGGGCCCAATGCAGCATCCTAATAGCAACAGGGCAGTGTTCCTAACAGAGCAGGTACATCAGAGGCAGCACATGAGAGGGGCTAAGTGCATCAACAGTCCATGGGAAGGCACAGAGCAGGTACATCAGAGGCAGTACATGAGAGGGGCTAAGTGCATCAACAGTCCATGGCAAGGCACAGAGCAGGCACATCCGAGGCAGCACATGAAAGGGGCACAGAGCATCAACAGTCCATGGCAAGGCACAGAGCAGGTACATCTGAGGCAGCACATGAGAGGGGCACAGAGCATCAACAGTCCATGGCACAGAGCAGGTACATCAGAGGCAGCTCATGAGAGGGGCTAAGTGCATCAACAGTCCATGGCAAGGCACAGAGCAGGTACATCTGAGGCAGCACATGAGAGGAGGCACAGAGCATCAACAGTCCATGGCACAGAGCAGGTATATCAGAGGCAGCACATAGAGGGGCTACGTGCATCAACAGTCCATGGCAAGGAACAGAGCAGGTACATATGAGGCAGCACATAGAGGGGCTAAGTGCATCAACAGTCCATGGCAAGGCACAGAGCAGGTACATCTGAGATAGCACATGGAGGGCACAATGCAGCATCCTAACCGCAACAGGGCAGTGTTCATAACAGAACAGGTACATCCGAGGCAGCACATGAGAGGGGCACAGAGCATCAACAGTCCATGGCAAGGCACAGAGCAGGTACATCTGAGGCAGCACATGAGAGGGGCACAGAGCATCAACAGTCCATGGCACAGAGCAGGTACATCAGAGGCAGCTCATGAGAGGGGCTAAGTGCATCAACAGTCCATGGCAAGGCACAGAGCAGGTACATCTGAGGCAGCACATGAGAGGAGGCACAGAGCATCAACAGTCCATGGCACAGAGCAGGTACGTCAGAGGCAGCACATAGAGGGGCTACGTGCATCAACAGTCCATGGCAAGGGACAGAGCAGGTACATATGAGGCAGAACATAGAGGGGCTAAGTGCATCAACAGTCCATGGCAAGGCACAGAGCAGGTACATCTGAGATAGCACATGGAGGGCACAATGCAGCATCCTAACAGCAACAGGGCAGTGTTCATAACAGAACAGGTACATCAGAGGCAGCACATGAGAGGGCACAATGCAGTATCATAACAGCAACAGGGCAGTGTTCCTAACAGAGCAGGTACATCAGAGGCAGCACATGAGAGGGTCACAGAGCATCAACAGTCCATGGCAAGGCACAGAGCAGGTACATCTGAGGCAGCACATGAGAGGGGCACAGAGCATCAACAGTCCATGGCACAGAGCAGGTACATCAGAGGCAGCACATGAGAGGGCACAATGCAGCATCCTAACAGCAACAGGGCAGTGTTCATAACAGAACAGGTACATCAGAGGCAGCACATGAGAGGGCACAATGCAGTTTCATAACAGCAACAGGGCAGTGTTCCTAACAGAGCAGGTACATCAGAGGCAGCACATGAGAGGGTCACAGAGCATCAACAGTCCATGGCAAGGCACAGAGCAGGTACATCTGAGGCAGCACATGAGAGGGGCACAGAGCATCCACAGTCCATGGCACAGAGCAGGTACATCAGAGGCAGCACATGAGAGGGCACAATGCAGCATCCTAACAGCAACAGGGCAGTGTTCATAACAGAACAGGTACATCAAAGGCAGCACATGAGAGGGCACAATGCAGTTTCATAACAGCAACAGGGCAGTGTTCCAAACAGAGCATGTACATCTGAGGCAGCACATGAGAGGGCACAATTCAGCATCCTAACAGCAACAGGGCAGTGTTCATAACAGAACAGGTACATCAGAGGCAGCACATGAGAGGGCACAATGCAGCATCCTAACAGCAGCAGGGCAATGTTCCTAACAGAGCAGGTACATCAGAGGCAGCTTATGAGAGGGGCACAGAGCATCAACAGTGCATGGCAAGGCACAGAGCAGGTACATCTGAGGCAGCACATGAGCGGGGCACAGAGCATCAACAGTCCATGGCACAGAGCAGGTACATCAGAGGCAGCACATGAGAGGGGCTAAGTGCATCAATAGTCCATGGCAAGGCATAGAGCAGGTACATCTGAGGAAGCACATGAGAGGGGCACAGAGCATCAACAGTCCATGGCACAGAGCACGTACAGCAGAGGCAGCACATGAGAGGGCACAATGCCGCATCCTAACAGCAACAGGGCAGTGTTCATAACAGAACAGGTACATCAGAGGCAGCACATGAGAGGGCACAATGCAGTATCATAACAGCAATAGGGCAGTGTTCATAACAGAACAGGTACATCAGAGCCAGCACATGAGAGGGGCTAAGTGCATCAACAGTCCATGGCAAGGCACAGAGCAGGTACATCTGAGGCAGCACACTAGAGGGGCTAAGTGCATGAACAGTCCATGGCAAGGCACAGAGCATGTACATCTGAGATAGCACATGAGAGGGTCACAGAGCATCAACAGTCCATGGCAAGGCACAGAGCAGGTACATCAGAGGCAGCACATGAGAAGGCACAATGCAGCATCCTAACAGCAACAGGGCAGTGCTCCTAACAGAGCAGGTACACCAGAGGCAGCACATGAGAGGGGCTAAATGCATCAACAGTCCATGGCAAGGCACAGAGCAGGTGCATCTGAGGCAGCACATGAGAGGGGCACAGAGCATCAACAGTCCATGGCAAGGCACAGAGCAAGTACATCAGAGGCAGCACATGAGAGGGCACAATGCAGCATCCTAACAGCAACAGGGCAATGTTCATAACGGAACAGGTACATCAGAGGCTGCACATGAGAGGGCACAATGCAGCATCCTAACAGCATCAGGGCAGTGTTCATAACAGAACAGGTACATCTGAGGAGGCACAAGGACGTGTGTCAAGCGCCCCGTCCCATGGACATTAATAATGCAAGGGTGGTTACAATGGACGCAACAAGTACAATGACATGTGAGTGATGGGAACTACACCTCGCAGCACAGAATGTGGTGGACTGCTCGACCTAGTAGCCTCGGACACAGTGGCAGGATCTGATACCGGATTGGGAGATACAGCCATAGCTCTAGTGACTGACACATGAGCCATAGACCCAGACACACTGCCAACACCTGAAACAGGAGTGTGAGGCACAGCCACAGCTCTAGTGACTGACACATGAGCCATAGACCCAGACACACTGCCAGCACCAGAAACAGGAGTGTGAGACACAGCCACAGCTCTAGTGATTGACATATGAGCCATAGACCCAGACACACTGCCAGCACCAGAAACAGGAGTGTGAGATACAGCCACAGCTCTAGTGACTGACACATGAGCCATAGACCCACATACAGGAGTGTGAGACACAGCCACAGCTCTAGTGACTGACACATGAGCCATAGACCCAGACACACTGCCTGAACATGTCTCGGTACAAATACCATGCCAGCATCTGAGACTTGAGAGTGGCGGACACACACATTGGCAGTACCTGAAACAGGAGAGGGCACAACTGACAAAGTGCTACTCATGACAGCGAACAACAGACACAGTGCCACTATCTGACACATGAGAGTGAACTGCAGCTGACCCACTCGGACCACTGAAATGATGAGCCACAGGGCTGTATGGGCCAGGAGGCAGGGTGGCTCTGGGAGCTGGGGACAGCTGTACTGGAGCGACATTGGGGTGGGCAGGTGACACTTGTGTGTGTGTCTCCGTTTCTTTGGGATATGGAAGGCACCCTGGACATGACTGGACTGGTAAGTGGTTTGGCCTCATCAGAAACATCTCGCATCAAAGGTGGATCATGCGCTGGTGTGGGTCTGCTCTCTGGGGATGTGCTGGACCCTGCTTGGCGTTTGCTGTTGTCCTGCCTTCTGCCCTCTGCATCATGTGTAATGGGGGATGCAACAACAGTGTACTCCTTCCTCTGCTTTAGCGGGGTGTGGATGGGAGTAGAGGTATGGGGGGACTCCACCGCTGACACATGTGTTTTACGTTCCTTCACAAACATCGGCCTCAGGGCACGCAGGGGTGATGTATGCCTGTCCTTGATGGAGCTCGTGTCCATGGGAGAACCCTTGGCCCTGGGAGGTGCCTTGGCCGTAGGAGGTGTCCTGTCTCTGGAATGTGCGTGATCCATGGGCGGTGCCCTGTCCCTGGGAGTTGGCTTGCCCTTTGTAGTGTCCCTGTCCATTGTAGTGTCCCTTTCCTTTGTAGTGTCCATGTCCTTGGGAGTGTCCCTGGCCTTGGGAGGTGCCCTTTCCTTTGCAGTGTCCTTGTCCTTGTGAGTGTCCCTGGCCTTGGGAGGTGCCCTTGCCTTGGGAGTACCTTTTGAGGGGGATGCCTGTGTTACATGTGAATCCCTGTCCCCCAACACACCTTGAGGATCTTGTCTGTCAACTCCAGGGTAGCTGATGTCGTGTTCTGTGAAAGATTTCCCTGTCCTAGGGGATGGTGTCTGTGCCCTCCGTGCCCTGCCTTGCTGCCGTGGCGGCTTCTAGTGCAATACCCAGAAAAGGAGGCCTGGTCAGAAATGTCACTCTCCGCTGAGACATCAAGTGGTGTGGATGGGGGAACTGAAGTAGAACCTTGTCCATGCGACTGTTGAATGGCTGCAGACACTGTGTTGGATAATGACTGAACTGTTCTGTGGAGACCAGCAACATCGCCATGCATCCCCTCCATGAATGCTACCACCTGCCCCAACTTCCTATTGTGGTCTAGGAATGCATTGATCATGTTGGTCTGCCCTACACACAGCTGTCGCAGCAGATCAACCGCCTCAGCACAAAGGGTACTTTGTGTCACAGGGGTAGGAGCAGTGGTGCCTGCACCGAAGGCCACTCTGCTCCTCCTACTCTGGCGAGCACGAGCAGTACTTGTTGCAGTTAGTGGCAGTGTGGGCCCTGTGTGCTGTGTACTCACTGAAGGTGTAGATTGCCCACTCCCTGTGTCTACCAACAGTGCTGACTCACCAACACTGTCTGAAGATGAGGACGATGGTGTCTCCACATGTGAGTCCTCAGGGACAGTTCTGTCCCCCTCTTCGGGGCTGCTCTCTTCAGTCTCAGTCTGCGTGTGTGTGATCTCGGATCCGGATGCATTGCCACCACAGAGCTCTGTCTTATGTGGGTCAGTGCCCTCGGCCAAAGCTGAAAGAGAGAGAAAAGAGGTATACCTTAGTGCCACACTCACGTACTGCAAATTACAAAATCAAAACTTCCTTGACTGCTGACCAATATGTAGCACACATCCTGCACACGAACCACCCCTACCAGACATCCTCATGTCAAAGAACCGGGGGTGCCTGTGAAACATGTACATCAAACAAACAGGGCAAGTGCATGCAGACCACCACACATGTGGTGCCATGGGAACACAGACCTCAACGGCATGTCCTGGGACCCTGCACTACAATGCAACTGGTATGTCCACCTGGCTGAGATGGATGCTAACGCTCACTCCGCTAATGGCACCAACATGCAATTGCAGCACAACATACACACCATGGATGTCAATACTGTGTCTGAGCAGCAATACATGCATGCACTCACAAGTCAAAAACACATTCAGTGTGCTTATCGCTAGTTTGCTGCTGCTCCCCTCTCAACTGGGCGGACAGGTCAGAATGCGTCACAGCAATGATACGGAGCATTAGAGGGGTCATGGTGTGTCGTGCAAGCTGGGATGATCGTGGAATCTGCCCCAGTGTCATCTCCACCACATTCTTGCTGAGCCTGGAGATGTCGTCCCAGCGCTTGTGGCAGTGTGTGTGTCGTCTATTGCACACCCCCACTACCCGTACATCATGTGCTATGGTCCTCCACACGGCCTTGCGAAGGTGCAGCTTGACCTACCATGATGGAAGACAAGAGGGGAAAGTCAGTGGACATTTGGCCATTCACACAGATAGAAGCAACACGTATCCTTCAGCAGCCATGCACAGTACAGCACATGTGAAGGTCCCACAGCACACCGCCAGGATTGCAGAAGCCAGAAGTTAGTGACCACCTCATGCGCACCAACATGTCCCCCACTGTACTTACCACCTGTCCGGGGGCACAGTAGAGCCGTTCATAGTGGCGGAGCACACCATCCACAAGAACATCCAGCTGCGCTGCGGTGAAGGGACGCGACCGGATCTCTTGCACTCTCGGCATGACAAGGTCCAGGACTGTGGCACAACAGCAGCAGTTGGTGGATTGCTCAGCAGCAGCTGGTAGAGGTGATGGGTGCAGGCAACAGTTGGTGGATTGCTCAGCAGCAGCAGGTAGAGGTGATGGGTAAAGGCAACAGTTGGTGTATTGCTCAGCAGCAGCAGGTAGAGGTGATGGGTGCAGGCAGCAGTTGGTGGATTGCTCATCAACAGCAGGTAGAAGTGATGGGTGCAGGCAGCAGTTGGTGGATTGCTCAGCAGCAGCAGGTAGACGCGATGGGTGCAGGCAGCAGTGGCTGGAAGCAGCTTGACCTACCATGATGGGAGACAAGAGGAGAAAGTCAGTGGACATTTGGCCATTCACACAGATAGGAGCAACACATATCCTTCAGCAGCCATGCACAGTACAGCACATGTGAAGGTCCCACAGCACACCGCCAGAATTGCAGAAGCCAGGAGTCAGTGACCACCTCATGCACACCAACATGTCCCCCACTGCACTTACCACCTGTCCAGGGGCACCGTACAGCCGTTCATAGTGGCAGAGCACACCGTCCACAAGGACATCCAGCTCCGCTGCGGTGAAGGGACGAGACCGGATCTCTTGCACTCTCGGCATGGCAAGGTCCAGGACTAAGGCAAAAGAGCAGCAGTTGGTGGATTGCTCAGCAGCAGCTGGTAGAGGTGATGGGTGCAGGCAATAGTTGGTGGATTGCTCAGCAGCAGCAGGTAGAGGTGCTGGATAAAGGCAACAGTTGGTGGCTTGCTCAGCAGCAGCAGGTAAAGGTAATGGGTGCAGGCAGCAGTTGGTGGATTGCTCAGCAACAGCAGGTAGAGGTGATGGGGTGCAGGCAGCAGTGGCTGGGAGCAGTGGATGTGTGCTGCAGAATTTCACACATTTATATGGCCCTGAGCTGATATCAGTGGCACACGTCTGCAGCAATTGGTTTTCCCGGGCTGCCTCATTCAAAATGAGCCAATGACGGGCCCTGCTGTGGCGTTGCACGGCTTACCCTATTTTTGAATTCGCTTACACGCCCCGCGTTACCTGTTTCCATTGGCTACATGTGCAAGGACCGTCAAAGTCACACACCAGCAACCGCATGTGCGTGCTACTGCGATGGTGCATCATTTGAAATTCAACACTCACTGGTGTCGCAATGGGGGAGCACGCATTCCGCGGGGCGGGGCAGGATAACACATACATTTGATTGTGCAAGTGGGAATGGCAGTTGGTATCCGCCTTTCAGTCCCATTGTAGCACCCACCGCAGACCGCCGGGCCTGGCCGGTCACCCACCGCCAGGCCTGGCCGGTCATCCACTGCCGGGTGTGGGTGGTGGGTGACCGCAGGGTACAGGCGGTGGGTGACCACCCTGTGTATTGATGTTAGCCTGGCATGGTTGGCCCTGGCCAGTCACCCACCACCGGGCCTGGCCGGTCACCCACCGCCGGGTGCAGGCGGTGGGTGACCGCCCTGTGTATTGATGTTAGCCTGGCATGGTTGCCCCTGACCGGTCACCCACCGCCGGGCCTGGCCGGTCACCCACCGCCTGCACCCGTCAGTCACCCACTGCCCACACCCAGCGGTGGGTGACGGGCCAGGGCCAACCATGCCAGGCTAACATCAATACAGAGGGTGGTCACCCACCGCCCGCACCCGCTGGTCACCCACCGCCTGCACCCGGCTGTCACCCACCACCCGCACCCAGCAGACACTCACCGCCCGCACCTGGCGGTAACCCACTGCCCGCACCAGGCGATGGGTGGCCGCCTGCACCCAGCGGTCTGCGGTGGGTGCTGCTATGTGACTGAAAGGGGGATACTAACTGGCATTTCAACTTGTACATTCAAATGTAGCCTGCCCCGCCCACACCCCGCCCCACCCACGTGGAATGCGTGCTCCGCCATTGCGATGCCAGTGAGTGATGATTTTCAAAAGATGCACCGTCGCGGTAGTGCACACATCCGGTTTGTGGGGTGTGACCGTGATGGTCCTTGACCAGGCAGCAAATGTTATGCACTGTTGCAGTATCAAGGATCATCTTATGTGTTGGGGGAAGTTGTACCCGGATGGCATGTATACCACACTGCATGTCTCCGCACACATGTAATGTTCATAGTTGTACACGTGTGTCAGGACATGTCCGGAATGCATCAAGAATCATTATGTCATGTCAATGGCCTGTGTACACGTGTCTCATTTATGTCCATTGCTTACATGTGTGGTCATACTATTGACCTTGCCAATGGTGAACAAAGGCCAGTGTTGTGAGCCCAAGTTGCATCAGATATGCATGGCTATGTGTTGACGTCTTGGTTTTGAGGTCACACGTTTCTATTGGTACACATCTACACAGTACATCAGGCTGTGTACCCACATTCTGAAGCTGTTGTGAGTGTGTGGAAGTAGCATTGATGGGGGTATACATGCATACTGTGCATGCGTATGTGTGTTGCCTGTTGTATGCCCATGCCTGTCATGTGAGGATGCAGAGCATTGTAGGTGGGGTCATGGGTGCATGATGACAAGGAGGGTGTAGTCCATGTTCGTGTTGTGTGTGCACGTCCATGTGTGTCTGTGGGGACGCTTGTCCACACTTGGGCACTCAGTCAGGTGATGTTGGCTGTTCTTTCAAGATGTGTGGAAGTAACATTGGACATGTTTGCACACAGGATGTTATTTGTGGGTGTACATTGTGTGCGTAGTCAGCTGTAGTGCCTTATATTTCGGTCACGTCACACATACAATCAGTGTCTGCAACATGTATTATTTGTATTGTGTTGGTCAAGATGTGATAGTGTGGCACAGCTGTGCGTTGTTGGTCAATTGACATCTGCTCCCATCTACTCCCACACATGAGGGCTCCAAATGTGCATCGACCATACACTGGCTGGAGGACATGGTTGAAGAGGAGGTAATCCGCAAATTCCGGCTGGACAGACGGAGATTGCAGTACCTTGTAGCCCAATTGTCACCTCATCTCGAGCCACGCGGGCCAAGTCCAGGAGCAATTACACCCACAGCAAAGGTGATGGCGGTACTTCACTTCTTCGCAACAGGCACTTTCCAGTACACAGTTGGTCATGCCGGGGGGATGTCCCAATCCATATTCAGCATGGTACTGCGGGATGTGCTGGATGCCATGATGCGTTACAAGGATGATTACATCCATTTTCCATGTCCGACAGAGCTGGCTGCAGTGAAAGGTGACTTCTATGCCCTGGGCCAGATCCCACACGTAGTGGGTTCCATTGATGGCACACATATTGGTCTGATTCCACCCCAAGCGCGTGAAGCAGTCTATCGCAATCGGAAGCACTACCATTCTATCAATGTGCAAGTGGTGTGCCTGGCTGACCACATCATTTCCCATGTGTGTGCAAGATTTTCTGGGTCTGCACATGACTCCCACATCCTGCGGAGCAGCATTGTCCCCCAACTGATGGGTAATCTGCATCAAGAACGTGCGTGGCTTGTAGGTGAGTGTGCTGTGATGACTACTATGTTGTATGTGTGCCATGCTGTTCCCACCAATCCTGGTAATGATGTATGTGTCTGTCATCCCCCAACCTAGGCCACTCTGCGTACCCAAACCGCCCATGGCTGCTGAGCCCCATACGGAATCCTACTACCCCAGGTGAAATGCTCTATAATGAGGCCCATGGGAGGACACGTCGGGTGGTGGAACGTACATTTGGATTGCTGAAGTCTAGGTTTTGCTGCCTGGATAGAACCTTAGGGGCCCTACAATACTAACCAGGAAAAGTATGCAAAATTGTGATTGCCTGCTGCATGCTCCACAACCTGGCCTTACGCAATAATATTGTACTGATCATGGACCCTGCAGACAAACAGGTTGCTCCGCCTCCCATACCACCCATGTCCAGTGTTGAGAAGAGTGGGGAGGAAGAAGGTGTGGACCAAAGGCATCTGCTCATTGCTCGCTACTTTCCTTGAATGTGAGTAACTACCTCTTGTGCTGGTGTTCAAAGTGTGATGTATGTTTGCTGGTGATGTGTGGATGTGGTATGTGAATGCTGCCTGTTGTGGTATGCTCTGTTTGCAAAAGGGTGTGGGAGATGGTGTACATGCAATGCTCCCTGATGTGTGCCCTGTGATCCGCTTAATTAGTGATGAGTGTGGTTTGTGGGATGTTGCTGTACGGTGTGGGGTGATGGGTGTGATTCAGTTTCCTGACCTGTGCTTGTTGTTCTCTCATTATCCCTAGGTCACTCCCACAGAGGCATGATTCTCAAGAACATTGATCCCTGCACCTGGTAATGACAACTACTAAGACAAACCTGTGTTTAAAGCATGGAGGTCACACAGCATTAAGTGTTTATGTGGTCTTTATTTACAGGGTGTGGCTTACTTTTTGTGCATATTTACAAATAGGTGTTGGTGGGAAGTGAGAGTTGAAGGTCATGTCAGATGAAAACACCGTGGGGAGGTGAGCAACACTTACAAGCCAGACAGAGCCTTTACAACGCAACCATTACAACGCAAACTATTACAACGCATTGCTCTGGGGGGCGCTCTAGGATAGGGAATAGGTTAATTTACTATCCAATAACCTTCCCTAGTGTCCAAGGGGACTGGAGTTGGAATAGTAACTTAAACTATTCACTATCCAGCGCCCCAAAGCACTATGCGTTGTAATGGACTGCGTTGTAATAATTGCGTTGTAGAGGCATGCATGCATTGTAACGTCATACATCCGCGTGGGGACACCACTTTGTATGATGTACACATAGTCCAACAGACGTGTGCCAAGGCTTGGCATTGTGGGGCAAGATAGTTCACAGAGAGAATGCCAGGCTCAAGGAAGGGTGAAGTCGGTGGCAGCCCCTCTTTGAGCGGGTGGATGGTGCATTGCCACTGCTCTCAGCTGGATCCAGCCTCGGACGGCCTCTCCGTCTTGGAGCCGGAGCGGGACCAGCTGTGGGGGCAGGTTGTTCAGTGACGACTTCCCTGTCAGTGGCCTCAGGTGATGGTGGCGGTGGTGTTGGTGCCCTGTCCCGCTGGCCACTTGGAGGAGGGGGAGGTGTTGTTGGTGCCCTGTCCACCTGGCCACTTGGGGGAGGGGGAGGTGGTGTGGTGCGGGATAAACACTCCCTCCAAAGAGCTGTTTGCTGCCCAATGAGGTCAACAATTTGTCCCATTCAGGTGTCCACGGACCGCAACAGCTGGCAGGTCTGTAGCGAGTCTTGGTGTGCCCGATCCACCTGTGCCTGCGACCACTCGTAAGAGGTGTCCACTCTGGCAATGGCATCCAGGGTCTCGGTCCCAGGATGGGCTGGGTGTTGTTCCCGATCTCGCCTTGTACCTGCACTCCTGTTTGTGAGCTGTGGCCTCACCTGTGTCCTCCCCAGTCCACTCTGCCTGCTAGCCTGAGATGTTGATGGTCCATCATCGGCCGATGGGTCAGGCAGGGTGGTACAGGCAGGAGTGGTGGTGGTGGTGGTGGTAGCTGCACAGCTCACAATGGCAGGTGTTGGTGTTGTGACACTGGCCAAGGTGGTGGAGGCAGGGATGTCCTGGGAGTCTGATCTCCCTTGGAGTGTGCTTGGGCCAGCATCGTCCTCTGCACCCGAGGTGTCCATGGAATCTTCACCGGGGAGTCCTGGCTGTGAGGGGGGCGACTGGTGCTGGCGGTTGCTGGTTTCGCCTGTCAAGTTGTGATCACCTGAGGGACAAGAATTTAACAATCAATGCTGTGGACATGACAGGTTTGTTGTTGTTATGTTACAAATTACTATGGCATCAGGACATGGTTGTTGGTGTCATCATGTTGGTGAGGTAGACAGTACTGGGCATTATGGTGGTGTGGAGGTGGGGAGGTGGGGAGACAATACTTGGATACGTGTGGTCTGGTCCTGCTATTGGATGGTGCCCCTGTTAAGATGGCTACCTACCTGTAGGTTTGTAGGAGGAGATGCACTGATCAGCAAATGGTGAGCGGACTCCATCTTGCTCTGGGATGGGACATGGGGCCTGTTAGGAGGTATAGTGCTGGTCTCTCACCCAACACCCACGCGACATGGGGGCCTGTTGGGAGTTGTAGTGCTGGAAACCACCCCCCACCCACACCCACCCTCCCTGTAGACAAGGGGGCCTGTTGGGAGTTGTAGTGCTGGACCCATCCCCCCCACCCGCCCTGTAGACATGGGGGCCTGTTGGGAGTTGTAGTGCTGGTCTGTCACCCACCACCCCACCCACCCCCACCCTCCCTGTAGACATGGGGGCCTGTTGGGAGTTGTAGTGCTGGACGCACCCCCCCACCCTCCCTGTAGACATGGGGGCCTTTTGGGAGTTGTAGTGCTGGTCTCTCACCCATCACCCCACCCACCCCCACCCTCCCTGTAGACATGGGGGCCTGTTGGGAGTTGTAGTGCTGGTCTCCCAACCACCACCCCCCCACCCCCACCCACCCCCACCCTCCCTGTAGACATGGGTGCCTGTTGGGAGTTGTAGTGCTGGACCCACCCCTCACCCTCCCTGTAGACATGGGGGCCTTTTGGGAGTTGTAGTGCTGGTCTCTCACCCATCACCCCACCCACCCCCACCCTCCCTATAGACATGGGGGCCTGTTGGGAGTTGTAGTGCTGGTCTCCCAACCACAACCCCACCCACCCCCACCCACCCCCACCCTCCCTGTAGACATGGGGGCCTTTTGGGAGTTGTAGTGCTGGTCTCTCACCCATCACCCCACCCACCCCCACCCTCCCTGTAGACATGGGGACCTGTTGTGAGTTTTAGTGCTGCACCCCCGTCCCACCACCCACCCCCACCCTCCCTGTAGACATGGGGGCCTGTTGGGAGTTGTGTTGTTGGCTGCTTTGACAACATGCACGCCTGGGAACGTAGGAGGCAACATTTGTGCTTGGTCATGGTGGGTGCATTTGAGCCCATGCCTTCACATTTGGGTGACTGCGTGGTCCACATGCATGGATTGGAGCCTGGGAGATGTGTCTTGGCAGTTGTGCAAGGCAGACCATGACAGTATGATAGTGGTCATTGGTTTGTACTTACCAGCCTCAAGTCCCTCTTCTATTCCTTCCAGGCTCTCAGGGTGCAGTATGTCCAGCACCTTCTCCTCCCATTCGGCAAATGGTATAGGCTCCGGGGGAGTGCCGCCCCCAGTGTGGTGTGCCCGCAGGTGGTTCAAGGCCCTGATGCCTTTCACCCTTGCCTTGAGGTCGTGCCACCGCCTCTGGATCTCGTGTTTGGTGCGTGGCACGGTCCCTGAAGCATTCACTCTGGTCACTATCCGGTCCCACATGTTAGTTTTGGTTGCCAAGGTGGTATGCTGGACTAGGTTACCGAACAGATGTGGTTCCACACGGATAATTTCATCCACCATGACCTTCAATTCAGTGTCTGTGAACTTGGGGTTTTTCTTGGGTGCCATGGTGTGTGATGTGCAAGGTGTTGGTGGGGTGGGATGGGGTGTGCAGGAGTGTGGTATGTAGGGATGGTGTTGTGGGGGTTTGTGTGGTGGGTGTGTTGGTGTGCAGGTTGTATGTGTGTTTGTGTGTGTGTGCTATTTGTGCTATTCTGCCTCTTTCTTCCAGCTGTGCTGTGATGCAAAGGATTGTGGTAATGGGAGGGATTCCTTTTATACTCTGTGTGGTTGTTGTGTCCCAATGGTTGTTGCCAGTCAGGTGTTCTGTGGGTGTGGTGACTTAGGTGCTCTTGTTTGTGCTGGGGGGGGTCATTGGGGCGTGTAGTTGTTGGGGTGGGTGTTTCAGGTGGGTGTGTGTCCTGTTTAGTGTGTTTTCTATTTACTTCCGCCCACCATTTTTTAATTGGTTTAAAGGCAGGGGTGATGTTCATTTGGTCCTTCCGCAGTCATGCTCCGTTTATCGAAGATTTTTTTCCTCGGCGGTTGTGGGAGGTGGTGAGTTCCGTTGGGATGGCGGGATTATCCTAATCGTGTGGCCGGAACCTCTGCAGGTCTTGCGGCGGTTGAGCCTGTTTCCGCGGTGAATGCGTCAGCGGCAGAGGGTCTTTCTGTGGTACCGTCCGCTTGCGGCAGTCTTTCGTGTGATCCGTCCACCGCGGTCGGTGTTTAATGTGATCCGTCCGCCGCAGTCGGTGTTTGCTGTCAGTAATATCCTAATCGCTACCGCGGATTATCCGCGGAGCGGTCGGGAGTATTTTTGCCGCGACCATGGCGGACGGAATACATTTCCGTCCGCCATCCTAATGACCCCCTTAATATGGAGTATTTATGTATATGGAATATTTTCATCTAACTATTTTCTGACGCAAACGCACTGCAATGCAACATTTTCTTTTGAACCACTAACAGTGTACCTATGTGAAATGTGAGATAGCCTAAAGTGAGTTTACTTCTGTGTACTCACATTGTGACATCTCCAACAGTGGAAGTTGATACTTATTGGATTGTGCCTCTCTTGTTGTGTACTCTTGTTGCTGTTGCATCTTGATGGCAGCCATCTTATAGTCAGGCTGAATGTCACTGGTTACTGAATTTCCAACATGCCTAACACTTATCACATTATTGTACTAAGCTCTGCTTTTTCACTTGTTTTTAAAGCGGCCACATGGAAGAAAATAGCATGTGCTCTATGCATAACTTGTTGTCACCTCCGCCTTTTGAAAGAACATGCTACATGCACAACAGTACAGGTGTGCCACATTTGGTTGAAGCAATGTATTTTGTAATATTCAGCTGAAAAGACTGCTATCCCTGCTGTCAAACTTGTTTCAGAGATGAAAGGTGCTTGTATCGCTTTGAGTATTGCTTCTTTTTTTGTCAGACAGCATAAGGTACCAGGGACAGCCGGGCTCAACAGTGTGCCAATGAAAACAAGTGTTGTATGCACAGCGAAATAATGTACACTAATACTTTTTCAGATGTAACTTTAATGAACCCCTGATGTAAAAACAGTAAGTTTCACAGTTTATCTACAATTCATATAATGAATAGAAAAATATGTTCTCATTGTTTTTTATTATTCAGTCTGTTGTGATTACAACGGGCCTCAGTTCTGTGAGAGATGTAGAATCCACCAGGCCCCATAGTCAAGTCAGATGTCAGAAAGGTAACTTAACTGCTAGAGTCATTGTCCAAGGTTTAGGAAAGGAAGGCATGCACATCCTTTTGTGCTGTGCTCTTGGGATGACACAGAGACAGTAGGTCTCCAAGAATATCTGACCATTCCCTCCCAAACATAGGAGAATATTATTTTGCAAATTTTGCACACAACAAACATAGATTTTTTCCCCAATCCGACATCTTGGAAATAGATAATTCTTTATGAATAAAATGTTAATAGAATATAAAATTAAGAGCCCAACAAGAATAGTGAAGGATCTTAAGAAAGAGTGATACAAAGAATTTCAGTGGATTCTCAAACAAAAAGCTCAATTATTAGCCTTCTACAGGATCCCAAGAATAAATGGTATGACGAGTCTGTCGGACCTCTATTTTGGGGAGGTTGAACTGCTGCAGCGCGCTGTAATAAAGAAAGTGGGAAGAAAACGGATTTAGGCAATAAGAGACTTCCTTAGCTCAGATTCATGGAAAAAGTGTCCTGACGTAGAAATCAGGCTGCTCCATTCCAAGGATATGCTCAAATGGTCATACATTAAAATAAAGCATTTCCTAGAAAAGAATTGGTACAGTGACTTTGACAGCAGGTTCTGGAATAATTGAAGCTCTAGGAAATTCCGAAAAGTGGTCAGTAAGTACTTGGATAGAAATCTTAAATGATGGTAAAACGGTTTCTAGCTATGAGAAAATGCAGGACAAATGGTGTAGAAAAGAAGGGATGCAGATCCCAAGAACAATTTGTAGGAGAATTAACAAACATAATGCCACAGTAATTAGATGAGCTAATTTTAAAAGAATGCAATTTTATTCAAAACAGTTAATCTATAGTACCCCTGCATTTTTACATAGTATATATCCTCAGGGAGAAGATAGATGTTTCTGATGAGCAAAAGCGGGAGGGGGCAAATGGTCACACATCGTCTGGAACAGCCCCAAAATAGAGACTCTATGGGAGGAAATCAAAAAATATCTTAGAAGCACCATTGACCAATATAGCTATTGACAATTATATTGCAGTTTTGGGAAGTCCTCCAAATCAACGTTGAATAATACACAAGAAGAATGCCTATATATATCTGCCCTAGTGGCAAGATCATTAATCCTACAAAATTGGTGTACTAAAAATGTACCTTCATTCCAAGCATGGAGAGCAAAGTTGTGTAAAGTCAAAAAATTAGAAAGGCGCTATGCATTAAGAATGGGATCTCTTAGGAAGTTTTAGAAATGTTGGGGACCCTTAGGAAATTAATGGTTTGAAAAACACGTTTAATATAAATGTAGATGTTTAGTTGTTTAACTTAATTCAATTCTAAATATATGCACATGTCACTTTATAATATATATGTGTCTGTTGTGGAATGAGGAAGTGTGAAATATTTTACCATCAGATCGTATTAAGTCTATTGTTTATGGTAGAATGAATCTAAGTATTCTTGAAGAGTTGCTAAAAATGTAATATTGGGTACGATTGCACATTGCAATTTATATATTTTTTTATGCATAAGTGACTATAACGTACCCCAATGCAAACTCTCAATAAAAAAAATGTAAAAAACGAATTTCAGACCATTTATTAGCCTAAGCGGCTAGGATGGAACCTAGATATAATATGCCCTGGATCATATAAAACCCCCTTCCCTGGACTGGAAATTACATCTAGCTGTCGGTTAAGAGCAAGGGGGTCAGAATCACAGTTGGATCCTTACATTATGTAGATGGACCTTTAGAGTTGCTTCCATTGACATCCAGGCTATATTTGCCTTCAAAGACTACTTAGAAAATCACTAAAAGTATTAGGGTACATAGAAGGTCTTTAATGTTTGGTTCCTTTCCATATACAAAACTGGGGCAGTTAAGAAAAGCATTAATTGTGAGTGCATATACAGTAAGTGGAAAAGGAGGAAAAAAGCATCCTAGACAACATGTAAAAAAGGAGGCAATTCAGCCCAAAGAGGGAAGGATATAAGCCCGTTGTTTAAAGTTCAAAGGAATTTCCTTTGCAGCTTTAAGATTTTTTTTTAAACCTTACAATCAATCTAAACACAGCAATGTTTGCAAAGATTAAAGCAAAAACCTGTATAAGTAGGACAGTGGAACAAATACTCCTTTGCAAAATCGTTTGTTTTCATGTGGAAAATGTGCCTTGTGAGCAAATGAGGGTGAGTTTAGTAAGCTTGCAATACTTACCAACCGGAGAAAGTGCTAATCTGCTTTTCTCCACTTTCGGTCCATATTACTTATCTTTGTGTCTGTGTATTGTAAACACTTGTGGACTTCATTCGTGTGCCACAGTCACCCTATTGTGGTTTCAGCTCTGTCATGGCCACACACCATTGCTCTTAATTGTTCATCTTTGGTGCACTCCTACTCTTTGTCTCTGCATCATGACAACCCGTCTGCTCTTCTTGTATATACAATGCTTACACTGTTAATAGCTCTACTCAGTTAACTCTTGTCTCAAGGCTAGACAGATGTTCTTTTTTTCTTTATTATGAAGTCTCTTTTGCTCCTTGCTTACTGTTGCCCCCTCCTTCTGCATTTCATCTGTTTCAAGATTGCAGTCTTACTTTTTGTCTCTACATCACAGAAACGTTCCAATGCTTGAAGGCTATATCATGAGTAAACCCCTGCTCTCCATCCCATCAACCTTCTGATCCTGATGCTTTTTTTTCTCAGTAGCATGGCGACATTCCTTATCTCTGACTCTCCTGTGCATATTTACAAGGGAAGTGGCGGAGTGAGGTGTTAACTTTCCTGGATTATCGCCTCACTCCCCCACTTCAGAAACGCAGGGCTGCACCATATTTACAAGAATATGGTGCAGCCCTCCATTTCCCCCGGCGCTGGTACTACACTTAGCAGCCTAGCGCCAACGCAGGCACTCTTGCACCATGGTGCAAGGGTGTCTACGTGCAGGGGAAGATTGTTTATGTGCAAGAAGGTCCCCCTTCCTGCACATAAACAATCTTTAAATGCTGTTTTGTAACTCATATGTGTACAGCTTAATGCAGCAAACATAGAAGTTGCAAAACAGCATTTAAGAAAATGATTGTTTATGTGCAGGTAGGGGGACCTTACTGTATATAAACAATCATTGACTTTTGCTGTTTTCATGTGTGCTGTACAACGCAGCGCACATGAAATCAGCAAAAACGAGGAGAAATGAAATATTTCTCCTCGATGCAGCAGGGTAAGGCCAGGTTTTTCCTGTCTTCATTCTGGCTCTGCCTCCTGTTTACACCTTCCTTGTAAATAGGAGGCAGCGTGAGAATCAATGAATGTTGCGGTGGAATGCCAACAGCAACCTCCATTGCCCTCCCCTTTCACACTAAGCACAGCGTAAAATGGGGCCTTATTTACAAGGCAGCGGTAAGCCATGTTAAGTGGCTTAACCCTGCCTTGTAAATAAGGCAAATCCCCAATTTCTCCGGAAAGTCATTAAAAGTGATGTTCCTGTGGCAATAGGGGTTTGTAAATTTGCCCCTCTTTGGCAAGAGATCACTTCACTCTACTTTTTGTCTCTGTTTTGTGGCCACAATAAGGGGCATATTTACAAACCCCTATCACCACCACAATGAGTGCAGTGAATGAAAGTGTTCCAGTGCCAGTTTACTTCTGTTGGAAGACCCTAATGGGATGGGAATGGAGCGTGCAAAAATCGATGCAGACCAACTCCAAAAACTGATCAGAGGCAATTTAATAAAATAAGGATGCTTCAAGATTTTAGAATTTCAAGCCAACATGCTCTGCTCCTGGTAATGGTCAATACCCTGTTTCACTTCTCTCTTCTCATTATATTTTATCATATTAGCTTGATGTATGATCTTTCATTGCAAGTGACCTTATGCCTAATTTCTGCAAGAGAGAGCAAACCATTTAAATCAACTTCTGACATAAGGTTCTATTAAGAGAGCTAAGTGTACACTACCTCTGTAATCTGTGACATTCACCTTACATATTGAAATTCACTGAAAAAGCTAAACTTAATTTTACAGTTGAATTTGATATGCAATGGTTCTTCGTGCTAGTCTTCAAAAAAGAGATGGAGCAAAATGTACACAATTGTTTTATCCACTGTAGAGCAGAAAATTTTAAATAATATTTTATTGCTAAACTTCGTGAAAACAGAAAAACTAAATAATATTTCATATTCCTAAACTTTGCTTCTTGTTCTAAAATATCACCTTCAGTTCTTGAAACAGGACCAAAGCCCACTTTGTCAACTATCACAAAATGTTCAGAACAAGTTGTGTGCCTACAAATGCCATATTTCTCTAAAAACCTCTGCAACCATGGGCTTGAAAACATCGATACAGGCAAAAAGACTATTTTTTTATGGTGCCCTATTACAAAGACTGAAAGTGTACATGCACTGTGAAAAATATTTATTTTGACAGTCCTTGAAAAGATTTTTTCTTGTAGTTCAAGAAATGTATATCTAGCTGTTCAATCTTTTATGTTCTTTGCTTTCTTGTCAGATTATGCTAGAGATGATGTTTGAGAAATATAATTGATGGTAAATCGAAACAAAACAAATCATTCTGTGGCCACTAAAAACCAAAAACCTCTCAGCAATCTCGCTGTGTGGGACTTACTGGAGGTAACAGGAGGGGTAGTTGGCCCCCAAGGACCCTCAGGAGTCCTTCATCCTGCAACTAGTGGTACAACAGGAGGTGTGCGTGCAGAGTGGTGAAGAAAGGGGACGTTGCCTCCGACAACCTCTCAGCAGTCCTGCTTTGTGGGATTTACTGGAGGTAACAGGAGGGGTAGTTGGCCACCAAGAATATCCTTGGGGGCCAATTACCACTCCTGTTATCTCCAGTAAGTCCCACACAGCGGGATTGCTAAGAGGTCTTTGGAAGTCATGTCCCCTTTCCCCACCACTCTGTAAACATAGCTCCTGACGCACTACTGGTTGGAGGATGAAGCCCACTTTACTCTTGAGGGACCATGGGGGCCAAGAAGCCCTGCTGGCACCTTCTGTAAGTCCTACACAGCGGGATTCCAGAGAGGTGGTTGGAGGCACAACCACTTTCTCCACCACTTTGCAAATATGGCTACTATTTAAAAAGCCATAGAAATTCACTGAAAAAAACAAAGGTTACAGGAACATTGTAGTTAGGCTCAGGTTTCACTCATACAAAACCAGTGAAATTCAGCTGTTGTAATTAGTGAGCTAACTATAACTCGCACCCCGCAATGCACTGCTTATGACCTCCCATATTACATCACTCATGACATGGTAGGTGACATCATTGATGCATCTCAAATGACATCATATGACAATATCCACAGAATTTCTAATGCACCCACTCACACCCATATAACCTTTTATACACCCAATCCAACTTCCTTTACTACCATTCTCAAACCCATTCACACACCCATACCAGTACTTCCATGCCACTCACTGATTCATAGATCTACACACGGTTATTCTGCATTCGAATGATATATGACTTATACCGAGTAATGACCCATCTTTGAACACTGTATGTATATTCCACTCTTTGTATACTCAACTGTTATTCAACAAATGTTGTAAAGCGCTCCGATACCTTAGGGTCTGGCTAGCGCTATATAAAACTCCAAAATAAATAAAATAAAATAAATACACACACATCCACTGAATAACCCATACAGCCACTCATACACCCACTCACTCATTAATACAGCCACCGACATATCCTCTCATGCACCCATACAGCCATTCACAAACTGGGTCAGTCACCCATAGAGCTACTCATTCACCCATAAAGTCAATCACACAGCCCTTTAATCACCCATAGAGTTACATACACTCACTCAATTACTCTTAAATGTACTAATACTTATTCGCTCATCCATACAGTCACTGACACAAGCACACACACCCATACAACCACTCTCACATTCACTCACTCACCCATACAGTCATTCACATACCCCATCACTCAGGTGAGGTGCAGGAATGGCTCAACAAGGAGAAATACTTGAGATACTTTTCTTTCGGTGTGGAGAAGTGTGGCTCAGGGTGTGGAGAAGTGTGGCTCAGGGGTTAGAGGCGGCAGACCTGGAGCTTGAGTTCGGCCCTGGACCAGGGTTCAATTCCCCACCTCGGCGGGTCTTGGGCTCAATAATTCCACGCACTCGTTAATTCTTGCTCCGGTGCCTTCTCGACACACGGGTTCACACTCTGCGACTCTGGGCAATATCTTGCTTAATCTCCACATCGGCCCCTCGCGGTGGGATGCCTGGCTTTCACCTTGTGGATACCCTGCCAGGGTTACCTCACAGGGGAATACCAGGACGGGTTCCCTAAGCAAGCGCGGAGATGCCCCAGGGTAAGTCATGCGCTATATAACCTTCATACATTTCACATTTACATTTACACTTTCTCCATGTTTTTTCCTCTTATATGTAGCACGCATAGAAAGAGTAAAATGCCAGGCACGCACCTTTGCAATATGACGTGAGGGTGCCTCCACTGGTGCATGGCAGCCAATTGTGCGCCAGCGTAAGGGAAAGCCAGGCATATTGTTGTTAATACGACACATCCCTGCGCTTTGAAAATTACAAAGAACGGTGCAGCTAAATGGCTTGCGGCACCGCGCTACATCAGTTTCATGTAGATGAGGCCCTCAGTGTTGTGATTTAAATTACCAGCCCTAACCAAACACTTAGTGAGATAATTCGATAAACTATGATATGCCTAATAAAGGTGTTAGTGTAACTTCTTTTAGACAAAAAAAGCAAATAAATTGAAATAAAACATAAAATAAATTTACAGGCAAGAAAAATAGTTGGTGCATAAAGTTATAATGCTAAAGATAATTTTTTTGAGAAGGTGCAGAAGATTCTTTCTGCAAATATTGTTTTACGCAAGACTTCTCTCACCAAAGTGGGCTTTGCGAGGTTTTTTTTCCCGGCAAAACCTACATTTTTATAAAAGCCTGTCGAAATTGTGGATTTCACTATTTTTAAAACACAAAAAAAGAAAGCGCTGCATTAAACTGCTAAATCAATATGGTTTCAATGGTTCCGCAGATTAGAACATAATCTTCACTTCGAGCTAATAACATAAACAAATACACTTTGGATTAAAATACATTACAATATAAAGAGTATATAAAAACAGGTTAGAGGCATCAGGTACGAATTCAACATCACAAATCTCTTCACAGACCCTATCATTTTAGTTCCCGATAACTCCCTTTCTTCAAAGCCCATGATGTTTTCCTTACAATTTCATCTGCTATTTGTGTACAATCAGAACTGTCGTTTCCACTAAATCGCTATCAGTTTTCTACATAAGAAAGTAGAAAAGCCTATAAAATGACTCAAATCCATTGATCCCGCAGTCTATAATCCCATAATGTCCTAAAATCGATGTAGATGCATAGGAGTATTCATATTACAAGAGATTTCCACAAAGGCCAGAGAGAAAGAATTGTGGTAAAAAAGGAAAGCTTAAGAAAGTATGTTTCATAGCGCCCCTTTCACTCACAACGTCTTCAAGATTAATACATGGTCCACGCTTGGACAAGCACATTAGAGTTTAATGCTAACAGAATAAGAACAGCTAATGCAATTTTCAGTGTGCTGTAGCCATTAATATAATGCTCTAACACTCCTGACCATTTCTCGTGACTCACTCCACATCAATTCTCTTCCTATCACAAATCATCTCATTGTTACGGCTTTAACCTGCAGAAACCACTGGTAAAATATTGATACCACCATACCTCCAAATGCCTCAAATGTTGCATTAAACACCTTTGGCCAATCAATATGCCTGTAAGTAACACTATATCAACATCAGGAATATTGAGCTACAATTATATTAAATTCAGTACAATGCCTATGACTACTTCATCATGCTAAGTGTAATATTACAATGTTTACCTTTACACCATCTACCTAACCCTTTCAAATATTTTATTCATCTATATTACTGATATTGGCGAGCAATGGTTAGGTCAATGTAATTAATGTGTTGTAATGCAAGTAATACATTAGGATTGTTTTGAAAAAGGTCTATAGCAAACAGCAGCAAAATATACAATGGAAATGAGAGTAATAAGAATAATAAAGCTAGGTGACTAACCAAAATTAAATAGAGAGAGCCCACGTAGAAAGCACTAATTACCACATGGGTAGAACATATTTATAAATGTTATTAATCAAATATTAATTTTGTACGAAAATATCTTTGATGAAATCCGTACACATTATTCTTTGTCTGTAGAGGAGTGATAAACTATTTACAAAACAACATCATAAAACCTCCTAAAAAACATAACAAACATAGAAAGAGCATTTTGAAAAGAAAACGATGGAGGCAAAGCGGTAGATAAGAACTACGCGCATTTAGGCTTCTGGGCCTTCATCAGGTAACCGTCTATTGCAACATACAGACCAAGATAAATCTGATAACCAAGTTTGAACGACCATAAGGATGTATGATAAGAAAATAGCGATAATCTGATGGTGGCGAGTAGAGCTCTACTCGCCACCATTGGATGCCCGGGCTGTTGGGATTTCTTTGCTCTTTTGACTATTTTCATTTATTGGCTCAGATACCTTATTAAGGTGCTGATTCTCCCCCCTTTCTCCGCAAGTGTTTTTTATCCAGCCTTGGTCATCCTTAATGCATTTATTCAGATTATTGCTATTTTCTCATCATACATCCTTCTGGTCATTTATACTGTCGAGTTTCAACCTTCAAGGGAATCAGACACCTGTGATAGGGATACCCTGTCATTTCCTCAGGATCTGTTCCATTTTATTATTTGTCAATTCCTTCACATTTCATCAGTTTTCGGAGCATCTATGATAGATGGTCGGTTTTTCAAACTTGGTTATCAGATTTGTGTGTTTTATCTTGGTCTGTGTGTTGCAATAGACGGTTACCTGATGAAGGCCCAGAAGCCGAAACGCGCGTAGTTCTTATCTACCGCTTTGCAGCCATCGTTTTCTTGTCTAAATGCTCTGTCAATGTTTGTTATGTTTTTTAGGAGCTTTTATGATGTTGTTTTGTAAATAGTTTATAGCTCCTCTACAGTCAAAGAATAATGTCTATGGATTTCATCAAAGATATTTTCATACAAAATCAATATTTGATTAATAAAATGTATAAATATTTTCTACCCATGAGGTAATTAGTGCTTTCTATGTGAGCTCTCTCTATTTAATTTTGGTTAGTCACCTAGCTTTATTATTCATATTACTCTCATTTCCATTGTATATTTTGCTGCTGTTCTACTTTGCTATAGACCTTTTTCAAAATTGTTGTACTTCCCTATGTATTGCAAGTGAATTATTATATAGGGGTCCCCTACTTCCAAAACCATTCATTAGGATTGTTGCATTGATATAAATTGATATATTGACACACTGCCCCAAATGTTGGGAAATTTTCAAGCTGGGTGTACTATAAGTTGCTGAGAATTTGGTCTCAAAACCTCAAATTTGCAAGTTGAGCTAAGATCAAAATTTCAGCATGATTAGTAGATGATATATGAAAAAAGACAGGGTGGGTATTTTTAGTATGAAATTGCGGTGTTGCTTTAGGTGTCATTTATTTAGCCAGCTATGAGTTTGTAGAGGAATGGGATCAGTGCTTAATTTGAGCCAGTGGTTGCTGGTGCTCGGCACCGGCACTTAATTGTCAGCACCACCTCTAGGCTGTCTGAGATGTGCACAATAACCATGTTTATACAGTTAAATGGCATTGAAAATGAATAATACCAGTGCCTCATGCCATTATTATAGTTGTGTATGTCCTGAAATTGTTCACTTGTAGGAGTGCAATGGTTAGGTGTTATGTTGGTGCTGTCATTGGCAGCGCTGGTTGGGGCAACGCTTGCTGCAGGCTACAGTGGCTTTCTGAGAAGAACCCAGTCACTTAATATTTTTACAAATTGAGCACTGAACAGGATGCATTTTGACTGTCGTTTAAGAGCCTAGAAAACACACCTGCATGTTAGACGAAACCTGCCTCTGAAAAGCTGAAGGTCCGTAAGAGGGAACAATTAGGAAGTTCATAAAATTCTTCTTTGGTATTGAAAATTGTGCAATTAACCAGTGCTTCTAAATCAGGGTTCTCCAGTGTCAGTCCTGGAAGGCCAGATCCATGCCAGATTTTTTAAGATAACTAAATGTATCTAAATAGGGATATGCTAAAAATCATGCAAGGATATGCCCTCCAGGGGCAGAGGGGAGATGGGTGCAATGCAGAGAGGAAAAGGGTGCAAGGCAGAGAAGAGAAAGGTGCAAGACAGAGGGGAGAAGGGTGCAAGGCAGAGGGGGGAAGGTTTCAAGGCAGAGAGGAGAAGGGTATAAGGTAGAGAAGGGTGCGAGGCAGAGGGGAGAAGGGTGCAAGGCAGAGAGGAGAAGGGTGCAAGTTGGAGAGGAGAAGGGTGCAAGGCAGAGGGGAGAAGGGTGCAAGGCAGAGAGGAGAATGTTGCAAGGTGGAGAGGAGAAGGGTACAAGGCAGAGGGGAGAATGGTGCAACGGGGAGGGGAGAAGGGTGCAAGGTGGAGGGGAGAAGGGTGCAATGCAGAGGGGAGAAGGGCGCAAAGCAGAGGGGAGTAGGGTGCAACGCAGAGGGGAGAATGGTGCATGGCAGAGGGGAGAATGGTCAAGGTAGAAAAGGGTGCAATGCGGAGGTGGAGTAGGGTGCAAGGCAGAGGGGAGAAGGGTGCAAGGCAGGGGAGAAGGGTGCAAGGCAGAGAGGAGAAGGGTTCAAGGCAGACAGGAAAAGGGTGCAAGGTAGAGAAGGGTGCAAGGCAGGGGGGAGAAGGTTGCAAGGCAGAGAGGAGAAGGGTGCAAGGCAAAGGGGAGAAGGGTGCAAGGCAGAGGGGAGAAGGGTGCACGGTAGAGAGGAGAAGGGTGTAAGGTAGAGAAGGGTGCAAGGCGGAGGGGAGAAGCATGCAAGGCAGAGGGGAGAAGGGTGCAAGGCAGAGAGGAGAAGGGTGCAAGGTGGAGAGGAGAAGGGTGCAAGGCAGAGGGGAGAAAGGTGCAATGGGGAGGGAGAAGGGTGCAAGGCGGTGGGGAGAAAGGTGCAAGGTGGAGAGGAGAAGGGTGCAAGACAGAGGGGAGAATAGTGCAACGGGGAGGGGGAGAAGGGGGCAAGGCGGAGGGGAGAAGGGTGCAAGGCAGAAGGGAGAAGGGTGCAATGGGAAGGGGAGAAGGATGCAACAGGGAGGGGAGAAGGGTGCAAGGCAGAGGGGAGAAGGGTGCAAGGAAGGAGGGGAGAAGGGTACAAGGCAGAGGGAAGAAGGGTGCAAGGCAACTTGGGGAGAAGGGTACAAGGCAGAGAGGAGAAGGGAGCAGGTAGAAAAGGGTGCAAAGCAGAGAGGAGAGTGGTGCAAGGCAGAGAGGAGAAGGGAGCAGGTAGAAAAGGGTGCAAGGCGGAGGGGTGAAGGGTGCAAGGCATTGGGGAGAAGGGTGCAAGGCAGAGAGAAGAAGGGTGCAAAGCAGAGGGGAGAAGGGTGCAAGGCAGAGAGAAGAAGGTTGCAAGGCAGAGGGGAGAAGGGTGCAAGGCACAGAGGAGAAGGGTGCAAGGCAGAGGGGAGAAGGGTACAAGGCAGAGGGGAGAATGGAGCAAGGTTGAAAAGGGTGCAAGGCGGAGGTGGAGTAGGGTACAAGGGGAGGGGGAGAAGGGTGCAAGGGGAAGGAGGAGAAGGGTGCAAGGGGGAGGGCGAGAAGGGTGCAAGGCAAAGGGGAGAAGGGTGCAAGAGGGATGGCGATGAAGTTAAAAATGTCTCCCCCAGAAACATTTCTTGTGTCACCCATGGAACGCACACTACTTTGTGAAAGAGAGTGGGAGAGAGTGGAGAGAGACTGGAGAGGGAGAGAGTGGAGAGAGAGAGAGAGAGATTGGAGAGGGAGAATGAAGAGAGAAAGAGAGAGCGTAGAGAGAGTGGAGAGAGACAGTAGAGAGAGAAAGAGAGAGTAGAGAGAGAGTGTAGAGAGAGAGGGTGGAGAGAGAGAGTGGAGAGACAGACAGTGGAGACAGAGAGTAGAGAGAGAGTGGAGGTAGATACAGTGGAGAGTGAATGGAGAGAGAGTAGAGAGAGTGGAGGGAGAGAGTGGAGAGAGAGTGGAGAGAGAGACAGTGGAGAGAGAGTAGAGAGAGAGAGTGGAGGGAGAGTGGAGAGAGAATAGAGAGAGATAGTGGAGAGAGAGTAGAGATAGAGAGTGGAGAGAGAGTGGAGAGAGAGACAGTGGAGAGTAGAGAGAGAGAGTAGAGAGAGAGTGGAGGAAGAGAGTGGAGAGAGAGTAGAGAGAGAGTATAGAGAGAGAGTGGAGAGAGAGAGTGGAGAGAGAGTGGAGAGAGGGAGAGTGGAGAGAGAGAGAGTGGAGAGAGTGGAAGGATTGGAGAGAGGGAGAGAGTGGAGAGAGAGTAGAGAGAGACAGTGGAGAGAGAGAGTGGAGAGAGACTGGATAGAGAGTGGAGATAGAGTGGAGGGAGTGGAGAGAGAGTAGTGAGAGAGTGGAGAGAGAGTGGAGAAAGAGAGAGAGAGAGTGGAGAGAGAGCGAGGAGAGAGAGAGAGAGAAGGGAGAGAGAGAGTGGAGGGAGACAGAGGAAAGAGAGTGGAGAGAGAGAGAGTGAGAGAAAGAGAGTAAAGAGAGAGAAAGTGGAGAGAGAGACAGTGGAGAGACAGTGGAGAGAGAGACAGTGGAGATAGAGTGGACAGAGTTGAGATAGAGAATGGGGAGAGAGAGAGTGAGTGGAGAGAGAGTAGAGACTGACTGACTCAGAGACTGAATACTGACTGACCGAGAGACTGACTGGCTGAGAAACTGACGGAGAGAGAGAGACTGGCTGACTGAGAGAGTGACTGGCTGACAGAGCGAGAGACTGATTGAGAGTGAGACTGACTGACACACAGAGAGACTGACTGACAGAGACTGACTGACTGAGGTAGAGAGATACTGACTGACAGAGAGAGAGACTGACTGACAGAGAGAGACACTGAGAGAGAGGCAGAGACTGACTGACTGAGAGAGATAGACTGACTGTGATAGAGACTGACTGACTGAGAGAGAGACTGACAGAGAGAGAGAGAGAGAGAGAGAGAGAGAGACTGATTGAGGTAGAGAATGACTGACTGAGAGAGACTGACTAGGAGAGAGAGAGAGACTGACTGCGAGAGGGAGAGACTGACTGACAGAGAGAGAGACTAAGAGAGAGAGAGACTGAGAGACTGACTGGCTGAGAGACTGACTTGTTGAGAGAGAGACTGACAGAGAGAGAGAGAGACTGACAGAGAGAGAGAGACTGACTGAGAGAGAGAGACTGACTGACAAAGACTGACAGAGAGAGAGACTGAGAGACTGGCAGAGAAAGAGAGACTGACCGACAGAGAGAGAGACTGACTGAAAGAGAGAGACTGACTGAGAGAGAGAGACTCACAGAGAGAGACTGACTGACCGAGAGAGAGACTGACTGACAGAGAGAGAGACTGACAGAGAGAATCACTGACTGAGAGAGAGAGAGATTGACTGAGAGGGAGAGACTGAGAGAGAGGCTGAGAGAGAGAGACTGACAGAGAGAGGGAGTGACAGGGAGAGAGGCTGACAAAGAGAGACTGACAGAGAGATGGACTGACAGAGGAAGAGACTGACTAAGAGAGAGACTGACTGACTAAGAAAGAGAGACTGACTGAGAGGGACTGATTGAGAGAGAGACTAACTGAGAGAGGGACTGAAAGAGAGACTGACTGACAGAGAGAGACTGACTGACAGAGAGAGACTGACAGAGAGAGAGAGACTGGGACTCTGACAGAGAGAGAGACTGACTGACAGAGAGAGAGAGACTGACTGAGAGAGAGAGACTGGCTGACTGAGAGAGACTGACTGACTTAGAGAAACTGACAGAGAGAGGCTGTGAGAGACTGACTGACAGAAAGGGAGAGACTGACTGACAGAAAGAGAGAGATTGACTGAGAGACTGACTGACTGAGAGACACTGACTGACTGAGAGAGACTGACAGAAAGAGAGAGATAAAGAGACTGACAGAGAGAGAGAGACTGAGAGAGAGACTGACAGGCAGTGGAACTTGCAGGGAGAGAGACTGACTGAGAGAGAGAGACTGAGAGAGAGACTGACAGAGAGAGGGACTGACTGAGAGAGACTGACAGAGAGAGAGAGATTGACTGATTGACAGTTTGACAGAGAGAGAGAGACTGACAGACTGACTGACTGAGAGAGACTGACTGACTGAGAGAGACTAAATGACAGAGAGAGATAGGCTGACTGACTGGGAGAGAGAGACTGACTGACTGAGAGAGAGAGACTGACTGACTGAGAGAGAGAGACTGACTGACTGACAGACTGACAGAAAGAGAGAGATAGAGAGACTGACAGAGAGAGAGAGACCGACTGACTGACAGACAGAGAGAGAGAGAGAGACTGACTGACTTACAGACTTACTGACTGATTGACAGTTTGACAGAGAGAGAGAGACTGACAGACTGACTGACTGAGAGAGACTGACTGACTGAGAGAGACTAAATGACAGAGAGAGATAGGCTGACTGACTGGGAGAGAGAGACTGACTGACTGAGAGAGAGAGACTGACTGACTGACAGACTGACAGAAAGAGAGAGATAGAGAGACTGACAGAGAGAGAGAGACCGACTGACTGACAGACAGAGAGAGAGAGAGAGACTGACTGACTTACAGACTTACTGACTGAGAGAGATTGACTGACTGAGAGAGACTGAATGACAGAGAGAGATAGACTGACTGACTGAAAGAGAGAGACTGACTGACTGAGAGAGAGAGAGACTGTGATGGAATTGGGGTCAACATGTGTATGAAGCTATGCAATGCCGCTTAATATTGCTATTGTCTACTAATAAAAATGTATTATCAAAATGTTCTCTTTGTAGTTACATCTTGTTTTGAAATACTGCATTGTCGCAATGTCTAATGTTTTAAAACGGAAACGAGAAGGAGCAGTGGATGACCTTTTGTCAAAGCTGAACGATGAGTGGGCCGATTGTTGTATATCATGACAGGAGTCTGCATCAGGAAACCCACCTAAAATTGGGCAAACTTCCTGGCCTACTGATGGCAGGGACCCTGTAATGAATGGACCACCACCTATGATAGCCTGCTGGCAGACTACGCCCAACCTTTAACTCCACCATCCAGTGTTACTTTTAACTGCTGTATTGGTGACAGTGGCGTAACAATAGCCCCGCATCCCCTGCAGTATGGCTGGTCACTGGCCTGAGAGCTCTAGACTGGCACGGAGGATGGGAGGGGGGGCTCCATGTAGTTTGCAGGGGGCCCCCTCAAGTTTTGTTACGCCACTGATGCACACTCCTACACACTCGCATGCAGGCACATGCGTACCTACACACCCGAGAGCAGGCTACAGGGTGCACACGGAAACAAACACACTCAGGGGCAGATTTGCAGGGTTTTGGTGTAGGGCAGTACAGGAAGTCATCTTGCTGCACTGCCCTAGGCCAAAGTGAAAGGGCAGGAATGTGCTATATTTATCTAATACTGTGCATTCCTGTCCTTTCCCCCTGTGCTAGGGCCGTTTTGGCAGTCTAGGGCCAACGCAGGCTCCTTTGCACAAAGGTGCACGGAGGCCTTTGTTGTCAGAAGGATTGTGTTTGGCTTTTCCTGGAAGGCTTTTTCCTCTTTCTGTGTGTGCTGCGCACACATAGAAAGAAGAGAAAATGAGGATAAATAAAGTTTCTCCTCGCTGTGCCTCCCCTAGGGAGGTGTAAGGTTTTGTCACATCCCCAGGTTTATGGTCTAAATCTGGAGAAACATCAAAATTCATGTGTGTTTTGCGTGGGAACACCCACCGCAACAACCATGAAACACCTACCTAGCGCACAGTAAGGCAACACAGCGATTTTGCGCTGCCTTGCTTAATTCCATATTTATGAGGCCATTCATAGCCTTGCAGAGTGGCTTTGCATGGCCTCGTATATATGATTTTGTGGTTTACCCCACCGGAGCATCACTTGAAGTATTATTACGGGTCGCAAAGGGCTCATACATATGCCCCTCTGTCTCCGCCTCCGGTCTCACACACTTATACATCTACGCAGGAAAGCAAGCACACACAAACAAACACAGACACAAAGACACAAGCATGGTCGTCCTCTTTAAACATTAGAGAAGAAATTCTGAAAGACAATTTTTCTTTTCCCCTTTTTCTGGTAACTCAATTTTGTTGGTGGTGTCAAGTTTTGACACTAATATTTAGTAAGTCCCTTAAGATCACTAAAACATTTTTGTCAGTTTTATATTGGGCGAACTTGGCCCCAGTGCATTAGAGCTTTTTACAGGAGCATCAGGTTACATTACAAGTAATCGTTTTTCTATTTACATTTATGGTTGATTCACTGACGGGAAAAGGCTATTTGGTCCCTTAGAGGCACCCACCCCCCTTGTATGTTTGTCATATCTGAAAGAAGAGATGTTAAAATGAGATTTGGGGCTGACACACATCCCCTGACAAAACATTAGCTAAGTACTGAGTTCATCCAGCTTGTAATGCCGTGGTGCCTGACAGGCCCTCCCCTAGGATACCATGGTCGAACATGAACATGGAAGAGCACTTAGGGGAACGCGCCACGGTCTCCCTCCTCAGGAACTTCATGAATTTTGTATGCACCTTTAAAGGGAATACATCATCAATATTCTCGGAACAACCAACATATTACCTATTCAATGTATAGTAGACTATTATCCAGTGGTTCTGCTGTATTTATTATTTATTTCACTAATATCTTTGTTGGTATTTAGTACAGCAGGTGCCCTGAGACCAGAGCACAAAGACGTTAATCAGACATAGCTTGGAGTTCTTGGTGAGTGCGATGCAAAATTCTGCGGTGGTGGTAAAGACCCATTACAAATCAACATCGGGGAATATTCTGCCTTGGCGCAGCCATTACATCTTAACACCGTGGCAAGCTATGTCAAAGTGAAGCCAGTCCACTTCCTCGCAGGGGTGACGCGGGGGTGGGGGGGTAGATGGAGCAGGCGCGGCTGGCACAGGTAAGATCGTGGGGGGGTGGGGCAGGGGGGAGTTGACAGACGACATGATAGGTAAAATTAAATTTAAAAAAGCAATAAAACCACTTAGCTTATTTGTTTATGTAACTTGTATAGCGCGAACAAATGCCCAAGGGCGTCTCGGCGCTGTGCGTGCTGTGCATGCCGCATCGCTGAGTCAGCAATACGGCAAGCGCAAGGGATAGGATGCTGCCTAATGGCTAGGGTGGTTGACCTCAAATCTAGGGAACTGGGTTCGAGTCTTGGCAATGACGCTCAACATCCTGTGATTCTGGGCAAATGACTTAATCTCCCCATGCCTAACAAACCAAGACAAATACAAAGAATGTGTCCTTGTGTAATGGAACTGATGCTCATGTGAAGCGTTCTCATACCTGATACCTTCAGGGCAAATTTGCACTATATAAAGCTCTGGTAAAAAAAGCGTTTTTATTTATTTCTACTTTCATTTTCCTATCCTGTCGTCTGTTGACTTCTCCTCCCACCCCTCCACCCTGGCCCACCGCTCTTACCAGCATGGGCCGGGCCTGAGGAGGAGTCTGTCATGGAGCAAATAGCTACTACCTCTGAGGACTAGTGTAGAGTTTGTCTTGGTGCAGCTGTCGCTGCTCACCTTTGGGGGTGTCTGTCAAGGCACCACTGGGGCAGGGTCTGGCACTGTGCAGCACTGCTCCTCCACAATGAGTTGGTGTCTTTCACTGTCACTGGTGAACTGTGTAACCCTTATCCACTGCTAAAAGCTAGAAATAAATTACTCTGTTAATTACAAGTAAAATTCATTACTCTGAATCATAGCCTTCCTCCTCACAGCCCTGACCTTGGAGCACTATGGAGCAGATTTGCAAGAAACTAATGCAGTGGGGTGCCGCAAATCATTTTGCTGCACCACTCTGCATCAGTTTCGTAGCACAGGGATGCAACATATTTACAACAGTATGTTGCATCTCTGTGCTCCTCCCTGCGCTGGTGCATAAACTGTTTCCATGCGCCCGGGCAGGCACTCTTGCACCATGGTGCTTGTGTAGTGGGGAGATTGCTTTTGTGCAGGAAGGTAAACCTTCCTGCACAAAAACAATCAATTGAGGTGATTTTCTCTTCCAATGCATGCTGTAGAATGCAGCACGCATTGAAAGAGGAAAAAAACAAGGAGAAATGAAAACGTTTCTCCTTGTTCCACCTTGCTACACCACCTATAGGGTGGCGTACTATTGTGATGCATTTCCAAATTTATGATTGCTCGTTAATCTGGATAACATCAGTCGGCATGGGTGTTGCGTGGGAACACTCACAGCAACACCCATGTCACGCCCCTAACACACATAAGGGGAGATTTACTAAGATTTTGTGCTGTGTTTGCATCACAAAAGTGATGCAAAACGGCGCAAAATCTTTTTTCCTAATTAACTTTCCAACGCTAAACTTATTTAGCGCTGGAAATAACGTAAAAGTAATGTGAAGCAGCGTGGGGGGATGCCAAGGGTGGTGCATGGACGTTCCATGCAACCACCCAAGCTTTCTCATGCTAAACCCAATTTACTACAAACAGTAGATTGAGTTTAGCATGAGAAAACTGTGCCCTTTTCAACTAGGCGCAAGGACTGTGTAGCACGCATGAAAGGTGGGAAAAGCTTTCCCTCATGTCTAGCATAGTATTTTGCACAAGAAGGGTACCCTTCCTCTACAAAACCTATGCTACACTCATGCACATACCCTAGAGCTACAGTGCTAAGGTGTGTGCATGGTGCAGGTCTGCTGAAATCAGCGCCGGCGAAAGGGAAAGGGGAGGAGAGAGACATATCTTAAAATATTTTGCACTCTCCTGCTCCCTCCCTGTCTCGCAACGCAGTGCAGTGTTTTCTCTTTTGTTCGTCCTCCTACTCACAATCGAGGGAGAGGCACAGGACTGTGACAAGGACGACTATGACTCAGGGTAATGATGATTGCAAGTAAGTAATCAAGTCATTATCTTCCTCCTCCGTCTTCTTCATCACAGTCCTGACCTCAGAGCATATACCAAAGAAATTGATGAAAACAAACAGAAAACATCAAAAGATGCCAAGAAAACGTTATTTTGGTCAAATACAAATCAGTGAACTACAGCAATCCAGCTGAACCAAACTCCTCAGACAAAAAACTCTTCCATCCTCAACTTAAAACGGGAGATAAAGGTAGGAGGGGAGGACCATGTAGCTGCTGCACAAACGTCCTTCAATGAGGCTTCCTTAAAAGATGCCCATGAGGATGCAACTCTGTTGGCTGTGTGCTCCTGAAGCACAGAAGGAAGGTAAACCCCTAAGTGAAGATAGGCAAGGAAATAGTAGACCTGACTCAGCGAGAAGTCTTTGTAGTAGGGCGATGACCCAGCCAAGCCACCCCAAAAGTGACACAAAAAAAAGAAAATCCATCTGACGAATAGAGGCAATTCTCTCCAGATAAATAACAAGAGTTCTTGTAAGATCCAGAAACTGTAGCAGAATCTCCTCCTCTGTACATGGTAGAGGAAAAATTGAAGGAATCACAATCCCTCCTGATGGGGTTTTCACCCATCTCACCGCTTGATACACTGTCTATTCTTAACACTAAAATCAGGCTCGCCAACTAACCGGTGCCAAGCTAGGCTACTCGCCGGGGCAGCGGAGGTGGTCAACCCGGAGGTTAATACCATCATAAATGTATCTTTCCAGAATGCCACAGTCCCTCTGAATTAGAAGCAGGCCAAGCTTCTACCACTATTCAAAAAGCCCTCCTTAGACCCCAATACACTTGCTAGCTACAGACCTATATCTCTCCTCCCAGCCGTGGCAAAGGTATGTGAGAAAGCAGCTTTTAAATAGTTATCCACCTTTGTTGAGGCATCTGGTGCGCTCCAACCAGCCCAATCGGGATTCAGGGCATCCTATAGTACGGAGACGGCTTTAGTCTAAATGTCTGAGGCAAGAAGGGAATGCTTGAATGCAGGCAACAGAGCGGCCCTGATTTCATTGGACCTCTGCCGACTTTGATACGGTGCCCCACCATCATCTACTTGCCCGTCTCTCAAGCATTGGGTTCTCTGGACAGGCTTGGTACTGCGTTAAAAGCTTCCTAGAGGACAGAACCCAGCAGGTATGGCAGCCCCCATTCTGTTCGATCCCCAGAAAGGTGACAGCAGGAGTACCGCAGGGTCCACGTTGAGACCCCTGCTTTTTAATATCTATGTCACTCCCCTGATTTACTTAGCGGAGGAGCTGGGAGCTTAGATCATAGCTTATGGCGATGATACCCAGCTCCTCTTTACATGGAAGAAAAATGACCTATCCCTAGACATAGTGAAAGACTGTCTCTCCGCTGTTTTTAAATCGCTTGCACAGGCGCACCTGAAGAGCAACGAAGACAAGTCGGAGGGGCTACTGTACGGATCCTTTTCCCCGCATTTTAGGGAAGCTTTAAGGCCTACTGACTACCCCCTGCCCAATTCTGTCGGCAACCATGTTAAGAACTTGGAGGTCTGGTTCAGTGAGGACCTCAGGTTTTCAACGCAGATCAAGAAACTTGCGGGAGTCTGATTGGTCACGTTGAAAACACTCAGAAAGTTTCTTCCATTTTTGCCATGGCCAGCTAAGGAAACTGTGACTCGTGCTCTTATCTTGCCACACATTGACTATGCCAATGCTCTGTACATTTGCCTGCATGGATACCATTTAAAAAGGTTGCAAACCATACAGAATGCGGCTGCTAGTTTTCTGCTCAGCATCTCAGGAAGAACAAGAATGAAGCAACATATACAGGACCTCCATTGGCTTCCCGTGGCCCGCCGTGTCCAGTTTAAAGCTTTTACTTTGGCGCGTGGAGCTTTACACGGAGTGGAGACACTATATCTGAACAAAAGAGTTTTGCCGTCTACGTTCCCCGAAGAGACCTGCGCTCTGCTGCGCAGTGTCTGGCAGTTATCCCCCGCTTCCGCCTTACTCGGATGGGTGGCAGCTCCCTATCTTTTAAGGCAGCTGAAGCCTGGAATTCCCTACCGCTGGAATTGCGTAACATCCAAGATACCAGACTGATTAAGAAACATCTCAAGCCCTGCTTTTTGATTAAAACTTGGTATGCTTAGCTTCTTCTGCTTCCTCTCAATAAGTGTTAGACCTGGCACCTTGGCGTGAGTCTCCCTTCCACTTTTTGCTGATGTGCCTCCGATGTTTTGCTGGTTTTCCGATACTCGGGGCACTGCGCCACGGCTGATCCGTGCCGCAGTGCAAGTGCTCCCTACTGTAAATTGTATATACGATTGGTATCCATGATTGGTGCATTGGATTTACTGTTAGTCCCTAGTAAAGCGCACGAGAGCGTGCCGGGGCTTGTAGATGCCAATACTGCTGGTGGGCCTGCAGCGCTGGTTGCGCCACCCACCGAAGCAGCCGTAAAGATGTGTCTGGGAACTGCGACCGCAGAACCCGCGTGTGGTCCCGTACTATCACGCTAGCTGGGCAACTGTCCCCACTTGCCAGCACCGACCCTTCCCTTGACTACATATTAGTCACCCCTATGGTAGGCCTGCGGGCAGGGTGCGTTGTAGGTGCAAGGTAGGACAAGCCCTGATGTGCGTGGCATGTCCTAGTAGTGACTTACAACGAAGACCGTATTTCACTACTGAAGGCTACCGGCTCCATTAGGCCAGACTGAGCTGCGAGGATTATTACACCCTATAATCCCTGCAGGCTCAAGGAGCTTGGTAGTGAGTCATGTTTAGTATGCCTGAACTCGGGATAATGAGATATCTCTTGTAGTCAAGTTTATTTCAGTATCCTGGGTTTGCAAATGCTACTTTTAGAAAGTTAGCATTTGCTTGCTTAACCATTTCAGCCGCCTCTGCTGGTGTGTATCTGACTGTCTGGGATGTGTGAGTGACAGGGCTGGAGGGATGACGGGTGGTGAATGCGCAGATTACACCTTAGTGGGAGGTAGGAGTGCCTCTTGACTCGAGCTGTCACTGTGCTCGACCTCCACAATGCTGGCTCCACCCTCCTGGGGAGCGGCGGATGACTCTGCCGGCACCTGGCCCCGGAAGGGCGAAGCCCCCATCAACAAGGTGCTCTGGCCACTCCTGTCCGGACAATGATGGCTCCACCTCCTGTGGGGCGTCTGATGCGCCTGCCCCTCATACTGAAAGCAGAAGCCGGAGTACACCCGCGGGGGTACTCCAGAACTGAGAGTGGCTGGGCAACGGCCCCCCTGGCCTGCGAGAACAAAAGAATTGGCCTATAAAATACGGAGCCCTGCTCCTTGAAAATTAGATCCGGTTTGGGCCACAGAAAGACTCTGCCCTACGAGAAGGACCGTGAGAGACAAGGAAGGGTGCTGACTCTTGCCTGTGTCTGGTGCCTTGCTGCTGAAGGAGAGGAAGACAATAAGACTACGAAAAGACTGTTGTGCTACTTGTGCCAAACTCTGCAAAGAGATCTCCAAGGGCTTGCAACGGAACTTGCCCCCTGACCAGCGTCCCAGGACCAGTGGACGCTACCCCCTTGGAAAGCGACTGCGGGTGCTGACCATCGCCGCAGCACTGACGGAGGAATCTCCTCTAGGGCATCGACATCCTCCCGACCACCGTGACCGGGGCCCAAAGCAACAGCGAAAGCAAAGTGAGGACCAGCCGCCGCTGGCCCGAACACCGTGACCGCAACTGCACCGGGAGCCCGAGAGCAAAGCAAAGGAGGACCCGTCCGGTCCGAGCTATCGAGGTGAAGGCATAGCGAGCCCTCACTCACCTGCAAAGACGGACAATTGCCCTACGAGAATCCGCAAGGTCGGTAAGCCTGCCCGACAGCCCAGCTGTGAGCCCACAGCTGCACCGACATTTGGCTGGGTACGTCCTGCACTTGGGGACCGTACTGCCACTTGTCACCACCGCACAGCCGCCGCCTCCAGGGTCGGAGCGGACGACGAGGAAAGGACCCTGCCGCCACAGAACACCGCTGCCCCGGACGACCAGTGACCTGCTCGGCCGAAGAGCCGCAACGATCAGCGACCCCGGGAAGGCAAAGCGACGTGGGACAGATCCCTTGGAAGCCGCCGGCTCCACAAGAACTTTGAATAACACCGGCCTACGGGCCTCAAGAGAACTTCCATAAGAACTGTGGTAACCCGAATTAAGTAACCTGCAACCGTCTTCATAAAGTTATTGACTGTATTCATAAGCCTGCTTAAAATCTATATAAAGATATATATTTTTACAAGAATACAGTCTGGTCTCGTTGTGTGGTGGGTTGGTTGTAAAGGTGTACTGTTGCAAGTGTTTAACCCTATGTGCCCCAAAGATTAGCCTACGACTGCTTAAGCCACACTACCTAGAGGGTAAGCAGAGGTTGTCTGGAAGGTAACCCTCAGCCCTGACGAGGAAGAGAGAGTCCCTGCTTGTCGCCAGTGTTGCACTGCGCCAACTAGAGCCTCCCCCTTCCTACATTGGACGCAGCGGTGAGGATTTTCGAATTTACACTTGCGATAGTTATACCCGAGCTTCTGACCACTACACAAAGATTACGGTGCAGTTACGAAACCACAGACTTTGCTTTTTGAAAGAAGATTCCGCGTGCAGAAACCATGCCGGGCACAAAGAGCCTGGATGGAGCAGAGTCCACGACCTCTGAGGTGTTGGAGATAGAATGGGACGCCGCAAAGCTGGACAAATACTCCAAGATGGAGCTGAAGTTTTTCTGTAGGAAACTCAAAGTTCCGCACGCTGGCTGCAAAAACAAGCCGGAGCTCTACAAGGCCCTGAAAGCCTGGGTGGAGTCCAGAAAGACCCCGGAAGAGCAAGACGTCCTCGCCGAGCAGAATACGACGGAGGAGCAGAATGCACTTGGGGATCTGATCGATCTCGAGAGGCAAGACAGCGAGCACAGCTTTGGGAAAGGCCTGTCGCCAGAGGAGCTGGCAGACAGGAAAGAAACCCGGAATCACGAAAGAAAGTTGGCAGAATTGAAAATCCAGCTGGAGCTGGAAACCAAAAGAATGGCGCTGGAAGAGCGAAAGCATCAGATGGATTATGAAATCAAGATGAGGGAGATAAGTCTCAAGGAGAGAGACTTGGATCGGCCTCCCTCTGGTGGCAGCACATCGCCAGTGCAGGTAGAGTCAAGAGTGCACATCCCGAAGGACGTAGTTAAGGAGTTCTTTAAGGGGGATGACATAGGACAGTGGTTTAGGGCATACGAGGTAGCCATGTCCTCCCACCGGGTCCCTGACAAGGATTGGGGAGCGGGGTTGTGGGGAAGGTTCCTTAGCGAAGGGAGAGATACCTTGCTAGATTTGCCCGTTGAGAATCAGAGATCCTATGCCCACATGAAAGAAGCTTTATTAAACAGGTACGGGCTTACCCCTGAAATGTATAGACAGAAGTTTAGGGGATGTACTAAGCGGCCTGGGAATACGTATGTGGAGTATGTGACTTACTTTTGCAGAGCACTGGATGGTTGGGTGAAAGGTAACAAAGTGAATGATTTTCAAGGTCTCTTTGATTTAATTGCATGGGAGCACTTGTCCGATCACTGTTTTCCTGAGTTACGCCAACACCTGATCGATAGCAAGCTGTCCAACCCGAGGAAGCTTGCTGAGGAGGCGGACCGCTGGCTCAGCACCAGGGTCCACAAGGGTCCCGTGGGAGATTCCGCCAAGAGTGGGCAGGGTCCCCAGCAGAAGAGTGGGGGGGACAAAGGGGGAAAACAGAAAGGGTTCCAAAAAGGCCCCCAAAGTAGTTCCCAAGGGAATCCGCAGCAGGGTTCTCAGCCTCCCCCACCCCCGAAGCAGAATGGAGCCCGACAGGTAAACCTGTTCCAAAGGGGCCCTTCAATTGTTTCAAATGTGGCGAGCCTGGGCACATATCCAGTGACCCCAAGTGTCGCCTATTTGGAAAACCCGCACCCACTGGTCCTCCGCCCCGACAAGTGACTAGCGTTCACCTGGGAGAAGAAATGATGGTCCCGGGGGGTGGAGATCCCGTTCACATGACCCTGGTCTCGCTAGGAGACAGTGAGATGATCCCGACGAACTACCTGCCCTCTAACACTAAAAAATATGGGCAGGTGGTGATCATCAATGGTAAAGAAGCTGAGGCTCTTAGAGACACAGGAGCCAGTGTGACTGCAGTGAGGCAGCACCTGGTGTCTCAAGAGCAGGTTGTACCCCATGCCTACTGTAGGGTTATCAACGCTGATAATTCTGAGAGTCAGTGTCCGATGGCTCAAGTTCCCTTCGAGTGGGGGGGGTCTCTGGTACTCTGCAGGTCTGTGTGAGAAAAACCATGCCTGTTGACTGTTTGCTAGGGAACGACTTGGAGCACTCCCCTTGGGAAAAGGTGGAGAAAGCGACTCACCTGCGGATGGTGGGCCTGCCTGACTGGGCGTGCGTGACCACCCGGTCGATGGCAGCCAGTAAGGGTGATCGAGAGGTCCTGGGGCCTGATGGAGAGGCCCAGGAACCGGCTTTAGGGAGAAGGCGCAGGGGGCGCGGGAAACCGGCCCCTGAAGTTCCTACGGTCCAGGAGGAGGCAGACCTTGAGGGGGATGCCCTGGAGCCTACAGGGGAACAGATCGCCGAACTGGGGGACCTGCCTGAGCTGACCCATTGGCAGCAAGAAGGAGGACCCTCCAGGGAGGAGTTCTGCAGGGAGCAGAAAGAATGCCCTTCTCTCGTGGGTATGCGGCAGCAGGCTGCAGACCAGGCCAATGGTGTTCAGGCCAAAACACATTACGTGTACTGGGAGAACGACCTCCTGTTTTCGGAGCCTAAGGCTGCTGAACCTGGGTCAGCCCGTGTGCTGGTGGTGCCCCAGAAGTTCCGAGCCTTCCTACTGGGTCTGGCTCACGATGTGCCTTTAGCAGGACATTTAGGGATGGACAAGACCTATGACAGGCTTGTCACCCACTTCTACTGGCCCCAAATGCATAAAAGCTCAGACGCTTATTGCAGAACCTGTCCGACTTGCCAGGCAAGTGGGAAGACGGGAGGGAAGAACAAGGCTCCCCTCCAACCCTTCCCTGTGGTCGATACGCCATTCCAGCGAGTGGGTATTGACATTGTTGGGCCTCTGGACCCCAAGACGGCCATGGGCAACAGGTTCATCCTGGTCTTGGTGGACCATGCCACCCGGTACCCTGAAGCCATCCCTCTGAGGACAGTGACGGCTCCCGTGGTGGGGCGTGCACTGATGGGAATTTTCTCACGAGTAGGATTCCCTCTAGAGGTGGTGAGCGACAGGGGGACCAATTTCATATCGAAATATATGAAGTCCCTTTGGCAGGAGTGTGGCGTAACGTACAAGTTCACCACACCCTACCATCCCCAAGGTAACGGGTTGGTTGAAAGATTCAACCGAACCCTCAAAGGCATGATAATGGGCCTGGAAGGTCCGATGAGGCGTAAGTGGGACGTCCTCTTGCCATGCCTGCTGTTTGCATATCGCGAGGTACCACAGAAGTCCCTAGGGTTCAGCCCCTTTGAACTGCTGTACGGTCATCCCGTGAGAGGACCACTGAGTTTGGTAAAGGAAGGCTGGGAGCAATCTCCCAGGAAACCTCCCCAGAATGTATATAGCTACATGCTGGCCTTCAGAAACCAAACCAGGCGCTTCAGACAACTTGCCGAGGCAAATCTGGAAGCGAGCCAGGAAGAAATGAAGCGGTGGTACGATCAGAATGCCACTCTGGTCGAGCTTCAGCCTGGACAGGAGGTGTATGTCTTGGCCCCAGTGGAGCCCTGTGCCCTTCAAGATAAGTGGACAGGACCATTTGAGGTTGTGGAGCGCAAGAGCCCCGTGACATACTTGGTGGACATGAAGACGCCCAGGAACCCTTTGCGGGTCCTACATGTCAACCGCCTCAAGCCCCACTTGGGAAGGTCCGAAGTGGGCATGTTGTTGGCAACCGATGACGGAATGGAGGAGGAGTCGGAGCCTCTTCCTGACCTCTTGGTGGCCTGTGAGAAGGATGGGTCTGTGGATGGAGTTAACCTCTCACCCTCCCTGACCGCCGAACAACAGGAGGACTGCCGCCAGTTGCTGGGACAGTTTCCAGACCTGTTCTCCCTGGTTCCGAGTGTCACAGATTGGTGCGTCCATGATGTGGACACTGGAGACGGCTTACCGGTGAAGCACAAGGCTTACCGGGTAACTGACAGGGTCCGGGCCTGCATCAAGGAGGAGGTCTCCAAGATGCTTGCCCTCAGGGTGGTTGAGTCTTCCAGCAGTCCTTGGTCCAGCCCCGTGGTCTTGGTGCCGAAGGCTGCTGCGCCGGGAGCCACACCCGAACTCCGGTTCTGTGTGGACTACAGAGGACTCAATTCAGTCACGAAGACTGACGCGCACCCCACCCCCAGAGCTGACGAGCTCATTGATCGGCTAGGGGCTGCCCGGTTCCTCAGCACGTTTGATTTAACGTCTGGGTACTGGCAGATCGCCTTGACCGATGGGGCAAAGGAGAGGTCGGCATTCTCTACACCAGATGGGCATTTCCAGTTCCGGGTTATGCCATTTGGAACGAAGAATGCCCCTGCCACCTTCCAGAGATTGGTCAACCAGGTGTTGGCTGGACTGGACGAGTTCAGTGCCGCCTACCTGGATGACATCGCGGTGTTCAGCGGCACCTGGCCCGAACACCTGCGACACCTCTGGGAAGTGTTGATGGCCCTGCGCAGAGCAGGCCTCACAATCAAGGCAAGCAAGTGCCAGATTGGGCAGGGTTCAGTGGTGTACTTGGGACACCAAGTTGGGAGTGGCAAGGTAGCCCCCTTGCAGCCCAAAATCGAAACCATCCTGGCTTGGGAACCCCCCAAAACCCAGACTGCAGTGAGAGCCTTCCTGGGGCTCACTGGGTATTACAGGAGGTTTGTCAAGGGCTATGGCACGATCGTGACCCCCTTGACAGAGCTGACTTCGAAAAAGCAGCCCAGGAATGTGATTTGGACTGACACCTGTCAGAAGGCTTTCGACACCCTGAAGACTGCCATGTGCACGGCGCCCGTGCTCCTGGCCCCAGATTTCTCCAAGGAGTTCATTGTGCAAACAGACGCTTCAGAGCATGGTGTAGGGGCTGTTCTTTCACAGATGACTGAGGAGGGCTTTGACCAACCCGTAGCCTTCATAAGTCGGAGGCTACTTCCACGGGAAAGTAGGTGGAGTGCAATAGAGCGTGAAGCATTTGCTGTGGTCTGGGCGCTGAAGAAGCTAAGACCCTACTTGTTTGGGTCTCACTTCCGAGTTCAGACGGACCACAGGCCCCTCAGATGGTTGATGCAAATGAGGGGTGAGAACCCGAAACTGTCGAGGTGGTCCATTTCTCTACAGAGTATGGACTTTACGGTGGAACACCGCCCTGGCCCCGATCACGCCAACGCTGACGGTCTGTCCAGATTTTTCCGCCTTAGTGATGTGGAACTCCCTGGGGAAGGGTAGTTCCCCCCACATTTCAGCTGGAGGGGACACATGTTAGACCTGGCACCTTGGCGTGAGTCTCCCTTCCACTTTTTGCTGATGTGCCTCCGATGTTTTGCTGGTTTTCCGATACTCAGAGCACTGCGCCACGGCTGATCCGTGCCGCAGTGCAAGTGCTCCCTACTGTAAATTGTATATACGATTGGTATCCATGATTGGTGCATTGGATTTACTGTTAGTCCCTAGTAAAGCGCACGAGAGCGTGCCGGGGCATGTAGATGCCAATACTGCTGGTGGGCCTGCAGCGCTGGTTGCGCCACCCACCGAAGCAGCCGTAAAGATGTGTCTGGGAACTGCGACCGCAGAACCCGCGTGTGGTCCCGTACTATCACGCTAGTTGGGCAAGTGTCCCCACTTGCCAGCACCGACCCTTCCCTTGACTACATATTAGTCACCCCTATGGTAGGCCTGCGGGCAGGGTGCGTTGTAGGTGCAAGGTAGGACAAGCCCTGATGCGCGTGGCATGTCCTAGTAGTGACTTACAACGAAGACCGTATTTCACTACTGAAGGCTACCGGCTCCATTAGGCCAGACTGAGCTGCGAGGATTATTACACCCTATAATCCCTGCAGGCTCAAGGAGCTTGGTAGTGAGTCATGTTTAGTATGCCTGAACTCGGGATAATGAGATATCTCTTGTAGTCAAGTTTATTTCAGTATCCTGGGTTTGCAAATGCTACTTTTAGAAAGTTAGCATTTGCTTGCTTAACCATTTCAGCCGCCTCTGCTGGTGTGTATCTGACTGTCTGGGATGTGTGAGTGACAGGGCTGGAGGGAGACGGGTGGTGAATGCGCAGATTACACCTTAGTGGGAGGTAGGAGTGCCTCTTGACTCGAGCTGTCACTGTGCTCGACCTCCACAATGCTGGCTCCACCCTCCTGGGGAGCGGCGGATGACTCTGCCGGCACCTGGCCCCGGAAGGGCGAAGCCCCCATCAACAAGGTGCTCTGGCCACTCCTGTCCGGACAATGATGGCTCCACCTCCTGTGGGGCGTCTGATGCGCCTGCCCCTCACACTGAAAGCAGAAGCCGGAGTACACCCGCGGGGGTACTCCAGAACTGAGAGTGGCTGGGCAACGGCCCCCCTGGCCTGCGAGAACAAAAGAATTGGCCTATAAAAGACGGAGCCCTGCTCCTTGAAAATTAGATCCGGTTTGGGCCACAGAAAGACTCTGCCCTACGAGAAGGACCGTGAGAGACAAGGAAGGGTGCTGACTCTTGCCTGTGTCTGGTGCCTTGCTGCTGAAGGAGAGGAAGAAAATAAGACTACGAAAAGACTGTTGTGCTACTTGTGCCAAACTCTGCAAAGAGATCTCCAAGGGCTTGCAACGGAACTTGCCCCCTGACCAGCGTCCCAGGACCAGTGGACGCTACCCCCTTGGAAAGCGACTGCGGGTGCTGACCATCGCCGCAGCACTGACGGAGGAATCTCCTCTAGGGCATCGACATCCTCCCGACCACCGTGACCGGGGCCCAAAGCAACAGCGAAAGCAAAGTGAGGACCAGCCGCCGCTGGCCCGAACACCGTGACCGCAACTGCACCGGGAGCCCGAGAGCAAAGCAAAGGAGGACCCGTCCGGTCCGAGCTATCGAGGTGAAGGCATAGCGAGCCCTCACTCACCTGCAAAGACGGACAATTGCCCTACGAGAATCCGCAAGGTCGGTAAGCCTGCCCGACAGCCCAGCTGTGAGCCCACAGCTGCACCGACATTTGGCTGGGTACGTCCTGCACTTGGGGACCGTACTGCCACTTGTCACCACCGCACAGCCGCCGCCTCCAGGGTCGGAGCGGACGACGAGGAAAGGACCCTGCCGCCACAGAACACCGCTGCCCCGGACGACCAGTGACCTGCTCGGCCGAAGAGCCGCAACGATCAGCGACCCCGGGAAGGCAAAGCGACGTGGGACAGATCCCTTGGAAGCCGCCGGCTCCACAAGAACTTTGAATAACACCGGCCTACGGGCCTCAAGAGAACTTCCATAAGAACTGTGGTAACCCGAATTAAGTAACCTGCAACCGTCTTCATAAAGTTATTGACTGTATTCATAAGCCTGCTTAAAATCTATATAAAGATATATATTTTTACAAGAATACAGTCTGGTCTCGTTGTGTGGTGGGTTGGTTGTAAAGGTGTACTGTTGCAAGTGTTTAACCCTATGTGCCCCAAAGATTAGCCTACGACTGCTTAAGCCACACTACCTAGAGGGTAAGCAGAGGTTGTCTGGAAGGTAACCCTCAGCCCTGACGAGGAAGAGAGAGTCCCTGCTTGTCGCCAGTGTTGCACTGCGCCAACTAGAGCCTCCCCCTTCCTACAATAAGCATTCAGCGCCGGGACACTCTTGAGTATCTGTTTGCATTACAAATGCAGTATAACATAATATGACATAACAATGTCCTGGGCCAAATGCAAAGGAACCCTTGGGAAGGAACACTGGGTTAGGGCAAAAATCTACCTTATCAGGAAAAAAAACTCAAATAGGGAGAGTGAGAAAGCAGAGACCCTATCTCGCCCAGACTTCTACCTGAGGTGATCGCCATTAGGAAACAAACCTTAAGGGTAAGAAATTCCTGAGACACAGTAGAGAGTGGCTCAAATTGGGACCTCTGTAATGTATTAAGGACAAGTGGTAAATCCCAGGGAGGAACAGGGGAAACTGCACTGGTCTCTTGAGGAGAAGGAGAGAGGCCAATGATTCAAAGGGGAAGAGAGTTGAACTTCTTATTGCTGTGATATCAGCCCCCTGGCTACATAGAGTAGAAACAGAGAGTCCCATCAGGAACCCATCCTGCAAGATCTATAGAATAGAACCACTCTCAGAAGAGTCTGGGAGAAACCCCCTTGAAGAACACCAAACAGAAATATTATTCCAGTGCCTCTCACAAACACGAAGAGTGCTGAATTTCAGAGACATTGGATAGAAATAGCCAACAGTAAGTAGAAACCCAAAGTGACTAGCCTCATCTTTCAATATCCAAATCTCCAATGCCAACTACCTGATTGAACTGTGGGACAGATGGGGAAAACTGAGAGGAGAAGGGGATACTGGAAACCTCCAAGGAGGGCGACTGGCCAGACTGTGCAGTAGGGGGAGCCACAGCTGCCAACTCAAAAATGGGACCACCAATAGTATCATCACCCACTCCATCCTGATTTTTGCCACAACCCTTCAGAGAAAGGAACATGCAAAAAGAGTACCCTACTGCCAAGGGAAATGAATTATGTCCACCCTCCAGCCATCCCGGCAAGGGAGAAAGGCCCAACATTTTGGAAAAACGACATCCTGGGGGAAGCAAAAAGGTCCAGGCATTGAATCCTGATCCTCTCCATAATCTCCTGAAAAATCAGAGCTGTCAGGACAAATACACTGAGGAAGGCAGCTGGCGAATTGGCTGTTCCACACACCCATTCTTCATCCCCAGAAGATAAATTGCTGTCAGATCCTACAGATTGTCCTCAGCCCAGGCCTTTTTTTGATCTGCCAGGAGTGCCAGAATATGGGATTGAGTCTGTCCCAAATGATTTAGGCTTGTGAACTTGATTTTCCATTATGATCTAAGTAAACTTGCCCTTGAGAAGCAGGGCAAAATGTAGAAGAGCTTTGAATATCTACACAAGTTCCTTCCAATTTGAAATCATCCAGATCCTGGGTTGACCAAAATCACTGAGAGGAAAGAGTCTTTAGTATTGGGCTTGCATTGGTTGTCAGGAAACAGGGCAATAGTTGGTCCAAGGGCAGTCCTTTTGCCAGGTTCTCTGGCTGCAACTAAAACTGAAGCTGCTGGGAAATTGCGGAAAACACATGAACCAAGGACTTGTAATCCTGGTACCTCAGGTTCCAGAGCACCAGCAGATTGTAAACTAGATGGAAGAGAAGCCTGCAAGCCCAAGGAACCAGAAACAGGGACATGGACATGTGCTCCTGAACTCTCAACCAGTCCCTTGCCAAAGCTGACTGAGCTGCCAGGAAAGTCCTAGATTGAGAACTGAAGCGTTTCCAAAAAGTGCCCCTCTAAACAGAAGCTCCTGACATGGGATGAGATGGGACTTGCTGAGATTCACTATGATTCCGATGTTCTCTAGGCAACCATGCACTAACTCCACTGCTTCCTGGGTCTTAAGAAAAAATAAGGAAGACATTAGCCAATCATCTAGGTAAAGAAACAAAAGCACCCCACCCCCCTCTGCATGTAAAAGTGCCGCCAGAGGGTGTCAAGGTTTTTGTGAAGACCCCATGGGCTGAAGCAAGGCCAAAGGGAAACACGCAGGACTGAAAATGCTGCCCTAATGCAAAGAACCTCAAAAACCTTTGTGAAAGAGATTTAACTGGGATATGGAAATAGGAATTCAACAAGTCCAAAGAAGCCAGAAATAACCCAGAAGAAATAGGAGTAAGATCTTCTGCAAACTTACCATCTTGAATTTTTGGGATGGAACATAGGAGTTCACTGCCTCTAGATTCAAGACTGTCTGGAAACCCCTGATGTCATCTGGACCAGGAACATCAGAGAATAACATCCCTGACCCATCTCCGTATGCGAGACCGGAATGATGGCTCCATTCTGGAGAAGCTTGAAAATTCCCCTCTGGAGACCCTGGAATTTCAGTGGATTCCGAGCAGTTGAGGTTGGCACAAAAAGATCTGGAGGCTGGGGAAAAAATCGTGGAAAATATCCCTCTTCCACCAAACCAAGAACCCAAGTATTGTGATGCCCCTGACCAAACGGATACAAATTCTATGATTCAGCTTCCCACTCTTTGATAGTCCTGCCTTTAGGGTGGAACTGGCAGGGGTGGCGCTTGCTGGCTGTTGCCGGGACTTATCAGAGGAGGGAGTGCCATGGCCTTTTCCCCTTCCACGAAAGGGCTAAGCATGCCCTCTCCCAACCATTGAGGAATTTCCAAACAACCATCTGTAAAAACCCTGACATCTCAACGCAGGCCTCAGAGGTGTCAAGAGCTTATGAACCTCTATAGACTTCTTTAACAACTCCCCTAGTTGAGGGCCAAATAGCTTTACCACATCCATAGGCAGCCAAGACAGAAGTGCTTTCTGGGAGGTCTCTGCCTTCCAGGACTTCACCCGTAAATGGCACCTTGACGAGACAATAGAACCAGAAATGGCAGCTGCCGCTGACAGAGAATCTAAGGTAATGTCAGACAGGAAGCAAATTGGTTGTTTCATAATAGACAGTTTCAAATTAATGTCAATCCCTTGCTGAAGTTCCTCAGATAAAGTCTGAAAGACATGTAGGAGGGACTGAAATACATAAGTGGCAGAAGCGCCTGCCCTGATTTAAATGTTAGACGTTGAATAGTCTCACTTGGCTGCACTGTTCACCTTTTTATCCACCTGGTAGCTTGGAAATGTTTCCTCTGATATGATGGAGCCATTGTGGGCCAGTCCTGCCACAGAAGGGCCCACTTTAATCTAAGGGGGAAACTCCATTTGAATGTTGCTGAGTGGATACTTCTTGGTGAGGAATCTAGGGAACCCTAACTTCTCAACTTCAGAGCATTCTCTAGACAATAGCCCACATATCACTTTATGGATGTCAAGAGCCTCAGGCTCCTTCCACCGATAGTCAAAGAAAATATCCTCATCTGGAGTAACAACCATAGGAAAGGCCAAATTGCAGTTCAAGTGGGACATCACTTTCTTCAATTCAGATCCCTTAATAAAGTGCCCCCTCTGCTCCTAGTTTGACTCCTCAGAATCTGTGTCAGGTTGGGAGGAGGCTTAGGGATCTTCGGTTCTCTTACCACAAAAGCTGAATCCACAGCTTTATTAAAGATAGCCTGAAGGACACCCAGGTCAATGCCAACAGGCTGATGTGAAGATCCTGGCTCAGACAATAAATCCACCTCTGAGTGAGACTCAGAAGAATGCCTCTCCTTTCCAGTATACTTTCCTTCAATGTCTGCAATCACCATACAAACACCGACATGGATGGGAAAAAGCTGGTTGCCTAACATACGTCTTTGTACTACAGTTGCCAAGCAACATCTATTGAATGATGGGGAATGATGGCTCCTTCCCGCATTCCAACCCTATCTAGCAACTGATGCCGGAATATGAAGTCGTCTGGCTGTGCGCAACAGGTTGGCAATATCAGAACAAGCATTTGCAGTGCAATCGGTCTCACCTTTGGGACCTTATATGTATTTAGCTATGCAGCACATTAGCCTGGGTGCTGAAACATCTACTGTTCTTTAACATGGAGAGAAAGTAAGCACCAAACTGCATGACACACCAGATATGGGAGCACATGGAGATACCTATTGCCTTTCAACAGAAAATGGTATAGTCCAAATCCGTGTTTTTAATATAAAATCAGAGCCTTCGAGGGTCATATCACTGAAAATACAAGTTTTGAAAAAAATATTATTGTCTAGAGTACTCATGGAAGACAATTTCTATGGACTGGAATCTAGAGGATGCTAAAATGAGTCTAGTATTTTACTGACCTCTGCTGGTTGTTTTCTATCAAGAAAGTAAAATCCAGGCAGTTGCCAGAAAAATAAATTCTGGTATTTTACTGACCTCTACTGGTCCTTTTCTATTAAGACAGTTAAATAGAGGCAGTTGAACAGAAAAAAGGCCCTAAGCGGAAGCAGACAGGTCCTAGAGCTGATCTACAGAGCCCACAGAGTACAAACACATATAAGTATATACTAATATAAGTATATACTAAAGTATTGATAGAGCACCATGTTATTCTGAAAATTGTAGGAGTGCGTCATATTCATGGGTAGTCTGCATCTGCATATTTAGAGGACTGTATTAATGTGTGAACATGGGAAATGTAGTACTAAATCGAGTTATATTGTAATGTGTAGGAGTGTGTTCATATAATTTGAAGTCTAATGTAGTGTTTTAGCTGAGAATATGCCTTAAGTAACACAGAAATTATTGCTTCACGTATAAAATGATGCATTAGGACTAAACGTGCACCATATTAAAAGTTGCACATGTAGGTTGCCTATTATTGAAATGCATTGTAATGCTTTAAACAATATTGTATGTAATGCTCATGATGTCGTGTTAGAAATATGTTTAATTGTGTAAAGGCCTAGTCATATGAAATTGTCAGTAGAAGCCTAACTATGTTTTCTTAGGTTGTCTGAAAATTGTAGGCCCGAAGGGGTGTGTTTAGGGCGTGTTTCCTGTACTGGGATTTTGTATTAGGGACAGTACCCCCGAGGGTGGAGCAGAAGAGGAGCTGACAAAGACTAGGGCAGACAGATGAGGACTAGAAGGGAAGCAGGAAGGAGCATCTCAGAATGAGCTCTGTAGCTTAGGCTACTTACCCAGGCAACATGAGTGTACATCTGAGGAAGTCTTCACTGCTGACACCTTTTCTCTTGCCTGGGAGGGATGCTAAGTAGGGATGTCACTTTAGAGTTAGTGTAGGGACAGACCAACATTCTTTCTATCCTTTGAGTAAATGCGGTCCACTCTTCAAGTAGGGACTGCCATTGTTTGCCTGATGCTTTTCGAAATCATTTTGTTAAAAATCTTGAGTCGCTTAAGACTCCTGCGTTGGATCATGTTTGAATTAGTGCCCGTTTATTTTCTAAACCTCTTGCTGAGGTGCCTGTATGTTCAGTTATTTGTGACTTTGTAATAAACCTTTTGCAGTCAGTGGCCCTTTAAATTGGGTTGATTTGGTTGTTTGTAAGTTATTATAAATTTGTTGTTCTTCCCTTTACACTTCGTAACAGACATAAACAGTCCAATCGACCAAGGATTCTAAAGATTTTTAAGGTACAAATCTTGAGAGGAATCCGGTGGCAATAGTATATACAAGAGGTCTTGAATGCTCCACCTAAAAAGGGATCCCTGGTGCGGCTAAAGGGGGCTGCACATGCCAGGTATCTCTGCCACTTCTCCCGGTCGCTCAGCGTAGGAGCGGAGGCGTGCACCAACAATGTCCTTTGGAGCAGGCTTTGAAAACTGTACCGCTAATCCCAATCCCTAGTGTAGGAGTGACCTTGAGCGAGGCAGAAGACAACAGCCGCAAGCACAGCTTGGAAGCAAATGCTAAACAAGTAGTCTCCGGAAGTCCTCGCTTAGCGTGGGAGAAGCGGTGAAAGGAGCATAAACAATGACTTCTAGAGTCAGCCTGGTAAATAAATATTAGCAACTGCTGCTCTGCATCTCTCAGTGCAGGAGCAGCTGGACAGTTAAAGGGAAAAAAAATTATGGACAGTACAGCAGACCGCAAAAAACATTTATGAAAATTAAATAAAAACGACTTATTACTATGGGTGTCTACATCCAGACACAGAAGAAAAAAACAGGAAGAGGTTTGGATTTGCCCCACCATTATAGGTGAGCTGACAGGTCCTTCCTGTCAGATCACCATTGTGGGTTGGAATTTTTTGCTGTGAGTTACTGCCGTGCATCTAAAACATAGTGCTCCAAAGTCAGGACTGTGACGAGGAAGACTAAGGAGGAAGGTAATGAATATTCTTTCATTAGAAGAGCATGAATTAAGTCCTTCTGCTACCCATACCAACTCTGAAGACCATTAAAATCACGACCATTGTAGAGAATTTGGACATCCCTTGTATGCACAGATGTTTGTGAAATTACGGTATAGAAAAGGGCAGTTCCATTTTCTACAAGTTACTTCGTTAGCATGTCTTTTCTGGATATTACTAAGCCTCATCTACCATCACACGCTCTCAAAAGTTCCCCTTCATTATCAAAAGAATCATCAGCTTTAACCTAAGCATATATTTGACATGCAGTGCTACGCAGCCAGGTATTTTATTTATATTTTGGAAGGTTTTACTCCCTGTAACATTCTCGGAAACAAAAAGTTAGGACCCAGGCACCTCCTTAGCGTCCCTCACAAGTCTCGCCATCTTTACACTTTTGAACACCTTTAACTAGTTCAGCCCGCATGATACATGCTACAATATTCCAAACAGGGGCTAGAAACTAGGAAAAGAAGGGGAAAACCATAGCACTCAATATGTAATTACAGAGAACATATAATGTCCAAACAGTAAGGACTTGTGTTGGGTAGAGAGTTTAGTGCCCACACTGCCAGCGCTCGCTCCACCTTGAGCCCCATACCACTTTCATACCAAGGAGACTCATGAGACATAAGTGTGGGAAACGTTGGTGCAGGTTTATTTTGCATAACAAGTAGCAGATAAGGTGGGTCATCTTACAGGCGATCCAATGCGGCAGCCCCTCGCTGACCCGCATGCCTAATTAGCCAATTTGCACGGTAAGTCGATGCTCTTGACGGTGCAATACGTTAACACTTTATTTCGTTCTACTCCCGCCCCCCCTGTCAGGGCGGAGCGATGAGGCACACCCCCGGTCGGTTCAGGCCCCCCGACCGCCCGAAGGACTAACAGGGCGCCGACGCTGTTTCCTGGAACCCCCTCGGCTCCAGGTTCCTGGCTCAGGCACCCCTACTGTGCCAGGCAGAGGTATTGACTGTATCCTTCTGCCGCAGAGGTACCCTTACTGTCCATCTGCTTCCAGATCGCCCTGTGACTCCGCCTGCAACACAAAACAGACCATTAGTTGTTCACAATTCGCCTGCCGCTCTGCTGCTGGGTCAGGGCCAGGGTGGGAACAGCGCAGAGCAGCCCAGGAAACGTGACCGGAAAAAGACCGAGCAATGCTAGCCCTGCTAGTTATAGGTCGTCCCGTGAGCCCGCCTCCCGCTCGCAAGTCTCGCCACTCATTGGCTGTTGCAAAGGGGGCCGGCACGCTATAGTTCTGCTTCGCGCGGCATGTGGAACTAAGACGCTGTCTCGCGTTATCTCCCCTTCGTGTCGCGCGGCCAGCGGCATAGTGCCCACACTGCCAGCGCTCGCTCCACCTTGAGCCCCATACCACTTTCATACCAAGGAGACTCATGAGACATAAATGTGGGAAACGTTGGTGCAGGTTTATTTTGCATAACAAGTAGCAGATAAGGTGGGTCATCTTACAGGCGATCCAATGCGGCAGCCCCTCGCTGACCCGCATGCCTAATTAGCCAATTTGCACGGTAAGTCGATGCTCTTGACGGTGCAATACGTTAACACTTTATTTCGTTCTACTCCCGCCCCCCCTGTCAGGGCGGAGCGATGAGGCACACCCCCGGTCGGTTTAGGCCCCCGACCGCCCGAAGGACTAACGGGGCGCCGACGCTGTTTCCTGGAACCCCCTCGGCTCCAGGTTCTTGGCTCAGGCACCCCTACTGTGCCAGGCAGAGGTATTGACTGTATCCTTCTGCCGCAGAGGTACCCTTACTGTCCATCTGCTTCCAGATCGCCCTGTTCTCCGCCACAGCTCTGGAGGAGGCCCCCGTCGATGACAGAGCCCCCCCACCACCTAGCTACTTCCCGTTGCTCTCTAGTGCCTCAAGATCACTGGCACACTGCAGCTTCCGGGGCTTCCTGTAAGTCAGAAGAAAGACATCCATACCAATCCCAGCCAGGTGAACCCCATCGCTTTCGTAGTATCCCACAGTCCTTTCTTGTATCAGCGCATGCCTAATGCCCAGGCCCCTCTCCTCCATGAATTCTTGCGTGGCCCTGTTGACCCTCTTCCTGCCTTGCTCGATGGCAAGTGCTGACCCGCTCCCCTCCAAGCCCTACGGGGGACAATCTCCGACCATATCCCTTCAGTGGCACCCAATTTGTTCGTTATAGCGGTTACATCCCTCTGCATTCTCTCACAGGTGTATCCCGAAGGTGTTGGGAGGCCCCAGAAGCACCTTGAACCCCCCGTTGTCGTTGTAACCCCTTAATTTAAGCCCATTATTCGGATGCTTCAGCCTGATGGTGACCATTGCATTTTGGGTCATTTATTAAATCTCTCCCGTTTACTAAGCCTTTAGGTGCACCTCTATCATAGTACCCTTCCACACTCCGCTATGGAGATTTCTTAGTATTTGCATTACTGTGTCTGCTGGTAATGGCAAACCAGTGATATGTGGCCAAGCAAAGCGGTGGCCTTGTGAAAGACGCCTCCAATTGTCGTAATTGGCCCGGCCGCATTAGCGATTAGCTGAACCTACACGTTGTCCTCCTTAGCTTGGCTATATATGATAAACGCCATTTTGAATGTTACGGCGGCCATCTTAGATCATGAGCGGCCTCGTGGCCGACGTGCCCTTTAGTCCGTTGTCCGTTCCACTGACCACGCTTGTCTGCCCAGCAACAGGCTATTTTTAGTACTGGTCAAGCCACACATGCGCAGTTCCCACTGACCCGTAAACCTTCAGGAATGTGCCGCTAACTGACCAGTGGGTTTGAAACCCTCCAATGAGCTGGCAGTATTCCAAAACATGACCATATATGTCCCTAAAACTGTGTCTTAACTTGTGCCGCCTATCTTTTATTGCCCCAAAGATTGTATATAAACGGGGTCACACCGGTGTTCGGTGTGATACCTCTTGCATTACCGAAGGGTGCTGTTTGAGTGTACCACCACCCCATGGGGTTTTAATAAAATTGTTCTTTGCATTTTACAGTTTCCGTGCCAACAGTTCTTGTGTAAGTGGGTAATCTCTGGAGCGTGTAGGCCTTGGGAACCCCGAAATACTTCAATTGGCGACCACGAAGGGACTCATCGGCGACTCGGATGCCCGAAGGAGAGGTCGTGACGAAGGCTTGGAAATCCGCCATGGGCGCGCGCTGCCACGAGTGACCCGAGTCTTGGCTGCCACGGTGTTTGTTCCTTTCCTTCCGATCTGACCTTCCAGGTGGCGCCGGTCTCCGACTGAGTCTTCGAAGTGTCTGCATCGCTGAGAAAGTGCCGTTTGGCTGATTTGGCTTACAAGACCTTGGCAGTTGGAACCTGGACCTTTGGGAATTTGGTAAGCTTTGTGTTCGGTAAGGTAGTCTTCGGACGCTTACTGAAGTTCTACGATTTGTGTTCGGTAAGGTAGTCTTCGGACGCTTACTGAAAATCTGTGCTTTGTGATCGGTGAGGACGCTTGCCGAATTCTATGAACTTTGATTTGAGTTAGCTAACATTGTGAATTTGTGATCTTTGAACTTATATGTGTAGTGCACTTCACATAGGCAGGCATGTAGAGATGTTTCTCTAACTTTGTTTTTTCCTTTTGAGCGGCACAATTGTGTGAAGAACTGTAAGTGCCATTTTGTCTGGTGTCACGCTTTCGTGATACTTTTCGAACATGCCTGTTTTTAGCACACTCCGAGGAATGTGTTGTCTTGGAGAAGGTACCTCAATTAGGTTAGCGGAATCACAGCCGGCTCCCCCAGAGGGAACACCAAATAGGGATATGTATATCAAGTTCGGCTTTCCCCCGATTATGTACAGTAAATTATGGCATAAATACACCAAAGCCGATCCTGAATTACAATGGCCTCTACACGGGTCGTTTGATTTGAGTAAAATACAATTTGTAGAGCAATGTATGTTTCAACGTAGGTCTAGACAAAACATGTTTGATTGTGTGCGAATGTGGGAGAAAGCGGCGCGTGAACGAATGAAGCGTGAGGTTGCCTTGGCGGACAAAGAGCAGCGCAAGGCTGCTCGGGGTAAGGCTTTACAGCTTGAGGAAAAGGAGGCCCAGGAGAAGAAAGAGAGGGAGGAAAGGGAACGTAATTTGCAAACGACCGGTCAGTTTCCTATTCGCCGACCACTTTATCCTGTCCTTAATAATGAAATTGATGATTTCTCTTTGTTAGATCGGTCACCGCCTCCGTACGTTACGCCGACGGCTCCAGCTGTGGATTCTGATGATGACGGACAGGATAAGTCGGGCAAGAAGGGTGTATCGGCTCTCAGGTTTACTGCGGAGAGGTCCGCTCATTTACGTAGTTGGGCTCGCAAAGTGAATAAGCATAGTGTTACTCAGGATCAATTGATATCAGAGAAAACAGGGTGGACGGATCTTGAATTGATGTATTTTCTGTCTTCCTTGGCTGATGAGGTTGTAGGCGCATATCGTGATCTTTCTGATACGTTAGAGCCAAAAGTGTTGTCAGTGTACCGTGAAAATTTAGCTAAAGGCGATTTTGATCTTTCAGATGTTGACGACCTATTCAAGCAATTGATCAAGCTGCGGGATGAGACAACCCACTTACGACAGGAACGAAAACGGAGGCAGAAGGAGTCCGAGCCGGACAATAGCGGGCAGGCTAAGGAGTGTTCTCTCCGTGGTTCAGATAAGAGTTCTGCGTTGCATGTTATGCCTATGCGTGAAGCTGCGCCTTTGTATGTTCCACCAAAAGGGGAAGGTACGGATGATGATAAGTTGTCGAAGGATGCGAAAGGGTATTTTGTGTATAATTGGGTATATACGCCATGGAATAGAGCAGATGTGATGGCCTTGAAAAATTCTTTACCTGATCTTCAGAAGAATCCGGCGGCATTTTATGAAGGGGTGGAGGGGGCTATATCGTCTTGTGTGATGACTCTTGTAGATATAGATTTGATTTTTGGGCTAATTTTACCACCTGATATGTGGAGGCAAATTCGTAAAACTAATGATGAAACGATCTTGGGGGGGACTTGGAAAGAAATAAATGCTGCAGATTTAGATAGGGAACCAGCATGTAAGCCTTGTCAGCTAATCTTAGATCTCCCGGCAGCTATTTTGCATAAATTGAAAACGCTTGTTCCTGCCAAAAAGATAGATTGGACCATGTTAACGTCGTGCAAGCAGAAACCCGATGAAACGGTCTCAGATTTTTTTACACGCTTCGAGGAGGCATTTCATGATTACAGTGGTCAATCTTTAACTGACGATACGGGTCGGCATTTGTTCGTAGATAAGTATGTAGCTAATCTCCTACCAGAGATTGCAAAGCGATTGAAGTCGAGTGAGAGTTCCTGGGCCACGGCGACCCCTGCGTCCTTGTTAACTATGGCTCAGTATTATGAGCGGCAGGAGGTGGAGGCTAAAGAAAGTGTTGATAAGAAAGCGAAGGAATTGAAAACGAAGGTGATGTTGGCGCAGGTTCGAGGAACACAGAGTAGAGGGAATGATAGAGGTAGACGAGGTGGCGGAAATACATCGTATGGTCGTACGGACATTGCGGAGGACCAGTGTGCTTATTGTAAGGAGTTTGGGCATTGGGCCGACGATTGTCCGGTACTTCGTGAACAGCGTAGTCAGCGTGGTCGAGGTAGTGGAAGGTCAAGAGGAGGTTATACTGGAACGAGAGGTGGCGGAGGTGATCGTAGACAGGTTGAGGAGAGGGGCCGTGGCCAGGACGAACGAAACACGTTTGATAGGCGGAATCAATATCAGATTTCGGAAGGACAGAATGTGGAATTTCAGGATTATGTGCATGCATAGGATTGCGTAGGATGGGGTAAGGAATCAGTTGAAGTGCCGGTAGATCAGCAAGGTCCATATGTAACAGCGGGTATTTTGGGTTCTACTGATCAATTTCTAGTCGACACAGGAGCTACTCGTAGCGCTCTGTCGAAAAACTTGGTTCCGAGGGCTCCCCTGTCTGGCGAAATGATTACGTGTGTAGGGTTTGATGGCACACCCTCCCCCAGCCCATTGTCCAAGCCCCTTGCACTATGCATTGACAAATACTTTAGTTTTGGGCAATTTTTGTTATCTCCCCATACCCCAGACAATATCCTGGGCATTGATTTACTTAAATATTTCCGAGCAACCATACGCTGCGCCCCAGAGGGAGTGCGGGTTATTCTGAACGACAATTACCCTGACCCTGATGATTGCCCTGACCCTGACAGATTTTATGCCATTTTAGACATCCCTGCTTTGGCTTCCCTGCCGCACACGTTGTGGGCAACATCAGATACGGACGTGGGAGAGATGCGCATTCCACCAATACGCATTACTGTTAAGAAGGGGGCCCCTCTACCCCGAGTGCCACAGTATAAGATTTCGAAAGAAGGCGAAATTGCACTGACACATATTGTTCAGGACTTGATTTCTGCAGGGGTGGTGGAGGAGGTCCCTTATAATGTTTGCAACAGCCCTATTCTACCGATTCTTAAGAGAGACTCAGATGGCAAAATCTACCGATTTATTATTGATTTGCGTGAGATAAACAAAATTGTCATTCCCCAATATCCGGTGGTGTCTGATATCACAACTTTGCTTACTTTGGTTCCACCAACGGCCACCACCTTTAGCGTTATTGACTTAAAGAATGCGTTCTTTTCCATCCCTGTGCACCCAGATAGCGGATATCTGTTCGGTTTTACGCTCAATAATAAATCGTATAGATTTTGCCGTGTTCCCCAAGGATATACTGAAAGCCCTAGTATCTACAGCCAGGCTTTGAAACGACAACTAGATTATTTTAAATTACAGTCTGGCGTTGCGCTCATCCAGTATGTGGATGACCTTTTGCTTGCCGCCGACTCCTATGCACAATGTGAACAGAGTACACTTGCATTACTTTCCTTTTTGGCACAACACAATCACAAGGTTTCCAAGAAAAAGCTTCAATACTGTAGACCCCAGGTGACCTACCTCGGTCATCTGTTGTCTAAGGAGGGGCGGGCATTAACATCGGATCGAATTCAAGCAATTTTAGATACACCAGTCCCCCGCACGCAGAGAGATGTGCGTGCCTTCATAGGGTTGACGTCCTTTTGTAGGCAATGGATTATGGGTTTTTCACATATTATAAAACCTTTGCTAGCATTACTGTCCAAAGCTACACCGATGCCTCTTGAGTGGACAGAAGAATGCCAGAAAGCTTTTGAACAGTTGAGACAGGCCCTTTGTTCTGCACCCGTGTTAGGAACACCAGACTACACGAAACTTTTCACATTGTACGTGCACGAGAATGATGGGTGCGCGTTGTCAGTGTTAGTGCAGTTACACGGGGATAAGCAGAGACCATGTGCATACTTCTCTGCCATTTTGGATCCTGTAGCACGAGGGTTGCCTGGGTGTTTTCGAGCGGTAGCGGCAACAGCAGTAGCCATACGACAGAGTGAGGGCATAGTGTTATCACACAAATTGTTGGTGTTAGTCCCTCACGCAGTAGATGCCCTGTTGAATCAAACAAAGACCCAATACCTCACGAGTGCACGACTTACAGGATACGAGCTGACACTCTTAGCGCCACACATAACATTGAAAAGATGCGCTACTTTGAACCCTGCCACCTTATTGCCCTATCCGGCCGAGGAGGGTCAGGAAGAAAAACATCACGACTGTGTTTTCCTGACTGAGGAACAGACAAAGGGTCGTGTTGACTTACAGGATGTGCCACTTCCTGATGTGGATGGGGAACTGTGGGTTGATGGATTGTGTTTAAGACTGCCAGATGGTACGACTTCCGCAGCATATGCGATCACGACGCTTAAGACAGTGGTAGAAACAGCTAGGATACCACAAAAATCGGCTCAGGCAGCAGAGCTGATAGCCTTAACAAGAGCCTGTGAATTAAGTGCCGGATTATGTGTGAACATATACACGGACAGCCGGTATGCTTTTGGAGTGGCCCATGACTTCGGGCTTCTTTGGAGGGAACGCGGGTTTCTGACATCACACGGGGAGCACATTATGCACGGAGAGCTAGTGCGTGATCTCTTAAATGCGTTGCTTTGCCCTACGAAAGTAGCGATAGTGAAGTGTAGTGCCCATAAAAAGATTACGGATAAAGTGGGTCAAGGAAATGCCTTTGCAGACAGCATAGCAAGGCAGACGGCTATGTCCCGAACTAGCTCCCCTATGTACGTGGTACAATCACAGGCTGAGAGATGGAGTGATGCTAGAGCAGAGATACGGGATATTCAAAAATCAGCCACAGAATCTGAACTTGCGGCTTGGGCAGCAGATGGGGTACTAGATGACGAGGGTTGTTGTAGAAGCAAAGACATGGAGAAGTGGAAATTGCCTGCGGCTTACTTACAGGCGATGGTCCAGATGACACATGGACTGGCCCATGTCGGAGCTCTTGCAATCACTCGGCTTTTAACACGAGTTTGGGAACATCCCGAGATTGCGAATACTGCAAAGAGAGTAGTGCAGACCTGCCTGGTATGCTTGCAACACAATCCTGGAAAGGGGACCCATACTCCGAAAGGAGGGTTCGTTCCACCTTCTGCACCGTTTGAAGTGCTTCAAATGGATTACATCCAACTCGAGTGCTGCAATAACCTGAAGTACGTCCTAGTGGTGGTGTGTGCTTTTAGCAAATGGGTTGAGGCCTACCCCACGAAAGACAATACGGCTTTGACAACAGCTAAGGTGTTGCTTAAGGAGTTCTTTCCTCGCTTTGGAGTTTGCAAATTTTTGTGGAGCGATAATGGGCCTCATTTTGTTGGGAAGATTGTGGAATATGTACTGAAGGGGTTGGGGATTCAGCAAAAGTTCCACGCTGTATTCCACCCTCAGTCAGCAGGTTTGGTCGAGCGGTATAATGCAACGTTGAAACTTAAGCTGGCCAAGATTGTGGCGTCTACATCATTGAAGTGGCCAGATGCGTTGCCGCTAGCACTGCTCTCTCTTAGATCAGTACCCCACTCACGAACTGGCCTTACGCCCTATGAGGTGGTGTTTGGCCGCCCTATGAATATCTGGGGGGTGCCCAAGCCGCGATTAATACATGATGTGCCTTGTGTTATGATGAATGATTATTTGGCACGATTAACAAATGATTTGCTCTCTATTCATCAACAGGTTCGAGAAGCGCTCCCTGATACCTCCACTGGAGAAGGCGCGCAGTTCCCACTGACCCGTAAACCTTCAGGAATGTGCCGCTAACTGACCAGTGGGTTTGAAACCCTCCAATGAGCTGGCAGTATTCCAAAACATGACCATATATGTCCCTAAAACTGTGTCTTAACTTGTGCCGCCTATCTTTTATTGCCCCAAAGATTGTATATAAACGGGGTCACACCGGTGTTCGGTGTGATACCTCTTGCATTACCGAAGGGTGCTGTTTGAGTGTACCACCACCCCATGGGGTTTTAATAAACTTGTTCTTTGCATTTTACAGTTTCCGTGCCAACAGTTCTTGTGTAAGTGGGTAATCTCTGGAGCGTGTAGGCCTTGGGAACCCCGAAATACTTCACAATGTTGAATAACCTGACCGTGGATGTCCTGGCAACTCACTGCCGGATCGTTATTTGAGATCGGTTAGAGCACGCACAGCAGATGCCCGTAGCCGTCGAATGTCATTCACAGTTCTCTGTTGCATTGCAGTGTTTCACCTCTAATTATACAGTATTCCCTTGCAGCCGTGCCACCATCGCCTATCTTACGTTTGTTCTAGGCCTGGGTGTCTAGCACATATTGCAGTATTGTACCTTCCATTGTACTTCGTATCCCTTACCACCTGCAACTCATCACTTCTCCCTTCTACCATGCACTTTATGCTATCTCATTTATTTACTGTGCTACACAATTGTCACTTTACCACCTGTAACTGACGTCATTTCTTGTACTTATTGTGAAGAGAACTGCCTTCGGGTAACGTCCGTGCTGTATGAAGAACGCATAAATAAATTAAATGACAAAGTTGACCTCAAGCACATGAAGGACTGCCTCATTCAGGATGGCGTACTTGACGCCCCTACATTGCACAATTTATTTTTATATCGCGAGCCAGGGAAAGGGGCTGAGCCCAGAAGGTGGCGACAGTGAGCTACCAGAGCTCAATCCTACAAATGGATGCATTTCTCAATGTATACATAAACTTGCTCCGACCTACAGCAAAAGTGGCGTAGTCAGCTAGCCTGAATTGTCATATACCTTCCCTTTGGAACATGCCGACACCTTTGCGCCAAAATGGTTACCTGGTGGATGTTGTGATGCTGTCAGCTGCTTTGGACCCGGACTGGTTAAGGGCAACATATGCGTTAAGGATAGCGTGCTATTTCAGAATGCTGTCACGTAAGCTGAACAATATTGTACTAATGTCAAAACCTGAAATGGACAATCCTGGTGTGATGTTGTTTACTGCTGACAAGCCAGGGAAAGATTTTTAATCCCTGTGGCAAACATGCGTGGCATTATAAACGATGATGCCAGTCCCTTGGCTGAGGGGATTACCCAAGGCCACTCAAAATCCCCGATTGGTGAATTATGTTACTTTGGGGGACTCCTTAATTTCGAATCATGACCTCGTGTCACACTCGTGAAGTACAACGCTTCTTGCCATCGCTGGGCCTGTTGTGGGTGCCGCCTGGTCACGCCCCTACATAATGTAAACACCTAATGTGCGGTGCCCATGTTACACCTTTGAACCCTCGACTAGAGCCCTATATGTAAGTTAAATATGCCCTGACACATACCTAATATACATTTTAAATGCGAAACAAGCTCCCCTGGTATGTTCAAGGAATAGCGTACCTATACATGGCTGTCGGAGTTTGAGCTAGGCATGTGTGACATAGCCATAAGTTCGGTCTGTTTACGTGTGACATATAAATGTCTTATGTCTGCACTGTTACCGATGCATGTACAAACCCTCATCGTATGCGATGTGCCTGCTAAATGAAAGGCAATGTTCTACTAAAAGGGAATCTGTTTGGAATAACTGGTGAAAAGTTACCTCAAGTGGAATAAGCAATGCATCGTGATTCAAAGGAAGGCTGAATTAGTATAAGAGTGCATTACTTGCTTAGCTTTTCCTTGTAAGTACTTCGAAACCCTGCTGTGCTCGTTCATTATGCGCAAGCTGTAATCAAAAGTGTCCCTTGCTCCGCTTTTCCGGGCAAATAACTCAGCAGAAACTCGATTTTAAAACGTATGCACGAACATATGAGCCCTTTTTGTGGCTATCATAATTTCTTAAGACTTATGGGTAAGCTCGGAACCTTCACACATCCCAAAGCATCCAATTCTTTGCCCTCGAAAGAAGGGTAAATACGATCTTCCTTGATAATAGGGATGATAAATGCATCCGCCCTAAAACAATGGCGGGATTTGTCTCTAAATAAAGAGTTGTTGGTAAGTCCAGGCATTGTTCCCGTGCTCACCTTACCACTGGGCTCAAGATGCACCCTACTGACTGGTCTTGGGTAGCATGTGTTACAGCTCAAAGGAAACATGGCCTGGCAGTTCAGGCTGGGCAGTTCCTATAGGAGCAGGGCAATGGAGGATTTGCATAAAGCTAGATCCTGGCTATTGGGGAAAAAGATGACTGCCTGCATTGAATCCTATCGTAATTACACATAGCTGAGATTAATTAAAGAAATCCACCTATCACATTTGTCCCAGTTCCTACAACTTGTCACTGGCAGCTCAACCCTTCCCATAGCCAGAAATTCTGATTCTCACACTTAACTAGCCTTACTCTATCCTTGACGGAATGCCTCTCGCAGTAATTATAAAATACTCTCTAAAAACACAAACATATTAAATTTGCATAAATTGTTAAAATAATCTCCTTCACATAGTGAACCAATGGAGTTGTGCACATATTTCAGTAGCTTCAGTCTGCAAGAAACACTGACCTAACATTCTTGTAACAATGTCAAAATTGACCTGAAAGTCTTACACTTGTGTGTGTTAGCACTTAAGTCAAAACGGTCTCGGAAATAGATGGTGTAGCGCAGTTGTTTGTACTATGTCTTCCTCTTTACGCATACGCAAAAAACAGTCTAGCTGCAAAAGTAAGGAATTAGAGTTTAAACATATAACATATTTTAAATATTAACACAGATAAATGAAATGTAATAAGACTAATAGCAATGTTCGAGTGTTAGGGTGCCTTGCAGGTGCCGGTCGTTCATTGGGTCTCTATATATTTTATAGACGCACAAATAATTCAGTGTCAGAAAATGGCACCGGTCACCACGGTGCATGTCAGCGGAAGGAGGCCATTTACTAAAATTCTTCTAAGCATGCCAGAAAGTAGGAGTTCTCTACCATGAAAGGGGGCTGCTATGACTGGCACCTCAGTAGGCTAAATCTCAGAAGTCACAGTGTTATTAACTTTTGTGGCTACCTTAACAACTATAAATGTCTGATACGCTAAAAATGTTGTGTCAGTGATGTCTCACGCAGTGGCACTGAGATCGAAGCGACCTTAACTATTTAACTCAAACCAGCGCCATGCCACAACTATCCAGCCGCCAACCACATCTGCCGTCATGGACTCTCACGAACCGCGTCACCCAAACAACGAGAGCAAAGGACGGAACTTCCCCGTAGAGCCTGACTCTGCTCCACTTTAGCACAATACTAAGTACACCGCCACACCGGTTTTGCCGATAGACACATACCACCGTTAATTGGAGCGCATAGAACATTATTCTCGTTTAAATCTCTTGTCGCATAATCGAGTTAGTGGTACGCGACAATCCCCGTAACAGAGATACAAACCGTTCAGAATTTGCTCCAGTGTTGGTAATGATTATTCTGTAAGGCAAAGCTCTGCAGCAAAAGCTTGCAATAGTGAACGGGGCTCTAGAGGAAGCTCAAGTTGCTCCCCTTCCATATTGCCTGGCGGAGAAGGTCTTCGGCGTTACAAAAGAACACGACGACGCCTGAAACTTAATGGCCACTTGAATGCAAGTGCTGCTGTCTCATCCAACTGAAAACAAAAATTACACACTCTTAGTATTTGTTGTTGACGCACTTGCATCTTACTCAAACTCCCGCCACTAACAAATAATTGTGCCCTTATCAAACTAAGTGTTTAAAGGAAAATTTGCCGGCAAGGGATTTGTTTGGTGCTCTGAGTTTCACAGTATCATGAAATCTATATGACTTGAATCAATGAGCTGAATAAAGCAGCAACTGTGCAATATTTTGTAAATGTTTGAGAGAGATCAATAGAAACTACCACACTAGCTCTATGATCTGTGTAAGGACTTAAACTAATTGGTGATCACTTTTGTAATTATGTACAACACCAGGTGTGTTAAATGAAAGAACAAAAGTAAGGCAACACAGGAAGGTTTGTTCTTGAAAAAGGTTTGAGTTTATATTTGTATAGAAATGAATAATCAACAAATGAAGGGTACACGATTAGTAGCGATTGCATATATATCTTAAGTAAATGGAACTGAAAAAACAATCCATTAATACAAAAGAAGACAATCCAGTCTAAACCAACATAGATAAAAATGACTTCTTTTAAAAGATCATAAATAGAAAGTCAACAACAAACAGAAGACTTGGATTGATGTGTCGACGTTTCGGTCTCAATGGTGTAATCCAGAGACCATCATCAGGACAAGAAGATAAGGCAATGAAGATGACCCTTATAATGTATTGTATTAAAGACCCAACTATTAATGAACTCAGGCGAAAAGTCAAGGTTCAAAACCTTAAGGGAATTGTGATTTAAACCCCTTGGTTGTATCCATAAATCCAGGTTGGGCCAAAATAGAATCTTTAGTGGTAAGGTGAAACCGTGACATCAATGTCAGGAACCACGAAATTTTGCCAAAGGTAGCAAACGTCTCCTCTGTTGTAAGTCAAGAGTGAGACTTACAACAGAGGAGACGTTTGCTACCTTTGGCAAAATTTCGTGGTTCCTGACATTGATGTCACGGTTTCACCTTACCACTAAAGATTCTATTTTGGCCCAACCTGAATTTATGGATACAACCGAGGGGTTTAAATCACAATTCCCTTAAGGTTTTGAACCTTGACTTTTCGCCTGAGTTCATTAATAGTTGGGTCTTTAATACAATACATTATAAGGGTCATCTTCATTGCCTTATCTTCTTGTCCTGATGATGGTCTCTGGATTACACCATTGAGACCGAAACGTCGACACATCAATCCAAGTCTTCTGTTTGTTGTTGACTTTCTATTTATGATCTTTTAAAAGAAGTCACTTTTATCTATGTTGGTTTAGACTGGATTGTCTTCTTTTGTATTAATGGATTGTTTTTTCAGTTCCATTTACTTAAGATATATATGCAATCGCTACTAATCGTGTACCCTTCATTTGTTGATTATTCATTTCTATACAAATATAAACTCAAACCTTTTTCAAGAACAAACCTTCCCGTGTTGCCTTACTTTTGTTCTTTCATTTAACACACCTTGTGTTGTACATAATTACAAAAGTGATCACCAATTAGTTTAAGTCTTTACACAGATCATAGAGCTAGTGTGGTAGTTTCTATTGATCTCTCTCAAACATTTACAAAATATTGCACAGTTGCTGCTTTATTCAGCTCATTGATTCAAGTCATATAGATTTCATGATACTGTGAAACTCAGAGCACCAAACAAATCCCTTGCCGGCAAATTTTCCTTTAAACACTTTGACTGCCCAAGCCCGCAAGGGTATATTGGGTTACCCACCTCTATCAGAACTTATCAAACTAAAGCGCATTGAGACCTTCGCGCTTCATCTCTCGAAGAACACGGTGCTATCCTCACCACCATTACGTATCTATTTTCGGTAATACGTCATATACTATATCACTTGCCGGCAAAGGAGAACACCCATCCTGCTTGGCTGCAAATCACGAATTAAGTGGCTAGCAGAGTCGGGAGGTTACCAGACGATAGGCAGATCATGACTCCCATGCCACCCTCTGCAACCAGCATTGCATTCCGCGGCCTTATGGGTTCCCGGCAGGAGGGAGTATAGCGGTATTGCAACCCCTCCCCCGTACCCTGGCGATGTCGGTCTGCCAACATCCCTCCGTGTTTACATACGCGTTAGTGTAGCAAGATGATACCACCTAAAGTCGCCCTTAAAGAACACCACGCGGCGATCCTTGACACGCAAAGCACAAGCCTGGCACTGGGGATTGCCTTAGCCAATGTAACTAAGAAATAAACGGAAATGTCATAACCCACGGCTATAAATCAAATATCTGTTAAAATATGCCTCCATTTTCTCCCAGCCATGCGCCTTTGTGTCTCTCGCCCTTACCTACTCAGACGCTGGTCTATTTGAGAAATCCCTATAAGTTAAAGAAACTGCCCCCTGAAAAGCCTTCGGTGGACTGTACACAGTTGCTTCTGTCAGATATTCTACCGGCTTACTGGTACAGCTTCTAGACTGGCGGCAGGTCGGAAACCCTAAAAACAGTGGAAGGACTAATTAGCCTGTGGAACTCGCCATGACATTCCTTGCTTACAGGTCGAATAAATTGCCGTCACAGGAAGCGATGTCGCACCCCTATGATACCTCTACATAAAACTGAAGCTGGTCCTTTTACAGTCAAGGCTGCCATAGTCTTAGCTCTGTAACGAATTTAGATATATGTATAACAAGTATGTATTTATATTTATACCAAGCATACACGTGTAAGAAAGCATATATCTAAAGCATGGTCCATATACATTCACAGTTTACCATTTAAACTATGGTATAGTAGTCAATTGAGCATACCTGATGTGGAAAATATGAAATGGAATCATGCGGAGGGCCTACGAATACTGAGAACAGATTGTAGACCATGTTATGCCTGTACAAAGACCACCTTCCTGGGTAGGATGTGATTATAAGGTGGAAAGCCATGCTAGTCCAGACGCAAACATAATAGCTCGAAAACAGTTGACCCGTTTGCAGGGAACAAACCTTCACATTTAAAGTGCATCTGATAGAACGCTCTAACATAGTGATGTTTACATCGCGGACCCGAAAAGAGGTTTTTGTTAATGATTTGCGTCTGATCCCTTTGTAGTCCATCTGCTCTAGGGGCTAATTAATTGCAAAGGTTACTTTGATAATAAATGGAAGCCATACTATTACTACACTTCATACCTTAAACACGTATTCCAATGTTGCACTTTATACCCTACACATGGGCTATATGGTCGTCAAACTATTTAGATATATAACCAGATATGGACATAAATATTGCAATGGAAATACAGGTAGCAAAAGGCGATCGTAGGAATTTGTATTGTAACTAATCTATTACATATGTGCAGCTCCAGCACTTAGGTAAGGACACATTCATCTACCCCTTAATTTCTTTTTGCATTCACCCACTTACTCATGAACAATAGAGCACAACAAAGTTCAACACTACGCAATATCAATTACACATGCTGCAGACATTATTTACTTATATCATAAAATAAAAAATACAATTAACCATAGCAGCGGACTGCCATATTGCAATGATGCTCTGCATCGTGTATCATTTTGTTAACTTCCGACATGAATGCCACATTTCGACGCCTCATGTTGGCTATCTGAGAACGATAAACAATTGTTTACTAAGGCCAATCCCATTCTAAGATGTCCACATAGTTTCAGAAGCAGTGCCATGTGTGGTGCGACGCATTGCAGATGAAATGAGAGGTGTGCACTGGGCCGAATAGCACTGTCGTGCTGTCTTAGGTTTCATGCGTCTATCCTGCAATGGAGTTTCTCAGTTCCTCCCAAAAGGGTATGTCATGGACTGTCTCAGTGCAAAACATCCACCGCCAAGTTTTAAAGGGATTAATAAACACCAAAACCCTTGAATACTGAGGTAAGTAGTGAGCTTCCATATAACAAAATACGCGAGGCCAACCCAAAGCAACGACCGCGTTCCTGGCCAATCAGACACGTCAACAGGAGGATGCACCCCTTACACAAGAAACATAGGCACAATTACATCTATTCATCGTGGGGTACTCAATACACGCCAATTTGCTGAAACAAGACTTAACATTATCTACAAACAAAAGACGGGCCCGGCGGGCGAACACCCTACGATATATACCCGTGGAGGAGAGCCATCTCCGGCCTCTAAGTTGCGGTAGCGCTCGGCATGATACACTGCAAAGCGCAGCCCCTCGATTTCACTGCAGTAGGAAGCTCGGCGCATCGAAGATCCCCAGGTAGCCATTATCAATGCATAACTCCCAACCGGCTTTTGCCCACAGTTAGCAGGAAGGTAAATGGGGGGTTCCATTTCTTTATCCTTTCGACAGCTGCTGCTATTAAGCAATACACGCTCCCATTCAAAGTCCTTCATCTTAGCACCTTTAGTTTTTTCGCTCAGCCAAAGTTATCCAGCAGTGTTAAAATCACACCCCCTTTTAGCCAAAGGACGAAATTCATTTCCACTTTCACCCATTATATTGCGGCACTGTAACAGAAAAGCCAGTCTGGAGAAACCTCAAGCGTTCGCCAAGCGCCTCGGAACGCGGCTTCCGGTGAAATGCCCCGACCGCCAGTGTCTACAACCTGGGCGTTCAGCCCGCCTCTTTTAGGGCAATCTCCCCCGCACATCCACGGCGCAAGTGTCCCTAAAGCCAACGCTCCACCCCAAACTCAGCGCATCTCTCCAACACCGCTGTAACAGATACCCCCGGCAAACTCTCCCGGCCACACAAACCGCTGCTCGTCATCGGGGACAAACTGTAGAAAAAGGTAGGGCTAGGACCTTTCTCAAGATTTGCCCGGCGCTAACCGCCCTTGTACCATTCAAATTTACCAAGCAATGAGGCAGGCGCCGGAGACCAGAAGGCAGGAAACAGAAGTTTATTCCGACGGAGCAGAACACATCAGATCAGACAACAAGGTATCGTCTCGAGGTGCTCTAACAGCCACTCAGAGGCCTGGCCTCTTATACACTGGTTTATGGCATGTGACCTTCCTTTATTACAATTACAACTTTGTAAGGCAAGAAAAAAGACATCCCCGTAATCCTTGTGTTAATCCCACCCCCATATACCTTCACAATGGAGGTCCTCAACCTGCTGATAAGAGAGAGGGTCATCACGCAGCTGAGTGTTTCGTCGAGTCTCAGGATGTGTGCGCCTGATCATGTCACAGGGGGTGGGGAGGCCTGGATCAATAGAGGGTCCTTTGAAGGAGAGCGACCTCATACAATAAGGGTCAGTAAATGATATCTCCCGGCTTATGCAGTGGCCTCGGACCTGTGTGGACAGTCGGACACGGGGTGAGGGGCCATCAATGGAGGGGTATTCATGCTGCGTGGACAATCCAGCGCAGAGGGGAGGTTTATCAACAGAGGGGCATTCATGGGAAGAGAGGAGGTGTTGGTCAGGTGCTGGCGTGACTCCCAAGGACAGGGTCATGCAGATGGGTCATGCTCATAAGGAGGAGGGAGGGGGGAGTCAGGGTGCAAGGAGGATGCTTGCTGGGTCAGAGGGGCGCGCTGGCGATCGGTCGTGGACAGGGAGACCATGATATCTAAAATGGCTGCCATGCACGTAATACATAGGTGACCTAGAATGGCTGCCGTGCGCGTAGCGCATAGGTGACAAGCTGGCGCAGATGATGTTCAGATCGCAAACTAAAATTCCACAGTCCTCCCTTTTAACATGTCTCGCCAACTTGTCAGTTCGGATTTATCCCCATAAGGCCACGTATTTCTACTTCATAGAGGGGGCTCATGTGCTCATTTCGGAAGTCCAAAGTCTTTGGGCACATACAGCTAGAAGCAAGGCCGAGCAAAGGTGGCAGACATTGGATACTTAAGCAGCACCCACATAATAACACAACAGGTACCAGTATGAAGGAAAACAACTTCCAACCCCAATTTTTCAAAGTGTCCCAAAACCAGCTCCCAAGCGACCATCCTTCCTGCTCTTGGTGAACCTCTGAGGACAGTCTGTGGAGGTGTTCAATGGCTTTGTAGACTGAAGGCGAGTTGTCAGGCACGTAGGTGCAGCAGCTGGATCTGATGATGCGGCATGCTCCTCCTCGGTCGGCTAGGACCACGTCTAGGACGAGTCGATTTTGAAGGGTCACAAGGCGGACCGCCTGAAGTTCCGCAGTGTTGTTGGCGAGGATGCCAGCCGTGATGTTGATCGTTGTTTCTACGGCCTGGGTCAGGTGTCGGATAGCACTGCTGTTTGCCATTGGACCCCACAGAGGAACAAGTCCCTTTGCTGCATCCAGGAACTGTGCTCCGGTGGAGTCGGCTTGTCCAAGGTCGTCTGCACGCCTCTGCCGGTGGTGGTTGGCAGGGGCTACATATGTGGGTGGAAGAACGAAGGCAATGTAACAGGTGCCCTTCCAACCTCTCGGGAGCCAGGTGTAAGCTTTGGTGCCACACACAAAGTACATGTTTGGAGAAGCAACAAAAGAAGGGGGTTCAGCTGAGTCCAATGTTCTGGTGATTCGGCAGGCGCTGTAACCCACCAGCTGCGTCCCCTGGCCTTCGAGACACACGAGACCTGTGACATTGATGACAGACAGGGCCACAGTTAGAGTGGCGGTAGTTTGTTTTTGCAGATGAGTGAAGGTGGTCCTGGCTGGATTGTGGAGCACCTGTACTTCGACTCGTTCTTTGGCTGGAATGTCTTTGATGAAGGTGGCGCCCGCGAGCGCAGGACACAGGGCAGCTGGGGTCTTTCCTGTTTTGTTCAGCCAGAACCCAGAGTAGAAGTGTGACACTGTCCGGCTGGAGGTGGCGTTGTCCCTGTGGCTTTCTTGCATGAGGATCAACCAGGCGAGGCAAGAGCCGTGAACTGAGAAGGGTGAAGGGATGAAGGGGATGGAGTGTCCAGTGGCATGCGGGAGCAACCCGCAGATCCAACAGTTCGTAGCATTTGCAGCAAGGTTGTGTTGGTGCAGCAGTTGCACGAAGGAATTGTTCCAGAATTCCCTGCGCCTTTCTCGGAGCTGAGGCGACAGAGAGATTAGGTGATGCTCCTTCAGGGGCGTTGGCCGTGCCGTAGGTAGCAATGTCTCATGAGCCGGTGTGCTTTCCTCCAGAATCCAGAAGGAGGTCATGAGGAGGAGGCAGAAAAGGAGGACGATGAAGAGTGCAATTGTCTTTGATTTGTGCAGGTTGTCAGTCTTTGGATTTCTATACTGGGTATTTCCCATTGCTTCCATCATCTTCTTATCTGGCGCTTCCATCATCTTCTTATTTGGCGCTTCCATCACCTTCAAGGTGCTCGGTAGTGGGCAGAACCACAGACTTCGTTTAGCTTCTCTCCCGGCGACCCTTGATTGGGTGTAGGTCACCGTTCTGAGATTTAACTTAGTCCGTGGCCTACTTTGCCGAAGCTCCCTCCTTTCGACGCAGGAAATACCCTTCTCTGGATGGCACAGTAGGATCAGAGAATTTTGCAAGTTCGAGTGCCTCAGTATCTGGATAACAGTCCAATATCGGTCGGTCTTTGCTCAGGAGCTCTTCTTGGGTGCTGACGTTTTCTGTCGTGGCCAGGTTTGCAGAGACCTTCCGGCAATGATGCGCGTGCAGCCAGTGCCTCTTCCCCTCCACTCGGAGTGCTGTTCGGGTGGTGATCAGCACTTGCCAGGGGCCCGTCCACCGAGGCTCCAGACTCTTGGTTCGCTGGAAGTTTCGTATCAATACGAAATCTCCCGGTTGGATGTCGTGGCCGGGGCCCCTGGAAGCATCGGGGATGGCCTGCTGCACCTGTTGATGAATGACAGACAACGTTTTAGTTAGCTTGCACAAATAATCAGATAGTAGGACGTCTGGGACGTCATGAATGGAGGTCGGTTTGGGAGCAGTCCAGAGATTCATTGGCCGCCCGAACACGACCTCGTAGGGGGTCAAATGGTGCTTGGTGGGAGTGGAGCGCATCGATAACAAAGCCAGTGGGAGGGCATCCGGCCAGTTAAGTCCAGTGGTGGCTACTATTTTTGCCAGTTTTAGCTTTAGTGTGGCATTGTGGCGTTCCACTAGACCAGCGGATTGGGGGTGGAAGACCGCATGGAATCGTTGCTTCACCCCCAACCCTTTCAGGATTAGCTGGATAACCTCAGCTATGAAGTGGGGGCCATTGTCGCTCCATAAAATTCGGCAAAGGCCATATCGAGGGAAGAATTCCTTCAGTAGTACTTTGGCAGTAGTCATGGCAGTGTTGTCACGGGTTGGATAGGCTTCTACCCATTTGCTGAAGGCACATACGATGACTAGTACATACTTCAGGTTTTGGCATCTCTCTAGTTGGATGTAATCCATCTGAAGGACCTCAAAGGGGTGATTGGGGGTCCCAAACCCTCCCCGGGGCACTACAGTCCCTTTCCCGGGGTTGTGTTGCAGACAGATAAGGCACTGCTGAACTAGGCGTCTGGCTGAGTCAGGGATTTTGTCGTTATGCCAGACTTTGGAAATGAGTTCGATCATGGGTGCAGATCCTATGTGTGCGGGGGAGTGGGCCATGGTCAGTATGGGAATCAGATATGAGTCGGGCAGCATCCATTTGCTTGCATCCTTCGTTCGCCAACAGCCTTCCTCATCCTTCAAACCCACCCCTGCCCATTTAGTCAGCTCGTGAGGGGTGCTGGCTGATTGTATGTCTCTGATCATTATCCTTGTGTCACTCCATGTTTCTGCTTGTGACCTGGTCACGTACATGCGTGTCACCGTCCTATTCTCGGCTGTGGTTCGTGCAGTGATGTCGGCCAATGCATTCCCTTGTCCAACTAAGTCTGTCACCTTTTTGTGTGCCTGACATTTGATCACCGCTAATCGTTTGGGGAGGAGAACTGCTTCAATCAGAGTGGAGACTAGATCTCCGTGGAGGATCGGGGTGCCGTGGGACGTCAGGAATCCCCTCTCTCTCCACAGGAGCCCAAAATGGTGGACCACTCCGAAGGCATACTGGCTGTCCGTATATACGTTCGTGGTGGTCCCTGCGGCTATGATGCATGCTCGGGTGAGGGCTATCAGCTCCGCTGCTTGGGCAGATCGTTGTGTGATGCAAGCTGTCTCAACTACTGTTCGGGCTGTCGTTACTGCATAGGCAGCTGAGGTGGTGCCATCTGGGAGTTTGATGCAAGAGCCGTCTACCCATAGCTCTCCATCGGGGTCGGGGAATGCAGTGTCTCGGAGGTCAACCCTACTCCTAGTTTGTTCGTCCGTGAGGGTCACACAGTCGTGGATGGGAGGAGTGTCGGGGTCATTTTCAGGCAGGGGTAACAATGTGGCAGGATTCAAAGTCGTGCATCTCTTTAGTGTGATGTGGGGTGCAAGCAGAGTCAACTCGTACCCTGTCAGTCGTGCGCTAGTCAGGTGTTGGGTCTTTGTCTGGTTCAAAAGGGTGTCGACTGCATGGGGTACTAGCACTGTGAGGGAGTTGGAAAGTACAATTCCCTCGCTCTGACGGATAGAGACAGCAGCGGCGGCTACTGCTCGAAGGCAGGCAGGCAGAGCTCTGGCTACAGGATCAAGAGTGGCAGAGAAGTAGGCACAAGGGCGCTGCTTAGGACCAATTGATTGAGTCAGGACAGACAATGCGCATCCCTCCCTTTCGTGGGTGAAGAGGGAGAAGGGTTTGGAGTAATCCGGCGTTCCGAGGACGGGCGCTGAGCAGAGTGCATCCCGTAATTCCTTAAAGGAGGCTTGACACTCAGTGGTCCAAGGAAGCGGGGAGGGGACATCTTTGGTCAACAAGGCAAGTAATGGTTTCACAATGAGACTGTAGTTAGGCAACCACTGTCTGCAAAAAGAGGTTAGGCCAACCAAAGAGCGGACCTGCTTTTGTGTTTTCGGGACGGGGGTATCTAGGATGGTTTGGATTCGGTCGGGTGTGAGTTTCCTCCCTTCTTTGGACAGAAGATGGCCTAGGTAAGTCACCTGTGGCTGACAGAACTGTAACTTCTTTTTGGAGACTTTATGGCCATTCTCTGCAAGAAAGTGTAGGAGTTGGACGGTGGCTGTCGTTGCAAGCGGGGTGGTGTCGGCCGCCAAAAGGATATCATCAACATATTGGATCAACACCACTCCCTCTGGTAGCTGGAAGGCATCCAGCTGTCTTTTGAGGGCCTGGCTGTAAATGCTGGGACTTTCAGTGTACCCCTGGGGAGCTCTACAAAATCGGTACGAACGGGATTTTAAAGTGAAGCCGAAGAGGTAACGGCTGTCTGGATGGATGGGGATAGAGAAAAACGCGTTCTTAAGGTCGATAACAGTAAAGGTGGTGGCAGTGGACGGGATGAGGGTCAGAATGGTGGTGATATCAGAGACCACAGGATATTGGGGTACAACCACTTTGTTGATCTCTCGCAAGTCGATGATGAAGCGGTACGCTTTCTCATCTCCTTCACCTTGCTTCTTAACAATAGGTAGGATTGGGCTGTTGCAGACGTTGCTAACCACCTCTTCAACCACTCCTGCGTCTACCAGAGACTGAATGATCGCTACCAGTGCCTTCTCACCCTCTGGCGATATCCGATACTGCGGGAGTTTCGGGAGCATAGCGTCCTGTCGTACAGTTATGTGAATAGGATCAATCATCATTCGCCCCACATCAGAGTCATTTTTGGCCCACAGGTACGAAGGCAGGGTGTCAAGCAGGGACAGGTCAGCGTCAGTTATGGAGCACATGTGTCGTGGGGGACGGGATCTGGGCATGTCTGGGTTGTCGTACAGGATGACTCGTATTCCATCTGGGGAACACCTAATGGTAGCTCGAAAATGTTTCAGTAAGTCAATACCCATAATGGCGTCAGGGGAGTTGGAGGAGAGTAGAAATGTCGCGTCAGTGGTGTTGTTTTCTAGGTCAAAGGTAATAGGTACGGACAGGGGGTTAGTGGAGGGCGTCCCATCGAAACCTATCGACGTTATGTGTGAGCCAGACAAGGGTGCCCTTGGAATCAGTCGTTTTGATAACACACTACGTGTCGCCCCAGTGTCTACCAAGAATGGAGACTCTGTACCCAGGACCTTAGCAGTGACATAAGGACCTTGCTGGTCAACACAGAGCTCGACTGGATCCCTCCCTTGCCCCTGGCAGTCCTATGCAAAGTCGGGGGCATGTTCACCTTCAGATAGCTGATATTGGTTCTGTCGGGGTCGGTCAAATGTGTTCAGTCTTCCTGATCTGTCATTATTGGTGTCGTTGGGGCTCCCTCGTCCCTGTACTCTATTCCTCGGACCACCCGCCACATCCCTAGACTCCCTATTTCTATTCATTTCTATCAGAACTGGACACTGGAATTTCCAATGACCGAGCCCTTTGCAGAAGGCGCATTGGTCATTGCTAACGTCTCTACGTCCAGTGTGGGGTGCTGGGGTGTGATCTTTAGGAGGTAGATCTCTGGGGGTGGTTGATTGGTAGTTCCCCCTTTGGTGTTCCCGTCCTAGTGCTATACCCTGTATCTGGGCTATCATTACCCTTTCCTTCAAATCTTTCTTCTTTTTCTCGGACGCCCTATCATTCTCATTCTTTTGGTGCTCGTAATACTGAGCCATCTGAAGGATAGCTGCGGGTTTGGAGGCCCCCCAACTACTCTCACTCGTCTGCAGTTTTTGGGAGACTTCCTGTGTTAGTCCCTTTACGTAATTTTGCACAAACAGGTGCTGTCCGGTTGCGGTGGTCATGTCTTGGCCACTGTAGTCGGAGAACACGGTCTCGAATCGGGAGAAGTATTCTGACACATCCTCCTGGGGTTTCTGTCGACAGGCCGTGACTATCGACCAGTCTACTTTTCTTTCCGGGACCAGGGTTTTTAACTTCTGGACCAGTTTGTCTGGGAGTTCCAGTATGTCCTTCACTGGTTTACTCCCTGGCTCTCGCTGCCTATCTAGTTTACCGAGTTGGTCCCAGGTATGTCCAAACAGATCCGTGTGGTCAACCTTCCGGATTTGCTTCCACACATCGGCTGGCAGGCATAACCCAAAGAACAAGTCAATATCTGCTAGAGTCATTATTGTCGAACCCAAGGCTGTGCCTAATTCGGTATAAAATGCCGTCGGGTTCTTCCTTAAGTCGGGCAGGGTTTGCTTAAAGGTTAGGATGTCTTGTCGGTCCCATGGTTGGTAAACCCAATTGTACACAACCCTCCCCTTTGCATTTTCACTATTAACATCATCGCTCGTTCCCTGGCCCCGTGGCGGGATCCAGTAAGGAGCCGCTTCTCTGATAGGCATCATAGTATTGGCTAATTCTACTGAGGTCGTTTCAGGGACCGTAACCTTGGCTTCGGGTTTCTGTTCCGCGAGGTGGCGGAAGACCTCAAGTATTTGCATGAAGAGTTCCGTCGCCTCACGTTCAGTCCCATCTCCAACATCAATCTTCCTATACAGTGTGGTTAGTTTAGCTGGACCCTTACTCTGATACCTATCTTCATACGCATTCAGGGTGTGATAGCTGAATCGTAAAATGAAATGCCGTCTATGACTGTCGGCATGCGAATTATATACGCTCATTGTGTATTCTTCGCTCTCCCTTCGTTCTACCAATGTCTTTGCTATTTTGTCGATCCCATCCCGCTCATCTTTGCTTAACCTACTTAGCCTGGCTGATGATTGTTTGCTAGCCTCGGGGTCGTCTGACGAAGTTGTTAATGTGGCTGGTGCGGAGGCCGTGAAGGCCGGTGCACCAGCCCTAGGGTCACTTTCACTCACACTCGGGGCTTGCAGGTTTTGTTGGCTGGGAGCATATGGAGGGGGCATGTAGATGATTGGGGGACCTAGTAGTAACTCATCGTTTGCCCGTTGTTTGGAGGGTAGTTCAGGGTAGAGCGCAGAGGGGGTCCTAACAGGACATTGGCCTGTTGACCCTGATTCTTGGTTTTGTGTAGCTTCTTTTCTTTCTTTTATTTCTTCTTCTAGTTGTTTTGCGGCCAGGTGGGCTGCCTTTCGTACTTCTTTCCCTATTTTTGCTTCTTCTCTTTTCTTTCGTTGTTCCGTTTCTTTGCGCCACATGCCGATACTGTCGAGCATAGTGGGCGTGGTCTTATTCTTCTGGAGCGCTATTTCTAATGTTTTTATTTTATTTTCATTAAAGGAACCTATCAGTGGCCACTGACTTTCAGGGTTCTTTTTCGTATATTTATGCCATAGTCTAGTGTAAGCTATAGCGACTAGTCCATACTTAGTGAACATGTCCTTATTAGGGGTGCCCTCCAGTGGAGCTGGATGGTTCATCTCTAATAAGCGGTCCGGGCTAAACAGGCTACCAACCAGTGGGGAGAAGATAGGCATGACGGTTTACACCGGGGACAAAAGTCTGCACTACCTATCTTATCACGGCGGGCAAAGACTAGACAGAATATTTCTATTCTCCGTTGTTTGCCGGCGGTGAATACCTCAAACGAACCAATACCGAATAATCGGCCAATCAAACAATTCAGTGGGGAGAATAAGTGGGCACGAAAAGTTATCGTTACCCACTCTTTCTCTACCTGCAAAGAGAGACCTTGTTCTTCCCTGTTTGCAGAAAAAGAATCTCCAGACAATAATCCACGAACGACAGTTCGGGAAACAGTGGGGGAGGAAGATAGGTGCGACGGATTACAATGGGGACAAAAGTCTGTGTTACCTATCCTTCGCTGTTTGCAAAGAGAGAGCCTGTTTGTTTTTCCCCGTTTGCAGACAGCGAATCTCCAGAGGTTTCAACAAAGCGTAATACTAGTATTATCCAAACAAACAATTTTCCTCAATTCGTCGTGTTTACACGACCTTACCCGGACCGCATGGACGGTTTCCTGTCCTCTGGATCCAGCGCCCGATCGTCCTCTCTCCTTCGTGATGTTCGCGGCACTCCTGATGGTTCCCAGTCAGGACCGTAGATCACTCGAGAGAGGTCTGTTCAGAACTAGTGAAGGTCGGATGATCGGCTGTCAGACGAGGGTCTATCGGACATGAGCTCTTCCCGATCGTTGCAGTCGTTCACTCTGTCATCGGGACCTCTCCCACTGGATCCACGTGTCGCTGATGGGCCCCACGCTTTGGGACGCCAATTGTAGAAAAAGGTAGGGCTAGGACCTTTCTCAAGATTTGCCCGGCGCTAACCGCCCTTGTACCATTCAAATTTACCAAGCAATGAGGCAGGCGCCGGAGACCAGAAGGCAGGAAACAGAAGTTTATTCCGACGGAGCAGAACACATCAGATCAGACAACAAGGTATCGTCTCGAGGTGCTCTAACAGCCACTCAGAGGCCTGGCCTCTTATACACTGGTTTATGGCATGTGACCTTCCTTTATTACAATTACAACTTTGTAAGGCAAGAAAAAAGACATCCCCGTAATCCTTGTGTTAATCCCACCCCCATATACCTTCACAATGGAGGTCCTCAACCTGCTGATAAGAGAGAGGGTCATCACGCAGCTGAGTGTTTCGTCGAGTCTCAGGATGTGTGCGCCTGATCATGTCACAGGGGGTGGGGAGGCCTGGATCAATAGAGGGTCCTTTGAAGGAGAGCGACCTCATACAATAAGGGTCAGTAAATGATATCTCCCGGCTTATGCAGTGGCCTCGGACCTGTGTGGACAGTCGGACACGGGGTGAGGGGCCATCAATGGAGGGGTATTCATGCTGCGTGGACAATCCAGCGCAGAGGGGAGGTTTATCAACAGAGGGGCATTCATGGGAAGAGAGGAGGTGTTGGTCAGGCGCTGGCGTGACTCCCAAGGACAGGGTCATGCAGATGGGTCATGCTCATAAGGAGGAGGGAGGGGGGAGTCAGGGTGCAAGGAGGATGCTTGCTGGGTCAGAGGGGCGCGCTGGCGATCGGTCGTGGACAGGGAGACCATGATATCTAAAATGGCTGCCATGCACGTAATACATAGGTGACCTAGAATGGCTGCCGTGCGCGTAGCGCATAGGTGACAAGCTGGCGCAGATGATGTTCAGATCGCAAACTAAAATTCCACAAAACCACGTCCCGAAAAACCTCCGCTCCTCGCCTCCTCCCGCTCTGAACGCGGACCCCTGAAACACGCACTCACCGAAAAACCGGCAGGGAACAAACCCGACGCAAGACCCATGAGGCAGGCAGACACAGGACGGCCACGCGCAGGACGGCCACACCGAGGCCGGACAGGAGAACCAACAGCGCAGAGCAGCCCAGGAAACGTGACCGGAAAAAGACCGAGCAATGCTAGCCCTGCTAGTTATAGGTCGTCCCGTGAGCCCGCCTCCCGCTCGCAAGTCTCGCCACTCATTGGCTGTTGCAAAGGGGGCCGGCACGCTATTGTTCTGCTTCGCGCGGCATGTGGAACTAAGACGCTGTCTCGCGTTATCTCCCCTTCGTGTCGCGCGGCCAGCGGCATAGTTTCGCTACCCAACACAAGTCCTTACTGTTTGGAAATTATTGGACTTATTGAGTGCTATGGTTTTCCCCTTCATTTCCATGTTGTCACATTGGATCTTTTAGGTCCCACATGTAACTCACACCTTTGGTAGTGGGGTGTGGGATAACCTTCAAAGCACCAACTAAAATTGTATGTGCTTTTCCCTTATTACTGTATACCCACTACATTTTGTACATCAATACGGGGTGCGATATCTAGTCCACTACTACCTTCTGTATTATATTAGTGGAAGAAACTACTGAGAGGAATGGAGGGCTTGAGGTTTGAAGGGAATTCGAGGTGGCACTCTTAAAAGACTTCTGTGAAGATATTTCATGACCGAAGATCTATATAATTGAATTATGTCAGAAGACCATATATGATGTGAGGTGAAACACTATGGCTAGTGTCAGTTCCTTGAGTGTTGTACAATACGACAGTAGGCGCACGTCAGCCACGTACCCGGGTGGACAGGACAACTACACTAATTTTACAGCGGGGGCGCGGCTGTTCGCCTTAGGAACAGGGAGGCTATGTGGTGTCTTTTTAATAAGAACTAATGCAAAAGGCACCGTCTTGCTTGTTCTCCACTGTTGGTGCTATTCTGCTGCTTCGATTCTGGTTTAACAAACACATGAAGACCAACAAATTAACTTCTAACAAAAAAAACCACCAAACACGTTTTACTCAGTGAAAACTGAAATTTCCAAGTATAACGACCAAGTGTCATACATTGGTTGAAAATGTCACTTTTCATTACTTTCTATGCTCAATAACGGATTCACAAAAAACTGGAATGTAAAATGTTCTTTTTACCGTTCTTTGTGCGTTTATGTTTATTTTGTGTCTTTGTAAAGTACTTACCACTGAGCCCTAATAAATGTACATGATTATACTGCTTATTGCACAAATAAACATGTTTAATGTATCACAAGTAATTGCCTGTGAGTCCTAAAATTAACTTAATTAGTTCAAAATATAATAGATGTAAGACTTCATTCCCTTAAGCAAACTCTGCATTCCTGGCACACATAAATGCTGATTATTTCAAAATGCGCAAACGATCAAATATTTATAAGTCCATGCATTATATTTTAAACAGAGGTTTCTATACTGACAAATATTACTTTGGATTCACAGGCTAAAAAGATGTTAATGTTAATGTTAATGTAAGCCAAACTTTTAGAGCGCACGGCGACCCCAAAGGGTGTCCCGGCGCTTTAGCAAAGAGGCCCCTAGAAACAGAAAAAAACCAAGGCAGACACACTACAGTTATCGCGGGTTACTTGGTGAAGAGCAGAGTCTTCAGCTCCTTCCTGAAGATATAGTAGCATATGTAGTTATGCTATGAATACTTACATATTTATACATATATTGCATATTATGCATATATTTACATTCATTGTCCCCACATAGCGAACAATTCATCTTAGCTTTCAATGTGAAATACAGTGATTACCGTTAAAGTGAGGAACATTAAAGGACATTCACATCACTTGTTTTGACATCACTCCATGTGAAGTCATTGTGCATTGCCTATGCAAATTATTCTCAGGCCGTGCTCACAGACTCATGTCTAGGTTTACTGAGTTTTTTCAGTGATTTGGCATTTACTAAAAATAATACTAAAAGTTGAACGTGTCTTGCTCCTGCCATAATATGTGAGCACAAGAAGTAATGTTTGTCGTTTTTTATATGAATCAAGACTGATACACGTTACAATTATATTTTCTTTAGGCTTCTGTAAGAAAACAGACAAGACTACTAAAAATTTTGAAACTGGGAAATTACATGAAATTGACCGACCTTATATTTAATTGAAGTTTCCTCATTGAATAAAAATTTAGTTATAACACTTAACATTCCTTTTTTCGACCTCGTTTCATAGAACATTTCTAACTTTCAGGAGAAGAACAATATATACATAGGTGCTGGACGTGATACGCAGTATCAAAGTACTTGTCAATTTTAGACAGTTACCACTTTCAAAAATCCGGAATATATTCTACTTGCAAGACGTGAAAATAATGTACTTTTTGGTACAGTGAAAATAGCTGTATGGAGACCCAAACTCCCCTGTCATGAAGAAGATAGACATACCCCACCTAGATGACTTCTCGATGGCATCTCGAGTGGTGACTTCCACTACTAACATAAGCAGCTAAATAAAGTATAGAGGAGAGCTTGTTAATGACTGGAGGGAGTCCTTTTACTGTATAGTATGCTTTTGTGGAAATTTTGTATGATCCGAATAAAGCTTGTTTTGACTTTGACTTTGACTTTGACTGGAGGGAGGCATATGTCTCTGTCTATCTTTGCAGGCTATATTATCAAGAATTCAATCCTATACTCAAGGCTGCGGACCCCAGCACCATGTAATCGCCTATCTTCTCGTAGCGAGAGTGGAGGCTGGCACTCCAGAAAAATAAGGGACATAATCCAGAAGAGCCATAACCGGGAACACCACAAAGTGACAATCTTTGACAAATTGGAACCGCGTGTCCACTTCTAGTAGGAGTGGTCCCCTAGGTTACATGTGTAAATTCTGCATTGGGACACATACAATAAGGCAAGGGGGCATGTGGCTGGGGTTGATTGTGTGAACGAGCAAGGGTGGAATAGACCTGATTGAGGCTTTGAAGAGTGTGGGGCTATGCCTACTATTCAGGGAGACCCACTGTGAGGAGACAACGAGACCAGAGGAATAATTACCAGAAGAAACCAAAAACCAGAATGATCGAACAGATGACCAGGAGTAAGTGATGCTGGAAGCAGTGACCCCATGGGATCTTCAGGAGAAGGTGAGAGTCAGCGCACTGAGGGTGAGGCCAGTGGCACTGGTAATGATGAGGGAAATTCTCACAAGATAACAATCAAACACCAGATGGCCCAGTAAGGTGGAGGTTCTTCAGGTACCACCGCCATGAACCTAGGAGACTGTTATGGCTGAAGGCAAGTGCTCCTATCACAAATTTTCCAATTGTGGTGGTGGTGATCCACTCTTGGGATTTTTTGGGACGTATTGGTGATGGGGCAAAACACTAACTAACATTTTTTAATTATATAAGAAACAAGGAATTTCCATGATGTTCCACGTTATGATATAACACAATTAGAATCAGTAACTTTCGACTGTACTCATGAGCAATATAGAGAGTTGCACCCTCAGCCTGCATGGTCAGACATCCACACCATAATGATCCTCATCTGTTCCATAATTCAACTTCATTAATTGTCTGTCCCCTTTTGCAAACATCTCACAACTCCATTGGCCACCACATGTATCCACAGATAACATACTGTGAAGGTATCAACCCAGGCGGTAATGAACAGGACTTGCCCACGTAATAGTGATAGGACACAACAACCCACTTCCGTAGCAAAGACAGTTTTTTTATTAAACTATTGTGATAAAAAATCACAATAGTAATAATTTTTTTTAAAAAGCATGTAAAAACATGCAATACAATTGAGCAGTTAAATGAAATACAATGAGAAAGATAATACACAACAATCACAATTTCATAAAAACATAGTAAGACACTAACACATAGACTCATCAAGCTAAATTGCGATCGCAATAGCTGCGAATTAGCTATTAACAGAAAAGCTATTCATCATGTCAAAAACACAGAATTTACAAAATCGCTAAAATAAATTTGCAAAATCGCAAAATAAATCACAGAATCTAGGAGGAACCCCTATAGCGAATCGGAAATAGCAAGAATCCATGGATTCTGCGATTTATTTTGCGATTTAGCTAAATAATCGCAAACGCCATTCATGAAAACTCGCAATTACCGATAAAGCTGAAAATCGCTATTTGCGAGGCGCAATTTAAGGAGAACCAAAAGCAGGTGATAACTATTAAGGAAAAAAAAAATTTAAGAAAAATCACTAACGAGCCACAGGTGCAGTGCTGAACAAACACACGTAAGGAAACACAGTAGTAGCATGAGGACTCACACAATGCCAGGACTCTACATGGTGTTCAGGCGGCGTAGGCTCCAGGCTGCAGCACGGAACAGAGGCAGGATCCAGGAGCGAATATTCCGCCAGTGGGTCACCCTGCTGGGGCAAACTGTGGAGCAAATTTACTCTAAGTACCGCCTGAATGGGCCAATGATCCTAAAGCTGATCCGGGACCTATACCCCCTGATGCAGCACCCAACAAGGAGGACCAATGCCGTGCCCACCCATGTCCAGGTCTTGCGCAGCCTGCACCTACTGGCCTCCGGAAGCTTCCAGGGGATAGTCGCTGTTGCAGGGGGGTATCCCAGAGCACCATATCCCGAGTTTCCTGGAGGCTATGCTGACCTGGCTACACCACTACATCTCATTCCCCACCACCCAACAGGACTTGAATGAGACCAAGCTACATTTCTACACCGTTGCGCATTTTCCACATGTAATTGGATGCATTGACTGTACCCACATCCACATCTGCTTATCAGCACAAACGGAATACATGTACCGCAACCGCGAGTCCTACCACTCTCTCAATATCCAGATGGTGTGCAACGTTAAGACTTACATCACGGACATAGTGGCACAATACCCGGGGAGCACACATGACTCCTTCATATTCCGGCACAGCGGCATTCACACACGACTGGCATGGGGAGACTTTGGCGAAGGACACCTACTAGGTAAGTACACATGCCCCCATATAGTACACTGTGATCATGTAGCTGTGCAGAACAGGCACTCACCCTCTGCTCCTTTTATTTAGGTGACAGTGCCTACGGTCTCCGTGAGTACCTCATCACCCCATACCTCAACCCTGCAACACCACAGCAACGGCGATACAATGCTGCACACATACGCACAAGAAATTGCATTGAGAGGACATTTGGCCTTTTGAAGAGCAGATTCCGCATACTTCACAAGACTGGTGGGGCCATCAAATACGAGCCTGAGGGCTGCTGCCGCATCGTGGCCGTGTGTGCAATACTCCACAACATTGCAACCAAGCGCAGGATACATGCCGAGATCTCTGGCAGTGAGTCGGAAGGGGACAACCACCCACCTGCACATGTGCTTCATGCACGCGGGCAGAATCCTGCAGAAGGACAAAGGCGCCACAACCACATCACTATTAACTGTTTCTAGTGCACACATTCCCCTCACACAACACAGCACTCATGCATGACAAATGTAATAATGACATGAGTCGTATTTAGGTTAAACCATAAATTCTTCTTGTTCATTCACAATAATGTGGCTTTTTTTGTCCATGAGTGCACATAGGAACAGTATTGCGTCATACGTCCCCCTGCAGGGGTAGAGGGCTTGCTTGCAGATACTGCATGGCCCTGCAGGCAGAGTGTAAAGTGTCAGTGGAGCCTCCGTCCAGACGCATCCAGTCGCCTATCGCTGTCCTCAATTGCAGTGTTGGCACGTGATGCTGCAGTGGGCCTGCTGCTGCGGCGGCGTTCAGGCACCGGCGCCAAGGAAATGCTGCTGTGGCTTGACGTGCCCTTGCTGGCATCATCACCACCCCCTGGTTCACCATGGGCAGTTAGCTGCATTCTGAGCACTGCTGCTGTCACCTGATCAGTGACCTTGCAAAGTCCTGGCAACACTGGACCATTTGCACCTCCATTGCGAATGACCGGCGGGCAAGTTGAGATGTTGCATTGCCAATAATATGATTAGACCGGGTGTAGGCGGTCAGGCAGGTCAGCAACTGCCGGTGGCCCCGCGGGTGATGTCCTTCTGGGAGACCAGGATCTGGTTATTCTCCCACACAGCTGCGTTCAGCTGTCCAACATGCTGTGCGGTATTGGTGAGCTGCAGATGTATGGCAGCCAGGTGACGCGCCTGCGTAAGATGTACCGCAAGCATGCGGCGTTCAATGGCCAGGCCAGGATCCCGTGCATGGACAGCCCTGCCCACAATGCAATAGGGCATTTCAGGTGTGCATGGCCTGCATTACTGGGGTTGACAAATTGCTACCTCAAGGGTCATGGGCATTGTTAGGGGACGGGCTCCCAGTCGCATGGCACTTACCTTGGGATTGTTGGGTGGGTCGGGACGAGTCCAGCTGGGTGACCCCCACGCAGGCTTCAGGAGTCAGGATGTCCTCCACGAGGTCCTCAAGTGGGGTGTTGGGTGTGGCAGTTGGGTCTCCTCCACCGGTGGAAAGTCGCTCACCCAGCCTCTCCGCAATTCGCTCTTTGGCACGACCCCTGAGGTCGTACCACCTCTTTTTCAAATCGTCAATTGACAGCTGGGTCACCCCGACAGCATTTACCTTTGAGCGGATGCGCAGCCAGATTCTGCGCTTGTCAGCCTCTGGCACCCTCCTGGAGTCCTTGCCAAACAGGCTTGCATGGTCCTTACAGACCCCCTCAATTAGGAACTCAAGTTCTTGTTCGGAGAACCTAATCTTCCTCTTCCTCCCTGGGGCACTGCTCCCTGCTGCTTCCTGTGACATTTTGGAGGTTGTGGATGTCCTGCTCTGGTGCTGCAAGTTCACTGTTGTGGAGCTCTTCCCAGTCCTGCTTCCACTTCCAGGCTCAGTGGTCTGAATGAGGGAGGGAACAGCCTACTTCTTGGTTGTGATGTCATCATTGGGCTCGAAATGCGACTTCCCGTTTTTGTGATCTCGCAGTTAGCGAGATCGCAAATTGCGATTTCGGTAATTGCGAAATCGCATTTCAATCAGGAAATCGGCCGATTCTGCGATTATTATGCGATTGAAGCCAAATCGCAATCGGAAATTGCGACCGATTGCGATTCGCATTTTAAGCGCGCATTTCTTCATGAATGCCATTCTGCGAATTCTAAATTGCTATTCGGTAAATATCGCTATTTGGAATTCGCAGATAGGGATTTCGCATTTGCGATTTCTTAGCATATGTACAAGGCATTTCCTAAATGCAAAATGAGCATTTAGGAAATGCAATTACTATTGGCTCAAAGCTAATGGCAACCATATGCATTTGAAAAAAAAGCCCCCCAAGATGCATTTTCAGGTCGAGCCTAGAGTCAGCGCGCATGCGCTGCTCTGTGAGACTTGTTGTAGTGGAGTTGGGGATGGACGGCCCGCCCACTCGTCACCCATATTTGCCATTGGCTTGTGTCATTGTCCTTCCTAAATGCTGGCTTCTGATTCGTAAATAGGATTGTTAGTCCCTCCTTAGTACCGCCTTGTCTTCATTCATAACCTCCCATGGCGACTGGCCCTTTTACTGCTGTTGTGACATGGTACCTGCTCTTTAGTCTTTAACCACTATTTTCTTTATCGAGTTTCTCTTACTGCAGGCACAACGTGCTTTGCTTTAATATAGTCCGTGGTGCTTTCTGTCAAGCAAGCCACTCACCTGGTTCTCCTTTGTTCTGCTTCCACGACAATCAAACCCCAGTCTCCTTGTTGGCTTCCCAAACGGCAGAGTCTTTTTGAGATACTCTGAAGTCTGAAGAGCCCCCAAGGGGGAAGGGGAATGGGAATCAAAAGACAAGAGAAGCGACACTGCTTCAACTGGTGTTGTAGCTAACCAATGGTTCAATGTTCCTGTCGTCTCACAATGTAAAAGGTTTAGGTCTCTCTACTGGCAACATCAAAGCATGACCTGGTAAACAAACAACACATCAAGATGAAAGCACACTAATAGAATTATCTGCGCCAATTACTTAAACAAAATTACTTCTAAGATTTATATAGATTACATGAAAATAGTACTGCTTCCTCATAACTTTTTAGAAAATATTTTCTATATCTGTTGCCTTATTTTTCTTGTCCTGTGGAGAAAAGATTACAACAGGTTCAATCCCCCTAATACCCTTTTAGCAATTGTCATGAGAATCCTTCATTAATAACACATCTTTACCTTTGATGCGTGGTAATAATTCTTACCACGAATTAACAACACAATATGTAACTCTTGTGTTATAGAAATATTGTCCTGTAAACTTTCATGAAGTCTATTGAAGTTCTTTTGGCTTTACAGATCAAGGTTTGATTTTAGCAATGCCCTCCTAATCTCCGCCAAAGATTCTGCCTTACAGACCCTCCAGGTAGTCCAGAATACAGCAGCCCGTCTGGTTACTAATTCCCCCCGCCGCTCCCCTTCTATCCCCCTTCTACGTAAACTGCATTGGCTCCCCATACGCAAACGCGTTCACTTTGAAGTTTGCTGCCTAGTTTTTAAGGGCCTCCATCAGCTAGGCCCCACATACCTAGCCAACAAACTTATCACTTACACCCCTGCACGAAAATTACGGTCTGAAGGCAAGGGCCTCCTGGTAATTCCACGCTTTAAGAAAACAAAGTGGGGAGGGAAAGCCTTCTCCCACCTAGGACCCAAAATGTGGAATCAGCTCCCTGAGGCACTCAGACTCAACCAAAACTACTTAAGCTTCAGAAAGAACCTGAAGACCTTTCTGTTCTAACTCACCTACCTTGCGCTCACACAATCATTAGCAGCGAGATACCCTATTTGGGGCGAGTCATGTGCTTTACAAGATATCTAAATAGAAATAATTAAAAGGTGATGTTCTGGTATCTTGATTAATTAAGTCGTTGTAAAGTTCTTGATCTTGTAACCGCTGAAAAGTTACTGAATTCAAATAAACCAATTTTTTTTCGAAAAGAGCGTTCCTGTGTTTAAACAAAGCTAGCTTCAAAAGTCTCAAAAATTAAGTCACCAATCTGTTCTTTCATTTCGTATTCTATAACTAGAATCTTAACCTTTGAGTTAGCTCTTTTCTTTTGGTTTCCGCAGAAACCGGAAATGAAGAGCCGGTCCTTAAGAGGCTGGGCGTTCAAGAAGTCTGGAGAAAGATGCGCCTTCTCGAGAGTCAGGGAAGACCAAGAAAAGCAACCGGAGAACATGAGGCACTCGGAGGAATCACTCGGGCACACGGGATCACCAGGTAAGGGCTTCTGTGACGAGACCAAGCACTGGAAGTGTACACGAGCGGTTTAAATACCTTCAGTTGCTCACGTATGCCACGTGAAAGCCCAGCAGCAGTTGTAACACCTGAATGCTAATACTATTATACAACGTGCTGAGAATCTTTTACATGTGAATATGCTTTTGGCAGTTTAGAAGAGTGTTTGTTACAAACAAATCAGTCGCATGCATTTCTTTGTATCTTGTGACATACCAAACACCTTATTAATGAACTTGAATCATATAAGCAATACTTCAGAACATTAAAAGGCAAACACAGGTTTAGGAAAACAAGAACTATACATGACAGTCTTTTGGGAGATTTAGGGGAATGAACATAAGTGGGATTACAAGGGCTGAGCAGTCGCAACATGAGTGGGGGTTTTTAGTACCATGACAGTTCCCCCCGCGAAGGTCGTCCTATAGGTCAAGGTTTATTTGAGTAACAAGCGTGGAAAATACTGACCAATCTAGGGGCGTTCACATTGGATGTCGGTTCTAAGATCTTTCAGCAGTATCATAACCTTTCCAATCGATTAGGTAAAACAGTTTTTTATTAATTCATTTAGCATCAAGGATTTGATTGACTTCATATTCTAAACGATCGCTTACAATTATTGGTGGAGGGGGATTGTCCTTTCTAGTTCCTGGATGATAGGGCTTTAATAAGGACACATGGAAAACTGGATGAATTGCATTCTCGATTGGCAATAACAATCCGATTGAAACTGGATTTATAATTTTTTAAATGATATAGGGCCCTATAAAGCGAGGTTGTACATTTCTTGGCCCATCTAAGTGGATATTTCCAGTGGATAGCCAGACTACGTCTCTGATTTTGTATGTTAGTTCAAGAGTTCGATGTTTATCTGCCAGCTTTTTCATCATGACTTTATTTCTTGCCAAGTCTGGCTTTGTCTTGTAGATCTTGTAATTCTGTAATTTTTGATACAGCTGGCATAACTTCCTAATGAGAAGGCATTGATAATGGAATGTATGTGGGATGATACTCGGTCATGAAATAAAATGGAGAACAACCTAATGCAGAATGTACACTATTGTTATATGAGAATTCTGCCAGAGGTAACACTTTGTTCCATTGTGAGGTTAAGGTACATAAAAATCACCGTAAAGATTGCTCAATATATTGATTAACCTTTTCAGTTTGGCCATCTGTTTGTGGATGGAAGACAGATGAGAAAATGACCCATTTTAGATAATAAATCAACAACCACTGGAATAGTTGTAAACCCATTTGACAAAGGCATATCAGTTATGAAGTCAAGGCTGATTGTATGCCATGAAACTGAGGGAATGGGTAGTGGCTGTAAAAAATCAGCAGGGGCTATATGTTGTGATTTATTATGGGCACAAATGGGAAATTTTTTGACATAGTCTAAAATATATTTTCTCATAGTATCCCACCAAAACATTCGAGAACATAGTTCAGTGTTTTTTTGTGTTCCAGGGTGACCAGTTAGACTTGAGGCATGATGCCAAGTTATAATTTGCTCTCTCTGTTTTTCTGATGGAATAAATAATTTCTCCTTATAAAAGTACAGACCATCAATGATTGATTTGTCTTTTTTCTGCAACCACGGATCTTTGTTAATATTTTGGGATTCTGCTTTGATTTCTGATAAAAAGGTGTCAGATTGGGTTACTGCCACAATTCTATCAACTGGAATTAAGTTGTGTGCTGGATTTTTTTGCTCTTGTGAGCCATTCTCATGTAAACGAGAAAGAGTATTGGATAATGTTAGACCTGACATCATTGCCGTGAGTCTCCCTTCCATTTTTGATGGATTGCCTCCTCTGTTTTGATATGTTTTTACTGGTTTTATGCTATGGGCCATGTGCCACTGCTGATCAGTGCCACAGTGCAAGTGCTCCCTATGTTAAATTGATGTACTAATTGGTTATTCCATGATTGGCTTATTTGAGCTACTGTCAGCCCCTAGTACAGTGCACCATGTGTACCCAGGGCTTGTAGATCAGATGCTGCTGGTGGACTTGCAGCACTGGTTGTGCCACACACAGAAACAGCTTGTAAACTGTGTCTCAGGCCTGCCACTGCAAGGCCGATGGGTAGTCTGTGACTACCATGTCGACTTGCCAGTCCCTAAACCTTCCCTTCGCTTCATATTAGATACCCCTATGGTAGGCCCAAGGGCAGGGTGCATTGTAAGTATAAGGAAGGACATGCTCTGATGTGTGTAGCATATACTAATAGTGAATTACAGCCATTTTCATGTTTCACTATTGAAGGCTACCTGTTCTCATAGGCCAGAATGGGCAGTTAAGATTGTTACATCCCTACAATCCTAACTGATTCAGGGAACATGGTAGAAATTCGAATTTAGTTTGTCTGAACTCAGAATATTAAAATACATATTTTAGTAAAGTTTATATTAATATCCTGTGTTTGCAAATACCACTTTTAGAAAGTAGGTATTTGCTAGCCATACCATTTGAGCCCACCTCTGCTGACTTGTGTATTCCTTGTCTGGGTTTGTGTGTGACAGGGCTGGGGAAATTCCAGGAGACAGGCTGGGGCAGCACAGTGGTGAATAGAGAGATCAGCACCTAGATGGGAGGGAGGAGTGCACCTGGGACCTGAATAGGGCTAGGCCTTCCCTCCACAATGCTGGCTTTACCTCCTGTGGCTTGTCTGATGTCTCAGCCCTGCACTGTGAAAGGAGAAGGGGAATCATGTCAACAGAGTGCTCCAGAGCTGTATCTTCCCTCCCCTGTGCTGGCTCCACCTCCTGTGGGGCGTCTGATGTTTCTGCCCTGCACAGTGAAAGGAAGAGAAGAGTCCTGTAAACAGAGTGCTCAGAAACTGGTTTGAACTAGGCAGAGGCCTCTCTGCCTTCAGAGAACAAAGGATTTTGGGGTATAAATATTGGGACCCAGTCCCACAGATTTTAGATCACTTCTGGAACAAGAAACCTTTCTGCCAAGGAGAAGAACCAAGGAAGCTGCAGGAGTTTTGACTGCCCCTCTGCCAGTGTGCTGTTTGCTGGGCTGGCCTGCAGTGGTTGCTTCATTGTCAAGGGAAAGGAGAAGGAACTTTTAGGGACTTTCATTTATCTACAGAATATTCTCCAAGGGCTTGAACTCTGCCTGGCTCCTGCTGAAGTCTCAGGGCCAAAAGACTTCACCTCCAGCTCCCTCCTAAATGTCCTTGCTGGGAATTCTGACTCCAGTAACTTGCATGCCGCTGGGAGCTGGAAGCGCGACGCATCGAGAAGAAGCATGTCGCCGCCGCAGCTGAAATCGTCGCAACGCCTGAGAAGCGAGCTTTCGTCACATCGCCCTGGAAGCGTGTGCCCATCGAAGCTGTCTGCTGTCACATCGCCGGAGAAACGCGACGCATCGAGAGAGCCGTCATCGCATCACCAGAAAAGCGCGTCGCAGGGCCTGTCGCGGCTCCAAAGTACAGAGTCATTGCAAGGCTGCCAGGGCTTCATCGCATCATCATCGCATCGTTGCATCAAGAGCACCATCTTCTCACATCGCAACTGGATCATCACATCGCGTCAAGGTGCCATCTTGCGCACCGCAAATGGCCCAAAGAACGAGAATCCACGCATCACCTCCGCACCGGTAAGAAGCATGAAGCATTCCCTACTCTAAGCAAGCATTGAGGCACGACGCATCATCTCCCCCGGATCACGGAACCGACGCATCTCCCCTTTTGCGAGCCTATTGGTTACTTTGGTTCACGCATCCAGGTACTCTGTTGAGAACTTTGCCGCATTTATCATCAACTTGAACTTAGAGACTTTAATCATCTTTTAAGCAATCTTAAGTGTAGTATTGTGGATTTTTGTCGTTTGTGGTCTTGTGTTTAAGTCTATATAAAGGATACTTATTTTTATATAACCTGTGTTGTGTCCATCTGTAGGGTTTTCACTTTATTACTGTGTATATGCACAAATGCTTAACACTGCCTCTGAGATAAGCCTGTCTGCTCGTGCCAAGCTACAAAGGGGGTGAGCAGGGATTATTAAGGAGTGTAATCCCCTTATCCTGACTTAGAAGTAAGGGTCCCTATTTGGACAAAGATGATAATCATTGCCAACTAGAAACCCCCAGATCTAACAGATAACAACTGTATTTGTCCTGGTCGATATGTTATTAAAAAATCAAATTCACTAAAAAAGTGTAATCACCTCATTTTTCTTGGTGTTAATGCTTTTATTTAGGTCAAGAATTGTAAATGTTTGTGATCGGTGTAAATGGTAACTGTATGCTTAGCTCAAAAAAGGTGATGTCTCCATCCAGAGAAAACATCCTTAATGGCTAACAACTCTCATTCGGCAATGGTGTCATGTTGTTCAGCTGGCAATAATTTACGTGAAAAGTAGGCCAAGGGGTGTAGATAACCGGTTTTGGGATCTTTTTGCATTAAAACCACTCCCACTGCTGTTTGAGAGGCATCTGCCTCGACTATAAATGGCTATAAATGGTTGATCTGGGTCAGAATGGGGCTGTGGTAAAAGCTCTTTTTAGTTCTAGAAAAGCCTTTTCAGCATCTCCCATCCCACGGAAGCTTTGTCCTTTTTTTAACAGTTGTGTGATCGGGGTCACTATTCTGGAATAATGCACAATAAAGCGACAGTAAAAGTTAGCAAATCCCAACACCTTTTAGACTTCTTTAACAGAAGTAGGGACTGACCAGTTTATTATTGCCTCGACCTTTTTTTTAATCCATTTCCTTACCCTTTGGTGACAAAAAATAACTTAGAAATTCTACGGAACGAGCATGGAAAACACATTTTTCATGTTAGCAAGCAAGGAATGGCCTTTAAGTCTTTGCAAAACTGTTCGTACATGTAACACGTTATTTTTCATTTTAAGAGAATATTAATATGTTGTCTATATAGACGATAACAAACACATCCAAAAGACCATGGAAAACCTCATTTATGAAATACTGGAATGCCACTGGGGCGTTACACAACCCTAATGGCATTACAGTATATTCATATAAGCCAAATTTAGTGTGAAAGGCGATTTTCCATTCGTCACCCTCACGGATGTGGGAAACAACCTTTACAACGCAACTTTTACAATGCACTACCATTACAACAAAACTTTTACAACGCAACATCCATTACAACGCATGCATTTACAACGCAACCATTACAACGCATGACACTACAACACACGCCACTACAATGCATGTCATTACAACGCAGTCATTACAACGCATACCATTACAACGCATAGCATTACAACACATAATACCCTTACACTATACAACACTCACCCTACTGTTGCACTCCCTGGAGTTAGAATAGTAATTTTTACCCCTACACTATCCAACACATACCCTACTGTTGCACCCCCTGGACTTAGAATAGTAATTTTAACCCCTACACTATCCAACACTTACCCTAAAAGACCAACCTCTGCTTCGGACTCAGGCTCCGAGAATTGACTACATTAGGGAATTTCTTATCCATCTGTAATTGTAAAAGACATAAGCAGCCCCTGTTGAGCTCCACACCATCTGAATGATTGTCAAAATATAGGGTAGAGTAATGCAGTGCTAAATTTATCATGAGTAATTGTTTTTGTCCACTGTTCTTTTCTCTGATACAGAACTCTTTGCCATTGACAATCCTCAACTCTGCAACATGAGATTTCAAAACAGAACAAAATGTTTCCCAGAGTCACGACTCCGCACTCTGTAAACAATTCTACTTGTCAATTTTTAAAGAAAGTTTAAGCTTGGGTATTCTGTTATCGCTTGAGAAGCAAAGAAAATAAATCAGATGGGGTTGTGGTATAATACATGATTTTGACTGTGTGTGTATGTGTGTTTGCATGCATTTATGCCTAAGTATGTTTGCAAAACAGCCTTTTCCTATGTACAAAGGCCTTACGGGAATTGCAAAATGAGATTTCTACCTAGTTGTAACCACATTTTGGGATTCCCTAAAGAGGAAATTGCACATAGGGATTTTCTATTTGCGATTTCTTAGCACATCTATGTTAGAAATGGGGGTCTCTAATTGGCAGTGGTGTACACCCTGTCCCAGTAGGGACTCTTCCTTCTGGTCAGGATAACGGAGTTACACACCTAGATAACCCATGCTTACCCCCTTTGTAGCTTGGCACAAGCAGACAGGTTTATCTCAGACAATGGTTTATACAAACAAAAAGATCCTCCTGTTTGAATAAACCATTGACTGGAGGAGGGTGCATCCACCTGAGTGCAGTCTAAGCACTACCTCTTCACTCCCTCTTTTGATTTTCTAGTAAGGTTTATCTCAGAGGCAATGTGTAAAGCGTTTGTACAAAACACATACAGCAACACAGTGAAAATACTGCAAATGAACACCACACAAGTTTGGAAAAATAAAGCATCTTTATCTAAACCAAACAAGACTAAAACATTAAAAAAAGCATACACAACTCAACAGCTGAAAGAGGGAAGCATCAGAAAACAAAGAATTGTGTCAGTTCCTGATTCCTTGGGGAGGCGATGCACTTCTGCTGCACACAGGAGAAGTGATGCAGAGAATATAGACTGTAGTGGGAAGTGATGTGTCAATTCCAAGCCGGTTCTGGTCTGCGGGTGTGGGGGCATTGCACCGAGATGCGTGCTGCACCGGTGCAATGCGTGGATATCCAGGACGCACTGGAGGTCAATGTGGCGGCGGTGATTACTTCACCCGCAGTCCCGCAATGCATCATTTCTTTAAGCCTCCCAGTAGGGCCTGCATTGGAGATGGTGCAGTGGTCAGACTTTAGTGCATTGAACTAAGCATGTGTTGGCTCTTCTGGCTTCTGAGAGGCACTGCGTCAATTTCTTCAACTGCACTGGGCTGTGCATCAGAATGTTCTCCTGTACAGCGGTGCTGCATCAGAAAATTCAGCTGCAAGAAGTGTGAAGCATCAATTTTGTAGGATTCTTCAGTTCATTATGGTCGTTTGCAGCAGGAACAGCCTCCAAGGACCCAGAACTGGATTTGGCACCTCAAGGCAGGTCAGAACCCCCAACAGTGGAATTCAAGGATGCAGCAGGTGAAGTGTTTGTGTTTCTATGTCCCAGAGACTTCTTAACAGGAGGCAAGCTGTACTTCAAGTCCCTTGGAGAATCTTCTTTAAGCAGGATACCACAGCAGGGCAAACTTTCAGTCCTTAATACTGCCCACAGACAGAAGCAGCAACTGCAGGCCAACTCATCAAAGCAACACAGAGCAGAGAGGCTGTACTCCTCTTGGCAGCTCTTCAGCTCGTCTTCTTGGCAGGGTCGTCTTACTCCAGACGTAATCTAAAAGTCTGGTGTTTTAGGTCTAACACTTATACCCACTTTCAAGTCCTTGTAATAAAGTCACTCCTGCTCAGTAAGCCTAATTCTGTACTCTCTGGCCAACTCACACCACAGGGAGTGAACGGCAGCCACAGCCTAGTCAGGTGTTAGTGACAGCTCCCCCACCACTCTAGCCCAGGAAGACTCAACAGCATATGCAGGGCACATCTCAGCTTTCTATGTGTGAGTGTCTGGGGTGAATGCATAAACAAGCCCCTGTTAGTCTAAACCAGGTGTTAATACTATAGTCAGGCAGAGTCACAGGATGGTTAAACAAGACAATGATACCCTACGGGAGAGCTAGTCCTTGCAATATAAAAAAATGAAATACACGGTATTTCACTGCCAGGACATGTAAAATACGCCACAACATGTCCTACCTTTCCCATGCACTGCACTGCACCCTGCCCATGGGGGTACCTTGGCCCTACCTTAGGGGTGCCTTACATGTAAAAGTTAGGGCCTGGCAAGTGGGTGTACTTTCCAGGTTGAAATGGCAGTTTAAAACTGCAGTCACGGACACTGCAATGGCAGGCCAGAGGCAAGTTTACATGGCTACTCATGTGGGTGGCACAACCAGTGCTGCAGGCCCAATATTAACATTTTATTTACAGACCCTGGGCACACATAGTACATTTTATCAGGAACCTAATAGTAAATCAGATATGCCAATCATAGAAAACCAATCAGAATTACACAATTTTCATGGAAGCACTTGTACTTTGGCACTGACCAAAGAGCCCAGAATACCTAAACCAGCAAAAACTCAATCCAGCACAAAGTCATAAATACAGGAGCTAGAGGCAAAAATACAGGGGAAACCACGCAAGGATGTCAGGTCTAACAATGTACAAAGCATTTCCTACATGCAAAATGAGCATTTAGGAAATGCAATTACCATTGACTCAATGGTAACCATGTGCAATCTGAAAAAAAGCACCTTAATAAGCTTTTTTTTAAAAGTAAATAGAGTGCACACCTGCCCCGGGGGTATATGTATGCTCTGCATGTGTAACACTATTTGTGGGGTGAATTACCGGGAGCATATGCCCATAGCCATTCTTGGCTTAGCATTTCCAAAATAGCGATTATCTTAAAGGAAATCGCTATTTTGGAAATTCAAAACAGACCCATTAGTACGAATGGCATGGGATTACCTGATTGTGATTTTCTAATAGCAATTTCTATTCTGTAGGAATCACTATCAGGAAATCGGTAATTTCATACATATCATTTCGCATTTCCTAAATAGCGATTCCGAAGAAGTCTGTACTTAGGAAATGCAAAATTGCATTTTCATACACCTAGTCCATAGTCTGGAGATAAATTGAAGGTACAGACTGCTGGATACCAGAGAAAGGGGCCATGACTCGGGCACATGTCAATGACGAAGACATGCTGGTGAAATGAAACCAAAGGAGAAAATAACAAGTACAGCCAATGAAAAAGCAACTTTACCATTTGGATTTCTGAGCTCCAACTCCAAAACGAGCTTGGCATTTGAGAATAAATCTTTGCAGGCCCATTACATGTGTTGGTGCTGTAGATAAACATTATTAATTTAGTGGTAAAAATGCAATTTGTGAGCGAAGCAAAGAAATGCAAAATGTTCATTAAATAAAATGGATTTGATGGAAAGAACACATAGCAAACAAATGGAGATGATGGAAGGAGTGCTGAAACTTTTCAGACACTCACCCCCAGTCACAGATCTGGGTTGAATACATCATCAGTCTTTAGCATCCTGGGACCAGTTTCTTGGTAACACCCTTCATTAGCCAGGCTAGCTCGAATCCAGTAGCAAAGTGAGCTAGGGACACACGTCTGGGCATACCCTGTCAACTTAGTACAAATAAAGCAAACACAAGGAGATGATGACCGGAGCGCTGACACCTTTCAGACACTCAGCCCCAGTCACAGATCTGGGTTGAATACATCATCAGTCTTTAGATCACTCCGCCACCTCAGTTCAGACCTACCTATATGCAAATCAGTCTTAGCCCTGTGCCTCATGGGAACAGTCCAGCTCAAACTGCCAAGCCAGGTCTTCCCTGTCTGGAAGCAAGCATCCTGGGGCCAGTTTCTGGGTAACACCCTTCAACAGCCAGGCTAGCTTGAATTCAGTGGCAAAGTGAGCAAGGGACCCACATCTGGGCAGACCTTACAACTTAGGGTAAACAAAGCAAACACAAGGAGATGATGGACAGAACGCTGAAACTTTTTAGACCCTCACCCCCAGTCACAGATCTGGGTTGAATATATCATCATTCTTTAGCTCACTCCGCCACCTCAGTTCAGACCTACCTATATGCAAATCAGCCTTAGCCCTGTAGCTCATGGGAACAGTCCAGCCCGCACTGCCAAGCCAGTTCTTCCCTGACAAGAAATAAGCATCATGGGACCAGTTTCTGGGTAACACCCATCATCAGCCAGTCTAGCTTGAATCCAGTAGCAATGTGAGCAAGGGACCCACGTCTGGGCATACCCTGCCAATTTAGGGCGAACAAAGCAAATACAAGGAGACAATGGACATAGCGCTGAAACTTTTCAGACACTCACCTCCAGTCACAGATCTGGGTTGAATCCATCATCATTCTTTTAGGGGTGTGCGGAATTCGCAAAATTCACTTTCACAAACTATCGCGCAAATGTTAAAAATCTCTGCGAGCACACGGAAATATCGCGAAGATGCAGAAGTTTTTTCCCCGCATGTTTGCGGTATTTTCAGTGTGATCACGTTGAAAAATGTCTCTCTAACTTACCCATGCGGTCGATCATGGGGGCGGCCATCTTGTTTTGACTTATAACGCCCGCTTGCGCTGCTTACTTCCTGTTCCGGGTCACGCAATGCATGCAAGCGCCCGTTACGTATTTCCTGTACGGGAACGCTTTTACGTGTTTGCGCCGCCTATCGCATGCTCGGGGCAAAAATATCGCGCAAACTTGCGCATGTAGTCGCAATGTACGCGGCCAACTTGTTTTTCACTCTATGATGTGGTTCTGGGGTCTGCTTTCGAATCCTCCCTTTATCTTTTCAATGCTTATTTTCTAGAAACTTTTTTTTAATCTTTTTTGCTTATTATTATTCATACTATTTTCCTGCTTCTATATTTTAGTTTTTTGTCTTCTTTTTTGTGTTTTTTAGCTACTTTTTCTTTCTTTTTCAATTGCCTGCTATTTTTACTTCCTTTACTTACTTTTTTAATTTATTCCGGCCCCATCTCATCTGCCCCAGAACCATGTTGAAGGGTAGGGCTCGCCGCAGCCAGAGCCGCAACCGCCTTACTTGCAGAATGCCTTTGCCACAAGGGGTGCAGGCACGGGCCTTATTTGGGGAGGTGGAGTTGGCTGCACTCATTTTCTTTGTGCAGCGCCACCTCCCCTCAACCCTAGTAGCAGGTGGCAGACCTTGGTCCGGGTACGGGCTTCGGGAGCATAGACAGCGGTGGGGGAAGGTGCGCCGGGCAGTGTTCCGCTGCTCTGGGGTCCGGCGCACCCAGGCGCAGTTGACACACCGGTGGTCTGATATCCCGGACCGTGAGCAGGACCTGCTAGACCTGCTAGGAGTGGAGGTCCCGGGTCTTGGTGAGTAACTATTTAATTATTACTACTTTGTGCCTGTTCTTCTGCTCTGTGTTATATAGTGCGAATATGTTTTTTTCTTCCAACCAGCTAGAATGTTGCTGGTTACATTCCAGGTGAATTGCGTTTAAAAGTCTTCTGTAATTGTTATGACACAGGTGGTCCTCTGCGCTACTACTAATCTTACTTGTTTGCAACTTTGCGTTTGCGCTCGCTTAGCGTGATTATGTAAGAGTTTATTTTAGAGAAATTAAGTTCCGTAATGCTATAGTGACTCTAGCCCTTACTTTGTTCTATCACTAAGAGATAGGTTGCGGATTGATACTTAGATTTAGTTACTTTGTATGAGTTTGTAATTTTTTAGTGGTATGCGTGATGCCCCCTCAGTTACGTTACATGCTGCTAGTACCCCAGTGTTTATTAGAACCTTTTCTAGTTTGTTCAATGAGTGGTGGTAATACGTTTAGCACTAGCAGAACATCAGCACCAATCAATCAACCATAAATGTTGTGTGTACACAAATGTAGTCATGTGTCTTCCATTTGACCATATGCATTGTTGAGGACTAAAATAAGTAGAAATGCATACTTAATGTACAATTGGCACACCTGGAATAGGCGGGCTAGGTCAGTTGGTACGTCGTACTTAGGCTTAGTTAGTATTCTGGAATCAGAATGGAAGCCTGGATTAGTGTTGATAAATAGTAAGTAATGGATCCGCGAATCCCCCGATACTACTTGTTGACCAGATGAGATCGGTCAATTTAGTTATTGCAATTGTTGTTTACATAAGTGTTTTTCGATCGTTCTTTAAAAATATTTTATTTGTTTGACACCATCCCTCAATGTTTGTCTCTTTCTTATATCTTTCCTGTTCAGCACCCAGGGGCAGGCAGACAGGGAGGACACAGTCGGCGGGAGAACAACACCAGGAAGACACCAACGAGGGCTCCTCTGCTGGCCCTAGCAAGTCTTCTTGTTTTTAATAATAATTATTATTCCATAAATTTTACTGCACCATATTTTTCCCAAACTATTGTTTCCGTTTCCGAATGCTATTTGTTACCAACAATTACCTTCGATCTGTACTGTTTTGAAAATCTTGTTATCCCTGACTCTGCTATGATGACTCTCTGTACTACTACTAATACTAGTCTGTCTGTACGGTAGTAGCTAAGCTTGCCCAGTTGGCCACTCTTTATTTAAAAAGTTGTAAATAAAACTCTGATTCACCAGTAGCTCTAGCCATTGAGTCCAGTCCTTTGAGTCGTCCTCTTGTACTACTTCTAGTCTTATTGATCTTGAGTCTTTGTTAATCTTGAGGCTTTGACAATTCACACCAACAAATGCCCAACCAGATGTATTACTATTTTGATATGATAGGACATACTAATATTACTTTTGTTGGGATTTTGTACATACAGACCTTTGCACAATAAAATAGGATGTTGGTGATGGGAGGTTGGACCTTCCTCACACACCTAAATCTGTAGTTCAGAACCCACCACAATCCCCTCCCTGCCTAGTTATAGTAGTGTCTTGTCATAACTATTAGCTCTCCGAACCCTCCCCCCAAGATACCCAACAAGTAGACAACCCAGAACATAACACACCCAACCTCTCAGTCGTGGAAGCAATGCACATGCACACCCTTCCTTTCGCTCGCTCACTCGTGTAAGTCCACACCAAATACCGCTAAGTCTATGTAAGTTCAACATTTTTATTTTTAATTGACAAGTTCTGTACGTTGTTCTATAATGCAGCACCAGCAGGAAAATCAATACCATTAAAACAATGAAAACATTATTACACTTACTTACAGTTGGTAAATAAATCATGATAACTGAAAAGTGGTGGAAGCACCATCCTCCTCTAGGTAGGAATATAGTTTATAAATTCATAAATGAAGATCTGAGGGTATTCTGGGTACCCTTCACCTTAGAAGAACCTAGTACTGGTAGTTGTTACATCATAAGCTCTGCAAAGCTCTGGTTCGTAGAAGGGAATCTTCCGTCTGTAATGCAAAAAATGAAATGGTGCGCGTTAGTATATTGCAAGCATTTCTCAGCTGTGCCAAAAAGTAGCATTTATGGATAAGCAATATGGACTAACAGTACACCAGAACTTCATAAAAAAGTGGCTTGCTAATGTTTTGGTTGACCACTTGTACCCAGCGCTTAAACAGTAGCAGTATGAGGTCATGTGGGCTCAAAGGTGCTTTATACAACAAGCTGCAAGGTAATGTCACATGTGCAAAAAATAAAAGACACAAAGGTAAAATGGTTTCATGGCTCCGGCTAACTAAGCAAAGGCTAGAATGACCCTAGGGACCATATATAATTACTTGTGTCTACTCTACTACTACCTGATTTGTACTAGTGGCGTGTGTTGTATACTATTAACTCATTTTTCAATCTTGCGACTGACCAATAGGGGAAGGTGTATATGATGCCTAAAAAATCTGTAATGTTTTCTAGGTGCACTACTGACCACCATTGCCGGGGCCAGCGGCAGTGAAGGTGACACGAAGGGAGAGGATACAGCAGTTGCTGATACCGATGGAGCATAGGGGAGTGCCAGCACCAGTTGCAGCTGGGGGTAAGTTAGATTCATAATCCTTAACTATTGACATCACACTCACTGCAAGGGTGTACTGTATATATACTGTACTATTGAGACTTTTAGGTTCCCGGCCATTAGGATGGCAGGCGGATTGCCCCCACATGGCCGGCGGTAGTCACCGCCGACCCTCGCCATATTACAACGGCTGGGGGGTCCACGGCGGATAGAAACCGTCTGCCGATTTTCCTCACAGTCGACATGTCGACCGGGCGGAAAAGGGTTTAATATGGTGGCGGTGTCTGAAACACACCACCAGCCACATAATCTGCATTTTGGAATGCCTTTGGAAAGGCATGCGGAGTATGCTTGGGGTGCCCCTTGCAGCCCCCCATGGAGGGTACCTTTGCCGTGGTACCCCACTGCCTTTCAAAGCACAACTTGGCAGGCTCCGCACGGGTCCTGTCACGTTGTGCTTGGAAAAGCACAACATGTATTATTTGCATCGCGGCAGGAGGTGCTTTCGGCACCGCCCGCCACAATGTTAAAAATACGGGATGCGCCCGCCACTGTGTTGGGCGCATCCTTCCTAATTGTCTCCACGGGACCCCCTCCATTATGGCGGGTGGTCCCTTTTTAGCGCGAGGAATCGCCTCCCACCATCCTAATGCTGTCCTAAGTACAAAAGAGTTGTGAACGTTTGAAGAGTAATGACACCCTTTAATTGGCATTGGGGAAGGAGTATTGAGTAACCAATGGCCTCATCTATCTGTGATTCAACTCGGATTTGAAAGTTTTATGGAGAAGGCTAAAAGTCAGATCAGATCACCTGGTGTTCAACTAAAAAGTGAAAGGCAGGCGGAAGGAAGAAGGACGGGCGAGATTTAATATTTATGACTGACAGACAGAAGGATACCTGTGATGCAAGCAAAGGTGGCTGATAGTAAAGAATCTGAAGCATGGTTGGTTGAATCATGCATAAAAAAAATGCTGCAAATGTTAAAGCCCAAGCTTGTTGGAGGATAGATAGTAGATACATACGACAAATGTTATGTACTGTGCTTTATAGTGCTACCATGCCACTATGTATATAATTAACTTGTCTTACTGTTTTTCTAAGAGTATATTTTACAATTGTCTTGTTTTTTCTTTTTGATATACAGCTTCTCCTTCCAAAGTTGATCGGAAGGAGTTGGCCGCCAACGCACGGTGTCGCAAGCTGGAGGCAATCCAGCGCAAATATTGGTCTCTGGTTGTCTCGGCAGAGGAGGAGGAGGAGATTGCAGCACCTGGATCCTCCTCCAGTGCCCCGGGCCCCAGCCACCACCCTCCAGTGATACGGCGCCACTGCCAGGCGGCCGCCGAACTCCGCCTTACCATCTCTGGTGCCCCCCACTGTGGTTTCAACAGCCGCGCTCTCAAGCGCTGCGTCGCACGTCTAGAGGAGCAAATGCGTGTCGTCCTCCAATCCCACCACACATCATAGACTCCCTGTCTTCTGCCCCTTTTTTAATTCTTGTTTTGGTGGGTGCGAATTGGGTGTTGGGGTTTTGGACATTTGGACTTTCTTACGGACATTGGTTGGGGTTAGGGGGGGGTGGGTCAGCTTTTGTGGGTTTTACATAGTTTATTTTTGTTAGGGTACATTAAATCTATATTTCTACTTTATATGCAATGTTGTTAATGTTTTGTAGGTGGGGTTACAGTTTTACATCACACTGTTTCCTTGCTGGTGCAGGTCCGCCCATAGCCAGTGTTTGATTTAAATAATTGGCTGACTGTGTAAGACACAAACGGATAGATGCGACACCCCTCACTGTTTGAGATGTCCTAATAGTACTTTCAGTCTCTCTCTTCTAGTCTATGCATTCTTTATCTGGACTCAAAGGGGTGTGTGAATTCATTGAAAACATGTCTATTATTAATTATGCCTCCCCAAACTTCTCTTACTTTTGCTTGAGGTTTAACTTAGGAACAGCAATGGCTGCATGGTGAAGATGGTTTCCTTTTTCTAACATGCCATGATTGTGGTGGTGGTGGTAGACTGGTAGTATAGTAGTAGTAGTAGACACTGGTAGGGCAGCAGCATTTGCAAAAAAAGAAAATGAGACAGTCAGTCACCTTAGAGAGACTGTCCGAGGAGTAGTAGAATGAAGTATAGTACAGAACTTACCGAGCAACAATATTATGCTAAAATATTTTACAACAAACCATAATGGTGGTGGGGATAGCCTACTAGACAAAGTTACAAACTATAGTTGTGTCGAGTCACTTGACTAGGCCTACAGCGTAACAGTTAGTGCTGTGTATGATGAAGAATGACAACAAATCCAATCAATGCTGAGGTATATGTTCCTTTATTAAATAAAAATCACCTCTAAAATATACTGCTCATGGGTGGGCAAGCAGAATATCATCTCTCTGCCTTGACTTGAAATTGAAGTACTGTTGCTTTCGCCACATCCGCCCCATCAAGCGTGTGATTAATTATTGGTGTACATTTAATTTAGTCACACCTCAATAAGTCACACAGCCCGGGGGAAGAGGGTTAGGGTTTGTTGAATGGATGGGAAGGGGATTTGGGGAAAGGTTTGACAGTGAAAAACAGCACACATGGACAAACAAATAAAAATCTTTGAAGACTACCATATCCAATATATTAAGGGAGAAAAAGGAAATGCATGCATGATGATGATTGATAAGGAGACCCGGACTACATACACTTCGTGTTCTGTTGTTCCGGGCTTAATTCTTTTACAAAGCAAATAGAATTATTAAATATTGGTATAGATGAATCATAAACAGAGAGCAAACCTAATGATAATAACAACAAGAAGAACACACTGTTGTAAAGATTGTAGACAAAAAAATGAATCTAATTATTCAAAAGAAGATGAAAGTTGATACTGTTACTGTGTTATCCTGGTCAAAATGTGAACTGGATTTGCATCTCGGCATTTCTCTTGGTTCTCTCGTCCATCAATCTTGGGTGCCGCCAGTCGCCACTGCCCGCCTGGAAAATATAGATGTATTGGTAAGGTAAGTGTGCATTGTAATGTTACGGCAGGCCCGGCCTGTAATTCGATGGAAAAACAAAAAGGGATATTGAGAAACAAATTTGAAAGAAATGCATAAGTTATGGTGTAGTGCAACAAGGACACTTTCCGAGGGGGCATGTATGCATCATCTCTACTCTAGTCTGTTTCCAGCATTGACCTTCAACAACAACAGGACAGAGCAGGCCCACAGTGACGGCACATCGCTTAGCACATCCTATGTCTAGAATACTTTTTTTTAAAGAGTTGGGCAAAGCACATATCCAAACATAGCATTTTACAATTTAAGTTAGTAAATCAATGCACTACATTCATCCCACCGCTACACTCGACTACACTTCTACACAGACATTTGGGTCTGCTGTGGTTGTTGTTGACGTGTTTATCTTTTATGCCACTCATGAAACGCCCTCCTGATTGTTATTATTCCATCAATCATCTCCCATACTTGTACCGACTGACTGTGAAGATCGGCCTGCAGTAGAAGTAAAATGTTGTTATTACACAACAAGAGTAGAAATATTATTGACTTGAGTCACTCTTTAGTGTGTACAGTAAGACTACTAGTACACTTTGACTTCGCTTCATGCACAACAAACAAACAACAAAAACACTAACACCAAAATGCTCAGAGCCTGGTGTCCAATGCATGCCATTCATTTTCATTACCTGTTCCTTCTCATCTTAGTTAATGGGCCGTCTTTTTCGGCATCATCATCATGGACGGTGCTGTTGTCATACTCAGTGTGCAGATGAGTCCCCTTCCTGTATTAAGTCAAAAGCAATGTATCAGGCTGCAGTAGAAGTACAATTATTAAAAATATTTTCAAGAAGTGGAAAATTGCCTTGAGTTATATTTAGTGTGTACTGTAGAAAGATGATTAGTGCAAAATGATATAACTTCATGCACAACAAACAACAACAAAATCACTCAGTCTGCGACTCTGCGTCCAATGCATGGCATCAATCATTACCTGTTCCTTCTCATCTTAAGTTAACGGGCTGTCTTTTTCGCCATCATCATCAAGGACGGTGCTGTTGTCATACTCAGTGTACAGATTGACTCCCCTCCTGTATTCAATCAAAAGCAATGTATCAAGCTGCAGCAGAAGTACAAATTTCTTATTAAAAATATTTCCAAGAATGGGAAAATTGTCTTGAGTTACGTTTAGTGTGTACTGTAGAAAGATGATTAGTGCACATTGACATAACTTCACGCACAACAAAAAACAAAATCACTCAGTCTGCGACCCTGCGTCCAATGCATGGCATCAATCATTACCTGTTCCATCTCATCTTAAGTTAATGAGCCATCTCTCGCAGCTTTCAAAGGAGGATAGCTGTAGTAGTCATCATGTTCCACTTCTCTTTGTGGGACTGGGACAGTTTTTATTTTTTCTATTTTCCATCATCCATCATCGTGAGGGCAATGGATTTAGGGAGATTCAGTATGATGGAGCAGAGGAGCTGGATTCGGAGGATTGTACAGTGAAATGCAGACAGCTGAAAATTGTATATTGAAATAAGAAGAGTAGAAGACGGTGGTAATGGATTTGTTGTGATTTAATTTTTTTACCGGAATGACAGACACACAAATAAAGGAAAATAAGGGAGGAAGACAGTAAGTGCAAACCTAACTGTCAGGGAAGTATAGCTCGTCCTCAAACTCTGGGGGTTCAGCCAATAGTAGGTAATCATGTGACACACTACTTCCGTCACCTGATCTGCTGTCCTCATCTTCTTCCCTTGATTCATGTATTGTGTAATTTGGTGGTATGATTAATTTTGATCATTGTTAACCTCGCCATGTTTTTGGGCGGGAGACTGGTCCTTCTCACTGTTACAATGGCACCAGCAGCACTGAAAACACGTTTGGAAGAGACACTTGCGACAGGGCAAGCCAGATAGCTTATCGCCAGCCTGCTGAGCAGTGGCCATTCAGTCCTTTTCCTATACCAATTCTGCGATGGGTTTTAATCAATGTACACCTCTGTTGGGTCTTCCAGATAAGCCTGGACCATTTGCTCAATGTTCAGGGGTGCTGCTGCTAAGCTTTCGGGCTTTTTTCTCTGTGCATCAGCACTGTGCTTATTAATGCCTAACTGTAAATACCAATCTTGTAACAATTCTACTGGGACCAATGATCCAGTTATTGTTGCTGTTGTCGATAGGGATGGTGAGTGTTGTGAGCCAAACGCACAGCCCTCAGCCTCCAAAGTTGCACTTGATGGTGCATGTCCTGCTGCAGTACTTCTTGTGGGTTGATCTTGCAGGCTTTTAATTAGCAGCCATTCATTTTCCAACTTACACGCTGCCTCAGCTACCCAGGTTTTGTAGCGAGCAACATTCATCTCTGAAAAAGGAATGAATTTCTTCAGTCCCAATTTTTGCCCGTGGATCTAGAATTGTGGCAGAAATGTAATGTTCTTGTGACAAAATCCTATTTTGCACCCTTGTATTTTCAGCTAAGCGACGAGCTAAGCTCTCCACCAAGTCATAGGCCTCCTTTCTTTCCTCTACACCTTTGTATGATTCAGGCACCTTCTTCAGCTGATGCTCTAGCATGTGCAATAATGGGATAGCTTGGCCCATTGTACAGTCCTCCTTGCTGACTTCACGTGTGAAGACCTCAAAAGGACGAAGCATCTCAGTCAGGCATTTAACTAGGCACCATTGTTCCATCTGAAGGGTCATGCCTTTCACAGTAGCATCCAGTCTTCGCATGACACATTCATTGAGTGGCCTGTACTGCTCAAACCGATGAACAAGCATGTAATTTATTTATTTATTTATTAAGAGTTTTGTATAGCGCGAACAAGACCCTTGGGTATCAGAGCGCTTCTCATTACATGAGGTACTAATAGTCCTGCATTGTTATCTTAACTTTACAATATTATGAGGTAGGTACATATAAGATACATAAAGCGATAATATCAATAAAATTTCTACAAAGAGTAATAGCATATAGTATGACACAGGTTTTAGTATATTGTAAAATATAATGTGTAATAGAATCAATCGATCCTAATGGTCTATTTCCTGTGTATGTTTCAGCTCCAGTCAATAAACATGAATTCTGACTTCCCGTGCCTCGTCTATGGAAGGAATTTAATAATAATAATAATACGACATTTTCTAAAGCGCGAACAGCTACTTCACACGGAGGTGTCCCGGCGCTAGAAGAGCAGGCATGGCCACAAGGACCAGAATTGAGCGACTAGCGCAGTTGGGTGAAGAGCCAGGACTTCTGCATCTGCTTAAAGCAGGACTCAGAGGGGGCCTGCTGAAGCGCTGGGGGCAGGGTATTCATAGTGCCGCCAAATTGGTCGAGAAGGTTCGTCCTCCCAACCGAGCACTTTTTAGTCGTGGAACTGCAAGCTGAACGGGGCAGTTGGAGCAGAGGGAGCGGGCCAGGATGTATCTCAGCAACCAAGCTCTCAGGTAATTTGGGCAGGTACCATACAGAGATCTAAAGGCCAACGTGAGTGCCTTAAATTTGATCCTGCTGGCTACTGGTAACCAGTGAAGTGAAAGAAGGTGTAGAGAGACCGAATGCTTAAAAGGAATACGCATTAACAGTCTCGCAGCTGCATTCTGGACCAGTTGCAAACGCTGAGTTAGGTACTTTGGTAAGCCCAGATAGAGGCCGTTTGCGTAATCCAGCCTTGATATCACTGTGGCATGGATTACTGTTCTTTGGCAGCCCTCTGGTAGGAGTCGCAGAATCTTCCGTAGATTCCTCAACTTACACAGACAGCACCCAACTACTTGCTGGATGTGCGAGGCAATGGACAAGCTGTCGTCCCACCGCACCCCCAGATTTTTTGCCGTTTGGCTAGGCGAAGGGGCCGGTCCCATCGCCGCGGGCCACCAAAGCTCCGAGGGTGGAGGGGAAACTTTGCCAAAGAAGATCACTTCCATCTTGTTTGCATTAAGTTTTAATTTGTTTGTGTTCATCCAGCACGCAACGTCTTGGAGACAGCCCTTGAAGCTCGAAAAGGCCGCCTCCGACACCTCCGAATACGGAAACACCAGTTGGGTGTCATCGGCATATGAAATTGCCTTGACCCCCCAATTGGCAATCAGGGTAAAAAGTGGCGCCAGGTAGATATTAAATAATAGTGGGCTAAGTGCCGACCCCTGAGGGACGCCACAGCTGAGGATCTTAGGTGTTGAAGAGACGGGCCCCAGCGCCACCTTCTGGGTTCTCTGAGTCAGATACGACTGTATCCACCCCAGCGCCTGGTCCTGGAGGCCTACCTCTGCCAGTTGCCTCAACAGCCTTGCGTGGTCAACCGCATCAAAAGCAGCCAACAGATCCAGGAGCACCAGCATGGCTGAGTCTCCCGAATCCATTGACCACCTCACTGACTCTGCCACCTCAATCAGTGCTGTCTCAGTACTAAAGCCGGGTCTAAAGCCTGATTGCGTCTCATGCAATATCCTATTTACCTCAATGAATTTACTTAACTGCCGCTGGATTACTTTCTCAAACATTTTGCCCGGCGCTGCCAGCAGAGAAATCAGACGAAGGTTACTAAGGTCCGTGGGATCCCCATTTGTTTTTTTCTTTGACGGGAGGAGGGTGGCATGTTTCCATATCTTCGGGGACACCCCCGAGGAGATGGACATATTCAAGATGTGCTGTATTGTGGGAGCCACAAAGTCAGCCATGGTGCTTCAGAGCTTAGGTGGACAGGGGTCGTCAGGTGATCCTGACTTACAACGACTTCGCTCCTGCATGACCGAGTTCAGAGCTATCGGCTGGAATTGTGCCAGAGTTTCACCAGCCACCTCTTTGACAACCAGATCCGTCTTCACCGTTCTCCTCTCCGGGCCGAAGGACTAATAACCTCGCTTAATTTTGCAGTCAAAGAAATCTGAAATGCTATCGCACAGTGTGGCCGACGGGGGGACCTCCCTCTCAATACACCTGGGTTTGAAAAAGGACTGTACCACCTTAAAGATTTACTTACTCGAGTGTTCTGCCTGCTGAATTGATGCCGCAAAGAACTGTTTTTTTGCCTTTCTAACAGCCTTCTGCAGTTTTTTGGAGGCTTCCTTATATCGGGCTTTTTCCAGGGTCCCGTAGTTTACCCTCCAAAGCCTCTCCAGCCTCTTACACGCTGCCTTCTCTACTCTAAGGTCCTGTGAAAACCAGGGAGCGGAAGGGGAATCCCGCTTGGACATTTAGCGTTTTGCCGGTGCAATGGATGACACCATATTCCCGATCCAGTCATTAAACAGCTGTGCATCTATATTAACATTCAAGGTTAAAGTTGGTATATTCTGAGCCAGAACTGGGCCCATAGTGGCAGGGACTAGCTTCTTCCATTGTCTCCTCACAAAGGAGCACTTGCTTGTCGCAGGTCTATCTGCCGGTACATTTATTTTAAATGGAATAAGCGAATGGTCTGACCAAACTAACGGCAGTGCCGCCTCTACCGCCACATTTTTAATGTTGGAGAAAATTAAATCAAGCGTATGACCCGCTCTATGTGTAGGGCCATCGTTGATAAGTCTCAAATTGGCTGCATTTAGTGTGGCCTTCAGTGTCTCTGCAGGGACGCAGCCCTCCTTATCCATATGGATGTTAAAATCCCCGACAGTGAGGAATTGAGGATGAAGGAGTGAACTCTGAACGATAGTATCCATCAGAGCTGTCAGGTTGGGATCATCCCCACCAGGAGGGCGGTATATAACTAACTAGGGATAGCTGAGGTCCCACCTGAAGGCAGAAGTGTATCCCCTCCAGTCCCGGAATCAGTGTAGGAGCGGAGGATGTTAGTGTAAACTGCTCCTTAAATATAACAGCCACACCCCCTCCTCTTCTAGCGCCTGCCCAGTTAGAAAAACATATTTTATACCCTGAGGGTGCTGCCAGCGCAATGGAGGTCACATTATCCTCATTGAGCCAGGTCTCTGTTAAAAACAGAGCATCCCACTCAAGACCTTCCAGTAGCAGCTAAATGTCATCTGCATGCTTGGCTAGAGATCTACAATTCAAAAGGCTAGCTCTGAAACCTCTGCTAATGGGCGGCTTGGGCTTAGTATACCCCTCTGCCTTCACACCGCCCATCGCTCCCAGTGATTTCCCGCAAGCCCCTCATGCCTGAGGGAGGGCGACAGCCCATAGGTCTGTCCTATGGGCGCAACAATCAGCCGCCGTGTTTACTCATTAGGAAGATCTTAGTTTCCCTCTTAAAGGATGCTGTATCTTCAATCTTTCTAATGTTTGACGGAAGTGAATTCCAGATTCTAGGGGCTGCTCCTGAGAAAGCCCTGTCGTAAGTTTTCTTCTTCCGGAAGATGGCTGGTCTCAGCATTAGCTCATTTGTGCTCCTGGCTGGTCTGTTAACCCCAGATAACTTAATTTTCTGAGCAAGGTATTTGGGTGTATTGTGGTGGAGCGCCTTGTGGGTTATGCATGCCATTTTTAGCTGGAATCTGGCTTCGGACGGTAGACAGTTTAATGCCTTCAAATGTGGCGATATATGGTCAAATTTCCTTGATCCTGTGATCAGTTGTGCGGCTGCATTGAGACATGCTTTCAGAGGTGCTGTTGAAATTTTTGTTAGACCTGCTAGTGTTGTGCATTCACATGAGTTCCAACGTGTTGCCACCTCCTGGATGAGTGCTTTGACTGGCTTGTTATATTCATTTTGAATGATCCTCAGCTGTTTCTGAGCTTTAAAAGATTGGCTGAAATGAGTACATATTCTTCGGCAGATGGTCACTATGGGTTCTTTTTTCAGAAAGTCTTGAACTATAATGTTTATGCAATGCGCCAAACACAGAACCCTGAAATAGGAACCAAGGTCCATGACCTTAAGTACATTACTGCCATTATCTGTGGCAACAAAACCAATACTAAGCCCTCTTGGACGCAGCCATTCAAAAACCTTGCTGCGAAACTCTTGCAAAATGTTTACAGCAGTATGAGATTTCTCCATGGCGAACATGGCTACAGTTGATTGTTTCCGAGTAGCTTTAAAAATCCCAGCTGTGTCAACATCACCTCGTTCAGATAGCTTATCGCTAACCCCCACAAAAGAGACCCAGTGTGCAGTGATGCACATGTAATCTGTGGCTTGCCAACTGGTCCAAATGTCTGTTGTCAGGTGGATATTGTGAAAAGCACTCTGCTGCAAAGCTTGTCCAACCAATTCCAGCACATCATGATGTAGTGTCGGTACAGCAAGTCTTGCGAAATTGGACCGGCTGGGAACCTTACATTTAGGGCAGATGGCTGACACAATTCAAGGAAACCCACCCCTTCCACAAATGAAAAAGTAGAAGGTCCAGCGCCAACATTTTAGCCAGCTTCCCATTGTACAACAGTGCCGTTTGGTGGTTGCGATGGAACTGCCCCTCCAACCTAAGCATGCTCTCAATGGTAGGCTGGATTACTTTCCTTTGTGGTGCTGTTGTTTTCATTAACCCACTTAGGCTCAACGATGCACTTTGTCTCATTGCTGTACTCGGTCGCCTTGGTGTCTCAGGCTGACCCAGAGTATGGCTCTTACTGCTGTGCCACTCAGATGTTACTGAGGAGGATGTGGGCGGTATCACCAGGCCAGCGCTAGAAATAACTCTCTCTTCTTCACCTTCCACCGCAATAATATCGTCCCCTAATTCTTCAAGCCCAACTTCAATGGGTTGAGTTTTTTTACTTTGTTTTATCTGAAGTAGGTGATTCTACCACATGATAGTGTGGTGTATTCTGAGATGACTTGCTTGGCCTCCGGTACCATAGCTTGTAGCAAGTTTACCGCGCCGAACACATGTGCGACAAAGTGAGCATATAGCAACATTCTCCTCCTTAGTGCTAACACAAAAGAAGTCCCAAACTGGGGAGGAAAACTTTCTGGCACTGCTGAATGTGCCACTTTCAATACCAGATGAACTGGATGGTGTGCTTGGAATGTGACTCTGTGCAGCTACACTGTGACTTTTACTACTACCACCACCACTACCTAGCTTGAGCTGGATGTAGTAGGTCCCTGCCGGGCATTTGAAAATATGGCAGCTGGAGGTCGTGGTGGTGTAACCTGTGTTTGTGGTATCCGTGCTACATCCCGCTTAGTAGCAGCCTTTCTGGATAGGGTGAGAATGTTGGTCTCCATCCCCTTTGGGCTGGGAGTGATGTGCCTGATGACTTGCTCGTTTGTCTCTTCATCAACATCATCCCCCTCTTGTACATCTACCTCTATAACTGTAAGTTTTTCTGGAACCTTCCTTTTCAGAAGCATTGTCTTGTGGTGTGCATCACTCTCAGACTGAGATGGTGGCTGCCAAGTGGCATCACGATCATCAGAAGCGGGGCTTCAAGAAGAAGATGATGGACTCAGCCTCCTTTTCCTTGCTGGTGGTCTGGAAGACAATAGATCTTCCGAAACAGTGGTTTGCTCCACTTTGTCTGCATGAAGCTCGATTTCATGGAATGCCCCTACATCAGGAGCAAAAACTACTATTGTGGGCTGCTGCTGCTGTTCTTGTTGCGGCTGCTGCTGCTGTTATTGTTGCGGCGGCTGCTGCTGTTCTTGTTGTGGCTGCACACTTATCTGCTGAGTTTCCACCTACGTTGATTGTGCACTACTTTGCGATAATGACATTTCAACATCGCTGTTCCTTAGTAGACAGGTTATCTCTGTGACACTCAAAGGCTTGGGCCGAGGTTGATGTGGTTGGAATTCTGGTGCGGAGGTGCTGCTTCCAGCTTGGTTCCCGGACAGCGTTGCTTAAGGAGTAAATTTTTTGGTCCCAAAAACAACAGTGGCCGGCACACCAGTCGTGGTTAACGGCACTTCCTTTTTCTGTTCCTTCTTCTCACCAGCAACTTTCTTGGTACTGGACCTGGTACCTGTGGACATCTTCTTCAGATGTCAGGCAGGACGCAGATGCACAACAAGTTGTGGTCACACATGGACGTGAGGCGCAGAAGGACTGCTGTCTGGCTGGCAGTACAACGGGTGATGAGATGAGGATGATGATGACACCTACTCCTCTGGGTTTTTGTGCACCTAAAAGCAAATGAGCCAGGAGAAGAACATCAGTGAAATGTTACATTTGTTGTTGTAGTTCAGTTACTTAGTACTGTACTAGTGCAAACAAAAGATATAGTATTAGCCATTTCTTAGACTTCACTTGGAGACTCGCCGTAGCCAATGTCGGTTCCTCGCATGGCTAGTTCCGCTCGTAAATTAAGGAAGATCGTGTGACTTGAGTAACTTCCTAGACGCTTGCTATTTTTCATCCCCTATATATCTTGTTGGGCGGACACAGTAAAGATTATAAGATTTCACGACTTTTGAACTGAGACGGTGGCCACCACCCCACCCTGTTGGGTGGTAGTTTGGGTTGGCCGATAAGATTTGCCCCAGATTGGACCAGGGCATGGAAGACCAGAGTACCCATGTCCTGATAAAGCCTACATCATCTGGCTGAAACGCGACCGCGACTGCGTCAACACTTTTGGCTTTGAACAGAGTCCCTTAGTTAAATTGCAGAAAGATTTGATTTTCTCATTGATGCACCTACACAAATATAGGTTGGGTATATGTGTTAACCCCCTGGTGCTTTTTGTTCGGGACTACCTTGTACTTGTACACTCCACTATACTTTGAGAGGAGGTACATATGTAAATTGGCGTGTATATATATAATTGTGTATATATTTTTTGTCTTGAGGGTACATACAAGTGATTTTGATACTGTATATGTTTTGTATATTTGTATATAATGTATATGTGATGTGTTGTATATAAACTGTGTTCTATTGTGCCTCTCTGGCTGTCCGCCCATATATGTGTATATGAACTTCGATATATTCTTTTTTGATTTAATTTGTTGATCACAAGATAATTAATTGTTTCTTGTTTGACAATTAAAAGTGGATTGATCCCTTCAGTACCTTTTCTCTCTACTTTCTCATCCTTGGATGTCTCCTGCTCAGGTACGGGAGGGTAAGGTGGGCAGAACCCCTAACCAGTTTTTCTAGTCAATATGAAAACCATGCAGGCCTATATAGCAAAAGCAGGACACTAATAACTCCCACACAAAAGAAGGCCACCAGGCACATGGACGCTCACAAATCACAAGCAAGAAGCAGGGGCCTGGGAAACCACAGGAGATGACAAAAGACCTATAAAAGCCAGGAAAAGAATGCATGCTAAAGCACAGGCCCCAAAAAGGTCTGCATGGTGCATGCATTGCACATCAACACACACCAGACACACACAACAAAGGTATGTCTTTAAGAAGCCCCACATCCCAAAGCCCACCCCAAAATAAAAAACTTCCCAACTCAATCAAGGGCATCCATGCCCTAAATGATGTCTAAATTCAACAGACCACACAGAAACACTTGATTAATAAAGCTGTGGCTAACTCCTCTGAGCCTACTGGATGAAAGCAGGCCTGTTGGCAGAAAAGGGCAGACAAGCTTGCAGGCCCATGCTTCAAAATTGCCACTAGCCACATAACCAGGCCCAACATCAGAATGCCCACCCCAAGAAAACACACTTCCCAACTCAATCCAATGCCATCAATGTCCTAAATGATGTCTAATAATTCAACAGACCACACAGAAACACTTGATTAATAAAGCTGTGGCTACCTGCTCTGAGCCTACCGGATGAAAGCAGGCCTGTTGCCAGACTAGGCAAGACAAGCTTGCAGGTCTAGGCTTTAAAATGGAGACCAGCCTAATGGCCATGCTCAACATCAGAACGCCCACCCCAAGAAACACACTTCCAAACTCAATCCAATGCCATCAATGCCCTAAATGATGTCTAATAATTCAACAGACCACACAGAAACACTTGATTAATAAAGCTGTGGCTACCTGCTCTGAGCCTACCGGATGAAAGCAGGCCTGTTGGCAGACAAAGCCAGACAAGCTTACAGGGCTAGGCTTCAAAATGGCCACCAGCCACATGCCCAGATCCAACATCAGAAAGCCCACCCCAAGAAAACATATTTCCCAACTCAATCCAATGCCATCCATGCCCTAAATGATGTCTACAAATTCAACAGACCACACAGAAACACTTGATTAATGAAGCTGTGGCTACCTGCTCTGAGCCACCTGGATGAAAGCATGCCTGTTGCCAGACTAGGCAAGACAAGCTTGCAGGTCTAGGCTTTAAAATGGAGACCAGCCTAATGGCCATGCTCAACATCAGAACGCCCACCCTAAGAAACACACTTCCAAACTCAATCCAATGCCATCATGCCCTAAATGATGGTAAAAATTCAACAGGCCTCACAGAAACACTTGATTAATAAAGCTGTGGCTACTTGCTCTGAGCCTACTGCATGAAATCAGGCCTGTTGCCGGACTAGGCCAGACAAGCTTTCAGGCCTAGGCTTCAAAATGGCCACCAGCCACATGGCCAGGCCCAACATCAGAAAGCCCACCCCAAGAAAACTCACTACCCAAACCAATCCAATGCCATCCATGCCCTAAATGATATCTAAAAATTGAATAGACCACAAAGAAACACTTGAATAATAAAGCTGTGGCTACCTGCTCGAGCCAACTGGATGAAAGCAGGCCTGTTGGCGTGGAGTGCAAAAAACGATGGATTTAGGCCCAGATCATTGTACTGGGGTGAATGTAAGACATTGATCTACATTCTGTCCATCAAATTGTTTTTTGTAATTTTCTCCCTGAGTGTACTGGGGTAGCTCAGACGTGGGTCCCAGAGCCTCCACACCACTGGAGTCAAGCTAGCCGGGCTGATGAGAGGTGTTACCTCGAAACCGGTCCGGTCCTCGGATGCTTGATTCCGGTCTGGGAAAGATATGGCTGTGTAGTTTGGACTGGACTGTTCCCCTGGGGCACAGGGTCAGAGCTGATTTGAATAAAGTCATTATCTAACCCAGGGTGGTGTGGAGTGCAAAAAACGATGTCTTTAGGCCCAGATCATTGTACTGGGGTGAATGTAAGACATTGATCTACATTCTGTCCATCAAATTGTTTTTTGTAATTTTCTCCCTGAGTGTACTGGGGTAGCTCAGACGTGGGTCCCAGAGCCTCCCCACCACTGGAGTCAAGCTAGCCGGGCTGATGAGAGGTGTTACCTCGAAACCGGTCCGGTCCTCGGATGCTTGATTCCGGTCTGGGAAAGATATGGCTGTGTAGTTGGGACTGGATTGTTCCCATGGGGCACAGGGTCAGAGCTGATTTGCATAAAGCCATTATCTAACCCAGGGTGGTGTGGAGTGCAAAAAACGATGGATTTAGGCCCAGATCATTGTACTGGGGTGAATGTAAGACATTGATCTACATTCTGTCCATCAAATTGTTTTTTGTAATTTTCTCCCTGAGTGTACTGGGGTAGCTCAGACGTGGGTCCAAGGGCCTCCACACCACTGGAGTCAAGCTAGCCGGGCTGATGAGAGGTGTTACCTCGAAACCGGTCCGGTCCTCGGATGCTTGATTCCGGTCTGGGAAAGATATGGCTGTGTAGTTCGGACTGGGCTGTTCCCATGGGGCACAGGGTCAGAGCTGATTTGCATAAAGCCATTATCTAACCCAGGGTGGTGTGGAGTGCAAAAAACGATGGATCTAGGCCCAGATCATTGTACTGGGGTGAATGTAAGACATTGATCTACATTCTGTCCATCAAATTGTTTTTTGAATTTTCTCCCTGAGTGTACTGGGGTAGCTCAGACGTGGGTTCCAGAGACTCCACACCACTGGAGTCAAGCTAGCCGGGCTGATGAGAGGTGTTACCTCGAAACCGATCCGGTCCTCGGATGCTTGATTCCGGTCTGGGAAAGATATGGCTGTGTAGTTTGGACTGGACTGTTCCCATGGGGCACAGGGTCAGAGCTGATTTGCATAAAGCCATTATCTAACCCAGGGTGGTGTGGAGTGCAAAAAACGATGGATTTAGGCCCAGATCATTGTACTGGGGTGAATGTAAGACATTGATCTACATTCTGTCCATCAAATTGTTTTTTGTAATTTTCTCCCTGTTGGCAGACTAGGCCAGACAAAGCTTGCAGGCCTAGGCTTCAAAATGGACACCAGCCACATGGCCAGGCCAAACATCAGAAAGCCCACACCAAGAAAACACACTTCCCAACTCAATCCAATTCCATCCATGCCCTAAATGATGTCTAAAAATTCAACAGACCACACAGAAACACTTGATTAATAAAGCTGTGGCTACCTGCTCTGAGCCTACTGGATGAAAGCAGGCCTGTTGCCAGACTAGGCCAGACAAGCTTGCAGGCCTAGGCTTCAAAATGGCCACCAGCCACATGGCCAGGCTTAACATCAGAAACCCCAACCAAGAAAACACACTTCCCAACTCAATCCAATGCCATCCATGCCCTAAATGATGTCTAAAAATTCAACAGACCACATATAAACACTTAATTCATAAAGCTGTGGCTACCTGTATTGAGCCTACTGGATGAAAGCAGGCCTGTTGCCAGACTAGGCCAGACAAGCTTGCAGGCCTAGGCTTCAAAATGGCCACCAACCACATGACCAGGCCCAACATCAAAAAGCCCACCCAAGAAAACACACTTCTCATCTCAATCCAATGACATCCATGCCCTAAATGATGTCTAAAAATTCAACAGTGAAAAAAAGAAAAGTCTTACAGCACGTAAGAACTGCCCTGAGCACTCTTGATGCACAACAAGTGCGTACTTGTAGGTTAACTTGAAAGTAATTCAATTGATATTTAGAATTTTAAGAATATTTATTCATCCAAATGTTTTGAATTTGTTCAAAAGGACATGATTTTCATGAGTACATATTTCTTCATATGATTTCACTTTTGATCAAACATCCATAGTACTTCATAGCAATTCATGGCACATGATTAGTTTAAGATGACATGGAAACCCGATGCATTTCGTGCTAAAGTAGCACTTCTTCAGGGGGATATTATTCTGAAAAGAAAACATAAACCGTGTTGTGGATATTTGTTGAACAGGAACCACATAGCACATACACATATACTCTGAAGCAATATTTATATACAAAATCAAAGTAGGAAGGACCGATATAATGCCCCAGAATCGAATTATAACCATCAACAAAAAACTGTTCAAATGCAGTTGAGAGAACATACATATATAGATTGAGATTTGGACGTGCATCAAAATAGAATTAAACCAGAAAGCCACGAAAACTCCACCAAGAATTCAGAAAAGATTAGAAAGACTGAGATGTGCGTTAAGTATACAACCACGAGACAAAAAAGATATGTATAGCAACCAGTGAAAAAATCTGATCTGGTGAAAAATTAGAGGTGTCCGAAAAAATCGTGATAACATGTAGAAATCACCCTGAAAGATGTGTCTGAATAATCAATAAACCTTCACGATACAGTGAAACCGTCTCTTCAAAAGGACGAGAAAACCGCCACCAGAGTCACAGAAACGTCGAGATAAAAAGAACACTTACCCGTCACCAAGAACAAGCATGTACGGTAAAAGTGTGTCCGAGTCAAGACCCGGAAGACGCCGAGTGTGCGCACAAGCTGCCATTTAAAAAGTGGAGGAAAATAGAGATAGGACTCGCGATAACACAATGCCAGAAAATAGTAAAGTGCAAAGAAGGACCACAGCGTGCCAGAAAATATCTTTCAAGCAAGCCGGGCCGAAGACGGCTGAAATGCCAGAAACCGGTCCCCGGTAGCTTGTCTCCTTTCTGGTGAGGAATTGGCTTGGTAGTTTAGTCTGCCCTGTTCCCATGATGCACTGGGCCAGGGACAGACTGATTTGCATATAGCCAGGTTCTGAGCTGGGATGGGGCAGTGAGATAAATAACGGTGATGGATCAAGCCCTGATCTTTGGACTGGGTAAGAGTGGTCTGCTCAATTCAGACACTCTGTTCATCACCACCCCCTTTTCTGAATCGTTTTTGGCCACTATAGGTGTGGCAGGGTATACTCAGACATGAGTCCCTTTCTCACTGCTCCATCAGGATTCAAGCAAGCCGGGCCGAAGACGGCTGAAATGCCAGAAACCGGTCCCCGGTAGCTTGTCTCCTTTCTGGTGAGGAATTGGCTTGGTAGTTTAGTCTGCCCTGTTCCCATGATGCACTGGGCCAGGGACAGACTGATTTGCATATAGCCAGGTTCTGAGCTGGATGGGGCAGTGAGATAAATAACGGTGATGGATCAAGCCCTGATCTTTGGACTGGGTAAGAGTGGTCTGCTCAATTCAGACACTCTGTTCATCACCACCCCCTTTTCTGAATCGTTTTTGGCCACTATAGGTGTGGCAGGGTATACTCAGACATGAGTCCCTTTCTCACTGCTCCATCAGGATTCAAGCAAGCCGGGCCGAAGACGGCTGAAATACCAGAAACCGGTCCCCGGTAGCTTGTCTCCTTTCTGGTGAGGAATTGGCTTGGTAGTTTAGTCTGCCCTGTTCCCATGATGCACTGGGCCAGGGACAGACTGATTTGCATATAGCCAGGTTCTGAGCTGGGATGGGGCAGTGAGATAAATAACGGTGATGGATCAAGCCCTGATCTTTGGACTGGGTAAGAGTGGTCTGCTCAATTCAGACACTCTGTTCATCACCACCCCCTTTTCTGAATCGTTTTTGGCCACTATAGGTGTGGCAGGGTATACTCAGACATGAGTCCCTTTCTCACTGCTCCATCAGGATTCAAGCAAGCCGGGCCAAAGACGGCTGAAATGCCAGAAACCGGTCCCCGGTAGCTTGTCTCCTTTCTGGTGAGGAATTGGCTTGGTAGTTTAGTCTGCACTGTTCCCATGATGCACTGGGCCAGGGACAGACTGATTTGCATATAGCCAGGTTCTGAGCTGGGATGGGGCAGTGAGATAAATAACGGTGATGGATCAAGCCCTGATCTTTGGACTGGGTAAGAGTGGTCTGCTCAATTCAGACACTCTGTTCATCACCACCCCCTTTTCTGAATCGTTTTTGGCCACTATAGGTGTGGCAGGGTATACTCAGACATGAGTCCCTTTCTCACTGCTCCATCAGGATTCAAGCAAGCCGGGCCGAAGACGGCTGAAATGCCAGAAACCGGTCACCGGTAGCTTGTCTCCTTTCTGGTGAGGAATTGGCTTGGTAGTTTAGTCTGCCCTGTTCCCATGATGCACTGGGCCAGGGACAGACTGATTTGCATATAGCCAGGTTCTGAGCTGGGATGGGGCAGTGAGATAAATAACGGTGATGGATCAAGCCCTGATCTTTGGACTGGGTAAGAGTGGTCTGCTCAATTCAGACACTCTGTTCATCACCACCCCCTTTTCTGAATCATTTTTGGCCACTATAGGTGTGGCAGGGTATACTCAGACATGAGTCCCTTTCTCACTGCTCCATCAGGATTCAAGCAAGCCGGGCCGAAGACGGCTGAAATGCCAGAAACCGGTCCCCGGTAGCTTGTCTCCTTTCTGGTGAGGAATTGGCTTGGTAGTTTAGTCTGCCCTGTTCCCATGATGCACTGGGCCAGGGACAGACTGATTTGCATATAGCCAGGTTCTGAGCTGGGATGGGGCAGTGAGATAAATAACGGTGATGGATCAAGCCCTGATCTTTGGACTGGGTAAGAGTGGTCTGCTCAATTCAGACACTCTGTTCATCACCACCCCCTTTTCTGAATCGTTTTTGGCCACTATAGGTGTGGCAGGGTATACTCAGACATGAGTCCCTTCCTCACTGCTCCATCAGGATTCAAGCAAGCCGGGCCGAAGACGGCTGAAATGCCAGAAACCGGTCCCCGGTAGCTTGTCTCCTTTCTGGTGAGGAATTGGCTTGGTAGTTTAGTCTGCCCTGTTCCCATGACGCACTGGGCCAGGGACAGACTGATTTGCATATAGCCAGGTTCTGAGCTGGGATGGGGCAGTGAGATAAATAACGGTGATGGATCAAGCCCTGATCTTTGGACTGGGTAAGAGTGGTCTGCTCAATTCAGACACTCTGTTCATCACCACCCCCTTTTCTGAATCGTTACTGGATGAAAGCAGGCCTGTTGCCAGACCAGGTCAGACCAGCTTGCAGGCCTAGGCTTCAAAATTGCAACCAGCCACATGGTCAGGCCCAACATCGGAACGCCCACCCCAAGAAAACACACTTCCCAACTCAATCCAATGCCATCCTTTCCTTAAATGATATCTAAAAATTCAACTAACCACACAGAAACACTTGATTAATAAAACTGTGCCTACTTGCTCTGAGCCTACTGGATGAAAGCAGGCCTGTTGGCAGACTAGGCCAGATAAGCTTGCATGCCTATGCTTCAAAATGGACACCAGCCACATGGCCAGGGCAAACATCAGACAGCCCACCCCAAGAAAACACACTTCCCAACTCGTTCCAATGCCATCCCTGCCCTAAATGATGTAAACAATTCAACAGACCACACAGAAACACTTGATTAATAAAGCTGTGGCTAGCTGCTCTTAGCCTACTGGATGAAATCAGGCCTGTTGCTAGACTAGGCCTGACAAGCTTGCATGCCTAGGCTTTAAAATGGCCACTAGCCACATGGCCAGGCCCAACAACAGAAAGCCCACCCCAAGAAACACACTTCCCAACTCAATCCAAAGCCATCCATGCCCTAAATGATGTCTAAAAATTCAACAGACCACACAGAAACACTTGATTAATAAAGCTATGGCTACCTGCTCTGAGCCTACTGGATGAAAGCAGGCCTGTTGCCAGACTAGACCAGATAAGCTTGCAGGCCTAGGCTTCAAAAAGGCCACCAGCCACATGGCCAGGCTCAACAACAGAAAGCCCACCCCAAGAAAACACACTTCCCAACTCAATCCAAAGCCATCCATGCCCTAAATAATGTCTGAAAATTCAACAGACCACACAGAAACACTTGATTATTAAAGCTGTGCTAACTGCTCTGAGCCTACTGGATGAAAGCAGGCCTGTTGCCAGACTAGGCCAGACAAGCTTGCAGGCCTAGGCTTCAAAATGGCCACCAGCCACATGACCAGGCCCAACATCAGAAATCCCACCCCAAGAAAACACACTTCCCAACTCAATCCAATGCCATCCATGCCCTAAATGATGTCTGAAAATTCAACAGGCCACATATAAACACTTGATTAATAAAGCTGTGGCTACCTGCTTTGAGCCTACTGGATGAAAGCAGGCCTGTTGCCTGACTAGGCCAGACAAGCTTGCAGGCCTAGGCTTCAAAAAGGCCACCAGCCACATGACCAGGCCCTACAACAGAAAGCCCACCCCAAGAAACACACTTCCCAACTCAATCCAAAGCCATCCATGCCCTAAATGATGTCTAGAAATTCAACAGACCACACAGAAACACTTGATTAATAAAGCTGTGGCTACCTGCTCTGAGCCTACTGGATGAAAGCAGGCCTGTTGCCAGATAAGCTTGCAGGCCTAGGCTTCAAAAAGGCCACCAGCCACATGGTCAGGACCAACAACAGAAAGCCTACCCCAAGAAAACACACTTCCCAACTCAATCCAAAGCCATCCATACCCTAAATAATGTCTGAAAATTCAACAGACCACACTGAAACTCTTGATTATTAAAGCTGTGCTAATTGCTCTGAGCCTACTGGATGAAAGCAGACCTGTTGCCAGACTAGGCCAGACAAGCTTGCAGGCCTAGGCTTCAAAATGGCCACCGGCCACATGGTCAGGCCCAACATCGGAATGCCCACCCCAAGAAAACACACTTCCCAACTCAACCCAATGCCATCCTTTCCTTAAATGGATGAAAGCAGGCCTGTTGCCAGACTAGGCCAGACAAGCTTGCATGCCTAGGCTTCAAAATGGCCACCGGCCACATGGCCAGGCCCAACATCAGAAAGTCCACCCCAAGAAAACACACTTCCCAACTCAATCCATTGCCATCCAAGCCCTAAAATTTGTATAAAAATTCAACAGACCACACAGAAACACTTGATTAATAACGCCGTGGCTACCTGCTCTGAGCCTACGGGATGAAGGCAGGTCTGTTGCCAGACTAGGCCAGACAAGCTTGCAGGCCTAGGCTTCAAAATGGCCACCAGCCACATGGCCAGGCCCAACATCAAAAAGTCCACCCCAAGAAAACACACTTCCCCACTCAATCCAATGCCATCCATGCCCTAAATGATGTCTAAAAATTCTACAGACCACACAGAAAAACTTGATTAACCCGTTCAGCACGGCACAAATTCCTGCGCTGTGCTGAACGTTCCATTGGGCCTATGGAACCATGACGGAACGGTTCCGTCATGAGCACAGGCCAACCGACGCTCATGATGGAACCGTTCCGTCATGAGCATGGAAGGGGTTAATAAAGCTGTGGCTACCTGCTCTGAGCCTACTGGATGAAAGCAGGCCTGTTGCCAGACTAGGCCAGACAAGCTTGCAGGCCTAGGCTTCAAAATGGTCACCAGCCACATGGTCAGGTCCAACATCAGAACGCCCACCCCAAGAAAACACACTTCTCAACTCAATCCAATGCCATCCTTTCCTTAACCCTTTCCATGCGACCGCGATTCCCCTGGTGTGCTGTAAACAGCATGAACAGGGGCGGGCCGTGATGAACCCCACCCGTCATCAGCACACGAGCACCGTAGTGCATGACGGCTGGGTTCGCCATCAGATGGAAGGGGTTAAATGGATGAAAGCAGGCCTGTTGCCAGACTAGGCCAGACAAGCTACAGTTGCATGTTTCCGAGTAGCTTTAAAAATCTCAGCTGTGTCAACATCACCTCGTTCAGATAGCTTATCTCTAACCCCCACAAAAGAGACCCAGTGTGCAGTGATGCACATGTAATCTGTGGCTTGCCAACTGGTCCACATGTCTGTTGTCTGGTGGATATTGCGAAAAACACTCTGCTGCAAAGCTTGTCCAACCAATTCCAGTACATCATGATGTAGTGTCGGTACAGCAAGTCTTGCGAAATTGGACCGTCTGGGAACCTTATATTTAGGGCAGATGGCTGACACAATTCAAGGAAACCGACCCCTTCCACAAATGAAAAAGGGAGAAGGTCCAGAGCCAACATTTTAGCCAGCTTCCCATTGTACAACAGTGCCGTTTAGTGGTTGCGTTGGAACTGCCCCTCCAACCTAAGCATGCTCTCAATGGTAGGCTGGATTACTTTCCTTTGTGGTGCTGTTGTTTTCATTAACCCACTGAGGCTCAACAATGCACTTTGTCTCATTGCGGTACTCGGTCGCCTTGGTGTCTCAGGCTGACCTAGAGTATGGCTCTTACTGCTGTGTCACTCAGATGTTACTGAGGAGGATGTGGGCGGTATCACTGGGCCAGCGCTAGAAATAACTCTCTCTTCTTCACCTTCCACCGCAATAATATCGTCCCCTGATTCTTCAAGCCCAACTTCAATGGGTTGAGTTTTTTTACTTAGTTTTAACTGAAGTAGGTGATTCTCCCACATGATAGTGTGGTGTATTCTGAGATGACTTGCTTGGCCTCCGGTACCATAGCTTGTACCAAGCTTACCGCGCTGAACACATGTGCGACAAAGTGAGCATATAGCAGCATTCTCCTCCTTAGTGCTAACACAAAAGAAGTCCCAAACTGGGGAGGAGAACTTTCTGGCACTGCTGAATGTGCCACTTTCAATACCAGATGAACTGGAGGCGGTGCTTGGAATGTGACTCTGTGCAGCTACACTGTGACTTTTACTACTACCACCACCACTACCTAGCTTGAGCTGGATGTAGTAGGTCCCTGCCGGGCATTTGAAAATATGGCAGCTGGAGGACCTGCTGGTGTAACCTGTGTTCGTGGTATCCGTGCTACATCCCGCTCAGTAGCAGCCTTTCTGGATAGGGTGAGAATGTTGGTCTCCATCCCCTTTGGGCTGGGAGTGATGTGCGTGATGACTTGCTCGTTTGACTCTTCATCAACATCATCCCCCTCTTGTACATCTACCACCATAACTGTAAGTTTTTCTGGAACCTTCCTTTTCAGAAGCATTGTCTTGTGGTGTGCATCACTCTCAGACTGAGATGGTGGCTGTCAAGTGGCATCACTATCATCAGAAGCGGGGCTTCAAGAAGAAGACGATGGACTCAGCCTCGTTTTCCTTGCTGGTGGTCTGGAAGACAATAGATCTTCCGAAACAGTGGTTTGCTCCACTTTGTCTGCATGAAGCTCGATTTCCTGAAATGCCCCTACGTCAGGAGCAAAAACTACTATTGTGGGCTGCTGCTGCTGTTCTTGTTGCTGCTGTTGCTGCTGTTCTTGTTGCGGCGGATGCTGCTGTTCTTGTTGTGGCTGCACACTTATCTGCTGAGTTTCCGCTTACGTTGATTGTGCACTACTTTGCGATAATGACATTTCAACATCGCTGCTCCTTAGTAGACTGGCTATTTCTGCGACACTCAAGGGCTTGGGCTGAGGTTTATGTGGTTGGACCGCTGGTGCGGAGGTGCTGCTTCCAGCTTGGTTCCCGGACAACGTTGCTTAAGGAGTAAATTTTTTGGTCCCAAAAAAAACAGTGGCCGGCACACCAGTCGTGGTTAATGGCACTTCCTTTTTCTGTTCCTTCTTCTCACCAGCAACTTTCTTTGTACTGGGCCTGGTACCTGTGGACATCTTCTTCAGATGTCAGGCAGGACGCAGATGCACAACAAGTTGTGGTCACACATGGACGTGAGGCGCAGAAGGACTTCTGTCTGGCTGGCAGTACAACGGGTGATGAGATGAGGATGATGATGACACCTACTCCTCTGGGTGTTTGTGCACCTAAAAGCAAATGAGCCAGGAGAAGAACATCATTGAAATGTTACATTTGTTGTTGTAGTTCAGTTACTTACTACTGTACTAGTGCAAACAAAAGATATAGTCTAGCCATTTCTTAGACTTTGTCAAAAGGGCTATGTTATACTAATGTGTACACACTAACGGTGGGCGGCCAGCTACGCTCCGTCTGCGGAGTGTGCGTAGTGCCGCCCACTCCGCATTTTGCGGAGCTGGCGGAGCCAGGCGGCACTACGCACGCTCCGCAGACGGAGCGTAGCTGGCCGCCACCCGCCTCCCTCCCGCCCTCCCTAAATACTTTAAAATAAAGGAACGCAATAATTTTAAAAGCACTTACCTTGCCGCCGCTGGCCGCCGCGTTCCCCGGGGCTCGTTATCTTCCGTCTTCCGTATTTTGCAGTAATGCGCATGCGCGGACGGCCGCGCATGCGCATTTTCACGAGAAAATGCGCATGCGCGGCTGCCCGCGCATGCGCATTACGGCAAAATACGGAAGACGGAAGATAACGAGCCCCGGGGAACGCGGCGGCCAGCGGCGGCAAGGTAAGTGCTTTTAAAATTATTGCGTTCCTTTATTTTAAAGTATTTAGGGAGGGCGGGAGGGAGGAGGGTGGCGGGGCTGGCGGCCAGTGATTTTGCGGAGTGGGGCTACGCGGAGTGCGGAGGTGGGCGTAGTTTCTCGCCCACTTCGCGTAGCTCCGCGAAGCCCCACTCCGCGAACTCCGCCCAGGGTTAGTACACACACACACTACACTCTCAGGAAAGATAGGAAAGAGAATAAGAACCACCAAAATAAAAATGTATTGGGGTGGGGTGGACCCTATTTTCCATTAAATAATGTTAGCATCACATCATTCATGGAGCTGCTGCTGGCAAAGAGGGTGGATGGATGGAAGCAGTAAGCCAATACGAAAACCATGCAGGCCTATATAGCAAAAGCAGGACACTAATAACTCCCACACAAAAGAAGGCCACCAGGCTCATGGACGCTCAAAAATCACAAACGATTCAGAAAAGGGGGTGGTGATGGACAGAGTATCTGAATTAAACAGAACACTCATACCCAGTCAACAGATAAGGGCTGGATCCATCACCGTTTTTTTAGCTCACTGCACCATCCCAGCTCAGAACCTGGCTACATGCAAATTAGTCTGTCCCTGGCCCAGTGCATCATGGGAACAGGGCAGACCAAACTACCAAGCCAATTCTTTTACTGGGAAGGAAACAAGCTTCCGGGGACCGGTTTCTGGCATTACAGCCGTCTTCGGCCCGGCTTGCTTGAATCCTGATGGTGCAATGAGCAAGGGACTCACATCTGAGTATACCCTTCCACGCTTATGGTGGACAAAACGATTCAGAAAAGGGGGTGGTGATGGACAGAGTATCTGAATTAAACAGAACACTCATACCCAGTCAACAGATCGGGGCTTGATCCATCACCGTTTTTTTAGCTCACTGCACCATCCCAGCTCAGAACCTGGCTACATGCAAATTAGTTTGTCCCTGGCCCAGTGCATCATGGGAACAGGGCAGACCAAACTACCAAGCCAATTCTTTTACTGGGAAGGAAACAAGCTTCCGGGGACCGGTTTCTGGCATTACAGCCGTCTTTGGCCCTGCTTGCTTGAATCCTGATGGTGCAATGAGCAAGGGACTCACATCTGAGTATACCCTTCCACGCTTATGGTGGACAAAACGATTCAGAAAAGGGGGTGGTGATGGACAGAGTATATGAATTAAACAGAACACTCATACCCAGTCAACAGATCAGGGCTTGATCGAATCACCATTTTTTTAGCTCACTGCACCATCCCAGCTCAGAACCTGGCTACATGCAAATTAGTCTGTCCCTGGCCCAGTGCATCATGTGAACAGGGCAGACCAAACTACCAAGCCAATTCTTTTACTGGGAAGGAAACAAGCTTCCAGGGACCGGTTTCTGGCATTACAGCCGTCTTCGGCCCGGCTTGCTTGAATCCTGATGGTGCAATGAGCAAGGGACTCACATCTGAGTATACCCTTCCACGCATATGGTGGACAAAACGATTCAGAAAAGGGGGTGGTGATGGACAGAGTATCTGAATTAAACAGAACACTCATACCCAGTCAACAGATTAGGGCTGGATCCATCCCCGTTTTTTTAGCTCACTGCACCATCCCAGCTCAGAACCTGGCTACATGCAAATTAGTCTGTCCCTGGCCCAGTGCATCATGGGAACAGGGCAGACCAAACTACCAAGCCAATTCTTTTACTGGGAAGAAAACAAGCTTCCGGGGACCGGTTTCTGGCATTACAGCCGTCTTCGGCCCGGCTTGCTTGAATCCTGATGGTGCAATGAGCAAGGGACTCACATCTGAGTATACCCTTCCACGCTTATGGTGGACAAAACGATTCAGAAAAGGGGGTGGTGATGGACAGAGTATCTGAATTAAACAGAACACTCATACCCAGTCAACAGATCAGGGCTTGATCCATCACTGTTTTTTTTAGCTCTCTACACCATCCCAGCTCAGAACCTGGCTACATGCAAATTAGTCTGTCCCTGGCCCAGTGCATCATGGGAACAGGGCAGACCAAACTACCAAGCCAATTCTTTTAATGGGAAGGAAACAAGCTTCCAGAACCCGGTTTCTGGCATTACAGCCGTCTTCGGGCCGGCTTGCTTGAATCCTGATGGTGCAATGAGCAAGGGACTCACATCTGAGTATACCCTTCCACGCTTGTGGTGGACAAAACGATTCAGAAAAGGGGGTGGTGATGGACAGAGTATCTGAATTAAACAGAACACTCATACCCAGTCAACAGATCAGGGCTTGACCCATCACCGTTTTTTTAGCTCACTGTACCATCCCAGCTCAAAACCTGGCTACATGCAATTTAGTCCGTCCATGGCCCAGTGCATCATGGGAACAGGGCAGACCAAACTACCAAGCTAATTCTTTTACTGGAAAGGAAACAAGCTTCCGGGGACCGGTTTCTGGCATTACAGCCGTCTTCGGCCTGGCTTGCTTGAATCCTGATGGTGCAATGAGCAAGGGACTCACATCTGAGTATACCCTTCCACGCTTGTGGTGGACAAAACGATTCAGAAAAGGGGGTGGTGATGGACAGAGTATCTGAATTAAACAGAACACTCATACCCAGTCAACAGATCAGGGCTTGATCCATCACCGTTTTTTTAGCTCACTGCACCATCCCAGCTCAGAACCTGGCTACATGCAAATTAGTCTGTCCCTGGCCCAGTGCATCATGGGAACAGGGCCACATAACCAGGCCCAACATCAGAATGCCCACCCCAAGAAAACACACTTCCCAACTCAATCCAATGCCATCAATGCCCTAAATGATGTCTATAAATTCAACAGACCACACAGAAACACTTGATTAATAAAGCTGTGGCTACCTGCTCTGAGCCTACTGGATGAAAGCAGGCCTGTTGGCAAAAAAGGCCAGACAAGCTTGCAGGCCTAGGCTTCAAAACGGCCACCAGCCTTATGGCCAGGCCCAACATCAGAAACCCCACCCCAAGAAAACACACTTCCCAACTCAATTCAATGCCATCCATGCCCTAAATGATGTCTATAAATTCAACAGACCACACAGAAACAATTGATTAATAAAGCTGTGGCTACCTCCACCAGCCTAATGGCCAGGCTCAACATCAGACAGCCAAACCCCAAGAAAACACACTTCCAAATTCAATCCAATGCCATCATGCACTAAATGATGTTAAAAACTCAACAGACCACACAGAAACACTTGATTAATAAAGCTGTGGCTACCTGCTCTGAGCCTACTGCATGAAAGCAGGCCTGTTGCCGGACTAGGCCCAGACAAGCTTTCAGGCCTAGGCTTCAAAATGGCCACCAGCCACATGGCCAGGCCCAACATCAGAAAGCCCACCCCAAGAAAACTCACTTTCCAAACCAATCCAATGCCATCCATGCCCTAAATGATATCTAAAAATTGAACAGACCACAAAGAAACATTTTATTAATAAAGCTGTGGCTACCTGCTCTGAGCCTAATGGATGAAAGCAGGCCTGTTGGCAGACTAGGCCAGACAAGCTTGCAGGCCTAAGCTTCAAAATGGACCCCAGCCACATGGCCAGGCCAAACATCAAAAAGCCCACCCCAAGAAAACACACTTCCCAACTCGATCCAATGCCATCCCTGCAGTAAATGATGTCTAACAATTCAACAGACCACACAGAAACACTTGATTAATAAAGCTGTGGCTACCTGCTCTGAGCCTACTGGATGAAAGCAGGCCTGTTGTCAGACTAGGCCAGACAAGCTTGCAGGCCTAGGTTTCAAAATGGCCACCAGCCACATGGATAGGCTTAACATAAGAAAGCCCACCCCAAGAAAGCACACTTCCCAACTCAATCCAATGCCATCCATGCCCTAAATGATGTCTAAAAATTCAACAGACCACATATAAACACTTGATTAATAAAGCTGTAGTTACCTGCTTTGAGCCTACTGGATGAAAGCAGGCCTGTTGCCAGACTAGGCCAGACAAGCTTGCAGGCCTAGGCTTCAAAAAGGCCACCAGCCACATGGCCAGGCCCAACAACAGAAAGCCCACCCCAAGAAACACACTTCCCAAATCAATCCAATGCCATCCATGCCCTACATATTGTCTAAAAATTCAACAGACGACACAGAAACACTTGATTAATAAAGCTGTGTCTACCTCCTCTGAGCCTACTGGATGAAAGCAGGCCTGTTGCCAGACTAGGCCAGACAAGCTTGCAGGCCTACGCTTCAAAATTGCCACCAGCCACATGGTCAGGCCCAACATCAGAACACCCACCCCAAGAAAACACACTTCCCAACTCAATCCAATGTCATCCTTTCCTTAATTGGATGAAAGCAGCCCTGTTGCTAGACTAGGCCAGACAAGCTTGCAGCCCTAGGCTTCAAAATGGCCACCGGCCACATGGCTAGGCCCAACATCAGAAAGCCCACCCCAAGAAAACACACTTCCCAACTCAATCCAATGCCATCCATGCCCTAAATGATGTCTAAAAATTCAACAGACCACACAGAAACACTTGATTAATAAAGCTGTGGCTACCTGCTCTGAGCCTACTGGATGAAAGCAGGCCTGTTGCCAGACAAGGTCAGACCAGCTTGCCGTCCTAGGCTTCAAAATTGCCACCAGCCACATGGTCAGGCCCAACATCAGAACGCCCACCCCATGAAAACGCACTTCCCAACTCAATCCAATGCCATCCATTCCATAAATGATATCTAAAAATTCAACTAACTACACAGAAACACTTGATTAATAAAACTGTGGCTACCTGCTCTGAGCCTACTGGATGAAAGCAGGCTTGTTGGCAGACTAGGCCAGATAAGCTTGCAGGCCTATGCTTCAAAATGGACACCAGCCACATGGCCAGGGCAAACATCAGAAATCCCACCCCAAGAAAACACACATCCCAACTCGATCCAATGCCATCCCTGCCCTGAATGATGTAAACAATTCAACAGACCACACTGAAACACTTGATTAATAAAGCTGTGGCTACCTGCTCTGAGCCTACTGGATGAAAGCAGGCCTGTTGCTAGACTAGGCCAGACAAGCTTGCAGGCCTAGGCTTCAAAATGGCCACCAGCCACATGGCCAGGCTTAACATCAGAAAGCCCACCCCAAGAAAACACACTTCCCAACTCAATCCAATGCCATCTATGCCCTAAATGAGGTCTAAAAATTCAACAGACCACTATATAAACACTTGATTAATAAAGCTGGGGCTACCTGCTTTGAGCCTACTGGATGAAAGCAGGCCTGTTGCCAGACTAGGCCAGACAAGCTTGCAGGCCTAGGCTTTAAAATGGCCACCAGCCACATGGCCAGGCCCAACATCAGAAAGCCCACCCCTAGAAAACACACTTCCCAACTCAATCCAATGCCATCCATGCCCTACATGATGTCTAAAAATTCAACAGACCACAAAGAAAC